>NC_091622.1:88000064-89216939 GCF_027580195.1 Bos mutus | reverse complement strand
TCTCTAGATTCAAAGAGTGGTCTTGATGGAGAGGTAACCATAAGCCCAAATAATTCTAATATAACATGGGGGTTATTAAGAGAGACAAGCACAGTGTTTCTCCCTCCTGTTTCTCAGAAGGTCTTCGTCAGAACATCTTGTCAAAGGTGTCAAACTGTGCTTAAGAATACCTGAGGACTTTGCTGAAATGAAAATATTTACCTGCATTTTTAACCACCTTGTGCAGAGGGAGTTGCCATCCTTAACAGGTGATTCTTGCTCCTAAAGCTTGACATTCATTGGTTTGGAGAACCATGGAGGAAACATTCTTAGCTTAACCCAGAGGTTCAGGAATAACATCTCAGCTGAGTCCTAAGGGTGAATAGAACACATTAGGTGAAAAGAGGTGAGGAGAGCTTTCAGGGTTTAGGGATCAGAGTAAGACAGATGTGGCTTTAGACAGAAATGATGTGGTGTGGATGTCTGCTGGGTATTGGAGGTCACTCAGTGAGCAAAACTCAGTATCATGAGGCAGTGGGGTGGGATGGGAGAGTGTGGTCGTCAAAGGTGACGGAAGTGAAAGATTCTTGGCAAATTGCCTCTGTATGTTTCTCACCTTCTCCTTTTGATTTTTCTTCTCTCACATATTGAACCCTCTACAAATCATGCCTTTATCAATGTCACCTGAATTACTAGGAGTGGTAGAATAACATAGTTGAAGTGCTGCAGGGGATTTTGAAATGTCCTAAAAGTTCCCTTTTGTTTCTAGTTAGATTGGGTTTGAGATACAAAAGAGGGTATTTTCCGAGGTTCATTTTTTATCTCTCAGTTCATGACAACCCAGCAGGTCTTTCAAAGCACAGTGACAGGGCTAGCAGACCAAGAAATCGACTGATGATGATATCAGGTGAGTTAGCGTCCTCATTCTGTAGGTTCTTACGTTTTGGCCCACGAGGTGTGGCAGCCTGAACCTTTCACTCCTACTGCAACTTTTCACTCCTACTGAGATTTCTTACAATGAGATTTCTCACATCTCTGGGATGCCTCAGAGATAGAGTATGTCATACCTTCACTTGTTGAGATTGCCTCATGTCCACCTCTATAGTCTACAGAAATCTTCTCTTGGGAACGACCTTGGTTTCTTTGTAAGAACTGAAATCTATGAGCAGGGGGACTGTTAGAAGTCATGATTTCATCGAGGGAAATGGGACAAAACCCCAAAGCGATGGCCAGACTTAATCGTGTTCATTTCTAACAATACCACTCCCAGCTGTCTTTGATCCTCAGGAAGCATGTTTGCTTTGGGCTCAGCACTTGGCATTGATCTAAATGATTCCTATCTTAGGATTTAATGAAGAGATTAATAATATCTCAGCTGAGTGAGAAATGCTGTGCTTTTGAATGAGGTCAACAGTCATTAAATTCCACTGGACATTCCAGAATAGGAAGAACGGCAGTGACAGATCTTTATCTTTGCTTATCTTTGCAGTTTACCCAATGTAAACTGCACTCTCATGCTTGGAATGCCAGCACCCAGTGGTTAATTGAAGCATCAATTAACTCTGTTAGCATCTTTCAGATTCTCTGGGGACATCTTATCACTTGTTTCTATTAAATTTCTTTTAAATGACCAACCTCAATAGAAGTCAAAGAGATAGAAAGTTTACCCTTAATGATACCCCCAATTATACTACTTTTATTTTTTGTAATATTATGCTGTCATTGAGTGATGTCAGCAGAGATATGATTCATGAGCCTTTCTTAGTTTTTAATCATATGCAACTTCTGATTAACAATCAATTTATTATTTCCACACCCCTGCATACAAATTGCTTCTGTAAGGTTTCTTGTATTAATCAGAACTCATGTTGTAACCAACAGAAATCAAGTCCAGTGTATCTTAAATTTTATAAAAGGAGGATTTTTTTGGTTTACGTAGCTAAAATGTTTAGAGGCAGATTCAGGTATCAGTCGGTTCAAGGATTTGATAGATTTTCTCCAGAATTTCTCTCTTTGCCTAGCTTCTTGGGTTTGTGGTGTATGTGTTTATGTGTGAGGTAGTGGGAAAAGTGTGCAGGGAGTGAGTGTGTATTTGCAAATTCTCAGCTCTGTTCTCATCAACAATGGCTTCTGTACATTGATGAAGAATGCATTTTCTGTATGATTTGGATTAAGAAGGGAGAAGGGTATTTCCAGCACATGAAAGAAGGGCATAGATGTTTGAAACAAAATGTCCTTAGGAAACTTCAAATAGGTCAATGTGGCTAGAATGCAGGGTTCTTTTGGGGGAGTAACAAGATGGATGGACTGATGCATGTAAGAAGGGACTCTACAAGTATTGATAAAGGACTGCTGACTTTCTTATGTCAACAATAACAAGTCTCTAAGCAGTGATATATCATAAAATATGAACCTTAGTAAGATTATTCTAGTATTAATAGGGAGAGTGGATTTAACAAGGTTAAAACAGGGAGCCAGGATTCAGTTCAGTTTGCTTTACTCAGTCATGTCTGACTCTTTGCAACCCCATGGACTGCAGCACGCCAGGCCTCCCTGTCCATCACCAACTCCTGGAATTTACTCAAACTCATGCCTATTGAGTTGGTGATGCCATCCAATCATCTCATCCTTTGTTGTCCCCTTCCCCTCCTGCCTTCAATCTTTCCCAGCATCAGGGTTTTTTCAAATGAGTCATCTCTTGGCATCAGGTGGCCAATGTATTGGAGTTTCAGCTTCAACATCACTCCTGCCAATGGATATTCAGGACTAATTTCCTTCAGGATGGACTTGTTGAATCTCCTTGCAGTCCAAAGGACTCTCAAGAGTCTTCTCCAACACCACAGTTCAAAAGCATCAATTCTTCGGTGCTCAGCTTTCTTCACAGCCCAACTCTCACATCCATACATGACCCCTGGAAAAACCATAGCCTTGACTAGACGGACCTTTGTTGGCAAAGTCATGTCTCTGCTTTTCAATATGCTATCTAGGTTGGTCATAACTTTCCTTCCAAGGAGTAAGCATCTTTTAATTTCATGGCTGCATTCACCATCTGCAGTGATTTTGGAGGCCCCAAAAATAAAGTCTGCCACTGTTTCCACTGTTTCCCCACCTATTTCCCATGAAGTGATGGGACCAGATGCCATGATCTTCGTTTTCTGAATGTTGAGCTTTACGCCAACTTTTTCACTCTCCTCTTTCACTTTCATCAAGAGACTTTTTAGTTCCTCTTCACTTTCTGCCATAAGGGTGGTGTCATCTGCATATCTGAGGTTATATATATTTCTCCCAGCAATCTTGATTCCAGCTTTTGCTTCATTTAGCCCAGCGTTTCTCATGATGTACTCTGCATATAAGTTAAATAAGCAGGGTGACAATATACAGCTTTGATGTACTCCTTTCCCTATTTGGAACCAGTCTATTGTTCCATGTCCAGTTCTAACTGTTGCTTCCCCACCTGCTTACAGATTTATCAAGAGGCAGGTCAGGTGGTCTGGTGTTCCCATCTCTTTCAGAATTTTCGACAGTTCATTGTGATCCACACAGTCAAAGGCTTTGGCATAGTCAATAAAGCAGAAATAGATGTTTTTCTGGAACTCTCGTGCTTGCTCATGATGAAATAATAAAAGATAGTGGGGATCTGAATTGGATAGACATAATGGAAGTATGCTGCTGCTGTGCGACTCTGCGTGTCCGACTCTGTGCAACCCCATAGATGGCAGCCCATCAGGCTCCCCCGTCCCTGGGATTCTCCAGGCAAGAATACTGGAGTGGGTTGCCATTTCCTTCTCCAGTGCATGAAAGTGAAAAGTGAAAGTGAAGTCGCTCAGTCCTGTCCGACTCTTAGCAACCCCATGGACAGTAGCCTACCAGGCTCCTCCATCCATGGGATTTTCCAGGCGAGAGTACTGGAGTGGGGTGCCATTGCCTTCTCCGAATGGAAGTATAGAGGAGGGGAAAATGTTAAATATCTTGATTAGTTGACTATTCAAGATTTAGTTTTAGATTAGAAGTTTGGAGTGAAGGAATATATGCAATCAAGGGAGAGAGAACGGGTATAAAATTACTTCTGGGCTTTCAGCTTGATGAATGACAGTCCATTCAGAGACAGAGAAAATAGAATGAGGAGGAGATTTTTGCTGGAGGTGGAGGGGTGTTAAGGGACATATAGCACAATATGGTGTGTATCATCATGTGATAAACAGGTGAAGCCCAGCAAACACCACCTGGCATCTGCTCAAAGGCTCATGCAGAAGCAGGAGCATGGGATCCTGCAGGGGGACATACTTGGGCTGGGACGCAATTGAATATTCTGTAGGACTAGGATCCCATGAGGGGACTCTACTCTCATGAGGCTCTTTGTTTATTTTAACGAAGCTAATAGCAACTTTATGGGAAGAATAAATATTTGGTGGCAAAGGTCAGATTGCTGTCACATAGATTTGTTGAGATGTATTTAAGAATCTTCCTGCCAATGCAGGAGACCCATGTTCGATCCCTTGGTAGTTAAGATTCCCTGGAGAAGGAAATGGCAACCCACTCCAGTGTTCTTGCCTGGGAAATCCCATGGACAGAGGAGCCTGGCGGTCTACAGTCCATGGTGTCACAAAAGAGCCAGACAAGACTTAACGACTAAACAACAACAAAATATACAAGGAAGATTTTTAAAGTTTTATCTCATTAATAAAACTTGAAGTGTTGGACTCTTTATTAACAAGAAAGATGACTTTCTTTTAAGTTATAGGAGTAAAATACACCTGACTGTTTGAGTCCAACCTATTACTTCATAGAGCATTTGGTACCAATTTTTCTTAGCCTAAAATGAGGCAAGGTTCCTTCCCAGCCAAGAGAGATTCATAATTATATAGTGGCAAAGGCTAATATAACAAGAAAGGTACTGGAAAAGCAAGACACTTCAATTCAGTGACAGATTTACTAAGCCACATAAATTACCTGTGTTTTTATTTCTCCTTGTGGGTGATTAATTTGGATGCCCTGTTTGAAGTGTCACAATCCTGTTTAACCACATTTGAAACATGACTGGTTATTACCCTCATCTCTTTTAGGAGGCGAATTCTCTTCTCAAGCCCATCCCTCGATACCAGAGGCTGTTGTGTGTAAGATATGTTACCAAGGAGAGAGTATTTCTTATTACGAGGCTAATAAAATGCAGGAATTTCCTGGTAGCTCAGTGATAAAGAATCCACCTGCCAATGAAGGAGATGCTGGTTCAATCCCTGGGTCAAGGAAGATTCCCTAGAGAAGGGAATGACAACCTGCTCCAGTATTCTCGCCTGGAGAATTCCATGGATAGAGGAGTCTGGCAAGCTACAGTCCATGGGGTTGCAAAAAGAGTCTCACATGACTTAGTGACTAAGCAGCAACAACAAATAAAATGCACTTTAGTATAAGCCCCACAACGGCTCTATGAAGAGTTGTTTTGCTTTTAATTTTTGGAGAGTGGAATTTCCCTGTGTAAAACTTATGGGGTTATTCAGATAGCCAGAAAAAGGATGGTGATTCCTGTGTGCCCCACGTTGTGTAAACAGCATAGGAAATGGGGCTGATGTTCAATAAGAGCATATGGAGACAAGAAAATAAAGGTGTATGCCAACTTGACATTGGAGTTTTTAAAAGAATGTTTGAATCACTTTACTTATAAAATCCTTTTCTTCTCCTTTTTCATTGATATCTTTCCTGCTCTAGAAAAGTGGCAATTATATAGAGAGTATCACTGTTGAACCCATAATCCCTGACATCAATTCCTGAGATGAGAGCAAAAGTCAAATGACAAAGGAAAAAGGGAGATAATGCTGTAATTATTAACTTCCAAACTTTTATTTGGTGTACAAATGGAGAAAAGAAAGATCAGTCTAGTTCTATAGAACATTATACGGCATTAAACAGAGCAAGAAGTAAGTCGACAGCGTCAGTAACTACTAAACCTTGTTTGTCATCTCTCACTGTCTACCACTCAGCTCTAAGGTGTCCTGAAAGTGTCTAATCTCCAGATTACTGTTAATGAAAATGAGATACAGCTTAAAAGTAATGGGCCCTATTAGGAGGAGTTATTTTAAAGGTGACTCATTTTTTCCTGACCCTTCAAGTGGCATTCTTTCCACACAGCGTTAGTAAGAGGACTTTCCACAGTTCTGATGGCTGGTCGGCAAGGATCCAGCTGTTTTGTTTTCTTTCAGGCAACATGTATTTTAGAACAGATTATAAAGTAGATACATTTGTGAAAGTTTCAGAATTGCAGAAGGCAAATAAAGAAGACACTTCTAAGTCCCTCAAATCATAACAAATTATGTATGTATTTAAGTTATATAAAATAACTTTATTGCGGTATTTAGATTGTCTACTCTTGAAAAGTTTCAATTTTGTTAATCTACCAAGTTGCATGAAAGGCTATTATAAGGTTTTTGCATAGTACTGTGATTCTCCAGCTGATGGATAGAATCAAAGCACACTTACATTAGTGTATTTTCTAGTCACTGTTGAATCTCTGATTTCCACAGTTGTTGGCACTAAATTCCAATACCATTTGATATAGTCTTAGGGAATTTAAGCTAATTTTAATGTTCATCCATGCAAGACAAAACTATACAGATAGTCTATTGGGAAAGGTGCACATAATGCATTATAAAAACCAAACTATGAGTTCTACTTGTCATGATTTGGGGTTTAATGTGCAACTCTACTGTCCTCTATTAGCGGATACTTACAAATTCATAAAAAATGAAAAGTGCATGGGTTAATCACATGAAAATGACACAGTATGAGCATCTGAAATTATAGTAAGTTGATTAACAACAAATTCAATATTAGAGAGCACACAAAACAACCACAATTGCAAGATCATACTTTTTAAGATTTCCCATGTAGAGAGTAAAACCAATCAAGCATACATTACATGTTGACAAACAGATTCAAGGGATTCGATCTGGTAGACAGACTGCCTGAAGAACTATGGATAGAGAGGTTCATGATATTGTACAGGAGGCAGTGACCAAAACCATCCCAAAGTGAAAATCATAAGAAGGCAAAACAGTTATCTGAGAAAGCTTTACAAACAGCTGCGAAAAGACGAGAAGCAAAAGGCAGGAGAGAAAGGGAAAAATATACCCAACTGAATGCAGAGTTCTAGAGAATATCAAGGAGAGATAAGAAACCATTTGTGAGTGAACAATGCAAAGAAAGAGAGGGAAAGAATATAATGGAAAAGACTAGAGATATCTTCAAGAAAATTAGAGATATCAAGGAAACATATCATGCAAGGATGGGCATGATAAAGTCCAGAAATGGTAAGGACTTAACAGAAGCAGAAGAGATTAAGAAGAGGTGACAAGAATACACAGAAGAACTTTACAAAAAAGATCTTAATGACCTGGATAACTATAATGATGTGGTCACTCACTTAGAGCCAGACATCCTGGAGTATGAAGTCAAGTAGGTCTTAGGAAGCATTCCTACCAACAAAGCTAGTGGAGATAATGGTATTATTCCAGCTGAGCTGTTTAAAATCCTAAAACAATGATGCTGTTGAAGTGCTGTACTCAATATGCCAGCTAATTTGGAAAACTCAGCAGGGGCCACAGGACTGGAAAAGGTTAGTCTTCATTCCAATCTCAAAGAAGGGTAATGTCATAGAATGTCCAAACTACTGTACATTTTCACACACTAGCAAGGTAATGCTCAAAATCCTTCAAGCTAGTCTTCAGCCGTATGTGAACCAAGAGCATCCAGATGTCCAAGCTAGAATTAGTAAAGGCAGAGGAATCAGAGATCAAATTCCCAACACTCATTGGATCATAGAGCAAAGGAATGACAGGAAAACATCTACTTTTGCTTCATTGACTTTACTAAAGTCTTTGTGTGCATCACAACAAACTGTGGAAAATTCTTAAACAGGTGAGAATATAAGACCACTTTACCTGCCTCCTAAGAAACCTGTATACAGGTCAAGAAGAACCAGTTAGAACTGGACATGGAACAGCAGGTTAGTTCAAAATTGGGAAAAGAGTATGACAAGACTCTATATTGTCACCCTGCTTATTTAATTTATATGCAGAGTACATCAATGTGAAAAGCCAGGCTGGATGAATCACAAGCTGGAATCAAGGTTGCCGGGAGAAATATCAACAACTTCAGATATGCAGATGATACCCCATTAATGGTAGTAAATGAAGAAGAACTAATGTGCTTTTTTTTTTTTTTCAATTTTAATTTAAAAAAATTATACATGTGTTCCCCATCCTGAACCCTCCTCCCTCCCCCCTCCCCATACTATCCCTCTGGGTCGTCCCAGTGCACCAGCCCCAAGCATCCAGCATCGTGCATTGAACCTGGACTGGCATCTCGTTTCATACATGACATTTCACATGTTAATGTGCTTCTTGATGAGGGTGAAAGAAGAAAGTGAAAAAGTTGGCTTAAAACTCAACATTCAAAAAACTAGGATCATAGCATCTGGTCCCATCACATCATGGCAAATGGAAGGGGGGAAGTCAGATTCTATTTTCTTAGGCTCCAAAATCACTGTGGACAGTAACTGCAGTCATGAAATTCAAAGATAGTTTCCCCTTGGAAGAAAAGCTATGACAAACCTAGACACTGTATTAAAAAGCATAGATATCATTTTGCCAACAAAGATCCATATAGTCAAAGCTATGGTTTTTCCAGTAGTCATGTACAGAAGTGAGAGTTGGATCATAAAGAAGGTTGAGCCCTGAAGAACTTATGCTTTTGAATTGTGATGCTGGAACTCTTGAGAGTTACTTGGATAGCAAGGAGATCAAACCAGTTGATCTTAACGGAAATCAACCCTGAATAAACATTGGAAGGACTGATGCTGAAGCTGAAGTTCCAATACTTTGGCCACCTGATGGGAAGAGCCAACTCATTGGAAAAGACCCTGATACTGGATGAGATTGAAGGCAGCAGGAGAAGGGGGTGACAGAGGATGTGATGGTTGGATAGTATCACCAGTTCAATGGACATGAATCTGATTAAACTCTGGGAGATGGTGAAGGGCAGGGAAGCCTGGTGTGCTGCAGTCAATGGGGTCAAAAAGAGTCGAACACGACTTAGCAACCTAACAACAGCAACACTGGGTTGACTCCTTTCTCCCCACAAATTCCTGTTTGACTTCTTAACCTCCAGTACTTCAGAATGTGATTTTTTTTTGGAAATAGGGCCTTCCCAGGTGTCTCAGTGGTAAGGAATCTGAGTGCAGTGCAGGAGACCCAAGTTTGATCTCTGGATCTGGAGAAGGTCATGGCCACCTACTCCAATATTCTTGCCTGGAAAATCCCATGGACAGAAGAGCCTGGTGGGCTACAGTCCATAGGGTTACAAAGAGCTGAATACAACCGAGCACATGAGAAAGAGTCCCTCTAGATGTAATTAGGTAGGTTAGGAAGTAGGGTGGGTCTCTAATCCAATATGATTTATACAAAGGCAGAGTTTGGAGGCAGACACACACACAGGTAGGGCACCATGTGAAGGGAAAGTCAGAGACTGGGGTGATAACACAGAAACTAAAGACTGTCCAAAAGCCAGAGATAGAGACACAGCATAGAGAACATACAGACATATGTATGGACCCCAGGGGAGGAAGAAAGGGTGAAATGGGTTGGGAGAAAGATGTTGACATATATACGCTATTGATGCTATGTGTAAAATAGATAGCTAAGGAGAACCTATTGCATAGTTCAGGAAACTCTACTCAGTTGTCTGTGGTGACCTAAATGAGAAGGAAATCTGAAAATGAGGGGAGATAGGTATATGTATAGCTGACTCCCTTTGCTGTAAGCAGAAACTAACACAACATTGTAAAGCAACTATATGCTTGTGTGCTAAGTTGCTTTAGTCATGTTTGACTCTTTGCGATCACTGGCGCCACTATACTCAAATTTAAAAAAAGCTATTTTCTTTAGCGAATCACCGGAAGCTAGGAGAGAGGCATTAAACCTATAATCTCCTGTCATCCTCAGATGAACCAACCCTACAAACATCTTGATTTGGGGTTTCTCCCCAATAGAGCTGTGAAGTAATGCATTTCTATTGTTTAACCAGAACTTTCACTTGGCTTTGTTATGTAGCCCTGCTGCTGCTGCTCCTGCTAAGTGGCTTCAGTCATGTCCGTCTCTGTGGGACCCCATAGACAGCCTCCTACCAGACTTCTCTGTCCCTGGGATTCTCCAGGCAAGAACATTGGAGTGGGTTGCCATTTCCTTCTCCAATGCATGAAAGTGAAAAGTGAAAGTGAAGTAGCTCAGTCGAGTCAGACTCTTAGCGACCTCATGGACTGCAGCCTACCAGGCTCCTCTGTCCATGGGATTTTCCAGGCAAGAGTACTGGAGTGGGGTGCCATTGCCTTCTCTGAACTAAAATAGCATGCTATTGAATTAAAGACTAACATTTACATTTTCTGAAAAGAATGAATTTTCCTCATTTTCTCTGGGTCAATTTGGCTTTCTTTTTAAATCAGGACTCTGTGCCGCAAAGAGTCACATGGTTCCTCTGAAAAATGTCATAAAATCCAGCTCTTTTCAAGGATATGAATTTCTAGTGAGCTAGAAAATGCAATTAGGGAAAGTATGATGCCAATATCTTTCAGTGTCTTAGGACTAATGGCTTCTGGCCATAATGCTGAACTTGAAACTGGGTGATTTTTATAGCAAGATTCTTCTCTGTGGCTTACAGGCATTTGAATTCATAATCTTGAACATGACAAGCATTCTATCAATATGGAACATGGAGAGGAGGTTATATAATGATAAACAAATATCAGGATGGCCTAAGGTATCTTTTCTCTAATGTTGAATTTCAGAAAGCAATTTTGCACATTTTGCAACATTTTAATGGAAAAGAGTGTGATTCTTACATTTCACACATGGTAAACTGAATTGTTCACACAACTAGAATAGGAAGGTATAATGCTAATGAAAAGAAAATCTCCCAAAATTGTTAATGCCTGTGGTAGATTGTATTTTCCAATGACACAAGCAACTCAGTGCCTCTTGAATACAGGTGGACTTTTGACTTGCTTGTAACTATTGAAATACAACGAAAGTGATGCTGTGCGAATCCTTAGGCTAAATCATGAAAGGTGATACAGCTCCTGCCTTGTCAATTGAACAACTGGCCTTGAAACTCTTTGACACAGTATAATATGCAGATGACACCACCCTTATGGCAGAAAGTGAAGACGAACTGAAAAGCCTCTTGATGAAAGTGAAAGTGGAGAGTGAAAAAGTTGACTTAAAGCTCAACATTCAGAAAATGAAGATCATGACATCCGATCCCATTACTTCATGGGAAATAGATGGGGAAACAGTGGCAGACTTTATTTTAGGGGGGCTCCAAAATCACTGCAGATGGTGACTGCAGCCATGAAATTAAAAGACGCTTACTCCTTGGAAGAAAAGCAATGACCAACCTAGATAGCATATTGAAAAGCAGAGACATTACTTTGCCAACAAAGGTCCGTCTAGTCAAGGCTATGGTTTTTCCAATAGTCATGTATGGATATGAGAGTTGGACTGTGAAGAAAGCTGAGTGCTGAAGAATTTATGCTTTTGAACTGTGGTGTTGGAGAAGGCTCTTGAATGTCCCTCGGACTGCAAGGAGATCCAACCAGTCCATTCTGAATGAGATCAGCCCTGGGATTTCTTTGGAAGGAATGATGCTAAAGCTGAAACTCCAGTACTTTGGCCACCTCATGCAAAGAGTTGACTCATTGGAAAAGACTGTGATGCTGGGAGGGATTGGGGGCAGGAGGAGAAGGGGACGACAGAGGATGAGACAGCTGGATGGCATCACTGACTCGACGGACATGAGTCTGAGTGAACTACGGGAGTTGGTGATGGACAGGGAGGCCTGGCATGCTGTGATTCATGGGGTCGCAAAGAGTCGGACACGACTGAGCAACTGAACTGAACTGAACTGAAGAAGCTTGACTCACCTGAGCAGTGTGTGCTGTGAGGAAGTCCAGGTCATATGCAAAGGCCATACAAAGGTGACCCAACTCAGAGAGTCAGCTGAGAGTTGCAGACTGAGCTGACATTTGAACTGCCAGACATGATCTCAGATGATTTCAGCCCCGAGCCTTTGAGTCTTCCCAGCTAGGGTTCCAGAAATGTGGTACAGGAGGAAGTCATCTTAAATTCTGTGTCCTTTTACATTCTGAGGCACAGAATTGGTGAGAAAATAAAATGCTTCATTTATGATACAAAGTTTTGCAGTGGTTTGTTATGTTGCGATAGTAACTTGAAAAGTAGCTTGGTGAACATTGCTTCCTGTGCAGAAGTCCCATATATGTGCTTTGAGATGTTTCTTCTTCCATAATCTACAGTCTTCTTGGCAAGCAATATGTTATTTAGGAGCTATTCATTAACTTTGGAGGGAAAAAAAAGAAAAACACATTTCTGATTTATTCTTCCTTCTCTTAAGAGGGGGCTTCCCTGGTGGCTCAGTGGTAAAGAATCTGCCTACCGATGCAGGAAATGCAGGTTCAATCCCTGGGTCAGGAAGATCTCCTGGAGGAAATGGCAACCCACTCCAGTATTCTTGTCTGGGAAATCCCATGGACAGAGCAGCCTGGTGGGCTATAGTCCATGGGGTGCAAAAGAGTCAGACATGACTTAGCAACTAAACAACAACAACAACAACTGTTAAGAGGCATTTCTACAATTTGCTACTCTTGAGGCTCTCTCAAAGCCCCAACTTTCATGATCTAAATCTTCATAGATACTGTCATGTTCTTCTCTTAAACCCTACTTCTTACATTTTTATGTACATATTAAGTGTTATTTAATATTTTTGCCATAAAACTTTCTCTTTTTTTCTCAATAATGTAACAAAATTAGACTAGTACAAGAAAACTATTGCTAATATTTTAAAAATGTCTTACATAATTTTCCCAAGTTTTTTAAATACATTAGTAGTTCAGGATTTTAGGTCTCAGTCCTCACATTGAGGTAAATTGGTTTAATAAATTGGCTTCTTACTATTAATGTCTAAGGATGCTAGGTCTTTTTTACTAAAAGTGAGCTTGGTTAGAACTTAGAATATGAAACATGTTGTTCACCATTGGCTTTTCAAGTTTCTCCCTTATAATTTTAGATGTTGGGCATAGATGTTGTATATATTTCTTCCTTAGTATCTGAAACACATGAAAGGATATCTAACATTTAGGAGGCATTAGGAATAAATTAGAAAAACTTTCTTTCTTAGTGTATACTTATACAGTAACTAAATAAAATTCTCTTTCTTCATTGTAACTGATTTCCTGTCTTGAACTTTCTTAGTGTATACTTATACAGTAACTAAATAAAATTCTCTTTATTCATTGTAACTAATTTCCTGTCTATAGTGGCATTTCATTTTTATCTTAGAAGTTGTATCCACTGGCCAGACTTACATTCTAGGAAGCCCAGAGCAGCCAACAGTGATTATTAAGGTAATTTTTTATTGCTATTTACAGATGACCTCAGACTATTATTTCAGTCTCTTTACAGAGTACAGGATACTAGTACAATTGCATTGTGTCTATGTCATTGGGAGTTCTTGGGAAAAAGTTTTATCTGTCTCATGCCAACAGATATTTTTCCCCAACAGGCAAAATGATTAGATCAGAAAGAAATCTCTCTTTCCAAGGGGCCAATGCCTGAACCTCATTAAAATCATCCGTGAAGATGTTGGGCTTATCGGGGATCTAAGGAGTAGAAGTGGTCCCATTGAGTAGATCAGCAGGAAGTGTTTGCACAGCAGTGGGTTGTTTTCTCTGTGTGTTAAGGCCATTCTGACCTGGTGTGTAGGGCGGATCTGCTGAAAGTTAGGTAAATTTTAATCTCCGGGTTGTAGATTATGACACAATATATTTGGGTCAATTGGCAAGATCTCTCACATTTGTGAACTCATTATTTGCAATGGTCTAGTTTCCTATCATCTAGGTTTTGTGATTCATGGTGTGGTTTATGGACTAACAACTTCAGTGTCCCATGATAGCTTGTTAGAAATGCAGAAACCCAGGTCCATTTCAGATCTACTGAATCAAAGACTTCATTTGAACAAGGTCCCCAGTGTCCCCTATGCACATTAAAGTTCAAGGTATATTGATCGGAGACAGGTAGTCCTTGTAGCTGGCAGATGCAGCATTATACACTGAAATTCCACATGTCCACTCAACGTATGTGTGGAGAAAGCATCAGTTTGGGGGTTTTTGGTCCTAATTAGTATTTGAGGATGTGATGGTAAAGAGTGCTCAGTCTATGAAAGCATCAAGATGGTAGCCTCACATTTCTAAATATTTAGCAATGGTTAAATTGTTGTTTATTTGCACAGCCCTTGTTACCAAAGGAGGAGTTAATTTTTGCAGATTCAGCTTCCAGCTGTACACGTTAGCCCACACTGAGTTCAGATAACCTTGCAGTGGGCTTCATCCTAAAAGCAGCCATTAGCTATTTGTCAGATTTTCACTCCCTGTCATTTCTACTCATTTAAGAAGAAAGGTGTAGGTGCTTAAAGAAGTATATGCCAACTTAGAAATGGTTATATACTACTGTTGGGCAATATACACAATTTCAGTCTTGTGATGTGTTCATGCGTGTATGTATTTGTATAAAGAAATGTGGATGAACTTGTTTAATCAAGATAGTTCTGATTGCCTTAGTGTGGTTGGTAAATTAGAGTGACTTACAGTTCCTTCCAGTTAATTTTCCGAATTTTCTATCCTGAGTCTTTTCAATCCTTTCATTAAGTTGACAAATATTTATGTACCAAGCACTGTATGGTTAGAAGACAGAGGCTTCAGAAAAAAGGGACTGACTAGGAATCATGAGGTAGCAAAGGAAAGGAAAGCTCAAGTGGGAAGTTTCCAGGTCAAGTTAGGGGAGGAATTCCTTCTGTGGATTCATCTCATTCTTGTGTTTCCGTGTTACTGTACACAAGCTTCAGCCTTGTCTGAGCTTTCTTTTCTTTGGATGCTATTCAGAAATGTGTCACTGAATCCAACTTTTGTCCTTTAACACAAAATTAGTGAATGTATTTTGTACGAACACAGAAATAATCACTGACTGAAGAGGCAATAATTCTCACTTATTTCATAAAATCAGTTTTTACTTCTGCTATGTTTTTGTTGTCTGATAGGGCCAGATTATTTTTAAGAAAGTCTGAAGTAAAATTTTTATCATAAAACTAAATAATAAAACTAAAATTTCTGTTTGTTACCAAAGCCTTGTACTGTGCTCAGTCCTGTCCGACTCTTTGCAACCCTATGCACTGTATGTAGACCACCAGGCTCCTCTATCCATGGAATCTTCCAGGTAAGCATACTGGAGCAGGTTGCCATTTCCTTTTCCAGGGGATCTTCCTGACCCAGGGATCAAACCTGCATGTCCTGCATTGGCAGGCAGATTCTTTTCTTCTCTGCCACCTGGGAAGCCCTTGTTACCAAAGGAGGAGTTAATTTTTGCAGGCTCAGCTCCCATCAGTATATACGTTAGCCCACCGTGTTTAGATAACCTTGCAGCAGGCCTCATCCTGAAAGCAGCCGTGAGCTACTTGTCAGGCTTTGACTCTCTGTGTTGTACCCATCAGTCTCCCCTGGCATATATGGCTGCTCTCCTTTCTGGAATGCAGTGATCTGCTCCTTTGCCCCAAGGCAGAAGAGTGCATTTAAAATGTGTTTCACTCCATCATTATTTCTTCAAGGTGTTTCTGAGAACACTGGGCCTGTTGTAGATTTGGGCAGTAGTTTGACCAGAAACCAGCTCATTTGTTATTCAAACAGAAAGTACATGTAATTTCTAGGATCTAATTTGGAAATGAAAAAATAGTAACTGAGCCACCCAAGGCATAAATGTTGCTGATTCATTCTCACATATTCTTAGTCATGTGTTTATTGTCTATTTAAATCAATAAAATAATAGTTAATAAATACACCCCTTGTTATACACACTCCTTTGAAAGGAAATTCTCCATGTTTTTCAATAACTATCCTAATGACTGCTCCTAGGCAATTGCCTCCAGGACCTGAGAGTAGAAGAGGGGAACATTTTTACTTTTTGTTGAATAATTTAAAAATAAAAAGTGCCACAGCCTCAGGGAGGAAGTGGTTTAGCTACTGGGATGCATAGCTTATTTATTCAGTTAGGTCAAATTATTATGCAGCACATTAGGAAACAGATGGTCCCTACTTACTTTCCTTCTTTCCTTCTTTTAAACTGTCGACTAAAAAATACTGGCGACCTAAAAGCTGAGTGCCAAGTTGCTTTACTTGAGTCCAACTCTTTGAGACCCAAGCACCCTATCCCGGCAGGCCACTCTGTCCATGGGATTCTTCAGGAAAAAATACTGGAGTGGGTTGCCATTTACTCCTCCAGGAGATCTTCCCAACCTGTAGACTAAACCCAAGTATCTTACGTTTCCTACATTGGCAGGCAGGTTTCTTACCACTAGAGCCACCTGGGAAACCCTAGCTGAGTCAGTCAGTTCATCCACTCAGTCATGTCCTACTCTTTGCAGCCCCATGGACTGCAGCATGCCAGGCTTCCCTATCCATCACCATCTCCAAGAGCTTGCTTAAACTCATGTCCATTGAGTTGGTGATGCCATCCAACCATCTCGTCCTCTGTCGCCCCCTTTTCCTCCTGCCCTCAATCTTTCCCAGCATCAGAGTTTTTCTAATGAGTCAGCTCTTTGTATCAGGTGGCCAAAGTATTGGAGCTTCAGCTTCAGCATCATTCCTTCCAATGAATATTTAGGACTGATTTCCTTTAGGATAGACTGGTTTGATCTCCTTGCAGTCCAAGGCACTCTCAAGAGTCTTCTCCAACACAGTTCAAAAGCATCAATTCTTCTGCGTTCAGTCTTTTTTATGGTCCAACTTTCACATCTGTACATGACTATTGAAGAAACGATGGCTTTGACTAGACGGACCTTTGTTGGCAAAGTAATGTCTCTGCTTTTTAATACACTGTCTAGTTTGCTCACAGCTTTTCTTCCAAGGAGCAAGCATCTTTTAATTTCATGTCTGTAGTCACCATCTGCAGTGATTTTGGAGCCCAGGAAAATAAAGTCTGTCACTATTTCCATTATTTCCCCATCTATTTGCCATGAAGTGATGGGACTGGATGCCATGATCTTCATTTTTTGAATGTTGAGTTTTAAGCCAACTTTTTCACTCTCCTCTTTCACTTTCATCAAGAGGCTCTTTAGTTCTTCTTCACTTTCTGCCAAAAGGGTGGTGTTATCTGCATATCTGAGGTTATTGATATTTCTCCCAGCAATCTTGATCCAGCTTGTGCTTCATTCAGCCCAGCATTTCTCATGATGTACTCTGCATACAAGTTAAGTAAGCAGGATGACAATATACAGCTTTGACTTACTTCTTTCTGAATTTTGAACAAGTACATTATTCCATGTCTGGTTCTAATGGTTGCTTCTTGACCTGCATACGGGATTCTCAGAATGCAGGTCAAGTGGTAACCCTCACTGAGAGTTAGATTTTATTCTATGAGAATGTTAGGACTTGACCCAGGAGACAGTATCTCAGGTGCCCCCAAGAGAGGTGGGGGAGAAGTCAAGCTATATACAAGTTTGCAGCAAGGGGAAGGTAATCTGAATATTAAAAGGTTACTGTTAATTAAGAGAAAACTAAGTCTCTCACATGAGATTTAGCTTTCTTCTATGTATAGGAAGATGCAAGCTTTTGGGCTTGCTGGAATCATTTCTTTCATACACATCTAGATATCTGGGACCAATCCTGCTTTCTTTATTGTTCACATACTTATTCCTTGTTTACCATAAGAGATGGCTAATGTTGTGGATGGCCACCTCTCACATCCTCCCAGCTCCAAAGAGCTTGCTTACCAGGGAGGAAGCAGTCGATGTCTTCCAAATAGCAGGCTTTTTTTTTTTCACTTGGTCTCAGAAATTTGCATTCGGAAAAGGCTTGTTTACTGGTAGAGTGTAGAGCAGACAACATTTCATTTCACACTACCTAGAGCTTTTCACACTATGGAGAGCTTCCTGGTGGCTCACATCATAAAGAGTTTGCCTGTAATTTGGGAGACCCAGAGTTCAACCCCTGGGTTGGGAAGATCCCCTGGAGAAGGAAATGGTAACCCACTCCAGTATTCTTGCCTAGAGAATCCCATGGATGGTGGAGCCTGGAGGGCTACAGGCCATGGGGTCGCAGATAGCTGGACATGACTGAGTGACTAACACTACCCTAGGCCCTTGAGGCTGTTGGTGTCCTTCTGCTCAGGCTGCTGGCCAGCTCTTCCTGTTCTCAATTTTGGGTATCTAAATTTCCTCTGATAATCACTTTGTTACTACAATGCTTTATAAAATTTGCTATTACCCTGAACAAAGACACTTCTATTTGCTGTATGAATTCCTTACTGGATCTTCTGTTCCTGTCCTCCCTGCAACATATTCTCAACAAAGCAGACAGAGTGATACTATAAAAATATGTCAGGTCTTATTAAGACCTGTAAAGAATCTGTCTGTTAAATAGAAGATGTGGGTTCAGTCCCTGGGTTGGGAAGATCCCCTGGAGATGGAAATGGCTTCCCACTCCAGTATTCTTGCCTGGGAAATCCCATGGACAGAGGAGCCTGGTGGATTATAGTCCATGCGGTCGCAAAAGAATTGGACATGACTGAGTGTCCAAGCATATAGGTTCCTGTACTAATGATCAGTTTTGTGGTTCAGCATCTCAGGATACTTTTCAGTGTCAGGATTTAATTTTTTTTTAATGTGGGAACAGATTCTTTCAAAAACTTTTGAACCATTTTCACTAAGTGATCGTCCAAGTGGTGCATCTCATAGGTGAGCTACCTCTTTTGAAAACAATTGTAACTCACTTTGCCCAGTAATTTTTCCAGTAGTCATGAATGAATGTAACAAATTAAGACCCATCAAATTCTCCAATTTGCTTGAGGAGGAGTGAAAGTCAAGTCTTTACCATGTGTCTCAGTCTGCTTGGGTTGCCATTAATCCCTGTCACTAAGTCATGTGCTACTCTGTGACCCCATGGGCTGTAGCCTGCCAGGCTCCTCTGTCCAAGGGATTTCCCAGGCTACAATACTGGAGTGGGTTACCACTCCCTTCTCCATGGGATCTTCCTGACCGGGGAATCAAACCCATTTCTCCTGTGTCTCCTGCATTGCAGGCAGATTCTTTTCCCACTGAGCCATCAAGGAAGCCCACCTTCTAAAGGCTTGGTGACTTAAATCAACAAAATTGTATTTTCTCATTATTTCTGAAAGTTGGAAGTCTTAGAGGGGGCAGCATCGTTGGTCTCTGGTGAGAAACCACTTTGTGGTTTGCAGGCAGCCACCATCTCACTGTGTATTCACATGGCAGAGAGAAAGAGCAAGCTGTCTGCTGTCTCTTCTTATAAGGGCACTAATCCATTTATCTTCCCTGGTGGCTCAGAGGTTAAAGCGTCTGCCTCCAATGCGGGAGACCCAGGTTTGATCCCTGGGTCGGGAAGATCCCCTGGAGAAGGAAATGGTAACCCACTCCAGTATTCTTGCCTGGAGAATCCCATGGACGGAGAAGCCTGGTAGGCTATAGTCCACAGGATCACAAAGAGTTGGACACGACTGGGTGACTTCACTTAATTATTTACACTTAATCCATTTAACCCTAATTACCTTGCAAAGGCCCCATCTTCTAACATCATCACACTGGGGGTTATAACTTCAATATATGAATTTTGCAGGGACATGCATCAGTCCATAACATCATAGTATACAAGATCTTTCACAATCTGGACCTTGACCTAATTTGCTACCTTTTTTTTTTTTTAAACTTATTCAGGTCTAACCTTTTCTGTGTCTTTATCTTCCTTGAAACTACTCAGGCATGCTCCTGCTTTGGGGTCCTTGCCCTGGTTATTCCTTTTTCCTCACATGGCCAAAAGTTTTGTTTGCTTACTTTATTTGCTCAACTGTCCGTTTGTCAGAGATGACTTCGCTTAGCGAAAGTGCACCAGGACACAACTCTACTCAGCACTGGGCTTCTTGGCATGCTGCACTGGGAGAGACAGCACACCATGGTGAGCTGTGTGGGGCACCAGAAAGAAGATGTTGGGAGATGCCTGTCCTAGGGCTCAAGTTTGTGTTATGTAATTTAGAGGAGCAGTCAGTGAAGCTTGGTTTTGCTCTGAGGCTGTCAGACAGTGAGGGCAATTCCATAATTGGGTACCATAACCATTTCATACTAAGAGGAATAAAGTCAGGCTAAAGCTATAATTGCAGAGTCAGAAAGAATTAACTATTACTCATCTTAGCTTGATGAGGGGGCTGTTTGGGTATTTTTGTAATTTGCACATTTCTTTTATTTTTATTTATTTTAAAATTTTTAATTGGAGGCTAATTACTTTACATTATTGTGGTGGTTTTTTACCATACATTCACATGAATCAGCCATGGGTGTACATGTATTCCCCATCTTGACCCTCCCTCCCACCTCCCTCCCCATCCCATCTCTCAGGGTCATCCCAGTGCACCAGCCCTGAGCACCCTACCTCATGCATCAAACCTGGACTGGTGATCTATTTCACATATGATAATATACATGTTTCAATGCCATTCTCTCAAATCATCCCACCCTTGCTCTCTCCCCAGAGTCCAACAGTCTGTTCTTTACATATGTGACTCTTTTGCTGTCTAGCATATAGGGTAATCTTTACCATCTTTCTAAATTCCATATATATGTGTTAATATACCATATTAGTATTTTCTTTCTGACTTACTTTGCTCTGTATAACAGGCTCCAGTTTCATCTACCTCATCAGAACTGATTCAAATGTATTCTTTTTAATAGCTGAGTAATATTTTATTGTGTATATGTACCACAGCTTTCTTATCCATTTGTCTGCTGATGGACATCTAGGTTGCTTCCATGTCCTGGCTATTGTAAACAGTGCTGCAGTGAACATTGGGGTACACGTGTCTCTTTCAATTCTGGTTTCCTCAGTGTGTGTGCCCAGCAGTGGGATTGCTGGATCATATTGCATTTCTATTTCCAGTTTTTTAAGGAATCTCCACACTGTTCTCCATAGTGACTGTACTAGTTTGCATTCCCACCAGCTGTATAAGAGGGTTCCTTTTTCTCCACACCCTTTCCAGCATTAATTGTTTGTAGACTTTTTGGTAGCAGCCATTCTGACCAGCATGAGATGGTACGTTATTGTGGTTTTGATTTGCATTTCTCTGATAATGAGTGATGTTGAGCATCTTTTCATGTTTGTTGGCCATTTGTATATATTCTTTGGAGAAATGTCTGTTTAGTTCTTTGGCCTATTTTTTGATTGGTTTGCTTATTTTTCTGGAATTGAGCTGCAGGAGTCACTTGTATATTTTTGAGATTAATTCTTTGTCAGTTGCTTCATTTGCTATTATTTTCTCCCATTTTGAAGGCTGTCTTTTCACCTTGCTTATAGTTTCCTTCGTTGTGCAAAAGCTTTTAAGTTTAATTAGGTTCCATTTGTTTATTTTTACTTTTATTTCCATTACTCTGGGAGGTAGGTCATAGAGGATCCTGCTATGATTTACGTCAGAGAGTGTTTTGCGTATGTTTTTCTCTAGGAGTTTTATAGTTTCTGGTCTTACATTTAGAACTTTAATCCATTTTGAGTTTACTTTTGTGTATGGTGTTAGAAAGTGCTCTAGTTTCATTCTTTTACAAGTGGTTGACCAGTTTTCCCAGCACCACTTGTTAAAGAGATTGTCTTTTCTCCATTGTATATTCTTGCCTCCTTTGTCAAAGATAAGGTGTCTCTACATGCATGGATTTATCTCTGGGCTTGCTATTTTGTTCCATTGATCTATGTTTCTGTCTTTGCGCCAGTACCATACTGTCTTAATGACTGTTGCTTGGTAGTATAGCCTGAAGTCAGGCAGGTTGATTCCTCCAGTTCCATTTTTTTTTTTCAAGATTGCTTTGGCTATTCAAGGTTTTTCGTAATTCCATAAAAATTGTGAAATTATTTGTTTTATAATTCTCTGAAAAATACTGTTGGTAGCTTAATGGGGATTGCATTGAATCTATAGATTGCTTCGGATAGTATATGCATTGTCACTATATTGATTCTTCCAATCCATGACATGGTGTATTTCTCCATCTATTTGTGTCATCTTTGATTTCTTTCATCAGTGTTTTATAGTTTTCTGTACATAGGTCTTTTGTTTCTTTAGGTAGATTTATTCCTAAGTATTTTATTCTTTTAGTTGCAGTGGTGAATGGCATTGTTTCCTTATTTTCTCTTTCTGTTTTCTCATTGTTAGTGTATAGGAATGCAAGGGATTTTTGTATGTTGATTTTATATCCTGCAAATTTACTATATTCATTGGTTAGCACTAGTAATTTTCTGGTGAGATTTTCTATGTAGAGGGTCATGTCATCTGCAAACAGTGAGAGTTTTACTTCTTCTTTTCCAGTCTAGATTCCTTTTATTTCTTTTTCTGCTCTGATTGCTGTGACCAAAACTTCCAAAACTATGTTGAATAGTAGCGGTGAGAGTGGGCATCCTTTTCTTGTTCCTGACTTTAGGGGAAATGCTTTTAATTTTTCACCATTGAGGATAATGTTTGCTGTGGGTTTATCATATATGGCTTTAATTATGTTGAGGTATGTTCCTTCTATGCCTGCTTTCTGGGGGGTTTTATCATAAATGGATGTTGAATTTTGTCAAAGGCTTTCTCTGCATCTATTGAGATAATCATATGATTTTTATCTTTTAATTTGTTAATGTGGTGTATCACATTGATTGATTTGTGAATATTGAAGAATTCTTGCATCCCTGGGATAAAGCCCACTTGGTTATGATGTATGATCTTTTTAATATGTTGTTGGATTCTGTTTGCTAGAATTTTGTTAAGGATTTTTGCATCTATGTTCATCAGTGATATTGGCCTGTAGTTTTCTTTCTTTCTTTTTTTGTGTGCATCTTTGTCTGGTTTTGGTATTAGGCTGATGGTGGCCTTATAGAATGAGTTTGGAAGTTTACCTTCCTCTGCAATTTTCTGGAAGAGTTTGAGTAAGATAGATGTTAGCTCAAAAATCAACAAAACTAAAAGCTGGTTCTTCGAGAAGATAAATAAAATAGACAAACCATTAGCCAGACTCATCAAGAAACAAAGGGAGAAGAATCAAATCAACAAAATTAGAAATGAAAATGGAGAAATCACAACAGACAACACAGAAATACAAAGGATCATAAGAGACTACTATCAACAACTATATGCCAATAAAATGGACAACTTGGAAGAAATGGACAAATTCTTAGAAAAGTATAACTTTCCAAAACTGAGCCAGGAAGAAATAGAAAATCTTAATGGACCCATCACAAGCACAGAAATCGAAAACATAACCAGAAGGCTTCCAACAAACAAAAGCCCAGGACCAGATGGCTTCACAGCTGAATTACCAAAAATTTAGAGAAGTTCTTTTATTTTTAGCTGTGCTTAGACATTACTATTTGACCTTGTTTTGCTCTTACTCTACTAGCGTTATAACAGTGGTCTTGTCTGGTTTTAGTTATCTGTAAAATTGTTTATGTTCAGCAGGAAGGTGCTATGGCCATTTTCAGGCTGTTAGTAGTCCAGGGCCTCTTTTCATGCTCAACTTAAAATACAGCTTCTCATTATTTCTCTCCCTTTATACTACTGTATTTTATTTGTTCTTTTTCTTCATAGCGCATGTCAGTCACCACCATAGTACAGTGAACACATTGTTTATTTGTTTGCTGTCTACATTCTTCTATGTGTAAATTCCCATGAGAGTCAGTATTTGGATTCTCTAGTTTCACCCTCAATCCCTTTGTATTCTCTTAGAATACAAGAGATGTTCAATATGTATTTGCTGAATGTATTTGCTCAATAACTTGATAACTTTCACAAAAGCACATTAAAAACAAATCAATTTACAACACAACCAAAAGATGAGTAAATATGATCATCACAGTGTATGTAATAAATAAAATTAAGATGTAAATAAAAACACAGTGAATAAATGGTTGCCAAATAGCATGTATTAGAAGCAATGAATACTGTATTACTATAAATAATGGTGTGACTTTTACAATGAACCTCAAGTATTTGACTATCTTTTATACAAAGTAGAATTATCTTTTTTTAATCTCTGCAAGGAAAATTGGGATTAACATAAATATAAAAGTAATTCTCTAATTTTGGGCAAGCTTCTAAAAATAGACTAATTAATACTTGTGAATGAATTATTATATAAAGTTTAAGAAAATCGAAATTACTAATTTGATAATATACATTCATCTATTTTTTGCACACCTGTCCAATAAAGTTTTCTTTGAATAAATCTCATAGGTAAGTGACAGGGAAGAAACTTTTATGACTTATACAGTTACCTTATTTAAGGCCACTGCTCATATGACTTTGCTAATATGCTGTTTATGTTTAAAATGATGTATTGTGTGCATATGTGTGTTATTCACCCATTGTGTGTGCATGTACCTTCCTCACTCACCACCCAGTGAGCTGATTACTAGCACAGCAAACAAAACTGAAAAGCTCCTGCAAATGTTGCCAGCTAGTGAACGCTCAGGGGTGCTGTCTGGGAAGTGGCTGGGTCAGCGTGCCCTCAGTTATGAAATGAATTTTGTTTAAAATCCCTGAAGCCAAAGCTTCTTAAAATATTTCCTCTTTATTTCTATTTTCCTCTTGAGGTCTCATTATTGTTTCCCTTTTAGGGAAAGAGATTATATTAACCAGTTGTAAAAATTGAAAACACAAGATGTTAACATTCGAAGAAATGAAAAAATAAAGCTCCTTTACTTCTACTTCTAAGACCTATATCTCTATAATCAGAGTCAATGAAAGAACTGATCTATCAGATGCCAAATCCAATAATACCAATACATACTAGCCATCATTTATCATCACTGTGTATCAGTTAATGTGATAAATATTTTATATTCATTGCTTTAATTCTTACAGAATTCTTATAAATTCTGAGATCTATAATTCCAATCCTAAAGACAAAATAACAGTGGATAGGAGATACCAAATTTTACCTTATAATTGACAAAGTAGACATGTAAACTGCAGTAGATAGAACAAAAACTCCTCAAAGAAGTCCAATGTTCTGAAGATGTTCCATTCCTCAGAAAGGAAGAAAGTGTTAGTCATTCAGTCATGTCTGAACCCATGGTTTGTCCATGGAATTCTCTAGGTAAGAAAACTGGAGCATGTTGCCGTTCCCTTCCCAGGGGAATCTACCACCTAGGGAGCCAAACAAGGTTTCTTGCATCACAAGCAGATTCTTTACCATCTCAGCTACCATTTGCCTCTAATCTTCAGAACCTGTGACTTACTTTACATGGCAAAAGGGACTTCACAGATAAAATTAAGTTAAGCATTTTGGGAGGAATTCAGTTGAGTTGCTCAGTCATGTCCGACTGTTTGCGACCCCATGGACTGCAGCATGCCAGCCTTCCCTGTCTATCACCAACTCCTGGAGCTTGCTCAAACTCATGTCCATTCAGTCAGTGGTGCCATTGAACCATTTCATCCTCTGTTGTCCCCTTCTTCTCCTGTCTTCAATCTTTCCCAGCGTCAGGGTCTTTTCCAATGAGTCAGTTCTTTGCATCAAGTGGCCAAAGTATTGGAACTTCAGCTTCAGCATCAGTCCTTGCAATGAATATTCAGGGCTGATTTTGTTTAGGACTGACTGGTTTGATCTCCTTGCAGTCCAAGGGACTCTTAAAAGTCCTCTCCAACACTACAGTTCAAAAACATCAGTTCTTCTGTGCTCAGCTCTCTTTATGGTCCAACTCTCACATCTATACATGACTACTGGAAAAACCATAGCCTTGACTAGATGGACTTTTGTTGGCAAAGTAATGTCTCTGCTTTTTAATATGCTGTCTAAGTTGATCATAGCTTTGCTTCTAAGGAGCAAGCGTCTTTTAATTTCATAGCTGCAGTCACCATCTGCAGTGATTTTGGAGCCCAATAAAATAAAGTCTGTCACTGTTTTCATTGTTTCTCCATCTGTTTGCCATGGAGTGATGGAACCAGATGCCATGGTTTTAGTTTTTTTACTATTGAGTTTTAGGTCACTTTTTAACTCTCCTCTTTCACCTTCATCAAGAGGTTCCTCTTCACTTTCTGCCATAAGGGTGGTGTCATGCATATCTGAGGTTATTGATATTTCTCCCGGCAATCTTGATTTCAGCTTGTGCTTCATCCAGCCCAGCTTTTCGCATGATGTATATAAGTTAAATAAGCAGGATGACAATATACAGCCTTGACATACTCCTTTCCCGATTTGGAACCAGTCTGCTCTTCTATGTCCAGTTCTAAATGTTGCTTCTTGACTTGCTACAGATTTCTCAGGAGGCAGGTAAGGTGGTCTGGTATTCCCATCTCTTGAAGAATTTTTCAATTTGTTGTGATCTACACAGTCAATGGCTTTGGCATAGTCAATAAAGCAGAAGTAGATGTTTTTCTGGAACTCTCTCGCTTTTTCTATGATCCATCTCATGTTGGCAATTTGATCTCTGGTTCCTCTGCCTTTTCTGAATCCAGCTTGAACATCTGGAATTTCATGGTTCATATGCTGTTGAAGCCTGTATTGGAGAATTTGAGATTTACCGTGCTGGAGTGTGAGATGAGTGCAATAGTGAGGTAGTTTGAACATTCTTTGACATTTCCCTTCTTTGAGGTTGGAATGAAAACTGACCTTTTCCAGTCCTATGGCCACTGCTGAGTTTTCCAGATTTGCTAGCATATTGAGTGCAGCACTTTAACAGCATCATCCTTTAGTAGTTGAAATAGCTCAACTGGAATTCCGTCACCTCCACTAGCTTTGTTCATAGTGACCCTTCCTAAAGCTCACTTGCTTTCACATTCCAGGATGTCTGGCTCTAAGTGAGTGATCACATCATCATGGTTATCTGGGTCGTGAAGATCTTTTTTGTATAGTTCTTCTGTGTATTCTTGCCACCTTTACTTAATATCTTCTGCTTCTGTTAGGTCCATATCATTTCTGTCCTTTATTGTGCCTGTCTTTTCATGAAATGTTCCCTTGGTATCTCTAATTTTCTTGAAGAGATCTCTAGTCTTTCCCGTTCTATTGTTTTCCTCCATTTCTTTGCACTGATCACTAAGGAAGGCTTTCTTATCTCTCCTTGCTATTCTTTGAAACTCTGCATTCAAATGGGTATATCTTTCCTTTTCTCCTTTACCTTTAGCTTCTCTTTTTGGGAGGAATAGATTTTCCTAAATTCCAATATAATCACAAAGTGAAGTGCTAGGCTCTCAATCTTTGCGAATCCATGGGCTGTAGCCAATCAGACTTCTCTGTCCATGGTGTTTTCCAGGCAAGAATACTGGAGTAGATATCCATTCCCTCTCCAAGGGATCTTCCTCATCCAGATATCAAACTCACATCTTATGCATTATAGGCAGATTCTTTACCATCTGAACCACTAGGGAAGCCCACCAATGTAATCACAAGGCTACTTATAAAAGGAAGACAGGAAGCATCAGAGTCAGAGAATAGATGTGACTATAGAAACCAAGGTTGGAATAATGTGCTCTGAAGAAAAAGGAAGAAGCCATGAGCCAAAGAATTAAGGTGGTCTCTAAGTGGTGTAAAAGGGACCAGATTTTCCTCTAGGGCCCCCAGCAGAAACACAGCCCTACTGACACCTGGATTTTTGCCTGTAGAACTATTTCAGATTTCTGACCTCTGGAACTATAAAATAATACATTTGTGTTGTTTTATACTACTAAGCTTGTGATAATTTGTTACAGCAGAAATAGGAAACTAATGTACACAAACTAGAGTCTGTCTAACCCCTCTGCTCTATTGTCATAGGATAGGAAGTGTATTTTAGCTGATTCACCAACTGGTTGGTTGCATCAGGCAAATTGGGCTGAAGGACAGCAATAATCCCTCTTTAATTAATACAGGTCATATTACTTCTGCATGTTTGGACATTACTTCATGAAATATGATCTCTGTTTGTTTCTATTGTATATGTGAAGGAAGTGTGTTCTTTCAATGAGTTGCACCAGATGAAGTGATTTACATGATCTGTCCAAAATAGATCGTCAATTTATTTAAGGGTATGTCATAAGCAATTTTAATATTGCACTCAGTCATCTGTTTATACTTACTGTATAACTGTTTAATCTGCTAGTGTTAACATGCATGTTGATTTATCCACTTAAGTTAATCTTTTGTGTGCATGTCTTCAAAAGTATGAAGGCAAAAAGCCAGCTATAGTTAATGCATCATCAAAACAGAGTTATAAACCAGGATAATTATAACCATCTTTATCAGCAATCTTCCTTTAGCAGATATCTCATTATGGGATTAACACTTTTTTCCCAGATGCCAGTCCCTCTGATAAGGTGATCTGAGGTGAATTGCCCATCTTTAAGAGAGAATCAGTCTGCTAGTTTCTCTTCCTTGTCAAAAAGTGAAGTTTGTATCTTTCTGAATTATGGTCTGGATATATGGCCAGGAGTGGGACTGCTGGATCATATGGCAACTCTATTTTTAGTTTCTTAAAGACCTTCTATACAGTTCTCCATGCATGCTAAATCGCTTCAGTCATGTCTGACTCTGTGCGACCACATGGAATGTAGCCCATCAGATTCTCTGTCTGTGGGATTCTCCAGGCAAGAATATTGGAGTGAATTGCCATGCCCTTCTCTAGAGGATCTTCCCTACCTGGGAACTGAACTCGTGTCTGCCTGTGTCTCCTTCACTGCAAGCAAATTCTTCACCCACTGAGCCACCTGGGAAGCCCCCTGTTCTCCATAGTGGCTGCAGCAATTTACATTCCTGCCAACAGTGTAGGAGGGGTGCCTTTTCTCCACACCCTCTTCAGCAGATATTGTTTGAATATTTTTTGATGATGACCATTCTGACCAGTGTAAGGTGATAGCTCATTGTAATTTTGATGTGTATTTCTCTAATAATTAGTGATGTTGAGCATCTTTTCTTGTCCTTTTTGGCCATCTATATGTCTTCTTTGGAGAAATGTCTATTTAGATCTTTTACTCATTTTTTGATTGGTTTGTTTGTTTGTTTTTGATATTGAGCTTCATGAGCTGTTTGTATATTTTGGAGATCAATCCCTTGCCCATTGCTTCTTTTGCAAATATTTTCTCTCATTCTGAGGGCTATCTTTTTGTTTTATTTATGGCTTCCTTTGCTGTGCAAAAGTGTTTAAGTTTAACTAAGTCTCATTTGTTTATTTTTGTTTTTATTTCCATTACACTAGGAGGTGGGTTGAAAAATATCTTGCTGCAATTTATGTCAAGGAGTGTTATGCCTGTGTTTTCTTTTAGAGTTTTGTAGTATCCAGCCTTATATTTAGGTCTTTAATCCATTTTGAGTTTATTTTTGTGTATGGTGTTAGGGAGTGTTCTAATTTTATTCATTTACATGTTTTCCCAGCTCCACTTATTAGAGAGACTTTCTTTTTTTCATTGTGTATTCTTACTTCCTTTGACATAGATTAGGTGACCGTAGGTAGAAGGACTTTATATCCTGTTCCACGGATCTATATTTCTGGTCTTGTGCCAGTACCATACTGTTTTGATTACTATAGCTTTGTTCATTGCAGCACAATTTACAATAGCTGAGACATGGAAGCAACCTAAATGTCCATCAACAGAGGAATGGATAAAGATGTGGTACATATATACAATGGAATGTTACTTGGCCTTACAAAGAAGAATGAAGTAATGCAAGTTGCAGCAACATGGGTGGAACTAGAGATTGTCATACTGAGTGAAGTAGGTCAGAGAAAGACAAATAGCATATGATATTGCTTATACGTGGAATCTGCAAAAGGGTAAAAATGAGCTTATCTTCAAAACAGAAATAGAGATATAAGTGTAGAAAACAAACCTATGGTTACCATAGGGTAATGGGGAAGGGAAAATTGAGAGATTGGGATTGACATATACAAACTATTATGCATAAAATAGATAACTAATAAGAACCTACTGTATATCACAAAAAACTCTACTCAATATTCTGTAATGACCTATGTGGGAAAAGAAGCTGAGAAAAAGAGCTGAGATTTTATATATTTATATATATATATATATATATATATATATATGATTCACTTTGCTGTAGAACAGAAACTAACAGAACATTGTTAATGAATTGTACTCCTATAAAAGTTTTCTGGAAAATGAAGTTTGACAAAGATGGAAACTTTCTGAGGCAAAGTGATAAATGTCCTCATGCTGGGAGTGCCTCCTTTTACTTACCAAATACTTACTATTTACTAAATATTGTAGAAGCTTAGATAACACTGCTGGGCAAACTAGACAAAGAGAGGAATTTGCTTTCAAGTGTTCAAGATAAGAAAAAACAGTAACATAAGGATCAGAAGTTCATTGAAGAAAGAGTAGTAGAATTAAAAGTGAATATGTTGTGAGACCATCATCTGGTTCCAACAACAAGAACAGAAGAAAAAGGGAGAAATAATGATCTCATAGTTAAATCATTTCATTATGAATGGATAAATGGGGGAGATTTAGGTTTTAGGTAGAGCAAGAGGAGAAATAGTAACTACAGATTTTACAGATTGGCTTATCTATTTACTTGACACAAGCATTCACGATGCCTTTTTTTTTTTTTTTTCCTGTGTTCCAAAGACTGAATTTCACAGGGACAAGGGTAGGACACAAACACTTCAACATAACATGCTGAATTTGCCTTATGGCCGCAGAAAATGAGCACTTATCTTGCTGTATCTTTTAGTGTATACCATACAGGTTTCTCGGAGAAGGCAATGGCACCCCACTCCAGTACTCTTGCCTGGAAAACCCCATGGGTGAAGGAGCCTGGTGGGCTGCAGTCCACGTGGTCGCTAAGAGTCGGACACGACTGAGTGACTTCGTTTTCACTTTTCACTTTCATTCATTGGAGAAAGAAATGGCAACCCACTCCAGTGTTCTTGCCTGGAGAATCCCAGGGACAGGGGAGCCTGGTGGGCTGCCGTCTATGGGGTCGCACAGAGTCAGACACGACTGAAGTGACTTAGCATAGCATAGCATCCAAACAGCACTATATTGAATGTCTGGAAAAGAAGTCTTACTTGATTTAAACTTTGCTTCATTGTCTAGAGGTGAAATCTTAGGTTAAATATGCATTTCTAAAAAATCTGAATAAGTAACAGAGTTGATTTTTTTCTATTAATACTCTTTAACAATATAATCTATGATATTTTGAGGGTTTCTTGACATTTCACCATTAAGCAACTTAGCTAATAAGGATTTTATATATAAGGATACTGCTAAGTGGTCTATCTCCTGGGAGTTCCCTGAAAATAATTGAAGACCAAATAAATATGAGCCTGGTACTACTGGTAAAGAATTCCCTGCCAATTCAGGAGATGTTAGAGACACAGATTCAATCCTTGGGTTGGGAAGATCCCCTGAAGGAGGAATTGGTGCTGCACTCCAGTATTCTTGTCTGGAGAATCCCATGGACAGAGGAGTCTAGTGGGATACAGTCTATGGGGTCACAAAGAGTCAGACATGACTGACCATCTGAGCATAGAAATACGAATCTCAGTTCAGTTCAGTCACTCAGTCGTGTCTGACTCTTTGTGACCCCGTGGACTGCAGCATGCCAGGCTTCCCTATCACCAACTCCCAGAGTTTGCTCAAACTCATGTCCATTGAGTTGCTGATGCCATCCAACCTTTTCATACTCTGTCGTCCCCTTCTCCTCCTGTCTTCAGTCTTTAAGCATTAATGATATAGCTTGAGGTCTTCTGGTAGGGTTAGGAGGGCAGAGGGGAGGATGTCTGTTCCTTTTATTGTTTCACTTGGACAGAATTTAGGGCCCATGGCAACTGTCCAAACACAATTCTCTTTTATTATTTTATTGAGGACAATATTGTGCAAGTTTTCCTTTAGTCTTTCATATGTTATAAGTTCATTCATGCTTATATGCTTCCACTTATTCAGTAAATACTCTTCTAAGCTCTAGGGATACAACAGTGGATAAAATAAGACAAATCATTAACTTTACAGAGATTACATTCCAGTGAAGATGTTCTTTCATGAGAGAATTTGCCAATTTTGCATATTCATCTCCTCTCCTTCCTTACTGCAGATATGTGACATGTCATTTCGAAAGGGTTCAAAGACCTTGTATCAGTTCAGTTCAGTTCAGTTGCTCAGTCGTGACTGACTCTTTGTGACCCCATAAACCACAGCACACCAAGCCTCCCTGTCCGTCACCAACTCCTGGAGTTTACCCAAACTCATGTCCATTGAGTTGATGATGCCATCTAACCATCTCATCCTCTGTTGTCCCCTTCTCCTCCTGCCCTCAATCTTTCCCAGAATCAGGGTCTTTTCCAATGAGTCAGCTTTTTGCATCAGGTGGCCAAAGTATTGGAGTTTCAGCTTCAACATCAGTCCTTCCAATGAACACCCAGGACTGATCTCCTTTAGGATGGACTGGTTGGATTTCCTTGCAGTCCAAGGGACTCTCAAGAGTCTTCTCCAACACCACAGTTCAAAAGCATTAATTCTTCGGCACTCAGCTTTCTTTATAGTCCAAATCTAATATCCATACATGACTACTGGAAAAACCATAGCGTTGACTAGATGGACCTTTGTTGACCAAGTAATGTCTCTGCTTTTTAATATGCTATCTAGGTTGGTCATAACTTTCCTTCCAAGGAGTAAGTGTCTTTTAATTTCATGGCTGCAGTCACCATCTTCTGTGATTTTGGAGCCCCCAAAATAAAGTCAGCCACTGTTTCCCCATCTATTTGCCATGAAGTGATGGGACCAGATGCAATTTTACTTAATCTCATCTTGTTTTCCCAGGATAATGAAAAATATTACATGGGGCTGTCAGAGAGATTATTTAGGCTCCCAGTAGAGGTTATTACCAGGATTTCTTTTTTTTTTTTGTGATAGAGTTTCCCATTTACTGCCTGTGTTTATTCAGAATTCTGACTGCAGGAGACAGAAATCAAAATCAAATTAGCCAAGTAAAATGGGCAATTTAGTGCCTGGAAGAATTAGGTAGGGAATGCTAAGGGTAGAATATTGGGGGACACAGGACATGCAAACAATGCTGAACTCTCTGTTTCTCTCTATTTGTGTCTCTCTCTGGTCTCCAGACTCTGGGTCTTTCTGTACATTCGTCTCATTCTGTCCTTACGTGGTGTTGGAGAAGACTCTTGAGAGTCCCTTGGACTGCAAGGAGATCCAACCCGTCCATTCTTAAGGAGATCAGTCCTGGGTGTTCTTTGGAAGGACTGATGCTAAAGCTGAAATTCCAATACTTTGGCCACCTCATGCGAAGAGCTGACTCATTGGAAAAGACTCTGATGCTGGGAGGGATTGGGGGCAGGAGGAGAAGGGGACGACAGAGGATGAGATGGCTGGATGGCATCATGACTTGATGGATGAGTCTGAGTGAACTCCGGGAGTTGGTGATGGACAGGGAGGCCTGGCGTGCTGCAATTCATGGGGTCGCAAAGAGTCGGACACGACTGAGCAACTGAACTGAACAGAACTGATCCTTATGCACACAGCCTTTGTCCAGGTGACTCTCCTGGATTTTGTGTGATGCCTTACACAGAGTAGGTGTACTTTATATCTAGATAAGGGGACAACCTTTGAATGAGGGAAATCTCTATACTCTGGAGAAAATTCATGGCTACAGAGAAATGTAGGATTGTATTATTTCTGTTCAGTGATCCTAGATTGTGCATAAAATTCCTGTGTACCAAAGTGCCCATCTCTGGGACCAGAGCATGTGACTTTGACAACATGAAGTTGGGCAGGCAGGCACAGTTCTTAGAGAAAAGGATGCTGTTACCTATTTCTCTACTTTCAAATCCAGCACTGGCAGGCTTAAATACTGTTCATATAGCATCTCTCCCTGGCTCTCCTTCTTTCCTCTGACCCTCTTTCTCTCAGTTTGAGGTCAAAGTTAAGAAGATGAGAAGACTGAAGAGGGAGAGAAAACACAACTGCTGCTGCAGCTGTATGTGTGTGTGCCTGTGTGTGTGTGTGTAGTGCATGCAGATGTGTGTTTATGTCTGTCCATGTGTGTGTGTGTGTCTGTGTAGTGCATGCACATGTGTGTTTGTATATGTTTGTGCCTGTGTGTGTGTAGTACATGCAGATGTGTGCTTATGTTTGTGCATGTGTGTGTCTGTGTGTAGTGCATGTAGATGTCCGTTTGTGTATGTGTATGTCTGTGTGTAGTGCAGGCAGACATGTGTTTATGTATGTGTCTGTGCGTGTGTGTGTGTACAAACATATGCATATGTATAGCTTGTTATTATAAAAAGATAAATACCATTTTTAACTTTCAATCATATGAACATAGTCTTTAATAAAGATTATAAACATTATGTTGATGCTGCAAAGGATAGCCCCCTTTCATTCTTTCCTCCTCAAGTTCATTGAACTCCAATTTGCAGTGTGGGTGTTGGAGATATCAGTTACAAGCCATTCTGGATGAATCCAAGTGTAAAGAAAATAATCTTTGCTCCTACTTCTAAATGCAAGTCTTCTAAATTGAGAGTATTAAATGGGCTACTTTCTCTGAGTTGAATTTTTTATGGAGGAAAAAGCTTCAGTGAATTTAATTGGTTGTTTAGTGGAGTGAGAAATATTAAACTGCTAACTCCATGGAGACCTAGCCTTTCTATACAGCTTTGGGAAGTGCCTTGAATATAAAATAAAACTCAGTTATACTGGATTGTCCCTGATTCAAAGTATAAGATAATTTGAATAGGTACTAAGTAAACCTGTCCCTATTTCATATCAGTTCTAGTGGGATCTAGTTAAGCAACTAAATATTTTAAGTTTTTAAGAAATATATGATTGCCTTATGGGGAGAATGTGTCTTATCTCTCAAGCAAGTAGCTCAAAAATACAGTTGATACAAACAAGCAATACTCACTCCAGGTTTCTGAATATAAAGTACGTGTATGTAAAATGCATTTAATAACAATTGTGCTCTTAATTTAAAAGTTTCACTTAATGGGTTTCTAAAATCTTTAACATCATCAGCTTTATGAATACTACCTCAAAAAGATTATATAATAATTTGATGAGGCTACCACTCTTTTCTTGCATAGGCTACAATTACTGAGACTTTCATAACTATGAATTCAGAAGGGGAAATGTTTTCAACATCAATTGACTTCATGCATAAGATCCTAGACATTAATTTATACATTCACTAAAGTTGAACGACAAAAACAAAGTCTTATTGACAGACTACTATTTATGAGACTGAGAGTCATAAAAAGCAGACCAAGTTTCCACTAATACTTTTTAGAAGTTCATCACCTATGAAAGAATTGTAAGTCCTTATGACAATTTTAGTATAAAAAGCATGACATTTTGCTCTGTTTCATGTTTTCTTTTGCTGACTAAAAAAAAAAAATCAGTCAGATGGCCAAAAGGCACATTACAGGATGCTTAATATTACTAATTATTAGAGAAATGCAAATTAAAAGTACAATGAGGTATCACTTCACACAGGCCAGAATGGCCATCATTAAAAGTTTGTAGATAGTAAATGCTGCAGACAATGTAGAGAAAAAGAAACCCTCTTACACTGTTGATGGGAATAAAAATTAATATAGCCATTACAGCAAACAGCATGAAATTTCCTTAGAAAACTAAAACTAGAGTTGCCATATGATCTAGTAATACCATTGTTGAGCATATGTTCAGAGAAATTAAAAAAGATTCATGCACCCAAATGTTCATAGCAGTACTATTTACGAAGGCCAAGACATGGAAGCAGCCTAAATGTCCATCGAGTGGATAAATAAGATGTTTTATATATATTTATTTAACTTATATGCAGAGTACATCATGAGAAATGCTGGACTGGAAGAAACACAAGCTGGAATCAAGATTGACGGGAGAAATATCAATAACCTCAGATATGCAGATGACACCACCCTTATGGCAGAAAGTGAAGAGGAACTCAAAAGCCTCTTGATGAAAGTGAAAGTGGAGAGTGAAAAGTTGGCTTAAAGCTCAACATTCAGAAAATGAAGATCATGGCATCTGGTCCCACCACTTCATGGGAAATAGATGGGGAAACAGTGGAAACAATGTCAGACTTTATTTTTATGGGATCCAAAATCACTGCAGATGGTGACTGCAGCCATGAAATTAAAAGACGCTTACTCCTTGGAAGGAAAGTTATGACCAACCTAGATAGCATATTGAAAAGCAGAGACATTATTTTGCCACCAAAGGTTTGTCTAGTCAAGGCTATGGTTTTTCCTGTGGTCATGTATGGAAGTGAGAGTTGGACTGTGAAGAAGGCTGAGCACCGAAGAATTGATGCTTTTGAACTGTGGTGTTGGAGAAGACTCTTGAGAGTCCCTTGGACTGCAAGGAAATCCAACCAGTCCATTCTGAAGGAGATCAGCCCTGGGATTTCTTTGGATGGAATGATGCTAAAGCTGAAACTCCAGTACTTTGGCCACCTCATGCAAAGAGTTGACTCATTGGAAAAGACTGTGATGCTGGGAGGGACTGGGGGCAGGAGGAGAAGGGGACGACAGAGGATGAGATGGCTGGATGGCATCACTGACTCGATGGATGTGAGTCTGGGTGAACTCCGGGAGTTGGTGATGGACAGGGAGGCCTGGCGTGCTGTGATTCATGGGGTCGCAAAGAGTCGGACACAACTGAGCGACTGATCTGATATATATATATATATATATATATATATATATATATATATATACACACACACACACACACATATACACACATACATACATATATATATATACATACACACACAATGGCATATTACTCAGTCATAAAAATGAATGAATTAATGCTATTTGCAGCAACTTGGATGTATCTAGAGATTATCATATTAAGTGAAGTGAGACAAAGGCAAATATCATATGACACCACTTATATAGAGAGTCTAAAATAAATAATACAAATGAACTTATTTATAAAACAGAAAGAAGAAAAAATAACAAAGTTGTATCTTTAAATTGATCATTTTTAAACATCTACCTATCTTTTGGATGGAAAAGCAATTTTTATTGCATAGACTGTCTGAATTAGCCCTTCCCACTCTTTCCCCTTTAGAAAGCATCACTATGAACAAAGCTAGTGGAGGTGATGGAATTCCAGTTGAGCTATTTCAAATCCTGAAAGATGATGCTGTGAAAGTGCTACACTCAATATGCCAGCAAATTTGGAAAACTCAGCAGTGGCCACAGGACTGGAAAAGGTCAGTTTTCATTCCAATCAGAAAGAAAGGCAATGACAAAGAATGCTCAAACTACCGCACAATTGCACTCATCTCACACTCTAGTAAAGTAATTCTCAAAAGTCTCCGAGCCAGGCTTCAGCAATACGTGAACCATGAACTTCCAGATGTTCAAGCTGGTTTTAGAAAAGGCAGAGGAACCAGAGACCAAATTGCCAACATCCACTGGATCACTGAAAAAGCAAGAGAGTTCCAGAAAAACATCTATTTCTGCTTTATTGACTATGCCAAAGCCTTTGACTGTGTGGATCACAAGAAACTGTGGAAAATTCTGAAAGAGATGGGAATACCAGACCACCTGATCTGCCTCTTGAGAAATGTGTATGCAGGTCAGGAAGCAACAGTTAGAACTGGACATGGAACAACAGACTGGTTCCAAATCGGGAAAGGAGTACGTCAAGGCTGTATATTGTCACCTTGCTTATTTAACTTATATGCAGAGTACATCATGAGAAACGCTGGGCTGGAAGAAGCACAAGCTGGAATCAAGATTGCTGGGAGAAATATCAATAACCTCAGACATGCAGATGACACCACCCTTATAGCAGAAAGTGAAGAGGAACTAAAAAGCCTCTTGATGAAAGTGAAAGAGGAGAGTGAAAAAGTTGGCTTAAAGCTCAACATTCAGAAAATGAAGATCATGGCATCTGGTCCCACCACTTCATGGGAAATAGATGGGGAAACAGTGGAAACAGTGTCAGACTTTATTTTTTGGGGCTCCAAAATCACTGCAGATGGTGACTGCAGCCATGAAATTAAAAGACGCTTACTCCTTGGAAGAAAAGTTATGACCAACCTAGATAGCATATTGAAAAGCAGAGACATTACTTTGCCAACAAAGGTCTGTCTAGTCAAGGCTATGGCTTTTCCTGTGGTCATGTATGGATGTGAGTTGGACCATAAAGAAAGCTGAGCGCTGAAGAATTGATGCTTTTGAACTGTGCTGTTGGAGAAGACTCTTGAGAGTCCCTTGGACTGCAAGGAGATCCAACCAATCCATTCTGAATGAGATCAGCCCTGGGATTTCTTTGGAAGGAATGATGCTAAAGCTGAAACTCCAGTACTTTGGCCACCTCATGCAAAGAGTTGACTCATTGGAAAAGACTCTGATGCTGGGAGGGATTGAGGGCAGGAGGAGAAGGGGACGACAGAGGATGAGATGGCTGGATGGCATCACTGACTCGATAGAGGTGAATCTGAGTGAACTCTGGGAGTTGGTGATGGACAGGGAGGCCTGGCGTGCTGTGATTCATGGGGATGCAAAGAGTTGGACACGACTGAGCGACTGAACTGAACTCTTTCCCCAACAACTGTAATAATGGCCCTGTAAAGCATGATTGGCAGATCTACAATGAATACAAAGTAAAACCTGGTTTATTCAACACTATTTACTAACGGTAATAAACAGAAGGATTGTAACTTATCATCACGAACTTTTAAGTAGTGACCATGATTCAATCAATTAAAAGGTAATAAGTAAAAAGTGACCATGAGGGACTTCCTTGGTGGTCCAATGATTAAGAATCCACCTTCCAATGCAGGGGACATGGGTTCAGTCCCTGGTCCTCAGGGAACTAAGATCCCAGATGCCTTGGGGCAACTAAGCCTGTATGCCACAAGAAAGACCCAGCACAGCAAAAAAAGAGAAAAAGTGACCATTAAAAATAGAAGCCTTGAATACTCTGGTGTCATATAGTGGAAAAAGGCCCTCAACTTCACCCCATTCTGTATTGATTGGCAAATTCATGAAGATTCTCATGAATGCTTTCTATTTGTAAAAATGTGACCTAGGGTTTAAGTGGGAAGATCTGTGAAAAGTTATGAAAATACCCTCAGAGGGAAGAATGGCTGCCAAAAGTTGCCACCTAATAGGTCTGCTGAACTGAGGTAGATGAGAAAAACATTGACAGAAGAGAATTGTACTTATGGTCAAGGAGGCCCTGGTACTTGACTTTCCTCTGGTTCTCAAGGACAGAACCATGATCAAGTCCTCTAGAAGGAATTATCCCAATGCACAGTCGAGTTCCCCCTCTCTCTCTGAAAATTGGCTAGAAATCAACTCCCAGTCCTACTGAAGTTCATTAGAGTAAAGATAAATGAATTGAAGTTATGGTACATAGAATGTTAAACAGAAGTCATTCAAACTATATGGAGAGACAAGAAATAGTGTATACTGCTGCCACTAAGTCGCTTCAGTCGTGTCCGACTCTGTGTGACCCCATAGACGGCAGCCTACCAGGCTCCTCCGTCCATGGGATTTTCTAGGCAAAAGTACTGGAGTGGGGTGCCATTGCCTTCTCTGAGTGTATACAGCACTGTCTAATTCAAGTATGAAACAAATATAAGGAAACGTCATGACAACTAAACAAAGAAAAGGAAGGGCCATTGGATATAAAAATATCATGAGTTCTGTAAGGTAAGAAACCATAACCTATAGAAGAAAAGAGTGTCCTTGAGTACATTGTGTTGTAGAAGATAATAACAAGATTATAATTTAATAAAACAACTTTTGAACTCTGAAACAAGAGAAGAATAAGATTAAAAAAAATCAATTCCAAACCAAGGAAAAATATCTAAATATGATGGAAACAGCATGTAATATATTAGACATGGTTGACAGACAAGTAAATGACTTGATGCAAAACTTTGAGATAATCATAGTTAATATAGAAGGAGAAATAGAAACTGAAGAGATAATTTTATTTTTTCCTTTCCAATATGTATGTCCTTTCTTTCTCTCCCCTTCCTTCTTTTTGGCACTGTCTAGGACTTCTAGGGAAATAACGAATAGGAGTTGTGAGAGGACAGACTCACCTATTCTTTAACTTAGGGGGAAAGTATTCAGGCTTTCACTGTTTCTCAGAATTTTTTCTGATGAGGTTCTTAGACCTCAGTGTCCAGTTGCATTTGGCAGTATTCAAAAGCATTCAGAATCAATCATTATTTTTAAGTTTCCTTTCTAGTCATCCCATATATCTCAGATCTTACAGACCTTCCTTTGTAAATAAGAGGTGAAATAGAAATGAATTCCAGTAATTTGCAGAAAAATCCAAATAGTTTCTTGGACTTTTTGTAGGCTTAGTTAATATGAATATATCCACAAATAAAGTATTCTTGTTTTATTCATTGGAAATCACAAGTAAGCCATTTTATTTTCCCTTTACTCTCATGAATACTAGGATCTTTATAAATCTTCAAATAGCTGGACTTTCAATATGGTCTCATAAAGATTTTGAAATTCTATGTCATTTCACTTCCTGAACACTAAGGGTGTGTAGGCATGGGACTGAAACATTTTATAACTAGAACATATGACGTGTCAGATTGTTCCAAGGACTGTTACTGTGGAGACTATACCATGTGTCTTTGCTGTGAACTCATTGTGACTATCTAGTAAGGTTGGAGCCATCTTTAGCAATTCACTCATGCTGCTGACCTATGCAAAGAATCCTAGTACCGTCGTTTCGTCTTTTGTAATTTTGCTATTGAGACCTCTGTCCTAGGTCCTGAAGAATGGATGTGGTTGTCCTTTTACTGCTGGAGGGTGAGATAGTCCACCTATGTTTTATAGTTATCTATTTATTGTCTGAAGAAGCAGTATTCAACTGTTACTTTACCTTATAAGGCTATAGCTAGCAAACATTTCTTTCTTTTTCTCCTATTTGCCAGATACTCTGAAAATAGAAATAACTGTTAGTTACTCCTCTCAGATTATTTCGTGTATCATTTCTTTTATCTACCTGCCACAACTAAGACAATCATGCTGTTCATTCATTTCTCTCTTAATCAGATCCACTCCATCTGAATATCCAGAATAATATATATAATAATGTACTCTTTATTCTTCCCTGTTCATAAATTGATTATTTCAATAATTACTAAAATCAAAGGACTTAGCCAAAATAATGTATATGTCTATAATTCCTCATACCTTTATTAATTTCTTCCTTCCTTCTTTCAATCTACATATGTGTGGAAAACTTATTATCTATATTTGTGAGATACTGTTCTTTAGCATCGGAGAAGGCAATGGCACCCCACTCCAGTACTCTTGCCTGGGAAAGTCCCATGGACGGAGGATCCTGGTAGGCTGCAGTCCATGGGGTCGCTAGGAGTCGGACACGACTGAGCGACTTCACTTTCACTTTTCACTTTCATGCATTGGAGAAGGAAATGGCAACCCACTCCAGTGTTCTTGCCTGGAGAATCCCAGAGATGGGGGAGCCTGGTGGACTGCCATCCATGGGGTCGCACAGAGAAACGACTGAAGCGACTTAGAAGTAGCAGTTCTTTAGCATTGGAAAAGAAATAGTAATAATAATGATAAGAATACTGAATATTAATCCTTTAAAACATATAATTAAAGTGGAAGACAGAAACAAAAAAAAATGAAGAAAAAAATGTTTTGTGTGATGCAAAGAAGTAAAAAAAGAGATTCTCTTTTACATGGAGACAAACAAAGTACGTGTCAAACAAATGAAATAGAAAGTATTCCTAGTTGTTTATAAGTTTCTAAATGTGTACGATCATACAGGCAGTGCTAGGAGTAAGAAACATCACCATACTGGCAATTGCATCTGACTTTAAATTAAATGGACTAGTCCGTGTCCTGACACTCATCTTTTGCAGAATAACACAGTAAAACTACTTCACAGACAAGACAGCACAGTTTAAATACAAAGCAATCTGCGACCTGAAAAACCCCTGGAGCTCAGAGTGCCTAGAGCTGTGAAATTTCTGAAGAAATAATAGACTTCTACTACAATCTTCAAGTCTTACATCACTGTCATCATAATTAAGTAAAATCAATCTACCTTTATCATCATAGCACTTTAAGCTTTATTCTGAAAAAAAAAATATCATGCACATGAATATTACAGAGGAATCCAAACATGGAATGGACACAAATATAGACCCAAGATTATATATAAAGCAAAGGGAAATTTCAGTTTGCTTGCTCAGTTAAGTAAATGGGAGAAGTCTGAAACTTTTTTTTTAGGAAAAGGACAACTCTTTCTGGTAAAGATGCTGTAATCTTACAGTCCCCACCACAGCTCAACAAAAGCACCAGTACACATACCCAGTCTCATACTAGTGATAAAAGGTACTGGAGGACCATTAAGAACTGTTTTCTTTGGTTGGCTGATTAATTTATTGACTTAAGACTGTGTCTTGAAAATTATGAGACATACAGAATTGGACTAAAATTCAGTTTAACCACACCACAATTTTACTTAGACTTTACTTAACACTGGTTTATACTACCTGAAAAATGTCTCCATGCTGAGTTGCATTGTCTTTTGACTGTGATAGCATTAGATTCTCTTCAAAGGGTTACTCTTCTTACCAGGAAAGAAAGAATATGATTACACTCATGGTCAGAACATACAGTACCTTGGTAATATGAACATCCATAATTTCCTGTTCAAACAAACATGTTATGTGGTTTGTTTGAAGTCTTTTCTCATGACCATCTGTTCTCACAGGACAGATGAAGGCAGTGATTCCTTTCCTACTAACAGCACTGTTCAACTCCAAAAACATTGTATGTTTCTTAGCAAGCAGGAACATTTGCAGATGTTGGTACTTTTTGACTTTAATTGTTTAAAAATATTTCTCTTGTGGGCAAAAAAATAACAATTCAGAATGAAATGTAAAATCCCTTACTCATACTCTCTCATTCCAACAAATCTTCAGAAGCAACCACTTAACAGTCTTTGATGTTGCCACCCAGTTATTTTCCATTTGTATATACTTTCATTTTTTTTATTTAACACAGGTCAGATGTCATTGTTCTGAGAATGTGAACTTAAACCTAAAGAAGAGAAAGTGACAAGTTCAATATTTTGTTGTCGTTTAATCATTTAAGTATAAACTCAAAACGTAGAAGTTTTTTAAGTTCAATTAAACTTTTAACCAGCAAACCTTGATTAACTGAGTAAGAACTCTGGAGTGAGTCTGCCTCATAGGAACCTTTGGTCCATCACTTTCTTAATATAAGGCTTTAGGCAAGTTGCTTTAATACGTTGTGCCTCAAACTCCTAACCTGAAACATAGGATATAATACCACCTCCTTTGAATTGCTGTTGTACAACTGAGTTCATATCTCTGCTGCTGCTACTGCTAAGTCACTTCAGTCGTGTCCGACTCTGTGCAACCCCACAGATGGCAGCCCACCAGGCTCCCCCGTCCCTGGGATTCTCCAGGCAAGAACACTGGAGTGAGTTGCCATTTCCTTCTCCAATGCGTCAAAGTGAAAAGTGAAAGTGAAGTCGCTCAGTGGTGTCCGACCCTCAGCGACCCCAAGGACTACAGCCTTCCAGGCTCCTCCGTCCATGGGATTTTCCAGGCAAGAGTACTGGAGTAGGTTGCCATTGCCTTCTCTGTTCATATGTCTAACATGTGTCAAATAGATATTGGCACACCTAAAATACTACCTTTCATCAATAGTTATGACTACTATTTCCCTGGAACAAGAAATGGCAACCCATTCCAGTATTCTTGTCTGGAGGATCCCATGGACAGAGGAGCCTGATGGGCTACAGTCCATGGGATCACAGAGAGTTGGACGTGACTGAAGCGACTTAGCATGCATAATATATGACTATTATTATGAATCAATGGCTTTCTACTGCTTGAGGTCTTAAACCTATAAAATTAACACTATGTCCTTGCATGGTCTCCAAACCATGCCCTGTTCACAAGTCCTTAAAATGGATTGAGCTTCCTCACTTCTTAGGTCTTTTTTCTTTTTTAACAATGAATTTTTTAAAGACTTTTTTTGATGTGGGCCATTTTTAAATTTTTTATTGAGTTTGTTACAATATTGCTTCTATTTTCTGTTTTGGCTTTTTGGCAGAGAGGCACGTGGGATCTTAGCTCCTCAACCAGAGATTGAACCTGCAGCCCCTGCATTGGAAGGCAAAGGTTTAACCACTTTGTACTTTCATGCAACTTTTCCTGTTCTCTCTTAATTTTATAGTACCTCACCCCTTCCTTTGGTAGCTCTTACATTCTTATGTCTCAGATTAAAAGTCACTTTTTGAAAAAGAAATCTTATCTCTCAGGCTAAGTCAGATCTCCTCTTATGAAAGTGAGCAGTAATCACCTGTTTATCACCCATAACCACTCATGACAGTGAAAGGAGACAGTACTGGTTATTAGTCTAGGACAAAAGGATTATGTGGGACTTGTTCAAGACTTACTGGGATGTACACATTTTCTACCTATACTACATTGCTGTAACATCTTTTACTTTTCTTCTATACACAAACTTACAATTGTATATAATTAACTGTGCAAGTATTTATTCATGTCCTATTTTTCTGCTGGTCTGTAAGCTCAGTGTGTCTTATTCACCACTGTGTTGCCAGACCCTAGCATAGTGCCTAGAAAACTCCTCTAAATATTGTTGAATAAATGCATATTGTATCAGAATCAAAGCAGGTTCCACACTGGGCCATTTCAGGCCAGTCATTAAGTGCAAAAGATTGACTTTTCTCTCATTGGAGAAATTGTTAATCTAGCTTCCCTCTTCCTGGCCTTGTTTAGGCCCTTATCTGAGGCCTCCTTTGAAGAGGTAGAAAATCTTGCTATGTGAGTCCAGTTAGGTCTGAAACTCTTGACACTGTGTCTTTAACTTGACACCTTTCCTATATTTTATTTTGCAAAGGTATGTCAGTGGGCAATGTCTGAGGCAGAAACTTAAAAGTGGCTACTGTTATTTGTGTAATTATAGGGATCTGGGTTGGAGAAGGCAATGGCACCCCACTCCAGTACTCTTGCCTGGAAAATCCCATGGACGGTGGAGCCTGGTAGGCTGCAGTGCATGGGGTCGCTAAGAGTCGGACACGACTGAGCATCTTCCCTTTTACTTTTCACTTTCACGCATTGGAGAAGGAAATGGCAACCCACTCCAGTACTCTTGCCTGGAGAATCCCAGGGATGGGGGAGCCTGTTGGGCTTCCATCTATGGGGTTGCACAGAGTCGGACACGACTGAAGCGACTTAGCAGCAGCAGCAGCAGCAGGGATCTGGGTTAAGACCAAGAGAATCTGAGGGTATACACACTTCATTGAGAGGTTCAGGCACTGTGCTTCTTTCTATGCAAATAATTGTAGCATGGAAACTACAGTTTTTAAAAATAGAACCAATATTTACATTATCTTGAGGTTTCTAACCATATAATAGAAGTGATATTTAAATGGCCAAATATTTTTTAAAATATCCAAAAATTTATCAATATTTAGAACCATAGATTAAAAAGTACTAGAAAATCTTTAAAAATTTATAGAATATATATATATATATATATATGTATGTATGTATATACATTTATTGACTTGGCTCTTCTGCGTTGCCACAGGTAAGACATCTAAGTAGGTCATATTGCAGTAATGGCAGTTCCCAAGTTTGGGTTCTTTGCAGATGACTGTGGATGTCATGTCTGACTCATTGGTTCAGGAGGATTAGGTGTGTACTCCACCTGGATCACATTCCATGGGTTATAGCAAAGTACACACTTCACTGAACAGGAAATTGGATCAGTAAATGGAAACCAGATAGAGAATGGAACATAGCATACACATTTTTAACAACAGTATCTTTTTTTGCCTCTGGACCTCCCTAACCCAACTACATTTCCTTCTTTGAAATCTAAATTATAATTTTATTTGTGTTTCAGTGCAAGAATTTAATTTGTAAACTAGTTTTCCTCCAGAACCATCTCTTTCACCACCATAGAATGCTAAAGTGTTCCCTTAAAAACTCTTTGAAAAATCTTAATTATTATAGAGATATTTATGTATATTTTCATTCATGCCATTGGTTCCTTCATTCTTTCAGCAAGATATTTGCTAAGAATACCCTTTAGGGTTTTAATGAATCAGTGAAATTTTAAAATGAGAGACGGCATCTTAGACTCTTTCAATGGTTTTTCCAAGTCACTCTAATGCCAAATTTACTAGAGAAAAACAAAGTTTTATGATCTCATTTTCTATTTTTTTTTTGAGAAGTTTCAGGGTCCAAAATTAGTTTTTCATTTCCCATGCCTTTTCATATTTTCTAAGCTGTCACCTCTGGTTTATGTAAGGTACTATAAAACCTTATTCTTAGGATCCCTGCACCCAATAAAATCTTATGTAGTTGCATTTCCTTATCATTTTTTTATTTGTGATCTAAATATGAAATCTCTCACAAAATCATGAACTGACAAGTAATTTTTTATAGTAACTGTTAAGATTTCTCCTTTGAAACTATATTTTATAATAATGGAAGTATTTTTTCTTCATATTCAAAATGATCTTGATAATAATAAATCACTTACTTGGAGAACAGATTTTTTTTTTTTCCTCTGAATACAGTTCAAATATTTCTGCTGAATTCATGCAGTGTCTCTAGGATAAAAAAAATATCCAGCTATTTGTTAGAAAAAATGAATAGGTTCATTAAGCAAAAGTGAAAGTCACTCAGTCAAGTTCCGACTCTTTGTGACCCCATGTATATACCATCCATGGAATTCTCCAGGCCAGGATACTGGAGTGGGTAGCCTTTCCCTTCTTCAGGGGATCTTCCCAACACAGGGATCAAACCCAGGTCTCCTGCATTGCGGCAGATTCTTCACCAGCTGAGCGACAAGGGAAGCCCATGCTTAGCTGGCTTAAAAATGTTTCAATTTGAAAACTGTAAGAAGTATATCTGCTTAGTTTTTGCCTCCTGTTGCTGCTGCTAAGTCGCTTCATACAAGTAAAAAAATGAGGGGAACAGTGAGGTTGGAGTTGGGTTAATAGGAAAACAAAAGTAAGGAAAGATAAAAGTAAAACTGAGTTTCCCTCCCACTAATTACACAGGCACATTCAACTTTTAAATTAATTAAGTGAAGCTTTTTAGCCTTTTTATTTTTGTATATTTTTATAGAGTGCTTCCAATAGTCAAATTCAGATCCAGTTTTCAGCTCTTCATTTTCACTGAAGATTGTATAATCAAATGACTTCCAATTTGGAAGAAATAAGTCACCTAGGAATTTTAATGTACTAATAAGTTCCTGTCTTTAACTATATCCATTAAAGTACAAGCTTTTGGTAAATTTATCACCATTCCCTTTGTTTTTAAAATAATCAATTACAATAAAAACAAATACAGAATATATGTGTATTTTCTATTTTTTCTCCCAAATAGTTAATTCTCTATAATCTCTGAAACCAATAATTTATTTTATCCAAATTTAACTTGTATAAACACTAGCAGCAGAAAATCCAGAATTTATCTTTGTAGTAAATTTAGTGATTTAGGAATAGCTAGTTTTCCTGTACCACTCCAGTACTCTTGCTTGGAAAATCCCATGGACTGAGGAGCCTGGTGGGTTGCAGTCCATGGGGTCGTTAGGAGTCCAACACGACTGAGCGACTTCACTTTCACTTTTCACTTTCATGCATTGGAGAAGGAAATGGCAACCCACTCCATTGTTCTTGCCTGGAGAATCCCAGGGACGGGGGAGCCTGGTGGGCTGCCGTCTCTGGGGTCACACAGAGTCGGACACGACTGAAGTGACTTAGCAGCAGCAGCAGCAGCAGTTTTCCTGTATGTAAGAGACAAGATAGTCTTAGGGGAGTATTATGGCCAATGATACACAGCATTTAGCAATTGTCCCATAGTTATCACATTATCAAATTTTAAGCATTTAAATAGGAACAATCTTTCTCATTTTCTTGGAATATTCAGTGGCTGACATTGTTTGGGAACTCCTTTCCAAAGTGGTCCTCTTAAGCTAAAACTTCCTAGGAGGTCTGTATAATACTAATACAGGTCATAACGGTAGAAAGAAATCATTCTAAATTTCTTTCTTAAACTTATGATGATAATACAATGGTGCTTAATTTTTAAACTGATTTTTACAAAAATTTGGAATGGTTATGGATGTGTACCAAAAGTGGGTGTGTTGAAAGGCACAGCAGTTAAAAGCATGACCTTTGAGTTCCATGGACCAGGGCTGGCTCTGTCCTGGCATTATCACCCACCAGCTGTGTGTCTTGGAGCAAGTTACCTGGCTTGCTGAGCTTCCCCATTGTGAGCTCTAGGGCACAAGGAATGGGTAGATATGCAAAATCTACTCCCTTCCTGCTTCCTTGCTAACACATGGACTAATTCACTCAGGTTTGGGCCATCCTTGCATGCAGAGCAATCTGGACCCGTTCTCAGTTTCAGAAGGAAAATATTGCTTAGGTTAAGCACTATTCACCATGACAGAATTATTATTTGAAATAACAGATTTCTTTTATTATTTCCACAATTTTTAATCCAGTCTAATCTTAGCTCTTGCAACTGAAGGCATTTGAACACATATAAATAATTACCTCCATATAGTTGTTTTGAAAATTAAATGAGATGACTCATAAAATGTGTGCTTGGCACAACTCTCTAAAATATTCATTGTTAAAAGATTATTAATGTTGTTGATGTTAAAACTGCTACTTCTTCAATATTACTCATATCAGATTTCAGCATTAGTCTCAGACAAAATTATGAAGCTGAACTGGGAAAAAAAAAATGGAGGAAAATCATTTTCCCTAGACCCTTTTCCTCTTTTAGGATGTCCTCCCCTTGCTTTTGTATCCCTAAGTACCCTCAACCATGCAGAAAAGGGATTAGTGATGGTATCATATGAAGGTACAAGATTTAATAAGGCAATTTTTAACTCAAAATAATGATACCCCGGTGTTAGAATTCCAAATACCATATTAATTTGTAGGTTAAAAATTTGGGGTAACTGAGACCTCTCTGTATTTCTAAAATATCACAGAAATTTTTTTGCTATTATTGTTTAGTCACTAAGTCATGTCCAACTCTTTGAGACCGCAGGGACTGCAGCACGCCAGGCTTCCCTGTCCTTCACTATCTCCCGGCGTTTATTTAAACTCATGTCCATTGAGTCAGTGATGTCATCTAACCATCTCATCCTCTGTCACCCCTTCTCCTCCTGCTCTCAATCTTTCCCAGAATCAGGATCTTTTCCAATGAATCGGCTCTTCACATCAGGTGGCCAAAATATTGGCGCTTCAACTTCAGTACCAATCCTTCCAGTGAATATTCAGTGCTGATTTTCTTTAGGATTGACTGGTTTGATTTCTTTTCTGTCCAAGACACTCTCAAGAGTTCTCCAGTACCACAATTCAAAAGCATCAACTCATCAGTGCTGTCTTTTTTACGGTCCAAGTTTCACATCCACACATGACTACTGGATAAATCATAGCTTTGACTATACGGACCTTTGTTGTCAAAGTAATGTCTCTGCTTTTTTAATATGCTGTCTAAGTTTGTCATAGCTTTTCTTCCAAGGAGAAAATGTCTTAACTTCATGGCTACAGTCACCATCTGCAATGATTTTGGAGCCCAAGAAAAAAAATCTGTCTCTGTTTCCACATTTTCACCAACTATTTGCCAATGAATTGATGGGACCAGATGCCATGATGTTAGTTTTCTGAATGTTGAGTTTTAAGCCAGCTTTTATCAGTTTCCTTTTTCACCCTCATCAAGAGGGTCTTTAGTTCCTCTCCCTTTCTGCTACTAGAGTGGTATCATCTGCATATCTGAGGTTATTGATATTTCTCCCAGAGATCTTGATTCCAGCTTGTGAATCATCCAGCCCAGCATTTCTCATAATGTACTCTGCATATAAGTTAAATAAACAGGGTGACAATATACAGACTTAACATACTCCTTTCCCAATTTTGAACCAGTCAGTTGTTCCCTGTAAGGTTCTAGCTTTCACCTACATCTAAAGCCAAACCTTTTGCATACAATTTGTCTCTAAACCCATATAGTTTTTATCTAGTCACCGTCTGCAAGAGAAGAATCTCCCTCTCTGGTGTAATTGTTAATACTAATCATCAGGTGGTGCTCTGAGCATTTCAGATCAGTATCTGTTGACAGAGTACTGTTCATTTTTAAACCAGTAAAAGAAGCTGATGTTTTCTTTGCATATCTATAGGATTTGTGTGGGGGTTGTTAAACTGGGAGGATATAAGTTCTCTTTGCATTTCCAGTAGACTTGGCCACGGTATTTACTGTTGTAAAGTTGAGAAGATTTGTTAATTCCTTCAAACAATGGAAAGGGATGGGTATGTTCTGTGAGGAGCTTCCCAGGTGGCACAGTGGTAAAGATTCTGCCTGCCAATCTTGCAGGAGATGCAAGAGATGTAGGTTCAATCCCTGGTTAGGAAGACCCTCTGAAATAGGAAATGGCAAACCACTCCAGTATTCTTGCCTGGAAAATTCCATGGACAGAGGAGCCTGGTGAACTACAATCCATGGAGTCATAAAGAACTGAACACAACTGAGCAATTGAGCACATGTGCTGTGCATTGACTCACAAAAAGAAGCAACCTCAAGACTTTTGAAGATTAGTTTTTCCTTTAGAGCTCTTACTTGGTGTGAGATATTGCCACACACTTCAAAATGTAAAGGAAATTATTAGATGTGACAGCTAATTATGGAGAGGTAATGTCTGTCCAGGTTTCCGGACAGACATTACCTCTCTCTTCTCTCTGCTATTCAGACTCTCAGTTGTGTTTGACTCTTTAAGACCCCATGGATTTTAGCCTGCCAGGCTCCTCTGTCCATGGGATTTTCCAGGTAAGAATATTAGAGAGGGTTGCCATTTCCTTCTCCAAGGGATCTTCCCCACCCAGGGATCAAACCTGGGTCTCCTGTGTTGCAGGCTGATTCTTTACTAACTGAGCCACCAAGGAAACCATACCTCTCACTTCTTTCTATCTCCACTCAAGAAGAAAGAAATCTGAGTATTTCCCCAAATACCTGGAATGCTTGAGGTCAATTTTGTGACTGATTTACTAGGCAACTAACTACACAGAAGGCAGCCCTCTTCATTCCAATGTCCGCAAAGAGTACCTTAATGAGACTGTTCCTTCTGCTATGTGCTGTCCTTATGGGTGGGCTTCCCAGGTGGCGCTAGTGATAAAGAACCAGCCTGCCAATGCAAAAGATGCAACAGTTTTGGGTTCAATCCCTGGGTCAGGAAGATCCTCTGGAGAAGGGAATGGCTACCCACTCGGGTATTTTTGCCTGGAGAATCCCATGGACAGAGGAGTCTTGCAGGCTACAGTCCATGCGGTTGCGAAGAGTTGGACACAACTTAGCATCTTAGTATCTGTATAGGTAGGACTCGATAATTTGCAAAATCAGAGTAAAATGAAATGTGGGGTCCCATGTAGAAAAATTATGAAGAATTGCAAGACAATGGCAACAGAACACTAAACCCAGCATAGGAACCTTCAGATCCTGACACTGACCCTGTGAAGCTGGCCACACTGGTAGGGGCAGATTTTTCTAATCTCTGCCTCTTTCGAGTTGGGCATGTGAAGTCGTGGAAAGACCAATGACCCAATTGAAAGCCTGGCTCTTTTCCTTCTAAATGTGTGAGTGTGAGCATAGACTCAGTCTCCTGCATGGCACCGCTCGAAGGCTTATGTGCTCAGACTGCCCAGTGCATTACTTTGCACAAGCAGGGCTGAGTGATTGGCTTCAGAGGTCCTGGGTTTAAATTCTGGAAACATCTAGTCTTTTGTCCAGGTGACTCATTTGAATTGAGTTTTAGGTCATGCTTTTCTGACTTTGTTCTGCAGCCCACAACCTAGTGTCAGCTGACAGATACCTGGTGAAGGTGGTCACAAGGAAAGCTGAGTGAGGGACCTTGGAAGGGTCAGCACAATGCACCCTAATATCAGGAGAAGCAATTCAAAAGTCTCTGCATTACAATATTTGTGTAGACTAGAGGGCATATTGTCATCACTAATCATGGAAGATACCTTTCTTTCCTTTGCTTTTTTGCTATTTTTCAGTTACTAAGTTGTGTCCAATCCTTTGCAGCCCCATGAACTGCAGCATGCCAAACGTCCATTGCCTTCACTATATCCCAGAGTTTGTTCAAACTCATGCTTCCATATTTTTCAGAACTGGGAAAATTGTCTCATTCAACAGATGTTTGTTCTTCTTAATGAGTAAGAATCTGCTCAGTGTATTTATTGCTTGATTGTGTTTATGCTTCTTTGTATTGGTCTCTGTCTACACGGGTGTGAGATTTTTAACCCCCAAATAGTGGGGCTGGTTCTCAGTGTTATCTAACAATGCCTTCAAACCCCTATGTAAATCTGTTAGCCAGGACATGTCTGGCTTAATATCATGATTAGGAATCTAATGTTGAGACTCAGGCTTCACATACTACTCATACATGAAGCCAGCCAGAAGCCATAATTTTTGATGGTTGATTTTTGTTAGACCTTGTGCTAGACAACAGCACCAACTCATGATTTAGCAAATGTAGGAGCAATAAGGGGCTTCCCAGGTGGTGCTAGTGGTAAAGAACCCACCTGTCAGTGCAATATATATAAGAGACATGGGTTCGATTCCTGGGTTGGGAAGATCCCCTGAAGGAGGGCCCGACAACTCACTCCAGTATTCTTTCCTGGAGAATCTTATGGACAGAGGAATGGTGGTTGGCTATGGTCCATAGGGTCTCACAGAGTCAGACACGACTGAAGTGACTTAGAACACATGCACACTCACAGGGGCAATATGATGAATGGAATTGATTACATAGATTAGCACAGATGATATTCTTATATAGGTTTTCCATAGAAAATCAGCTATAGGCCCCCAGCCCTCTAGGTGAAGGGTAGAGGATGGCCACACTGGGCAGGCTCCAGAAATAATGATAAACATAAAACCTATGAAGATTAGTTAATCAAACAGAAAAACTTAAGAAGCTCGATTTTCTTCTTCTCAGTCCCAGTTGCCATCAAAACTCTGTCCTGAATCCTTCAGAGAACTAAAACTCCACAAAGTTTAAAGTATACAGGTAACTGACCAATGACGATTACAGCGAATAAGTTCTGAAATTTTGCAGGATCATTGTGTGACTGTCTTTGCCCTGAAATATGAGCTGTTTATTTTAATAGTCATTAGTGCATTCATACCCCAGTGATAAAGTGGTGGTTTCAGATTATTGGCTATGGACATGGAGATGGAATGGAAGTTAGGGGAGAAGGTGATGTATGGATGGAATTCACACCATAGCACAGAAGGCAGCAGTGATGTCAGAAAGCTGCTGCCATTTTGGAATCAATGAAACTCAGGTCTAATCCAGGCTCTGCCCTGTGTTCTTTTGAGGAAATCATTCACAATATCTGAACTTTGACTTCCTTATCTCTAAAAAATGGTTAAACAGTCACATCTACCACAATGAATTGGAGTAGGATAATGCAGTGGCTGAAAATATCAGATCCATTCTCATCAGAGTGTCATCACCTTGGTCAAGTTATTGAACCTCTGTGTGCCTCAGTTTCCTCATTTGTGTATTGCAGTGAATGATACCTACTTCACATAGTTGCTTTGAGAATGAAAGCTTCTGGAACTTAATAATTGCTCAGCAAGTGTTAGTTATATTCATTTTCAGCAAATATGTATTGAGCACATTTTATCTGTGAGGCATTTGCCCAAACCACTGATGAAACTAACCAATGTACCTTGGTCATAGAAGACACCCAAGAAATATTTGATGAATGAAAGGGAAGGCAAGCCTCTTGGTGTGTCCCTAAGATTTGGTTAGGCTTTGAATATCCAATCCAGCATTCTTTATGTGTCACTGGACAAGCGGCTGCTTGTCTTTTTCCAGATGGCATTTCTGATTCACAGTGAATGGAATCCAAAGCATTCCTTTAACCCAATAATAAGATTAGCAGAAAAAGAGAACTGATTAACTGTACTCTTCTTTCTCTGAGATCTTTTAGGTGACTCAATGGTAAAGAGTCCACCTGCCAATGCAGGAGCCCCCGGAGATGTGGGTTCAAGCCCTGGGTTGGGAAGATCTCCTGGAGGAGGAATGACAACTCACCCAGTGCTCTTGCCTGGAGAATCCCATGGACAGAGGAACCCGGTGGGCTACAGTACCTGACGTCGCAAAGAGCTGGACATGACTTAGCGACTGAGCACACAAGGGAAAATAGGGACTAGGCCAGCCAAGAAAAAGACAAATGAAGTGATCACAGGCATCTTTTTCCAAAAGTACTTGATGTGGAAAATAAAATACACATTTTCAACTGTCAGGTTCAAAAGCAGATGATTTCAAATAGATTAATATATGAGATAAGTGGATGTGAGTATCTTCTCTAATTTTAAGTAATATTTGATGTGTTTATATGTTTTTCTGGAGGGAGAGGTCAGAGTTTTCAAAAAGCTTTTGAGGGCTCTACTAAACAATACAATATTAAGACCTAGTGGACAGTGAGTATTGAAGACTGAAGTAAGAAGATGAAAGTGATTTTGAGGTCAAAAAAGCTTCACTTTATGGGGTGTAAATAAATGGAAATGTGAAGAAAAATGACTCAAACAGGTGATCAAAATCATTAGATTCCAAAAGAGATGAAAAATTTGTCTCAGGGACAGTGTTCACTACATAATGGCTGTCAAGATGCCCTAAAGCCTGCTATATCCACTTAATTCATTAGGACTTTACAAGGTTTTTGGAGAGATCCTAAATTCCCTTGTACTAAAAGGAGATCAAACCAGTCAATTCTAAAGAAAATCATCCGGAATATTCATTGGAAGGACTGATGCTGAAGCTGAAACTCCAATACTTTGGCCACCTGATGCGAAGACCTAACTCATTGGAAAAGACCTTGAAGCTGGGAAAGATTGAAGGATGAGGAGAAGAGGACAACAGAGGATGAGGTGGTTGGATGGCATCACTGACTCGATGGACATGGGTTTGAACAAGCTCCAGGAGATGGTGAGGACAGGGAAGCCTGGCTTGCTTCAGTCCATGCGGTCACAAAGAGTCGGACATGACTGAGCAACTGAACTGAATAAATTATGTACTTTGCAAACATTCTCAACTGCAGTTTCACCCCATTGATATTTTTAATAGGCTAATTTGCTTGAAATGTGAAACTCTAAAAAGTAGACTGTATGTAACGGTAACAACGAAAAGCCAAAAATTATATGTCATCTAAACTGAATATTCAGTGCTACTTAAATGCCATTGATTTTGCTTAAAAACAAAGCATGCCAACATCTGTGGTACATAAACAAAGTACCGTGACACAAGCACATTAGTATTTGGTGAGAACAAATGCCAGTAAACATCTCTGAAATTTCAGAGGCATTTTGCAAGTACAAGCATTAGGGAGGATCTGCTAGGATTAGGATGGATTGGCACCTCAGAACATTCTCCGTATTGTTACAAACAATGAATCAGCCACTTAATTTCTATTCTTTCTGAAACATGAGGAATTCCCAAGAAAGGATTTCTTAATACTCTGTCCTGAGCAACAGGGAGCAGAGAATTGCAACTACTTTGCTCCATTTCTCAGCTAACTTATTTCTTATTTTTTAGTAAGGAAGATATAATAATAAGTCAGGGATGGAAAGAGAAGAGTAGACAACAAACACGATTTGTAGATTAAATGTTTTTAAAGCCTGATTTGGTGGAACCTTTGAAAAACAGATACAAAGTAAGACAAATATCTGAAAACATCCTAATTTATCTTCATGATAGCCATTTGTGTTCATGTTTAAGGATGTCTAGGTCTGTATAACCTTGACCTACCTCTCATTTCTAAATAGTTATTTATAGCATCATGGTTTCTGACTACTAACATCCATTTCTCCTTCCAAGAGTTCCTTTCTGATCTTTCTTTACAGAATTCTATGTAGCTCGTTGACTTTTAGCTTAAGATGGCACTAATCTCTCATCTCCAGTCTAATCCAGCTACAGAGGTTTGTGACCTAGATGAGGTAATAAGATTCTGTCACTCGGCCTCAGGATTGCTCAGAAGCAGCTTTGTCCCCAGTCCGGAAAATGGAATTCAACCCTAGAATATATGCATTTGCCCACTTCCTCGGTTGTCAGACTATGAACCTGGAGCTTCTTGGACCTATGGTAAAGGAGGACCTAGCAAAGAACGAAGCCAACACAGAGAAACACAGTGACATTTGCCTTTGGCCACTGAAGCTCGAGCTACTCCCTAGATTTTTAAATATTTAGTCCAATGAATTTCTATTCTTTTTTTTTGTGGGGGAGCTGGGGGATGGGGAAGATGGGACAAAGGAAGAAGTTCTTTCTAAACCTAGTGTGAAGAGGTTCCTCCAAAGAAACCATACTGGAACACACGCCATTCCTTTTGCTTGCCTTCTCTTTACCTCTCAAACCTGTGCTCCCTTTCAAGGTTCAGCTCAAACCCCACCCTTTCTAGGAAGTCTTCCTTGACTATCCCAGCCTAACGAGCTCACCCTCCCTTGACCTCTTACATCACTATATTCTTAGTTCTTATTCCTTGTCTGCTGGGGATTGCTGACCTTGTCGTACCAGTTTTTTTTTTTTTTTTTGGTGATGATCTTATTTTCTAAAGGATAAATCCAGTCGTTAAAAGTTCTATGTTCTTCAGCCTTTGCCATAAAAAGTTATACATAGAAAGGGAGCATTATATATCTGTGGCATTAATTAACTGTAGTGAAAATATATATAAGCATGTTTCCTATCTACCTGTTAGTTTAGAATAAAACCTTGCATGAAACCCGTGATTGCACAGTCACAAGGAAGATAAACAATTAACACAGATTGTAGCTATCAGTATGATACTATTTGGTGTAAAAAGAAAGGCAAATCAAGAGTATCAGAATTTTCAACTCATGTATATTATAGGGCAAACACGTTTTTATTGATAATAGATAAGGGACTGAAGGCCAGTATCTTCTCTGTTTATCATGTTTCACTCAAAGTATTCTCCATGGCAATTAGTCTTGGGCACAAACAAGACATATCATAATTGAATGCTGAGCTGAAACCTAAAAATGAAATACATTTTAGCTATTTAAACATCTCAAGCAGGAGTCAGTGCCACCACATTTAGGATCGTTTCAGTACAATCACTGAACTTCAGGTAGAGACCACATCCTTGCTTCCCCAGAGATGATTGCTGCCTCACTCCCTTGAGCATGCAGCTGCTACAATCTCTTTTCTTTGTTCAGCCCTGTGTGTTTCACTAGCCTCATTCTATGATCCACCTGCCACCAGTTTATAAAACGGACTCAACTCAGGAGACACCTGTATGAGGATTGAATTATCCAGATTTTCCTAGCAACAGTGATTTACATAAACATGTTGTACATATACGGTAAGTCCAGAAGATTGTAAATAAAGGTTCCAACACAGACCTCAAGGTCTAAAAAGAGACCTTACTCCAAACTAGGTGAAGTAAGCCAGACACAGAAAGACAGATATCATACAATATTGCTTATATGTGGAATCTTAAAAAAGTGATATAAATGAAATTATTTACAAAACAGAAATAGACTCACAGACATAGAAAACAAACATGATTAACAAAGGAAAAAGGGGAGAGGAGGGATAATTTGGGAGTTAGGGATTAACAGATACACAGCAGCATATATAAAAATAGATAGCCAAAAAGAATCCACTGTATAGCACAAGGAACTATATTTAATATTTTGTAATAACGTATAAGGGAAAAGAACCTGAAAAAGAATAGATAGATGGATAGATAGATAGGTAATCCATCTGTATATCTGAATCACTGTGCTATACACCTGAAACTAAGGCCACATTGTAAAACAACTATATTCAATTAAAAATATGGGTAGTTCTTATCTCTGAATTATTTTTTGACATAATTTAAAAATTTTGTTTATATGTTTTTCTGGCTTAATAAATTAGTTACTAAAAGTGAACGAACACTAAACATGAGTTGTTACAACATAAGAGGAGGCAAGGCGAGGATCCACATGACTCAGACCCAGCCTATCCCCCCGCCCCCCATCCTGCCACCGCTCCCAACCCCACATCCCTTCTTCCATCCTAATGGACTGAGCTCACCACAGGGTTCAGGACCTCAAAAATGGAGGAACTTGGGACAGCTCAATGCAATACAGTTTTCCAAGTCATGCAGTAAATTTGTGTTGTTCAGTTGCTAAGTCATGTCTGACTCTTTGCAATCCCGTGGACTGCAGTACGCAAGGTTTCCCTGTCCTTTACTATCTCCTGGAGTTTGCTCAAACTCATGTCCATTGAGTCAGTAATTAGAAGCTTTCAAACCACAGCTCTCAGTTTCTAATCTAAGATCCAGCTCCTCTCCAGTCTCACCACAATTATATTTTTCATTAGAGATGGACAAATGGTTTCTGACAAATTCTTTTTAACAAAATTGCTTCAATTAAAAAAAAAAAAAAGACTTTTTGTTCCAAATTCACATTTCATCAATTTTGCTTCACAGATGGTATCTTATGACAGAAACCCTCTGTTGGACCATTTTCTTTCCCTGTGACGTTCCTTCGTGAATGTTTAATTTCCTTTTCTCATCGCTAACTGGTGGCACTTCAAGGTGAAGAAGGTGTTTTTCTCAGTCATACATTTTTGCCTAATGCCAGAAATTACTTCCAGTTCCAATCTCACGTTGCTTACATGTTACCTGAGAGATTTGAGTTTCCTGCTGCCTGAAAATAACAATTTGAAGAGATGAAAGTTTAATGAATGATATAAATAGCAAACGACACTTGTCATTACAGTGAACTGCAGCTCCACACCCACCGCCTTTACTACTGTCTGTCATTAGCTATTATATCTGAAGTGAAACTTGTTTCTGGTACAATCAGTAGAATGAACAATGAAACCATAAAGAGATCAAAGGATTAGTGGAAGAATTTGTTCTCTTTCACTCACAGAGAATAAACCGGACTTTCAGGCATTCACACTGACTAAAGCTCCTTTTGACGTCCCAGTTTTATTGTATATATCCTCTTCTGCTTTCGTCTAAGGAATACTCCAACTGCTCAACTTAAGAAATCCAGTGAACACATAAAAATATTCATAGAAAGGCATTATTTCCCTAAATGAATATTTACTCTAAACTCATTCTAGAAATCCTCAGACCCAACTCTTGCCGAATATCCATACAGCACATGTTACCCATTTCTAAAGCAGTTTCTTTCCACAGGTCTTGGAAATGTCTTTAGATAAGTGCTAGATTTACAGGTTCCAGGAGGACAGACATTTGTAGAGTTAAAATTTACCAAGCCAAGAATTATTTGTTTCCTCTCAGAAGCAAAAGACATTCTTAGAAAAAACTTCACAAAGGTGGATGTTGGCTTATCATGTCTTCTGAAATATATGGCTATTTAATTTGGTTTCTCTGCTCATTCTTTTCATGATGAGGATGGATGTCCTGACTTCCAATGGAGGTGTCCTTGGGTTTTGGCTTCTGTTTTTGCTGCTTTTGGTTGCAATGTAGCTGATCACTTCTGCCTTCTGGAGGGGCACAGGCATGCAGTGCTGAAGTCCAGGATGGCTGTGCCAGCTTCTTGTGTTGAGGGGACACACAGAGGCTTTGGGGACCATGAAGGTGCCATTGAAGGTGCCCTCTGACTGAACACACCACTGTACCACTTCCTTTCTGCTGCCTTAACCCAGGTTGGAGCAGGGCACCTTGTAAGGTGGGTGAAGCAGTCCCTCCTTGTGGTTCCAATGTGAACTGGGCATAAGCTCCTGCTTTTCACAAATGACCTCTTCTTTTGTATGAAGTTTTCATTATCTCACTGCTTACTGTCATCTTGAGGTGAAGCCCAGGGCTCTGTAGACAGCATCATCTTCCCTGTATTATTTTCAGTTTTATAAAGGGTGAAATTCTAACAATATTCCATGGAATTCTCCAGGCAAGAGTACTAGAGTGGATTGCCATTTCCTTCTCCAGGGGATCTTCCTGACCCAGGGATTGAACCTGGGTCTCCTGCATTGCTGGCAGATTTTTTACCAACTGAGCCACTAGGGAAGCCCAATACAGTCAGCAAAAACAAGACCAGGACTTGACTGTGGTTAAGATCATGAACCTCTTATTGCCAAATTCAGACTTAAATTGAAGAAAGTAGGGAAAACCACTAGACCATTCAGGTATGACCTAAATCAAATCCCTTATGATTATACAGTGGAAGTGACAAATAGATTTAAGGGACTAGATCTGATAGAGAGAGTGCCTGAAGAACTATGGACGGAGGTTCATGACATTGTACAGGAGGGAGGGATCAAGACCACCCCCCAGAAAAAGAAATGCAAAAAGGCAAAATGGTTGTCTGAGGAGGCCTTACAAATAGCTGAGAAAAGAAGAGAAGCTAATGAAAAAGGAGAAAAAGAAAGATATACCCATTTGAATGCAGAGTTGCAAAGAATATCAAGAAGAGATAAGAAAGCCTGCTTCAGTGATCGATGAAAAGAAATAGAGGAAAGAAATAGAATGGGAATGGGAAAGACTAGAGATCTCTTCAAGAAAATTAGAGATACCAAGGAAACATTTCATGCAAAGATGGGCTCAATAAAGGACAGAAATGGTATGGACCTAACAGAAGCAGAAGATATTAAGAAGAGGTGGCAAGAATACACAGAGAACTATACAAAAATGATCTTCATGAACCAGATAACCACGATGGTGTGATCACTCACCTAGAGCCAGACATGCTAGAATGTGAAGTCAAGTGGGCTTTAGAAAGCATCACTATGAACAAAGTTAGCAGAGGTGATGGAATTCCAGTTGAGCTATTTCAAATCCTAAGAGATGATGCTGTGAAAGTGCTACTCTCAATATGCCAGCAAATCTGAAAAATACAGCAGTGGCCGCAGGACTGGAAAAGGTCAGTTTTCATTCCAATCCCAAAGAAAGGCAATGCCAAAGAATGTTCAAACTACTGTACAATTGCCCTCATCTTACATGCTAGCAAAGTAATGCTCAAAATTCTTCAAGCCAGGCTTCAACAGTATATGAACCATGAACTTCCAGATGTCCAAGCTGGTTTTAGAAAAGGCAGAGGAACCAGAGATCAAATTGCCAATATCCACTGGATCATGGAAAAAGCAAGAGAGTTCCAGAAAAACACCTACTTCTGCTTTATTGACTATGCCAAAACCTTTGACTGTGTAGATCACAACAAATTGTGGAAAATTCTGAAAGAGATGGGAATACCAGACCACCTGATCTGCCTCCTGATAAATCTGTATTCAGATCAAGAAGTAACAGTTAGAACTGGACATGGAACAACAGACTGGTTCTAAATCGGGAAAGGAGTACGTCAAGGCTGTATATGGTCACCCTGCTTATTTAACTTATATGCAGGGTACATCATGCAAAATGCCAGGTAGATGAAGCACAAGCTGGAATCAAGATTTCTGGGAGAAATATCAATAACCACAGACATACAGATGATACCTCCCTTATGGCAGAAAGTGAAGAACTAAAGAACCTCTTGATGAAAGTGAAAGAGGAGAGTGAAAAAGTTGGCTTAAAACTCAACATTCAGAAAATGAAGATTATGGCATCTGGTCCCATCACTTGATGGCAAATAGATGGGGAAACAATAGAAATAGTGAGAGACTTTACTTTTTGGGGCTCCAAAATCACCACAGATAATGACTGCAGCCATGAAATTAAAAGATGCTTGCTCCTTGGAAGAAAAGCTATGACCAACCTAGGCAGCATGTTAAAAAGCAGAGACATTACTTTGCCAGCAAAGGTCCATCTAATCAAAGCTATGGTTTTTCCAATAGCCATGTATGGATGTGAGAGTTGGACCATAAAGAAAGGTGAGTGCTGAAGAATTGGTGCTTTTGAACTGTGGTGTTGGAGAAGACTCTTGAGAGTCCCTTGAACTGCAAAGAGATCAAACCAGTCAATTCTAAAGGAAATAAGTCCTGAATATTCATTGGAAGCATAGATTCTGGAGCTGAAGCTCCAATACTTTGGCCATCTGATGTGAAGAGCTTACTCATTGGAGAAGACTCTGAAGCTGGGAAAGTTTGAAGGCAGGAGGAGAAGGGGACAACAGACAATGAGATATTTGGATGGCATCACCAACTCAATGGACATGAGTTTGAGCAAGCTCCGGGAATTAGTGATGGACAGGGAAGCTTGGCGTGCTACACTCCATGGGGTCACAAAGAGTCAGACATGATGGAGTGACTGAACTGAACTGAACTGAAAGGGTGAAATATGAAGCTAAGTTCATCAACCTCTGGAACCAGTCTGACTTGGTTTAATACCTCACTGCCCATTAACAGCTGTGTGAGCCTGGGCAAAGGTGTTTACTCTTCCTAGACCTTAGTTTACACATCATAAACCATAATAATAGTATCAACCTTGTTGAGATTTAAGTGAATCACACAGTACCTTGGAAATAGAAAGTGTGAAAATATAGCTTTACAAACTTCTGAGTTTTACTGATACTGAAAGAATTATTTTCTCATAACTGCCTCACAAAATGGGGCATTCTGAGGGCAGAAGATAGAGGCAGATAGAGGCAGAAGTTTGAGTCTTCTACTGTGATAATCTTCTCCCTATATAAAGACTTCTACAATCTAGGAGAATTGAACTCAATGATATTAGAGATGATGAGATAGCAGCCATCGTATGAAGAAATGATCAAAAGTGATATAGCCAAAATATTTGGAAAAAGTATTATTAGAGGTGTATCAGTTCGCTAATGAATAGGGATATTATGTTCTCAGAATTCTAAGTAATGGTCACTTTCATAAATAAGTGTACATTTGTAATTTCCCATTCTTTTTCTTAATGAGGGCCCCAAGAGTCTCATCTCCCTTTACAGAGTTTGAATTTGTCACTTAAATGTCCTTAATCTTTCAAAACAAGATGTAAGAAATTTATGCACTCAATGAATATTCTCCAGAAAAATGCATGCAGTTTTTCCTACAAGTTCAGGGAGTTAATCTCTTCCCTTAAACCTCTTCCACTGATCTCATTAAGAACCTCTGGTTTCACAGTTCAAAAAACCACATGTACCCCAGTGTTCATCATAGAACTGTTTATAATAGCTAGGACATGGAAGCAACCTACATGTCCATCAATAGATGAATATATAAAGAAGTTGTGGTACATATATACAGTGGAATATTATTCAGTCATAAAAAGGAACAATTTTGAGTCAGTTCTAGTGAGGCAGATGAACCTAGAACCTGTTTTACAGATTGAAGTAAGTCAGAAAGGGAAAAACAAATATCATATATTAACACATATATAAGGAATCTAGAAAAACGGTACTGATGCACCTATTTTCAGGGCAGAAATAGAGATGCAGATGTAAGAGAACAGACTTGTGAACACAGAGGAGGAAGGAGAGGGTGGAACACACTGAAAGAGCAGCACTGAAACACGTATATTACCGTATGTAAAACAGTTAACCAGCGGGAAGGTGCTGTACAGCACATCGGGCTGAGCCCGGCGCTCTGTGATGATCTAGATGGGTGGGACTGGTGGGAGGTGGGAGGTTCAGGACGGAGGGGACATTTGCATACTTATGGCTAATTCATGTTGTTGTATGACATAAACCAACACAACATTGTATCCACCAATTAAAAATAAAAAAATATATGAAAAATAAAACAAAGAACCTGTGGTTTTAAGGAAGAACCAGCTGAGTTTGGCATTGTACACAAAATATCAGGTGAAAAGAAATACAATAAAATTGCTGTTCTGAATTTCCTCGAGGTACCTCCACCTTACTTTCCTTTACCCCACCCTATTTCTCCCAGGTTCTCATAAACCTATGGCTTTTCTGCAGCCCAAGGTAGCACTTAGAGGCTTCCTTGATGGTTCAGCAGGTAACGAATCCATGCACCACGCAGGAGACAGTGGAGACATTGGTTCAGTCCCTGGGTCGTGAAGATCCCCCTGGAGAAGAGAATTGCAACCCCCTCCAGTATTCTTGCCCCATAGACAGAGGAGCCTAACAGGCTACAGTTCATGGGGTAATAAAGAGTCAGATACAACTAAACACACACACATGTAAGGTAGCAGTTACAGCTCCGGAAACTGGTGAAGAGAGGCGAAGAGAGGTTTAAGTGCTCTCACCTGTGAGCTTTCTCTAAAACAAACATTCCTCAGGAGAAAGTTCACACTGATGAGGGCTAAAGAGAGAAGAGGGTTCTTTTTTCCCCTATTGCCAGCTATTTCAAATAAGTCAATGATTTTGCACATTATTCCATAGCAACTTGTGTTTATACATAACTCACCTTGCTGTACTAATGTGATCTAATTGTTATTTCTATCCCCAACTATGAGACTTTAGTAAATAAAGATTATATTACTTGTAATTGTGACTCAAGTTCTGTAATATGGCAAGGCATTAATTAATGATTATTGAATGAATGAATGAAGAGTGAAAATAATTAGGTTTTGTTGGCTACTTTTTGTATCTGTTGAACATAAACCATAGAACCAATATATCTTTCCTCAATATAATAACCACAAAGCATCTTGCAGTTCGTGTAACTTTTATTTCCTTCTTAGCCTACTACGCATATAGCTAGCTGATGTAAACCACTAACAAAATCTCAGAAGATATATGTGAATAGAAACAAATCTTTGAGGTTGCAGCAGAAAGATTATACTGTGTATGCATTTCTCTCTGTGTTCTTTCCAATAATGCTGGTTTGTGGTCTCTGGATGCACAGAGAGTTTTAATGGTTAAAATGTATCTGGTACTACCAGGAGATGGCGCAGTGGAAGACATACAGCAGAATACAGGTATTCTTATAACAAAAATATCGGATTGAAATTAAAAGACTACTTCTAAAGCAAGATCATCTTGGGCTGCTGCTCAGTTGAATTTTGTAGCCAGATTAAAGATGGCACTTATGAGTGAATGTGTTTCTCCTTGTCTTGCCACTGTAGGAGTTTGCAACACAAGAGCCTCTTTAATGTTCAGAAATTTCCTGTAATGAATTTAGGATATGATTAGAGGTCAGTTCCCATAAAAAGCCCTAGATGTGGAGTTGGCCAGAGTCCATGTCTTTATCAGCTGATGTATTTTCACATTTTGTCCTCATTGAAACTTTTGAAGACAGCAAATGCCAGTTCAGAGTGATTTAAAAGCCTTGCCACTTGGGTTCATTGGGTTCTCTTTTGTAAGATTAATTTAAATTCATATAAGGAGTACGTGTGTGTGTGTTGCTTAATGGTTAAGAACCTTTACTCTGGAGCTGCAATTGCTCAAGTTAATCTCATTGAAACTCAATGTCTTCTAGTATAAAATGGAAATGATGATAGAAACTCACTACCTCATAGATGTTTTGTGGAGAATAAATGAGTTAATGTATGTAAAGCACTTGGAACACTGTCTGGCACATAAGTGCTATAGAAGTGTGAGCTATTTTTAGTATATTGCTTCAATATAGCATTCCACTCTTCATACGTTACCCACAATGTTGGGTTGTTTTATTACTCCAGGCAATGAAGGGAAAGTGTCTAAGTGGAAAGGGCACTGTCTGACTTATTCCCTGAAATATTTCAAGTTTTGTAATGAAGTGGAGGAAACTCTTAAAGCAGAAACTCCTCTGTGGAGTTTCAGGGATTAGAGAGCACATGCTCTGTTTATTTGCCTAATTATCTGGTTGTGGACTGAAAGTGCATGAACAAACGAGGGGATAGATATTAAGGGCAGTAGGTGCAACTCCATTAGAAATCTTTCTAAGTATTCAGTAGTCTTAGGGATTCACTGGTGAGAAAGGTGCTCCAGCCCTTAGCTGGGACCCTGAAAGCACAATGTCAGGGTTCTGGCCAATGGAAAGAGTGGTATGAGTTAAGTATTTTCCTTGCAAAACTGCTCACAGCAAACTCACTAAGTTCACTTACCTTTCCTTGAGTTCGTCTTACTGGACGCATCCACAGCATTGGCTTGAAACCCTCTCCGCTGTTGACTTCCCTGGAGCGTGCCCTCTGAGTCTCTTTTTACCTCCCTGGTCTACCCACCTCAGTGCCCTCGTCTGCTGACACATCTCCTGAAAGTTTCCTACAACTCCTTGGGGCTTTATCCTGTGTTCTTTTCATGTGTTCGTATGGTTTTAAACACTATCTAGAGGATACTAAATGTCACATTTACATGTTAAGTCTATTCCGACCACAAGAATCATTACATTCTACCTCCTAATTAACATTGCTGGTTCCGTGTTTCTAACATAAAATGTGTGGGATTGAACTTTTGCTCTTTTCCCCATTTATTCTTTCCCTGTCATTCTCATCTTAATAAAAGGCATAGAAACCTGGAAATTCACCTTGATGATCTCTTCTCTGTTAGATTCAATTTTTAAAATCTATCTAGAATACACACTGTCTCTATTCCCCTGACACTAACATAACTCAAGGCACCTGGTCTAGAAGGCTCTGTGTGTGTGTGTGCTCAGCCGTGTCTGACTCTTTGCTCTTTAATTTATTCTAAATTACCTCCTTACTTTGTTTCTTTCCTCTCTCTAATATGTTCGCCACATAGGAACTTAAAAAATCTTTCTAAAGCTGCACCAAAGCACAGATAAAGAAACCAAACGCAGAAAGGTTATGAGAATAAGGCCAAGTGACTAAAGGGCAGAGCCTATCACACAGCTCTCTCCCCTTCTGATTTCCACATTCTTGCCACCCCATTACCATCTACTTCAGTGCAGAAATGGTGGCCATGCTCATACATACGTTCTACTGACTTTCAGAGTGTTCTTATTTTCACTTCTCTGAGAGGTGCCAGCCTTTGTGTTTTACTCCATTCCAATCCCAGTCAGCATGCTTAGGAAGTTTGTTCTCGGTTCTAGCTACCCATTTGACACTGAGGTCTTTTAGTTCCCCAAGGCTTTCTACTCAGAGATCTCAAGATCCACTTCATGTCAGTCACCTGCTCACATTACCATCATGTTGACTTCCATAGCATTCAGCATGGCTCCACTCGCGTGTTTCAACATGCCTTTCTCTGCCTTAAATCATCTTCTCCTTCCTCTTCCAGGTCCTAATACTGGCAGTACTGCTCTGGAGTGTCATCAAGCCTTTGAGTCATCAGCCTTCTCCTTATCTGCAATTCCACTGCTACTTTTCTGGAAACAACTGGCTTCATGAAGCCAAAATTTCATTTCAAGAAGCCACTTCTTCTCATCCTTCTGACATAGCCAAACATGCCTGGAAAAGTCACACAGCAGTAGGGCGAGGTCCAAAACAAAATCATGCAGTCATCTCCGTTGTCCCTGGCGGGGCTGAGCATTTCTTTGGTTTATCTGTTTTTAATGTTCTATCGAAGTAATCATAATAGGTGTTTTAAAATATTTTCATGGGTTAAATTTTTACTACTTTCTAACTTAAAATGTATGACTTAAAATTTCATCCCATCACACTAATTCTGGTATTATTCATTTATTTATTTTCAAACTTTAAGCTTTCTGTTTTGTATTAGGGTATAGCCGATTAACAAAGTTGTGGTAGTTTGAGGTGAACAGCAAAGGGACTCAGCCCTACATATACATGTATCCATTCTCCCCCTAACCTCCCTCCAATCCAGGTGGGGACATAACACTGAGCAGAGTTCCATGTGGTACAATAGGTCCTTGTTGGTTATTCATTTTGAATATAGCAGTGTGTACACGACCATCATGCTTATTCTGAATAGAGTGGCTTTTCAATATTTTTTGCTGAAATAAACCCAAATAAGTCATGCTAGAGAACTCACTTTCTCTTTATACATATTCAACTTTTTTTCTCCCCCACCCCACTTCACACACACACAACAGGATGAAAAGTTAATATATACAGTTTGGAATTTTTAGAAGGGACGTGCACATGTGCTAAGTTGCATCAGTCATAACCAACTCTGTGGGACCCAAGGACTGCAGTCTGCTTGGTTCCTCTGTCCTTGGGATACTCCAGGCAAGAAGACTGGGGTGGGTTGTTACGCCCTCTTCCAGGGGATCTTCTCAACTCAGGGATCAAACCCATGTCTCTTATGTCTCCTGCATTGGCAGGTGGGTTCTTTACCACTAGTACCACCTGGGAAGTCCAGAAGGGATAATGACATGCAATCCAAATTTTTATTTTCCTTTAGATTAATATCTTCAAAGACATTCTTTTTTACTTCTCATATTACAAGTAATCACATTTGAAATCCTAGGCCTTTATCTCCATCTTTACAGAGAAAAGACTGACATATTTAATTCACGTTTGATTTAAAGCCAGCCAGTGAGAAAGCTGTCAAAGCAAAAACTGCTTTTCTGATCAGATTGATGCCTAATGCACACAAAATCCAGATACACCACCACCCTTCTAAGTTATAATCATTTGTCAAAACTAATTTCTTTATCACTTTCATCACAGCTTTAAATAATTTGGATAAATTTCATTCCAGTTGTGATAATAGGGAATTTTAAAATTTTGTGTACAGTGTCTTCACCACCACAACAATATAAACATTGACACAATAAATTCTACAGAAAAACCATGGCTCATTTAATAATTACCATGTACTAAAACTAAGTATCTTACATATTATCAATTCCCTTCATCCTATGACAAGCCAATTCAAAGTATACTATTATTATCTATATTTTACAGTTGAAAAACTTGGGTTAGGTTAGTCAACCAAGTTCATACAGCTTGAGCTCACACTTTTAACTATGAAACTTTAATCTTGTTCAGCATCATATTGTTAAATATATCATAGGATCCTACATGTAAATCAGTGTGAAAACCTAATATTGAAAAGCAAGCATACTGTAACAGTACCAACCTAATACCCGTTGGTTGAACTCAGATGATTGCTGCAAAAATGGACCGGTAAACAGAATCTAAATATTGTATTCACAGGGTCAGTCTAAATAACTGAGCACATACATGTGAAGTACAAGTGACAGTTGCTGAGTCATATCCAACTCTTTGCGACCCCATGGACTATATGTATATAGCCTGTCAGGCTCCTCTGTCCATGGGATTCTCCAGGCAAGAATCCTGGGATGCGTTGCCATTGCCTTCTCCGGGAGATATCCTGACACAAGGATTGAACCTGGGTCTCCTGCATTGCAGGGAGATTCTTTTCCAACATATATAGGTAAATAATTATATCGGTCAAGATATCAATTATTAACATTACTATCTGCTCTGTTTATCAGAAGCTTTTGATTTCTAACTGAGACTGAGATGTTAGCTATGAATGTTTTTTCCTGGTGATTAAGAATATATGTTTTAAAATGTGTATTTATATTTGGTACCTCGTCCATGCTGCTACTAAGTCACTTCAGTCGTGTCCAACTCTGTGTGACCCCATAGACAGCAGCCCACTAGGCTCCTCTGTCCCTGAGATTCTCCAGGTAAGAACACTGGAGTGGGCTGCCATTTCCTTCTCTAATGCATGAAAGTGAAAAGTGAAAGTGAAGTCGCTCAGTCGTGACTGAGTCTTAGCGACCCCATGGTCTGCAGCCTACCAGACTCCTTTGTCCATGGGATTTTCCAAGCAAGAGTACTAGAGTGGGTTGCCATTGCCTTCTCCATAAGCCTTAGTATTTTAGTTTAACATTTTGAATTCATTTAGTGTAAATGGATTTTATTCATCAAAGTCGTAATAGAATTTCCATTTCTATTCTTCTCTTTACTGATCAGTGACTTAGTGTGCTGAGTTTGGAGACTGAAGCTTTCATTTCAAGGCCCAACTTTACTACTTATGATGATTTGACCTTAGGCAAACAACTGAAGTTCTGTGAGTTTCACTTTTCTCATTTGCAGGTGAAGATAATAATACTTTCCCTGCCAACTCCACAAGGCAGGTAGAAGGGTCAGGCGAGATAACATGTATGAAAGTACTCCCGATACTATAGTATAATTCAAAGTGTTAGTCACCTACCATCTGATTTCTCACACGAGGGCAATAAAGTTCTCCCCAAGGAACAATGGGATAAAATTCATGACTGTGTTAACATTCCTTAACTAATCTAACAGTAAAACATGTTAAAAATAGTAATTTGAAAATAGTTTTACTTCTGATTTTAATCATGCCAATTTGGTGGAATGAATTTGCCTTTTCCAGTTGTCCTGGCAGACTAGAATTAGTTCAGTACTAAAAGGAGATTCAGGGCACATGATTGAAGTTTTCTTTCAGAGATTCCTTTATCTACATAAAACAGAGCCATAAAGAAAATATATTTCTTGATCCATAAAAGAATACATTCTTTTGTTATTACTCGTGTGTACTCAGTCACTTTCAGTCATGTCCAACTCTTTGTGACCCTACAGACTGTAGCCCACCAGGCTCCTCTTGTCAATGGGATTCTCTAGGCAAGAATACTGGAGTGGGTTGTCATGCTCTCCTCCAAGGGATCTTCCTGACCCAGGGAGTGAACCCACATTTCCTGTATCTCCTGCATTGCAGACGGATTCTTTACCCACTGAACTACCTGGATGCCCTTTGTTATTGCTAATGCTACAAAAATTTAAACCATCTAAGTACTGAGTTGACCAAAAAGTTTGTTTGAATTTTTACATACAGCATTAACAGAAAAACCCAAATGAACTTTTTGGCTAAACCAATATTTAGATGTACACTTGGAAAGTTTTTATTTTTGAAAAGAAAACTTTTATGGAAATTCATGTATTCTTGTTAAGCATGTGAGTTGTTTCACCTTCCGAGTTCAACTATTGCCAAGAACAGGACATGGAGTACCATAGTCCCCTTCTTTTGAAACATCTTGGTGAAGAGGAAGTCGGTTATGGTCAGTGAAAAGATGACTAAAGCAGTATTAAGTGATACACTTAAAAATATAGCTTCTATATCTCTTACTCTTTACCAGAGAGCTGGTCTTCTCTGTGTCACAGTCACCTTCCTAGCAATAAAACTGGGAATTATAGCCCCAAATGAGATGGATATTATTGTATGATTTTGAGTAATAAAAGTAAACACAGACTTTAGAAATCAGATACTTTGACAAATGTCAACATATGTTATTTAGTCACTTTTGTTTTAGTGATAATATAAGAAATAGTTCTATTCCAGGTAAGAATTATTGCATGATTTTGATTAAGGGTTTAAGTAAAAACAGATCCCATTAGGACTTTTAAGGTTTGCTAACAATGAGAACCAAGACTTCATCTCTCTAAGTTACAGTGCCTTCTCTAACACATCTCTGAAGAGCTAATGAGATTTCATTTGTTCATTCACCAGACATTGAGCACCTACTGTATTCAACAAAGTGGGTTGGACACTGCGGCAGATTCAGTGGTATTTAGAATAGCTTCAGTTTTTATGACCTTAAAATCTAATAAGTAGATCAAAGCTACCAACCCCCAAAACAGTAAAAGCAAATTGAAAGTGTTAAGAGCTATAAGAGGCTAAAACAACATGATATGAAATTCATGTCATGAGAAAATGCTTTGAAACTGTAAAATGCTTCACAGATAGTATCAGAATAGCTCAAGAAATGGAGAAACTGAAGGAAGAATTTGATGATTTGTTCCTATAAACATTTTCCTTCCCCCTTATTTACCTTGTTTAATAAAAGAAGATAGGAATCAATCGCCTAATACAGTGTCTTGCAAACTCTATATGCTCTGTAAATACTTGTTGAATAAATGAATGTTTAACAATCTTCTTCTCAGTGATATTTAAAGGAATATCTGGTAAAAATTATTTTAGTTTGAAACACAAAAGCACTATGCAAATTATTCTTAATTAATAATTAGAACAATAATGCTATTTTAGAATCCATTTTAATCGTGTGTATTTTATGACTTTTTTCAGATAAAAGATCCCACTCATAGATTACTTGTGTAAACTTTGGGTGCAATATAAAAAATAGAAAATGTATTGCTTTGGGCACCAGAGCATCCAACCAGAATCCTTGTTCTGACACCCACTAACTCTAGAAAAGCTACCGTTTTGAACCTTAGGTTTTTGATTTGTGAGGTCATAGATCATAACAGATGAGGTTAGGACCAGTTCTAGCTTTAACATATTCATGCCTCAACACAGGAGACATATGGAAGACATTTAAAATGTATAAAATATACCTAAGTTATAGCGGGTTATCACCATGTTTAAATAGATATTAGCGTATTTTTGAATTGATAAATTGTGCTTAAATCTATAAGAATGGCAAAACTTTCAAAATATGTCAAGATATTCTAAGGTAAAAGGTAAAAGGACTAGCTTGGCACCTGCCCCCTACCCTCACCACACATATCCTTTGGGCTATTTAGGAATTAATCTACAATTAGTTCTAGTAGTTGAGCCTAACTGAGTGGTGGCATGATAATTAAGTGAATTGGAGTGGTTCTGGATAATCAAGGAAGAAGCTCTCAGTTACTTAAGGATACATCCATCTTTCTACTGTGCTAAAGCAGACTTGTTCCATGAAGGACAAGAACAGCCTGGTCCATCACTTGTCAAAGCAGTACATTCCAGAAATTTTATTAATAATAAGTTTTAGGGAATTAATAATGCATCAAATGTGTTACACACTAATCATAAGACTGTAGTCAAAACAGTCTTTTAAGCAACATGTTCATGACGGTGATGGAATGAGACTTTCTAAAGGTAGCCGTGTCTGTATAGACTCATTCTTTATCCTGGAAAATAGCCCCTTGCTCATCCTCCTTTACTTTCAGCTTGTTGATTTTTAGCCTTTTCTAATTCTTTTTAAATATCACTTCCTGAGCAGGCACACTTTGATTTCGGAGGTATAAAACTCTCTGACTCTTAGGTCTCCCTGTGCCTGTCAATATTAGCCTTTACTGCCCAAGTTTAACACTCACCTGACACTGTAATGTCTAAGCAGGCATGGACTGTCTTATTCACTACTATGTCCCCACCACCCAGAAGATGGCCTAGCATTTGGCTCACAAACAAATACCTGCCGTATGACTAACACATATATCCAGCATTTTGGAAAGTGCCACAAGACGCTCAAAATGCCTGGCCCCTAGGTAACCTATGCTGTATGTTTTATATTACAAAATGGTATACAAAATGAGAACATTAAATGTCTTATAGTGTTAACAGATTAAAGAATAGAGCCCCCAATATGTACTGAAATTGTTTCAGGGTGAATTGTGCGCAAGTTCTTGAAGCCCTGCTCCATTTTATTTTGTTTTGTTCTTTCATTTCCAAAGAACTTCTACCACTTGAGAGGGTGGTTGCATCAGCATGGTTCCCATTAGTGGGCTGAGACAGTTCAGTTCAGTTCACTCAGTTGTGTCTGACTCTTTGTGACCCCATGAACCGCAGCACGCCAGGCCTCCTTGTCCATCACCAACTCCCGGAGTCTACCCAAACTCATGTCCATTGAGTTGGTGATGCCATCCAACCATCTCATCCTCTGTCATCCCTTCTCCTCCGCCTCAATCTTTCCCAGCATCAGGGTCTTTTCAAATGAGTCAGCTCTTCCCATCAGGTGGCCAAAGTATTGGCCTTTCAGCTTCAACATCAGTCCTTCCAATGAACACCCAGGACTAATCTCCTTTAGGATGGACTGGTTGGATCTCCTTGCAGTCCAAGGGACTCTCAAGGGTCTTCTCCAACACCACAGTTCAAAAGCATCAATTCTTTGGCGCTCAGCTTTCTTTATAGTCCAACTCCCACATCCATACATGACTACCGGAAAAACCATAGCCTTGACAAGACGGACTTTGTTGACAAATTAGTCTCTGTTTTGTAGTATGCTGTCTAGGTTGGTCATAACTTTCCTTCCAAGGAGTAAGCATCTTTTAATTTCACAGCTGCAATCACCATCTGCAGTGATTTTGGCTAAGACAAGTAATAGGTAATAAGGCCTCTTTTCTATTGCCTTTTTGGTTATACTTCTCACTGCCAAAAGATGGCAGTGTGATAGAGTGTGACAGCCTTCTTTCTGAGTCTGAGCGGACCTGCAGTCTGAGTGGTTGGCTGTGATCCTGAAAAGCCAACCTAATTTTGCAAAAATCGCAGCTTTCTGCAGGATATATGATGTGAACATTCTGTACTCCTCGAGAGATGTGCACCTGCCTGTTGGGTTTGTTACCTGCCTGGAGACAAGAGCTCTGGAAAGTGTATGTTCTACTATAAATAAACAAGTGGCTCCCAAGGTGGCCGAGTGGTAAAGAATCTGCTGCCAATGCAGGAGACACTAGAGACCCAGGTTTGAGCCCTGGGTTAGGAAGATCCTCTCAAAAAGGTAATGGCAACCAACTCCAGTATTCTTGCCTGGAAAATTCCATGGACAGAGGAACCTGGCTGGCTGCAGTCCATGGGGTTGGAAAGAGTTGGACACAACTGAGAGATTTTCACTCACTTCAAATTCCAAATGTCAGTGCTATGCTCAATCCATCTGCTGATTCCACGTGGAGAAAGACTGCCCTTTCTTTCTAATAAGCCAAGGCATGTCTCCTAAAAACTTTAAATCTTCTTCCATAGGGAGTTAGACTATATATACTTGTCTTCCTCATTAGCTTTTCTAAAGAAAAAAAAAAATTTACAGGAGAGTCATCATGAGTAAGACTGAGATTTGGCATGGTGTAGAGGAGGTGAGGCTTTCCTTGGTGCCTTCTTCCTACCCTTCAAATTTCCTTCTCCTCTTGGAGCTACGTTCTCAGGGGTCTCAACTAATTAGGTACTGGGCTGTCAACCACTGTGCTTTTGCTGAAGTCTGCCTCAGGTTCTAACCAGGTCTTTTCTGCCCTCCAGTAAGACTGTTAGTCTAGGCTGCCTCCTTGTTGGAAAGAGTCTGGTCAATGATTGTCACATGAATATTAAAGCACACTGTATTGCTGGTCATCAGTGCAGTTGCTCAGTTGTGTCTGACTCTTTGCGACCCCATAGCCTGCAGCATGCCAGGCCTCCCTGTCCATCACCAACTCCTGGAGCCTACCCAAACTCATGTCCATTGAGTTGGTGATGCCATCCAACCATCTCAGCCTCTGTCGTCCCTTCTCCTCCTGCCTCAATCTTTCCCAGCATCAGGGTCTTTTCAAACGAGTCAGTTCCTCACATCAGATGGCCGAAGTATTGGAGTTTCAGCTTCAACATCAGTCCTTCCAATGAACACCCAGGACTGCTGATCTCCTTTAGGATGGACTGGTTGGATCTCCTTGGAGTCCAAGGGACTCTCAAGAGTCTCCTCCGATACCACAGTTCAAAAGCATCAATTCTTTGGTGCTCAGCTTCCAACTCCCACATCCGTACATGAGTACTGGAAAAACCATAGCTTTGACTAAACGGACCTTTGTTGGCACTCTCTGCTTTTTAATATGCTGTCTAGGTTGGTCATAACTTTTCTTCCAAAGAGCAAGTGTCTTTTAATTTCATGGCTACAGCCACCATCTGCAGTGATTTTGGAACCCTCCAAAATAAAGTCTGCCACTGTTTCTACTGTTTCCCCATCTATTTGCCATGGAGTGATGGGATCGGATCCCATGATCTTAGTTTTTGGAGTGTTGAGTTTTAAGCCAACTTTTTCACTCTCCTCTTTCACTTTCATCCAGAGGCTCTTTTTCCTTCTTCACTTTCTGCCATAAGGTGGTGTCATCTGCATATCTGAGGTTATTGATATTTCTCCCAGCAATCTTGATTCCAGCTTGTGCTTCCTCCAGCCCAATGTTTCTCATGATACACTCTTCTGGTCATATTAACTCATTTATTCATTATCCTTCACTTATAAATGGAGTGCCTGCTATGTATCAGTGACTATTATACACTTGTGTTACCCGCACAGAGGCCAGGCCTTCATGGTCAAAGCTGGAGAGACAGAAAATTAGGTCTTAGCAATAATCATGCTCCAGACAGATAAATTCAAGAAGCAGATCAAAAAAGACAGTTTGTGATGGCAATGCGTACTGATTTGTGGACTAAAAGAGTATCATTTTCATCTTTGTATCCTTGTTGCATACATAATGTCTGGCCCATGGGAGACATGCAGTAGATATTTAGGCCTAAGCTTTTAGTGATGAAATCCTGAGACAAGCTGGTGGGGGATGGGGTGGTGGTGGTGATATTTTTAGATCTCTCACTGTTCCTACCACATCACCACAAGCTGGAAAAGAGAAATCTTTGCCTACTATGAGCTGCCTCTCCCCACCATGAGTGCCTCTGCCCGTGATACTAGAACTGAAACAGAAATTGTGCTTTTACTTCTTCTTTTTTTTTTTTTGAAATATAGTTAATTTACAATGTGTTAGTTTCAGGTTTACAGCAAAGTGATTCAGTTTTACAAACATATATATATATATATATATATATAAAAAATCTTTTCAGATTCATTTCCTTTATAAGTTATTATAAAGTATTGAACTTAGTTCCCTATACAGTAGGTTCTTGTTGATTGTCTATTTTATATATGTTTTATCTATTTTATATATGTTTAGTTCCCTATACAGTTTCTTTTTGGTTATCTATTTTATATATGTTTAATTCCCTATACAGTACGTTCTTATTAGTTTTCTATTTTATATATGTTGGTTATCTATTTTATATATGTCGTTTAGTCGCTAAGTCTTTGCTACTCTATCCATGGGACTTCCTAGGAAAGAACACTGGAATGGGTTGCCATTTCATTCTCCAGGGGGATCTTCCCAACTCTAACATTGAACCCATATCTTCTGCATTGGCAGACAAATTCTTTACCACAGAACCACCCGCAAAGCCCATTTTTATATAGAGTTCTGTGTATATGTTAATCCCAAACTTTTAATTTATCCCTCCCCCACCCTTCCACTTTGGTAGCCATTTTTGCTTCTTCTTAATGTTGGTTCTCAGTTGGAGAAGGAAGAAAGACTTGTTAGACAATAAGGCAGTAAAATGGAGATTGGAATATGTTCCCAAAGTTCAGCTCTGCTCTATTAATATCATAAAAAAAGCCACTGGGGCATGGGAGGGGTTGTGCAGCCACTGGGCACGACAGTACCTAGCAGGGAATAGAGCTCATTTGTTTGTCTTTGCTAGTAAATATGACTCAGGCATGCACACCAGTAAGAGTTCATTTCCTTAAAAACTGGTTACGTTTTTGTCCAATGCATGCCCCCCAGAGGTTTTAGTTTACATCCAAGGCATCACCTACGCAGTGTAAACACAGAAGTTCTGTCTTCATGGACCATTGAATCAATATTGTGAGGATTTACTTTACATATTATCTTTCCTGTTTTACAGTAACCAGGCCAAAGCACTGTCAGTGGCCTGGGTGATTTATCTATAAGTGACCTGTGATCCAGTTCACAGCATCCTCTCGACTTTTCTCAAGAGGTGATTTCTCACAAGGATAAAACAAATATATCAGCAAGATCCTCTCTCCTCCTTACTGTTTTGAATTGAAGTACAGCAGGTCCATCAGGAAACAACTCAGCACAAGCGAAGAGGAAAATCACCCCAGGGATGGAGGCTCCGTTGTGTGACTTCACGCCTGGAAACTGAGGACGAGCCAGTTGATCCGGCACAGTGGGGCGTGTGTCAGTTGAAGTTCCCAGGGAACAATGGCCTTGACTGTGCAGGCTGCCACATGGGAACCAGATTTGTTTATGTTTTCCTTTGTGTCATTTTGGGGGATAACGTATGGTTGCTTTTTTCTTTATTTGAATGCCATAAGGGCAGCAGGGAACTCCAGCTTCCTGGTCCCCAAGACAAGCCTGTTATTTTCAGAAACTAGGAAATCCAGTGACCTGTTTGAGGTTCTGTTTTTGTGATAGTACCCTTTTTACCTCCAAGGACAGGAGAAGCAGGTTTTCCTGTGGAAGAAGAGTCTGAGCTCAGGAAGTTCCCAATCATTTGCTGTCTCTCCATGGAAGGGGGAGGAGGAATGAGATAAAGCAAAGGTGAGTGGGATGACAGCTTCACAAAGGCAGGGTAACCCCCTACCCCCCACCCAGGGCATGTGAAAGACTAGTGAGAGTTCAAAGGCTTTGCAAACTTGTCTGCCCCCAAAAGAGTCATCTTTCCATCTTTAACTTACCATTTTACATAGAATTTTCTCATCACCTGGTCTTTTAATACTATAAAAGTTTTGAGACCAAAAAAAAAGGATTTTTATTAAATTTAATTTACATGTGTGTTAAATTGCTAAGATTAGCCAGACATGAGAGGCTACCCTTATAGCTCAGTCAGTAAAGAATCTGCCTGCAATGCCAGAGATCCGGACTTGATTCCTGGATTGGGAAGGTCCCCTGGAGAAGGAAATGGCAATCCACTCCAATATTCTTGCCTGGAAAATTCCATGGACAGAGGAGCCTGGTGGGCTACAGTCCATGGGGTTGCAAGAGTCGGACATGACTTAGCAGCTAAACCACCACCACCACAAGCCAGACTTGGGAAAAACAGCTGCCTCTTATAACATCTGATTTCAAGCCATCTCTTCTATCAATTCAACTAGTGTACTCATCCTTGTCACATAATGGGACCTGACCTTTTACCTCTTTATGAAAGAGAGATTTGATAAATAGTGATGGAAGATAAATTTGGTTTTAGAACATAAATGTATAGGGGATATTTGGTCAATCAGTTTGTCAGAGTTTCCTAGCCATTACCTTGTAAGCTTGACACACTTTTAAAGCAAAAAAGACTCCCAGCAAAATTGTTAGCAATATAGTTTATGTGTCTCTTGGATTTTATGTAACTGTGAATACTGCAAAAGTATAATATGAAAGACATATGCTTTTTTCATATTCAAGTCTATTTATGCTTATAAATGTAAGGGAGCATCCTAGCTATTGAGGATAAATGGAAAGATAATTGGTCATATAGTTCTCATTGTCTAATTAAAGGAAGCTGATTGATCTCAATGTGAGAAACTTTGTTTGCCTTGATTTGACATGAAAACTCTAATGAAGTGTATTTCCCATTTATGGTCATAGCTCCTCAACCATAAACACATATAGTCCCCAGATCCTCCCCCTTTTATATGGGAGGTCACAAAAGAAGCATAAATCCCTGTTAAAACTGCAATTAGCTCAAGTTAAGAGAGCCCAGAAAAGTATTAAATTACAGAGGAAAATACAGACTCAACGGCTGATGTGGTACAAATTGTTAAACACTGTGGTAGTGCTGGAGAGGACTCAGCTGTTCTGTGCACTCCTCCTACATTTCTCAGCCTCCTTATAAGATAATAATGGTTTGCCTTGGAAACAAACAGAGATCATTCTGTTGTTTTTGAGATTGCATCCAAGTCCTGCATTTCAGACTCTTTTGTGTGCTTCTAATCATGCTTTCACTGTATAATCATAAGGGATTTGATTTAGGTCATACCTGAATGGTCTAGTGGTTTTCCCTACTTTCTTCAATTTAAGTCTGAATTTGGCAATAAGGAGTTCATGATCTGAGCCACAGTCAGCTCCTGGTCTTGTTTTTGTTGACTGTATAGAGCTTCTCCATCTTTGGCTGCAAAGAATATAATCAATCTGATTTCGGTGTTGACCATCTGGTGATGTCCATGTGTAGAGTCTTCTCTTGTGTTGTTGAAAGAGGGTCTTTGCTATGACCAGTGCATTTTCTTGGCAAAACTCTATTAGTCTTTGCCCTGCTTCATTCCGTATTCCAAGGCCAAATTTGCCTGTTACTCCAGGTGTTTCTTGACTTCCTACTTTTGCATTCCAGTCCCCTATAATGAAAAGGACATCTTTTTTGGGTGTTAGTTCTAAAAGGTCTTGTAGGTCTTCATAGAACTGTTCAACTTCATCTTCTTCAGTGGTACTGGTTGGGGCATAGACTTGGATTACTGTGATATTGAATGGTTTGCCTTGAAAACAAACAGAGATCATTCTGTCATTTTTGAGATTGCATCCAAGTACTGCATTTCAGACTCTTTTGTTGACCATGATGGCTACTCCATTTCTTCTGAGGGATTCCTGCCTGCAGTAGTAGATATAATGGTCATCTGAGTTAAATTCACCCATTCCAGTCCATTTTAATTCGCTGATTCCTAGAATGTCGGTGTTCACGCTTGCCATCTCTTGTTTGACCACTTCCAATTTGTCTTGATTCATAGACCTGACATTCCAGGTTCCTATGCAATATTGCTTTTATAGCATTGGACCTTGCTTCTATCACCAGTCACATCCACAACTGGGTATTGTTTTTGCTTTGGCTCCATCCATTCATTCTTTATGGAGTTATTTCTCCACTGATCTCCAGTAGCATATTGGGCACCTACTGACCTAAATCAAATCCCTTATGATTATACAGTGGAAGTGAGAAATAGATTTAAGGGACTACATCTGATAGAGTGCTGATGAACTGTGGACTGAGGTTCGTGACATTGTACAGAAGACAGGGATCAAGACCATCCCCATGGAAAAGAAATGCAAAAAAGCAAAATGGCTGTCTGGGGAGGCCTTACAGATAGCTGTGAAAAGAAGAGAAGCAAAAAGCAATGGAGAAAAGGAAAGATATAAGCATCTGAATTCAGAGTTCCAAAGAACAGCAAGAAGAGATAAGAAAGCCTTCTTCAGCGAGCAATGCAAAGAAATAGAGGAAAACAACAGAATGGGAAAGACTAGAGATCTCTTCAAGAAAATCAGAGATACCAAGGGAACATTTCACGCAAAGATGGGCTCAATAAAGGACAGAAATGGTATGGACCTAACAGAAGCAGAAGATATCAAGAAGAGGTGGCAAGAATACACAGAAGAACTGTACAAAAAAGATCTTCATGACCCAGATAATCACGATGGTGTGATCACTCACCTAGAGCCAGACATCCTGGAATGTGAAGTCAAGTGGGCCTTAGAAAGCATCACTATGAACAAAGCTAGTGGAGGTGATGGAATTCCAGTTGAGCTCTTTCAAATCCTGAAAGATGATGCTGTGAAAGTGCTGCACTCAATATGCCAGCAAATTTGGAAAACTCAGCAGTGGCCACAGGACTGGAAAAGGTCAGTTTTCATTCCAATCCCAAAGAAAGGCAATGCCAAAGAATGCTCGAACTACCACACAATTGCACTCATCTCACACGTGAGTAAAGTAATGCTCAAAATTCTCCAAGCCAGGCTTCAGCAATACGTGAACCATGAACTTCCAGTTGTTCAAGCTGGTTTTAGAAAAGGCAGAGGAACCAGAGACCAAATTGCCAAAATCCGCTGGATCATGGAAAAAGCAAGAGAGTTCCAGAAAAACATCTATTTCTGCTTTATTGACTATGCCAAAGCCTTTGACTGTGTGGATCACAAGAAACTGTGGAAAATTCTGAAAGAAATGGGAATACCAGACTACCTGATCTGCCTCTTGAGAAATTTGTATGCAGTTCAGGAAGCAACTGGACACGGAACAACAGACTGGTTCCAAACAGGAAAAAGAGTACATCAAGGCTGTATATTGTCACCCTTCTTATTTAACTTATATGCAGAGTACATCATGAGAAATGCTGGGCTGGAAGAAACACAAGCTGGAATTAAGATTGCTGGGAGAAATATCAATAACCTCAGATATGCAGATGACACCACCCTTTATGGCAGAAAGTGAAGAGGAACTGAAAAGCCTCTTGATGAAGGTGAAAGAGGAGAGTGAAAAAGTTGGCTTAAAACTCAACATTCAGAAAACGAAGATCATGGCATCCGGTCCCATCACTTCATGGGAAATAGATGGGGAAACAGTGGAAACAGTGTCAGACTTTATTTTTTGGGGCTCCAAAATCACTGCAGATGGTGACGGCAGCCATGAAATTAAAAGACGCTTACTCCTTGGAAGAAAAGTTATGACCAACCTAGATAGCATATTCAAAAGCAGAGACATTACTTTGCCAACAAAGAAAGGTCCATCTAGTCAAGGCTATGGTTTTTCCTGTGGTCATGTATGGATGTGAGAGTTGGACTGTGAAGAAAGCTGAGCACTGAAGAATTGATGCCTTTGAACTGTGGTGTTGGAGAAGACTCTTGAGAATCCCTTGGACTGCAAGGAGATCCAACTAGTCCATTCTGAAGGAGATCAACTCTGGGATTTCTTTGGAAGGAATGATGCTAAAGCTGAAACTCCAGTACTTTGGCCACCTTATGAGAAGAGTTAACTCACTGGAAAAGACTCTGATGCTAGGAGAGACTGGGGGCAGAAGGAGAAGGGGACAACAGAGGATGAGATGGCTGGATGGCATCACTGACTCGATGGATGTGAGTCTGAGTGAACTCTGGGAGTTGGTGATGGACAGGGAGGCCTGGCGTGCTGCGATTCATGGGGTCACAAAGAGTCGGACACGACTGAGTGACTGAACTGACTGAACTGAATCATGCTTTTAGCTATCTACATTCTCTTTAGTTTCTGTAACCGAAGTGAAGGAGTTCAAGGGAGAGGAATTACATGATGGGTGAAGCCTGGGTCCCTGAGTCATTGTTGGAAGGAAAGCTATGCAGAAGTGTTGCCTAGCCCCCATTGGACTATGACATGAGTAGGAGACAAACTAGGCTATGTTAAGTAATTGAGATTAAAGGTATGAAAGTGGAGCTGATTTTGCCACTAGATATTTGAAAACTAATTCTAGCACTCTTTTAAATAATAGAAGTGTTGCTAGTGTTATAACACTAGCAATTTTTTTCAGTGCTAGTATTACAATAATTTGCCATTTTGGAGATTTTAAATGGTGAACTATATTGCTATATAGTCAATCTGGTCATTATATTAACAATAAAACTGTAAAACATTAGATTTAGCAATTTTAATGGATTTAGTTGATATGTGTTAGCAGTGTGGGTTTTTCAGGGTGGCTTTGTCCAGAGCTCTTTATTTAACTTAGGTTTAACTAGAATCCCTATTGTGAAATTACATGGTTTTACTGTATATGAAAATTTTAAATGAGAATCTGATTTCTTAGTAAAAGGAGAGAAAAAAGTTGTTCCATGAGAAGGATAGTCTCAACATGAAATGGCCAAAGAGAATAAAGAATAAACAATTGTAAAGAATAAATAATTGTAATTGTAATGAATAATGTTTTATTGGTCAATAAAACTCTTTCTTTTAGAACAGTATCAAGATCAAATCAAGGAATATGTGCATGTGTGTGCTAACTTGCTTCAGTCGTGTCTGAATCTGTGTGACTCTATAGACTGTAGCCCATCAAGCTCCTCTGTCCATGGGATTCTACAGGCAAGAATACTTCAGTAGGTTGCCATTTCTTCCTCCAGGGGATCTTCCTGACCCAGGGATTGAACCCACATCTCTTGTGTCTCCTGCATTGGCAGCTGGGTTCTTTACCACTAGCACCACCTAATTTTAAACCTTCACACTGTCTGCCCAGTAGGATTTCAGAATTGCTATGGACCAGTGACTGAAGGAGATCACCCCTTAGTCCTCCTTTCTGAATGAGAATGTTTATTGTAGATGTTGCATCTTAGTGAGTGTGGAAGTGCTTATGCTGGAGGAGAGACAGATAACTTCACAGTTTTCTCAACCTATGAGGAGTCATATTTGTAAACCATGGAAGGATTGATTTGCAAAAATTATCTAGCTTAAGCTCAATGTGGTAACTACTAGGACTTTGGTTCTCTCCCTTGGAAGCAGTTAAGTGACTTTGGATTCCAGAAGAGCAGACTGTGACAGAGACCATCAGTGTTCACCAGTATCTCATGGGCCTTCTCTATTTCCTAGCTTTTACTGTGGTTGGGGTAGGGTAAGGTGGCTGATTCTGGCTAGTGAATTGTGAATGTAAATGAAGTGTGTCATTTTGGATGAACATAGTTCCGATTACGGCAATCTTCTGTAGCTGCTAATGAAAGAACCCCAAAATGATTGAGATGAAAGATGGGAGCTCCTGGCGAAGCAGAGGATTGTGTAATAAAACAGCCTGCCGTATCTGGAACTGTGACATAAGCAAGACATAAACTTTTGTTGTATTACTTCACTGAAGCTTTAAAGTATGACTCTCAAAAGTTGACTTTAATAATCTGACTAATAAAACATTATAATCACCTCTGATGTCCTAAAACTCACAGAAAATGTTAATTTCCTTTTACAGAAAACCCCTATAGCAACCAACACTTATTCCATCATGTATCTTTTGAGCCAATCACGTGCCAGACACAAAGAAATTAAGGCACGTTCTTTTCTCTACTCTCCAAAATTTCACACTCCAGTTCTCTCACATGCTTTCCTAAAAGACAACTGTGACTAAATTTCAATTCGGGATTTGAGGTAGCACCTAGTAGCTTCTAGGAAAGCTCTTAGTGACTCTGAATAAGAACATACCGGATACTCCACCTTTTCCGAATAAAGACAGAACCTGAAAGAGGTGATCACTGAGTGCAGCTTACCAAAACACAAAGTTTGGTTTGCATATCACCTCCTGTGTCTGAACTACCACCTCTCCTTTCTGGGTTAGGGGTTTCTGTATGTACTCTGATAGGAGCCTGTGCACTCTCTCTCATAACACTTTTCATACAATATTGTGATTCTCAGTACTTGCCCTATTTCTCACTAACTTGTAAATTCTATTAAGCCCACAATATTTTATGTTTAATTTACCATTACAAGCTCTAGTACTCTTGCTATTATTTACTATTTCTCAGAGTATACTTCTCATGTGTTATTTTTTTCCTTTTCTTTAATTTACTGAATATCCTTTCTATATACTCACAGAGAAGATGAATTTAATGGTGAACATCTTTGTACCCTGAGTGGGAGGTACCCATGGGAAATCAAATAGAGAAGGATAAGTAATTGGGTAGATGGTTCAAAACTTTAGGAGAGAAATCTGGGGTGGAGACATAGGGCAGCATAGATATGCTTTCTAAAGTCATGAATATGCGTGAGACCAACTAGAAAGAGAGGTAGATTAAGATAAGGACATTGGAAATGGAACTCCAGGAGGAGAGAGGAGGAAAAATATTAATGAAATTCTTCGAGATAGCACTCAGAGAAGTGAAAGGAAAGCTTCAAGAGTGAGGAACAATGAAAAATAAAGGAGACATTTTCAAAAGGAGGAAGATTCAAATGTTGCATAGATTCAAGCAAGATAAAAAGAGAATAACTTGCATTAATTTGAAGAATGAAGACATCATGAACGACTTTCACTAGAGTTGTTTTAGGGCAGCAGTGGGTCTGGAAGCCAGGCTTCTGTACATAAAAAGATAAATGAGTGATGAGGCAACAGAATGAGTTCCAGAAATTTGAAAGTGAGGAAAACCAAAGAGTCTTACACATCCTTTAAGACAGTCAGATGCCTTCTTCCAAAAGCTTTCTCAGATTCTGTCATCACTCTGGTTTCTATCACATACACTACACATTTGCTCTTATGCAAACCTCCATATTATCCTTGATCACACAGTCTGTTGTAATTGACTGATTGTTTTCTTTTTTCCAATAAATCAATGGTCTTAAACTTCTTGGGATTTCTGAAATTTTTTTTAGATTCTTCCGACATCTAAAATCTATCTTTGCTGAGAAGTTCACACATGCACATCCAGAAAAATTTATGCATAAAATTTTAACAAGCTAAATGGAACCCTAAAAGCTCATACAGATTAATAAGTTCCCAGGTTAAGAAGCCTTACACTACACCTTAAATGTTTTATAATAGAGATTGTGTATTATTTGTTTTGTATCCTCTGTGACTGACACACTGCATAACAGGAGCTCAAATAAAGCTTGATGAATGGATGCATGGAAGGATGGATGCATTAATTGCAAAGCAGAAATAAGGAGGTGTGAGCATCTAACACTGACTGAGAGAAAGAGGAATCCTTTGCTGCACAGATTTGAAGGAGGAGATTTCCAGGATGATCAAGTGAGGAGAGATGCCTCTTACAGAAAGAACATTAGTTGAAAAGACCCACCAGATTATTTAGAGGCCAGGTAATCTGACTTGAATGGAGAACAAGAAGCACTGAGGGGGTATCAAAGATAAGGAAGGTAAGTAATTAGTCATCCCTAACACGTTTAACTAGGCCTGAATAGAGGCTATTTTTAAGGATATCATAGCTTCCTCTGAAACTTTTCCAAAAAAAATCAGCCTTTATTATCTAAATATCTGCCTTCATATCACATCAAAATCCCTTTTTTAAAAAAAAAAAGTGGAGGATAATTGCTTTACAATGTAGTGTTGGTTTCTGCCATACAACACAAGTCAGCCATGAGTGTGTGTATATATATATATATATATATATATATATATATATATATATATATCTCTGTCTCCTCTGCCTCTTAAGCCTCATTCCCACCCCCCAACCCAGCATCCCAGGCATCTGGGTCTTCAGGGTGCCTAGCTGGGCTCTGTGTTATATGGTAACTTCCCCCTCTCTCTCTGTCTCACACATGCTAGTGTGTATATGTCAGTGCTGCTCTCTCAGTTTGTCCCACCCTCTCCTTCAGCCCTGCTGTGTCCACAAGAGCATCCTCTACATCTGCCTCTATTCCTGTCCTGCAAATAGGTCCACCAGGACCATTTTTCTAGATTCTATATATGCTGCTGCTGCTAAGTCACGTCAGTCGTGTCCGACTCTGTGTGACCCCATAGATGGCAGCCCACCAGGCTCCCCCGTCTCTGGGATTCTCCAGGCAAGAACACTGGAGTGGGTTGCCATTTCCTTCTCCAATGCATGAAAGTGAAAAGTGAAAGGGAAGTCGCTCATCGTGTCCGACTCTTAGCGACCCCATGGATTACAGCCTATCAGGCTCCTCCATCCATGGGATTTTCCAGGCAAGAGTACTGGAGTGGGGTGCCATTGCCTTCTCCGAGATTCTATATATATATATGTGCTAATATATGATAGTTTTTTTCTTTGTGACTTATTTCACTCTGTATAACAGTTCTACATTCATCCACCTCAGTTCAACTGATTCACATTTATTCCTTTTTAAGGCTGAGTAACGTTTCATTACATACACATATTTATACACAGACACACACACATACACATATATACGTATACATATATCTCACGACTTCTTTATCCATTCAACCAACCTAGTGAACATCTGGGTTGCTTGCATGTCCTGGCAATTGTCAACAGTGCTGCGATGAACATTGGACTACATGTGTTTTTTTGAATTATGGTTTTCTCAGAGGACTTGCCCAGTGACTAAGCACATAGCTGAGTCGGTAAAGATTCTGCCTGCAATGCAGGAGACCTGATTCGATTCCTGGGTTGGGAAGATCCGCTGGTGAAGAGATGGGCTACCCACTTCAATATTCTTGGGCTTCCCTTGTGGCTTAGCTGGTAAAGAATCCTCCTGCATTTCCTCAGCTGGTAAAGAATCCTCCTGCATTAGGGGAGACCTGGGTTTGATCCCTGGGTTGGAAAGATCCCCTGGCTACCCACTCCATTATTCTGGCCTGGAGAATTCCATGGACTATATAGTCCATGGGGTAGCAAAGAGCTGGACACAACTGAGCGACTTAACTTTCACTTTCATATGCCCAGTACTGGGTCATATGGTAACTTTATTTCCAGTTTTTTAAAGAATCACCATACTGTTCTCCATAATGGCTGTATCAGTTTACAATCCCACCAACAGTGCAAGAGGATTTTCTTTTCTTCACATCCTCTCCAGCATTTATATTAATAATTTGCAGATTTTTTGATGATGGCCATTCTGACCAGTGTGAGGTGTGAAAATGGCTATACTCCAAAGCAATCTACAGATTCAATGCAACCCTATAAAATTACCCAAGTCCTTTTGATTAATTTAATTGACCATTTAAAATAAATATATTTCTAAAGGTACAATTTTGAAAAATTAAGTTAGAAAGTAGGCCAATAAAGTAAAAATTTTGCTTCTAGCTAAGCATATTACTGTCTGTATAATTTTTCTCACACATCACTATAGTCTCAGCCACTATCAGCAGTTCCAAAATCCATCCCAAAATACAGCCAAATAATTACGCAAATTTGATATAGTGAATTTAAACCAGTGGGTCAGACCTAACAGATTAAAATATAAAAATTTCAACATTCTCCACCTATGTCATTCCCTAAGGAAAATAATTTATTGAACAGTAATATTCATTGTTTATATACCATCACCAAATTACTGGCCTGTTTGGGGGATTTTTAATAAGTCTATGAATAATGTTGAGCTAAAAGGACTCTTTGATTTAAAGGATTTGAAACACACTTGTTTGGAATTCCTACCAATGAGAAGTCATCATCAACATTCAGGTGCCCTTCTTGGTCTATGTTTCAAAGACTCCAAAACTCACTCAGCATTTCCAGAGCTGTAATATAATTAAATATCTATTTAGTTCAGTTCAGTCGCTCAGTCCTGTATGACTCTTTGCGACCCCATGGACTGCAGCATGCCAGGCTTCCCTGTCCTTCAGTCTTTCCCAGCATCAAAGTCTTGTCAAATGAGTCAGTTCTTCACACCAGGTGGCAAAGTATTGGAGTTTCAGTTTCAGCATCAGTCCTTCCAATGAATATTCAGGACTGATTTCCTTTGGGATTGATTGATTTGATCTCCTTGCAGTCCAAGGGACTCTCAAGAGTCTTCTCCAACACCACAGTTCAAAAGCATCAATTCTTCAGCTTTCAGCTTTCTTTATAGTCCAGTTCTCACATCCATACATGACTACTGAAAAGCCATAGCTTTGAATAGACTGACCTTTGTCAGCAAAATAAGGTCTCTGCTTTTTAATATCCTTTCTAGGTTGGTCATAGCTTTTCTTCCAAGGAGCAAGCATCTTTTAATTTCGTGGCTGAAGTCACCATCTGCAGTGATTTTGGAGCCCTAAAAAATAAACAACAAGAGTATTGTTTCCACTGTTTCCCCATCTATTTGCCATGAAGTGATGGGACCTGATGCCATGATCATAGTTGTCCAGTTCTAGATTGATTATATTCTTTGCAGCCAAAGATGGAGAAGCTCAATACAGTCAACAAAAACAAGACCAGGAGCTGACTGTGGCTCAGATCGTGAACTCCTTATTGACAAATTCAGACTTAAATTGAACAAAGTAGGGAAAACCCCTAGACCATTCAGGTATAACCTAATCAAATCCCTTATGATTATACAGTGGAAGTGAGAAAATAGATTTAAGGGACTAGATCTGGTAGATAGAGTGCCTGATGAACTATGGACTGAGGTTCATGACACTGTACAGGAGACAGGGATCAAGACCAGCCCCATGGAAAAGAAATGCAAAAAAGCAAAATGGCTGTCTGGGGAGGCCTTACAAATAGCTGTGAAAAGAATAGAAGCGAAAAGCAAAGGAGAAAAGGAAAGATATAAGCATCTGAATGCAGAGTTCCAAAGAATAGCAAGAAGAGATAAGAAAGCCTTCTTCAGCGATCAGTGCAAAGAAATAGAGGAAAACAACAGAATGGGAAAGACTAGAGATCTCTTCAAGAAAATCAGAGATACCAAGGGAACATTTCATGCAAAGATGGGCTCGATAAAGGACAGAAATGGTATGGACCTAATAGAAGCAGAAGATATTAAGAAGAGGCGGCAAGAATACACAGAAGAACTGTACAAAAAAGATCTTCACAACCCAGATAATCACGAGGGTGTGATCACTGACCTAGAGCCAGACATCCTGGAATGTGAAGTCCACCGGGCCTTAGAAAGCATCACTGTGAACAAAACTAGTGGAGGTGATGGAATTCCAGTTGAGCTATTTCAAATCCTGAAAGATGATGCTGTGAAAGTGCTGCACTCAATATGCCAGCAAATTTGGAAAACTCAGCAGTGGCCACAGGACTGGAAAAGGTCAGTTTTCATTCCAATCCCAAAGAAAGGCAATGCCAAAGAATGCTCAAACTACTGCACAATTGCACTCATCTCACACGCAAGTAAAGTAATGCTCAAAATTCTCCAAGCCAGGCTTCAGCAATACGTGAACCATGAACTTCCAGTTGTTCAAGCTGGTTTTAGAAAAGGCAGAGGAGCCAGAGATCAAATTGCCAAAATCCGCTGGATCATGGAAAAAGCAAGAGAGTTCCAGAAAAACATCTATTTCTGCTTTATTGACTATGCCAAAGCCTTTGACTGTGTGGATCACAAGAAACTGTGGAAAATTCTGAAAGAGATGGGAATACCAGACCACCTGATCTGCCTCTTGAGAAATTTGTATGCAGGTCAGGAAGCAACAGTTAGAACTGGACATGGAACAACAGACTGGTTCCAAATAGGAAAAGGAGTACATCAAGGCTGTATATTGTCACCCTGCTTATTTAACTTATATGCAGAGTACATCATGAGAAATGCTGGGCTGGAAGAAGCACAAGCTGGAATCAAGATTGTCAGGAGAAATATCAGTAACCTCAGATATGCAGATGACACCACCCTTTATGGCAGAAAGTGAAGAGGAACTAAAAAGCCTCTTGATGAAAGTGAAAGTGGAGAGTGAAAAAGTTGGCTTAAAGCTCAACATTCAGAAAACGAAGATCATGGCATCCGATCCCACCACTTCATGGGAAATAGATGGGGAAACAGTGGAAACAGTGTCAGACTTTATTTTTGGGGGCTCCAAAATCACTGCAGATGGTGACGGCAGCCATGAAATTAAAAGACACTTACTCCTTGGAAGGAAAGTTATGTCCAACCTAGATAGCATATTCAAAAGCAGCCAACAAAGGTCCGTCTAGTCAAGGCTATGGTTTTTCCAGTGGTCATGTATGGATGTGAGAGTTAGACTGTGAAGAAGGCTGACTACCGAAGAATTGATGCTTTTGAACTGTGGTGTTGGAGAAGACTCTTGAGAGTCCCTTGGACTGCAAGGAGATCCAACCAATCCATTCTGAAGGAGATCAACCCTGGGATTTCTTTGGAAGGAATGATGCTAAAGCTGAAACTCCAGTACTTTGGCCACCTTATGAGAAGAGTTGACTCATTGGAAAAGACTGTGATGCTTGGAGGGATTGGGGGCAGGAGGAGAAGGGGACAGCAGAGGATGAGATGGCTGGATGGCATCACTGACTTGATGGACGTGAGTCTGAGTGAACTCTGGGAGTTGGTGACGGACAGGGAGGCCTGGCGTGTTGTGATTCATGGGGTCGCAAAGAATCGGACATGACTGAGCAACTGAACTGAACTGCACATTGCTTCTTGACCTGCATACAGATTTCTCAGAAGGTAGGTAAGGTGGTCTTGTATTGCCATCTCTTTAAGAATTTTTCACACAGCCCTGCCCATCAACAGAAAATTGGATCAAAGATTTACTGAGCATGGGCCTGCCCATTAGAAGACCCAGTTACCCCTATAGTCAGTCTTTCCCACCAGGAAGCTTCCATAAGCCTCTTATCCTTATCCCTTAGAGGGCAGACAGAATGAAAACCACAATCACAAAAAACTAATCAAGCTTATCACATGGACCACAGTCTTGTCTAAATCAATGAAACTATGAGCCATGGCATGTAGGGCCACCCAAGTCAGAGGGGTCATGGTGAAAATTTCTGACAGAACGTGGCCCACTGGAGAAGAGAATGGCAAACCACTTCAGTATTCTTGCCTTCAGAACCCCATGAACAATATAAAAAGGGAAAAATATAGGACACTGAAAGATGAACTCCCCAGGTCAGTAGATGCCCAAGATGCTACTGGAGAAGAGGAGGAGAAATAATCCCAGAAAGAATGAAGAGACAGAGCCAAAGCAAAAACAATGTTGTGGATGTGACTGGTGATGGAACAAAAGTCTGATGCTGTAAAATATCTATTAGACTCAGCCATATAATAATAATCTCCTTTAATTATTCACGGTCCTTAATGTGCTTCTCTCTCTCTCTCTTTTTTAATCCATCTGTTCTTTATTATCATCCTGTGCGTGTTAAGTTGCTTCAGTCATGCCCAGCTCTGTGAGTCCATGAACTGTAGCCCACCAGGCTCCTCTGTCCATGGAATTTTCCAGGAAAGAGTACTGGAATGGGTTGCCATGCCCTTCTCCAGGGGATCTTCCTGACTCAGGGACTGAATGGGGGACTCCTGTATTGCAGGCAGATTCTTTATGATCTGAGCCACCAGGAAAGCCCCTTCTTATCATCCTAAGTAGTTATTACACTTATTTCATAGTTGAAGAGTTACAGGGACATCTGTCTTAATGTTCTACTCAAAATACCACAACTAATATAAGGCAAAATGACATTTTCTTGATTTGTGTGGTCAACTCAATTCCAATTTCAATACCTTAAAAAAAATAATAACATTTTGCTGTTGGTAACACTGCCATTTGGTATATAAGATAACTTCAGTGACTTAAACTGATTACTGCTCATTCATTCTGTGATTTATCATGACTGTAAATAAATTGATTAGTATTTGGTAGATACAGAGAATGCACATTGACAGTATACTAAGTCCTAGGATGGACTGAAAACAATGTTCTTAAGTTTCCTAACATTGTATCTCTGAAATTTTAGTAGGAACTCTTGCAAAATTTCCAAGTTGAGTGTGGGCAGTGGGTGGAATTATTAACTAGAACTCTTTGGCTCTCTTTGCTCAGTTCAGTTGGTCATAACATGATTCAGTAGAAGGCAAGAATGTGGTAGAGTCTATGTGGGCCAGTTCATTTACTTTAAACTTGCACAATTGCATCAACAATGGAAACAGAAATGATAATATCCTCCTAAAATAAAGTGAATGTTTTAGAAGAAATCAAAGCTAATGCATCATCACAATCAGGACATCAACATAAAGTTCATGGTACTTTTATGGTTGGATCATCTCAGTACCATCATCTTCTCTAAGAACAGCACATTACTCTCATCAACCAAAAGGTCATTATCAACACTCCATTAGTCACCAGTGTGTACTGCGGTTTATCTGAAACAAATATTTAAATAATCCGTGGTGACAATAGTCGGGGGTAGAGGGAGGCTTTAAACTTTTCTTGTGTGTGTGTGTGTGTGTGTGTGTGTGTTGTGTTTTCTTATTTTTTTATTATTATTTTTTAAATTAATTTATTTTAATTGGAGGCTAATTACTTTACAATATTGTATTGGCTTTGCCATACATCGGCATGAATCCACCTGGTGTGTACTCGTGTTCCCCATCCTGGACCCCCCCTCCCACCTCCCTCCCCATATTGTCCCTCTGGGTCATCCCAGTGCACCAGGCCGGAGCATCCTGTATCATGCATTGAACCTGGACTGGCGATCCGTTTCACATATGATAATATACATGTTTCAATGCCATTCTCCCAATGCCACCCTCATCCTTTCCCACAGAGTCCAAAAGACTGCTCTATACATCTGTGTCTCTTTTGCTGTCTCGCATACAGGGTTATCGTTACCACCATTCTAAATTCCATATATATGCATTAGTATAAAGTTTCTATTTCTAGAGCTGATTCAGCAGTGCTGGGAAACACAAAAATGTTGTTTAAGTGAGTCAGACAGAGTTTGAACCTTTGCAGTCTCATTTATTAAGTGATCAACCTCTCTGGGGTCTCAGTCTCCTCATATGAACACAATGCTGACAGTAGTATTAACACCTACCTCAAGAAAGTGTGGTTAGATTCAAGTGAGAGAAAAAGCTCTTGCTGTAAAGCTGGCATATAGTAAGTACTTAATAGATGTAAATGAATATTATTATTATCATTATTTTTTACTTTTATTATCCCACTGAGAAAAGTTTGAGCTGGAAGGACCAAGGGAGCATTTAGTATTTTGATAAGTATCATTCCATCCCCCAGTGAATAGGGGAGTCTAATGGAGAGAAAATATTTGAAGGTCATAGGGAAAACATAACAATATCACCACATCTTTTTTTTTTTAAGGTTTCATTGTATAGCTTTGTTTGATTTGAAATTAACTCCCAGACTTACATATCTACATGAAATTTAATTGCTAAATGAATTTTAGAAGCCAAGTGTCATTATTTTATGTAGATAAAATCCTTCCTGTAATCATTACCACATTCTTATCCTCCTCTGTGCTGTGTTCTGACCAGCTGAGCTAAGCAAGCAAGACAAAGACTTGTAGTTTATAACTCCATCCATAGTCTATCCCATGGAATTTCACAATAGATTCTAAGGAAACGTCACAAGTGAAAATATTATGGTTGTGATATTTGTTCCAATTATGATTGTGATATATTTCCAGTTTGCCTAACAACATATTTAGGAGGTGTGGCCTATTCCATCAAAAAGTGTTTAAATTTTTATTATTGATGTATTAACCAGATTATTGCTGTAGCAATATAATGTAGCTATTCCATATATTTGAGTTACCATATATCTGGTGGTGTTATGAGTAGCAAAGCCAAATTGATTATTTTGGAAAGAGTACCAGAGTTGGAATTGTTAGCTACTTGGGTTTAGAAGGCCTAATTTGTATGATTTATACAGTCTTTTACAGTCTTTAGTAAGCAATTATAAGCATAAACTAGGAATGTACATATAGAGCACCAGGGAATATGCAATATTATTTCATTCATCATGTGTTTCCAAGTAATTTACATTAATATAAACAGACTCAGGAGAATGGTTTCTTTATAAAAGCATCTTTTCACACTTTATTGGCTGCATTACATTTAAGACCTCATGGAACAATTTTTGATTGGCCCCAATGTTTATGATTACAGGTAGTGTGATCTTCTACAGATGATGCTATGGACTGTCCATGTTAAGGCTAAGATGGGATTGTCTTGCCAGAAAATTATGGTGATATATGGGAGAGGTTGAAGATGATTCTATATATTATTTATCATGCATAATAAGGATTTTCTTTGAAAATTTATAATAATAGATTTTTAAAAACTATGGTCAGAGCAAATGTCTTTCTTGTTCTCTGAAAGAAGAGACCTTGAAAAGACTATTACAGTGTATTTCTTCAGTTAGCAGTCTGCTAGCTTAAAACACTCTTAAAGGGATATTTGATGCAATTTTCAAAGCTCAGTCATGCTGATGATCAGGAGTTTTTAACCTCTTTCTGCGCTTGGATATCAAGAAAATAAGTTTGCATTTTTTGAACTACCATGTATAGAACAATTGATGGAAAGCAATAGAGAGTGAATGCCAAAATGAGAGCCTGAATCCAAGTCTCTTTGGTGAATGTAAGCGATGTGCTCTGCTGTGCACAGAAAAGTTCAAGTCTCTGGTTCACTGTCACCTTGGATTTTCTCTTTGAAATAGGGTTAGCAACAGATAGACATGGTCCCATTTCAAAAAGATACATAAAAGATACATATTATGCCTTGATCAGTACAATGATGTAAATGCCAGTGTCATTTATCTGCTCTTGTGCTTTAAAATGCTTCCCCATTTATATAAATCTAAGGATCTTACTTTGTGAAATTTCATTCTTCCAGCCAAATTCTAAACTTAGTGAGTTTGCTCTTCAAGCTTAACTATAATTAAATAGAATTCCTTGAATGAGATGTTGTTTGTTTTTTTTGTTTATCCTTATCATATTTTATAATTATAATAGGAAATAAAAAATTTTTAATCTAAGATGTTTAGCCATAATCTATTTTGTTTATATTTCATTCAAATCCTTGTCCACATAGAGTCACTGTGTATGTATAATTTAGTAAATATTCTTTTTTCATTTAAAAATAAATCAGAAGATTTTTATAAATTGAAGCTATGCTTTCATATTTATACTTTTAATAGTTTAATAATATCTCACTAGGTAAAAGCTACCATAATTTCATATTATACAGTAGCCATAGTCCTAATGCAAATATATCATAAGTAAAAAGACCTGTGGTTTATGCCTCACAGGTGCTTAGTGTTGAGTTGAAATACTGGTGTTGTGAAAAGTCCTATTTGTACATTATTTAGGATAAGTTAGACATTGATGGTTGAGGATATGGGTACAACATACACAGATCTAGTTCTGTCAGTACCCCTTCCATTTATTTTCATAGAAGTAAATGCTACAAGGAAATCCAGTAACAACCACATTGCCTGGTATAGTATATCTTTAGACTCTATAGACCTTGAAACAACTGTGAAAAATTACAGACTGGCCAAGACTATATTCAGACCATTCAGGTGGGTCCTTGTGTAATCTCAACAACCCATCTGTTAGGCAAAGTAATTCAACAGATGTAAGGAAACACTGTGTGTTAGAATAATGGTTGTCCAACATTTGTTACAAATTCAAGTGTTTAAATAATTAAGGTAGGTAATATATATGGGGGGGGGGGATTTTGTAGAAACTGGTACCTGGCAATACCAAGACCCTAGAAGATGCTCAGAAATCATAGTTACCTCTAAAACAGCATAGTTAGAGGGAAAAAAAGGAAATTAAGCATTATTTTTGTGAACAATCCTAACCATGTATTCAGGAACATAAGGCCCTTGAACTCTACAAATAATAATTTCAGATGGGTTTTACCACCAGCGGTAATAACAGTGCTTAAGTTTTGGAAGGGATCCTCAGTCCCGAGATGTGACCTTGCTGACGGACCTCCATCGTCTGCCTTTGGAGTCAGGCATCTAAAAGAGCATGGGCCTTGATGGATGACCTCCACACATCAGTCGGAGTAACACTGGGCCCATAACCAAGTTAGAATCCCACAACATTTGTCATGTTCCTGCAATGATTACTTTTTTGTGTCAGTTTGATTGGGCTTAGAGATGTCCAGATAGCTGGTAAACACTGTTTTTGAGAATTTCTAGGAGGGTGGTTCTCCTTAGCATTTAAATCAGTAGACTGAGTAAAGATTATTTTACTATTGTGGATGGACATCATACAATCTGTTGAGAGCCTAAATGAAACAAAAAGATGGAAGAAGGGCAAATTTGATCTCTCTGTTTGAGCTGAAACAACCATCTTTTCTTGCTTTTGATGCTCCTGATTCTCAAGCCTTTAGACTTAGACTAAAGACTTTAGATTCAGACTGAATTATGTAACAGGCTTACCTGATTTTCCAGCTTGCAGATGGCGATTATGGGACTTCTCAGTCTCCATAACTGAGTTAATTTCTATTATACAAATATATTTATAGTTAGCTTTACATCCATGGAGAACCCTGAGAAATATAGATAATTTTTGTTTTTCAAAGACTGAAGTTGTAAAATCAACTTTAACTACAGTAAGTAGTTAATGGATACACAAAGTAAAAAAGAAGCAAACGTAGTATCAAAAACAAAATGTTTTGGGAGAGGAAAACGTGCTTTTAGATTACATTTGAACTTAAGTGACATTCAGCCACTTGCATATAGCAATACATAAGCATAGAGCAATGAATTGCTATATATATAGATTGATATATACGAACCTCATATAACCTCACAAACCCAAAACCTATAATACATACACAAAAAATAAACAGAAAGATAACAAACATAACACTAAATAAAATTATCAATTATTTTTTCTGACCACAATGATAAGAAGCTGAACTCAATTACAAGAAGAAAACTGGAAAATATCCAAGCATGTGAAAACTAAACAGCATGCTACCAAACAACCAATTGGTCAAAGGAAAAATCAGAGAGAGAATCAAAAGATACCTTGAGATAAACGAAAACAGAAAATTGACTTTCCAAAATCTACTGGATGCAATAGAAGCAGTTCTAAGAGAGAATACTACAGTAATTCAGGCCTTCCTCAAGAATAAGAAAAATTTCAAATAAATAACCCTAATTTTTCACCTAAATGAACCAGAAAAAGAACAAAGTCAAAAATTAGTAGAAGGATGAAAATAATAAAGATCAGAGCAGAAATAAATATAATTGAGACTAAAACATGGGGAAAAGAGCTAGTTCTTTGAAAATATATACAAAATTGATAAACCTTTAGCCAGACTCATCAAGAAAAAGAGAGAGGTCTCAAATAAAACCAGAAATGAATGTTTTCATTTAAAAACAATGAAAGAAACAATTCTAAGAGACTTCTATGAACATTGTATGCCAACAAATTGTGCAACCTAGAAGCAACAGGTAAATTCTTAGAAACATATAATCTTCCAAGACTGGATCAGGAAGAAACAGAAAATCTGAACAGACCAGTTACTAGGAATGAAATTGAATCAGTAAGCAAAAGACTTCCAATAAACAAAAATTCAGGACAGGATAGATTCACAGGTGAGCTCTATCAAATATTTAAAGAAGAGTTAATACATAGCCTCTCAAACTATTCAAAAAAGATTGAAGATGAAAGCGATGCTTAAATCATTGTATGAGACCAGCGTTATTACCCTGATACCAGAACTGAACAAAGACTCTACAGAAAAAAATTACAGGTCAGTATTCCTGATGAATACAGAAGCAAAAATCCTCAACAAAATATTAGCAAACCAAATTCAACATTATATTGGAAGGATTATATACCATAATCAAATGGGACTTATTCCAGGGATACAAGAATGATTCAGTATCCACAGATCAACCAACATAATCCACCATACTAAGAAAACAAAGAATAAAAATCACAAGATTCTATCAATAGATCTGGGAAAAGCATTTGACAAAATTCAACATCCATTTATGGTAAAACTCTCAACAAAATGGGTATAGAGTGTTCATATCTCAGCCTAGATTATATTCAACTGTGAAAAGCTGAGAGCATTTCTTCTAAAGTCAGGAACAAGACAAGGATGCCCACTTTCGGCACTTTTATTCAACATAATATTATTAATAAACATCCTAGAATGTATTCAGTACATTGTTGATTCTTTGATATTTACTGTAACTGGCTTTATAACTAATAATATGGTCAACTGTTAAACATTAGCAGTGTGTTTTTGAGAAGAATAATTTCTGGTTTTAGAGTTTGCTTTATTTCCATCAGATTGAGGTTGGTATTGAGGAAGGGATCCCATGAAGATTAGAGAGAACTGTCCTAACAGGCTGCTCATTTCTTAGTCCAAGTGGATAGCCATGACTTGGGTATGTTATGGATTAATATTTATTCCCTGTTTGGTTTCCATGAGGAAGGATTTGCCTAAACACAGGTGGCTAGCTGTCCCACCCTCTGTTCCTCCCCAAGAAAGTGGACTGAGTTACCTGCTTGGTGAACGACAGCTCTAACACTAGGTCACATTGCAGAATACCATTCAGCTTTATCAGCGTACTAGTTTATCTGTGGCAACAAACTATGCCAATACCATCAGTGGATAACAGCCACAAATATTTATTCCTTGCTCGTGTTACATAGGAGCTGCAGGCCAGCTGGGCCTTTGCTCAGTCCTGCTGGGTTTGAGCCTGGCTATAGCTTGACTCAGCCTGGCTTGGTTCCATATGTCTTCCTGGTTCAGAGATCCAGGCACTTGTATCCCTTATCTGAGGCATGCTACTCTAATAGGTGAGGGCAAACTACACACATCCAAATTGAAACTTCTACTAAAAAATGACTCATGTCACATCTTACATCCCATCAGCCAAAGAATACCCCAGGACCCAGACCAAAGTCAATAAGGGAGGAACATATACTCTTCCCAAATGATGCAACAACAACTCACTTGACAATGAGAGGGAACATATAACTCTGTCATTGAAAAGAAGCAAGTAGTTGGGAAATTATACTTCAATCTTTCACAATCACCTATAAAGAAAATATTTTTTTTCCATCTTCCAGAATACCGAGTCCATCAGCTAAATATAATGGAAAACACAAGGGTCATTTATGGGGTCGTCTAAAACCAAAAAGAAACCAAACAACACAAAACACAAAACCCAAACCGCAACCAAGCCAATTCTTGTTAACATGTCTCAGATCTCCTATTTTTTGTGAGCATCATAGATGTAGAAAGGTATACAATTTTTATTTAATTTAAATGTTTCTGATTACTAGTGAAGCTAGATATAGTTTCATGTATTTATCAGCTACTTGATTCTCCATTCTGCTGTCATATCTTTTGCCTATTAGATTTTTTTCTTCTGCTTACTGATTTGTGAAAGTTATTCAGTCGTGTCCGACTCTTTGAGCCCATGGACTGTAACCTGCCAGGCTCCTCCGTCCATGGAATTCTCCAGGCCAGAATACTGGAGTGGGGAGCTGTTCCCTTCTCCAGTAAATCTTCCCAGGTCTCCCACACTGCAGGCGAATTCTTTACCAGCTGAGCTACCAGGAAGCCCATTGATTTGTGTGTGTTCCTTATACATTCTGAGCATTAACACTTTCTTGGTTAAATATGTTGCATATGATTTTTCAGACTAAGATTTAACTTTTCCCTTTTAAAAAATGATTTTTTGAAATGCAAGGTTTTTATTTTAATGTGGTATAATCAATAAATATTTCTATTTTATGCTTTTTTGTTTTTATATTCTTTCTCTGCTTCCACAAGTATCACCTAGTTTTAAATACTATAATTTTATAGTGAGTCTTAAAGGAAATCAGTCCTGAATACTCAAGGGGATGACAGAGGATGAGATGGTTGGATGGCATCACCGACTTGATGGACTTGAGATTGAGCAAGCTCAAATTCATGGAGTTGAGTGATGGAAAGGGTGATGGACAGAGTTTGGTGATGGACAGGGAAGCCTGGCATGCTGCAGTCCATGGGGTCACAAAGAGTCATCCCCTTCTCTTCCAGCCTTCAATCTTGCCCAGCATCAGGATCCAACTATCACATCCATACATTACTACTGGAAAAACCATGGCTTTGATTAGACAGAACTTGATCGGCAAAGTAATGTCTCTGCTTTTTAATATGCTGTCTAAACTCAACTTAGTTGTAATACATTTCGTTTTTAAGCCGCTAGCACTCTGTTTATGGTATTCGTTACTATGCTCATGAGTGAAACCAACTCCTAAACCTCCTTCCTCAAGAATCTCAGTTTCTGATTTTTGTACCATATTATGTTAAAATTATTTGGAAAACATTTCTTTTTTTCTATCATATGAATTACTTTGGGTAGCTTTTTAAGTTGTAAGGTTAACTTCTTAACTCTTAGCCCATGGTATTTTAGATATCAGTGACATTTGGCTCTATTTAGAATTTCTTCTTTCGTTCATGAATATTTAGAATATGTTTTCAACTGCCACATATATATATATATATGACTTTATTAGTTACTTAATATATGATTATCTTAATTGCAATTTGATCAAAAGATGAATTTTAAATATTGGTTATTCTTTAATATTTATTGCAACTGGCTTTATAATTAGTAACATGGTCAATTTTTAAACACTAACAATATTTAAGAAGAACACTTTCTGAGTTTAGATTTCTCTTTATTCGCTTCAGATTGAGGTTGTTAATTGTGTTCTTTAAATATTATTTACCTACAGACACCTTTGGACTCATAACCTATCAATTACTCAGAATTTTTATACTAAAAATTGCCTAACATGTCTGCAGATTTGTTAATTTCTATTTAAAAAAGTACTTGCTTTGCATTTAAGGAGAAATTATTAGAATATTTATGTTTAGAAGTGTTATGTCTTCCTGGTGAATTTTACCTCTCTATATAGTAATTCTTTTTCCCTAACTGGTTTGCCTTGTCTATTTTATCTTATCTGAATGTGTGTAATAGATATGCAATACATATTAAACATAGTTATTTGAGCCTCAGTTTTGGGCAAGTGATAAGTGTCACAATCTTTTAAAAATGAGATGTGAAACTACTCTTGAGTATCTGTAAAGGAGGTAGGTGTAACTGGTATAACTCCCTTCCACACACTGAATATATAAATTTAGGAGCTGGATAATAAGAGGCAATTTTTAAGAGAGTACTGATGTGCTATGAGTCATTCTCTTCCCTGCGAAAGGAGGGAAATATTTTTTCCCTCAACTAAATCCTAAAGAAATGGGCTTATGCCATATATAAAGGTCAAGGACCTATAGCTGAAGGATGAAACAAAGGCTGTGTCATTTTGGTTCTAATAGTCTTCATCTGATTAGAGAATATCCCTGCCTCCTCCTAATGCTTCGGATATCCAGGGTCCAGATGAGATGAATTCCCTAAGGATCCATCCTTCTCACCATCTGACACATCTCTTGGATCTGAGACTGATATCTCTGTTAGCCCACACACTGTTTGTACTGTACCAAAGAGGCCACTGAAGAAGGCTGTGGGGTGGCCAGAAGAGCAGGTGAACAAGTCTGAAAGTAAAAAGATTTATTTGTAAGTTCATTTATTTACTTATAATGTGCTTTATGTATTTAACACACACGACTGTGTGGAGGGAGAGGCTACTGGTAAAGTAATACAAAATTTACTAATCCAGGCTTTGAAGTCAAACAGCACTCAGTCTCAGTCCCAGATCTACCACTTCCTAGTTGTTGGACTTGTAGGAGATAGTGTCTCAGCGTCTCCATTTCCTCAGCCTGGAGTGGTAAAGGGTCACCACTAGATGGTATGCTGTTTAAATAAGATGCTGTAAGCGCAGAGCTTATACTGGGCTTTCAACAGAAAAAGTGTTCAGAACACAACGCTGTGAAGAAAAAATTATGATAAGGAGAAGGAGGAAAAGGAGAGGATGAGGGCAACATGCTTCATGTCTTCCCACAAAATAGTATGGAGCTGGTATAAAGAGAGGAATGAAAGAGATGCTAAAAGGTTGGAGAGGAGGAGGAGAAAGGCTGTCTGGTGACTGCGATAGCCAACTTTTAGTCTTTGAAATGAATCACCATATGGAGGTAACATGGAGAAATATGGAGGAATGACACTTACATTTCTTTCCACTGTCATCTATTTCGTTGGATGATAAGTAGGTATCTTCCAAATCTCCCATTGACACTAGAAATTCGATTGAGTGCATGTGCTTTGTGTCCAAGTCAACTGTAGCTGTGAAGCCCTGCTTATTTATCCCTTTTGTTGTTCAGTCACTAAATCATGTCCTACTCTTTGCGACCCCCATGGACTGTAGCCTACCGGTCTCCTCTATCTACAGGATTTCCCAGGCAAAATTAGGTGGCCATTTCCTTCTCCAGGGTATCTTCCCTACCCAGGGATCAAACCCGCTTCTTCTGCTTGGCAGGTGGATTCTTTACTGCTGAGCCACAAGGGAAGCCCACTTATTTAGCCCTAGGAAAACTTTAGTGCAGAGTTCCTTAAGACTCTCTTGTTTGGATAGGTCAGCTAAGTATAGTCTGCTCTCCCCACACAGTACAGATGCCCCTGATGTTATTTTCTTCACTGACAAAAACTTATAATGGGTCATTTCTTCCTCTTGCCCTTCTGCTGCTTTTGAATAATTAGTAGGAGAAACATTCTCACCACATTATTTTCCAGAGGAAAAATAAAAGATTCACATAAGAATCTTAGACTTTTTGCTTTTTGAGATTCCTTGCCTTACTTAAGTCAATGATTGTATTAGGATGAAACATGATACAAACCAGTAATGCTTTTAAGTGTACAATTATTATGTGAAGGGTGGTCATGGGTCACTTCTCTGCATACAAAAAACATGTTACATTTATAGATGATGAATAGGATGAAAATCACAACCCATTTTGCTGCAAGAAAATTATTCACTTATTTTGAATGTGGTAGTGGCTTCTTTGTCATATTTTGACTAATCACACTTTGGTAATGCTGGGATGGGACAGAGTTTTGGTTAACAATTCTTCTAGCATTTAGAAACTCTTACTAGGAAGCATATGTGACAACATTTATTATTTAAAAAAAAATGTGAAACTGGCCCCAAGATGGATTTGATCATAAGATACATCAGATTTTCATGCTACTTGGCCTCTGAGTGAAGCTACTGATTGTGTAACTTCTGGATCCTGGTGCAATCCTGCAGGGATCCAAGGCTGAAGAGGAGAAGGGTTGGAGCAAAACTCAGAGACTGAAGGCAGCTATTCTTCTAGGCATGAGGAAAGAATAGAATCTGGTGTATTCTTCCTTTGTTATCCAGCAGTTTTGAAATTAACCATGGGTTATACATAGCTGTGGAACACTTGGAATGTGGCAAGTCAAAATTGACATGTCCAGACAGTATGAAATACACACCAGATTGGAAAGACTCAGTATGAAAAAAGAATGTAAAACAGTTTATCAATGATTTTTATATTGATTATATATCAAATGCTAATTTGGATATATTGAGTTAAACAAAACTCATTTCACAAAATGATTTTACCTATTTTCTTTTTATGTGTTTTAGTGTGGCTATAAAATTTAAATTTAAAATTACTTTTGTATCTCTCTCTCTTTTTTTTTTTGATTGGACCACACCACTCTAAAAGCTTGCCTCAAAGAAGATAAATGATTATTCTTCTGAAGTCATCTAATTTCATGTTTGTGCCCTTTCATGAAATGTTTATCAACATTTATGGCTTTCCAGTTAGTTTCAGTCAGCTTCTCATGAAACCAGGTAAACAAAGTAGCTGAAAGAGTCTAATGCATTTTCTTGCCTAAACACAAGATGTTGCATCTGTATTCCTTCTAAACCACGGATGATGAACAATCCACAAACACTCCATCTGGATTATATGGTCATCAGCTGAATGTTCTTCATGTGGGTGTAAGAGTAACCGACAAAGGAAATTCCATAGAGGTTTCTCAGTTGCCTTTTAAGGTGCCATCAACAGCAAATTTGTACTAGGTATCAAAGTGTACCATTTGAATTACACAGAAAATGACCATGGATAGGTACAGAAGTTACAAATTCAGAGAACAAAATGTACTATGGTTTAGTTAATCATATGCTGAAGAAGAACACAGACATTCATTTCTGGTAAAATGAAAAAAACGATTTCACCTGAATTAAGCTATATTTTCTCAGAACTTTAGCTTGGTGAGGATGGCTGAGTATGATATCCCAGGGTAATGGAAATGCTAAGGGTGGTATAATAGTCAGTGGTTGTGAAAATGACAGCCTGCAATGTAGTGATTATGGCAAGCTACTTGCATCTTTGAACCACAGGTTTTGTGTGTGTAAAATGAAGATAAATGCACCAGCCTCACAGGGATATTGTTGCATAAAGAGACTAGCAAAATAAATATGGGCTATTATTATTAGTGGAGCTTCCCTGGTGGCTCAGTGGCAAAAAAAATCTGCTTGCCAATGCAGGAGATATGGTTTTGATCTCTGATCCCAGAAGATCCCCTAAAGATGGAAATGGCAACCCACTCCAGTATTCTTGCCTGGAGAATTTCATGGACAGAAGAGCCTGGTGGACTAAAATCTGTGGGGTTGCAAAGAGTCGGACGTGACTTAGTGACTGAACAACGACAACAACAACAACATTATTATTAACAGTAGAATTTTAGAGAATCACTTTTGTGAAGGCATTTCTTAGGACCTGATTCCTATGGCAAACATTTCCAGGTGACACAAACTCTTGATTTCTGCCCTTTAAAATATCGTTTAGAGCACACTAAACTTGTTTGACGTGACATGTTCAGTCACTCAGTCATGTCCGATTCTTTGCGATAGCACAAACTGTAGCCAATCAGGCTCCTCTGTCCGTGGGATTTCCCAGGCAAGAATACTGGAGTGGGTTGCCATTTCCTTCTCCAGGGGGATCTTCCTGACCCAGGGATTGAACCCGCATCTCTTGCATTGCAGGCAGATTCTTTACTGCTGAGTCACCTGGGAAGCCCTACATTGAATTTGTATTGATTCACTAATCATCAAAATGTAGAGCATTGAGAATGGTATTGACAGAGACCTGTTGCTATATCTGATTCATTTCTTACAAGGAGCTGATAGTTTTAGGGAAGAGAAGATATTCTCATATTTAGAAATAATGCAAAGTTGATTATGCTAAATATCTCAAGATAGGTTTGTATACACTGACTTGGAAGAGCTGGTTGGATCCAGGTAGAGGCATCTATCAGAAAATGCAGGGACTTAGAAATAGGTAACTTACCCACGTGGATGAGATCCTTGAAGTCATGTGACTAGACAGGCTCGCTGCAGTGCTAGTTTGAAAGGGAAGTCCAGTGAGGGGGAGGGAAGGAAAGAGAGGGATGAACACAAATGGAATGGAAGACATCTATTTAGGAGACAAAGGAGGAAGAGGCCGAAAGGTGAGAAGAAAGAAAGAGTTTCAGTCGGTTCAGTTGTGTCCAACTCCATGAGACTCCGTGGACTGTAGTCTGCCAGGCTCCTGTGTCCATGGGTTCCTCCAAGCAAGAATACTGGAGTGGGTTGCCATGCCTTGCTCTAGGGGATCTTCCCCACCCAGGGATTCAACCCACGTCTTCTGCATCACAGCCAGATTGTTTATCCACTGGGCCACCTGGGAAGCCCCATATAGGAAGACAAAGATGCCCAAATTGACTCCATACTTCTCTGGTCTCTTTCCTGCCAAGGGCTTCCACTTATATATTCCTAAGTGGACTCAATTCTCATTCTCAAATTTAATCTCCATCTCTCTCGTGCTCTCTGCTTTGTTCTTTTTTTTTTTCTCTCTCTCTCCTCTCCCACATTACAAATTCACTGTTCGCTGACTTTCCTTTTTTTCCAAAGCTGCTTCTCCTGAAACTCACTCTGGCTCTGATGGCCTCATGTCCTCAGCTGCAATCCCACATTTACTGTTCTTCCTCACTCTACAGACCTTGAGCAGTGCAAGGGACCTCACCCCATGCTTTTCCAAGCAGGAAGGTGGGGCACAGAAGACTGTCATTACCCTACACATAGTCCTACAACTATTTTCCTAAGTGGAGTAGAATATAACAAACTTTAAATGGAAAGGTATTCTCTGGTAGCTCTGGTGGTAAAGAATCCACCTGCAATGCAGGAGATGTGGGTTCGATACCCAAGGTTGGAAAGATCCCCTGAAGGAGGAAATGTCAACCCACTCCAGTATTCTTGCCTGGGAAATTCCATGGACAGAGAAGCCTGGTGGGCTATCATCCATGGAGTCACAAGGAGTTGGACATGACCGAATGACTAACACTTTCACACTTTCAAAGTAAAAAGAAGTTTAGCATTATTTCCCTCTTAAGTGGAAGGATGCCTGGTGAATATTCAACTGTATATGCCAATGAACTTCAGTTTGGAGGGGGGAAATTTCTATTTGAAGACAGTTTGTTTTCTCAAATGGAAGAGAAATTTTTAGTGAGTAATGGAAAGTAGGTGGTAAACTATGTATGTGTTAACATTTTATGTATCCTGGGATAGTTGTTGACTTCTGCCAGTTAAAATACTAATATTGAGATATTTTAAAAGACAGATTATCGAGTATCATGAGAAAATGTTGACTTTCATGGGCAAAGTTACAGGGGTGTCATATACTTAAGATTGCTCAAAAATCATAAAACCACTTGGTAAGAGATTCTTATGTAATTATCAGATTCTATTTTCTCTCTTGGTTGTCTGATTTGTAGTTATTCACTGAAAATAAAAGATTTTTAAATGTCTGAAATCGAAACTGGCTGTACTTGTGTTTATTTTTTTGAAAGTTTGTTTTCTATGTATATTCTGCTTTTTAACAACAGATTTTGTACTTACTACTGCTAAGTCACTTCAGTCGTGTCCGACTCTGTGCGACCCCATAGATGGCAGCCCAACAGGCTCCCCCGTCCCTGGGATTCTCCAGGCAAGAACAGTGGAGTGGGTTGCCATTTCCTTCTCCAATGCATCAAAGTGAAAAGTGAAAAGTGAAAGTGAAGTCGCTCAGTCGTGTCCGACCCTCAGTGACCCCATGGACTGCAGCCTTCCAGGCTCCTCTGTCCATGGGACTTTCCTGGCGGGAGTACTGGAGTGGGGTGCCATTGCCTTCTCTGTGTACTTACTACAGAAACCCATTTTCTCTCCCTATGATTTCCTACGGTCATCACAGTTTGTCGCACAGAGCGTGGATTTTGCAGTTGGAATCTTCATAACATACAGAGAAAGAGGAACTGTTTCCCCTTTTTGAAACCCATCTCAGAGAGATATTCCAAGGAAATGTCTATCATTGTACAATTCTTAACTGTTCTTAGGCTTAACCATTGCTTGATTTTATTCAATTGGTATTGGCATAAAAGGATGGAAGAATCAAACAGTGAAGTTCATGAAGATTACTGTTGAATTTTCAAGTCTGAATAAATTTGCCCACAGGGCTCTACTGGGAATGTTAAGCCATTTTGAGGTTGACCGAGAAAATCTAAAGTATAACAATAAGGATGGTATATTTCAAAACATGTTTTTACTTGTTAATTTGTAAGTGAGTAATGGAAAACAGATTTGTGGTGGGATTTATGGCTTTAGAATAAACTTAGGGTAATGAAACAAGGACTAAGTGATTTAAAGTCAGAACCAAATAAAGGTTAAGCCTCAGGAGACACACAGATAGGTTTTTAAGTAAATAGTTTCAAAATGCTATCATGTGTCATTTACTCATTGACAATATTAAGTCTGTAATATGCACTTATGTTAGGTTCTCCAGAGAAACAGAACCAAAGAATCATATGTATATATAAGAAATCTCCTATATATAAGCAAATATTACATATCATAAATATATAGTAGGCATTGTGTAATAATATATAATATGTGCTTAGGAGATATTGATGGCTTAGTTCAAGACCATTGCAATAAAGTGAATATCACAAAAAAGTGAGTCACACAAATATTTTTGTTTCCCAGTGCATATAAAATTTGTGTTTCAATTCAGTTCAGTTAAGTCGCTCAGTGGTGTCTGACTCTTTGTGACCCCGTGGACTGCAGCAAGCCAGGCTTCCCTGCCCATCGCCAATTCCTGGAGCTTGCTCAAACTCATGTCCATTGAGTCAGTGATGCCATCCAACCATCTCATCCTCTGTCATCCCCGTCTCCTCCTGCTTTCAATCTTTCCCAGGGTCAAGGTCTTTTCCAATGAGTCAGTTCTTCGCATCAGGTGGCCAAAGTATTGGAGTTTCAGCTTCAACATCAGTCCTTCCAATGAATATTCAGGACTGATTTCCTTTAGGATGGACTGGTTGGATTTTCTTGTAGTCCAAGGGACTCTCAGGAGTCTTCTCCAATACCACAGTTCAAAAGCATCAATTCTTCGGCAATCAGCTTTCTTTATAGTTCAACTCTCACATCTATACACGACTACTGGAAAAACCATAGCTTAGACTAGATGGACCTTTGTTAGCAAAGTAATATCTCTGTTTTTTTAATATGCTGTCTAGGTTGGTCATAGCTTTTCTTCCAAGGAGCAAATGTCTTTTAATTTCATGGCTGCAGTCACCATCTGCAGTGATTTTGGGCCCCCCCCCGCAAAAAAAAGTCTCTCACTGTTTCCCCATCTATTTGCCATGAAGTGATGGGACCAGATACCATGATCTTAATTTTCTGAATGTTGAGTTTTAAGCCAACTTTTTCACTGTCCTCTTTCACTTTCATCAAGAGGCTCTTTAGCTCTTCTTTGCTTTCTGCCATAAGGGTGGTGTCATCTGTATATCTGGGGTTATTGATATTTCTCCTGTCAATCTTGATTCCAGCTTGTGCTTCACACAGCCCGGCATTTTGCATGATCCACTCTGCATATAAGTTAAATAAGCAGTTAATATTTTAATTTAAATAATTTAATTTAACTTAAACAAGCTAAATAAAAATTTGTATTTACACTACACCATTAAGTGTGCAAAAGCATTATGTACAAAACCCATATGTGCTGTGTGCTGTCACTTCAGTCATGTCTGATTCTTTGCAACCCCTTGGATTATAGCTCATCAGGCTACCCTGTCCATGGGATTCTCCAGGCAAGAATACTGGAATGGGTTCCCATTTCTTTCTCCAGGGGATCTTCCCAACCCAAGGATTGAACCCATGTCTCTTGTCTCCTGCATTGGCAGTCAGGTTCTTTACCACTGGTGCTACCAGGGAAAACAATTATACAGCTCAGTTAAAAAATACTTTACTTCTGAGACTTCCTTGGTGATCCAGTGGTTAAGACTCCATGCTGCCAATGCAGAAGGTAGGGGTTTGAACCCTGGTCAGAGAACTAAGATCCTACATGACATGCAGCATGGCCAAAAGATTAAAAAATAATAATAAGAAAAACCTTTACTGCTAAAAAAAATCCTCTGAACCTTCAGTGATATATAATAATAGCAACATGAAAGATCACTGAGCACAGATGACCATAACAAATATAAGAAAAATGAGAAAGTTTGAAATACTGCAAGAATTACCAAAATGTGACACAGAGACATGAAATGAATAAATATTGTTGGAAAAAATGGTGTTGCCATGTAAAAATTCCTTAGATAAAATACATAAACAAGCCAGTAATCACTTGAGACGTCAAACAATTTATCCAGTAATATATATGCTGCTGCTGCTGCTAAGTCGCGTCAATCGTGTCCGACTCTGTGCGACCCCATAGACGGCAGCCCACCAGGCTCCACTGTCCCTGGGATTCTCCAGGCAAGAGCACTGGAGTGGGCTGCCATTTCCTTCTCCAATGCATGAAAGTGAAAAGTGAAAGTGAAGTCGCTCAGTCGTGTCCGACTCTTAGCGACCCCATGAACTGCAGCCCACCAGGCTCCTCCACCCATGGGATTTTCCAGGCAGGAGTACTGGAGTGGGGTGCCATTGCCTTCTCCAGTAATATATATACCTAGTATTAAAATGAAGAATATACTGTTGTAGCCCCTTCGTCAAACCATCAGAAATAACTAAACAGATGATAACTTATGGAACTTGATAGAAAAGGAAAGCCATATCTGAGTGTGAAATGATTATTATATCATGATAGGAAGGAACTCTTCCAAGAATACTGAATGCTTACATTTATTTTTCTTAATTAACATTCTTAAGACTGCAATATTCTTTAAATTCAGTTCAGCTTCCCTAAAAATAAGTTCAATATAGAAAAATATTGAACCAGAATGTTCTAATGCAGCAAGGTGAATAACCCAATATAAAAAAGCAATTCACTGCATGAGAGAGTGTTTTCATGAAATCCAAATTATAGGTCTGTACCGCTCTAACAGACTAACACTGTTAACAGTGTTAGTTAACAGTTAGCAGTGTTAACTGTGTTAGTTAACAGTGTTAATTAACAGTTACCAATGTTAGCTGTTAGTTAACAGTGTTAGTTAACCCAGAAGAACAATTACCGCTGTAACTACTAACACTGAGAGATTCTGTATTAAAAGCATCATTTATGTTTTAAGATAATATTTAGTGTTTATCTTTGGAATTCAAAGTTAATATGTTGAAATAATAAGAAGTGGAATTAAGATAATTTTCCAATCTTGAACTTTTCCTTGATGACTACTTTTAATTATAAAGTGTATCCTCTAAATACTAATGTATATGATAGTGCTTTTTCTTTTTAACCATTTTTATATAGCCTGTTACTTCATCCATGGACAGCTATGTCTCATAAACAAAATATGAATGTCTCTGAGACAAGGATCACAAGTGACTTTCTAATGTGCAATCACTCACAAGCTGGTTGCTATGCATGACAAAAACAATAAGACTACAGAAACCCAGGCCAATTTCATTTTTTGTAGGTTTGACATTAAATTATTAAAGACAAAAAAAGGTTGTGCTGATAGACTTGCTTAATGTAGGGTTGCCATGAAACTTTATAAACCACAGTATCTGAGAAGCATAACGAATCAAAGTACAATAAAACAAAGCACATTTATATGTTCAGTTAAATTGCTCAGTTGTGTCTGACTCTTTGCAACCCCATGGACTGCAGCACGCTAGGCTTCCCTGTCCATCTTCAATTCCAGAAGCTTGCTCAAACTCATGTCCATCGAATTGGTGGTGCCATCCGACCATCCCATCCTCTGTCGTCCCCTTCTCCTCCTGCCTTCAATCTTTCCCAGGATCAGGGTCTTTCCCAGTGAGTCAGTTCTTAGCATCAGGAGGCCAAAGTATTGGAGTTTCAGCTTCAGCATCAGTCCTTCCAATGAATATTAAGGATTGATTTCCTTTAGGATTGACTAGTTTGATCTCCTGGCAGTCCAAGGGACTCTCAGGAGTCTTCTCCAACACCACAGTTCAAAAGCATCAATTCTTCCGCACTGAGCTTTCTTTGTAGTCCAGCTCTCACATCCATACATGACTACTGGAAAAACCATAGCTTGACTAGACGGACCTTTGTCACAAAGTAATGTCTCTGCTTTTTAATAAGCTCTCTTGGTTGATCATAGCCTTTCTTCCAAGGAGCAAGCATCTTTTAATTTCATGGCTACAGTCACCACCTGCAGTTATTTTGGAGCCCCCCAAAACACAAAATCTCTCACTGTTTCCATTGTTTCCCCATCTATTTGCCATGAAGTGATGGGACCAGATACCATGATCTTCGTTTTTTGAATATTGAGGTTTAAGCCAACTTTTCCACTCTCCTCTTTCACTTTCATCAAGAACCTGTTTAGTTCCTCTTCACTTTCTGCCATAAGGTGGTGTCATCTGCATATCTGAGTTTATTGATATTTCTCCTGGCAATCTTGATTCCAGCTTGTGCTTCATCCAGTCCAGCATTTCTCTTGATGTTCTCTGCATATAAGTTAAATAAGCAGGGTGACAATATACAGCCTTGACATACTCCTTTCCTGATTTGGAACCAGTCTGTTGTTCCATGTCCAGTTCTACCTGTTGCTTCTTGACCTGCATACCAATTTCTCAGGATGCAGGTCAGGTGGTCTGGTATTCCCATCTCTTGAAGAATGTTCCACAGTTTGTTGTGCTCTACACAGTCAAAAGCTTTGGCATAGTCAATAAAGCATAAGTAGATTTTTTCAGGCATTCTCTTGTTTTTTTGATGATCCAATGGATGTTGGCAATTTGTTCTCTGGTTCCTCTGTCTTTTCTAAATCCAGCTTAAACATCTGAAAGTTCACAGTTCACACACTGTTGAAGCCTGGCTTGGGGGATTTTGAGCATTACTTTCCTAGCCTGTGAGATGAGTGTAAGTGTGCAGTAACTGCAGTAACTGAAAACTCTTTGGCATTGCCTTTCTTTGGAATTGGAATGAAAACTGACCTTTTCCAGTCCTGTGGCCACTGCTGAGTTTTCCAAATTTGTCGACATATTGAGTGGAACGCTTTCACAGCATCACCTTTTAGGATTTGAAATAGTTCAACTGGAATTCCATCACTTCCACTAGCTTTGTTTGCAGTGATGCTTCCTAAGGCCCACTTGACTTCACATTCCAGGATGTCTGGCTCTAGGTGAGTGATCACACCATCGTGGTTATCTGGATCATGAAGATCTTTTTTGTATAGTTCTTTTGTGTATTCTTGCCACCTCTTCTTAATATCTTCTGCTTCTGTTAGGTCCATACCATTTCTTTCCTTTATTGTGCTCATCTTTGCTTGAAATATTCCCTTGTTATCTCTAATTTTCTTGAGGGGATCTCTAGTCTTTCTCATTTATTGTTTTCCTCTAGTTCTTTGCACTGATCACTGAATAAGTTTTTCTTATCTCTCCTTGCTCTTCTTTGGAACTCTGCATTCAAATGGGGATATCTTTCTTTTTTCTTCTTTGCCATTAGCTTCTCTTTTTTTCTCAGCTATTTGTAAGACTCCTCAGACAACCATTTTGCCTTTCTGTATTTCTATTTCTTGTGGGTGATCTTGATCACTGCTTCATGTACAATGTCATGAACCTCTGTTCATAGTTCTTTAGGCACTCTGTCTATCAGATCTAATGCCTTGAATCTATTTGTCACTTCCACTGTATAATCATGTCATACCTGGATGGTCTGGTTGTTTTCCCTACTTTGTTCAATTTAACTCTGAATTTGGCAATAAGGAGTTCACTATCTGAGCCACAGTCAGCTCCTGGTCTTCTTTTTGCTGACTGTATAGAGTTTCTCCATCTTTGGTTGCAAAGAATATAATCAATCTGATTTCAGTATTGACCATCTGGTGATGTCTATGCTTATATATATAAAACATATCAGATCAGATCAGATCAGTCACTCAGTCGTGTCCGACTCCTTGCGACCCCAAGAATCGCAGCATGCCAGGCCTCCCTGTCCATCACCAACTCCCAGAGTTCACTCAGACTCACGTCCATCGAGTCAGTGATGCCATCCAGCCATCTCATCCTCTGTCGTCCCCTTCTCCTCTTGCCCCCAATCCCCCCCAGCATCAGAGTCTTTTCCAATGAGTCAACTCTTTGCATGAGGTGGCCAAAATACTGGAGTTTCAGCTTCAGCATCATTCCTTCCAAAGAAATCCCAGGGCTGATCTCCTTCAGAATGGACTGGTTGGATCTCCTTGCAGTCCAAGGGACTCTTAAGAATCTTCTCCAACACCACAGTTCAAAAGCATCAATTCTTTGGTGCTCAGCCTTCTTCACAGTCCAACTCTCACATCCATACATGACCACAGGAAAAACCATAGCCTTGACTAGACGAACCTTTGGTGGCAAAGTAATGTCTCTGCTTTTGAATATGCTATCTAGGTTGGTCATAACTTTCCTTGCAAGGAGTAAGCGTCTTTTAATTTCATGGCTGCAGTCAAGTATTTGTATATTATATAAAAGAAAATTCATTTTGAAGAATTGGTTCACCCAGTGATGGAGGCTGATATGTCCACAATAAAAGGCAGAAAGAGCATGTAACATGGATAACTGTGAGCCTGGAGGGCTATGGTCAAGTACGATGTCTGAGAAAGTGACATTTCAGCTGAGGCCTGAAGAGTCAGAGGAGAATGGGAAGAATCATGGAGAATGGGAAGTGACAGGCCTATGGGAGGTAATTAAGGAGGGAGAGACCCTCGTAACTTTGAAGAGCTGTAAGAAGGCCAGGGAGGCTGAAGCACAGTGAGAAGAAGATGAGACTAAGCTGGGGACCACTCACACAGCGTCTGATATTGCATTATTATCCTTTCTGGGATGACAAGTAATAAAATGTAGATCCATGCTCAAAAATACTAAGTACATCAGTAGCCATGGAAATAGCACTGTTGAGGGTTTACTCTGTGTTACACCATGTCTGGGGAATTTTACAGTTAATGTTTCATTTAATCTTCACAACAATATATAAGGTAGCTATTTATTATACTGATAGGAAAGGGTTTTAACTGACAGAGAATGGGAAATTTTACATTTACATCAGGCTTCCCTGATGGATCAGTTGATAAAGAATCCACCTGCAATGCAGGAGACCCCGGTTCGATTCCTTGGTAGGGAAGATCCGCTGGAGAAGGGATAGTCAACCCACTCCAGTATTCTTGGGCTTCCCTTGTGGCTCAGCTGGTAGAGAATCCGCCTGCAATGCTGAAGACCTGGGTTCGATACCTAGGTGAGAAGATCCCGTGAAGAAGGGAAAGACTACCTGCTCAAGTATACTGGCCTAGAACATTCCATGGGCTGTATAGTCCGTGTGGTTGCAGAGTTGGACATGACTGAGCGACTTCCATTTTCACTTTCATGGCCAATGAGTGACAAAGCACTTATTTTGGAAAGCAAGCTTTTCTAATTCCAGAGTCTGTGTTCTTCCCATAGTTCTACTCTGAATATTGCTGTACCCAATATTTAAGTGAACCCACTTCTACATGAATTAGCTGTTATTGTTGCATCAACATCCTTTCACAAGGCAAGCACTTTTTATTTTTTCCTTCAGCAAGACTTACCCAAGGCTTACCAATGACAGCTCCCTCTCTTCCTCACATGATTCAGTCTAGCAAACTCAAATGAGAATTCCCTTGTTTCCCATCTGGTAGAGATTTTTTGTCTGGCATTTGGGGCAGAGAATATTTAGGATCTACAGGCCACACATTCCTTGTACTTGTGCCTTTAAAACACCTTAAATTTTTTCAGTTTACTTCAGTTCAATCATGTCCAACTCTTTGCGACTGCATGAATTACAGCACACCAGGCCTCCCTGTCCATCAGCAACTTTAGGTGGGAATAATTTATTCTTCCAGAACTGGTTGAGGTTCAAAATAACATTTTGATAAATATCCTGAATATATTGAAGACTCGAGTGTAACTAACTCTGGAATCTAGTGATATGGTCCAAGAGATAGTTTTAGAGTCCAATAGACCAAAATTAAGCTCAAGCTGTGACAATTATTAGTTGTTAATTATCAGCAAATTAACTAACCTCCCTAAATCTCTGCTTTTCGTCTGTGAAATAGGGATTCTACAGATAATGCATTCAAGTGTGCTCAGTCTGACTCTTTGTGACCCCATGGACTGTAGCCCGCTAAGCTTTTCTTCCCATGGGATTTCCCAGGCAAGAATACTGGAATAGGTTGTCATTTCCTCCTCCAGGGGATCTTCCCTTTTCAAGGATCAAATCTGCTCCTCCTACATCTCCTGCATTGCAGGTGAATTCTTTACTGTTTGAGGCATCAGGGATAATAAATAACAGTAATAATAGCACCTACCTCACCTAAGTGTTGTGAGGATTAAATGAGATAATGTACTGTCTCAAGCTCAGCAATTGGTAGCCAGTCAATATTAATTCATCTTTTGGAGACACTGACTACATTGTGGGTTCAAGTTTTAAGACAGTCACAAAAATAGTCAACCTGAAGTACCATGCTTTGAATTATATAGCCAAATGATGCATAAAATGCCAAATAATAAAACTGAATGACACATCTAAAATACCAAAACATTTTAAAGGAGAAAAATTTAAAAATTCCAAAGTCACTTCTCCAAAAATGTCTTAATTTTCTTTATAAGCTCAAATTTAGTTCAATGCTGTAAAACATAAATTCTTCAGTAAATGTTTGTGTAATGAATGGGCAAATAATAAAGGAAGGAATAGATGGATGAATACAACCTTATTTGTTGAGCAGTACAAATGTAAATTCAGTGATTGTCAGAATCATGCATGCTAAGTTGCCTCAGTCATGTTTGAGTCTTTGTGACCCCATAGACTGTAGTCGCCAGGCTCCTCTGTCCATGGAATTCTCCAGGCAAGAATACTGGAGTGGGTTGCCATTTCCTCTCCCAGGGGAACTTCCCGACTCAGGGATTAAACCCGCACCTCTTACGTCTCTTGCATTTCAGGCAAGTTCTTTACCACTAGAACCACCTGGAAAGCCCTGTCAGATACACGTGTGACTCCAAACTGAGTTGAACCAAGAGAAAGCAATGTGAACCTGCTTACTTGGAAAATAACCAGAAAGCAAGGTTAAAAATTAGAACTGCCACCAGGATCAGCAAGAAAAAAAGATGAAGCCTTCCTATTCCTATCCTTCCTGACTATAGAGATATGTTTTAAGAAAATCATTGGTTCATTACAGGTTTATGGACCTAGTTGTAACCCAAATAATCTTGCAGAAGGGACAGATCTGCCTTCATTGGCACCTATGCCTACAATGTACACCCTCAGATTCAATTTCAAAGTTTATGTTCAGAAATAAACATTTCTAAGAGATAGGGCATCTGTCTGTCCTTCAGTTTATATATGCCCTCCAGTCATAGTTAGTTTTCCAGGAATTTCCAGTATAAACTTCTGTTATCCAAGCTAAGAGTTTTAAATATACATTGTTTCCCCAGAGAAATGTCATGCATTTAAGTTTTGAGAGAAAACAAATCAGAGGCAAATGCTTGGCTATTTTGGAAATCATACCAAAATGCATTACAGATAAATTAACTAATGGAAATAAACATTGACAAAGGTGAAAATTAGAGTATGCATGGTATATGTTGTCAGCAGAACTTTAATGTTCAGGAAAAGTCACACACATAAGTTGAGAGTGCTATTTACAGGCTTTTCTTCTCATGAATATTTGTATTTACATATACTTGGGGTTCCCTGGTGGCTTAGATGGTAAAGAATCCACCTACAATGCGGGAGACCAGGGTTAGATCCCTGGGTTGGGAAGATCCCCTGGAGGAGGGCATAGCAACCCACTCCAGTATTTGTGCCTGCAGAACCCCCATGGATGGAGGAAGCTGGCAGGCTTCAGTCCATGGAGTCACAAAGAGTCAGACATGACTGAGCAACTAAGTAAAGCACACAGCGCATACAAATATGTACATATGTGTGTATGTATATATGAGGGAGTGAGTGAGTGGAGTCGCTCAGTCGTGTCTGACTCTTTGCGACCCCATGGACTGTAGCCTCCCAGGCTCCTCCGTCCATGGGTTTCTCCAGGCAAGAATACTGGATTGAGTTGCCATTTCCTTCTCCAGGAGATCTTCCCGACCCAGGGATTGAACCTGGGTCTCTGGCGTTGTAGGCTTACGTTTTACCATCTGAGCCACCAGAGAAGTCATGTGTGTGTGCGTATATATATATATATATACACGTATGTATAGTTTACTCAAGACCCTATATGTCTATAAATGGAGGGATCCAGAAATTGACCATTAAGGGAAGAATTTATACAGAGGACTGGGGACAAGGTTAGACTCTGTACAAGAGTTATCTTTCCATGGCTCAATAATTTTCCATTTTGTCTTTGTCAAGAAAATTATGGAAAGCAATCAATAAAAAGTTGGCTTTATGCAACACAATAAGATTGAATTATAGAGAAACTTGGCTACATTTATTAACAATGAACACAAGCTGGATTTGAGCCTTCTTCACATAACCCTTTGTTGACTTATGTACAGTAGTTGGCATTTATCAACATGTGGGTTAACAAGGAATGTTTTTTGTTTGTATTAGTAAGGAATGTAAAGACCAAGGAAAGCAGGTAAAGAATAGTACACCAAGCACAAAAGGAAGAGACGAATTAAGGTTATTAATAAGTCATTTTGAAGAATGCTTTTGACAATACACACAATTTACTGGTGTACCTGTGTACATTTGTCTGTATAATTTTACAGTGCTCATCACTTGGACATTTCTAGCCTACATAACAAGTGTGAACTGTGAAGTAGCTCTTATGAGAAAGATAATGCTAATTATTAAACAATAACAATCTGTCCCACATAAATTTCTCCTTCATTCTACATTTGCTGAAACTTGTAGATATTTTCTCCTCTTGCTATACACACACATACACACACACACACTTGATGTTAATTAGATTATAAATTCATCCTGAGCAAGCATTGTGCTTCTATTCTTCTTACACAGAATAATTTCATTCCTCTCTCTTCTTTTAATATTTTCTACTTCATTTATAATAGATAAACATGAAATATCTGAGGATGAATGCATAAATAAATGAACAAATGAATGAATGCACAAATGTTTTTAGACTACTAGAGTATAATTTTTTTTGTTTCAACTTTGCCTATTAATTATGGCAAAAGTGGCCAAAAACAAAAAAACACACAAAATTTCCTAAAAGAAACAAACAAAAAACCAATCTCAGCAAATACACTGGCATTACCCTATCCCAAGCGCCCAAATAATGCCCTTAGACTAGATGGGGGTCCCTCTCAGTCTCAAGCCACTCAAGACCCTTCTCAATGAATTATTATACCAATGGTGCTTATATCTGAGCCATCTCTGGCACTTAGTAGGTCCCCAGAGAGGGTTTGCCAAATTATGGCTGACATAGAATATTTTCTATTAGAACAGAGACATAAATGCAGAGGCCAGGTGAAAGGAAAGCAGGAATGTCATCTTGGGTTTGTTTTTTTTTTTTTAACTTTACATAATTGTATTAGTTTTGCCAAACATCAAAATGAAAAATAAAAATTTTATTAAAGACATTTGTATTGCTTTAAGTGGAAACACTGTCAGGGTCTTTACTTCTTGTGTTATTGCTTGTTTCCAAGGGTACGAAGACCAATGGGCATTATTTAACATATATGCAGATTAACAACCACTGAACAGCTCTGACAGCCTGTCTCTCCTGATTGTTTGCCGTATCACCACGCACTGCCATCTGAGAGCCTGTAACAGCAAGCAGGACCAAGAAAGAGAAGTCATTCAAGCCGTTGTACTTCTCAGGGGTTTAAAGGAAAAACAAGCACTCTGGTGAGAATAAAGACCGGCAACTAGATCTCCCATAAGAGGAGAGCAATGTTCTCTGGGTCCTGCATTGGGAAAATCTCTTTGTTTCATATTTGTGGTTAATACCACCCAATGGTAAATTCAGTTAAACCTAACATCTTGATTGTGGCCTGTGTCAAAGATTTAACTGGGAATTCTGCTGTTTCCATCCTATGTCTTAAATTTTTCAAACAATTAGTGTGTGTTCCATACAATCAGAGTTCAATTAAAGCTATTCAAAACCATGAAAATTTGGGGTTCTGTCTTTAGAAAAGGAAGGCAAAACCTTTTCCAAGTGGGCATTAGTCTTTATTTTTAACTTCATAGCTCATAAACATTGGTATTAATTAGCACTTTAGATGTTTTAACTGCATCTTGCACTGAATTGTAATGATTTGAATCTGTTTCTACTGGTAGAATCTATTTCTTCTATAATAAGAAAGCAACTTATGAATTTTTTCATTCCCTAGGATTCAGGATTATGCCTGGAACTCCTAGGAGATCTTTGAACCCTCTCTGAAATTGAATCTGCGCATGTATTTGAATTCTTCAAGTGTTCATTTTCTGTGGATTAGGAGTTTGGTGTCCACGTGTGAGATGGAATTACATGTAAGCAGAGTTCCCAGTACAACAGGTTATAATTACAGGCAGGCATGGGTGGGGATATTAAAATGCCTTTTTTTTTCTTTTGATTTGCTTTTCAGATATCCTACAAGGTAAAGAAATTAGCTGGATTCATGTGGATATTTCTCTCAGTTGCTTTTTAGAGAGTCAGAGAGTTCACATGCCTTTGAAACTATACATACAAAAGGACAGAATTCTCTATCAGCTTGGGAGAAATACAAGTTTTTTTTTTCACTGGTGCTGATGTCCAATCATACACATACTGAATAGAAAGAAACCTAGTCTCCACTGTCTCAATGTTCGGTGACTCCAGAGAAAGATAAACATTTAAAATAACAAAGGGATATGTTTATCTTTGTAGAACACCTTGTACCACTGAAGAAATCTCAGCTCTGGCTCTGCTTCATTTCAGGCATTTCCTCCATTTGTGTTGTTGAGTTTTGGTAAATCTTAGAAAAGTTTTAGTTTTTTTCTGGTTGCCCGATACTGGAGGCTGGGGCAGAGCCCTCCATTCATCTCAATCTGGATCCTTATCCCCTCACTTTATCTCTTATTTGTACTGGGCCACAATGAACTTCAAAGGGGACTTTGGAGAAAAAATAAATAGAGCATGGTGGGAATCGTTAGATGCCTTGTGTTGTAAGAAGTTCCTCAATTTTTTTCCTAAAAATAAGAGTCTCTGTGAGTTTTTACACAGAATTTGGCTTTGAGCCAGAATCTGGCTCAAAGTATCAAAATATTGATAAAAGCATCCTTTTCTGTTATCTCTACAGAAATGAATTTCCCCAAATCAGAAGATAATTCCTTTTAATTTTAAATGATTTGTTTGTTCCTCTGTTTTATTTTTAATTGCCTGTGAACATACAAAGTGATATTAAAAACAGAGATAATCTTTGTATGCTACAGGACAGTCAATGACTTTTAAGAGACACTGAGTCCAATTATTCATCTGGGGACAATATGGAAACATAAAGAGCAATCACATCCTTTTTCTGTTCTGGAGGGTGTGAAATGGAGCATTATCCTGATTCTATGTTCTCATGTCACCAGTTTCATACAAATGCTATTGGTGTAAAAGTGCAGTGCAGATTAAAAAAAAAAAAATTACATTAGGTATAGTTGCTTTACATAGCTATGTTAGTTTCTGCTATATAGCAAAGTGAATCAGCTGTCTGTACACATGCAAGCCCTCTGTTTTGAATTTTCTTCCTATGTAGGTCACTACAGAGCACTGAGTAGAGTTCCCTGTGCTCTGCAGTAAATTCTTGTCAGTTATCTATTTTATACATAGGATCAGTAGTGTATATATGTCAATCCCAATCTTCCAATTCACCCCGCCCCTCTTTCCTCCCTTAGTATCCATACATTTGTTCTCTCTGTCTGTGTCTCTATTTCTGCTTTGCAAATAGGTTCATCTGTACCATTTTTCTGGAGAAGGCAATGGCACCCCACTCCAGTACTCTTGCCTGGAAAATCCCATGGGCGGAGGAGCCTGGTAGGCTGCAGTCCATGGGGTTGCAAAGAGTTGGACATGACTGAGCAACTTCATTTTCACTTTTCACTTTCATGCATTGGAGAAGGAAATGACAACCCACTCCAGTATTTTTGCCTGGAGAATCCCAGGGACGGGGGAGCCTAGTGGGCTGCTGTCTATGGGGTCACACAGAGTTCGACACAACTGAAGTGCCTTAGCAGCAGCAGCAGCACCACCACCACCATTTTTCTAGATTTTTTAAAAAATCCAATTAGTTCTTATAGTGCCTAACAGATAATCTAGGCCACAAAGAGAATATATTTATTTTTGCCTATATTTGTAATCTACAGATTATCTGGGCTTCTCAGGTGGCATTAGTGGTAAAGAATCCATGTACCAATGCAGACATGAGGCATGTAGGTTCGATCCCTTTGTGGGGAAGATCCGCTGGAGAAGAGAATGGCAACCCACTCCAGTATTCTTGCCTGGAGAATTCCATGGAGAGGAGCCTGGAAGGTTACACCCATGGTGTTGCAATGAGTTGGACACGACTGAGCAACTAACACTTTCACTTGATGTGTTAATTAAGGCTGTACATGATCCAGAACAATATTGCCACATTCCTATGAGAAAGGAGGTTATACAATCTGGCAAATGATCACATTTACTTTGCAAACTATATCTTGACCTCAGCAGAACATAGTCTTCTTTCTCGGGTGAAACTGGATTTCCAAAAAGCATTTGAATGCACCACTACCTCATGGAATTAGGTCTGTGAACACAGTTTAGATTTTCTGAGGCACATGCTGGGAAATACAGTTCTTTCTCACTCTCTATGCTTCAGGGATTCCCTGGTGGCTCCGGTGGTAAAGAGTCTGCATGCAATGTGGGAGACCTGGGTTCGATCCTTGGCATGGGAAGATTCCCTGGAGAAGGAAATGGCAACCCACTCCAGTATTCTTGCCTGGAAAATCCCATGGACAGAGGAGCCTGGAAGTTTACAGTCCATGGGGTTGCAAAGAGTTGGACACAACTGAGCGACTTCACTCTTCCCTATCATTCTACACCTCAAAGAAAGATAAGATGCTTCAGTTACCACTTCTATTTACAAAATAGAAGTGAGAAGTTATACATGTGGAAGATGTGATGAGTGACAGGCCAACATAACTTGGCAAAGAGTGCCTGGGAGAACACAATCTGCTCTGTAGGGAAGGAGATGGTACCAAGTTACTCCTGTTGGAGTCAACTCTTAGTGGGATGGCCTCGATCCACACGCGTGTGATACAGATGCACTAGCAAAGTCATCCCAAGCCACTTGTGCCTCGTCTCTGTCTCTAGACAAGGTACACCAACTGTAGACAAGAATGAGAGAAAAAAGGTGTCTTATTGGAAAACCCTATCTAGAGAAACCCTAAGTGTGTGGTAGTGGCAATCTGCCTTCTCAGGGTTGAAGATCTCTGTGAAAGAGACATAAGAGAGTCTCATCTCCATTTCCCCTGTCCCTTTCTTCATGGTTCTTTTCATTCCCTTTAGCTCCTGGATGACTTGTTCTTTGGCTGAATCAAGACTTATCATAGGTATTATGACAAACTAGTAACATTTTAAAAGTGGTACATATCTACAATGGAATATTACTCAGTCATAAAAAGCAACAAAACTAGGTCATTTGTAGTGATGTGGATGGACCTAGAGTCTGTCATACAGAGTGAAGGAATTCAGAAAGAAAAGAATAAATACTTCATATTAACACATATATGTGGAATCTAGAAAAATGGTACAGATGAACCTATTAGCAGGACAGAAGTAGAGATGCAGATGTAGAAAACAGACATGCAGACACAGAGGGGGAAGGGGAGGAAGGGATGAACTGGGAAAGTAGCACTGAAACAAATAAACTACCATGTGTAAAGTAGTTAGCTAGTAGGAAGCTGCTGTATAGCACAGGGAACTCAGCTCAGTGCTCTGTGGCGACCTAGAGAGGTGGGATGGAGGGGTGGGTGGGAGGGCAGTCAAAGAGAGAGGGTGCACACACACACAGCTGATTCATGGGGTACAACAGAAACTAATACAACATTGTAAAGTAATGATACTCCAATTGAAAAAAAAAAAAAAAAAGATGGCCAATCTCTAGTGTTGGCTGGAATTCAAAATGGCATGCCTTGAGGGTTGGGGGCAATTTGACATTATCAAACTGTGAGGCATGCATACTTTAGGTATGGATCTAGGAATGCCTTCAAACAGGGGGTGTTGGAGGTAGGCAGACATTTCCCAGAGCTGATTGTATGCATTTTGACTCATGTCTAAGGGTCTAGAAAACTGATTAGCTAGCTACTCTGAGTGTGTAAAGGTACATAGAATGGGAGCTAACATTTATTGAGCATTTTTTGTGTACCAGGTATTGTTTTAAGCATGCATGTTAATTTAATTATTCCTTATGACAATAATGGGTGCTGTTTTTATCAATCTTAATTTGCAGATTATGAAATTTAGATGATAAAGAACTTAAAGTCACAAAACACCTCTCCCCCAAGAAATTGCCAAACTTAACCACTTACCTTCTCCTGATCAAGCTGCTTATTTCAGTCAGCACATTTGTAATAGGGTGAAAAAAATGAAACCATCTAAATAGCACCATTTCCAAATGATTACTTGGAATTTTAAGCATCAATTAAAATGAACTATACAGAGCTAAATTAGCTCATTGAAGACACCCATTATTCTGATAATTGCAAAAACACAAGGTTTAAACTATGTATCAGAGAAGGCAATGGCACCCCACTCCAGTACTCTTGCCTGGAAATCCCATGGACGGAGGAGCCTGGTGGGCTGCCGTCCATGGGGTCGCTAAGAGTCAGTCACGACTGAGCGACTTCACTTTCACTTTTCACTTTCATGCATTGGAGAAGGAAATGGCAACCCACTCCAGTGTTCTTGTCTGGAGAATCCCAGGGATGGGGGAGCCTGGTGGGCTGCAGTCTATGGGGTTGCACAGAGTCGGACACGACTGAAGTGACTTAGCAGCACCAGCAAACTATGTATACAATGTTCTCATTTTTCTGTAGCATCAAAAACAAACATTAAAAACAGAAATAACAGGGAACTATATTCTATATCTTGTAATAACCTATAATGGAAAAGAATCTGAAAAAGAATATATATATATATATATATAATCAGTTCAGTAGAGTTCAGTTACTCAGTTGTGTCTGACTCTTTGCGATCCCAAGGAATGCAGCACAGCAGGCCTCCCTGTCTATCACTAACTCCTGAAGTTTACCCAAACTCATGTCCATTGAGTCGGTGATGCCATCCAACCATCTCATCCTCTGTGATCCCCTTCTCCTCCCACCTTCAATCTTGCCAACATCAGGATCTTTTCCAATGAGTCGGTTCTTCACATCAGATGGCCAAAGTATTGGAGTTTCAGCTTCAACATCAGTCCTTCCAATGAATATTCAGGACTGATTTCTTTTAGGATGGACTGTTTGGATCTCCTTGCAGTCCAAGGGACTCTCAAGAGTCTTCTCCAACACCCCAGTTCAAAAGCATCAATTCTTTGGTGCTCAGCTTTCTTTATAGTCCAACTCTCACATCCATACATGACTACTGCAACTCTGCTTTTCAATATGCTGTCTAGGTTGGTCATAACTTTTCTTACAAGGAGCAAGCATCTTTTAATTTCATGGCTACAGTCACCATCTGCAGTGATTTTGGAGCCCCCCAAAATAAAGTCTGCCACTGTTTCCACTGTTTCCCATCTGTTTGCCATGGAGTGGTGGGATCGGATGCCATGATCTTAGTTTTTGGATTGTTGAGTTTTAAGCCAACTTTTTCACTCTCCTCTTTCACTTTCATCAAGAGGCTTTTTAGTTCCTCTTCACTTTCTGCCATAGGGGTGGTGTCATCTGCATATCTGAGGTTATTGATATTTCTCCCAGCAATCTTGATTCCAGATTGTACTCCATCCAGTCCAGCATTTCTCATGATGTACTCTGCATATAAGTTAAATAAGCAGGGTGACAATATACAGTCTTGACACACTCCTTTCCCTATTTGGAACCAGTCTGTTGTTCCATGTCCAGTTTTAACTGTTGCTTCCTGACCTGCATACAGATTTCTCAAGAAGCAGGTCAGATGGTCTGGTATTATCATCTCTTAAAGAATTTTCCATAGTTTGTTGTGATCCACACAGTCAAAGGCTTTGGCATAGTCAGTAAAGCAGAAGTAGATTCTCTTGATATTTTGATGATCCAGTGGATGTTGGCAAATTGATCTCTGGTTCCTCTGCCTTTTCTAAATGTAGGTTGAACATCTGGAAGTTCACTGTTCATGTACTGTTGAAGCTGGACTTGGAGAATTTTGAGGATTACTTTGCTAATGTGTGAGATGAGTGCAATTGTGCGGTAGTTTGAGCATTCTTTGGCATGCCTTTCTTTGGGATTGGAGTGAAAATTGACCTTTTCTAGTCCTGTGGCCACTGCTGAGTTTTCCAAATTTGCTGGCATATTGAGTACAGCACTTTCACAGCATCATCTTTTATGATTTACACCAGAAAACTCAGTAAATGCTACACAACAAGCCTCCCCCAGGCAATTAAAGATGTCTCTGCACACCACTGCCCCAAAGCCTTTCCAAGGTGTTAACCCAGAAAATTTGAAAGTTGTTCAAAGCCTTCCAAACCACCCCATTTGCCTTAAGAAACTCAAAACACTGACTTCTCCTCTTCTGTTAAGAAAGAACAGTCACACAGGAAGAGATTAATTGCTTAGGTGGAAGAAGACATTGCTTGTCCAAGAAGACATTGGTCATTCCCCAGCAGGCTCAGAAGCAGCACCACAATTGTTAGCCTAATTTTTACCCTCACTGTGTCCTACAAAGCCTCCATCCCTCAATGAAAGAAGGAAGAGAGATATTTCTCACCATGATCTGGGTGGTGAATGAACTTGGAGGAAAATATACAGCCCAGAAAACTCATGTTTGTGAACCTGAACCCTGTCCCCCTAAAGGTCCACATCCACCCAGGACAAAGGTCCCACTCAGAATGTTTCCTCCCCATCTTTTCGTTCCTCTTAGGTCAGTAGTCACTATGGTGGCCTACCTGCCCTTTTTGTGATGAAATCTGCTTATTTTGAGAACTAATCATGTGGTGGCAATAGCTATAGAGCCCTGTATTTTTTTTCCCTTAGTGTGAGCATTTAGAAAGAAGTAAACAACTTAAAACTAGCAGTGACAGATGCCACACAAGCAACCAAACTTCTCCTTCTCACCAAACCTGTCTGGGAGCCCAGCCTAAGGGGGTGCTGGCTTCAACACATCCCTCAACCTAGCACATGGTTCTCACTGCCAGCAGCATTCCACCTCTCATCCCATCAGTCTGAAAATTCAGCATGCCTACCCTCAGATCACTGAGGCAAATAAAGCCAGAGCAATAAAGGTTTTGACTAGAAGGGACCTCAAATCATCTTGCCAGCCACCTCATTTTTTATAGCTGAATAAGCTAACACAGAAGTGATAGGTGACTTGCCCAAGATCAGACAGGGAGGTAGCAGAAACATAATCCGAATACACGTCAAAGCCCATACTCCCAATCTTTCGGCTTTAGTCAATTTAAATCTTTATCGTCCCTCAAAGTCCAACTGAAGAGGCTGCACCTTTCTTTCCTGGGACCCCAAAAGGATATCATTCCTGCCTACTCTATCTGAACCATTATTCCTGCATGTGTGCTAAATTGCTTCAGTTGTGTCTGACTTTTTGTGACACATGGACCTGGCTCCTCTGTCCATAGGATTCTCTAGGCAAGAATACTGGGATGGGTTGCCATGCCCTCCTCTAGGGGATCTTCCTGACCCAGCGATCAAACCTGTGTTTCTTCTGTCTCCTGCAGGTAGGTAGGTGGCTTCTTTACCACTAGCGCCACCTGGGAAGCCCCTGAATCATCATAATATTCTGTGTATCCCTGTTATGCTCTATTTGAATTAAAATCACCTGTCTTCTTCTTTTTTTTCCCCCTCCTCCTGGAATATAGATTTCTTGAGCTAAAGCTGGATCTTCCTTGTCTCTGTTACTGCATTGTACTTGGTAGGTGTTTAATAAAAATGTACTGAATGGAATTGAACTGACCTGAGATTTGAGTCTGCTTTTCTGCAGTAGTTATGAATTGCATGTGTGTAAGAAGCAAATCAGGAGTTTATTAAGATGGAAGTTTCTGAAATTTTGATTCAAGTGCTCTTGAAAAGATTCCAGGGACCTTTATTTTCAACAAGCCAACAGGTGATTCTGAAGCTTAGATCTATCTGTGCTTTCTTTCCAAGTCTGTCTTGTAAGAAATATATTTTTTGAGATATTTGGCCAAGATTAGAGGCATCACTGAGTTCCCAGAACATGCCGAAGAGTACAGGTCCACATAGTGTTAGATCTTAGAGAATTAATTTCAGTAACAGAGATGTCTACTGAAGTGTTCTCAAATGGGCTGTGGAGTAAGGAATTTCACGTTCTGTCAAATGCCAGTCTCACCAAACTCCCCCGCTCCCCAAGCTGAGACAAAGTTCTCTAGCAGTGGAGAAGGAGGGACATATAAAGGCTTTCTGTCCATGAAGTCAGTGTGGAACTCATACCTTCCAAGAGTACGCAGGCATTTTAGAAAGAATAAAGAGCTTAAACAGAGCCTCATTACAACACTGACACTCTGCAACATGATATGCTCAATTAGTTAATGTTTGTAAAGTGCTTTGATCTCATAAAGCAGTGAGATAATCCCAGCCTTGTTTACTGAGTGCCTCTCTTCCCAAGGGCTCCAAGTGATTTATCGGCAACAAGCCCAATGCTTTGCTTGCCAGTTTGGAGGGGCGCTTGGAAAAATTGGGGGTGGTTGTCTTGGAACCAAACTGAATGAAGGCACTGTGGGTATAGTGATCGTCCATCATGGGGAAGATCACAGACCCCTGCTAAGTTTCAGGAGGTAAAACAGGTCTTCTGTGCTCACTTATCACCTGTGCTATCAGAGCATGTATCATGCCGTAGGGTAGAGTCAATATTTGTTTACAAGTCTGCCTCCCCACTAGACTCTGAGTTACTTGAACAGAGAAATTAGGTCTTTCCGTTTTGCATGACCTGGCCACAGTCCAAGTCTCCAAGCTTAACTCACACAGCTTTCCCTCTTGTTAACCGTCTCCTCTGGAGGAGATGGCAACCCACTCCAGTATTCTTGCCTGGAAAATTCCATGGACAGAGGAGCTTGGCAGGCTACAATCCATGGGGTTGTAAAGAGTCAGAAATGACTGAACTGAGCATGGCCCGGCACCACCTCCCGCCAAACTGGTCTTTCTGTTTCTCAAACATACAAGCTTCTTTCATCTGTTGGGCCCTTTACACCAAAGTTATTTACCACCATGACCACTTCTCAACTTTCAAATTTCAACTCACCTGTCACCTCCTCAGATGACTCTGATCATTCTTAACTGAAGGTGCTACTTCCTAACCACTCTCAATCATATTATTGCTCTGTTTTATAACTGCTTGATTTTCTTCATAGCATCTATGTTTCTGGCATCATTTGATTTTTTATTTCACATTGCTTATTTTTTTAACATTCTGATATCATTTTGCGGGGGACTGGTGGTTATCTTCATTTTTTCCTATCTTATTTGTTTCTCTTTTATTTCTTCTATGATAGTCTGTAAGCTTCTTGAAAACAGAGGCTTTATCTACCTCATTCACTGCTTCAGCTTTAGTACCTAGAAAATGTTAAGTGGTCCCTAAAATAATGTTGGTATAAATATTGGTTGTTTCAGTATCTTGTACAGCACTTGATAAATACTTTTTAAATAAATGAAGACGTGAACAAATTTTAGACTCAATGTTATGCTTCAGCATAAATTCCGTAGTTCACTAAATCGTTGGTCAGTCCTTTCGTTCACAAAATATGACAGGTTTGGATATCATATACCTCTGGGATAAAGTGATAATCTTTGATTCTCAGCTATCTTTCAGCCTGTGATATACCCAGCCCTCAAACCTGTTGATTATTATTTTTTTTTAACATTTCTTGATGTGGACCATTTTAAAAATCTTTATTGAATTTGTTACAATGTAGCTTTTTTTTTTTTTTTTGCCGTGAGGCATGTGGGCTCTTAACTCCCTGCCCAGGGAGCAAACCTGCATCCCTTGGATTGGAAGGCAACGTCTTAATCACTGGGCCACCAGGGAAGTTCTTGATTTTGCCATTGCATTTTTTCACACACCTTTCTTTTCCTTTCCCACATCCATTGCACCTCTATAGCCCATAATTTTAAAATTTTACATCCACGTATTTCAATACCGTCTTTAACAATGGCCTCCAGAGAACCTCACCATGATGGGTGCTTCACGTGATTGGCAGATTTTGCTGTGTCTCATTCTGTCATTCTCTCCTTCTCAAAGCTCTAAGTATTTATCCTCAAACTCTTTGGCACCTCTGTTTGCCAGCTGTGGAGTCATGAGCAAGTTACTTAACATAACTTCCTCTTCCGTAAAAATGAATCTAATTCATAGTACCTAATTCATGTCTCATTACTTTGCCATCAAAGGTCCATCTAGTCAAGGCTATGGTTTTTCCAGTGGTCATGTATGGATGTGAGAGTTGGACAGTGAAGAAAGCTGAGCCCCGAAGAATTAATGCTTTTGAACTGTGGTGTTGGAGAAGACTCTTGAGAGTCCCTTGGACTGCAAGGAAATCCAACCAGTCCATTCTAAAGGAGATCAGTCTTCGGTGTTCTTTGGAAGGACTGATGCTAAAGCTGAAACTGCAATACTTTGGCCACCTCATGCGAAGAGTTGACTCATTGGAAAAGACTCTGATGCTGGGAGGGATTGGGGGCAGGAGGAGAAGGGGACGACAGAGGATGAGATGGCTGGATGGCATCACTGACTCGATGGACGTGAGTTTGAGTGAACTCCAGGAGTTGGTGATGGATGGGGAGGCCTGAATGGCATGCTGCAATTCATGGGGTCACAAAGAGTCAGATATGACTGAGTGACAACTGAACTGAACTGAACTCATGTTTTGTCCTGAAGATTAAAGGAATGGGTTAATTCTTATAAAGATAGTGACAGTTGTGGGGAATCACCAGATGGTAGCTCTTATTTTCTGATTAATAATAACAATGGTTATAGTAGTACAGCTGAAATGCTTTAGCTAATATTTTTCATTCTACTCCAGGACTATCTTTCTATCTTAGTTTTTCAACACCTTGGCTCCACTATTAGCTTTTCTTTTTCCATCTTTACTTTTCTAATCCCGAACATGATTTGTTTTTTCATCCAAGAGATTATTATTTCTTCTTGTTACAAATGTGATGGGGATGATGTTACTGATGTTGTTGATTTTTCCCACTCTCTATTTTCTTTTTTTTTAATTTTATCTATTTATTTATGGCTGTGCTAGGTCTTTGTTACTGCATGGATTTACCTCTAGTTGCGGTGAGTGGGGGCCACTCTCCAGTTGCAGAGCATGGACTTTTCACTGCAGAGTTTTCTTTTATTGTGGAGCACAGGGTCTAGGGCGTGCAGGCTTCAGTAGTTGCGGCATGTGGCCTCAGTAGTTTCGGCTCTCAGGCTCTAGAGCACAGGCTCAATAGTTGTGGGGCATGGGCTTAGCTCCTCCATGGCTTCTGATCTTCCCACAAGACCCAGAATCAGTTGAATCTGTGTCTCCTGCATTGACAGGCAGATTCTTTACCACTGAGCCACCAGGAAGCCCCCAACTCTATTTTCTATCCCTCCTCTGAAATTGTTTAGCTGTTTTTACTGCCTTCTTAAACTCGTCCCATCACTGTATCATCACCTTAACTCTTGTTTTGGTTTCTTTCATTGTAACTAGACTGCTGGTTCATGGAGACCTTTGAATCCCAAGGAACTCATCACAAAGTATAACATCCTTTTGTTTTCGTGTAATTCTTTGTATTAGCCAGCTGCTCACACCGAACATATTGACATGGACCAAAAATGAAAGATAGGGCCAGCCATAGTTCTTTGTCTCAGTCCTTCCTTACTCACTGTACACTCAAAGTAGAGTGTTGACAGAATGTGGGCATAACAAGGAGTGAAATAAACACAGTTGAGTTCGTTTGGCCCAGTGTTTCTCCTATTCTGAAAACAAAGGATTACATACTTGTGTTTAGAAAAAGTGTACCATTTCAGTGATTCAGCAAATACTGAAGTACACCTATATTTGATTTTTAAAATTAACATTGCACAATAGAAGCATGAATGGTAAAATCCAAGCTAGTGATATACAATTTTAAATTTTGTTTTACTTAGACACTTAAAAACACCATGATAGGTCAAAAGAAAGATTGCAGAAGTAATGGAAACCTTTGTATCTCAGTTCCTTTAATGGTACTATTATCCTGCTCTTTGAAAAAGGAGTGTCTCATTTTCATGTGGCACTGGGCTCCACAAATTATGTAGCTGGTGAATATTGATGTCCATGCAATTTTATTTGGAGCTTGAGAATATTCAGATTACATATGCATCTTATACTCTGTTTCTTATGATGTCAACTTACATGACTATACAAAATTCTAGGGTAAAGCCTTAAAATATATTTATAGGCTGCTTGTTCTTGATTCCAGCAGAAAGGGGATTTGAAATATAGTTCTTGTTTAGTTCTGTTTTGTTTAGAAAAAAGAAAGTGATCTTAATTATTGTTTTGTTTTCTCTTTTCTGCTGTCCTGTTTACGTTCAAAATATTATCACATGGGTCCCTACCTTTTTACAGTAAGCCTATCACCACTGTACCAACAAAGCTCATCAAGCCAGGAGAATGTGGAGAATTGGAGAGATTCCAGTGAAGAAGCTCAAGTATTTTCAGAGATGGTCTATGTTCTGAAAAAAAAAAAATAATAAATAAAAATAAATAGACCCAAATCTAGAGTTGAGGGAATATGTTCCCCAGGAAAATATTAAACCAAACCCAAAGAAATAAAGAGAACCAGAAGATTAATGGAGGTGGATGCAGAAACTTCTGGCTTCCTTTCAAAGTGAGACTGTGGGGCACTGAGGTTATGTGCCCCTCAGATTAAATGATAACTGAACAACAGCAAAGCCGGCTAGAGTTGAATGGTTCTTAGCCCAGAGTGACCTTCACTGCACAAACATATGTAAGTATACCCAAATATATAAATGCAAGCTTCCAGGGCTTCTGATCTGCTTTTTTCCCCTCTTTGACATCCTCCTTTTGTAGCTGTTTGTAGGTGGAATATCTCTTATCTACTGATGCCGGGCCCTGTTTCTTGTGCCCGTCCCAGGAGCCCGGCCCCTTTGATGACTTGTGGTCTATGACTTCAAGACTGTGAACCTGGTGCACTCTTCCAAAACCACACCTTCCCCTGGCAAGGCCAGGGACTCAGAGCCATGAGCAAAACTCAAGCTGAGGCGGGTTACATGAGGGCATGTTGCCCTGTTTTAACAACCTGTCAACAACTCAAGTAGAATTGCAGAACATTTTAGCTGGCAAGGTGAAGGGATCAACCTAAGCTGGCAAGTTGCTTAGATTGAAGGGAGTCTTAATTACATATATAAAGGTATAAAGATCATAGAACTTTTTCTCTGTCTCTGCATTAACCACCTCCCAGTTTTACCAATGCATTTCCTGTAGCTCATCAATTCCCGTATAACTGTTCTAAATAAGGGTTGAAAAGGTACCAGTAGGCTGAGCTATAAATACCAGGTTTCAGTTGGAGTACAGTTAAAGAAAGGAAATTTGATTCCTTTCATGATTCACTGCCTGATAGTGTGGGAAATACTCCATTCATTGGAACTGGTAAGTACTCACAAAGACAACACTTCCTGGAGAGGGGCGAGGCTGGTTGACTGTACCTAGAACCAGATCTCATATTACAATGGGATCTTAGAAAATTCTGGATTTTTTATTAAAATTGCAATCCTGATGTGACACCTTGAAGGGTTGCTGACTAGACAGTCTGAAGCTAATTTCTCACATTGATCCAGCATTACTGTCCAGCCCACACCTGTCTTGAAAAACCATCATCTAAAGGAAGAACTTCCAGGCATGATTAAGCATTGTTTTGCTTCCAGAAGCCAGATTATCCTGACCACACTGAAGAAGCTGAGGATGGGGATGTTGGCCTCAACTGAAAAGCTTACTATTATCCTTGCTGGGGAGAAGTTGCTGTGCTGTAGAGTGGCAACAGTCATGGACAGGATCCATAGGAAAATAAGAGTGAGCCCCAGAAATGCTACTGGAGGATACTCTCAGGGTTCTATCTTTTCCATGTAAGCTTTTCAGGCAGATAATGACCATGAAGGAATAGGTAGTCATTTAATAAATAATAGAGAATAGTGGCATGGATACTTAAACAGGGCAATTATATGAGCAGTGATTTGTTCCAGTCATACTAACCAAGCAGTTCTACTAAAGATTAATTGAGAAGAGGGATAATAAATTACTGAGATGCAGGAAATTCATTGGAAGACTTTGTGACTATTTTAAGCAAGAGATGATTAGTGCTACACAAAAGAAGTTGGGCTGGAAAATACAGAAAGGACATAGAAAGTTTTATTGGATAAATGAAGGGGAAAAGTGAAAGCAATGAATGATTTTATTTTCTTGGTCCCAAAATCACTGTGGACGGTGGAATTAAAAGACACTTGCTCCTTGGAAGGAAAGCTATAACAAACCTATACAGTGTATTAAAAAGCAGAGAGTCAGTTTGCCAACATGGGTTCATATAGTCAAAGCTATGGTTTTTCCAGTAGTCATGTACGGATGTGAGAGTTGACCGTAAAGAAGGTGGGATGCTGAAGAATTGATGCTTTTGAATTGTGGTGCTGGAGAAGACTCTTGAGAGTCCTTTGGTCTTCAAGGAGATTAAACCAGTCAATTCTAAAGGAACTCAGTCCTGAATATTCATTGGAAAGACTGATGCTGAAGTTAAAGCTCCAATACTTTGGCCACCTGATGCCAAGAGCTGACTCATTGAAAAAGACCCTGATGCTGGGAGAGATTGAAGGCGGGAGCAGAAGGGGCTGACAGAGGATGAGATGGTTAAATAGCATCACTGACTCAATGGACATGAATTTGAACAAATTCTGTAGTGGTACAGAGTGTGGTGGAGTGCTACAGTCCCTGGGATTGCGAAGAGTCAAATACAACTGAACAACAACAACAACAAAAAAAGGAGAAAACAGAGGATGGAGTAAGTGGTGGACAGAAATAAGGAAAACAGCAGTCTTAGGAATAAAGGTGATTGATTCTCTTTGGGAAATACTGGTTGAGATGCCATCCCAGCATCAAGGTATAAGGAGGATTTGTCACAAAAAAGAATTAGAGTGATGAGGTGACCCTTCTTTCCCCCCACTCAGAGAAGACAGCAGAGTCTGAGGTAAGCTGGGTGACTTGGAGGGATAGAGCCAATTCCGAAGAAAAAGAATGTGGAGAATTGGAGAGATTCCAGTGAAGAAGCTCAAGTATTTTCAGAGATGGTCTATGTTCTGAAAAAAATAATAATAATAAATAAAAATAAATAGACCCAAATCTAGAGTTGAGGGAATATGTTCCCCAGGAAAATATTAAACCAAACCCAAAGAAATAAAGAGAACCAGAAGATTAATGGAGGTGGATGCAGAAACTTCTGGCTTCCTTTCAAAGTGAGACTGTGGGGCACTGAGGTTGTGTATCTGGAAGAGAAGGCAGATTGCTCAGAAGCTTCCTGAAGATTGACCGAGGGTGAGCAGGGTGCTGCCCAGTGCTGGCCTCCTCCCAGTTTTGCTCTAGATGTGAACTTAGCCCCACCCACAATAAGAGAGCTTGTTTCTAGTCTCTGAAAACGAGGAATAGTCTGTTTCTCCTGTCTTTCCTTAAGCTTGAGGACCAACCCAGTTCTCTCTTGCCCATTGATCAGGGAGCAGCCTTTCTCTCTAGCCGTGTTATCATGTGGCTTGTCTGCTAAACATATATTTCACCCTGTTGTCCACTTCCCTGACTCTATAGGTAGTGTGGTCTGGCCAGGACCTGAATCTCTATTTCTCTTGATCTTATAATCACCTCAAACCAATACCTCCTTGGGTAATTGGTCAAAATCTCATCTAATGCTGAAAATAAGAAACATTCCAAATTTTCTCAACCCTGCTCATCTTCTAACAGAGCCACAGACAGGGATATTGAGACCAGACCTGAAGGCAGATGGCAAGCTTCTCCCAGAACCTGTCCAGCCCCTCTAGGACAGCTTAGTTTCAGCTGATTCCCTTTACCCTGTCTGATTCCCTTTACCCTGTCTGATTCCCAGCATGTCTCAGTCAGCCTGACTCTGTTCATCTAGCAGATCAATGAGCAGAACAACTTGGTCCATGGAAAAAAAGCTATGTATCTGTGGCTCAGAGAGGAAGCAGCCTCAGCTTTGTAGATGATCTAGGGATCCTGAAAGAAAGTGCTCAAGCCAAGTCTAGTCAGTAGAGTTCACTCAGAAGAAAAGGGTTTCAACACAATGGTGATGGGGGCAATGGTGGAGAGGGTATATGCTAGAAGGAAAGTCAGAAGCAGTGCCTGGCAAAGACTTTAATTCTTTTAATTCCTTAGACTAATTGTGTAACATGACATTATGTAGTATGTGACTGGTCCATTATGTAGTATGGACTCTGTGTGTTGGGAGGCCAGCAATGTTGGTGATTTGCACAGTTATATAACCTAGGGCAGGGATAGGTTAAGCAAGAGCAGTGCCTCTTAAACACAGTGTGGGCACCATTTCCCTGGAGATCTTGTTAGAATGCAAATTTTTATTCATTATGTCTGGAGTGGGCCCTGAGATTGTGTGCCTAACTAGCTCTCAGGTGCCAAAGTCAAACACTGAACAATGAGCATTAGAATTATAGTTAGTTGTGTGCCAGCCTTTCTCTCCTGCTAAATAAAAATGTCTGGCCCATAGTGGAGAACAGTGACTGTTTATTATTGTTATTGTTAAGCTGAGCTTTTGAGCCTTCATTTTATTATTTATAGCTAGTCATTTAATTTAATTTAAAAGTAGTTAGCTTACTACTTTTAAATGAAATTCTTATATAAAAGTGCATACAACCAGTTAAAATCTTGTTTGTACTCAGCCATTTTCTTTCTAAGGTTTAAAATAATTTTATTCATTATACATTATTATTTTCTTAGAATGCTGAAAGGGCAGTGGGGAGGTTTCTGGAGAGAATCTTATTTGTATCTGCCTCTGTAACATCTACCATCACATTCGGGGCTCGGAAGCTCTCTGTTAAAAGCCTAAGCACTTCTGCCTGATTCCTAGTTTCTTCTGTATCTGTCTGGATTCTTTTTATAAAAAGATACTCACCACCCTACTCATCCCCCAAATATAGAAAATATGCTTCCATTCTTAATCAGTAACGATTTAAGTACAGAAAATTTCTCTTTAATAAATATTTGGAATTATTATCATTTAAAATCACAAAACAGTTCAACTTTGCAAATATTGCAGCCATTGTCTTTTAGTTTCCATATCTCAAGAAATCTTGCTCTTTTTATAATCACTAAAATGCTTTATAAAGATGTTACCCTGTAATTTATGTTTGATTTTTAAATAAATTAAGGATTTGGGAACAGTTGACATTTGAGCCATTTTTGTTGTTGTTGTTCAGTCACTAAGTCATGTCCAACTCTTTGCAACACCATGGACTGCAGCCCGCCAGACTCCTCTGTCCTCCACAATCTCCTGGAATTTGCTCAAATTCACATCCATTGAGTCGGTGATACCATCTAACTGTCTCATCCTCTGCAGCTCCCTTCTCCTTTTGCCTTCAATCTTTCCCAGCATCAGGGGCTTTTTCAATGATCTGGCTCTTTGCATCAGGTGGCCAAAGTATTGGAGCTTCAGCATCAGTCCTTCCAATAAATATTCAAGACTGATTTCCTTTAGGATTGACTGGTTTGATCTCCTTGTGGTCCAAGGGACTCTCAAGCGTCTTCTCCAGCACTACAATTTGAAAGCATCAATTCTTTGGTGCTCAGTCTTCTTTATGGTCCAACTCCCACATCCATACATGACTACTGGAAACACCATAGCTTTGTGAGCAAACTAATGTCTTTCTCTCTCTCTTTTAAAAATAGGCTGTCTAGGTTCATCATATCTTTCTTTCTAAAGAGCAACTGTCTTTTAATCTCATGGCTGCAGTCACCATCTGCAGTGATTTTGGAGCCCAAGAAAATAAAATCCATCATTGCTTCCACTTTTCCACTTTATATTGGCCATAAAGTGATGGGATCAGATGCCATGATCTTTCTTTTTTTTAAATCTTAATATCATACAGTAAGATTCCGTATGTGTCCATTCTTAGCTTCAATTTGGGCTACCTCAAGGTGGCAAGTATCATGAAACATGGAGGCTTTCTCACCTTCTCTCCTCTGGCCATTATTTCCATTTGTGTGGTTTGATGACATATTGTGATGTAACATGCTACTTAGTCAATCCTATTTATTACACTATTCAAAGGATAAGAATTGAGTCTTTAATAAGAATACTGCATCAGCAGTCATTTATACAGAAAAGGAATAATAAGAGCTAACATTTGCTAAAGTCTTATCATGTGCCAGGTCCAAGGAGACATTTTAAAATTTTATAACTTTTTTTATAAGTTTTTCTTCCCAGTTAATCTCACAATAACCTCATGAAGTGGGTACTTGACCATTTTATAACTTTCCCATTTTCTAGCTGGGAATAAAGTGTTGTATCTTATCCTTGATCATATAGCTAGTAATGATAATTCAAACCTGTTCAGCCAGACCATGGCTTAGGGGTTCAGTGAGTTCACTACTACTTATTGAGTATCCATGTGTGCATGGAGTTTAATCACAACCATCTTGGGTGGTAACCATTGTTTCCTTTGTTTTCAAAGGAAGGTTACTGGACTAACGTAGGTCACTTAGCTGGAAATGGGTCAAATTTGAGATGATATTTTAGATCTGAGAAAAATAACTATTATTTGTTGTAACTTCTTGGTAGAAATCATCCCTTTAAAAACCCTGTCTATACCCTCCTATTGTTATCCCAAGGGAAACAGTGAGAAAAAAGAGGACTAGAAAGTCAATGAACCTACATAAATCATTGGAACTGAAGTGGTTTCTTTGGACAAGTTTGGTTTAAGTTGGTCAGATCTTTCTTTAAACCCAATCCTCCTTCCTAGTTGATCTCTTTCCTCTTCTTCCTCTCCCACGCCCCACCTCCTTCCTCTCTCTACAACCCCTTCTACCTTCATGGCTGCTGATGATGCTTCCATAATTTTGGTCAAATCTTCTTGTCTCTGTCCCATTTTTTTTTTGGCGTTGTTGTGTTGTTACCTCCTCAGGCCTTGAAACCATTGATACAGGAGTTGTCAGAGGACTTGGGTGTGCCCCAGTGCCACTGGCAATCTCTGCTTTTAAATAGGAAGCTTTCCACTCAGGGACTTCAGTTCTACCCTGAAGAGCTTTTGTTGTGTTTGGAAAGGTAATCTAACTAATCAGCTGGGCCCTCCCAGAACAAGTTTAAACAGCACCTTTCCCTGAAATGTCTTGCTAGATCTCTGGACTTTTTCCTCTCACCTGTCTCCTACAGCTCTTCTTCCCAGTAGAGGTGTGTTTGATTACCGCTGAGTTTCTCAAAATGATCACAATTGGGTGAACCCTGAGAAGAAGTTCTCTTGGGGCAGTGTTTCTTAGAAAAGGTGATTTATTTTTTTCTAACCAAGAAGAAGACAAAATTTCAATAGTTTTAATTCATTTTTAAAATTTCCTGGTATAAGTATTCTCTATCTTTTCTTTAAAGGAAATATATAAGTTTGAAGGAGCCAAAATTAAAAAAGAACTTAAAATCTATATGAGAAGGGTTTTATTCCCAGAAAATGAAAATACATCTCAAAATTCATAATTATGCCTCTTCTTTCACAAATTTTGATGGCATTTATTAATTTCATTCTTTTTATTCTCAAATGAAGACAATATACCTGAATCTGATCAGGGTTAAAAATTTGTCACTTGGTAGTCTAAAATTTGCATATCTTTGACTTAGTTATATTAAATTATTGGCACTTTGATCTTTCTATATGCCATTTTTCATGTGAGTTACTGATAAAAATGCAAAATATTAGTAATTTTTAATTTTTTTTTAAGTTGCAGAAAAGTGAAAGTGAAAGTTGCTCAGTCATGTTCAACTGTTTGTGACTCCATTGGAATTCTCCAGGACAGAATACTGGACTGGGTAGCCTTTCCCTTCTCCAGAGGACTTCCCAACCCAGGGATCAAACCCAGGTCTCCCACATTGCAGGTGGATTCTTTACCAAATCAGCTATCAGGAAAGCCCCCAGTTGCAGAAGGGTATATTCAAATGGGGACCTCCTGAGAAAGCCATTCAATACAGAAATGGAAGCAGAGATCCCTGATCAAAATGGGAGCTGAGGTTATAGAGCCTTATGGAATTCCCCTCAGAAGATAATTCTGAGGCACATCTTACTTTTGTGTTCAAATACCACTACAATAAAATGTTTAAATGATGGTACAAAGAAAGTTGCCATACTAATAACAGGGACAAGTAAACTCCAAAGTGAATTCTTGGTTGACAGGAAGTCTGCCATGCGTGACTTGAAATATGCATAAATTAATGCATAAATGTTCAAATAAGATTTATTAAAATCTATGTAAGCTTAATATATGTGTTTATAATGCATGAAACTATAAGTTGAAACTTAAATACATGGAAGTTTATGTGTGTGAGTGCTCAGTCACTCAGTCATGTCCAACTCTTTATGACCCCATGGACTGTATCCCACCAGGCTCCTCTGTCCATGGAATTTCCCCAGCAAGAATACTGGAGTGCGTTGCCATTTCCTTCTCCAGGAGATCTTCCTAACCCAGGGTTCAAACCTGCATCCCCTGTGTCTCCTGCATTGGCAGGCAGATTGTTTACCACTAGAGGCATCATGGAAATTTAGGACTGCCTTAATAAAATGGAAAATTAAGCTCCTTATTGCTTTTGTACAATTTTACTATCTATCAGGGCATCTGGCATATAGTGGATAATCAGTATATGTTTCTTAAAATGAGTTGAATAAAATTTACTTTTATGCATTTTTAAAGGACTGCTAGGTAATTTATTCTTTGCATAGTGTATTAATGGAACATGGGATGTATTTATTGTCATTTTATTTGAAGTGAAACTAGAAAACAAACAAATGGAGACTAATGTCTCCAGTCTTTGGTAGTGTACACGATGAATGACCACATCTGTGACATTTTGCGCTATGCTTCAACCTGTAGTCCCACTGTGCTTCAACAGAAGCCTTGAAGGTTGAAGTAACAGCAAAAATTAAAAAGGGGCATGGTGCTTCACGGTTTGGTAGAAATGAATATTATTTAAAGCACAGTCTTATTAGCTTTGAGTGGGATCAGATTAATCTTTGAGGAATGTAAGTTAAACTCTTTGAAAGAAAGTATCATCAAGAATAAGAGTTTGGGGGAACCACATTGTATATTTAAATGATCTGATGACCATGGCAACACATGCCTGACCATGTGTAGTTATGCCTTACTCTTCAGGCACCTGATAATCTAGAAAAATGCTAAAATTTTGTCAAGGTATCATCCATTCAAATGGACTGTTAACTATGACAAGGCCAGCTAAAGAATTCATTTTAGTTTAAGATAAAAGTTTATGCTTGACTAAAAGGAAAAGTCTATATATAAATAATAGACAGAAATTAAGAGAACATGACACTTGTTCTTTTATTCATTAGAGTGTGCAAAATAATGGTGCTTTGAATGTCCAGAAGATTCCCTTTGGGTGTTGGACATTTTAATATCATGTTATTGAGTGTCTGAATTTTGTTGCCTTCCTTTAAATTTTCTTTTTTTTTTTTTGGTACAGAGGTACATTTTGCATACCTGACTAAGTCATGTACAACTCTTTGTGACCCCAGGAACTGCAGCATTCCAGTCTTCCCTGTCCTTCACTATCTCCTGGTGTTTGCTCAAACTCATGTCCATTCAGTCAGTGATGCCATCCAACCATCTTATCCTCTGTTGCCCCTTCTCCTCCTGCCCTCAGTCTTTCCCGGCATCAGGGTCTTTTCCCATGAGTCAGCTCTTTGCATTGCTGGTGGCCAAAGTATTGAGAGATACATTAGTTCGGATCAATCTGATACATTTTTAACTTGTTCTTCAGCTTTGAGTTTTTTTAGAGTGACTTCTAGTTTAGTAATGACATGACTCTACAAAGTCTCTATTGAATGTCTCCTGTATTCAGTGAGGTCTTGCCACAATAAATGGTATGACATTGAACATCTTCTAATCCTGCTAGAGCCCTGGGAATTTTCCACTCACACATATCCAGTAGTCGTTCTTTGCATAGCATCGTGGAATTTTGCTCTAATTATGCACAGCTTAATGTTTAATCAAAAGTTTGAGACCTCCAAGCAGATTTCTAAACCTCTTTCTCTGCATATGTTTTATCTCTATGCTATTCTGTCCCATAAGTTTCAGCTGTCTCAGACACCCTGAGACAAATCTATGTTTTCTTAACTTGGTGAGACTTCCATGCTCTGCTTAGGTTTCCTCTCCCCGTGCTGGGACACGACACCCAGGTAGAAATTCAGGCTAGTAGTAAAGCCTACCTCATTTGCTCTTCTTTTCTCAAGGATCAAAATTCTGCATTGTCTGTTGTCCATAATTTGAAAAGTATTGTTTTTTATTTTTTAGTTGTTAACAGCACAAGTTTAGCCCTAGTTACTAAATCGTGTCTGAAAATTAAATTCTTCCTATAATTCAGGAACAAATAGATAATTTTGTCATGGGAAGTTCTGCCATTCCAAAATGCAAAACCTCTCATATCCAAGTCATAATGTTTTACATTTATTTTTCCATGATCCTATTGCTTATGGAGAACTTTTCCATAAAACCTAACAGTCATCTAGTCTTATAAATTAGAATTTATAAACTCTGAGAGATTCTGTTAGTTGTGAAAATTTGTGTTGTGTTTAATTACAATCTATTTTATTGGCTTCCACTTTTCAGTGTTTCTGTACACACACACGTATATATTTTTACAACAATGATAAAAATGACAATGTATTGCCCAGCTTAAATGCCCACTTTATTCATCAGATTTTCTTTTTAATTGTTTGGATTGCTTCCAAGAATGTAATCTACACAAAACTATGAATATTTGCCATCCCTGAGGATTTTCACAGGAATGTGATGCCGTCTGTAAGGATCATTTCAGTGGAAAGTTTGAGTATTAATGGGCTAAGAATAGAGCTTCCCAGTGGGCCAACATGGGCTTTAGTATAAGTTCTGATGTATTCCCAAGGAAAAAAAATAATTTCCAATGTGCTTGAGCTGCTAATGTTATGATTTCATCCTTTTCTTATGATAGCGTAGACCTATAATTCCTTATCAGAAACTTTTGAAACCAATGTGCTATGAAATTTAGAATTTTTCTGGTTTGAGGAAGGTAATACTTTACGTATCCCATATATTTTATAATATCTCCATCTGTGAATGGGCAACATGGAAATCATACTCCTTGATATTTTCACAATGAAATGAGTAAATATTCTCAGTAACTGGAATAAACAAATAAAAACAACCAAAAAAGTTATTATTGGAGATTTTTAGACTTAGCAGTTTCAGAAAAGGAATTAAGGATAAGTATCTAAGGTCCCTAAACTTCCCTCAGAAGGTCCCTAAGAAGACTCTAGGAGCAAAATATGTTCAGATATTGATACAATTGTAATATGTTCATATACATTGGTTATCTTTCCTGGTGACTCAGATAGTAAAAAAATCTGCCTACAATGTGGGTGACTCAGGTTCAATCCTTGGGTAGGAAGGATCCTCTAGAGAAGGGAATGGCGACCCATTCCCGTATTCTTGCCTGGAGAATCCTGTGGACAGAGGAGTCTGGAAGTCTATAACCCATGGGATTGCAAAGAGCTGGACACGACTGAGCAACTAACATGCATATACATTATTCATTAGATTAAAATGCATGTCAGAGAAGGTATCGTTTATATTTTCATTGGAAACAACAGATAAACTTTCATAGAAAAATTTTCCCTTAATTCATGAGTTTAAGTACCTTTGTAGTGAAATAAATGGACAATATTGAAAGAAATATAAAGGAGAAGTAATCCATTAGCACTGGTAATCATACTATTCAGGGTTTTACAACATCTAATATTTTTATACTACTACTGTCTGAAAAGCATTTACAGATATTATCTGACTCTTCTCAGAATCCTCTGGGGCTTATAGGATGGGTACTATTATCAATCTCAATTTGCACATAAGAAAACTGAGGCTTAAAAAAGCCACCTGCCTTGTCAAAGGCCATTTAGGCCTCACAGCTGGGCAAACTGAGTGCTCACTTTACTGTATTTCTCTGTCAATCCAACTGCAGCAAAACTTTATTGAAACATGTTTCTCATTGTAAAGAAGTCATTTGTTTTCTCTACATGGATTAAGAAGCCCTCATTTATTTATTCATATATTAAAATTAAAGTGTAAAGACTTCCCTGGTTATCCAGTGGTTAAGACTCCATGCTTCCACTGCAAGGGGCATGGGTTCAATCCCTGGTCTGGGAACTAAGATCCCACATGCTGCATGGTTCAGCCAAAAAATAATTAAAGTGTAGTGGGTATTTACCATGAGTTCTAGGCATAGCACCAGCTCCATAGAATTCTAACTTACTTAGCTGTAGGAATTGCCTTTTGGAAAAAAATAGGAACTTGATCAACTAACTAGGAAGGTCAAAATAAAACCAAATTCCTAAAATTTTTATAAGCCTCCTTTGTGAATACTAAACTAGACTTGTGCCCAAGGAACCATTTCAGTACTAGTAGAGAGGTTCCAGACAGCACTTCTAAGGGCCTGTTTTCAGATGAGGCTAAGGTTAAGTGTTGACATACCTGTCTGAGGTCCTATAGCTCATGACATGGCAAACAGTCTCTTTACCAGACCAATGGCCTCTTTCCATACATCTCACCCTCTCCTGCCCTCTCCCCATGTCCATAAGTCTATTCTCTATGTCTGTTTCTCACTGAACACTACTGAATGAGCCACGTCTCTGGTCCTTGTTTCCTGCACTGAGGCTATTAGCTCTAAAAGCCTTCATGGAATGAGTCACGTGCTTGAAATGATACTTGAGAATCCAACAGGCAGTCTGCCAAGTCATTTGCAGGTAACTTTGACTAAGAGAAATACCTGAGAATTAGTGCCTCACCAATATCAGGCCATTCTTGGGATCCCAGGATATTTTAATTAATTACTTGTTTTAATTACCGTTTACATGGATTGTAGGTAGAGCCAATAGGAGCCAATGTCCTGAAATAAGGCCTTTGTTGATGTGTCCTTCCTCTTCATGGGTAAAGATCACATAGCTATACAAAGCCTTATCCTATAGGACATATTAATATTTCTGAGATAAAGTGAGTCCCATTAATTGGTATGTGTATGAACGTTCATGCTATATTCATGTGTGTGTGATGCTAAACTGATATAATGTAAAATGCTCTTTAAATAGTACCATATCTGTATAAGCAATACTCTTTTTAATAAATTCATTCTATCTAGGTGTATAGCCAGTTATCAAAGTGAAGCATGATTTCCATCAAATCTTCAGGCAGTAAAATAAGAAGTCTGCAAGAAAAAAAAGTGAAAGAAAGTGTTAGTCGCTCAGTCGTGTCCAACTCTTTGTGACGGTAAGGACTGTAGACTGCCAGGCTCTGTCCATGGGATTCTCCAGGCAAGAATCAGATCAGATCAGATCAGTCGCTCAGTTGTGTCTGACTCTTTCTGACCCCGTGAATCGCAGCACGCCAGGCCTCCCTGTCCATCACCAACTCCCAGAGTTCACTCAGACTCACGTCCATCGAGTCAGTGATGCCATCCAGCCATCTCATCTTCTGTCATCCCCTTCTCCTCCTGCCCCCAATCCCTGCCAGCATCACAGTCATTTCCAATGAGTCAACTCTTTGGATGAGGTGGCCAAAGTACTGGAGTTTCAGCTTTAGCATCATTCCTTCCAAAGAAATCCCAGGGCTGATCTCCTTCAGAATGGACTGGTTGGATCTCCTTGCAGTCCAAGGGACTCTCAAGAGTCTTCTCCAACACCACAGTTCAAAAGCATTAACTCTTCAGTGTTCAGCTTTCTTCACAGTCCAACTCTCACATCCATTCGTGACCACAGGAAAAACCATAGCCTTGACTAGACGGACCTTTGTTGGCAAAGTAATGTCTCTGCTTTTGAATATGCTATCTACGTTGGTCATAACTTTCCTTCCAAGGAGTAAGCGTCTTTTAATTTCATGGCTGCAGCCACCATCTGCAGTGATTTTGGAGCCCAGAAAAGTAAAGTCTGACACTGTTTCCACTGTTTCCCCATCTATTTCCCATGAAGTGATGGGACCAGAAGCCATGATCTTCGTTTTCTGAATGTTGAGCTTTAAGCCAACTTTTTCACTCTCCTCTTTCACTTTCATCAAGAGGCTCTTTAATTCTTCTTCAGTTTCTGCCATAAGGGTGGGGTCATCTGCATATCTGAGGTTATTGATGTTTCTCCCAGCAATCTTGATTCCAGCTTGTGTTTCTTCCAGTCCAGCATTTCTCATGATGTACTCTGCATATAAGTTAAATAAGCAGGGTGACAATATACAGCCTTGATGTACTCCTTTTCCATTTGGAACCAGTCTGTTGTTCCATGTCCAGTTCTAACTGTTGCATCCTGACCTGCATATAGGTTTCTCAAGAGGCAGGTCAGGTGGTCTGGTATTCCCATCTCTTTCAGAATTTTCCACAGTTTCTTGTGATCCACACAGTCAAAGGCTTTGGCATAGTCAATAAAGCAGAAATATATGTTTTTTCTGGAACTCTCTTGCTTTCTCCATGATCCAGCGGATGTTGGCAATTTGATCTCTGATTCCTCTGCCTTTTCTAAAACCAGCTTGAACATCAGGACGTTCACGGTTCACATATTGCTGAAGCCTGGCTTGGAGAATTTTGAGCATTACTTTACTAGTGTGTGAGATGAGTGCAATTGTGAGGGAGTTTCAGCAGTCTTTGCATTGCCTTTCTTTGGGATTGGAATGAAAACTGACATTTTCCAGTTCTGTGGCCACTGCTGAGTTTTCCAAATTTGCTGGCATATTGAGTGCAGCACTTTCACAGCATAATCTTTCAGGATTTGAAATAGCTCAACTGGAATTCTATCACCTCCACTAGCTTTGTTCATAGTGATGCTTTCTAAGGCCCACTTGACTCATATTCCAGGATGTCTGGCTCTAGGTCAGTGATCACACCCTCGTGATTATCTGGGTCATGAAGATCTTTTTTGTACAGTTCTTCTGTGTATTCTTGCCACCTCTTCTTAATATCTTCTGCTTCTGTTAGGCCCATACCATTTCTGTCCTTTATTGAGCCCATCTTTGCATGAAATGTTCCTTTGGTATCTCTGATTTTCTTGAAGAGATCTCTAGTCTTTCCCATTCTGTTGTTTTCCTCTATTTCTTTGCATTGATCGCTGAGGAAGGCTTTCTTATCTCTTCCAGGGGATTTTCCCAACCCAGGGATCAAACCTGGATCTCTTGCATTGCAGGCAGATTCTTTACTGCCTGAGCCACCAGGAAAGTCCCTTTCAAGCTGACAAAAAAAAAAAAAAAGTTCAGGAATTCTTTCTACCTGATAAGAATAGGCACCAAATAAATTGGAAAAGAGAAGCATGGATGTAGAAAGAACTCCTTGATTCATACAGAACTTCAAAGGGCTTTTGTTTGGGGCCTCTACAAGGGTTCAAGTTGGCCCTCCTGATCTCTGGTTGTTTACCCATCCCTATTACTCTTCACAACAAAGTACTTTGCAAATTTTCAGTAGCATTTAATATAAGGAAGAGCTTCTTTATGGCTCCTGAGTCCAGCATCATTCTTATCCTGCCCATCTTTCTGCATTTATTTCCTCCTTCACTTCATTCCTTTCTTGTCACTCTAAACTGCTAAACTCATTTACTTTTTCCCTAGTCTTGGAAATTTCCTCCAACTCTCTCCCCATAAATGGAGAAACCTGCTTCTTGTGGTTGCACTAAGCATTCTCATGTTCTGTGGAAGGGTTAGGACTAGGGTTAAAGGAGTTTTTATTTGCTTACAAACCCCTAGAATCTGAGTGCATTGGAGAGTTAAAAATATTGAGGAACATAGGACCTTTTAAAGTATTTAAATCCAGAATTTCTTAATCCTCACCCATGGACTCTTGCATGGTTAAAAAATTAGCTTGAAGGATTATGTGGGTCCCCTGTAAATGGAAACAAGAAAAAAGTATGAATGGATGAGGAAACCTTTTATTTATTTTCATAAGATTTTTTGATCCCAAAGGGTCCCATAGTTAACCTTTTACAGTGAAAAATTCAGCAAATGGAGATTTGAGATTCCCATCATTCTCTCCTCCTCCCTTCAGGCTCCTTAACAACTGAAAATAGAAAAAGGTAGTCAAATTGGCCCAGAGAATTAATGGTAAACCTTCTGAACAATGGTAGTAGCATCTGAGCCTCAAATGGGGCTTTCTGCTTCCTCCTTTATTAATTAAAGAAGGGCAGGACCAAAGATATGGACACAGCTGGCCTATTCACAGGCAGAGAAACTGAATGAAATTCAGCCTGCTTACTCACAGTCATCAGAGGAGAAGGAAGAGAGTAAAGGTTGGCAGGTATGGGAGCCTCATCTTCGCAAGTCAGTGACAACACTTTTGCCAACCAAGGGCTTCCCTGGTGGCTCAGATGGTAAAGAATCTGCCTGAATGTGGGAGACCTGGGTTCAGTCCCTGGATTGGGAAGATCCCCTGGAGAAGGGAATGGCAACCCACTCCAGTATTCTTGCCTGGAGAATTCCATGGACAGAGGAGTCTGGCGGGCTACAGTACCCAGAGTCGCAAAGAGTTGGACACTACTGAGTGATTAACACTTTGATAACTTTGATAACCAAGGGCCAAGGGATTTTTGCCTACTACTAATTCACCAAGTAGGTAGTCATCACATTTGACATCTTATCTGAGGGAGAATCAAATAAGAAGGCAAAAGAAAAAGTGGAAATATTACAATACTGAGGGGAAGTCACTTTGCCTCTGTGGCAATGTGCTATGGGAGTAAGGTTCCCAGCTAACAGGGAATGAATGAGGTGTACCTCACTCACAATCCACTTTTCATTGGGCCCTGTGAAAATACATTTAATAACCTCAGAAATACAGCTTTTGCACTAACCAGAAGTGAAGGCTGCTAATGTCTGTCCTCTCTCCCTTCCAATATTGTGCCTAAGACAGCACAACATAGTGTAACTTCCCTGCTCCTATTCACCTTTCCCTACTAGGTAACCATTCTTATGCTTCCTGTGACCTTTTATTTTTAATTAACATAAATATTAATATAATCTGTGACATTTATAAAATGTATATTTAATTAACATAAAGAAATGTGAATTGTCTTGGTTTATATCTTATTTGCTTGAGCATTATCTTTAAAAAATTTTTACATTAAAAAAAATCTACCCCTACTAATAGGAGGGTATCTCATGTTTCTCATAGCTGCACTGAATTTTCCAGGGTGCACATACATTTGACTTTCCCGTTATCAAGTAATAGACACCTAGATTGCTTCTAATCCCCCACTATCATAAACAACACAACAATGAACATCCTCATGCAAGTTCTTTTGTGGGCTTCCATGTCTCAGAAATATGTTCACTCTGGGTAATGGGGTATATTTATTTTTAATCTGATCAAGTGTTATTATAATGACAGTTCCAAGCTAATCTCCAACCAGTAATGTTTAACTGGTTGCCAACATTATCCATCTTTATATTTTTGCAAAAAAGTGACATTCATAAACATGAATTCTTTGGCACTCAGCTTTCTTTATGGTTCAACTCTCACATTTGTACACAAATACTGAAAATTTGTTTCTGCCCTTCACATTTTTATTTTACGTTCCTTGGGTTTATTCTATTGATCTTTTTCTAAATTTTGAGTTAAATATTTAGCTTAAGTTGTGTCCCTTTTAAGATTTTCTTATTTTCTAATAAATATACTTTAAATCTACAAACTGTCTATTAAGTATTATTTTAGCTAGCTATGCCTCACAAATTTTGACAAATAAAACATTTTCATTAGATTCTAAGTATTTTGAAATCTTCTTTAAGATAATTTTTAACTCAAGAATTTTTATGTTAGTGTCCAGGCATAAAACAGTTTTTGTTATCCTTTAAAAAAAGGTTCTAATTGTATTTTATGATGATCTAAGCTGCCAACCATCTCACTACCAGCATGCACACACGTATATGCAGAGAGTGTTTATGATACACTTTGTCTCTCCAGAGAGTCCTGGAAGAAGCTTGAATTGCCCTGTGCAAACCATCACTATGGTTATAGAAGATGTCAGTAAATATGGCACCCCACTTCAGTACTCTTGCCTGGAAAATCCCATGGATGGAGGAGCCTGGTAGGCTGCAGTCCACGCGGTCTCCAAGATTCAGGCACGACTGAGCGACTTCACTTTCACTTTTCACTTTTCACTTTCATGCATTGGAGCAGGAAATGGCAACCCACTCCAGTGTTCTTGACTGGAGAATCCCAGGGACAGGGGAGCCTGGTGGGCTTCTGTCTAAGGGGTCGCACAGAGTCAGACATGACTGAAGCGGCTTAGCCGCAGCATTATTACATTAATGATTAAATGAACATAGTATAGATATGTTTGCATGTGTGTGTTTGAGAGATTAGAGGTTAAGGTGAAAATATTCACACAAAATATTACTAAAGAATTATGTTGATTTCTAAGTCACAGAAGAAAATAAGTGTCATTACTTTTATATTGGTCACTCAGTTGTGTCTGACTCTTTGCAAACCCATGGGGTGCAGCCCACCAGGCACCCCTTTGTGACCCTGTGGCCTGCAGCCACCAAGTTTGACTGTCCTGCACTCTTTAGAGTTTGCTCAAATTCATGTCCATTGAATCGGTGATGCCATCAAACCATCTCATGCTCTGTCACCCCCTTCTCCTTTTGCATTCAATCTTTCCCAAAATTAGGACCTTTTCCAATGAGTCCACTCTTTGCATCAAGTGGCCAAAGTATTGGAACTTCAGCTTCAGCAACAGTTCTTCCAATGAATGTTCTGGGTTGATTAGGATGGACTGGTTTGATCTCCTTGTTGTCCAAGAGACTCTCAAGAGTATTCTCCCACACCACAGTTCAAAAGCATCAATTCTTCAGCACTTAGCCTTATGGTCCAACTTTCACATCTTTATAAGATGACTGGAAAAACCACAGCTTTGACTATATGGATCTCTGTTGGCAAAGTGATGTCTCTGCTTTTTAATATGCTGTCTGGGTTTGTCATAACTTTGCTTCCAGGTATCACATATCTTTTAATTGCATGGCTACACTCACTGTCTGCAGTGATTTTGGAGCCCAAGAAAAAAAAGTCTGTCATTGTTTCCACCGTTTCCCTATCTATTTGCCATGAAGTGATGGGACCAGATGCCATGATCCCAGTTTTCTGAATGTTGAGTTTTAAGCCAGTTTATTCACTCTCATCTTTTACCTTCATTAGGAGACTCTTTAGCTCCTCCCTGTTTTATGCCATAAGGGTGGTGTCATCTGCATATCTGAGGTTATTGATATTTCTCCCAGCAATCTTGATTTCAGCTTGTGCTTCATCCAGTCTGGCATTTTACATGATGTACTCTGCATATAAGTTAAATAAACAGGGTGACAATATACAGCCTTGACTTACTCCTTTCCCAATTTGGAACCAGTCTGTTGTCCTTGGACTGCAAAGAGATCCAACCAGTCTATCCTAAAGGAGATCAGTCCTGGGTATTCATTGATAGGACTGATGTTGAAGCTGAAACTCCAATACTTGGGCCACCTGATGCAAATAACTGACTCATTTGAAAAGACCCTGATGCTGGGAAAGATTTAGGGCAGTAGAAGAAGGGGATGACAGAGGATGAGATGGTTGAATGGCATCACCGACTCAATGGACATGGGTTTGGGTGAACTCCGGGAGTTGGTGATAGACAGGGAGGCCTGGCATGCTGCAGTTCATGGGGCCGCAAAGAGTCAGACATGACTGAGCGACTGAACTGAACTATTGTTTCATGTCTAGTTTTAACTGATGCTTTTTGACCTGCATACAGATTTCTCTGGAGGCAGGTTACATGGTCTGGTACTCCCATCTCTTGAAGAATTTTCCACAGTTTGTCATGATGCACACAGTCAAAGGCTTTGGTGTAGTCAATAAAGCAAAAGTAGATGTTTTTCTGGAACTCTCTTGCTTTTTCCTATGATCCAATGGATGTTGGCAATTTGTTCTCTGGTTCCTCTGCCTTTTCTAAATCCAGCTTGCATATCTGAAAGTCCTCAGTTCACATACTGTTGAAGCCTAGCTTGAAGGATTTTGAGCATGACTTGCTAGTGTGTGAGATGAGTATAATTGTGCGGTAGTTTGAGCATTCTTTGGCATTGCCTTTCTTTGGAATTGGAATGAAAACTGACCTTTTCCAGTCCTGTGGCCACTGCTGAGTTTTCCAGATTTGCTGGCATATTGACTGGAGCACTTTCACAGCATCACCTTTTGGGATTTAAAATAGCTCAGCTGGAATTCCATCACCTCCACTAGCTTTGTTTGTAATAATACTTCCTAAGGCCCTCTTGACTTCACACTCCAGGATGTTTGGCTCTAGGTGAATGATCACAACATTGTGATTATCTGGATCATTAAGACCTTTTTCGTATAGTTCTGTGTATTCTTGCCACTTAATATCTTCTGCTTTTGTTAGGTCCATACCATTTCTGTCCTTTATTGTGCTCATCTTTGCATAAAATGTTCCCTTGGTATCTCTAACTTTCTTTAAGAGATTGCTAGTCTTTCCCATTCTATTGTTTCCTTCTATTCCTTTGCATTGATCACTAAAGAAGGCTTTCTTATCTCTCCTTGCTGTTCTTTGGAACTCTGCATTCAGATGGGTATGTCTTTCTTTTTTTCCCCTTTGCCTTTTGCTTCTCTTCTTTACTCTATTTGTAAGGCTTCCTCAGACAACGGTTTTGTGTTTTGCATTTCTTTTTCTTGGGGATGGTTTTGGTCACTGCCTCCTGTACAGTGTTACAAACCTCTATCTATAGTTCTTCAGGCACTTGGTCTATCAGATCTAATCCTTTGAATCTATTTGTCACTTCCACTGTATAATCATAAGGGATTTGATTTAAGTCATACCTGAATTGCCTAGTGGTTTTCCCTACTTTCTTCAATTTAAGTCTGAATTTTGCAGCAAGTAGCTCATGATCTGAACCACAGTCAGCTTCAGGTCTTGTTTTTGTTGACTCTATACAGCTTTTCCATCTTTGCCTGTAATGGTTCAATAAACTTTTATTTTGTTTTAAGGACTAAGAAATTACATGGAATAATAGGCAATTGCCTAGAACCTTCACAGTGACTATGGTAGCCTGAGTCATCCTTCCCAGTGTTTGGTGACAACTGAGATTTTTCAATTCAAATATACTTTTCTGCAAACTCATTAGCACCTCATTTGGTAATCTTGAGCATTTTGTGGCTTCAGTTACAACATATATATTTTGACAACTCTCAATGTGTAATTCTTCACCTCACTGGATTTCAAACTTATGTATCCAACTGCTTCCTATTGATAGATATCTCCTGACATCTCAAACTCAACAGATCCAAGGCTGCATTTATTATCACACTTGTAGACCTAGTTTTTCCTCTCATCTGCTCAATTTCAGCTGGGAGGTGAGGGCCAGCATTGATTCAGTTGACTGATTATTCAGGCTGGTACTCATTTCTTCACAAATCCATTAAAAACTAGAAAGGTTGATTTTATGAAATACAGAAGAGACATTCTTCATTCAAGTATAACTAAAAAGCCATGCTTTTCTTTTAGAATATTCAATAAGCTAGTTCAAGAGACGGCTACTTAAAATTGTATCACTATCTTCCTAGCCACTAAATCCAGGAACCTGAAGGCCACTCCAGATATCTTCTCTCCTCTCACTATCTTGTTCCCTCAGCTTTTTGGTTTTTCAATCTACAAAAACATCTCCAAATACATGTTGGGTTTCTCATTCCCTCCCTTAACTTCCCAACTTCAACTGTTTTTCTTTTCACTCTTGGGATATTTCAACTGCTTCCAAGCTAATGTTCCTACCTCTGGCTTTGGGCTTCACCATATGGTTGACTGTTAACCTATTTGAAATACAAGTGATCAGTACTATCCCTGATCAGCTGGCTTCAGTGGTTCCTCATTTAACTTACAGTGTAAGTTAAGGGCCCTGTGTGCCCCTGATCTGACCACTCCAACTTGTGTTATAGACTCTCTTGACTTTACCCTTTGTTTCAGTAATCCTGAACTATTTTATATATTTTCCTTTTTGAGGCATACTCTTTGATGACTTTGTAATTTGCTTGTGACTGTAATGGTTTCCTACGCAACTCCTACTCACCCTTCAAAGATTATCTTGGGTGGGCCCTCTTCAAGAAACCCTTCCTGCCTCAGTCAGCCTGGTCTGGATAAGAGCTCCTCTAAATTCTATGAATTCCTGGTACATATCTTAATCCAGCTATTTACTGCACTGTGTTGACAAGACACACTCTCCCACCAGTTTGGTGGTAAATGTCCCAAAATAAAGGCTTTTTTTGTCTTATATCCCTAGCACTATATTTGAGTCATCCACAATAAATAATCAGTAGCTGATGCTGAGGGAAATGTATACTTTAGGTGTGCAGAAAATGTATATACTTCAGGTGTGCAGAAAATGTATACTTTAGGTGTGAGAACCAGAGGTTGTCAACACTGGTTGTAAATAGGAATGTTTAAAAAATACAGGGACCAATGACCCACCCCTGACCATTTAAGTCAGAAACTGTGAGGAGAGTGGCAGGGTTGGGATGAGGATTGCCACTTTGACATTTAAAACTCAACTAATAATGTGTGAGACTGGAAGCCAATTGGTTAGATGATCACTGGGCAAGGATTTGGAAATCCCAGTGGCTCAGTAGGTATAGAATCCATCCGCCTGTAATGCCAGAGTTGCAGGAGACATGGGTTCAGTCCCTGGGTCGGGAACATTACCTGTAAGAGGAAATGGCAACCCACTCCAGCATTTTTGCCTGAAAAATTCCGTGCACAGAGGAACCTGGAGGGCTACAGTCCAAAGGGTAACAAAGAGTAGGACATGACTGAGCAACCACACACATTAGAGACAGATGGAAGTGTTGATATTTGAGGCACCTCTCATCCATGAAATTCCATGAGATGATTGCTGGAAATATGCTTATTACTGGTGAATATTCTCAAAATATACCCTGCACAACAGAAAGCTTATTTTGTTTTTCACCCAGGTAACTTAGTTGACCAGCCAGGGATGACTGTGAATCATTCCACGACCTTAATGCTTTTGAAAGAACATTCACCAGAAATACACATGTATTTGTTTAAAATAATGTAAGAAAAGAGGAGCAAGTGGAGAAAAAGAAGAGTGGGTTTTAGTTGCTTTATACATTTATGTCGTGATATTAGGGAAAGAAGTCTCAAATCTAAATACTTCCTGGTTCATGCAAAAGGCCATGTTCAAACCTTATTCCTTTCTTGTTTATGGTGATGATAATAATGGGCAATATATTTTCTCTCTTTTATAATATCTATGTCTACTGTAATAGAGAAGCTATACCACATGTTGATTTTAGAAGCTTTTATAATTTATTGGACTTGCAATAAGTTCTATGTGGAATAAGAAAGAGAAGTTTGGGACATCAGTATTTGTGGGAGGACTAAGTGACTTCCCTGGTGGCTCAGATGGTAAAGCATCTGTCTACAGTGTGGGAGACCTGGGTTCAATCCCTGGGTCAGGAAGTTCCCTGGAAAAGGAAATGGCAACCCACTCCAGTACTCTTGCCTAGAAAATCCCATGGACGGAGGAGCCTGGTGTCTGGTGTCCATGGGGTTGCAAAGAGTCAGACACAACTGAGCGACTTCACTTTAAGTGACTCTAGTTAATAATTTTCCCATTAAGAGTACTTTCTAAGAAAACAGTTAAGTTTTGAAAATAAACATCAAAACAGTAAAAAAAAAAAAAAAAAAAGGAAAGGAACTCCTTTTAAAATGATCATTTAAATGTTAGACAAATACCCTAAAGTCTTACAATCTCAAAAGTCACATTCAAACTCTCAATCTGTTTGATTAAAAAAAAAGTTTAATGAACTGTAAAATAAATACACTTCCATTAAATATTAAATAAATTATTTACAACTTGAAAAAATAGTTTTTATCTCCATGCATCTTTATGTACAGAAATAAGACTTAGCATTAAAAAGTGACAATTGAAAGTTTAAAACCATCAGAACGAAAAGGTTCTGTTTTCTTGGGATTTGCTGAAAAGAAGAACCAATGTATCACTTGCAGCTGTGACTTGGCAGTGACTCCGATCTGATACCCTGTTGGAAAATAAAATGAACTGTTAAAGACAGCCCAATTCCAACATAGCTTTGAGATAAGGTCAAAGAATAATCATCAATCAGAATTTCTGCCAATTTTTTTTTTCCCCTAGGATGTCTTGTGGAAAGTGCTAAAAGCTTTTCAGAGACAAACTAGCCCTTCTGACTTGAATCTGTCTTTCACATCTGCTTCAGTTATATGCATACTTGGGTAGAAGACTGTGTGTTCAAACCTGTTTCATCAAATTCTGTTTATTAAAATTGCAGCACTGAGAATAGTGATGAGAAATAGTTTTCCTAACCAAATCCATGAAGCGGACATAATTAAAAACAAAGATTAAGTGGCTCAGTATATTTATGATATACAGTTAATTTAGGATAATTAGTACCAAGGGCATAATAATAGTAGCTACCAGTTAATAGGTAGCCACAATATGCCAACACAGCATATTCCTTTTCCTAAAGTCATTCCGGACCTCCTTTGAGAAATTTCAATTGCACTAAACAACCAAAAATAAACTCTTATTCATGCTGGTGACTTTAGCTTCAGAACATTAAGCCAATTCATTAATAACTTTTGATGAATAAGTATTGAGTATAGCACTGGCATGGATAATTATCTATTTCATGACTTACTGAGCTAATTCTGTAATAGGCTCAGAACACAATGCCTGTACTTAACCAATGCTAAAGATAGTGTTCTTCAAGCATCTGGAATGTTAATAAAAGATGGAATCGCAGACTTAGTAGATTTAGGATTTGGCTTAGAAATGTGCATGTTTAGCAAGTATCTCAAGTAATTCTTAAAACAATCGAAGGCAAAAAATAATATTGGGCTGGCCAAAAAGTGCATTTGAGTTTTTCTGTAAGATTGTACGGAAAAATCCTAACATACTTTTTGGCCACCAATAACTTGAGGATGTGACCTCTTTCCAAAATGTCTGAGGAAATGGAGTTCCTTCTTTTGACTGACATTAAGAGCGTCCTTGATCTCCTTGCCTCCCCCTTCCTGTGGAAGTTTGCTTCATCAGCTGTTGACTTTAGTTGTCAACGAAATATCCCTCTCCATACTTTCTCCATACAACATGCTCAGCTCTCTCTCTTTACAAAAAAAATTTTTTTTAAAAAAATAGGAACTACAATCTGTACACTAACCAAGTTACCTCTCAAGTGTGAGCCCCTCTCCATTCCTGCTTCTTTTCTGTGCAAGGATATCCCACTGGTGTTTCTACTTCCTCACATTTGTAGTGCAGGTGCCCTGATGTTGGCTCTCCACCATGTGAGCTCAGCCTATCAGTTCAACCTTATCTCCTCCAACACCATTAGAACTAGGTCATCTTTCAAACCTTTCTAAAATAATCTAGCCCATCTCACACTATTGATCTTCCTTTCCACTTATAATCACATGTCCCAGTCTCATCAGTTCTTTGAGGCTCACTTCCAATGCCATCCTCTATCGCATCTTTTTCTGCTCCCTAAATGCAGCCCACTGGATTCTATCTCTCCTTTGCTGGAAACTCCTCATATTCCATTAGTTCCTTTTTTATGACATATATTTTACTCCCCCTGATATTCTTGTTTCTTGCATCTTTTTCTATCTTCAAAACACTAAGCTCTTTGAGAACAGAATTTGTGTCTCCTTCACTTTTCTATCCCTTGGCATAGTAAGGACATGGTCCGTTCTCAGTATGGAACTGCAACTCAAGCTGAAAGAATAACACCTTTGTGTAGCCAATGTTCATAGTGTACCATTAAGAAAACTTGCTTTTCTCATTTTTCTTCAGATAATAGACGTTATATTTTTAAAATTGTAAAATATTATTTAAAGATATCTTTTAAAACTCCAACCTGCAATAATACCTTCAGTTATGCTACAGCATGTGCATTTCCATTTTCTTGTCGAAGTTTCTTTCGTTCTTCAGCGACACCTTCATATCCCCTGAGGTATCGTCTTCGAAGCCTTCAGAGAACAAGATATTCTACTATCATCAAAGTTCTATTCATATATACATTGACTGGGGTTTCATGAGCACAGGGAATTTCTTTCATGAGTCCTATGGACCACTATACATTTAAGGACCACTCCACCAAACCCAAAAAACTAAACCCAGGTAAAAAGTATCACAATGTTCTTTTAAGGGAATCTTTATGTTGATTTTATATAAACATATTCTGAGATTTAAACAAATGTGCATTGGGATGCAAACTTTTAGAAGGCATGAAACATATCCATATTTTTCCCCGAAACAGCACAATTGCAGGCACAGCTGGAAGAAGATAGTATAGTTTTACCACAGAAGGGCTGTACAAACTAATGTAAATGCTTAGGTTTTGTTTTTTTATATACAGGCTTAAAAACAAATTGATTTTATTTCTAAATATAATAAATATTTCTAATTTATTGCTACCTGATACTCAAAAAACTCAATGGTCTGAAATGTTTTAGTGTTGCTCAAGCAATTCAATTTTTATTAGCTTTTTTATCTACTAAATGTTATTATTAAAATCTTAAGAACTTTTGTTGTGATGTTTGGGAAAAAACTGATTTCAGTTATGTAAAAGCAGCAACTGTGTCTTAGGCTGGTATTTGCGATGTGTTTCAAATACAGGGAAGAATACAAGAGAAAAGGAAAACATGACAAAGCTTTTCCATACTTTTCCAAAGGATTATTAAATATTTCAATTTGAATAATTATGAGTTTTTGAATAATTCTTTCAAAACATCTTCCCTAACTGGCAGTTTCTTCTTCTGTCATTCTACGTCAAATAATAATGGTGTCTGAGTGTATTTTTCCTAAACACACTGGCATATCATATCGGGCTTGAGGTACCAACAGACTGAAATAATTTCTCGGATGTGCAAAACAAATTTAAACCACACATCAAACTTTACGTGCATCATAAAATTGTGTTTTACCTGGCATTTTATCATTAGCTGATATGAGTTTAAAATAATAGTAAACAATGACAGAAGATAATTCCTTGTTTCCTGAATGGCAGGAGTAGTAGATCATGTATACAATCCAGTTGTTAAAAGTAATTTACCAAGACCTAAAATTAGAATAATGAGTCTTGCTTTTCCCAAGCTCCAGTAGCACATGAGTCATTACAGAGCCATTCACACCCTCCCTGAAGCTCCTTAATCTACTGACTTTTGTTTGACAGACAATGCCATTTTTACATACCCACCAGTGGCTACTACCTAGGACAGTCTAGTTCAAACATTCATTGGTCATGAAGTGAAGTAAGTGATCTGTTATTATGAGCACAGGGAAGATACTGCTAGAATGAAACAGTAATAGAATTGTCCCTGCTTCCTACGCCATGCCATATGGAGGAAACTTTTTTTTTTTTTTTAGTAATTGAATTCCCATACTTCATTTGACAATAACAAAATAGGCATAAGCTCGAATAAGTCAGTACCATGCTATCAAATTCCTAACTCAGAATTTTGCATTCTGACAGAAGCAGAAGACATCTTTTCTTGGCTCCTGGCTTGAAGCTCTTTGTGACTTTTTAGTATCAAAGCAATGTCTCTGACAACCTAGTTCCTATTAGCTTCTGGGGAAGCTTGCTTAAGCATAATATACTAATAGAAGATATTAACAATCTGAGATTCAGAAGTAGCCATGAGCAGACATATAACATGAAACAAAACCATCAATTTTTAAGTTCAAGAAAAGGGGTTCATATATTAAGTTTCAATGGTGGCCAAAGGAATACATTTAACCATATTCTGTGAATTGTCAATGAAGGGTAAAGATACGGCCAAATATCACGTACCACTAATAGAATAACTCACGTAAAATATGATACCACATTGAGATAGAAATCCTGAAAAAAATCAACCTGGCATTACTTTATTAGGGATTTTAAAGACATGCCTTACTTACAGGATTGTAATAAAAACAGCAATAGCTGTGAAGGTCATGGCAGAGACGAAAGCAGCTATAGCTGCTAAAGCAATTTTTGATAAATCGCTGTCGACCATGCTCTGAGTCTTCATGGACTTTTCCCCACATCGTTCACCAAAGTACTCTGGATAACATCTGCAAAGAACCCACATTTTAAAATTATAATCACTGAAAAGATTCCAATAATCACATTTACTTTCCAGATCACAAACCATCATTAATTCTAGCATTCAAAAAATCAGTCCAGGCATTTATTTGTATTTCAAAATGATGAGCTGTAGAATGCATTCGCGCCTAAGGTGTATTAGTATAAGAACAAGTTGAGATTAGTCTGAGTGTGATATTCCAAGAGGACACGCCTTTTCATTCTTTGTGCTCCTTGTATGACCAACTGATGAATTCAGTGGCTTGTTATGCAGCTAATACATTCCACTACCATTTAATGTGCTAGCAGCTTTTAGGGAGAAGGAAGCAAGAACAACATTAAGTGAAAACTACCTTAGTTCCTTTTTTATCAAGAGGTTTTGTAAAATATATATTGCGAAATGATGATTTCCACCAGGGTTCAGCAAACTATTGCCCACGGGTCAAATCTGGCCATTTGCTAGGTCTTTTATAGCACGCAAGCTGAAAAATGTTTTTTTTTTTTTTTTTTTAACAGTTTTAAATGGCCATGTTTTAATTGGTTATATGATAACCGTACATAATCTTGACCCACAACAACCAAAATATTTCATATCTCCTTCTTTAAGGAAGTTTGCCAACTCTTGGTTTATACATTGAAAAAAAACACAAATGGTTTTCTGCAACTAGGGGTTTCATACACAGTGTTAGAAATATAGAATTCCATATGATTTAGGGTAACTTACTGGCATGATACTGTTTCCAGTTGCTCTAAAAATGTACATTTTCCATGAATGCAGAAATTTTGAAATTCTGTATCACACAGATTTTTCTTCTTTCTGTTTCTTCTATTTTTTCCATTTTTGCCTCCCTTTTTCTTTCTCTTGGGTTTATCTGAAGTCTTTTCACTTTCCGTTTTGTTTTTCTTAGGCCTAACTACCTGTTCAACTAAAAAAATAAAAAAGAAAAGATCTATTGACAAAAGTCTCTCTTCACGTGTAACACCATTTTGAAGACATGAGAGAAAAATGTCCTAGCAGTAAGTTCACAGGGTAACAGCCGTATCAGTCTCATTTTTTAACACAACTCATATACAATAATTGAACAAAGACAATATCTGTATTATGTGGCACTTAGAATCTGAACACATTTGTTATTTTATTAGCTTAAAAACATATTTTGATTTATTTGTATCAGTATTACTACTACTGATAACAGGAATAATAGGAGTTACTTGTCTAAGAAAATCCATGAAATATTTTAAACATTTGTTTTTACTTTAATTCATACCAGGTTCTTGGTAACAAGCATTAATTTAATTAAACCCAAATTACAGTTGAATGTATTGTTACTATCCACATGATACAGATGAGAAAAAGTAGAGTCGAGTAAAGACAAGTAAATTGCACTAAAACAGTAGCTAGAAAATGGCAGTGCTGGAATGTTAAAGCCTATTAATACCCAATTACATTATGTTTTCTCTAAGTGGGGTTTGAGTATATTTGATGATTTTCTTTACTCATATCAGTCTTGTGCTATCATAGTTGGGAATTGGTGTGTTATTACCTGAGGTGAAAAGAACAGAATTATACATTAGAGTTAACTTTCTTCAACTCCCAGATTACAACAGATTATAATTAATTGATACCTTCTGGGGGCTAATTTCTATAATCAATCTATTTGAAAAACAGAGTCCAGAAATATTTGTACTTGATGCTTCATGGGTTCATCCTAACTCTTCAGATTCACAGAAACCTTTGTTCAGTGTTATAGCTATGCAGGGTATAGTTTACCCACACATTAAACATAGGAAGGAGGAGTTTCTATGTTAGAGCTGTGCATTTTGTCTTACCTAATCTCTGCATAGGTTTATCTGAGCAAGTATTTAGTGAACCCAGAGAAAAGAGTCATAAAGTCATAATAAAGTTAGTCAAAATGGTTCTGCAGTGCTCAGTAAATAGAGAACTCTAGAAACATAAGGAAGGGTAGCAAAGCTGGAGCCCTGTGATTAAGGTAATGAAAAATTAAATACTTTGAGTATTTTAGCAGTCATTATATCAACATTAACAATAGTCAAATTAGGAGCAATGTTTAATAGGTGGCTATGCAATTTTTGTGTTGAAACTTCCCTCTGATGATAAGAAAAGTACCCCAAATTAGAACAGTTCCTCTAACAGAGACAGTTTAAATCGATATTACAGCACTTTACAGATACATTACAAATTTTAAACAGAGACAGTCACTATGCTGAAGTGCTACAATAGACATTATCTTCATGGAGCAATTTTCACTGTATTTTACAGTGTATTGTAATTTTGGCCCCTAACCATTTTCATTCATCACCATCAATTCATTTGGCCTTATGAAATGCCAACTTGAAACATCTTTAAGAGAAAAATTTCTAGAGTCTTAATGGTCTCATCTCATCCCCCTCCCAAAATAAGAAATGGACCCCTTTCCCACCTTATGTAAAAGCACATAAGGGAGGTGTGGAGCAAGGGAGGAAAATGGAGTGTTTGATAAAACTTTTCCCACCTGCCACTGTCTTCATGTTATCACTTGCTATTCCTTCACCAGTTCTGGGAGCTAGACAGAGGGGAGGAGTCAGGGAAACTAAGATCAGGAAAGAGGACGCTTTAAACCCTGCCTTCATAATGGATGCTCCTAGGATATTTAGATTTGATTTACTGATGACCTCATCTGCCCTCAAACTCCAAAGTAATATGAGAGTAATGAACAATAGTGACCTCTTACTCTGGTACCCTCATTTTAAGTAAATGCTCTTTTTGAAAAATCAGGTAACAGCAGAAGAGAAGAAATTATAGGTCACTATTATTTAACCGACAATTGAGATTTAGGGTTAAACAGAGATGTTAGTGACATAAAATCCATGCATATTTGTTCTTTAATATTTCCAGAAAGTGATATTACTAATGCCAATGTTGCAACACAATACACAGTGCTAAGATCCAATCATTCTTTTCCCATTACATCTTTCTGTTCCCTTACCTGGGTCTCCTGCACTGCAGGCAGATTCTTTACCAACTGAGCTATGAGGGAAGCCCTATTTGTGTCCAACTGCAGTTATTTAGAGAAAAATGGTGGTGGGGAGTGGCTATAAAAGCTGATATAAAGTATATAGGGTTGGTTGATGTCTACATTGGTTTTTCACATCGGGGAGTGGTCATGTGGCAGAGTATCTGAAATCCAACAGATTGGAGTTTCTCATTCTGGCTGTGGAACTTTGGGCAAAGTGCTTAACCTTCTTAAGCTTCAGTTATCACATCTGTAAAATGATAACAATTCCTACTTTATAAAGTTGTGAAGATTAGACTTACCAGACATGAAACGTTTGTTAGAGCTCCAGACACAAAAGTTGTGCCTACTAAAAGCTCCTTCTATCTCAGTTTCCAGCTTAACTAGCAGGATGCACAACAGTCATACACACAAGAAAGCCACTGGAAGATCTTGGAGAGGCTTTTCTTGAAGCAGCTTTGCTCATACAAACCACATATCTTATAGGCTATACTGTCACCTTCTCCTCTACTCACCTCTGACTGAATCATCTACAATATAGCCAGATATCTGTGGTTCATTATCATACTCTTCTGCATAGTCATAGTCGATCACGGAGGACAGTTCGCCACCAGGAGGCGTTTCACTTGCAGAGGAAATCTCACTTCTTGAGGTCACCTCAAATCTGTCAGCACTGTGGTCCCCAGAAAATGGTTCCCCTTTTCCAGAGTAGGTGTCATTGACGTCTAATCCAGCAGTATAATGGGCTATGGGAGCGAGAATAAGAGAAGAAAAGAAAAAGTAAAGCGGGGTGCCTTTTCTCTCCAGTCAATTCTGTTCGGGAGGAGTGTTTATCTTCAAAGCAGTGACGGCACATGTGTTATTGTTTGCGATTGAGTCACTTATGAAAGCTGCTTCATACTCTGCCAACAAGCAAACTCAACTGTCCCAATTACAGAGCTTCTTTTATTTAGGTTTTCTTTTCCACAGATAATCTACATTAATTTCCACATCAAAAACCCACCAAATAGGCAAATTAATGTAATATAATTATTTAAGAGGTAACATCTAAATATGACCATAACTTCATATATATATATATACAATAGAATGTTACCTGTTCCATTTTAATAAACAGATTCTAGAGATAAACCCAATATCTTTTTAACACATGCAGTACCTTTTTAAAAAGAGTATGCATATCAAATGTAAAAAGTAATATGAATAGTAGTTGGTAATAAATTTTCTTACTGTCATTGTTTCTTATTATTGCCCTCACATAGAGAAGAAACTAGGGACTAGGTAAGACTTGGGGGCCAGTTTCAAGCCCCTGCTTTATCGTTTGTTGCTTAGTGGCTAAATCTTATAGGAGTATTTTGCGACCCCATGGACTGTAGCAAGCCAGGCTCCTCTGTTCAAGGAATTTTCCAGGCAACAATCCTGGAGTGGGTTATCATTTCCTTCTCCAGGGGATCTTCCCAACCTAGGGCTTGAACCCTCGTCTCCTACTTGGCAGGCGGATTCTTTAGGTCTCAAAACAGTGTCAGAGTGGTGCTTTTAAGTAGAACCTCTTCCTGGGACGATGCCAGGCCCTCTAGAATGGTAAAAACAAAATCACTTGACAGAGGAGACGGAGAATTTAGGTAGGAGATAGGACTCCTTGGTCTGGGACTTCTCTTCTGCAAGATCTCTAGAAATCACTTTACCGCTGTAAAAGGAAGGGTATGGATTACAGGATCTCTAAACTCCCCTTCCTCTGGACTAAAGTGAGAGTACAAAGATTCTCAGGCACCCTCCTGCTGGCCTGGAACCTCTAAGACACCCGGCCTGTTTTTTCAGCCTCCATAGGAGGGGCCGGTATGTCGATTACCTCCCATCGGACAGAGTCGGGGGACACCCAGGGGCTGCTTTCTTTTTTTTTTTTTTAAGAATAAGCAGCAAAATCCAAGAGGCGACCAGTTTGGCCTCTGTGGGAGAAGCTCCGGGCAGCTCAGAGCCGGGATGTCCTCACCTGAGCCAAAGATGAGGAGCGACAGCACCACGGGCGCCGGCGGCAGCAGCGGGGCTCTCATTGGTCCCTCGGAGCGGCGGCGTCGCGGTCTCTGGGGCAACTCGGCCGGGAGCTGCAGGCGGGAAGAGGCGGTGGTGGCCGAGAGCTGGGACGCTGGGGGCCGCGTGGCCGAGCTCGCAGGCCCGGCCAGCCTGGGGTACTGGAGGCAGCTCCTGGAGCTCGCCTCGCGATCCCTGGGCTCAGGCTAGGGCACCAGGTGTGCGAACATTCCGGAGGTGCTGCGCGCACCTGCCGCTTTATAGGCCGGGCGGGGACCCGGGCATCGCCCGTGACGTCACGCCGCGGCGGAGGGTGGAGGCGGGCGGCCTCCCGGGAAGAAGTTACTACCCGAAAACCACACACGGATGCCAGGCGCCCCACCTCCTGAGAGCGCAGAGAGCCGCTGGAAGGAAGTGAAAATTAAACCTCTCGCTGCAAGCTGAAAAAAAAAAAAAAATTACCAGATCCATACAAGGGACAGGAGTGGAGTTTGGGAGCTAGGAGCTGACATTCAGAAGTCCCGAACATTCAACACATCTGAAAATCCTCAGAATATACTTTGGTTGATCTTAGTGTTACCACAGACAGGAATTACCTAGAAAAAATTCCATTTTAAAATGTTGAAGTACCTTAAGATCAGGAGTGACTTAACAATGGTCCGATGTCTTTAACAATAACGGTCATAATATGACTACAGAGCCCACCTCCTAATGAGAAGCTGCTTTATTTACCTTATCTCACCCGGAGGCCCTTCCCCACCCACTGTGAAGTGGTCAGAATTTCCAACCACCTCCCGTCCAATTTATTTTTGTGGCCCAGGGACCCATCCTTGTCAAAATTATTATTTATTGATTTTTTTTTTTTTTTGGCAGAACAATACACTAAAAATATTACCAATACCACCTCACTCAAAACCTAGGGAGGTCTAAGTATCATCTTCCCTGTTTTACAAGAGGGACAAATGTCAGCTTTACAAGGCAGGGAGGACTTCACACAGCTGGTCATGGCAGGAGCCAGACAGATTCATCTTCAACCTCATCTCACTCTTAAACTCTCTTTCCACTCTGATAAAAGGATTTAGACTAAACTTCTCTTTGAAAAGAGAATTTCTACAGGAGAATAATATTTAACCTAAAGGAATAGTCTCTGCTGATAGCATATTGGGATTGGATGACGAAGAATGGTGGCCAAGATTTTGCTTCTGGAATCCCAAGACAGAATGAGCCAGCTTTAAGAGTCCATTTAGAACCTAGCAGGGCATTTTAATCATGACAAGCAGATGAAGTGAAGAGAGAGGGAGAGATTGATTAATTTGACTAACTTCTACATGGAGACAACTCCAGAACTTGATTTTTCATGACTTGAAGAAGAGAAAAAAGCATTGTTCTAAGTATTTCTTTGTCCTGAAGGTATCTGTCTCTTCCGTGACTGTTCCAGTAAAACAGTTCTTTTTAGGAATGTCGGTCACAGTGGTACGTGTCCTAATTCTGGGAAACTTTTTAAAAAGTTATATATTTTTTAATGACATGTCATAATAATGTAGGCTAAATAGTACTTTACATTTAGTAGGATAAAATAGAGTCATGACTCATGCCTTTGCTTCTATTGGACATTTGTTGAGACCATATTTTGTGTATTTCACTTGTTTTCTGTTTTATGCAGGGAGATAATTAAATGATGACCAGTTCCCAGTAGCTCAAGGAGGTGAAAGTCAGATGCAGAGTAAAGTAGGTCTTTTATATCAGATAAGAAGGATTGAGTGCCATGAAAAACCAGGATGCAGTTTAGTTTTGTTCTGTGTATCATGGAGAGCATTGTGGAAAGACGGAGAGGTCACTCAATGGTCTTCCCAGAAGCAAGTGTAAATGAAAAGAATACCTGAAGACAAGGTGTGACCAAGAGTGGAAAATAAGATGAGAAAGATGACCCTGCCCATTCCAGGGTGAAGCAGGGGCCTGCATGGTCATCTTTTTTGGTGGATGAGGTGACTGTGATTCAGAGAGACTCACATTCTTACCAGCAGATTTCAAAAGATGGTGGAGATTTTGTTTAGCATGCAGATTGTTGCCTAGGCTGGTATATCTTTCTGCTCTCATAGGTTTTGATTTTGTTCTCATCTTTCTCTTCCTCTCTTCTTACTTTCTTCTTATTGAAAGTGAAAGTGAAAGTAGCTCAGTCGTGTCTGACTCTGTGACCCCATGGACTATACAGTCCATGGAATTCTCCAGGCCAGAATACTGGAGTGGGTAGCCTTTCCCTTCTCCAGGGGATCTTCCCAACCCAGGGATCAAACTCAGGTCTCCTGCATTGCAGGCGTATTCTTTACCAGCTGAACCACCAGGGAAGCCCTTCTTCTTATTGAGGTGAATGCAAGTTGTGCACACCTATCATCAAAAGTGTTTCACTTTGAAGTGAAAGTGGGCTCTTTACATTGGAAATTGTCTTGTCTTTTTCCAGTTGGAAATTTAGAGGGTGGTAATTTACATTGGTGTGGAACATAACATAGCATCATAGGGACTGAGTGCTTAATATCAACTTAAGATTCAAACCAATTGAGTTTTCATATACAAATTCCACCATATAGTAAATTACTTAATATCTGAAAGACTCTGGATTCCTCATCTGAAAATAAGAATAAAGATACCCACATGCCGTTAAGCAGATTAGGTAAGATACATAAACAATAGCACAGATCCTACTTGTAGTGAGTACACAATAAATAAACTTGACTGTTATTAAATATTATTAACCTTAACATTGTGATAGTTACACTATATTAATCACACTGAAGAACTAAGTGACCCTTAGAAATGTAGCTACTCACAGAGTAAGTGATCAGTAATCTCCTCCAATACGTTCAAGCCGTGAACTTTGTACCCACTTCACATTAAGATTAAGCATTTTGACATTATGGTGCATCACAGGATATCATGTGGTGTCATAATAGTTGCATCACAAAGGCAGCACCCCTTGATGACTCATGGCATTCAGGAATACATGCATGAGAAAGAAACCAACCCCATATAAATGTGGGATTCTTTACATTCTGATTGCTAAGTTGAGACCAGGAGGAGTAATTTCAAAAAATTCAAGTAGAGAAGTAACTCTTTTTATCCTAATAAATTAATAATTCCTTCATTTGTTTGATATTAAAGGCAGCCCCAAAGGCAAATGTTCCTAGCGAGTCACACACTCTTTTGGTGCCTAGTATCTAGAGCCTGATGATATTTTATACGTAGAGTGGAAAGAAACTCACTTTGACTCTGCTAAAAGATATTCTATAGAACCCACAGTAGAATTAGTTTTTGTTCATATAGCTGATTTTGAAATTTTACAAATAGCGTCAGGGTCTGAGTAAATATTACATCATGGTCATTTTTATGAGTCAACATATGAACTCTCAAACTAAAATTAAGAAATTCTCTGAAATATAAGCAACAGTTCACGTATTATTAACAGATGCATTAGCTCCATTTAGATGTCTATAATTTTCTACTTTTCATTTTGAAAATATCCACTCTAAAGAATATGTAATTTCTAGTTCCTTCAAGAGAACTTTAATGAACTTGATTGTTTTAATTTGACAGAATGAAATAAAATTTCTTGCTCTTTGTATCCTTCACATGATGACTCTTCCAGAGCAAGGACCAGAAGATGGGACTGAAAGTCATAAATGATTTGATACAGTGGGAACTAAGTAAACACAATATACATTGATACATGTGCCAAAATCAGTCCTCTAGGTAGTTCATTTATTCATCAAGTATATTTTGAGAACTAGATATTGCGTTAGAACTTTAAATTAGTCAGTGTCCTTATTTTTAAAGTCTTTACATTCTGTTAAAGAGAAACACACAGTAACCAAAGAAACAATACACAAAATAAATTTAGGTAGTGAAAGTGCTAGAAAGGAAATAGAATGTGTGATGTAGAGAACTTGAATGGTGGAAGATGAGATGAAGAAGCACAAGGAAGCCCCTACACTTAAGTAGTTCGTATTTTCTCCCTAGAGGGAACGTGGCAGGATAAAATGGGGAGGATTATCCTATAGAATGATAATAACAATATCTAAGAGCAGAGATAGACTTGTGAGCTTCCCAGGTGGCGCTAGTGGTAAAGAACCTACCTGCCAATGCAGGAGACCTAAGAGACACAGGTTCGATCTCTGGGTCAGGAAGACCCTATGGAGAAGGAAATGGCAGCCCACTCTAGTATTCTTGCCTGGAGAACCCCATGGACAGAGGAGCCTGGAGGGCCACAGTCCATGGGGTTGCAAAGAGTCAGACACCACTGAAGTGACTTAGCACGTACACACACGGAGATAGACATAAGCAGTAATGAACAACAGAGACAGGCATATACAAGAAGAATGAGGAACACAGAGGCCTTAAATTGGACCTCAAACGTAGACTATGTTAGGACATTGTAGAAAAGTCTATTCCACTAATCATTTCTTAAACAGCTTTCTTAGCAGTGCTAAACAAGAGCTGTCTTTAGTTCTTAAGCAAAGGTTAGCTGATTGGAATCATCTGAGAACCTTTACAAAATTACTCTCCATTTTCCTCTCTTGATTCAGTATGTCTGATGTGAGTACCTGGCCTGTGTATTAAAAAAAAAAAAAAAAAAATCTTTCAGGAAAATTCTGGTGTGTACCTCTGATTAAGAACTACTCCACTAAGGAATACATAGGCAAAAAAAATCAAGGTACATTCAGAGAGATTATAAAACAGTGGGACTGCATACTCATAGAGATGGAAGATTTGTTTGAAACATAAAAGATGGAGAAATGTAAGGAAGCATGTAAGTGAGATGAAGACATTTATCTTATATCTAAGAAACTCATCCTACAAATTTGGATACTTTCAATTTAGTAATGAATAGGGAACTATTTTAATGTAATATGTCTGAATATATGAAAAAGAAAAAATCCACTTTGCATATAATCCTTCAAGACTCAGTGTCTCACAAGAATGGAGTCACATCTACACCAAATTATTATGGGTTCTCACTAACTCAATTCTGAATGTAAGATTAGAAAACTAGATGTCCATAACCATCATCATACACTGAGTTAGGAAGCATGTATAATTTTGGTGTGCTGTTAATCCTTTATGAATTTAGGATTTTAGGATAAGATCTGACATTTTATTATTTCTTAAAAATATACTAAGGTCAAATGGTTGAAGTATATTAGAGTCCTATAGAAGATTTTTATAGTTTACCAATTTTAGTTAATAAATAATGATATCCTTAATTTATTTTTTCCAAAATTAAAAAATATGTTGTGTGAGCTTAATCTTCCTTTAATGCATTTCTACTTTCCTTAGCTTCTTGCATTTTATTTTATAAATTATCATTCCAGTTATCAAAAATTCAATATTGTGTGATGACCTTTTTTTTAGATGTGGAACTTTTTCAAAGATGTGGAACTCTTGTTGTTATTGTTCAGTAGCTTAGTCCCGTCCAGCTCTTTGCCGCCCCATGGACTGCAGCACGCCAGGCTTGCCTGTCCTTCACCATCTCCCCAAGCTTGCCCAAACTCATGTCCATTGAGTCAGTGACGTCATCCAACCATCTTGGATAGTCCTCTGTCATCCCCTTCTGCTCCTGCCTTCAAACTTTCCTAGTATCAGGGTCTTAATGAATAGCTCTTCACATCAGGTGGTCAGAGTATTGGAGCTTCAGCTTCAGCATCCATCCTTCCAATGAATATTCAGGGTTGATTTCCTTTAGGATTGACTGTTACTTGCCTTCTTTTACTTAAAAAATTGACAACATATGCATACATTTAGTAATTCAATGGCAATATTATTAATGATACATATTTGATGTTTCTATTATCACTTTAGATAGTCTCTCAAGCATTCATGCATTTTTAACAAAGCTAGGTTGTATTACATATAGATTTTGTTGTATTTTCCCATGATCACAACAGGCTTTTTTCCCCCTGAGTTCAGTAAGAATAGCAGTTTTTAAAGATCATAAGTGAAGGAAATACTATTTTGTTGAGTAGACCACTCATGTACAGTCTGTCCTAGGCAGGGACAAATTAAATCACAAATAAAATGACCTTTGTATGTCATACTTCCCAAAGCTTTCTGAATGTATGCCCTGAAATTATGTGACCAGAATAAGAAGAAGGTAATATTGAAAAATACATATACACGTGGAACTCATGGATAAGGAAAAATTGAAAATATAGCCATATGTTTTATAAACATTTTTAGTAATATTCCTGAAATCAATATTTTCATCCTAAATCTGGATTTTGGGCTTCCCAGGTGGCACTAGTGGTAAAGAATCCTCCTGCTAAAGCAAGTGAAGCAATAAAAGTGGCTTTGATCCCTGGGCAGGGAAGAGTCCCTGGAGTAGCAAATGGCATCCCACCCAGTATTCTTGCCTGGAAAATTCCATGGACAGAGGAGCTTGGTGGCTACAGTCCGTGGGACTGCAAAGAGCTGGACATGACTGAGCACACCTGGATTTATGTGCTCCCAGATGATTTTGCCATTTGCTGAAGATTCACTCCTAGATTTCCTTTCTTCCACAGAAACTCTAAAAATGATTAGTTTTGGTTACTTCTTAAGGTAGCAGACATTCCAAGAAGATACTTTTAATATCAAATTGCTAGACAATTTTGAGATTCTCAAGCACTATCTTTTGTGACTGTAAAAAATATATTTGACTTTTCAACAGTACACTTGGCCTGAGCAAAGCTAATATAATAGTGGGGAAGTGTTACATGATAGCAAAAATTTTTTAAGAATTTTTTTAAGAAATATAAATGTGATCAAATGTTTCCATCTTAAAAATAGTATTTACTAAAATTCTTACATTTATTGAAATAGAAAAAGGAAAACGAGACTTTGAAGATATGTTTTGCCTAAAATTACTTATTTGAAGAAATGCATATAGTCTGCACTTTTAAAAGTTACTTTAACTGCCAGATAGTTAAGGATATAACTTTTAAAAAATTAACTATGTAAAATTTTATGTTTCTCAGTTTTGGTAATTTGGAGATTTGAAAATATGTCTATACATGTTTATAAAATTTGCTTCGTTTTTTTCCTTAACAATATTGCAACCTGCACAAAATGATTACTGTAATGGTATTTTACTGGGAAAAAACTAAACAAGTATTGTGGCTTTATTTTGCATTCATAGATTTAGGAAGGTAGCACATATAAGAGGAAAGAGAAAAGAAGAGTGTAAGTCTACATTTTTTAAAAAATCCATGGCTTATAAGAGTAAAACCAAGAAAGAGTTTTATAGACATATATTAACATTTTTGTATAAAACATTAATAAAACTGTGTTCAGTATGAAACTTTTAATAATATATTTACAAATATTTATATACATATCAAATATAAATAGGTACATGTAGATATACATGAACAGAAACATTCTGAAAGGATATAGAAAGAATGTCAACAATGTTAGTCTGGTTAAGGAATTCATTGCTTCTCTGTATGTTCTAAATATGTGTGCAAAGATCAAATATTACTTCTTTTTTGTTTTTTACGTTAAAAACTCCAATCCAAGGCAAGAGAATGATTTTCCAAGCAAACTGATTTGACATGATTTCTATGATCAATTATTTTGTTTTTTCCAATTAGGATGTCAGTTTTGAAAGACAGTGATCACTGAAGCTGTCTGCTTTTCCCCATCCTTCCTTACCCTTAAACAGTTGCTCCTGCATTTGTGCTGTCCTCTGCTGGGTGGAATCCAGGAGGTAGAGTGAAGAGGTCAAGACTGTAACATTTGAAGCTGAAACTACTGGATTTCAGTACTGTCTTCTTTTTAAAATTTATTTATGTTTAATTGAAAGATAATTGCTTTACAATGTTGCGTTGGTTTCTGCCATACATCAACATGAATCAGCCATAGGTATACATATGTCCCCTCTCTCTTAAATCTGCCTTCCACCTCCCATCCCTCTAGGCTGTCACAGAGCATCAAGTTGAGCTCTGTGTATCCAATTCCCACTAGCTACCTATTTTACACACGATAATGTATATGTTTCAATGCTCTACAGTCAATTTCTTACCAACGGGTCAAATGATTTAAATGCTTTTGTGGATTTAGCTTTCTAATCTCTAAAAAAGGAGACGATGATAACCACACCTTAATCATAGGATTGTTGTGACGTTTAAATGTGATAATGCACATAAGACACTTGGAACAGTATCTGACCTTTCATAATTGCTCAAAGATCTTTTGTATTTTTCTTATGATTAATATTGACACAAATGAAAAAAGTACTGGAGAATCCAATGAGAAAATTTCAAAGCCTATTTGTGGATCGGGATAAATAATTGAACACTGTTCTAACTGATTTCATAACTTGAGAACCTCTGCTTACTGTGACAGATAAGCCTTTAAGAATTCAAAACTTTTTTAGAATGATGAAAGCAACATGAGTGAGCCTTGTATTAAGGTCCTATTGCAAATAGCTTGTACTGCTGACTTCAGATGCATGACATTTCCAGAGCCTTGGAAGAATGAATGTGTGTGCTGTCGTGTCCAACTCTGTGAGACCCCATGGACTGTAGCCCACAAGGCTCCTCTGTTCATGGAACTGTCCAGGCAAGAATACTGGAGTGGGTTGCCAGTTCCTACTCCAGGGCATCTTCCAACCCAGGGATTGAACCCTTGTCTCTTGTGTCTCCTGCATTTGGAAAGTGAATTCTTTACCACTAACACCAACTGGGAAGCCCTTTCCAGAGCATTACTTGTTTTTAAATGTGCAAACTCTATGTTTTTCAGCTGTGCAATATTTTCCTACTATATGATGTCTTCATACCATGATACCATGATTTCACAGCAAAATCAGGCCATTTCTGCTGTGAGTACATTGTTTGTTGGTGAAATTTCTTTTTTCACCATGAACTAACCCAACTAGGCAATTTTTCAATACTAACTACCCCATCAATAATTTTGTCCTAGACATTATTCAGTATCCATTCCTATCTCTTTCCTTAGTAATAGAACCCTGATGTTATTCAGATGGCAATATGTACAATTTAAATAGAACATTTCCCAGGTTTCCTTGAAAATAGTGGTGACAATGTGACTAGATTCTGCAAGTCATGTCTGGTGAACTGAAAGCAGAAGTATGGGTAGAATTTCCGGGAAGGCTTCTTGAAGGAATTTGGTGAGGTTAGGAGCCACACTCTTATTGTGCTTTCTTTATTCCTTTCCTTTGCCTGGAATATGGATGCTTGGCAGCATCCCCCAGAATTGTATGGAACCATAAACTGACCCTGAATCTGAAGGCATGTGCTAGAATGGTGGGAAAGACAGAAAGAGCCTGAATCCCTGATTTGGAGCTGCTGCACCACCTCTGTACTCTTTACCTTAGAAGAGAAAACTTTCTATCTTGATTAAGTTGCTGTTATTTAAGCTTTTCTGGTGTGTGGTTTTCTGAGCCCAATATGAAATGATTTGGTAATCAGACACTCTCGTATTTATAGCAGTATTCCCTTCCATCGCAATGTCCTCAAGCTAAAGACCACAGGAGCACAGCTGAAGGGAGGGGGAATGTACACCCGAGTACATGGGTATATGAGTAAAAGATGGTGTCGAGTAAGTTTTAGAAAGGACAGAGAGGATCTGGGCTTGTGTTAAGTAATTTAAGGGAGGACATTTTTCTCTGAATTGGCAGCTGTCAGGAAGTGGGCATAATTCTATGGTTGGATATCTTGGTCTTCCATAGAAGCAGTAAGGCTAAATCTGTTAATTGTGAAGGCATCCACAGTCACACATAGTAATCAGGATAAGAGGATGTGTGGTCACTGCTGTGGCTTGAACCACGTTCAGGTCTTGTCTGTGTTCAGGTGGATTATGAGATGGTCTTGATTTTGCCATAATCCATGATAGTCATACAGTGACCTTATTTGATGTTGCTGTTGTGTGAAATTTTTAATGTTCGGCAGAACATCAAGGCCAAGGTGAGAGTACCAGGCCAGCTCCTGGATGTCAGGGGCTGCCTTTTTCTTTGTCACCTGTAATAATAGTTGGTGTGGGTTAAGGGCTCAACTGTTGGTTGAATGAACTGAGTGGATTAACAAGTGTTTAGTAAACAAAGTAAGAACCTCCAGTTACTATTTTTATTTTACAGTGGCTTAGGTAACATTTGGATACACTTACATCATTTTTTTTAATAATTTTTTTTCACATAAGAAAGCTGCATAAGGACTAGATTAACATCGTTACTAAAGCTAAATGAAAGAGACACTTGAAAAGATACCAAGAATGAGAATTACCATATCCAACATGGGTCATATGTGAGGACAGGGGCAGGGATGTATTCTCTCCATCTGTTCACCACTCTTAAATCCCAGCACAAGTTTATATGCGTTGCATATTCTCAGCAAATGTTTAACATTATATAGAGGTCCTGAGATGAGAACAGAATCCACTAGGCGTTTCCTATGCTAAAAAACTGAAACTATTAGTTTAGGTTTCCATTTCCTTTACAGGTGCCTCTGACAGGAAAGAGTACATTTAAGCTGTAAATATTATCATATAATTTAGATAACATGTATTTAGAGCTTATACTCCTAAGTACATTTTAGACTTCATGTCATTTGGTCTTCATAAAATCCTTTAAAGTATGTGTTATCATCCCCACAGAACAGATGAGAAAATCAAAGTTTCAAATAACTTGCTAGAAGGCTGCACTTTTATTTGATAGAAGTAGGATTCAAACCAAGGTCTCTTTGACTTAAAACTCATACATTTAATCATTATTATATATCATAGTCAGCATAGCACTAGGCATACAGTAGATGATCGTTTTCTTTTTTTTTTAATCAGTTTTATTTTTGGCTGTGCTTGGTCTTCATTGCCACGCATGGACTTTCTTGCGTTGTGGTGAGCAGGGGCTTCTCTCTAGTTGCAGTGTATGGGCTTCTCACTGCAGTGGCCTCTCCTGTCACAGAACACTCTCACAGGTACTATAGTGTGGGCTTTGCTGGTTGCAGTGCATGAGCTCAGTAGTTGCGGCACACAGCTTTAGTTGCCCCACAGCATATGGAATCTTTCCAGACCAGGGATCAAACCCATGTCCCCCGCACTGGCAGGTGGATTCTTAACCACTGAACCATGAGGGAAGTCCTCAACAAAGGTTTTTAAAGTTACTTGCTTGGTAGACCAAATACTAGTGATATCATAGTGTAAAAGAACCTAGAAATAAATTGACTTTAAAATTTTTCTAATTGATAGAGCAGAGAGCAAACATATAAAATAACTCTAAAATAACTGAAAATAACTAAAAAATCCAAAGGACCACAAAAATCTAAAAAATCCAAAAAAGCTCACAGGACTACATTTACTATTTTAGTAAAACTGAAAGACAAATGTATCAATCAGAAGGGTGATATAAGAATGTCAAAGTTGGCTCTCTCCATTGGAACACATTTCCAGGAAGGATTTTCTCTGGCCCAAGGAGTTCATCTCTTTCATTCTGATAGCTGACACATCATTACTGAAAAAATAGATATATCTATTTCACTCAGTCTAATGCCTGAGTGATCTCTGATTAGAATTTGTCTTCATAGGTTGTCCAAGGTCAGTGAAGGTCAGAAGATTCCTGTAACCAAGCAGATCAGCAATCACAATTCTCACTGGAAATTACTAAATTGACATCTGGATTTCTACCTCACTCTGTGTAAGTTTGGTTAGACTACCTCTGAAAGTCAGATTTATCCTTCAAAAATGGCCATGATGGTGTTCTGAATGTGTAAGTCATTCATTCATTCAATGTATTATGTATTACCTGTTACATATTATATATTACCTATTATGTATTATTACCTATTATGTATTATTCTGCATTGCCTATATCCCAAGAACTGTGATAGGAATGTAAAAATGAAAAACAATTCTTCTAAACAGTTTACAGTGCAGCAGATGGACACAGATGAGAAGCAGATGACTATAATGCATTGTGGTAAGTGGCATGACACTAAGGAAAAGACGTGGTACCCTGAGATCTAAAGAGTGTGGAAAGGTAGCCCAGACTTAAGAGCTGTAGCAAGGCATCCTGGGAGAAATGATATCTGGGAAGAATGAATTGGCCTCGTTAGCTGAAGAGTAGGTGATTGTGTAGATAAGTCTGTTGTGGGAATGGGGGTGAGGGTCAGGAAAATGCTTGTGTTCCATGCAAAGGTCACAGCACTCTCAAAAGCCCGTGTCTCGTTGGGACCCAGGCATTAGGTACTGACAGCTCTGTCTGGGCCCATGTCAGCAGCCTTACGACATCAGATGAAATAGATCACCTGAGACATATTTGATGTTTCATCCTTATAACAACAAATACTCTTCTTCTCTGACCTCTTTTCTTTTACCCCAGCCACATAAACAGACAGGAAGCCAAAGCCCAGCAGTCAGCAGCACTCCTCTGGACTTGATCCTCTATGATGTCATCGGGCTTTGTTTCCTCGTGTTTAGAGAAAGACTGTGGAAGCGTTGCCGTGGCAGTTCTGTTAAACATGAGTCATTTTGGACACCTTCACATGTGCAGCACTCTTCATTGAAGAGATATCAGTTCGTGTACTGTTTGCAAACAGCACAGAGTTCAGGGGTTTGGAACCTGCTCTTGGAAGCCTCAGATATGGTTCTGTAAAATGGAGGAGGGATCAAAGGTTGGCTTTCACAGTGCATTCTTTAGGATTTCAACATAATAAAGGTGAATTTTAGCATAGAATAGTATTGAAAATAGTATAGCTAATAGGGAATATCTACATACCCTACCTATGAAAGCTTACTTCTTTGCCATTTAATATTGACCTGCGTTCTTCTCAACACAAGGAACAGAGTGGTGGATAATGAGGATGAGATTCTGTGATGTCTCCTAAACCTGTAACATGTCTTCATGGATTTAAGAATATTTCATTCAACCTCTTATATACTCAAGATGTCCAGATTGTATCTTGGGAAAAAAAAATTTATGTATGAAAGAAAAAACACATTTTAATAAATATAAAACAAAACAAAACAAAAAAACCCACACAGAACTGAGTGAGCCACCTTAAATTTTGGGGCCACCTTAAATTAAAAATAACTGACAATGACAGAATTTAAAACAAATTGTCTCATTCATTTCATTGCTAAATTTTCAAAGTAATTATGGGAGGTGGCTAGATCAAATCAAGAATAAAAATGTGAATAAAATAATTCAGAAAGGCCTTCTGTCTCCACTACTGATTCCTCGTGCCATTTCTCTGATGTTATCACTAGTGTCATTTGGTTTTTGGCTCTGCCGGTGGTTTTTATAGCTTTATATATTACAGTTGGAGAAGGCAATGGCACCCCACTCCAGTACTCTTGCCTGGAAAATCCCATGGATGGAGGAGCCTGGTGGGCTGCGGTCCATGGGGTCGCTGAGGTTCGGACACGACTGAGCGACTTCAATTTCACTTTTCACTTTCATGCATTGGAGAAGGAAATGGCAACCCACTCCAGTGCTCTTGCCTGGAGAATCCCAGGGACGGGGGAGCCTGGTGGGCTGCTGTCTATGGGGTCGCACAGAGTCGGACACAACTGAAATGACTTAGCAGCAGCAGCAGCATATTACAGTATTAGCTCTGTTCTTGACTTGTTAGTTTTAGGTATTATTTAGTTCTCCAATGAAGGAAAAGAAATGTAATATTTCACACTGTCTCCCAATCCCATTTGTCCCTCAATTTTTTTTAAGTTACATTGTAGTTGTACTTTATCAGTTGCCTTCATGACTTTACTGCATTCTTAAAACACTGTTTTGGATTTGTTGACTTTACATAGAGAATACTGACTCCTTTCAAGTAAAAAATTGAAATGTGTTCACTTTACTCTTTTTTCACTTTTTACTTCTTAGTCTCCTTCCAATGATCATTGTTTAAGGTTACCCCATTTTATAAATTTGAGATCCTATTCTGTTACTATAGTTAGTGTCATTTGAATGTTTATATAGATGACTTAAAACTTAAAATAAATACATAGTATTTGGGACATTATTGAACTGAGCAATATGTTGCATCTGTAGAGGAAGAGATGTCGTTTGCATTTCACCACTCCAAAGAGGACTTTCCTAGCATCTGTCAGTCTATCTCAAAGTATCTTCAGTTTTCTTCTCTTCTTATAGGTTATAATCAGCTGTTACTCTTTCTTGAATGACATACCATCCTCTTTCATGTTCTCCTTATTTAGCTTTTTCTTTCCCTGGAATATCTTTTCAACTAAACTTTTGCATTTTTTCTTTTGAACTTTTCATTTCATACTGGTGTATAGCCCATTAACAATGCTGCAGTAGCTTCAGGTGAACATTGAAGGGACTCAAATGTATCTCCATTCTCCCCTAAATCCATCCCCCACCGCCAGGCTGCCACATGACGTTGAGCAGAGTTCCATCTGCTATACAGTAGGTCCTTGTTGGTTATCCATTTTAATATAGCAGTGTACATGACCATCCCAACTCCCTAACTTATCCCTTCCCTTTGGTAGCCTAAAGTTCATTTTATAAGTCTGCGAGTCTCTTTCTACTCAAATAAACTTTCTGACATAAGGTGTATGAGCTGTTAGTTGTCCACATTCTTATACATCTTAAAATGTATTTTCTTTTTCATTTGACTGTTAGCAGTGTATCAAATTCTAATTTCAAAATAATTCTATTCTGGACATTATAGACACTGCCCATTGCCTTCCAATGCCCTGTGCTGCTGCCGAGAGGATTACCATCATCAGTCTGACTCTCATGCCTTTTAGGACACCTTTTGTCTCTGTGAATGCTTTCAGGATTTTTCTCTTAGGACATTTGGTTATAGATTTGAGATATTGTTTATAAATCAAAAAGAAGACAAGCATTCTCTTTTAAGATGAATTGTTAACATTTTTGTATTGTATGCATTTTCTAGTTTTGATATAGTTGAGTGTCACCTGCATGACTTTAGGAGATGATTTGAGATACATTCCTGATCAGATGCAATGATTTTTTTCCATAAATGATTGTTATTTAAACCAATGACCATCATATTATTTTTTCTTTCTACATGTCTCTTAATACCTTTCCATCTCAGGGCTTTAACTAACTTCAAAAGCAACTCAAGATAAGGAGGAACTATGTGGGATACAAAGAAAGAGCCAGACTTGGCTTTCTATAAATGTACTGTGTACTATGTCTGAGTCATAATCATCTTGTTGACTGTTTACTTTCCCTGTTGTCAGCACAATAGAGCTTACACCAACGGCTTGGAAGTGAGTTACACACTATTCTTAGTTTATTACAATCAGCTCTTAATAACTTGGGGACTCATTAGATACTCTGTGAACTGGCTTCTTTTCCTTATGTGGCCTGGAAATGGCCTTGTGCTGGAGCATTAGACCTTTTTAAAACCAGGACTTTTATCCCAGTGTCAAAGTGTAAATAAGGGAAATGAAGAAATTCAGTGGACAATTGTGATGCTTAACGCAGGTTTAAAAACTTGATCAGTCTTCAGTGGGCCTAGAATTCTGTGGCCTTTGGTACTTTCTCTTAAAATTCTTTGATGTTATTAGAGTGTAGCTTTAGCTTTTGGCTAAAGTGTTGATGAAAATGATAATTAGTTTAAAAAGGGGTATCTTGATTCTTAAAGGAGAATCTAACAATTTAGAAGGGATTATACTCTTTATTGGAGAAGGCAATGGCAACCCACTCAGTACTCTTGCCTGGAAAATTCCATGGACGGAGGAGCCTGGTAGGCTGCAGTCCATGGGGTCGCTAAGAGTCAGACACGACTGAAGTGACTTAGCAGCAGCAGCAGTAGCAGCAGCATACTCTTTATGTATGGATGTGAGAGTTGGACTGTGAAGAAAGCTGAGCGCCGAAGAATTGATGCTTTTGAACTGTGGTGTTGGAGAAGCCTCTTGAGAGTCCCTTGGACTGCAAGGAGATCCAACCAGTCCATTCTAAAGGAAATCAGTCCTGGGTGTTGTTTGGAAGGACTGATGCTAAAGCTGAAACTCCAATACTTTGGCCACCTCATGCGAAGAGTTGACTCATTGGAAAAGACTCTGATGCTGGGAGGGATGGGGCACAGGAGGAGAAGGGGATGACAAAGGATGAAATGGCTGGATGGCATCACCGACTCGATGGACATGAGTTTGGGTGAACTCCGAGAGTTGGTGATGGACAGGGAGGCCTGGCGTGCTGTGATTCATGGGGTCGCAAAGAGTCAGACACGACTGAGCGACTGAACTGAACTGAGCTGTTACCTGATATTCTTTGTGTTTCTTTAATGTACATTCATCTAATACAGAATATAGCTAATCAGTGAAATGCAAACTAAAACTGCAACAAGCTATTGCTTCACATGTTAGAATGCCCAGTATTAAAACCACAAGCAATAAGTGTCATCAAGGATGTGAAGGAAAGGGACCAGTTTTGCACTGCTGGTGGGAATGTAAATTGGTATAGCATTATGGAAAATAGCATGGAGGTTCCTCAAGAAATTAAAAGTAAAACTGCCGTATGACTTGACACTCCCACTTCTGGGTATATATATATGAAGGAAATAGAATCACCATTTTACAAAAAAAATCTCTTTTTCATGTTCAGTGCAGCATTACTCATAATAGCCAAGATGTGGAAACAACTTAAGTGCCCATTTTTTGATGGCTGAGTAGATAAAAATGTGATGTGTGTGTGTGTGTGTGCATATGTGTATCACATACGTATGCACACTGTGCTTAGTAACTCAGTTAAATCGACCTAAGCACAGGTCGATTTTTGCGACCCCACGGACTGTAGCCTGCAAGGCTCCCCTGTCCATAGAATTCTCCAGGCAAGAATACTGGAGTGCTCCAGGGCATCTTCCTAACCCAGGGCTCAAACCCAGGTCCCCTGTATTGTGCCCAGATTCTTTACAGTCTGAGCCACCAGGGAATTCCACGTACACAGACATACTCAAGCACAATGGGATATTACTCAGCAACAAAAAAGAAGGAAATCCTGCCATTTGCAAACATAAATGAACGTTGAGGACATTATGCTAAGCAGAAAAAATCAGACAGAGAAAGACAAATACTGGGTAATATCACTTATATATGGAATTTAATAAGACAAACTCATAGAAACAGAGAGTAGAATGGTGGTTGCCAGGGGTTAGGGTGGGGATAGGAGAAATGGGAAGATGTTGATTAAAGTGTACAAACTTCCAATTATAAAATGAATAAGTTCTGGCAATTTAATGTACAATATGACAGGTATTAAAAATTAAAATCCAATTAAAATAAAATCCAAGAGATTAAAAATACAGAATAATCAAATAAATATCAAATATTATGAGCATTATTGAGTAGTGGATTTAAGAGCATGACTTTTGGAGTGAAGGCTTCCCACGTAGCTCTGTCGGTAAAGCATCTGCCTGCAATGCAGGAGACCTGGGTTCCATTTCTTGGTCAGGAAGCTCCCCTGGAGAAGGAAATGACAACCCACTCCAGTATACTTGCCTGGAGAATCCCATGGACAGAGGAGTCTGGCAGGCTACAATTCATGGGATCACAAAAGTTGGATATGACTTAGTGCTATGTTTGGAGTGAGAGACTAATTTCAAATTTTGGTATTTCTTTTGACTACATTAATGACTTGGGTAGTTAATCTTTTACTGCTTTGATTTACTTGTCTGCAAAATGGTGCTATTATTGTGCTTCAGATTATTGTTAAGTTTGATTGAAATAGTCCATGTAAAGCATGGGATAATTGTAAGCACTCAAGCATTATTTTTTCTTAGATGCTTTTCTTCCTCTTCTTTTGCCTGAAATACATCTTTTTACTCTTTAACTAACTTATATTCAGCATTCAACTCAGAGATCAATTCCTCTAACAAAGCCTTCTTTGACTATTGCCCCTAAATCCAGATTGCATATATCTTTCTACATATACCCAAGGCACAGATTATTTCTCCCACCATATTGTACCACATTGCAATTCCCTGTGACTGCCACATGTTGCTAACTGCACTGAGATCTTAATGAGGGCAGGGGCAATAGTATGTATCTCAACTGAACGTTAAGTGGAGGACTCTCTATTTCTCCCAGAGTTTAGCACATTGCCTAGCACATAAAAGTACTAAATGAATAATTGTTCAATATTTATATAGTTCATTAAAAATCTTTTTCATCTATACTTATACAGTCAATTGGTTTTCCATCAAGGTGCCAAATAAATTAAAGGAGAAAAGAAAGTAGTTTTAGTGAATATTGTTGCAGCAACTAGATACACACAGGGCAATAAACTGATTCCTTATTCCACACATAAAAATAATTCTGGGTTCATTGTAGATCTAAATATGGGACCCAAACCTTAAAACTTCTTGAATTGCTATGTACTTTAGTAGCTGCCAGCCACATCTGTCTGTTTAAATTAAATCTAAAAAGCTTCCTAAGTCATTCCCGGCACATATAAATTGCTTAATAGCTAGATATGCCTACAGGTTACAGTATTGGATGGTGCAGCTAAGGCAGAAAATTCAATCATCAAAGAAAACTGTATTAGATTGTGCTATTTAAAAAAATGTATGAAAACATCTTTAAGACCTTGGTGTAGGCAAAGATTTTCTGTACAGGGCAACAAAAAGCACTAAACCATAGGAGGAGAAAAGTTGATATTTTGGACTTCAAAATTTTTGAGTCTCTAAAGTCACTATTAAGAAAATGAATAGACAAGCCACAGACAAGAAAAATATTTTTTATTGTATGTATATCTGACCAAGAGTTTGTTATCTAGACCAAATGAAAGTCCAATCAAATTGATAACACAATATCATTATACCTTTTAGAATGGCTAAAATTGAAAAGATCAACAATTCAAAATACTTTTGATGGTGTAAATGAATGCGATCTCCCCTATATTTACTAGTGGGAGTGTAAATCTGGTGCAAGTACTTGGAGAACTGTTTGGCAATTTTTAATAAAACTGAATACACATCTAATTTATGACCCAGGAATTTCACTCCTGTGTATTTACTGAAGAGAATGTACAAAGTTGTGCTAAGCATCCATCTTCAAAATTGCCCCAAACTAGGAAAAACCTGATGTCTATCAACAGCAAGATGGATTTTAAAAAAATGGTGGTATATTTGTACAGTAGAATGACACTTAGCAATAAAGAATGACACATACAATAACAGAGGAACGTCAAAAGCATTTTAAGTAAATGCAATGAGACAAAAAGATGTAAATGTTGTATTGTTTCAATCTTATGAGGTCAAAGAATAGGCAAAATCAATAGGCAAAATCAATCTATAGAGACATGATTCAGAAAGTAGGTGCTCTAGGAGCAGGGGAAAGGATGAATTGATTGGAAAGGGGATGAAGGAATCTGTGGGCGATAATAAAAATATTTTTTATCTGGCTTTGATGGTTACATGGATATATTGTCCATGTCAAAACTTACGAAACTGAGATCAGGGGTCCAAAGTTAAACTCTGGACAGAGATGCAAAAGAGACACAAACTCAGGGTCTCAAAAGTTTGAACAAGATAAAGGTCTAATTACTGAAACTATATAAGTGTATAGTTACCATAATTGGGGAGAGCTGAAGAAAGCATCAACCAGAGAAAGACCAACAGCAAATATGGCTTAATGTTGGCCACCAAACAGGTGGCCAGGGACACTTTAAATCCCCTCAACCTCAGTAGAAACACAACCAATCGTAGTATATAGTACAGGATGGGCCTCTTATGATGAACAGTGTGTTTGAGAGCAAAGAGCCACAATTACATTGAGACTTTAAGCTTAGTGGCCACACTAAAATGGCCACACTTCTGCTATGTGCCCCTGCCCAGTTTAGGGAACAGTCACTTCTTTTATACCTCTCCTTTTCCTAAGGGCTGTATTGGGAGAAAAGAGTTAATCTATTCCTTTCCAAAGTTTTCCATTTAAAATTAAGTTTTATCTCCTAATTGTTTCCTTCTATCACATTTTCTTCACATTCCATACCCCAAGTTCTTGCTAACCTTACTTAAGATATGAATGTTTCCTAAAAAGTTTATGAAAATAGCAAATAAAAATTCAGTTAAAAGTTGTTCAACAAAGAATATATAAAGCAAACTGAAAGCAAGAAATTGCCTGAAAGGAACGTGGTATCTATAGTAAGAAACACAGAATCTAAATTCATCTTGAGCCAGGGTACAAGATATAAACGGAGAAAAACGGTCCTCTTTTTAGATTTATTTTCTGTAATAAAAGATACAGTTGTCTGTGGAAAGCAAACCAAAAAGATCTTTTAAAAATGACAGAATCCTGGTGCCCAGATCCTTAATATACGTTTTCTTCCTTCTGTCCTTCTTTGCTTCTTGCCTCCCTTTTCTCTTCTTTTCCTTCTTCTTTTTCTTCTTCATAGTGGTAATGTTAAATGAAGTCAGAGTCACAGAGGAAATGAGAGCTCAGGGAGAAAAGCAAATAGGCAAAAGAAACAAATGATTAACATTATCCTCCATATTTCAAGGAATTCTATCAGTGCTACAAGCCATCCTGTTTAGCTACTGTGTGTGATGTGGAGTAAGGAGGGGGGATTGTCATAATAGTGTGGGTTTCCTTTTCCACACATCATAGCAGAAAGCATTAGTTTTGGAATTAAGGCTAGCTTCAGTTGAAAAGGCTATTCAAAACCTTAATCTCAGTTTCCTCATCTGATAAATGGGGATGACAAGCAATATTTTATAGGGTGGTTTCAAAAGCTTCACTTGCACCTGATCCACGGTAGATACTCTGTGTGCTGCTCCTTTGGACAATCCTTTTCAAATAACCATTATTTTCTTCATTGTCAACAAATTATGGCAAATAGAAAGAAAAACATTTTCTGTTTGTAAAGTACTGCACAGTGTTCAAGTGTTTTCCCATGCATAGATTAAGAGCATCTCAGGAAAAGAAATGAGAAAAAAACAGATGAAAGAGATCCCTTAGGACCGACTCATCTTCTCAGTTTGGGCCCATAGAAGGACCAATCTGTATATTATATTCACCCAGAATTTTCTCCTTTTGTTTGCTTCATGTTTTTTGTGACTAGTGAAACAGTCACACCATCTAAACTTTATTCATTATTTCCAATGAAATTATTCTGTCAGTATAATTTACATCACATTTGTTAAGCTTATTATTATTTAATAAATATTTATTAAATACAAATATATTTTAAAGCACCTGTGCTAGGTGCTTTTCTAGACACTGGAGATAAGTAGTGAGCTAGACATATGAGGTCCCTGCTCTCATTAAAATATAGTGACAGAAAATAAATGAGTAGATAAATAAAGGTAGCAATTTAAAATGTTGGTAAGGCTAAAGAAAATAAAGTGAATTAGAGAAGGCTGAGGTGATAGTGGCTACCTGCACATTGAGCTAAACTGGATTAAAGAAGTACATTGTACAAGTACATTAGTACATTGGATTAAAGAAGTTCTCTTTGTGTATATGTTTGAGCTTGGATGAGTGATAAGGAGAAAACCATGCAAAGATTTAGAAGGAAAATGTTAGGAGGACAATGTTTTTAGAAGGACAAAGATTTAGGAGGACAAATGCAGAAGGAAAAGCAAGTGCAGCATCCCTGAGGCTGGTTTTGTTTTAAATCATAACACGCCTCCCTAGAAGCCCTTAAGAACAAACATACGGGGACTTCCCTTGTGGGCCAGTGGCCAAGAACCCGGCTTCCAAATGCAGGGGATGTGGGTTCTATCCCTGGTCAGGAAACTAAGATCCCACATGCCACACAGTAACTAGGCCCAGGTGCCACAGCTACTGAACCCAAGTGCTCTGGAGGCCACACACCACAACTAGGAAAGGCCACACACACTGCAGCTAAAGAAAAGCCTGTGTACCACAAGGAAGACCCAGCACAGTCAAATCAGTAAATTACAAGAACAAGCATACGTTGGCACTAAGTATCATACTGAATTGCGTGATCTATGAAAAAGATAGTTACAAACATATCCAGGCACACATTCCCAGCTGAATAAAATGGGTTAATTTTTTTCAGCCTCCAAGTGAATAACCTATGATCTATGATCCTCATCAACAAGCAGAAGAAGGTTCACGTGTCCCCAGAGGAGACTTGGTGGATCACTTAACAGAGTGAGTTCTACTAAATTTTATTCTTTGACTTTTCCTACCATATGAGGAAGTATCCGGAAGAATGTAGGGATGGATGAGTTCTGTTCACATACCCTCCTCTGCTTTCACTCCCACTTCCTTTCTTTCTCTCTACAGAGGTACTTGTGACATCCTGTATGGATAAGGAAATGATGTGTATCTTCTACCACCTACTTAGAAATACTTGGGGGCCATTGGCCATGACTGTTATTCTTTCATCCCCACCTGCATCTCTAGCCCTGTCTACCTGGTATGAGAATAAGGTAATGGAAAATGTGATCTAGCGGTCCCCAAAGTGAAACTTGCTCATCCTTGGATGGTTGTATTAAGGGTGAGTATTTTTTTCACTGTGTTCTGCTGTGTTCAATTGTTTTTTACAACAAGTATAATTGGGAAGATCCCCTAGAGTAGCTTATGGCACCCCACTCCACTCTTCTTCCCTGGAAAATTCCATGGGCAGAGAAGCCTGGAAAGCTACAATCCATGGGGCCACAAAGAGTTAGACACAACTGGGCAATTAAGCACACACACACATAAAAAGTTATAGTTTTCTTATTTTTAAGACATATATTGTCTCACAGAACTAGATAAAAATCTGAAAACAACCTTGATTTTTTTGTGGTGGCTGCATCAGTCCCCCCAGTTGTAACATGCAAAAGGGCGGGGGGTGGTGGTAATTTGTAACTTGTGTTGGCCAGGTAGCCTTGTAGGCTATTTTTGCAACCCACCTATGCTAAAATCTTCACTTAGATACAACGTATAACTCTTTCCATTTTTTTTAAAGCATTCTTAAGAGAACTGTTTTCAATAACAAAGATGTCACAGTGTGTTTAAAATAAATTTGATTCAGTCACAAATGTTAAAAACACCTCTAGCACAAAGAGAATTAAACTTGTGACAAGGGCTAAGGATAAGATAAACAGTTTGGGAAAGGGTGTGATATCACTCATCTCTTTAGGAAAGCACTTCTCTGTCTTAGAGCTCCAGGCAGAGGAAACGGGAAGGCGGGGCGAACATGGACGTGTTCCAGAGGAGATGGTGGGTCATGGAGAATGAATGAGTCAACTGGCATCAGAGGGCGTGGAGTGAGGGATGGGGAAGAGGCAAGAAAGGAAGCAGTGGGGCCTTTGAACACCCTCACTCCCACACCTATGTACCCACAGCAGGGCTGCTGGGGTGCATGAACAGCCTTAGTGTCAGGACACAGTGACTATGTTCCTCAAGCAGCCAAACCACTGCCAGAAACTGGCCTGATGCTGGGGAAGACTCTGACGCACCAAGGTTGGAGAGGTGATGAAAGTAGAAGAATCACTGCAGGAGATGAGCCTTGTAAAGCGTCAGCATTTTGGTCCTCTGCTTGAAGAGGGTGGGAGGGAAATGAGAAATCACTTCTTGAAAAGAAGCAATGCAACAGAAGTAGGTGGCACTGACTTAGTTGTTGTAAGAACCCACAGAGCTCTTTCTGTATCATCTGTGTGGGGTATTTTAGTTACCCAGTGGACATGGAGGAGAAAACGGCCATCATTTATGTGAGTATCTACTTCTGCACCTCACGTCACTAGCATTAAACCCCTAATGTTTGCCCAAGTTGTTTATCATATCTTGCTCATCATATTTACATTCCTGGCATTTAAAAGTCCTTTAAATTTATGTAACACTTGATATTTCAAGGATATTAAAATTCTTTGAGAACTTTCTTACTTAATGCTCATGTATTTCTATTAAACAAATGGGAGTACCATGTAAATTCGTATGCCATACATAGTAGCTAAATGTTATATAGCTATGAGAAACAACAACAAAAAATGACAAAACACGAGCACCTCAGATCAGTTCAGTTCAGTCACTCACTTGTGTTTCACTCTTTGAGACCGAATGAACCGCAGCACGCCAGGCCTCCCTGTCCATCACCAGCTCCCGGAGTCCATCCAAACCCATGTCCATCCAGTCGGTGATGCCTTCCAACCATCTCATCCTCCTTCGTCCCCTTCTCCTCCTGCCCTCAATCTTTTCCAGAATCAGGGTCTTTTCCAATGAGTCAGCTCTTCACATCAGGTGGCCAAAGTATTGGACTTTCAGCTTCAACATCAGTCCTTCCAGTGAACACCCAGGACTGATCTCCTTTAGGGTGGACTGCATGGAGATCTCCTTGCAGTCCAAGGGACTCTCAAGAGTCTTCTTCAACACCACAGTTCAAAAGCATCAATTCTTCGGCACTCAGCTTTCTTTATAGTCCAACTCTCACATCCATACATGACCACTGGAAAAACCATAGCCTTGACTACATGGACCTTTGTTGGCAAAGTAATGTCTTTGCTTTTCAATATGCTGTCCAGGTTGGTCATAACCTTCCTTTCAAGGAGTAAGCGTCTTTTAATTTCATGGCTGCAATCACCATCTGCAGTGATTTTGGAGCCCAAAGAGATAAAGTCAGCCACTATTACCACTGTTTCCCCATCTATTTGCCATGAAGTGATGGGACCAGATGCCATGATCTTAGTTTTCTGAATGTTGACTTTTAAGCCAACTTTTTCACTCTCCTCTTTCACTTTCATCAAGAGACTCTTAATTGTGCTCTAGTTAATGTTCTATCTTTTTGGCACTTTTTTTTTTTTTTTTTTTAAGTAAAGCAAAAAATGCTTGGAAATAAAAAGACTGGCTTCACCATTATCCTCTTACAACTTCCAGAGTGATCTATTAAACCATAAATGAAATTCTTTTACTCCTATGACTTGGGGTTCTTCCCACTAGAGAGAACAATGAAAGAAACGAACTAAAAATCCTAACAACTTCATAGCCAAAAGCACTTTGCAATTTTATCCCTGCCTGCCTATCCACACTAGGGGTGGTCACCACACACCTTTCTGTTGTTATTTAGTCACTAAGTCTTGCCTGACTCATTTTCGACCCCATCGACTGCAGCACATCAGACTCCTCTGTCCATGGGATTTTCCAGGCAAGAATACTAGAGTGGGTTGCCATTTGCTACTCCAGGGGATCTTTTCCACCCAAGGATCAAACCTGCCTCTTCTGCATGGCAGGCACATTCCTTACTGCTGAGCTACTGGGGAAGCCCCATCATACACCTTGGTGTATACCTAATTGTCTTAAAGTCATTATTAAGAATGCATTCTGTACTCTGAAAATATTGTTTTCCAGTAAGTTAAGGTAGGTGGTCACTCATCTTGAATTTCATTTCTTTGCCCCTTCTACCTTTTTCTACATTTGAGCTACACTGGTCATCTAAAACTGTCTAAGATTTCATGAGGAAGCAAACCTCTTTCATGTCTTAGAGTCCTTGCCCAAGGCACCATTCTGCCTGGAACACATTCCTCCTTTTTGAGTTGTTAGCATTTAGGCATCTTTCAAGTCTGCTGCAATTCACATCTACACACCCCACTTTAAATCTTTGAAATGCTTTCATTACTCTTCTCATTGCAGTGTCAAGATTTATAATATTATATTTGCATATGCATTTATTTTTTGGTGTTTGTCTTCTCCACAGGTCTCTGAGGCAGGGACAAGGCTAGTTCTCAGCTTGTCTCTAAGGATTCCTTCACAAGCATTGCTATGGATCTGGTTTTTTCATGGCAATGTCCTATTCCCATCAGTGTCTGGAACATAGTAGGCACTACATGCGTTTGTTCAATAAATAAAAGGATACAAAGTCATAGCATTCCCTCATGAAAGTATTTTTCAAGAATTCAATTAACATCAGTTTCTATTGAACTTTAACTCTGTGTAAGGCATGAACAAAAGGGTTCAAGACCCAACAGCATCAGCCAGTACTTGGGGGAAAGGCTGAATCTTAGTCTAAACCTTCTGAATCCAAATCTGCTATTTAACAAGATATACAGGTGATCTTAATCATACATTAAAGTCCAAATGTACTAACTTAGTGCACATTTATGTAATAAACCTGGAAAAACAAGAAACTAAATGACTACTCATTTCATTTTTAAGGAACCTTCCTGGGCTATCAAAATAGACCAGTTCCTATTTTAAAAGTTGGTGAAAATTTTGCCAATTATTCTGAACTTCTTCAATGCTATCCTTGATCTTTCTTGTAAATTATATAACAAAATAGATAACTCTGTTAGTCGGATTTCTGACTTTCTTTCTTGGTACATTGTCCTAATCTGAGCAACGAAGATTTGGGATGTAGTCTAAAATAAACATTAAGAAATATATAGTACTGAAATTCTGCAGTGGTTTTAAAATAAGTATAATTGTCTCACATAGAAAATATTAGTGATTAAAGGTAAAATCATTGTGATGCATAATAAACTCATTCACATTAGTGATTCACGTGTCATTTTTGCATGTCTTCAAAGGCCCAGTGAACTTTTGCACAAAAAGAATTTTTGCCTTTAACTTACTTCTCTAGAGTTCATTGATTTCCTGTTAACCGAGATTTTGAAATACCAACTGAGGTTTGCTCTAGAATAAACAGACAATTTGAGAAGGACCCAAGCCAGTATTCAGAATGCTAAAGGTGGTCAAATGAACTCTGATTCAAAGCAAATAATATTACAAGTTCCATAGTTGATCTGGTATTCTCATCGACTCTGGGGCCTTCTTTATCAGCCAGAATGCCACAAACAGGGCAGAGAGAGCAAACTCATTCTTACATGCCAAGGCATGTTGAGCTCAGCATTTAGCATGCCAGGTAACTGCCAAATACAAATCTTTGCACAAAATCTGAATAAATATAGTTGTCACTGTATTCATGAAAAATTTTGACTCTAGTATTGAAAAAATAAGGTAAAGTACAAGTTTGCCTTCCAGGGCCCCAAACCCGAACCTAAAAACATCAGGTCGTACATGAATTCCTCAACTGACTGTTTGATTGTAGTGTCCATTGATGATGTAGGATGCTTTAGATTGCTACTATTAAATTCTGTAAATGCCCAAGTAAACAGAGAAAAACTAAGTTTCAATAAAGTGAATTCTGGGCACTCTCCAAGTATAGAAGTGGCTAAGGCTTCAGGATGGAACCAGAAACCTGAGGAAGGCTCTAATATTCTGGAAGGGTCTAATATTGCCAAGGCAGCACAGTGGAGAGGTTACAGCTTAGGCTTTGGAATCAACAGGACTTGGCTGAAATAGTGGTTTGCATCATTTGTACTGAGCTTCAGCTCTGAGTAAACAATAAAAATTATTTGGAATTATTTTAAAGGATTAAATCAAACCATCAGATAATACATAAGAGTTACTATTAACAATAAAAGAGGATACTAGAATTAAAAATAAAGCCATAAACAAAAATTGAGGCTTTGCTGGTGGCTCAGTTGTAAAGAAACTGCCTGCCAATGCAGGAGATACGGGTTTGATCCTTGGATTGAGAAGATCCCCTGGAGAAGGAAATGGCAATCCACTCCAGTATTTTTGCCTGGGAAATCCCATGGACAGAGGAGCCTGGCAGGCTATATACTCCATGGGATGGCAGAATAGTCAGACATGACTTAGCAACTAAACAGAACAATTAACAAAAAAATTAAGCTTTCCAGGAACCTCAGAGCATTCACAATGGCATAAACTAGTTATATTTTAACTCCATTCTTCCCAGAGGTTAGCTTGGGACAATTCATTTATTCATTCAGTGTGTGTTGATTGAAAGTTCACACTACATTGTGCTCGTAGTTGGGATGCAAAAAGATAAAGAGCTTGTGAAATGACACTCGGAGTTTAGTGAAGATAAGCACTTTTTAATAATAGTCATATCTTCAAAAACTATTTGAATTGTGATCAATATTATGGAAGAGAATTATAGGATGCTCAGAAAATACACCAAGAAGAGCTAACTTAAATGGCAATGTCAGGGAAGTTTTCTGAGAAAAAAAATGGCAATTCCCCTAAAATGTGAAGAAGGAATAGGAGCTTGCCAAGGGCAGTCCAGGCAAAGAGAGCGGTATCCGTATAGCATTGAATTTGACAGAGTTTGTGCTATTGGAAGAGCTGCTTAGGCGAAAAATGGTGGGAACTCAAATGAAGCTGGACCATGCAAAGCTCTGGGGGTCTTTATCCTGGACACAGTGGGCTGCTGTTCAAGGGTTTTAACAGCAGGTGAACAACGTGGTCTGATCACCCTAGCTTCCATGTGGGGGATAAAATAGAAAGAGACAATATTGGAAGCAAGGAGACTAGTTTATTAGGGGAGTGTCTTAAGACATTGGAGCACAGATCTACCTTTAGCACACTCTCTGTGCAGACAACTTCACTGGAGCATGAAATGCATTGGGCAAGTTTTATGAGCTCACATTCTAGTTCCCTTTAGACCACTTTCAAACATGTGTTTCCTAAGGGATTAACTGACAACTGTGTATGTTGGCTCATCCACTTCCAACAAATATTTATTAAAATTTCTCATGGGTTGATGACCCTCCTAGGCACTGGGAATCAAGCAGTGAACAAAATATATGAAAACATTGCTCTCATCAGTGTTCTATTCTAAGGCAGAAGAACTTAAGCAAGTAAACAATAAATATATAATGGATAACATGATAATTATTTTATGAAGAAGAGTAAATCCAAATGAGAGTGTGGGAAGGTGATACAGTTTAGGGTGGTCAAGGGAGATCACTCAGATATGGCAGTTTTTTAGCACAAATGAAAAGTAGGGCATTTAAAACCTAGAAGCTGATCATTTCAGCCATGATTGATTTGATACAGATGAAAGACAACATAATTTGATGCAAAGGCCCTGAGATGAATGTTGTGCTTAAAATTTTCAAGACAGAAACCTGGACTTTTGGTCAAGATTAATGTGATTTCTGGCTTCCCTGGTGGCTCAGCTGGTAAAGAATCTACCTGCAATGCAGGAGACCTGGGTTTGATCCCCGGGTTGAAAAGATCCCCTGGAGAAGGGAATAGCTACCCACTCCAGTATTCTGGCCTGGAGAATTCTGTGGACTGTATCATCTATGGGGTCACAAAGAGTTGGACACAATTGAATGACTTTCACTGTCTTTTCTTTTTCAATGTGATTCCACAATTATCATCATCATCATCATGTAACGTCCTAGAAGTTTTATAAGACTTACTGTTGCTGAGCTCCATCAGAAGCAGTCTTATATTAGGCAGAGCTTAGAACTCAACAAAATTCTAAATGTCTAAGTAATTTTAGGTTTTATAACACTTTGGTTTTAAAAATGAGGAAAAGAAGTCTTTTTAAGGCAGGTATTTTCAGTCTTTGTATGAATAAAAATAAATTATGTTACTTACTACATGTGCCGGAAACCTCCCAGATAGCTTCTTAATGCTAATGGTCCAAGGCCTGTGCTTTGAAAAATGCCATTTAGGTCCATTTTCATGATTTAGCTCTCACAACTCTTACAGCTCATAATCACTCTCATTGCTTCTCATCTATGCCTGAAATAAAAAATGGGGCATAATATATTAGAAAAGTGACAGACAAACCGAGAAGAAACAACCTTAATGAGAAACCATCTACTACCTAAAAACTGATTGGGAAGGGAAACGAGTGAGTTCAAATTCATTGTCAATTGAAGAATGAGACTTCAGTTCAGTTCAGTCACTCAGTCGTGTCCGACTCTTAGCAACCCCATGAATTGCAGCACGCCAGGCCTCCCTGTCCATCAGCAACTCACGGAGTCCATCCAAACCCATGTCCATCCAGTCGGTGATGCCATCCAACAATCTCATCCTCTGTCGTCCCCTTCTCCTCCTGCCCTCAATCTTTCCCAGAATCAGGGTCTTTTAAATGAGTCAGCTCTTCACATCAGGTGGCCAAAGTATTGGACTTTCAGCTTCAACATCAGTCGTTCCAATGAACACCCAGGACTGATCTCCTTTAGGATGGACTGCATGGAGATCTCCTTGCAGTCCAAGGGACTCTCAAGAGTCTTCTCCACCACCACAGTTCAAAAGCATCAATTCTTCGGCACTCAGCTTTCTTTATAGTCCAACTCTCACATCCATACATGACCACTGAAAAAACCATAACCTTGACTAGACGGACCTTTGTTGGCAAAGTAATATCTCTGCTTTTCAATATGCTATTTTTTTTTTTTTTTAGAATTGTATAATAATTTTATTTATTTTTTAATTGAAGGATAATTTTTTTACAGAATTTTATTGTTTTCTTTCAATTGCCAACATGAATCAGCCATAGGTATACATATGTCTCCTCCCTTTTGAACCACCCTCCCATCTCCCCATCCCACCCCTCTAGGTTGATACAGAGCCCCTGTTTGAGTTTCCTGAGCCATACAGCAAATTCCTGTTGGCTATCTATTTTACATATGGTAATGTAAGTTTCCATGTTACTCTCTCCATACATCTCACTCTCTCCTCCCTTCTTCCCATGTCTATAAGTCTATTCTCAATATGCTGTCTAGGTTGGTCATAGCTTTCCTTCCAAGGAGTAAGCGTCTTTTAATTTCATGGCTGCAGTCACCATCGAAAGTGATTTTGGAGCCCAGAAAAATAAAGTCTGACACTGTTTCCACTGTTTCCCCATCTATTGCCCATGAAGTGATGGGACCGGATGCCATGATCTTCGTTTTCTGAATGCTGAACTTTAAGCCAACTTTTTCACTCTCCTCTTTCACTTTCATCAAGAGGCTCTTTAGTTCTTCCTCACTTTCTGCCATAAGGGTGGTGTCATCTGCATATCTGAGGTTATTGATATTTCTCCCAGCAATCTTGATTCCAGCATGTGCTTCCTCCAGCCCAGCGATTCTCATGATGTACTCTGCATATAAGTTAAATAAGCAGGGTGACAATATACAGCCTTGACGTACTCCTTTTCCTATTTGGAACCAGTCTGTTGTTCCATGTCTAGTTCTAACTGTTGCTTCCTGACCTGCATACAGGTTTCTCAAGAGGCAGATCAGGTGGTCTGGTATTCCCATCTCTTTCAGAATTTTCCACAGTTTCTTGTGATCCACACAGTCAAAGGCTTTGGCATAGTCAATAAAGCAGAAATAGATGTTTTTCTGGAACTCTCTTTCTTTTTCAATGATTCAGCAGATGTTGGCAATTTGATCTCTGGGTCCTCTGCCTTTTCTAAAACCAGCTTGAACATCAGGAAGTTCATGGTTCATGTATTGCTGAAGCCTGGCTTGGAGAATTTTGAGCTTTAATTTACTAGCGTGTGAGATGAGTGCAATTATGTGGTAGTTTGAGCATTCTTTGGCATTGTCTTTCTTTGGGATTGGAATGAAAACTGACCTTTTCCAGTCCTGTGGCCACTGCTGAGTTTTCCAAATTTGCTGGCATATTGAGTGCAGCATTTTCACAGCGTCATCTTTCAGCATTTGAAATAGCTCAACTGGAATTCCATCACCTCCACTAGCTTTGTCCATAGTGATACTTCCTAAGACCTACTTGACTTCACATTCCAGGATGTCTGGCTCTAGGTGAGTGATCACACCATTGCGATTATCTGGGTCATGAAGATCTTTTTTGTACAGTTCTTCTGTGTATTCTTGCCATCTCCTCCTAATATCTTCTGCTTCTGTTAGGTCCATACCATTTCTGTCCTTTTTTGTGCACGTCTTTGCATGACATGTTCCCTTGGTATCTCTAATTTTCTTGAAGAGATCTGTAGCCTTTCCCATTCTGTTGTTTTCCTCTGTTTCTTTGCATTGATTACTGAGTAAGGCTTTCTTATCTCTCCTTGCTATTCTTTGGAACTCTGCATTCAAATGGGTATATCTTTGCTTTTCTCCTTTGCTTTTCGCTTCTCTTCTTTTCACAGCTATTTGTAAGGCCTCCTCAGACCGCCATTTTGCTTTTTTGCATTCTTTTTCTTGGGGATGGTCTTGATTCCTGTCTCCTGTACAGTGTCACAAACCTCCATCCATAGTTCATCAGGCACTCTATCTATCAGATCTAGTCCCTTAAATCTATTTCTCACTTCCACTGTATAATCATAAGGGATTTGATTTAGGTCATACCTGAATGGTCTAGTGGTTTTCTCCACTTTATTCAATTTCAGTATGAATTTGGCAATAAGGAGTTCATGATCCGAGCCACAGTCAGCTCCTGGTCTTGTTTTTGGTGACTGTATAGAGCTTCTCCATCTTTGGCTGCAAAGAATATAATCAATCTGATTTTGGTGTCAACCATCTGGTGATGTCATGTGTAGAGTCTTCTTTTGTGTTGTTGGAAGAGGGTGCACATTAATAATTTTTATTCACTGAAACTCACTTTTCTAATTGGCCTCAGAGACATGTCTTTCTCTATTAATGTATGTTGGGAGGAAATTCTTGAAATAGATATTTTTTATAAAATATCTGGGATTTCTAGAAAATATTGTTATGGTCTATGATATACCAAACATGATTTACATAACATTTATCTTCAAGTATTAGAGTGTACAAATATGCCTAAGCTTTAGATAATTCTTCACAATATTTTCATATCTCAGTTTGTAATGATGATTATTTGTGTACTGGAAATATTTAGAAATGCCAGTTAACAGAGGATTCTGGTTAGTAAAATGCTGGGTAGTATTACTAGAAAATCAGTATAACTATATTTTTCCTTTAAACATTAATATTTGCAACATAATAGAAATGTGCTTTCAATAAAATTGCCTTTATATCAAGAACCAATTAATATTTTCACCTTGCTTAATTATTTCATGGTAACCAAAGTCTCTTCTATACAAGTTTCATGCCAAGATGATTACATCTTGTTAGTCAGTTTCCATTCTGTAAAAGTAGTTGCTGGATCTTCATCTTGTTCTGCCTTGGAAAAGGAAAGTGATACCTCATGTTGGTCAGCTGTTTGGATATGTATGTTGTATTCCCTTCCCTTATAATTAGCTCTTTTTATTACCTCATTTCAAAAGATTATTAAGGGCCTGGGTGACAGCTACTGTTTCTGAAAGCATATACCTGAGATTAGCATTTATAGAAACATAGCAAGGGATATTAACAAAGAAAACACTAATTTTAGATGAGACTCTAAGATTCTGATCTTCAGATTTGCTACTCTCTGTGCAAATTTTTTTCAGAGTGCTTTTAAAAATAATTATGGTTATTATGATAAACAGTTTTAGCTGGAAGTTGAACTTGAAAGAGGACTAATATTTTTCCTTCTGTGTTTATCACTTCTCTATTTGGCCTCAAAACTCAAAATAACTATTCTCCCCACCCAGTAAAATGGTAATTCTTTAGTCAGTTGTTTGTATTAAATATTATCTTGGCTCCAAGTTAAGCACAGAATTTTTTTCAACAGAATCACTGCCATTGCTCCATTAGGCCTGTCAGTACTCCTAAAAGACATTTGATTGTAAGTTCAGTGAGCCTGAATTCTAAAATTCAAAGCAGAATTTTAATAGCTGAAGGCAAATTTATTGGGGGCCAAACCCCATCCAGCCTTCTCCAGAGTCAAGGTGCCAGTGCCCCTCAGGAGTAAAGCACTACTCCTCTTCCTTCTCAGGGGCAGTTTTGGAATCAGAAGGGCCAGTGAAACTGATTATCAAGTTTTCTGTCTTCAGATCATATAACTCCCATCCCGTGGTGGTGAGGATGATGTCCCATTTCCTTTGAAAGGGGAACACAGAATTTAGTTTTTGCTTAAAAGGATGATAAATTTGGATCTGACTCTGAAGCTATTTGGGAGAGGGAAAGTTTATATTACCAGCAGGCTTTTGGAGGCTCCTCTTAGTCATTTTTTCAATTTCCTAAGAAAAAGCCACTCATTCTCCTCAGTATTGTCAATGGGATTGTGCATGTTAAGGAACATGCACATTTATCATTTTAATTGGCTATTGAATGTTTTCTCCATGCTAAGACTTCTCCTTGGCACAGATATCCATCTTATGCATTACAGATGTAAATCACAGTTCAAACAGAAGCATCAGGTACAGTCCTTCCAACGGGGAAGATTACCTGGTAACCTGAGGCTTCCGTATCAAGTGTTAAGATTTCAGGTTTCTGTTCGAAGCACTGCTAATACATTCTTTTGATTGCACTTTTTTAAAAAGACCCCTGTGTGAGGATGCCCAAAGTAATAGAAGTTGTTCATGTAAAATGATAGAAGGATCAGTACTTCCCTGGCTGTCCAGTGGTTAGGACTCCATGCTTCCAATGCATGGGACATGGGTTCAATCCCTGGCTGGAGAACTAAGATCATGGATGCCCACTTGACATGCCGCATGATGAAGAAAAAAACAGCAAGATATAAGGATTGCAACGATTACAGATAGGCTGATTCTTGACTGCTAGCAAAGGAAAACACATGTGTCTCTTGAGTTTTGGGCTTGTGCCAGTCTGGACCTCTACTGTGGCATGTCAGTACTGATGACAGGCACATGGAATAGTCTGGAAGCTGAAATCTTAATATTCCATTCATCTCCTGGAATGTAAGCACCATGAAAACAGGAGCTATGAGCAAAAGTTTTACTGTTTCTGTAAGACCTGGAGAGAGTCAGATACACAATTATTCATTAGTATTCATCCAAGTAAATGGAATTATCCAATCATTTATGAAACATAAATTTATTGAATACTTACCAAGTATACATATTTATTGAACTCTTGTGTGGAATACAGTGATAAATAAGATAAAGAGGTGAACCTTAAGGAATTCTCAGTTTATAAGGGGAGCTAAGTACGAGAAATCTGTATGCAGGTCAGGAAGCAATAGTTAGAACTGGACATGGAACAACAGACTGGTTCCAATTAGGAAAAGGAGTACGTCAAGGCTGTATATTGTCACCCTGCTTATTTAACTTATATGCAGAGTACATCATGAGAAACACTGGACTTGAGGAAGCACAAGCTGGAATCAAGATTGCCGGGAGAAATATCGATAACCTCAGATATGCGGATGACACCACCCTTATGGAGGAAAGTAAAGAACTAAAGAGCCTCTTGGTGAAAGTGAAAGAGGAGAGTGAAAAAGTTGGCTTAAAAGTCAACATTCAGAAAACTAAGATCATGGCATCTGGTCCCATCACTTCATGGGAAATAGTTGGGGAAACAGTGGAAACAGTGGCTGACTTTATTTTTCTGGTCACCAAAATCACTTCTGATGGTGACTACAGCCGTGAGATTAAAAGACACTTACTCCTTGGAAGGAAACCTAGACAGCATATTAAAAAGCAGAGACATTACTTTGCCAACAAAGGTCTGTCTAGTCAAGGCTATGGTTTTTCCAGTGGTCATGTATGGATGTAAGAGTTGGACTATAAAGAAAGCTGAGCACCAAAGAATTGATGCTTTTGTACTGTGATGTTGGAGAAGACTCTTTTTTTTTTTTTTTTTTGGAGAAGACTCTTGAGAGTCCCTTGGACTGCAAGGATATCTCCATCCAGTCCATCCTAGAGGAGATCAGTCCTGGGTGTTCATTGGAGGGACTAATGTTGAAGCTGAAAGTTCAATACTTTGGCCACCTGATGGGAAGAGCTGACTCATTTGAAAAGATTCTGATGCTCGGAAAGATTGAGGGCAGGAGGAGAAGGGGACGACAGAGGATGAGATGGCTGGATGGCATCACCGAACCAATGGACATGGGTTTGGGTGGACTCTGGGAGTTGGTGATGGACAGGGAGGCCTGGCTTGCTGTGGTCCACGAGGTCACAAAGAGTCAGACATGACTGAACGACTGAACTGAACTGAACTGAAGTATGAGTTAAAATAACATTAGAAAATAATAGACAATGTTAGGTATTAGTTTTGTATATTTAAGTTATTTTCAAAATATTTCCATACCCATTTAATATGATCTAATGCTTTCGAAAATACTCTGAAATGTAGTGCATGCTAAATAAATGTGAAAAGTTATAGTTATTAATGGCTTTGTTGTCTCTGAAAAGAACCAATGTTGGGATCACTGCATTAGAAAACTTCTTTGTCATGGATTTCTAGACATGTCTAAACAGAATACAGGCAGTTTATAACATCATCACCTTAGCCTGGTTGCTTATTAGAATCTCATTTGAAATTCTCAGGCAAAACCTGGATCAATTAAGTCTGACTCTCCAGAGGTCCTATGCTGACTGATTCCATTGGTTAAAATCATTATTTTTAATAATACCTGCACATAAGCAAGCATTCAGTTCAGTTCAGTTCAGTGCAGTCACTCAGTTGTGTCCAACTCTTTGCGATCCCATGAATTGCAGCATGCCAGGCCTCCCTGTCCATCACCAACTCCCAGAGTTCACTCAGACTCATGTCCATCGAGTCAGTGATGCCATCCAGCCATCTCATCCTCTGTCGTCCCCTTCTCCTCCTGCCCACAATCCCTCCCGGTATCAGTGTCTTTTCCAATGAGTCAACTCTTCGCATGAGGTGGCCAAAGTATTGGAGTTTCAGCTTTAGCATCATTCCTTCCAAAGAAATCCCAGGGCTGATCTCCTTCAGAATGGACTGGTTGGATCTCTTTGCAGTCCAAGGGACTCTCAAGAGTCTTCTCCAACACCACAGTTCAAAAGCATCAATTCTTCGGTGCTCAGCTTTCTTCACAGTCCAACTCTCATATCCATACATGACCACAGGAAAAACCATAGCCTTGACTGCTGCTGCTGCTGAGTCACTTCAGTTGTGTCCGACTCCGTGCAACCCCATAGACGGCAGCCCACCAGGCTCCCCCGTCCCTGGGATTCTCCAGGCAAGAACACTGGAGTGGGTTGCCATTTCCTTCTCCAATGCATGAAAGTGAAAAGTGAAAGTGAAGCAGACGGACATTTGTTGGCAAAGTAATGTCTCTGCTTTTGAATATGCTATCTAGGTTGGTCATAACTTTCCTTCCAAGGAGTAAGCATCTTTTAATTTCATGGCTTCAATCACCATCTGCAGTGATTTTGGAGCCCCAAAAAATAAAGTCTGACACGGTTTCCACTGTTTCCCCATCTATTTCCCATGAAGTGATGGGACCAGATGTCATGATCTTCGTTTTCTGAATGTTGAGTTTTAAGCCAACTTTTTCACTCTCCACTTTCACTTTCATCAAGAGGCTTTTGAGTTCCTCTTCACTTTCTGCCATAAGGGTGGTGTCATCTGCATATCTGAGGTTATTGATATTTCTCCCGGCAATCTTGATTCCAGCTTGTGTTTCTTCCAGTCCAGCGTTTCTCATGTTGTACTCTGCATATAAGTTAAATAAACAGGGTGACAATATACAACCTTGACGTACTCCTTTTCCATTTGGAACCAGTCTGTTGTTCCATGTCTAGTTCTAACTGTTGCTTCCTGACCTGCATACAAATTTCTCAAGAGGCAGATCAGGTGGTCTGGTATTCCCATCTCTTTCAGAATTTTTCACAGTTTATTGTGATCCATTAGTGGCACATAAACAGCTTCTAAGAATCAAGTCTTAAAACCACGAGATTCTGATTGATTACCTAGACATAGATATTTTTAAATAAATCTCTTGGGACATCCCTGGTGGTCCAGAGGTTAAGAATCTGCCTGCCAATGCAGGGAACACAGGTTCGATCCCTGGTCCGGGAAGATCCCACATGCCTTGGGAGAACTAAGCCCTTGCAGCACAACTACTGATTCCATATGCCCTAGAGCCTGAACTCCAAAACAAGAGAAGTCACTGCAAAAAGAGAAGCCCATGCACAGCAACGAAGACCCAGCACAGCCAAATAAATGAATAGTAAAGAAAATTTTTTAGATCTCTTAAATTCTCCTGTAGTATAGCCAGGGTTGAGAAACACAGAGTTAGGTAATAACAAAAAATTATATCTAATTGCGGGGAAAGTACATTTTTGTCACTGGCTATTGTCACTAATCATCTGTGATAGCAAAGTAATATCCAGTTTAAAGGACTACTCTGTTTAATTTTTCCCATTCATAACTGGTAATGAGGATGATCAGAAAGGGTTTCTATCCCTTAACCTGTGCCAGGTTGGGCCTTGGCAGGCAAGGAAACTATCCTGCAATTCTTGGCCTGTAAGCTGGTGTGGTCCTTCTTAGTCATTTCTCCTTGATGGAAAAAGCCTGGGCATGAATTGCGTGCAAGCTTGTGTGATCATTTCAACACAGATGTCACCATCTATACAAACCACCATCTGGAAAGGATATCTATTTACTCCTTGTACTTTTTACATGGATAAAACAAAACATTGTGTTAATTCAACTTTGGTCTGTAAATACTTCTTCTGTATAATCCATGACACAGTTTGGTACTTTCTTGAATTATCAGTTTCTCAGAACCACTGACATAAATGGATCCTTCTGATGCATTATATCAGCTGTTCAGAAAAAGAAAGTATCACAGAATTGAAAGTTTATTGAAAAACTCAGATACTTTCCATCAAAAGCAAATTTATCAAACTTAATGTCAAAATTTAAATACTAGTATGTGGCTTTTACAATTTTAAGAGAGTCTATATGATTTAAACGTAGAACAGAGAGGTCAATACGAGGTGAAGGAAAAGATGGAATAATTACAGGAAAATTAATGATTCTAACTGAAATCAGCAGGAATGCTAGTGCTTTGAGAGAAAAGAACTGACTCATCTCTCAACACTTAATTCATTTTATTTAGATCACTTAATATAAAGTTTTCCTTATGCCTTCAAATAATTTCACATTTCCGTTCAAATGAGTCACATGGATGGTAGCCTAGGGCAGTTTATTTTGCTAGATCTTTTTTTAAAGTTCAGCTCCACCTGGACAAAATCTGACAAGTTATTATGGACTCATGACTGCAACGGTCTTTGGGAAAAGTAATTTTGATGATAAAAGGAACACAAGACGGCATTGCATTCACTGATGATTTTGTTCAACTCTCTTACACATCCTCTAACAGATCATGGCTTCAAATACAACTCTTCTGTTACCTTGGCAGTGACACTTTCCAAATTAAACTGGGGAAATCGAAAGTCAGACTTCAAGGGTCAGCCTCTCCTGGCTATCCTTGGCTTCTGCTGAAAAGGGGCCTTCTTTCGGTAGGAGGGAAATTAATAAGCATGGGCTGAATATCCATTGGATATGTTACCCCATGTAATTCTCACAAAAATCCTAGAAGCTAGGGGAGATGATAATTATACTAATTTTAAAGTGTAGAAACCAAAAGTTACTAGAAATAACTAACATTTATGTCTATAAATTGTTATAGAAGTAAATACATAATTTGAAAACAACAACTGTATCTATATTTTAGACTATTTGTTTGTACCGAAGTGATTCCATACCAGTTAAATGACTTGGTACCTAAGTGAGTTACAGGTATTGAAAAAAAATTACAGAAATAGGAAAAAAGAAAATCTGTGGAATACTAGACTCTAAAATATACAATGTAATGTTAAGCATACTTGAATATAGGGGTTTTTAAAAAGCATGTGTCATATATTCTACTATCTTGGAAAAACTTGGAAAAACTATCTTGTCCATTGATATTCCTCTTCTTTTTAAATGATTCTTGTTTTTCTCAAAGCTGGGCGCAAGTTAGGGCTGTGTTCATTGTCTGAGCTGACAACCGAAAGCCCTTCATTAGCACATGTCTAGGAGTCAGAGAGGGGAATAGAGATTAGAATTCAAGTTCCTTATTGTGTAACTGTTAACAGCAGCTCCTGTAAAAGGTGTTGGGTGAGGCATGGCTCTGTTGGTGGTGGCGCTTTGCTGCTCTTACGACAATCTCAAATCTTTAATATGGCATTAAGGTCCTTCCTAACTGTCCCCTTCATGAATGTTATCTCCCACCACCCACCTCCTCTGGACTAAACTGACTACACGGACATTCTTCCAGGATTTCAAACATGACACATCTTTTCTGTCTGAGGTTTTGGTTAGATTCCTTCTTCTATTTGGATAGGATACCCTTCTCCTCACTCCTTCCTCTTAGTTAAAGCATGATTAGAGCTCTATTTAAATATTTCCTCCTTGGGGCACTTCCCTGATTGTCCCAGAGTTGAAGTGCTCCTGGTACAGACCATCATAGCATCTCTGGTTCCTCTTCTGCAGCACTTCTGTCTTCTTTAATGATAATGATAATGATAACATTTATTTAATATCAGTAACAATTTAGGGAGGTATTAATGTTATTATTCCTACTTGCAGATGAAGTAACTGAGAATTAGTGATATTGAATAACTTACTCAAGGAGACTCAAGGTCTTCCCTGTAGCTCAAACAGTAAAAAATCTGCCTGCAATACACGAGACCCGGGTTCCATCCCTGGGTCGAGAAGATGCCCTGAAGAAGGGTATGGCAATCCACTCCAATATTCTTACCTGGAGAACGCAGGTAGGAAATGGCAACCCACTCTAGTATTCTTGCCTGGAGAATCCCAAGGACAGAGGAGCCTGGTGGGTACAATTCATGGGATCGTAAAAGAATTGGACACCACTGAGTGACCGAGCATATTCCCTTATATGTTTCTAGTGCTTCAAATTTCCCTCCAAGAACGTCTTCCACTGCATTTTATGCATTTTGATAAGTTATATTTTCATTCATTTTAAAATGTTTTAAAATTCCTCCTGACACTTCTTAACTCGTGTTATTTAGGTGCGTGTTGTTTATTTTCTAGATATTTGGGGCTTACCTGAAGAATCGCACGGACAGAGGAGCCTGGTGATCTTGTAGTCTGTGGGACCCCAAAGAGTCGGACACAACTGAGTGACTAACACTATTACTACTACTCAAGAAGACAGGAAGTGATAAAGAAAAAAGTGAAAGCTTTAGTCACTCAGTTGTGTCCGACTCTTTGTGACCCTGTGGACTACAGCCCACCGGGATCCTCAGTCCATGGAATTCTCCAGGCAAGAATACTGGAGTAGAGAGTCATGCCCTTCTCCAGGGGATCTTCCCAACATAGGGATCAAACTCCAGGTCTCCTGCATTGCAGTCAGATTCTTCATTGTCTGAGCCACCAGAGAAGCCCAGTAAGTGATAAGCCAGGATTTAAATCTGGGACTTTAACTCAAAGCCATACTCTTGAACACTTTATTGTTACCTGAGTTCTACCCTCTCGTCTTTTTTTTTCACCCGTATCTTGTACCTCACATAGTGCCAGGCACATCTTGTCACTCATACATATTTACTGAATGTGGAATAGATACGTTGAGAAAAGAGTAACAATAAAATAATATAAAATGAAAGGCCTTGACACCTGGCATCTCACAGGTAGGCCATGGTGTCCTCCACTGAACACAAACTACATCCAACAAATATGTAGAAGAGTCAGACAGGGCCACACCATGACCATGGTGGAGCATGACAGAAGTAAGACCACATTCCAATCGTATGAGAACAGAGACAGTAAGCAATGCAATCACAAAATATTCACATACCCTTCTAACTCCACTAACATAAGTGGCTATCATTTTCTGACCAATGGCAAATTTAGCCTTGCATACTTCCTCCTGACTGTTAAAAAAAAATGTATAGGGTACCTAACTGAATTATTCAAGCTCTCTGACCGCACCCAATCCAGGAAAAAACTTGGCTTTCTCATATTCTTCTCTAAAACATCCAGCACAGACCCAAACACTATAAAATTTCCTCCTAATAAGAAGTGCATTCTCCCAACAGTCTGACCTCATGTGTGCTCCCTGGGCACTCTCACTGGTGAGCATGGAAGAGCAAACGAGAGTTATTTACCATAGTTGTGGTGATAGGAATTTAACTTCAGAAAGTTAGGACTTATACCTATGAAACTGCTACAAGTCTTATTAGTTGTTATGCTGATACTGTTTACTATGCTGAATTACAGTTAGAACTGGACATGGAACAACAGACTGGTTCCAAATAGGAAAAGGAGTACGTCAAGGCTGTGTATTGTCACTCTGCTTATTTAACTTATATGCAGAGTACATCATGAGAAACGCTGGGCTGGAGGAAGCACAAGCTGGAATTAAGATTGCAGGGAGAAATATCAATAACCTCAGATATGCAGATGACACCACCCTTATGGCAGAAAGTGAAGAGGAACCAAAAAGCCTCTTGATGAAAGTGAAAGAGGAGAGTGAAAAAGTTGGCTAAAGTTGGCTTAAAGCTCAACATTCAGAAAACGAAGATCATGGCATCTGGTCTCATCACTTCATGGGAAATAGATGGGGAAACAGTGGAAACAGTGTCAGACTTTATTTTGGGGGTTTCCAAATCACTGCAGATGGTGACTGCAGCCATGAAATTAAAAGACGCTTACTCCTTGGAAGGAAAGTTATGACCAACCTAGATAGCATATTCAAAAGCAGAGACATTACTTTGCCAACAAAGGTCCGTCTAGTCAAGGCTATGGTTTTTCCTGTGGTCATGTATGGATGTGAGAATTGGACTGTGAAGAAGGCTGAGCACCAAGAATTGATGCTTTTGAACTGTGGTGTTGGAGAAGCCTCTTGAGAGTCCCTTGGACTGCAAGGAGATCCAACCAGTCCATTCTAAAGGAGGTCAGTCCTGGGTGTTCTTTGGAAGGAATGATGCTAAAGCTGAAACTCCAATACTTTGGCCACCTCATGCGAAGCGTTGACTCACTGGAAAAGACTCTGATGCTGGGAGGGATTGGGGGCAGGAGGAGAAGGGGATGACAGAGGATGAGATGGCTGGATGGCATCACTGACTCAATGGACATGAGTCTGGGTGGACTCTGGGAGTTGGTGATGGACAGGGAGGCCTGGCGTGCTGCAATTCATGGGATCACAAAGAGTCGGACAGGACTGAGTGACTGAACTGAACTGAACCGTTTAATGAGATATTTATGGATTTAATTGACCAAGTAGGCACTCTCTCTGTTTAAAGAATATGTTTCAGAACTGACTTAAAAAGTAAATGATCAGTCCCAGCTCGTTTTGTTGTTCTATGAGAAGTATCATTAGATATCAGAAGTCAAAAGGTAAGAAAAGAATGCTATAGTTAACTCATTTTATAAGCCCCGTTACATTAGTTACAGAATTTTCTTATCCTTGGGAAAATTGGTAAAATGGCAAAAACCGGGTATTGATGCCCTCTATATCAGACACGACTGAGTGACTCACTTTCATATCTCTGTAATATCACTTTCTCTGTATATCGTCAGTATTCCTTCCAGCCTTCAAAGCCTTCCTTCTGTCATTTTAATCCTCACAGGATCACTCTAACTTTTCAGCTAGGATCATCATCATCAGTAACTTTTCACATTCTGCAGTTTTCCTTCACAGTCCTCTCAATAAACTATCTCTCCTGGAGGGGCACACTTCCCTGCTAAGATTGCTGCAATTCATGGGGTCGCAAAGAGTCGGGCATGACTGAGTGACTGAACTGAACTGAACTGAAAGGGTTGATATTAATAATGGGAAGAACATTTATGGTTTAGGAGATCAAGATGCTGAGGAACTGTTCAAGATGTAAAGAAATTAAAGAAAACTGACACCTAAATGCAATATGTGATCCTGATTGAATTTTGAACCAAAAAGAGTTTAGCATGAGATTATCACTAGGAGAGTTGATAAAATTTGAATATGGAATGAATATTAGACAATAGTATATCAAGGTTAAATTTTCTGATTTTGATAACCTGACTCTGTGTAAGAAAATATCCTTATTCTTAGGAAATAAACACTAATATATTTAGAGGCAGAGTTCTAGATATCTGGAACTTGGCCCAAATTGTGCAGAGAGAGAAGGAAGGAATAGGATGAAATGTTCAGAGGTTAACTCTTGATTGAATAATTATTGGCAAATTAGTGGTATTAAAATAATATTAAATTGATTGGTGTTAAGATGTATTTTTCATCATTCTAGAACTTAAAAAATAATTTCTGCAAATTGTATCAAAAGCAAAATTTATATATCCTTCTGGCTAGCATGTTCAGTCTTGTCTGACTCTTTGAGACCCCATGAATAGTAGCTCACCAGGCTCCTTGGTCCATGGAATTTTCCAGGCAAAAATACCAGAGTGGGTTACCATTTCCTACTCCAGGGGATCTTTACAACCCAGGGATCCAACCTGTGTCTCTTTCATCTCCTGTATTGGCAGGCAGATTCTTTACCACTGTGCCACCTGGGAACCCCTTATACTAATATACACTTAAGTTCAGTTTAATTCAGTCACTCAGTCATGTCTGACTATTTGCAATCCCATGGACTGCAGCACTCCAGGCTTTCCTGTCCATCACCAACTCCCAGAGCTTACCTCAACTCATGTCCATTGAGTTAGTGATGCTGTCCAACCATCTCATCTCTGTTGTACCATTCTCCTCCTGCCTTCAATCTTTCTCAGCATCAGGCTATTTTCTAATGAGCCAGCTCTTCACATCAGGTGGCCAAAGTATTGGAGCTTCAGCATCAGTCCTTCCAATGAATATTGAGAACTGATTTCCTTCAGGATTGACAGGTTTGATCTTGCTGTTCAAGGGTCTCTCAAGAGTCTTCTCCAACGCCACAGTTCAAAAGAATCAATTCTTTGGTGCTCAGCTTTCCTTATGGTCCAACTCTCACATCCATACATGACTACTGGAAAAACCATAGCTTTGACTATTTGGCCCTTAACTTTGTTCAAATAATTTCACTTTGGTGTGTTTATTCTAGAAAATAATCATGGAGAGGCACATGGTTATGGTATAGAGATATTCATCTCAATTTTGTACAAATTTGGAAAATTAGAAACAATTTACACATTCAGTAATGTAGCTTTGTTTTGAGATTATGCAGTCATTAAAATACTAGCCCTAATAATATTTGCATGAGTGCTGAGTTGCTCAGTCAGGTTCAACTCTTTGCAACCCCATCGACCATTGTCCACCAGGTTCCTCTGTCCATGGGATTTTCCGGGCAAGAAGGGTTACTGCTACTGCTAAGTCACTTCAGTTGTGTCCGACTCTGTGCGACCCCATAGACAGCAGCCCACCAGGCTCTGCCATCCCTGGGATTCTCCAGGCAAGAACACTGGAGTGGGTAGCCGCATGTAAAATTGCCATGTTAAATATTAAAAACATGAAGCAAAATGTTACACACAGAATTACTCCATTGCTGTGCATATGCTCCCAATCCCATTCACATAAAAGACTGTAAAACGATAAATCAAAATGTGGTAATTTAAGAAATAGGAAAACGGAGTAACTTTAAACCTATTTTTACTTAATAACACTTTAAAATTTTGTTAAAAACAAACATGTTATTTTGTAATTAAAAGCTACAAAAAAATTTGCTGCAAGTATAGGTTACATATTTTAAGTAAGACATACATATGCATAAATTTTAATACAGTTTCTATTCTTTTCACGCACACCTGCACATACTATAACTTCTTTCCAATGACACAAAATTCTGCTGCTGAAGCTGATGAGTGACATTTACAGCATGATCCCTAAACTCTTCTTTTAATGGAATATACATCCTGGTTGGAAGGAAAGTTATGACCAACCTAGATAGCATATTCAAAAGCAGAGACATTACTTTGCCAACAAAGGTCTATCTAGTCAAGGCTATGGTTTTTCCAGTGGTCATGTATGGATGTGAGAGTTGGACTGTGAAGAAAGCTGAGAGCTGAAGAATTGATGCTTTTGAACTGTGGTGCTGGAGAAGACTCTTGAAAGTCCCTTGGGCTGCAAAGAAACCCAACCAGTCCATCCTAAAGGAGATCAGTCCTGGGTGTTCATTGGATGGACTGATGTTGAGGCTGAAACTCCAATACTTTGGCCACCTGATGCGAAGAGCTGACTCATTGGAAAAGACTCTGATGCTGGGAAAGATTGAGGGCTTGAGGAAAAGGGGATGACAGAGGATGAGATGGTTGGATGGCATCATCAACTCGATGGACATCGGCTTGGGTAGACTCCGGGAGTTGGTGATGGACAAGGAGACCTGGCGTGCTGTGGTTCATGGGGTTGCAAAGAGTTGGACACGACTGAGCGACTGAACTGACTAACTGACATCCAGGTTTTGGAGGAGCTCATCTAAAGGACATAAGCACCAGTGGATACTAGAGCTGGACCAGGGCAACTGGAGGTCCCTCAGCTCCTCCCCTGTCCTGGGAATGTATGTTCTGCCAGCCATTCCCACAGTGGGAGCCATTTTCAAGGATGCAGCCTTGAGAAAACAGTGTGTTACTGACACCATCTGGAAGGTATATGTGGCTGAATTACATTTTGTTGTTGTTCAGTTGCTCAGTCATGTCCAACTCTTTGTGATCCCATGGACTGCAGCACTCCAGGCCTTCCTGTCCTTCACCATCTCCCAGAGCTTGCTCAAATTCATGTCCATTGAGTCAGTGATACCATCCAACCATCTCATCCTCTATTGTCTCCTCCTCCTCCTGCCTTCAATTTTTCCTAGCATCAGGGTCTTTTCTAATGAGTAGGCTCCTCGAATCAGTTGTCTGATGTATTAGAGCTTCAGCTTCAGCATCAGTCCTTCTAATGAATATTCAGGATTGATTTCCTTTAAGATTGACTGGTTTGATCTCCTTGCTGTCCAAGGGACTCTCAAGAGTCTTCTCCAACACCACAGTTCAAAAGCATTAATTCTTCGGCCCTCAGCCTCCTGCATACATGACTACTGGAAAAAACCATAGCTTTGACTAGATGAACCTTTGTTGGCAAAGTAACGTCTCTGCTTTTTAATACTCCATTAAGGGCTTAATATAAAGTTTCAAGAATCTGTTGGGTGGTGTTGGCAATTTAGTCATCTCACCATCGCCCAAGACCTTGTAGATAAGTTCCCTTGCTTATTCATTCTGCCAGCTACCAATCTGGAGCGTGCTGCCTGTTTATTTGGTTTCTTCTTGCCCTCCTTGAATGGGGGCTGGGTTGTGACCCAACACCAGGAAATTCTGCTACCATTGTAGCAAACAGATCTGTGTCTGCTATAGGGGCATAGCCTGTTGGATTTGTTGCCTAATGAAAGTATCAAGCCTGAGATTGCCCATTCTGATAAGAAAAAAATATTTATTAAAATCTGTGTACAAGGCACACTTCTTTTATTATATGCTAAAATTTCCTGTTGTCATTATCAAGGACTTTCAAAGAAATTTCATTCTCTTGTGATTTGATTTCCAAGATTAGTTTCTTACAAGTTTTTTAGGACCTAAATTTTAGATAGTATAGGCTAGAATTCAGAAATCATTTCTGTGGTTTTTAAATAAATATTTTCTTTGTCATTCAACTCTGGATGTATTATTTGTAGTTTTATATGCATATTGCTAAAGACTATTTATTTAATGTGTGTGTGTGTGTGTGTGTGTGTCTAAAGAGGAAGGCACAATGTCTGTACCATTTTTTTGGGAATTTTTTTCAATCTAGACTGATCCCAGTGAGGAGTCATTAGTTATATTATCATATTAGTAATAAATATTGAACTTTTCTACCAAGTACCACAGAACAACAAAGAGCTGGAAAACAGGTATATATTAAGCATACGAACTACTGAATATTGGGTCCCATGCTATGGAATAGTACAATGAAGACTGTGAACTGTTGGAGATTCTAAAGCACAAATTAAAAAGGCAGAAACAATGCTGCAATGTGACACTTTACTTCAACTACCAGTCCTCATTAGGATTCCCAGTCTTGTCAAGGAGAGCAAATTTTTACCTCTGAGAAGTGAAGTGAAGTCACTAAGTCATGTCCAACTCTTTGCAACCCCATGGACTGTAGCCCACCATGCTCCTCCCTCCATGGGATTCTCCAGGCAAGAGTACTGGTGTGGGTTGCCATTTTCTTCTCCAGGGGATCTTCCTGACCCAGGGATTGAACCCGGGTCTCCCACATTCCAAGATTCCAGGCAGACGCTTTAACCTCTGAGCCACCAGGGAAGCTCTCTGAGAATACCACTATAATTGTTGACTTCCACTAACCTGAAACCTCCTACTCCTGATTTCTAAATTATGTGACATGACCGACAGGTCAGGAGCCATCACGTACACTGAGGGAATCAATTCTCAGTATAGCTGCTGTGTATATTCTCCAGTTCAACTTTCTGTTCTGTGGTCCAACCCATGTTTTATAAAGAAGCCCTACCCAGTGATAAGGGTATTATTTATATTTCCCCAGCGAGATTCTGCCTCTGTAATCTAAACTTCATCTTGTGTAAGCATATGACTCACAGGCATTGGTTCTTTTCCTGAAACCCGGGATGAGAGCCAACTCTCAGTTACCTGTGGTATAAATGCCAGAGATGACTGAAGAACTGAAAGTCATTGGTGAGTCCCAACTTCCAATTTAACCAATAATGTTAACCTCCTCCATGGCCTTAAGCTTTCTTTAACTATTGATTCTAATTAACACAGAAAAGGCCAAAGAGAAAAACTTGCAATCAAAGGGTATACAATTACTGAATGATTGAGAGCTTGTCATTTCCATTCTCTGACACAGTCAAAATTCTAGGTAAGTATTTTCTACCGTCAGCCACCACCAACTCCTTTATCCAGAGCAATCTGACTTCATCCACTTCATCAACCACTAAAAACACTCTCAAAATCCATGATATTCAGAAGTCAAAACCAGTAACATTTTTACTCTCCTTCAGTTTCTTTTTTCCAAGTTTCTAGTGTACTGGACAGTGTTGACTATTACTGCCAATCTTAGATTTTTTTTCTCCTGATTTTCAATGCCACTGCACTCTCCTGGTTATACCCATCAGCAAGTCCTGTTGAAATGAGGTTCATTCTAAATACAGCCCAAGCTCAACCACTTCTCATGACCTCCACCACTATCATCTTTGTCCTTGCCATGTTATTATTTAAGTAGGAATAAAATAAGCCCCTACCTTGTCTTCCAGGCTTTTTTTGCCCCTCTTTATTCTGTTTTCTCCAAAGCAGATAGACTAGTCTTTTTGAAATACATATTTTTTGATTGAAGTGTGTATATATAGATATACATACTTATGTATAGGAATATCTGAATTACTTTGTGTGTATATATATAGAGAGAGATAGATATAGATATATCTGGATTACTTTCTGTATTTATATGTATACATAGATATATGTATAGGTATATCTGAATTGCTGTGCTGTATAGCAGACAATAACCATGACCTTATAAATTAAATATATATAAAAACTACATATATTCTTTTCATTTTGTTTTTCATTATGGATTATTACAGGATGTTGAGTATAGTTCCCTGTGCTAAATTGTAGGACCTTGTTATCCATTCTATATATAGTAGTTTCCATCCGCCGATCCTAAACTCCCGGTACAAATCCCCTTTATCCTCCATACCCCTTGGCAAGTGCACATCTGTTTTCTGTGTCTGTGGGTCTGTTTCATAGATAAGTTCATTTGTGCCGTACTTTAAATTCCACATGTAAGTGATATCATATGATATTTGTCTTTCTCTTTCTGATTTACTTAGCTTAGTATGACAATCTCTAGGCTCATCCATGCAGCTGCATATGACATTATGAAATTCAAATTTCATCACCACTCTATTCCCAACCCTTTGATGGCTTGTTGCCTTTTTAACAAAAGGTGAACACCTTATCCAAAGCCTATACTTCCCAAATTTTCTGCCCTCACCTGCTTCTCTGACTTCTCTCTTGCTGCTGTCCACGGAGCATGCTCTAGCCATGCTGATCCTACTGTCTTTTGAATATTAGAGTCCTTGTATGTTCTGCTCCAGATCCAGAATACTTTGGCTCCACAAGTTTGTAGCACTATTTGCTCCCCACCCCCACATATCTATGCTCATATATTACTTCCATATGGATGCCTCTGTGGCCACCCTAGCATGCACACATGTGACCACCCTAACTAAATCAGCCCTGACACCGAAGTATATTATGTATTACTAACTTATTTTATCCCTATCCACAAGACCTTGGGTCAGTTACTCTGCCTCATTTCCTTCATCTGAGGAATGAATCTTATAAAAGTAGTTACATAGCTTATAGACTTGTTATAAGGATTTAATGAGTTATTACTTTTTAAAAGCTTTCCAGTAAATGATAAGCCTTATATAAATGTTTGATACTATTATTGTTATTAATATTTATTTATCTTCTTCTTTTCCCACTAGAAATGCAAATTCCAGGAATAATCTGTCTTGTTCATCCCTCACTGTTGAGATGTAGAACTGTGAGACATATACTAAGCCTTCAATAAGTAATTTTTGAATGAATGAATGAAACATTTAACCACTCCTTTTACCTTCCCTGTCTCCTCTTTTTTGTGTGTGTGTGTGACAATTTCTTTGGTGAAGGTATTCCCTTTGTGTCAATCATTGGTTTTCTTGGCATTTTTCCTCTACCCTCACTCTTTGAAGTATTGAACTTGAAATGTTTCTCTGACACCAGCTATAGTCTCTGTGATGGGAGTTCCCACCATCACATCTTTAACTCACACCACACACCCAAGTTCCACATTAGGGAGGCAGCTCTAAGTAGATGGAAATTTGGGGATCAGGAGACCTGAAATAACATTTAAGTTCTGAGACTTTACTTGTTTTGTGACTCAGAGAAAACCACAACCTTTCCAGAAACTATATTCTCATGTAAGTAACAATTATTAATCTTCTCCTTCTGTCTTAGAGAATGCATTTAAACAAAGAGTTAATAGATGTGAAAGTGTTCTTTAAATTGGAAAATAGTATATATAATTTTGAGGTATTGTCAAATACCTTGAACATGCTATTTCTATAAGTATATCCTGTTGTTATCTTGCATTCAACATATTTATACTAAATTAACTTCTTTTTTCCAAAGCTGAATTCTTTCTAACTTCAGTTTCTCTTATTTCGCATATCCAATCGCTAACCACTTCTGGTTTTCTCTCTGTAATGTGTCTGAAATTTTCCTCCTGCTCTCTGTTATGTCAGATGTAACCACAGTTGTAGCTTTCTTTAATTTATATCTAGGTAATTACACCACTCATCTAGCTAGGTATTCTGTCTTCTTTTTTTAATCAATTAGACTGATTTTCTCAATCAGTCTTCTTAAATAAGAACCCTTAAATTTTCTCAAAACACTAATCATATTCAGTTTATATTAACACACTGCCACAAATTTAGTGGCTTAAGCCAATAGATCTCATTGTCTTACAGTCCTATCGATCAGAAGTACAATGTAGGTTTCCTTGGGCTAAAAGTAAGGTGTTGACATTGGGTAAATATTAAGGTGTTGGTAAGGCTAGATTCTTTTCTGAAGGCTCTCTGGGAGAATCCATTTTCTTGTCTTCTCAAGCTTTTATAGGCCACCTACATTTCTTGGTTTATGATAACTTTCTTTGTCTCAAAGTCTTTAACTTTGGGTCAAGTCCTTCTCAGACTACAGCTCTCTGACCACAGCTGGGAACAGCTCCCTGCTTTTAAAGGCTCATGTGATTAGACTGAGTCCACTGGGCTCGTCAGAATCATCTCCCCAAATTAAGGTCTGTAAACTTAATCATATCTGCAGTGCCCCTTCTGTTACGTAAGGGACTATATCACAGGTTCCAGGAATTAGGACAAAGACATCTTTGGGGCATAGGGAGTGTGGTGGGTATTATTCAGCTTATGATGCCATTTTAATGGCATGTGTCCCATGATCAAGAACTTTAAATGATTACTTATTAATCATTAATCATTAATGTGAAGTTTATCTTCTAAGTATGATTTTGAAGATCCTTCAAACTAAATTCTAACTTATTCCCAAATAGATATCTGACACTATTGTCAGGGTGGTTTCCCTTACATATCTTTAACGTGCCATGGTTTTCTTGATTATTCTTCCATTTGAAATGTCCTACAGTCCCTCCTTTGCTTATCAAAGTCCTGTCAAGCTTCCAAGTCCAGTTAAAGTCCCAATTCCTCAGTAAAAGCTTCCCCATTGGCATGACCTTTCTCTAAATGGCTTGATATAATACTATTTAGTAACTATGGCGGACTTCTGTTGTTTGCCTGTTCAGAATTTGCTTATTCTTCCTCTAGTAATAGCTCTCTGATTTTCCTCTGCAGGGAAAAGATTCTCCCATTAGGTACAAACTCTATGGCTTTTCAAATGTATTAGTGGCCAAGGCAAGAGGTGAGGTCATGATCCCAGTTAAGTAATCAGATCCTGCCTTCCTTGACCACTTGCACCCAAGAACAAAAACAGTTGGAATTCACACCTTTTAGAAGCAGTACACTGCCAACTAAAGTACTAGAACTTCCTTGATTCTTTGGCTTTTAATTCTATCAAACCCCATATATCCTTCCCCAAAATTTATTCTTGGTTAAGCCAGAGACAATTTCAGTCTTTTTTCCCTAAAAGCCAAAGAACTGTAACTACTAACGCCTTGCATTATTCTTTATATGTCATGATAACTTCAAATTCCTCTTCTAAGTTTCTTAAAATCTACAGTACATTTAATACTTCTTTTGAATACTCTACAGTTCTTATATATTACTAGATACTAAAAAAAAGATTTTCTATAAGTATTGATTGATTCATAAAGTATTAATTTTTATCATTTTTCCAGAACATGAATTATTCCTGATGACAAGTTGAGGGCCAAGAATATGATGTATTTCCCTGGTATCAACCCTGCTATCCAGAGAAAAAGACTAAACAGAAAACCATTACTCCTTTCTGACAGATGGGCTGGAAAAATCACCTTTCCACTGATATTTTTATATGCGTGCCTACTGAATCACCTCAGTCCTTTCTGATTCTTTGCAACCCCATGGACTGTAGCCTGCCAGGTTCCACTGTCCATGGGATTCTCCAGGCAAGAATACTGGAGTGAGTTGCCATACCCTTCTCCAGGGGGTCTTCTGGACCCAGGGATCTAACCTGCATCTTCTGTGGCTCCTGCATTTCTTGTAGATTCTTTACCACTGAGCCACTGGGGAAACTAATAATTTATTCATAATTCCTATATTTCCAATGAGTACAACCATGCCCTTATCCAAAGCTTTGTCACATGGCCTCCATTTAGCATTTGTTGGATCTATTAACAACTTCCTGACTCAGGAATTGAACCCAGGTCTCCTGCATTGCAGGTTGACTCTTTACCAACTGAGCCACCAGGGAAGACCTGTTAATAACACCTGCATTAAAGTACTTGGCTGTGCCTATTTTCTTAGTAGGCACAAGGCTCTGCAGGCTCATATGAAATTTTTGGAAGACTTTTCCTAAATATTTCTCTAAATTTAAATAAACTGAATATCCTTCCTTTGTTTGGCTCTGTATGTTGGGTATTTACCATTAGCTGACCAGACAGGATATTTTTAAAGGATCCGTATTTTATGTCTCCTTCTTAATGAATTCATGTTGGACCCTAATGAACAAAACAACGTCTTGCGACCATTTGAGGAGAACTATGTTCTAGAATTGACCAAAGTCAAAACCTTTGCCTACAGTTTCCTATTTTTTAAAAAAAATTGTGATATTCTATCAAAGTCTAGTCTTCTGGGAGATTTTTCCTTCTGCATAATGCCTTCAAAATGGCCAGTTCTGCAGTTTTTCCATTGTTGTACAAATTTGAGGGTAATCCTCTCTGAAACCACTTAAAAGTGAACCATTCATCACCTTCCAGAAAAGACACCAGATTTTTGACCTGAGGTACAAAAAGGATGGAGTTGAATTTAATCAAACAGGAACATGGTAGAAGAAAAAACAATAAGGGACTGTTGGTCATTGAACATGTTACCATTTTATGTCCAGTAGATATCCATTGGTAGTTGTATAATGAAGTTTAGAAATCAGGGGAAATATCTAGTCAAGGAATAGTCTGTATACAAATGGCAATTAAGGGCACAAGGCTATATGAAATAAAGTAGGGATTGTATATATAGAGAAAACTCGAGGACGGCATGGCAACCCACTCCAGTGTTCTTGCCTGGAGAATCTCATAGAGGAGACTGACAGGCTTCCATCCATAGGGTCACAAAGAGTTAGACATGACTGAAGTGATTTAGCATGTATGCATATAGAGGAAAAAGTCCCAAAATTAAAAGCTTGGGTGGACTCCAGCATTTACAGATCAGTGGTGGAAGACAGAAGATATTAGGGAAGATTAAGGATGAGACTGAAAACAGGTTGACAACCAGATGAGGAGGGCACCTTGGAAGCTGAATGGGAGAAGTGTTTCAAGGAGTTCTTTTCCTTACTTAACCCTGTGGGTTCTCAGACTTTGAATAGAATCAGTCTGATGGTTTTGTGAGATCTCAAGAAATTCATTTTATAGAAATTTTTGTTTCTCCCCCACAAAATTCCAAATTAAACCTCACACTCACTCCACGTGATGGTCTGTTCTGCCGCCCCTGACATGAACCAGGTGCTAAGTCACTATAGTCATGTCTGACTCTTTGTGACCCTACGGACTGTAGCCAGCCAGGCTCCTCTGTCCATGGGATTTTCCAGGCAAGAATATTGGAATGGGTTGCCATTTCTTTCTCCAGGGGACCTTCTTGATCCACAGGTGGAACCCAAGTCTCTTATGTCTCCTGCATTGGGAGGCAGGTTCTTTAACACTAGCACCACCATGGCCAGAGCTGCAGTGTAACTGGGGATCAGAAGACCTTGTTTCTCACCCCAGCTTCATCTTTTACTACCAACTGTGACCCTGGACATATTGGTTTATCCCCTTGTAAAATGATCAAAGCTAGCTATGCCTCCCTGCCCTATCCAGAGATTATGAAGTGGTCCAAGGAGCCAATAAAAGACAAAGCATTCTATAGATTGTTGAAGCAGGTACCTCAGAAGGTGTTACTGTGACAGAGGTTCAGAGGATCAATGTTTCCTGCTGTGTGGTGGTGTGTGTGCTTGATCATGTCCTACTCTTTGCAACCTTGTGGTCTATAGCCCACCAGGCTCCTCTGTCCATGGAATCTTCCAGGCAAAAATACTGGAGTGGGATCCCTACTCCAGGGAATCTTCCAGACCTAGGGATTGAATCTGTGTCTCCCACATCTCCTGCATTAGCAGGCAGACTCTTTACCACTGAGCCACCTGGGAAGGCCTGGGAAAACCCAAACTTTTGGTTGGCAGATGCTGAGGAAATCATGGGACATGCTTCTGTCTGATGCACCCTTTCAAAAGTTATTTCTCAGTAGGATATTTATTCTTCTTAGAAATGGTTATTGGGCTATAGTTGTTTCACAATTTCGTGTTAGTTTCTGCTGCACAACGAAGTCAATCAGCCATATGTGTACATATATGCCTCTCTCTTGGACCTTCCTGCCACCCCCCATTCCACCCAGCAAGGTCATCACAGAGCAGTGAGCTGACTTGTGCATGCTATACAGCAAGTACTCTCTAAGAATATTCTTTTAAAATATACTAACAGCTAGAATTTTATAATTAATGGAATTCCTTACATTTCAAAGAAATTCTTCATTATGGTAGGCCATAATCTGTGATAAATTTACATAGTGCTTTCCCAAACTAAAACCAATGTCTTTAAACACATTATAGTCCTGTCACTGCTTTTAAGCCCGTTAATGTAGTATGAAAAAACAAAAGAGACTACATCAATCAGTGACATTTTTAATGCAAGGTGTTTCATGCATTTTTATTTTTCAATTTTGTTTTTTCCAGTTTCCAACAAAAAATAAATAAAAATTAATAATATCCTGTGAAGTATCTATAGTCTCCTTCAATATCTTAAGGTACACAATTATCAAAGCTGATATGGAACACAAACAAATTGATACAATTCAGTACTCTGATAAAATTCATTGTCAAATAAGTTACTTTAAACTGCATGTGATACAACTTTATGTTCTACAGCATCTTTAATATAAACTGTATACCAAAATGGCTCTTCAAACGTAAAAAGTGCAATTACAGAGTGCAAAAAAAGCAGAGAGAAATTCACTGTCTTACATTTAACCTCATCCAACTTGAATAACAGGCATGTGTTAGATAAAATTATTCTTCAGTCAAAACATTAAAATTTACTCAAGCAACACTGTTTATATAAAGGTTGTTACTCCCCTTTTCCCCATAGGAATAAGAGTAGACAAAAATCAGAAATTATTGGGCAGCAAGTTAAACACATTTTTTCCCAAAAGTCTACATACTGACTGTTGCAGCAAAAATAGCAAAATGGATCAGACATGAGTTTTTACTGAATTCAATAGAAATTAGAAGCTAATATCATGTATTTGGTACATAGAAATTGATCTGACACCTCAGGGCAGTTGAATTTAACTAATCCTCTTCTCAGGACTCAAAAATAAAAATCTGTCCTCCCAATGCACCATCTCTCTCCTTGCTTTGACTTTGGCAAAGAGATAAGAACAAAGAATGTCCAAAAGAACAGTGGCATTTGATTGTATTTTAAATATTTAATAAATTACACAAATCTTGATCATGAGGTTATCTTTAGCATCAATCTTAGACCCTCTTTGGTTATAGAGTATGTCTACTGGGTTACTGTGTGGTCTTGGTGGGAAGCCACAAACTAGGTATTTATGCATTGGTTTGCATTTAGTCTCAATACATTAGACATAGATAGATCTTTCTAGAAATATATATAGTGAGAAATTTGTAAAATAAGGAAGATAGACTAAATATGAGCCAAATTTTTCTGTTTGTAAGAAACATGAGCTAATGGCAATGGTTTTTTAATGTTTGCCCAGCATTATCTTCATTAAAACATTTAAAAAATTAATTTTCACCCATAAAACCAATCTGTGTCCTATCTTTTTTATTATTTAATATCAAATTATAAATAAAAATTTAACTTTTACAGGGGCTAGTTTTTAATCTTTATTTAAGCATCCTTAAATAAAGATTTAACATCCCAAACCACTTACAATTAATTATGTAATATGAATTGAAATGCTCAAGATAAACCAATATGACTCCCTTTTGTAACAAAATAAATGGATTTCAGATGATTTCTTGGTTCATCAATAATTTTTTTTAAGCAATCAATATTACTCAAAATAAGCAGACCTCCCTTACATACAGTAGATGTCAATAAGGATGTGTAGGATTAAAAACATATCCTTACACAGCACATTTGACTTCAGCTATATTAATGGGAAACAGAAACATGCTTTTAGATCTCTTTAGACTATATATAGAATAACTGTCTTATATTATACTTTAAAATAACACTTAGTCCATCAAATTTTGGACTCTGATTTAACTGTAGAATTCTTTAGCAAAGTTCATATAGAAATAAATACTCTTCAAAAAAGAAGCACAAATTTTGGCTTCATGTGTGGATTTTTTTTATTAGTTCATGAGCAACAGTTACCTAGCATAAATGTACTGAAAAAAAAAAGGACATTGGGAAGCTATACATAAAATTACATAAAAGATGGTAAAAGTTTTCTCAATTCATTTTCTTAAGGAAAATCTATTAGATCAGCAGTCCCCAACCTTTTTGGCTCCAGGGACGGGTTTTGTGGAAGACAATTTTTCCATGCACCAGGGAGAAGTGAGTGATGGGGAGAGGCTGTAAATACAGATGAAGCTTTGCTTGCTTGCCTGCCACTCACCTCCAGATGTGTGGCCCATTCCTAGCCAGCTGTGGACTGGGAGCAGTCTGTGGCCCCTGTATTAGATGGATGACTAATATCCACAGGAGTTGTGAATGGGCATAGAGAATGGCGCACCTTCCTTCCAGGCAGTAAACAGTGAGAATGTGTGAGTGGAGGGAGCAGAGGGTGTAGTGTTTAGCTCAAGATCTATATTTGCTTCTCCCCAGTTCCCATAGCATTAGTGTTTCAATACGTGGCACAGTGGTGCCAACTCAGACACCAAACTCTGATATAGTCAAACCAATTATCATTGATTCGAGGAGTAGAAAAATACATTAAATTGGTTTGACCATATTTTTGGCTTATAGAAATCTGTCACGTGCTGACACTTTCTAAACAACGAACTGGGCATTGTTCACTCCTATGCATTGTACACCAGGCAAAAAAGTTTTCAGTAAAGCATTTAGCCCAGGAAAGGATTTCTTACAAAAATATCCACTTTCCTTTTATATTAAATATTTTGTGTACATTATACATTAGCAATCTGTTAAAAATAAAACAAAAATAAAAACTTTTCTTAGCATATGAAAAAATACATCATTGTTGACTTAACATATGACCCCACATAAATATTATTAATAAAATAGGAATATTAACATAACCAGGCATGCAGTGCATTCCTGCCCATAAGCTTAATGGCACCATTCAGACTTGCGGCAATGCCGGATCCCCTGAGGTCACTCTTTCATATTCTTTCTTGGGTTCTTTACTTTTTCGATTTCTGTACCTAGAAATATTCAGAAATGAAATCATTAGCACTGTAGTTAACAATAATAAGAGCAAAATATGCTAACATATTTGGCAAAATTAATACAATTATGTAAAGTTTAAAAAAAAAAAAAAAGAAACAAATACTTGGACTCTAAAGGCACTTAAGCATGGTGCTTCCAAAATGACACAGGTAACCAAGTTTAGGTTGAAGCTGAGAAAAGAGGGAGGGGGCAAGGAGTAGTTTCCCTGGACAAATAAATTCGGGAGGAAATGGTGAAATGCAGTTAAAGAACTCCTCAGAGGCTTTCAGATGGTCATGAAAATTGTAAAATTCCAGGAGAGCATGTGACCACATTTAATCCTGGACTGTTATCATTTTTTTCTTTTTCTCTGTCTTCCCTTCCCTTTTTCTTCCTTCTTTCCTTATTACAAATAAGAAAAAAAGTGCAAATACTTTGAATATCCCTATTATATTCTACCTATCATGTTAATGTAATGTTATCACCAATAAAAATAAAAATAACTAACATTTATCAGGCAATTACTACGTGACTGACAATGTTTTAAGTGATATATATTCATTTTTTATTTTATCCTTACACTTAGCATTATCATCCCCATTCTACAGATGAAAAAAGTAAAGTACAAATGGATTACATAACCTGGCAAGTTCTCCTAGCTAGGATTCATAAATCTAGTGGTTCAGAATCTTCATTCACTCATTCATTAAAGCTGTCTACCTAATATTTTGAGTTCATTTTCTACCCATTTTGAAGATGAATCATGTAGACTTAAGGAAACTGCATAATGTTTTTGCTTACTTGAAAAACACGATTAGGAAAACCTTTGTTTAGCCTTGATCTGGCTACTTGTCAACTAGACAAGCCAGGGCATGTCAATTCCCTCTCTGGGTCTCACTTTCTCATCTTTAGAAAAGAAAGGATTGTAGTTAAAGACCTTTCAGGTGTGTTTCAGGTGTAATAATATTCAGTTATGTGATCATAACTAATTAAAAAGATATTAAAATTTGATGAATACTTAGAAGTAAACACAGATCAAATAAATTTAATCTTGTAAAAGTAACATTTTTGGAGCTTCAAAAGTAGAAGTGCATTATTTTCAGCAAAAATAAAATAAAATTCACTCAAATGTACACTGAAAAATTTGTAGCCCTTCCAAAATAAGGAGGATTTCATGGAGACATTTTAAAGGCAGCTACTATTAAGTAGGGCTTCCCAGGTGGCACGGTGGTAAAGAGCCAGCCTGCCAATGCAGGAAACGCAAGAGATTCCGTTTTGATTCCTGGATCAGGATGTTCCCTTGCAGTAGGAAATGACAACCCACTCCAGTATTCTTGAGTGGAAAAGTCCATCGACAGAGGAGCTGGCAAGCTATAGTCCATGGGGTCTCAAAGAGTTGGATAAGACTGAACACACACACTATTTAAGTTATACTATTCCTGATACTAACCTTAAAAAACAGCCAATCTGATATACGCTCAAAAGTTTCAATGCCCACTCAGTTGTCAGCATATATAAGTACAGCACTGTACAGAGATGGAGTGTTGAAGATGGAATTTTAAGGGACTGGCATGAACCAATTTTTAAAAGTAAGCTCTTACAATTATCTGGACACTCGTTTCTACTAGTCTGCCTTAAATTTTAAGATCCTAAGCCTCTGGGGTTATTAGTTTACAAAGTATATTTTATGAAATACAAACTTCAATCTAATAAATTGAATACAAGTGGCTAAATTTAACATTGGCATGATGCCTTATGATTTACTTTTGCATGTGTTATACTCAATACTGATAATAATCCTGTCATTAACGTAGAATAAGGATTTCTATTTGTATTTTATAAAGGAGGGAACTGATACTCTTAGTTTAAGTTGTATAAGGTCACAGAGGTAATAAATAACAGATCCCAAAACAGAGTCAAGTCCAGGTGTTCTGCTGCTGAAACTTTCTTAAAAATATCTTTAGTGCAGTCTGTCTTTTCCCACTAAATAATACTTTGCCATATTTTTACCCAGTTTGTGTGTCTTGTATAAAGGTAATTTACAAAGGAAGAGTGTTAAAAAACAAAAACACTGGCTTACCATCTGCAGAAGTAGTATATAGAACCAGCAACTATGACAAGGAACAAGATAACAAGAATCACAGTCAAAGCCACATATTCTTTGCTCAGAGGTTTTTGGACAGTTAAAAAGAAATGCTCACACCGGACACCAGTGTAACCTACTTCACACCTAAAGGACAATGGAAGAGAAAGATCAATTATTTTAAAAAGCAATCTTGGTTCTGAATTAATCTCATAAGAGGTCATCTCACACTATAAAGCAAGATATCAACAAGGTCTGCCAAAAGTTGTAAAGATGAATTCAAAGACTGACCCGAAAGCTGGCCCAACTTTGATAAAAGAGCCCCATGAAGCTCTCAAATCGCAACTGTTATATTAAAATGATAGTCTTATTCAGCTGCCAATGTGGCTGACAATGGTGTTTTGTATGTTGTGTGGGTTTGAGGTGCTTTTTGTCTAAATCAGTGGAGTCAATGCTTGTAACAATAGCTGACATATAAGTCCAGTGAAAAGATTAAAAGTTGACCTGCTATTGTGGTAAGTGTGAGAGGAAGGTATCTGAAGCCCTCCCCATTCCACACCCCTGAAGTATTTGTATAATCTGATAACTACCATTTGTTCTACTCTTTGTTCCCCAACTTAAAAGAGGTGGCACTAGTGGTAAAGAACCTTCCTGCCAGTGCAGGAGGTATAAGAGAGCTGGGCTCGATCCCTGGGTCAGGAAGACCCCCTGGAGAAGGGAATGGCTACCCACTCCGGTATTCTTGCCTGGAGAATCCCATGGACAGAGGAGCCTGGTGGGCTACAGCCCATAGGGTCACAAAGAGTCAGACACAACTGAAGCGACTTAGCACACAGAGCACAGCTTAAAAGAAAAAATAAAGTTTATAATAGTAAATATAAATTGCATGCTAATAATACTAAAAACTGCAGCCCATGGAAATAATAGAGTACTTATTAAGAAGATAAGAAAGAGAGACAATATGGGTTTTTAAGATATTGTTTGTTTGTGTTTGGTGCATTACCTGCAGTAATTTTCACTCATGTCTACCAGGTAGATGCACTGTCCATGTAAACAGTAGCCATTCATGTCAGCACTACACTTTGTTATTGACACTTGAGCCACACGTGGATTATCTTCAGTTTGAACTGTGAAAGAAACGCCAAGTGGAATGTATTCTGTTACTTTCTTCGAAATAGTATCATCCTTTCATAATCGTAACCATTCTCAGGCATTTGTGGACAAAAAGTCACTTTAGTTATCATACTCTCTAGAGCAATAAGCAAAACACTGGATTCCCAAAGGAAAATGGACTAAACAAAACAAAATAAAAACTGGGAATAAAATTCCCAAAAGACAATGTTTAAGGTTAGAAAAGGTAAGTTGAAGGCACACACGAAAAATCATAATACTTTACGGTTATTCACTTATCCAAATAAGGTTGTCTAATTTTTTCAAATAATTCTGACATTTGCAAGCTGAATCCATTAATTAATTTAAGACAGCTTAAATCTATAGAGGGTTTTAAGCCAACAAGGCTTGTTTTGGTGTGCATTCTCTGGTAGCTCAGTCGGTAAAGGATCCGCCTGCAATGCAGGAGACTAGGGTTTGATCCCTGGGTCAGGAAGATCCCCTGGAGAAGGAAATGGCAACCCACTCAAGTATTCTTGCCTGGAAAGTCCCATGGAAGAACCTGACAGGCTACAGTCCATTGGGTCAAAAGAATCAGACATGACTTATGACTAAACCACCACCCCAAACCCAAAATCAAAGTCTCTAATGATAAGAGCTGAACGTGACCTAAACAAACCCTGACTTATAAATGCCTTGGTTACACAAATACAACCATGAAAACAGTAGCCTCTTTAGAATAGCGCTACAACCTACACATAACATTTACTTTATAATTTTTTATTAAGAGCTTTTTTTTTTAAACAGTTTATTTACTTTTTTGGCCGTGTGGCATGTGGGATCTTAGTTCCCAAACCAGGGACTGAACCCATGCCCCCTGCAGTTGAAGCATACAGTCTTAACCATTGGACCACCAAGGAATCCCTAGAATGTTTCAATTACTAAAATTTGAAGAAAGTGAAAGTGAAGTTGTTCAGTCATGTCTGACTCTTTGCGACTCCATGGACCGTAGCCTACCAGGCTCCGCAGTCCATGGGATTTTCCAGGCAAGAATACTGGACTGGGGTGCCATTTCCTTCTCCAGGGGATCTTCCCAACCCAGGGATTGAACCTGGGTCTGCTGCATTGCAGACAGACGCTTTATCATCTGAGCCACTAGGGAAGACCTAAAATTTGAAGAGTCTATATGAAATAATCAAACAAGGCATCTTGACTTTATACTCTTGTTCAAATAGCCAAAAATAGGGAGCGAGGCAGACCAAACCCCTAGAGTATAATGAGGAAGGATAAGAAAAGAGGTGTACTACTCTGGTTACTCAGGATAACTCTGAACTCAATAACTCAGACTGAATATAAAGCAGATCTCTCCTGAACCACAGTCAGAGTCCCCTGGGGTCCAAAGATACGACAATGCACCACTCATCTGTGTGCATGTATGCTAAGTTGCTTCAGTCCTGTCTGGCTCTTTGTGAGGCTATGGACCATAGCCCGTCAGGTTCCTCTGTCCTTGGGATTTCCCAGGCAAGAATACTGGAGGGGCTTGTCATGCCCTTCTCCAGGGGATCTTCCCTACCCAGGGATCAAACCCACATCTCTTACATCTCCTGCATTGGCAGGCTACTTCTTCACCACTAGTGCCACCTAAGCACAGTATTTGGCATGTATTAAGTACTCTATAGATATTTTCTGAATGATTGCTGTAACTCAAAATACAGGACATCATTTGTTCCTTTTACAAAAAACAACAACGAAATACTTTATCTACTGTGTACAAAGCTCAAATTTGCCTATTTTGCCTGGGATCCAACCTCTCCCAGTAGTTTCGTAGCAAAGTTCTGAAATGATCAAAGGGAATCTGATTTTCTTTTTTCCCTCTCTTTAAGATCAAATTTTCACATACAACTAGATATCCAGGCCCTCTGCCTCCAGTTACTCCTTTATATAATTTTTCCAGATCATTGAGTTCTTTTGTTAATAGAGCAGCTATTCGCCTCTCTTTTCCCCACTATCTCATATTTATAGTCTTTAAGTTTACATTTCTGTTAAGAATGCATAATTATTTGATGCAACATTGACAAAGCTGGGCTTACCTAATGCTGTGCAGTTATCTCCCGACTCTCCTGGGATACATGAAGGAATCACAGTTGTACTGAAGACTGCTTGAAGAAGATAGAAAACTATTTATGGAGAAAAATAAAATATATAACTGATGCTTCAAGAAAGAAACTCTGACCAGATTTCCACATAATTACAATATTTGCAGATTTCTTTTGATTATTTCAATAATTTGATCCCTCTAAACCCTGAAAGAAAATAATTCATGGAAACAGGCATATCACTGAAAATAAATGAACACCCAGCTCTGTGTCCCATGGTAAAAGCCATGGCATTACATTCAGAGTTACAAACATGACCTGCTCTAAACATTTCACAGTAACCTTTTCAAAGACTTGGTTTTACCATCTGATTTCTTAAGAAGCTTAGCAATTGGAAAATTTCCACCGTTTTACTTCATGATGTGTTCAGAGCAATGCTCCAAAGTAGAACCTATCACAAAGAAGGCTTCAAATAAAACTCAGCTTCTATTTATGGTCACAATGAAATAGGACTCTCAACTGAAGATACATCAGTTGTTGATTTAAGTACCTAAGGTACTCTTTGTATTACACATGAAAATATTAATAGATTTTAATGCACAATATGTAATCTAAGTAAAGTCAGAACATATCTTATCCAATATGGGAAGGGATACACATGCTGCATGAACCATACTGAGCCTTAGAATACAGCTTCTGTCATCCAATAAGAGATTAACAAGGTGTTTCACTGTGTGTCTCCCCTGAAAAGATAAATGTTGGGGGACTGGCACCAGGATGTTGCAAGAAGTTTGTGAATTGCATGGAAAGAATAGGAAGAATCCTTTTAATTGTAGGAAAGTTTACTGAAGAGAATTTTACTCTTCTTCTTAGGAGTATTTGCTCTTTAATCACTCGTTCCAGGTTATATGTGTAACTGTTATATAATAAACATTATTGGCGTTGGTGGTAGTAGTTGGCAGCAGTTGACATTTCTTGACCATGTACTATGTGTGGGCATATAGATTTTTTATGGTCTGAGCCATGAGGGAAGCCCCAAGAATACTGGAGTGGGTAGCCACTTTCTTCTCCAGGGGTCTTCCTGACCCAGGGATCGAACCTGAGTATCCAGCATCACAGTACGATTCTTTACCATCTGAGTCACCAGGGAAGCCCATCCTTACCTATACTGTCTCTTAATCCACTCAGTGACTCTTTGAAGAAGATATTACTGTTCTCCCGACTAGCCATTTGAGAAGAGTGAGGCATAAAGAGTTTAAGTAACTTTCTTCAGAGTACACAGCAATGTTGTTCTTTGCCCACATTACAGAATTTGGAAACAGGCAATAACACTAAAGTATAATGGACATTACAGGGAATGAACTCAGCTAAATATAACTGAAGCAGAGTATTTAATGCCATAAAGAGGCAACAAAGTATGGTTGGAAAGGCAATCCTGGGAGAAAACCTGAGCTATGCAATTAATGGACAAATTAATTAAATTCTCTGGATCTCAATTTTACCAAATTATAGAGTTTGGGGGAGAATTAAATGAAATGGGACTCATGAATGTTCCATGCCATTCAACAGCTAGCTTGTTTTGAGAAGTAGTATATGTGGATAGTGCCCTCTACTGGTCTATAACAAGGTTATAAATCTCTCTGTATTTTGGTATTTTAAAGGATAATTATTCCATATAATAAAGAATTTTATTTTTTCACAGAGGAGGTGTGTACATGTTAAGCAAATTGAGTATGATTTGAGTAAAACATAAGCATCAGAGTTTGTAATTTCTTAATGTTTCAAACTTGACACTGATAATAATCCTCTGAAGTGGTTATATTAACCTCAATAACTGCAGTGTAGTTAAATTAAATGTCTTATCCAAGACCAATTACCTAGAGATTATAGAAGATAAGGGTTAGGAGTACATCTTATGACATCGAGTCTCATAACCTTTCAGTGACTTGAAAATATCTTTTGGAAAGTTTAGAACTATCACCTCCTTGCTCCATATTTCTCCTACAATATAAATGATACTTTGATTGTCCTTACAGGAAAAAAAAAAAATCTTTCTTAAATGACAAAAAAATGGCTAAAATTTGGATTCTACTGTCAGTTGAACAGAGATGGAAAAGGATAACTGTCCACACATTTTTTCAGGGGTGAATTAGCTAGAGTTTTATCCAAGCCAATATCATTCTACTTCTCGATATAATTTTGCCATAAACTTTCACTCATAAAGAATTACTTCCTTTAATTTATACAATCTGCTCAAGATAAGCTGGAGTTTCAAATGTGTGTTTTTACATCCCTGACATTCCTATTCCTCCACGGCTCTTCAACTGATGTGAGGAGATCTTATCGATTCTCCTACTGCAAAAGGGCCAGCCAGGTCCACTGTGCAAATGTACATTTCTCTGCAAAGGATGGTTTCTTCACTCTTTGCAGAAATCAGACACTAGCCTTTCCTGTTCAGAACTGCTTACAAATGCAACCTGCAACTATTATAATAAAATCCAGCTAATTGCTCTGAGGTGTTGCTTATTAGTTGTTGTTGGTTTTTTTTTTTTTTTTTCTCAAAAGTTTTTCATATTGTTAGTTTTTCCACTGTTGGAAACTTTGTTCCAGTTGGTCAAGCCACAAGTGAAATATTTGTCTTTGTGAATTAAAGAATGTTCAGGGCAGGGCGTGCCTCCACAAAAACTGGGCTGTTCTAACCTGTGACGCTCCCTTGGACATAGTCCATCTCTCAGGATGGTTTCTATGAGACTTGGTACATTAATCCCACATCCGGGTATTTTATAGATGGAATTGTAAATGATTTTAAATGTAGTTCTCAAATGACAGTGTGAGATTACACTTTAATCACAGATATATGTAGCCAATGAACTACTGTGTTCAGTTCTTGTAAGTGCTCAGTCGTGGTTGACTCTCTGCAACCCCATGGACTGTAGCCGGCCAGGCTCCTCTGTCCATGGAATTTTCCAGGCCAGAATACTGGAGTGGGTTGCAGTTTCCTTTTCCAGGAGGACCCAGGGATAAGACACGCGTCTTTTGTGTTTCCTGCTCTGGCATGCAGATTCTTTACCACTAGCACCACTTGGGAAGAATTACCAAAACTGGTTCTTAATGAACTACCAAAATTGGTTCTAAATCATGTGTTCATCCACACAGCTCTATTGCTTCAAAACTGGTTTTCAAGCTTTCCTCAACCTCATATTTAGCCCAGGGCCTTGCAAAATGGGGTAAAGGAATAGTGGGAAGCGATCAAAAGATTGAAAAAGTTAACCCATGAAGAATTTTAACATCCAGCATTCATATCCAATTATAAATCACTACTCATTAAAGTCATACAGGGATACATGCTGAAGTCCTATCTGTATATTTCCTTAATCTTTCAGTTTTTCATGACTTTAGTGCTAATTGAACATAATGATCTTTCTCTAGGTCAATTGCAAATCTTATATTTGAATTTTTGATCTTGACCATGGGTCCCTGCTGAGAAAACATAACCCTATGGTATTATTTGGATATAGAGTTTGGATAATGTCAGCAAACAGATTGGTGGCCAGCCCTACATTGGTAACTACCATACAGAGGAATTCCACGCTAAATGGTAATTTGTAAACACAAAATTAGCCATTGGAACTTCTATGTCAATAATGTTAAGAAAACAAAACTGTCTTTGGAGCCCATTATTTCTGTCCAATTTCCAAATGGGTTTCAGGAATTTAAAGCTCGCCTATTCATCTACCTTCACCTTTCAGAGATGTGTTTCAGTGAAATCTCAAATGTGCCAGCAGGAAGTGGCACTGGTGACTCACAGGATACAAATCACCTCTACTCTGTGAGTCAGGGCCGAGCCTACACCTTACACAATACTGGGGACAGCTCGTGGGAGAGGTTGAGTGCCCTCGCTCCAGTGGGGGGTGGGGGGGCACCAAATGTCCTGGGCCCTGGGGCATTAAGTGAAAAGTGCGTGCCTGACAGTCAGAAGGAATGCTAAAGGTAGAAAATGTCCTTTTTTTTGCATACGGTGTCTTTTGTCCTTGCTTCCTTCTGGCCACACTGAGGGGCCATCTAGATGGAGACTGAGATTTGGTGACTGGTTAACCAAGCCTATTCTGCAATCATCAACTGCAATTCTCAGAGATAAAATGACTCTCCTGAATAACAATCAAGTCAAATACAAATGACCCAAAATAAAATGAGATGGGTTACAGAATGAAAGGAATGCACCTTATTTTCCTAATTTAACCTTTTCGGATATTTAGACCAGAACAGCCAACTCATTATGAATCACAGTAATTGCCCAGCCCAAACAGGCAGCAAAATCCTCTTTGCTCACACTTCTGCTTGGTCACATGCCTACCTACTCACAAAACTGTTAGTTTTCTACTTTCTTCCAGGGCAGTCTGTAATTTTAGGATTTGTCTTTAACATACTAGGCTTGTTAGGTCTTGTATACTTTCTTTCAAGGAGTGAATATGCCTTCATCATTTCCAGATGTCTTTTTGTCTTAAATGCCACTATTAGATAAAGTTAAAATAACTGTAAGCTCTGTTATCACATCAGACACTGAAAAGCACTACTGAAAGACTTTCTAGTAACAGCCTATTTCTCAGAAAACAGCATATGTAATAGTATATACATATCATAATGTATATCTATATAGCATAAACCTTGCTTCCTGCCAGCAATCATTTTCTTTCTACAGCTTTTAATGTTAACTTTACCACTAAGCATCATTTAAAAATAAATGTAAAAGCCAACAGTAACTATTTAGATAAAAACAGGATAACAGAATGAAACCAGAGGTTGATATAATGACAGGTTACAAATAAGTCTTGAATTTTGAATTTCAAATACAGCCATAAGATCTTCTTTGTAAAGTATCAAGAGAAGATGTAATAAGCCATAGTTTTCAGTTCAGAGACATTAAATAACTCTTCAAATCTGTGGCAATAATTTCTAAATCATACTTCAAAATGCTCATATATTTTGGTTATCATACAATACTATACTTAAAACTATTCAAATCAAGAAGTGTGTGTCAAAATATGAAACTAGAGCTTATTTTATCATAAAAATGGATTTTAAAGCTGTCTATCTTATTCATAATGGAAATGTTCTCATAATATAGGAGAAGGCATATCCATTACTGTATAAAGTATACAATTTTTACTAATCTGGGTGTTTTGAAATTTTGTGACTAAGAGCTCTAAATATGGAATGTGCAACCTCTAAAACCAAAGATTCATCTCTAGGGTATTATTTCAAATTATCTATTGAAAATGTATTTTTTTCTTCAAGATAATATTTCATGGAAGATCCTTTCAGCACCTTTTCTATCTTTACCCCCTTCCATCTTGCTTCTTACATGTATCCCCATTGATTCAATTCAGAAATTTGAATTACTATTACATTATTGTCTCAAAAGAAAAATCTTCTAAAGGAGAAACAGTTTGGATAAGTGTGTGCCATTTGCCTTTTCTTCCTTCTTTACGGTCATATTGTGGCCTACAACTTTGAAAACTTAGCATTTTTAGAAGCATACTATTGTTATTATTCATTCTTTACAGAAGCTCATTGCCAAAAATGAATTTGCAAAAAGATAGTGTTTTCATCAGTATGCCTCAAAAAAAAAAAAAAAAAGAAAGAAAGAAAAGAGGAGAAAACAAGTACATAAAATATAATTTTAAAAGCCTTAAGGCTAATTACATTTCATTCCAAGAATCTGTGTGATGCACTTAGCATAATGGGAGCTGCTAAGAAATTTTATTTTGTGAAAATATATTTTTTGGTTAACACTGGAGACTTCAACTTTTGTGCAAAGCATATGTGCATCCTTAGCATAACCGAAGGGTGGGAAGGGCTTAATTACACGTGATAAACGAGAGGGAAGGAAAGCAACTTAACTTATACTAACTTTTTAGTAATTATCTGTTTCTAATAATATTTGTTCAACAAATGTCTACCAAGAGCCTTCTATATGCATGATACTGAACAAGATGCTGAAAAGTAAACTGATGCAAAGGGCATAGCTTCTGTTCTAACTATAGGCTAGATCCCAGGTGGTGGTGAGGGAAGGAAGAATTTCATAGATGATACCATGTTTCTGACCAGAAAATACCATGGAAGGTGGTGCCATTACAAGAGTAGATAACACAGGCAGGACAGCAGGTTTGTGGCACTGTTTGTAGCTAGTAGACATGACGGGGGACATAACGAATGAAGGAATCTGGGTTTGCAGTTCATATATCATTTATTTATATTTATGAGGTACCTGGGAAAAAAGATCTTGAGTAAAAGAATAGGAATGGAATTGACAGGATCTATTTGAAAGTCTTATGAGGAAATACTACCTTCAAAAATAGAAGTCATTCAAATGTTCCAAAGGAAAAAGTATGGAATGGAAAATCATAGAACTTCAGAAATAGGTGACAAGGAGTGGATAGAAATGACCAAAGAAATTGGAGGAAAAAGGAAAGTTCAGTCTTGCGGGAGTCAAGAGAACAGAATTATGAAAGGGGGCATGGGGTGGTTAGCAATGCAATGATTGGAGAGAGAATGAATGACTCCATCATAAACAAGATTCATCATTATTCAGGGAAAATGGTGTTAAAATCGGCAATAAAACTTGCTAAGTTGATTTTTTTTAACATTAGAATTGCTTTTATATCTGCAATGAGCTTACCATTAACATGAATTTTATTTGTCTTAGTAACTTAAGCACTGATTATTCGAACTGCAACTTACGAGCGGCAATGTTCCTTAGCAATGGAAAACATCAGCTGGTGCTTCTCACCCTGGAGTAATTTTGCCAACCAGAGACATTTAGCAACGTTGGAAATAGTTTGGGTTGTCACAACCAGAGCTGCTCCTGACATCTAGTGGGTACAGACCAGGATTGCTGCTAAATGCCCTGCAATGCACAGAACAGTCCACAACAAAGAACCATCCAGTCCATAGTGTAAATAGACCCAAGGCTGGAAAATCCTCCCGGCAGATCCGTGAGGTATGGAGAGAGTTCTAGCTCAGATACTGTTTATCTCTCGGCAGCTAGGTTACCTTATCTTTGAAAATATCACCGGGGAGCAGGGTGGAGTAGGAGAGAGAGAATTTAGATTAGAATACGTTTTCTTGCTGATTATCCATCATTCAGTCATATCATTGCCCTATTTCCCTCCCTCTCTCTCTCTCTCTCACTCACACACACATACACATATACACATATCCATCCACACACACACAGTGCTGATACACTTAAATTTTGTTAGGCGTACTGTCATTGAATACAGACTACACTGAGACAGAAATGGGGAAAACAAGGAAGAAAAGGTGTTCAACTTTACTATTAAACAGAATTGGATTTTCAAAAACTATTGTTCAGCCAAAATATTTGACTTTGCAAGCACATTTTCAAAGAACAGCTGTCTGAGTCAAAACAGAGTGCTAAGAACCCTAAATAGAGTACCATTCTCATCATCCCTCCAATGATAGTCATTGACTGGTTAACATAAGTCTGTTACAATGTGAATGATAAAAGCTGAGCATCAGTAAGGAAAGACAGGGCCAGATACACACAGTGTGATGAGAAAAGAGTAGGATAGGAGGATTCAGAGAGAAACAAAGGGGTTGGGGGGAGGGGGGCGGGCAGACGGCACAGTTATTTTCCAGTGGTGAGAGAAAGATGCAGGGAGGTATCAGAGAAGGCCTGATATTTTTCTTCAATCTTAAAGGATGAGTAGAACTTTCACCGAAAGTGAAGTGAGTTGGGAGCATCCACAGTAGATGGTACACCATATTTTAAAAAGGAGCCTTACATGCTGTGTAACGCCTTTTAAAGTGAGTCTTGTCATTTATAAACTGGGAAAAACAATGCCTCTCCTGGCTAAAAGGGAGTTACAAAGATCAAATGAGGCATTTTCCTAAAAGAAAAACTTGCTACTACTGATAACAATGCTGACTTTAAAACTGTTTCTCATTATTTTTAATATTATGATATTTATAATATCCATATACAGTAACCTAACAGCATAGTTATTACAATCTCCATTTTATAGATGAGAAAACTGAAGCTCAAGGAGGAATACATCTTTCCAAAAGTATGAAATAAAAGAAGCGGGATGTGAAACCTATGTTCTATATACTATGTCTCAATGCAAAACTGTAAAGTATGACACACACATGTGTGTACAGAAAATTATACATATATGCATTTACACATACATATGAGAAAGAGAGACTTTTACCCTTATCCTGAGGATTTTCAAAAATATTTGTATTTCACTTACTTTCATGCCTCAAGTTTAAAATTCAGGCTTTTTGACCTAAATAATTGAGCTAACTTTTTTTCTGGACAATTATCAAGCTGTCTTGGGTATTATTAACAGTATCCTAGTTAAAGCTTTAACCTAGAATGCCACTGAACCTTTATTTGCCCTGAAACCAGACATCCAGCCTTAACATAAACTGCATTGCCAGAGGACACTGGATCATTTTCCAAAGGTTCCAGTATTGCCGTACCAAGGCAATGGCTGTCAGGGTGCTTCTCCCTGAGGAGCTGGCCTATTACAGCTTTGGGGAGTCTTCCCATTGTCTTCTGAAGGAATGTTTCCAACAGCAGTTACAGCCATGGAAATTTGCATAGGCCTATATTCAGAGTGAAGACTGACAGATGAGGAGACCACACCTGCATTTACAGTCCCTTCAAAGAGGATTTCTTACATGACATTTGCATCTCCTGGATGATCATTCACCAGGAAATGGGAGATTCCTGGGCAAAAATGAACATTCTTGAAGACATTCAAATTCAAGTTTTCCAAAGTGACTATGGGACCACTGCACTTTTTTTATAAAACCAAATAGGTAGGTCTATTTTCTCACTGTTAATAAAGTATGCTGTAGATTCCAGCTAGATCTCTTGTCAACACTACATTCAATTCACAATATTGTGAATGATCCAGGGAATAAAAAGAATGTGGGTTTCCTTCTCCTTGACTGCTTTACTTAACATACGTCTAGGAAACTATAAAAATAGAAACAAAGGTCTCAGTCAACTGACGTCAATGATTGCTTCATAATAAAGTCATTTCCTGGGTATTAAAAATGCTGAATATAGGTTAAGTAAAAATGTAACATATCTGAGCAGAGCTTAAAGAAATAATCTCATCTTTTTTGTGCCTGGTTTCTTGAGTGATACCATCAGGTACCATTTTTGCACATACGCCAGTGCCCATAACAGGTCCTAAGCTCTGCAGCAACCCCCACGCTACTCTAGGACTTCTCTATTAGAACCAGTTACTTTATTATGCTCCTGATAACTAACTCTGAAAACCTCTGGCTCTTTACACATTGACCCAGAATGACCTTGACATTTGCTGTCTCTAAGTCCTTGTAAGGTATCTGACATCACTGAGCCTTGGTTTCTCCATTTGTCAAACTGGGCTAATCATCTCTACCTCATACAGTTATTTTAAGGAGTAAAGGATACATGGAAAACACCTCACACACAACATGGTTAGTTCACAGGAGGCATCTGCCTTCCCAGAGCCTGGATTTGGGTCTCAGGGTTGAACCACACACCCCAATTACCCAAGTTGCTTATATGGCAAGATGATGCGGAAGGCAGCTAGGGTGCCTGGGTCAAAATCCAGACCGGAGAGGCCTGTCATCGTGTTTCTGCCCGTGATGTGTCATCTCAGGCTGTGCCAACACCAGGCAGCTCATAAACTCTCAGGGTCAAAAGGAAAGCTCTAAGGCAAGCCATTGCCTCACTGAGATCTATGCTTCTCAGATTTCAAGAAAGAATGTTTATTCTGTCAATTCTCTATCATTGTGCAATGAAGTATGGATAAATTGTCTTGGAGCTGTCATTCAGGAGCATGCTCAAAAGCCCATCTAGGTATCCTTGAACATGTTTGATTTTTAGATCAAGAGACCCTGAACATTAATTGCAGACTCAATATAAAATGTTTTCCTTTTTATTTGGGAACCATCAATATCAAATATTTATCAAATGTAAAAGTGACCAAATGATTGTGGGGTGTGTATAGCAATTTAAATCTGCATGTGCTGGAGGCAGAAGATTCAAATGAAAGTGTCTGTATTTTTTTTTTCCACAGACATAAATACATATAAATTCCACACACAAAAAAAGGCAATAATAAAATGTTTGCTGAAAACTCGAATGAATGTCTCTTTTTCTTGAAGGATAGATACTTGGGAAAAGTATTTCTACGTAATCTTTAGTTTAGGGGGGAAATGGCAATTTCAAACAGAACAGTTGGCCTTGCCTTTTTCCATGTGCTTTGGAATAAGACTATTGGACTTGCATACTTGAATAGAGTGTAGAGATATGATACAGAACTTCAAACAGGAACTTTCCTAGTGGCAGAGAAATACCTAAACAAACTGGGAAAACAGAAACTGGCCGAGCTCATTTAGAAATGGGCTTGGCAGCTGATGAAATAGGTGAACTATAATTAAGTAATGCAATAAAGGAGTTAAGCATTTTTATGACAACAAAAACACACAACACATAAGCTAAGTGGGTAGTAACCAGGATATTCATAGGATCTTGATGTCTCAAATTAGAATACTCAATGAGTGGCCCAAAACAGACACTTGCATTGTTCAAAGCAACCTTATAGGTAGGGGAAATTAAAAAAAAAAGTGTTAAGCTATTCTGACCTCTAGGTTGACATCTAACTCTAGGAAGACTTCATAACAAAGATAGCAAAGCCACATTATTTACTGAGAAACTCCTAGGAAGTTATTCTTAAAAGTTTTGGTAGAAACCACAGATCCAGTTCCCACCTGTGTTCTTGAACTTGGACGAGTTAGTTACAAGTATGCATAGTATGCATGTCATTAGGTCTTCTAACCCCTAAGATAAGGTGTGTCGAAATAATAATTTAACTGTCACATCCTGCACAGGTAGAGTTAGGGGAATTCGCCTCATTGCAATCCCAGAAATAACGCGAGATTGGCAACCTTTATTTCCTTAGGAAAATTTTCATAACAGCTCCAAACTCTTCTTGAAGTTTAGGAAATAGCATTATTTTTTTTTTCAATACCAGTAAAGTTACATAAGGATTTTTTCCCCCTCTGTCCACCCCCCCCCCAAAAAAAAAACACACCTGAATTATCTCAAATAAGAAGACATGCATTAAAGTACGCTCAGCCACTACAGGCTGCGTGTGTGTGTTGTGTGTTCAGTCGGGTCCACTACAGGCCACAGAGTGCAATTAACAGCAAGTGATGAGCGCGCGGCCCGGGAGTAGGGGGGAGGGGGTAGGGGGACCGGAAGCGGCAGGGCCCGCGTGTCCCTGCAGCTCCAGGTGAGCAAGCAGCGTTTCCACTCGTGGAGTCCGGAGCTTCCGCGAAGCCGGCGCCGGCACACGCCAGCACCCCAGAAAGCTGAAGCCCGCTTTATGTAGAAAACTGAAGGCCAGGCGGGAGGAAACCGCTTTTCTTTCCCAAAAGTCTTTTATAGGCGCGGGTCTAGTCCCTACTCCCGCCTCCTGTCCCCACCCTCACCCCAGTTTTCCCTTGTCTTTGGATTTTTTTAGAACTGTCAGATTTTCCCAAGGGCGCGGGGAGGCGGGGTAGGGGTAGGGGTGGGAATCTTTTCAACTTTTTATTTCTCCCAATACGGAGCTGTATTAATTCACGCAGAACACACAGCCCAAGTTCCTTGATCAGCAAAAGGCATACTGAACACCGATCCCCTCTCCCCTACCCCATCCCATTCCAGCCGCAGCGGGAGGGAAGGGCCGGACTCCCCGCCGAAGGAGAGACCTGGTTGGAAATGGAGGACCCTGGAGTCAGGTGGAAAGTGACAACTGCCCCCCGGGCCGCCCGAGTCTCGTCCTCTGCGTCGGGAAGGGGCGGGGGACTCACCCAGGACGAGCAGCAGCGTGGGGACCTGGCGGGCGCGGCGCGGCTCCATCCTTCTCGCGGTGAGCGTGTGTCGGGGCGCGGGGACACGGGGGCTCCGGCGGGCTGCGGGAGGGGTCCGGCTGGGCTGCGGCGGCGGCGGCTGGAGCTACGGGGGACCACGCGTCTCTCGGACACCCGGCCTGTGTCTGGCAAGTGAGCTCCACGGCCGCGCGCTGCGACCTTTATTAGTCTGGGGAGGGGCCTGAGTACTCCCTAGCGAGCGGGGTGAGGTACAAAGTGCCCGCAGTTTCATAATCGGCCCGGGGGAGGAGTGGCCGGAGGACGGTCCGGATGTCATCCTCCCGCTCTGAACACCTGAGAGTGACCGAGGAATGAGAAAATGCCCTTCTCGTGAGCCGGGGACTACTCCCCAAACTTTTCCATCTCCCTCCCTGGCTCATGCGGGAGGAGATGGGGAGCGTGGACCAGTAGGGTTGGTTTGTGGGGTCACCTGCCGGATGGTGGGTGGTTTGGGTTGCTCTGGACGACGGGCGTTAGCTTGAGTCAGTCAGTTTCTCGGCCAGGGCTGGAGCTCCTAGTTCGTGCTTTTGGAAAGCTGTGTGTGTGTGTGTGTGTGTGTGTGTCAGTGACCTATGGACGTTCTTGAAATTTGTGGCTCCTTGTATTCACACCCGCCACCGTCCAGAGGTGGTGTGTGTGTGTGTGTGTGTCTACACCTTCCTTTGCAGCCCCTCTGCTTCCAGCGTGCTGCGAGCATTTAAGGCTTCCAAATGTAGTGATTATGAAGAAAAGCCCCTAAATGATGCTTTCCCCATCCATCAGCCTATTGCTTTTAATTTAACTTCCCTGAATTTTGCCTTAATGCTGTCACCTTTCCGAACAAAATCTTTCAGTGACTTTCCATTGCCTTTTGGAGAAGGCCAGACACAATTGTGAACTCAATAGACTTCTCCACTTCAATTCCCGCTAGTTCACCAAGACAAGTTGCCTAGCTGCAGTCAGGCTGGGAAACTCACTCTGCCTTTGCTTATTCCCACTGTCCTCCCTGAGCCAGCGGAATCCCAGTTTGGAGAAATGGAGCCAAGCCTATTCACTTTCATGGTTCTCCTCCAAGGCCTGGATTGGTGGGGCTTCTCTCTCCATTCTGATCTGTCACAGCTTGTGGTGTTTATCTCTCCGCTAGACTAGATAAAGAATTGGAGAAGGCAATGGCACCCCACTCCAGTACTCTTGCCTGGAAAATCCCATGGATGGAGGAGCCTGGAAGGCTGCAGGCCATAGGGTCACTGAGGGTCGGACACGACTGAGCGACTTCACTTTTATTTTTCACTTTCATGCATTGGAGAAGGAAATGGCAACCCACTCCAGTGTTCTTGCCTGGAGAATCCCAGGGATGGGGGAGCCTGGTGGGCTGCCGTCTATGGGGTCGCATAGAGTCGGACACGACTGAAGCAACTTAGCAGCAGATATAGAATGCTAGATGGTACTTTACACCTGATGAAACTACTTTGAATTAACTTTTCTTGTTTGTCAGTCCTATCTTTGGCTCTGCTCAAATGCATGAATTGCCTTACTTGTTGTATTTACCCTGTAGGTCCTAAAAACAGTGAGTTAATATAGCAGTACTGACAGCATATGCTGTGATGTGTTTAGTTGCTCAGTTGTGTCCGACTCTGTGACCCCATGGACTATATAGCCCACCAGGCTAGAATCCACGGGGATTCTCTAGGTAAGAATACCGGAATGATTTGCCATGCCCCCAACTAGGGGATCTTCCCAACCCAGGGATCAAACCCAGGTCTCCTGCATTGCAGGTAGATTCTTACAGCTGAGCTATCAGGGAAGCCCATACTTCCCTGACATACTGACAGCATACTTGAATAGAAAATGAAATTTCATATGTTGATAACTCTTTACCTTTCTTTTATCTTCATGTATTCCTTTCCTTTTTTCTTTCTTCCTTTTTCTTTTTTTCATTCTTTCTTTCTTTCTTCCTTCCTCCTTCCCTCCCTTCCTTCCTTCCTACTCATTTTCCTTCATATCAATGATGTCCTTTACTCCTGTTGGAAGCAAATGTTTCCTCTTTCCCTCAGTGGTTAAGATCTTCAGTTCTGGATTTAGATTGTTTGCATGTGAATCCTTGGACAAGTTTTTTAACCAGTTTCAGTTTCCTTGTATGCAAACTAGGGATACTAATAGTATCTAACTCATAAGAAGATAGTGAAAGTGCTTCCCATAGTGCCTAGAAGAGTTGGCACCTGTTAAAAATGCCTGTTATAATATGCAGATGCATGTTAGGATGATGGTCAGTATTCAGGAGCTAAGTGAATCAATGTATGGTAAAGTACAAGTAGGATTATCTGTGCGTCAGGAGTTCCTGAGTTTAATTTCTGAACCCAGCAAGGAAACAAGCAGTAAGTAACTTGTCAATTGCTCTTTTCTAAAAGAATAAATGGAACCAAGAAAGATGATCCTGGAGGTGGGTTAGCTTAATGGAACATTGATAGGGATCACAAATTTGGTAAATTAGAATTGGGAAAAGGGACTGCTGGTTCGTGATGGTTTTTGTTTTACAAACTGGATCTGGAAAAGAAATAGCCCTCAAGTGTCTGAAAAACTAAAGCAGAATTCAGTAGAAAGAATGAGGGGTCAGCTGGAAGTATTTCATTATTTTGCACAGTGGCCCCTGTCAAGTACTTATAAACAGTGACAGGAAGAAGACTGTCTTAGTCCTAATTAATGTCGTATTTCAATAAATACAGTGTCGTGGTGTGTACACAAAAGAAGGATGGGGTGGGACCAGATTGGAAAAAATGGAGTCACGCGACAGTAGTCAGCTCTTTGGTATTGATATGTGGGGAGGAATTTTTTTCATTTTGTAGCTGATGCCTGCAAGCAGGAGATACCATCATCATGAAAAAATCCTTGTGCTTCTCCCAAAATTTTCCACAGCAATGTGCTCCTCTATAAGCTGATTTCACATGGTGTGAAGAAATCTTCTCTTTATTGGTTTTATGTTTACTCAATTTTCTAACCATTAGCTTTCAAGAATGACTCTGTCATGACACATCAGGAAGACTGGCCGCTGCCTCCGCAAAAGAGTCTTGTTTTTTTTTTTGATAATTGGGAACCATTTTCATTAATCTTTCATTTAAATGTATAAACATAGTATCAAGCACAATCATAATTCCTCTTAAAGGCCCCCAACACATTTAAGGCAGGACAGTTTGGCAAGAAAACAATCAAGTCGTATAGAATTTTCCAACTGGCAGTACCTTCAAGATATCAACCAGGTCAGCAATTCCCAACCCTTGCAGTTTGGGGATTCTTTCTCAAAAACTTAGTAAATATAAATAATATTTATAGTCTGATATCTATCTAATACTGTTTTTTAAAGGTATTAAGGATTGTGATTATTAAAGTGTATTCATTTTAAATTAATAATGAATTCAAGGTGGCTTGCTGGTATGTGTATTTTAATTGATACATAACAAACATATTACCTCTGTCAGATGGGGCTGTGTGGCATTAAAAAGGGTCCTCTTAGGAGAATTAGGAAACCCTGGACTGGCAGCATCTACGAATCCTAAACTGTATGCTGCTGCTGCTGCTAAGTCACTTCAGTCGTGTCTGACTCTGTGCAACCCCATAGACAGCAGCCCACGAGGCTCCCCCGTCCCTGGGATTCTCCAGGCAAGAACACTGTAGTGGGTTGCCATTTCCTTCTCCAATGCAGGAAAGTGAAGAGTGAAAGTGAAGTCGCTCAGTCGTGTCCGACCCTCAGCGACCCCATGGACTGCAGCCTACCAGGCTCCTCCGCCCATGGGATTTTCCAGGCAAGAGTACTGGAGTGGGGTGCCATCGCCTTCTCCGCCTAAACTGCATACACAGGCCCTAAACTGATATCAGGTGTAAGCCTACTACACACTGTAGCCAGATCGAGCCCTGGACCAGACCCAAACTCTAGCATTTAGCCTTAGACAAGAACAGATGCAACTTCATAATTCTTCTCCCATCACTTGCTTCTTTGGGACTGCAACTGGCACTTATTTATTATGAAATTAATGATTTTCAAGCTAACAACAGAGCATACCTACTTTGGTGAATTAGCTTTTATATAACAAAATGTTTATAATTTTTTGTTAGGTAATCCTTAGCAAGAACTGCTGCCATGGAGTGGTATTAGATTGCTTTTTTAAAAAATAATGTATTTTTTAAACTTATGTATTTTTTAATTGAAGGATGATTGCCATACAGAATTTTATTTTTTTCTGTCAAACATGAACATGAATCAGCCATAGGTTGCTTTTTTTTTAACAATAAAGGTGTTGAAAAATATAGGAAAGTGTTTGAGATAAAGCTATTAAATTTAATATTCAAAATATGAGTCCTGGAATGTGAATTCTGTTCTATCATGCTAACTTTTGAAAAAAATGATTTTATTCTACATTTAGACAAATATGAATCATACGTTAGCCACTTCCACTTGAATGAAGAATTTATGTCCTTCATGATAATTACTTAAATGTAGATTAAATAGTGTCTTATAAAGTACAAACAAAGCACGCATTTCCAAGCAGAATTCTAGGCTCCATATTTCCCTGTAGTCTCTGTGCAACTGTGACTGTTTAGCTTTTCTTGTTTTGTAAGAAAAGTATGTATTTGTTTGGCTGGGTCAGATCTTAGTTGTGGCACTGGTATCTTTAGTTGTGGCATGAAAATTCTTAGTTGTGGCGTTGAGATCCAGGTCTCTGACCAGGGATTGAACCCAGGGCCCCTGCACTGAGAGCTCGGAGTCTTAGCCACTGGACCACCAGAGAAGTCCCCTAGCTTTTCTCCTTGACTGAAAATTAACATATTGCCATGCTTTTTCATTGATTCATTTATTCATATTGTGTCCTAGTAGAGACAAAATAGAGAAAGGAGGAACTTACATTGAATGTAGTTATCCTCCCTTTATTTAAATATCCTTTATCATAGACTTTTTAAAAAAAAGTCATTGTCTTCTGGACTAATCCATTCTTAACAGAGGATTAGTTTGAAAATTCAGAAAAAGAAAAATGTCCTTGTGTTTCATTCGATGTATGCAGAGGTAGAAGAAAATAAAAATTTAGAACGCTTTAAAGTCTAATTAATAGTAAACTACAATTTTTCATTGACTGGCCTGATAATTTGAGTTTTCTTAAACCAAAAATGTTCCAAAACGTGTAAAAATTTACATACCATTTGAACAGTGAGTGGTGTAGATGGCTGAGTGATTAGATGAATGAATTCACTAAAAGACAGTATCTTGTTTGTGGTTCTGTTTTGATTCAGAACTATAGGTGGAAAGGAACATGAAAGTAGTGGATATTTGTTCTTAAATCTAAATCAGAATGTGCCTAGTAATAATAGCAGTAGCAACAACAACACGTAGCATTTATATACCTAACATTTTTAATGCATTAGGTAGTTTAAAATATAATTGCTTATTTATTCCCCTAAATAACCCTGTGAAGTGAGTACATTTTTATTTCTATTTTACAGATGAGACTAAGGCAGAAAGATTAAGGAATTTGTTCAAGGTCCTTCAGCTCATAAACAACAGGAGACAGAATTCAAATCAAGCAGCCTGACTCCGGGCAACACCAACTCTTTCACCATCACACTGTATTGTTTTTGCCCATAGCAACGTCTGGTTCACCGTAAGTAGTGTTTCTTTCTTTTTTTATTTTTTAATTAATTTTTTAATTGAGGGATAATTGCTTTACAGATTTTTGTTGTTTTCTGTCAAGCCTCAACATGAATCAGCCATAGGTATACATATATCCCTTCCCTTTTGGACCCTTCCATCTCCCTCCCTACCCTACCCCTCTAGGTTGATACAGAGCCCCTGTTTGAGTTTCCTGAGCCATACAGCAAATTCCCTTTGGCTATCTATTTTACACATGGTAATGTAAGTTTCCATTTACAGTGTTTCTTATATGTGCATTGCTCTCTTATATTTTCACTAAAATCCATGTTTCTGGAGCTTCTAGTCTCAGAGTATTTGAAAAGAGCGTTCACGTCCCTTTGCTGATAGTTTTGATACTCTTTCCAAGAAGAATGTCCCATATTATTGCTTTCCTATTAAGAAGGAAATTAGGTGTGTCAGTCTTCCAGCTTCCATCGCCAAAGCAGTTGTTCACCTTCCTTTTTTATAGTCCATCATGCTCATGTAAAACATTTTGTTCTAACAATGCCCCGTTGAAAATACCACGTGTGAATTTTATCAACAGCTTCCTCTGAAAAATCATTCAGTAATCATAAAATATGAGAAAAAGACAGATGCTATTTGATATTAGGAATCTGACATCTGAAGCTGCTGCTTCTTGTACTTGTCTTGAGCTGTGACCTAGTAATAGAAGAGCCTCCCTTTCTGTCACTTATGCATACCCACAGAGCATTAATTACACATGCAGTGATGATGAATTAGGAATGCAGCCATCCTTATTTAAAGTACTGCTATTTCAAGTTTAGCTAATGCCTAGAAGCATGTGATCATACATCGCCTACACTGGTGCTACTACTTCTTAATCAATGGCTTGCAGTTAAAATGTTAACTTTCATAAAGGCCTTGATTAAACAATCATTCAATGAGCATTTTATGTCTCATACATCATCAGCCTTTGAGAAACTCCCCAACTTCTAAATAATTTGCAAGATTATTGCAATGATTGCATATGGATTTATGTAGTTTCTTAAATACTCAATTTAATGCCCTTCTTGCTTCTCTTTTCTCAGCTATTTAAAGGCCTCCTCAGACAACCATTTTGAGTTTTTGCATTTCTTTTTCTTGGAGATGGTTTTGCTTACGGCCTCCTGTGCAGTGTTACGAACCTCCATCCATAGTTCTTCAGGCACTTGGTCTATTGGATCTAATCCCTTGAATCTATTTGTCACTTCCACTGTATAATCGTAAGGGATTTGATTTAGGTTATACCTGAAGGGCTACTTTCCCTACTTTTTTCAATTTAAGTCTGAATTTTCAATAAGAAGTTCATGATCAGAGTCAAGTCAGCTCCCAATCTTGTTTTTGCTGACTATATAGAGCTTCTCCATCTTTGGCTGCAAAGAATATAATTAATCTGATTTCAGTATTGATCATCGGGTGATGTCCATGTGTAGAGTGGTCTCTTGTGTTGTCAGAAGAGGGTGTTTGCTATGACCTGTGCATTCTCTTGGCAGAACTCTTAGTTGGGCTTTGCCCTGCTTCATTTTGTACTCCAAGGCCAACTTTGCTTGTTACTCCAGAGATCTCTTGACTTTCTACTTTTGCCTTCCAGTCCCCTATGATGAAAAGGACATCATTTTTTGGTGGTTCTAGAAGGTCTTGTAGGTCTTCATAGAAGTATTCAACTTCAGCTTCTTCAGCATTAGTAGCATTGGAGCATAGACTTGGATTACTATGATATTGAAGGCTTAGCCTTGGAGACTTACAGAGATCATTCTTCTGTTTTGAGTTTTCCCCAGGTACTGCATTTCTCTTTTGTTGACTATGATAGTTACTCCATTTCTTCTAAGGGATTGTTGCCCACAGTATAGATATAATGATCACCTAGATTAAATTCACTCATTCCGGTCCTTTTAGTTCATTGATTCCTAAAATAGAGGAAAACAATAGAATGGGAAAGACTAGAAATCTCTTCAAGAAAATTAGAGATACCAAGGGAACATTTAATGCAAAAATGGGCACAATAAAGGGCAGAAATGATATGGGCCTAACAGAAGCAGAAGATATTAAGAAGAGGTGGCAAGAATACACAGAAGAACTATCCAAAAAAGATCTTAATGACCCAGAGAACCACGATGGTGTGATCACTCACCTAGAGCCAGATATTTTGGAGTGCCAAGTCAAGTGGGCCTTAGGAAACATCACTATGAACTAAGCTAGTGAAGGTTATGGAATTCCAGCCAAGCTATTTCAAATCCTAAAAGATGAGTCTGTGCTCATCTGCATTCAGTATACCAGTAAATTTGGAAAACTCAGCAGTAGCCACAGGGCTGAAAAAAGTCAGCTTTCATTCCAATCCCAAAGAAAGGCAGTGCCAAAGAATGTTCAAACTATCGCACAATTGCACTCATCTCACACACAAGCAAAATTCTCTAAGCCAGGCTTCAACAGTATGTGAACTGAGAACTTCCAGATGCTCAAGATGGATTTAGAAAAGGCAGAGGAACTAGAGATCAAATTGCCAACATCCATTGGATCATAGAAAAAGCAAGGGTATTCCAGAAAAACATCTGCCTCATTGACAATGCTAAAGCCTTTGACTGTGTGGATCACAAAAAACTGGAAAATTCTTAAAAAGATGGGAATACCACCTTACCTGCCTCCCGAGAAACCTGTATGCAGGTCAAGAAGTAACAGTTTGAACTGGACATGGAACAACAGACTGGTTGCAAATTGGAAAAGAAGTATGCCAAGGCTGTATATTGTCACCTTGCTTATTTAACTTATATACAGAGTATATCATGAGAAATCCAAGGCTGGATAAATTACAGACTGGAATCAGGATTGCTGGGAGAAATGTCAATCACTTCAGTTCAGTTCAGTTCTGTCGCTCAGTCGTGTCCGACTCTTTGTGACCCCATGGACTGCAGCACGCCAGGCCTCCCTGTCCATCACCAACTCCTGGAGTTTACCCAAACTCATGTCCATTGAGTCGGAGATGTCATCCAACTATCTCATCCTCTGTCATCCCCTTCTCCTCCCACCTTCAATCTTTCCCAGCATTAGGGTCTTTTCAAATGAGTCATCTCATCACATCAGGTGGCCAAAGTATTGGAGTTTCAGCTTCAGCATCAGTCCTTCCAATGAATACCCAGGACTGATTTCGTTTAGGATTGACTGGTTGGATCTCCTTGCAGTCCAAGGGACTCTCAAGAGTCTTCTCCAGCACCACAGTTCAAAAGCATCAATTCTTTGGTGCTCAGCTGTCTTTATAGTCCAACTCTCACATCTATACATGACTACTGGAAAAACCATAGCCTTGACGAGATGGACCTTTGTTGACAAAGTAATGTCTCTGCTTTTTAATATGATGTCTGGGTTGGTCATAACTTTTCTTCCAAGGAGTAGGTGTCTTAATTTCATGGCTGCAGTCACCATTTGCAGTGATTTTGGAGCCCCCCAAAATAAAGTCTGCCACTGTTTCTGCTGTTTCTCCATCTTTTTGTCATAAGGGTGGTATCATCTGCATATCTGAGGTTACTGATATTTTTCCTGGCAGTCTTGATTCCAGCGTGTGTTTCATCCAGCCCAGTGTTTCTCATGATGTACTCTGCATATAAGTTAAATATACAGAAATGTCAATAACCTCAGATATGCAGATGACACCACATTAATGGCAGAAAGTGAAGAGGAACTAAAGAGCCTTTTGATGAAGGTAAAAGAGGAGAGTGAAAAAGCTGGCTTAAAACTCAGTATTCAAAACACTAAGATTATGGCATCCAGTCCCATCACTTCATGACAAATAAATGGGGAAACAATGGAAATAGTGAGAGACTTTATTTTCTTGGACTCCAAAATCATTGCAGATGGTGATTGCAGCCATGAAATTAAAAGACACTTGCTCCTTGGAAGAAAAGCTATGACCAATGTAGACAGCATATTAAAAAGCAGAGACATTACTTTGCCAACAAAGGGCCATCTAGTCAAAGCTATGGTTTTCCCGGTAGTCATGTATGGATGTGAGAGTTGAACCATAAAGAAGGCTGAGCACCAAAGAATTGATGCTTTTGAATTGTGGAGTTGGAGAAGACTCTTGAGCGTCCCTTGGACTGCAAGGAGATCAAACCAGTTAATCCTAAAGGAAATCATTCCTGAATATTCATTGGAAGGACTGATGCTGAAGCGTCAATACTTTGGCCACCTGATGCAAAGAGCTGACTCATTAGGAAAGTCAGCTTTTCTAAGGCTGGGAAAGAGTAAAGTCAGGAGGAGAAGGGGACAACAGAGGATGAGATGGTTGGATGACATCACTGACTCAATGGACATGAGTTTGAGCAAGCTCTGTGAGATGGTGAAGGGCATGGAAGCCTGGTGTGCTGCAATATATGGGGTCACAAAGAGTCATACATGACTTAGCAACTGAATAGTAAGAACAGTGTCCTTCTCAACCTTGGAGAAAGGATGAAACATACACAGCCTGAAACTTTCTTGTCTTCAATCTCTTCAAGATATCTAAATCTATAGCTCAATAAATTTTATCTCAGTTCAGTTCAGTCGCTCAGTCGTGTCCGACTCTTTGCGACCCCATGAACTGCAGCACACCAGGCCTCCCTGTCCATCACCAACTCCTGGAGTTTACCCAGACTCATGTCCATTGAGTCGGTGATGCCATCCAACCATCTCATCCTCTGTTGTCCCCTTCTCCTCCTGCCCTCAACCTACTGTTGCCTTATTTCGGTACACCCTGGAGGTAAAGATATCTAGAAGATGGAGTAAAATGGCACAGAAATCCTAGGAATTGTTTTATGATTACTGTTTTTTTCCTCTGTTTAACACTGCCACTAACAGATAAGTAAAAAATCGCTAGTGAAGGCAATAAAGCAATAGCTATTGAAGTCTTCATTTTTATTACATTGGATATTACTGGTAATACCTGTTAGATTTAGAAAATTATCCCCCAATAAAATTACACACAGATTATATTCTGTCTTGCAATGTATCTTAGTCTGTAAGGAATGATTTGTATAATTGCTAATATTTTATTGTACAGCTGATTCTCCTCACCCATGGCTACACGTTAAAGTCACTTGGATAGCTTCAGAAAAAATACTGAATCTGGGGCCTTATTCTCCCAGAGATTCTGATTCATTTATTTTGGGAAGGGCCTCAAATAAATGTAGTCTTATAAGCAGAGAGCCTGATGTTTTAACTAAACATGGAAAGCGAGAACAAATACTGAACCACATAGTTTAGATCCAAGTTCTAGTCCTGACTGAACATAAACTCTTGTGTGATCTTGTGTAGGTCATTTAACAGTTCTGGGCTAGACCTTTTTCATTCTTAAAAGGCAGATTTGAACCACACGATCTCGAAATGGAATAGCTTTCTATGACCTCTGAAATCTGATACTGATGTGATGGAACCACAACATTAATATCTCTCAACTATATTTGCTTTTTAAGCACTGAGCAATCTTAGACCTCGGCTGAAATATCCTAGAGTGATAGCACAGGTAATGTCCTTAGGATATGAAAAAGTAGTTTATCTTCTAAACAGGCTTCTCCAGTTTTCTGAAATCTTACCTTCATCTCCCCTAGGATTTTGGTTTAGCTGTTTTGTTCATTTTCTTCCCTTAGCTTACAACGTATGAATCATAAATGCCATGGAAACTATGTGGGGATTTAGAAACTTGAAAATCTTGATCCTGTTGTGGATTGAGAACTGTACTATAGTATGACCCGAGCCACATTTATGAAGAAAATTTCACTTTTTCTGTTGGAAAGAAGGGGTATATGTTAAATGTGCCAAAAGAATAAGAAAAGAAAACATTTATGCAAAAAAAAAGACACTAAACCAACAGTTCGAAGCCCTAGTTTGCGATGCTAGCTCCTATCATTCCTGAGTCTTTTGACCTTATGACCTTATTTACACTGCCCTAGCCTCATCTGTAAAACCTGTTCCTGTCTTTCATTCATCTCAGTATTTTCATGGGATTCAAATGAGGTCAATTAATAAAATGGTGAGACAGAACTGTAAGATATAATTTTTGACATTAACAAATATCAGATATTTATTTAGTGTCAAGATATATAAGAGAGTCAAAAAGTTCAAAGGGCCATGGTGATAGTGCTGGCTTCCCAAAGCACAAGGAGAGTGTTCCAAAGAGGTGCCTGTGGCAGGTGGAGCAATGAGGTCAAGACAGTAGTAGAAATGGAGGAAGAGGTTTGGCAAGAATGAGATCACTGGTAACCTTTCAGGAGAAAGTTCAGTGTAAAGGAGAAGACACAAGTCAGATTACAGACATATAATGTCCTGTATTTCTTCTAATACTAAATATCAACTGTCAGAGAAGAGTCAGTGGGCCTCACTCAGCGTGGGAAGTTTCACAGGACAAGAGTCCCAAAAGTCATCAAAGCTAAGTGTAAAACTCTTGGAGTAGAGAGAAGTCATTCTTGTAGGCAGGCCTTTGTTTAACCCATGCAGTATTCAAGTGAACCCAAGAGAGAAGCTGCTTACTGTGGGCTTTACTATAACATGCATTTCTCATCTTTTTCTAATTTAATTTGGAGGGAAACTTCAAAAATAATTTTCTTCAATATTATATATATATGGATCTAAGAAAGTAACCTTGTGTATTATAGTAGAGGAATCAGGAACAAAGTGATTTTCTGAGATACTGAGATTCTATTAATATATATACAGACAATCTCGTTCACACCTTATTTAAATGCATTGGTCTCCTCTCATTCCTTTCCTGCTGATATCTAATCCATTATTTGTGGGTGGAAATTAAGGGGCACAGGAGAAAACATACAACAGGTACTCTATATATAGTATATATACATACACACACATATAATATCTGTTGTATCTTCACTGAGGGCGGGTAGCTGAGTATAGAGAAAGAGACATGGATCATCATCTCCAGTCTTTATATGGTGCCATGGCACTTAAACTGACTTGGACTTCAGAATGACATAAGATCAAAAATATAATGACATGGAAGGAATATCCATCTTACAATTCCTAGTCCCCTCTCAAGTTACTCTGGCTCTTGGACTATAATTTCAGACTTAAGATTCTTCAAAACTCCCCTCATCTCATGAATCAACTCCCCAGACTCCCTGGAACTTAATCTTCCTTTCTCTAAACACACCTCTTAATACATACCTATTTGTAAAAATCTAGTTATCTTTCTACTTTTGTAACAGAGGACCTAGTACTTCAGATCTGTCCTTCCTGGGTTAGTGCATCTGCATTCTTAAGAATGTATGAAAAATAAAGCTAGAGGAACCCAGAATCTCACCAGAAGGAAACCTGAGTTTTACTTGAATCTTGAGCCAATTTTCTAGAGGCCCTCCTATACCTCACTTAGATTATAAAGTGTGTTTTGGATTTGGAAAAAATATTACCTGTATTCCCATGGGGCTCCAAAAGGAATGGCTATAAACTACCCTTCTCTCTGCTTACCCTATCCTGCCAGTCTTGTAACGGGTATCATGGCATCTTAACATGAAACCTGTGCTTTGTTATGTTATCTGTTGTACCGAGCTCTCTAGTGAAAGTAAAAGTGTTAGTCACTCAGTTGTGTCTGACTATTTGAGACCCCATGGATCCCGCCAGGCTCCTCTGTCCATGGAACTCTCCAGGTAAGAATTCTCTAGAATGGATAGCCATTACCTTCTCCAGGGAATCTTCCCGGCCTGGGAATTAAACCCAGGTCTCCCGCTTTGCAGTCAGATTCTTTACCATCTGAGCCACCAGGGAAGGTCTCTGGTGGCTCTGACAAATCCTTGACTTCCAAAATCACAAATCAATAGAAGATATTCCAAAGGGAAAACTAAATCAAGCCCAGCAATGGATAGGGATAGACTAAGGATTTGAGAGCAGAAGCTCTGATGTTTATAACATTTCTACTTACGTGACTTGTGAGTTCAAAACTTTTATGACACTTCAACTCCAGATTCTTGGCAGTTCTGCTTGTTTTTTGTCCTGGATCATACTCAAATGAGTGTTAACTTTATTATTACTTTCTCTGGGAGCCTTTTCAGATCTTCCTAGGCCATGTCAGGCACATCCAGTGATGTCTTTTATTACAGTCTGAACTTCCTCCATCATAAAACTTATCACTTCTTCACGCATTTGTTTCTTGTTTCTCTCATGGAAAGATGAACTCCATGAGGAAAGGATCAATCGCTATCCTTATTCAGTAACTTGGAGTTAAAATTTTTAGAACATTGGCTAGCACATAAATTATACAATAAGTATGCCTATTGTTAGTGGTGGTTTACAAGTTGTATTTTAAATACCAGATTTTAATATTTTTGAAGCCAAAGTGATGCCTTTCATGTGTTTGGATACTCTGCTATACCTACTTTAGTGTCTTGCATATGTGTGTGTGCTTGGTTATGCAGTCGTGTCTGACTCTTTGCGACCTCATGGACTGTAGCCCACCAGGCTCCTCTGTCCATAGAATTTTCCAGGTAAGAATACTGGAGCAGGTTGCCATTTTCCACTCCAGGGGATCTTCCTGACTGGGGGATTGAACCCATGTCTTTAGTGTCTCCTATGTTGGCAGGTGGATTCTTTACCACTGCACCACCTGGGAAGTCCTGTTTTGCATATATGAGGCATTAACATTTAGTTGTTGAATGAATGTGTTGCTTACTAAAGCTGAATTCCATATTATATATTAAAGGAAGAGAAGAAAATTACATTGGGACTTGGGTGTCATATATCTGGTAGTGATCCAACATGACTAGGTTAATAATTATTGCCAGCACAAATCCTATTACATTAATGGTGTGCATACTATCTTAATAAGCTCCTAGACCGGTTTTGTTAGATATCTATGAATCAAACTTAGGGCCAGTGGTAAGGAAGACTTGCCCATTAAGCAGGCACTTAACAATACTTCTGTGCTCTGATCGGTACTATTCACAAGTCACAGTGTCATAGGATAGGTTTGGTGTGGACAGCCGAAGGTCTGTTGAGCAGAAGAAATATCTGAAGTGATCTCCAGAAAATGCTGCTTGTTAAAGACTGTAACATCTTGAATCATGCTGAGAACTGGTCAGAGATGACATGAATCATTTTGAGAAAATCCTGCAGCTTAAGGAGCCAAAGAACTTCTTCTGTTAGAAACCCAGCAATTAGGAGCCCAAGTAACACTTGACTCTTGTGTTCCACATGAAAAAGACAAATATGCTGAGGGTATTTGGATGCCCATTACTGTGAAAATTAATACAGACATAATACCAAGGCCTGGATGATAAACAGATCCCCAGTGTTATTAAGAGAAATGATATCATGCAGTTTCATGGATTAACTAAGATATTGCTCTTGCCATTTGTTACATTTAAAGTATCTGAAATACCTTTACATCTGTATTTCTGATTTGTGGACTTAGCAACTATGATAGAAGGCTTAAGACAACCCAAGTTATTCAACAGTCTTAGGTTTAAACTGAACATTTATTTGATAGGGGAAAAGAGCATGGTATTTATAATTAATAAATTATAAATACATAAATAAAAATAAATGGCTAAAAAAACTTAGCTTCTTCTTTTTATTACCAACAAAATTATGCCTCCAACTTCTTCATTGATTTGCCTATATGTTGTTCAACCATAACTTTTTTTCTGAATAAAGTTCCATTATATTAGGGTTGGGAGTTTGTCGTTTTAAAATTATTTCACCAAGATGTTATCCACTTCATGAGGTTCTCTCAGCCTCATGAAGCAGCATGGGTTCTGTCAGACTTCTCAGTTGGGGCTTACAGTCATTTTACATTCTGATGCAGCATACTCAGGAATATATATCTTTATGAAATAAGTGTGTTAAAACCATATATTAGCTTGTTGAAGTGTGTTGTGATCTCTTCTATTTTATCTCATATGAAAGATACAGTGGCCTTCCCAGGTGCCACAAGTGGTAAAGAATTCGCCTGCCAGTGCAAGAGATGCAAGAGATGCAGGTTTAATCCCTGGGGCAGGAAGATCCCCTGAGGTAGGAAATGGCAACCCGCTCCAATATTTCTTGCCTGGAAAATTCCCTGGACAAAGGAGCCTGGCAGTCTGCAGTCAATGGGGTCACAAAGAATTGGACACGATTGAGCACACTCAGGCCATAGGACACAAGGGTATAATAGTTGAGATTCATTAAAATTTATTTACTGGCACAGTAACTGGTTACGATATGCAATTTAGGAAAATATAGACACACAGATCAGTGATGCTTTAGAGCAGTGGTGAATCCTGTGGATTCTAAAGCCCTAGGGGCTACATGAATGGGGAGGGGTGATGGTGATGGTGGTGCTCAGAGTTTCTGTCACAGTCAGAAATGGGAGAGAGAATGTGTGTTTTTAGAGTAGATGGATTCCCGGTTCTCACTCCCACTTCTGCTACATTTTTCTCTAAATGCAGGTCTTCCACAGAAAATTCCATTTAAAGAAACATTTCACTGGGTAAAAGGTTTAACAACTACCTCTGTACATTATAATTTCCTTACCTTATAGGTCAAATCCAGTTATTTGTGAAATCACTTTACAGAAACTAAAAGCTTTCTTATATGATGTTCTATTTATTTCAAGCAATACTTTAGGCATGGAGTTTCAGTAAAGTTGAAGTATTTGACTGGATCCTTATTATATGTATATAAAATTCAGTTTTGCTTACATCTTTCAAATCTGCATCAGAATTTTGAAATTTATATTGTGGACTTATGATAAGCCCGTTAGATAATTTACACGAATTTTGACCCTTTTGCTCAGAATTCAGTGCTAAGTTTTGATCATTGTTTGGGTTTCTGGTGAGTGAAGACAGTCTCCTCTTCTTTTTATTTCTTGACCACACATTGCAGTATCTTAGTTCCCTGGACCAGGGATTCAACTTGGGACTATGGCAGTGAAAGCTCTTTTTGAAAATTAGTTAAAATTAATTTTTATTAGAGGATAGTTGCTTTGCAGTATTGTGTTAGTTTCTGCTCTATAGCAAAGTGAACCAGCTATATGTATACATATATCCCCTCTTTTGGATTTTCTTCCCATTTGTATCACCTGAACTATACAGTAGGTTCTTATTAGTTTCCGGTTTTATACATAGTAGTGTATATATATATGGAGAAGGAAATGGCAACCCACTCCAGTGTTCTTGCCTGGAGAATCCCAGGGATGGGGGAGCCTGGGGGCTGCCGTCTATGGGGTCGCACAGAGTCGGACACGACTGAAGCGACTTAGCAGCAGCAGCAGTGTATATATGCCAATCCCAGTCTCCTAATTCATCCCACTTGCCAGATCCATACATTTTTTCTCTGCATCTGTGTCTCTATTTCTGCTTTGCAAATAAGTTTATCTGTATCATTTTTCTAGATTCCACACACATGCAATATTATTATTTTTCTCAGTGAAAGGGCTGAGTCTTAACGACTGGACTGCAAGGGAATTCCCAGACATTCTTTTCCTTAAGAGTCCAGATATTTTATTTATTGCTCTACTCTTCATGTGTTTTTAGATAAAGAACATTTCAGTGGAAAGGAAAAAACAGAATTTTTTTTTAGATTTTATCAATCTGTCAGGAATGGGAACAGATCATTTTCAGAGAGAAATGTGGTGTTTCAAGGGCAGAGGTGACATCTCATAATTTTAAACTAATTAAAAAGAATTAGAAATGATTATTAGAACTTCCTAAAGTCATGTTTGTCTAAGATGGAGGAGACAAACCCAGTTTTTAGAAGTGACTCAAGATTGGGATGTGGATCAGGGAGGGAGAGAGGAATGTGAAGCAAAAGAAAAGAGAGAACTTGAATTTATGAAATATTTACTATGTGTGAAGCACTAAGTGTATTATACATATTCCTCCTTTTAATCCTCACATCAGTCTACTGGGTAGACATAATCATCCCTGATATACTGATGAGAACCTAAAGGTTAAATAACATTTCCAAGATCAAGCAGTGGTGGAGCTGGAGTTTGAAAATAGGTTTGTCAGATTTCAAATCCCTGGTCTTTCCAGATATTCCTTTGGATCCAAAGACTGGTCTGTTTTTGCTTGGTTTCTGTAAATTGCCCTTCCCACTCCTCTCCAAACACCGGTTCTCACTGATCAGCTCAGAATCCCCGGTCACTTCCATTCTCTTCTCCATCTCCTCAGTCCTCCAATAGTCAATTCCTTTGTGCCTCCTCCTCCCATTTGGGGGCCCATCTCACCCTTCAGACTCAGCACTGTTTGCTCCACTTGTTCCTTGGCTTCACTCGACCCCAAGTTAACTTGAATTTTTAACTATGCAACAAAAGGCTACCTTAGGTTAGCCAGCCCCTTGGTTTAAAGTAATACCAGAACCCCACTTTGATAATCATGCAATAAAGAATAAAGAACCTGCCTGCAATGCAGGAGATCTAAGAGGTGCCAGTTTGATCCCTGGGTTGGGAAGATCCCCTAGGGGAGGAAATGGCAACCCACCCCAGTATTTTTGCCTGGAGAATTCCATGGACAGAGGAACCTGGCGGACTGCGGTCTATAGGGTCACAAAAAGTTGAACACAGCTGAGGCAACTTAGCACGCATGCACGCCATAGACACATCTCCTCCACTTACTATAGATTCTAAAAGTATGGCATTTACACATATACTGACACTTTGCCTCTCAGTAACTCAGGGTTTGGAGAGAAAGCCTTTAAGTTCAGGATCTGGTCACCTATTTACATGAGGATTAGAGGAGCTGGAGAATTAAGAAGCCCAAAGGAATAAACTATTCCAGATCAACAACTGGCTCCCAAATGAAGCCCTTGAAGGCATGCAGAGTCAAGAGTCAACCCGTTCCCAAACAACCCTCAGATAAGGAAGAGCGTCACTCAGAGGGGAGGGCATTAGAAAAGACAATCGGGTTGGGGATAAAGGTGACTGCATGCAAGGAGGGAAGAAAACTCGGAATGTTTTCTAGCCAAAAGCAGAACTGAAAAGGCTGGAGTGATGAGTAAGTCAGACATAAAACTGTGCCATCTGGCCTTGTAGAAAATGAACAGTACACAGATGTAGCTTTTTGTGTGTGCGTGTATGACATGATGGGATTCCCTGGTGGCTCAGCAGTAAAGAATCTGCCTGCAGTGCTGGAGCCGTGGGAGATCCCTGGGTCGAGAAGATCCCCTGGAGGAGGGCTTGGCAACCCTTTCTAGTATTCTTGCCTGGAAAACTTCCATGGACAGAGGAGCCTGGAGGGCTACAATCCATGGGGTCACAAAGAGTCGGACACGACTGAAACGACCTAGCATGCATGCACGCACGGGTGACATGATAAGAGACTGTAATGCTGTTGAGGAAAGGGGGTTTCTCTTTGCTTTGAAGCCTGAGTAGTAGAAAACAATCGAGAACTTTTCCTCCTGTAGATCCTTGAGTAGAGGTTTCTTGCACCTGGGATCCTGTTGACAAACTGGAGAATTCTGGTATAGAATTCACAACAGACCCTCCTCATTTGTAGGTCAGAGATGGATATGGGGAAAAGGTTGAATTTCCTCAGGCAACACTAGAAAGGCCTGAGGAACCCTTTTAAAGTTTCTTTCCTTTTATAGATGATGAACCAGGCACAGTCTTACACTTGTTTCGTATCTTGCAGCACGTGGCTCTGTACCTGGAGCATAATTGTGCTCAGTCCTGTCTGACTCTTTGCAACCCTGTGGACTGTAGCCCACCAAGCTCCTCTGTCCATGGGATTCTCCAGGCAAGAATACTGGAGTGGCTTGCCATTCCCTTCTCTGGGGGGAACATAAATGTGAAGTTGCTCAGTTGTGTCCGACTCTGAGCGACCCCATGGACTGCAGCCTACCAGGCTCCTCCGTCCATGGGATTTTCCAGGCAAGAGTACTGGAGTGGGGTGCCATAATACTCCATTAATGATCATTAGGTGAATGAAGGGATTTGGCATAAAATTGGATGATACATGTGGAAGTACAAAGAGGGTGGAGAGATAAAAGCATGGGCTTGAGGCCAGATAGCCTGGTTTCACACCCATACAACCCAGTTTACTAATTGTCTGACTTGGGGCAAGTCACTTAAACTTTCTCTGCCTCAGCTTTTGGCCATTTATAAAGCAGAAATGACAGTACTGTTTCATAAGGATGTGGATCTTAAATAAGCATAAAGTATTTAGAATTGTGCTTGGCCCATGGTAAGTGTACAGTAATTTAATAACTTGGAAATTAGAAATCACACGAGGTTTTTATTGTTTTTTTTTTTAAATGACTAAGATTAGATAATAGGCTAATGCCATCATAATTGTATGCAGTCATAATTGTATGCAGTCATAATCGTAATGTATTGAATGACTATAACATGTGGGTAAATGAAATAAATGACAGTACTGTGATAAGGGACGGGAAGAAGAAATTGGAAATACCTGTTATAAGATGCTTGCCCTACACCTGAGGCAGTATCATGTTATTATTTGAAGATGGCTTTAGTTTAAAATGTGTGCTTCAAACTCCTAGAGCAAATACTAAAACTTTTTAAGAAGTATTATAATTGATGCAGCAGAAGAGGTGAAAGGAAATCATATATAATAACCAATTAAAACCAGAGAAGGCAGAAAAACAGTTGAAGCCAAAAATGGAACATTTGTCTGGGTGGCAGTCTGTCCTGTAAACTCAGTTCTCTAATAGGGCCAAGATAATTCGTTGATTTTCAGTTTGTCAGCTTTCTCTTATTCTAAGGATGGGAGTGATACTTCTAAGTTCTTTGTATGTCAGAACTGAAACTGGATAGCCATAAAATCATTTTTTAAGTAGGGAAGATATTAGTCAGAAATAACATTCTTACTTCAAATACATTAACTTCATTCTTAACAGCATTCCTCAGATAACATCAGCTTATATATTTTCCAATTTGTAAAAAAAAAAAAATATCTATTAAAAATTATCATGAGATGAAACTACTTTGTCATTGAAAATCAGAGATTTATTCAACCTCTATCTGTGAATTCGTTTTGCCCTTAGAGTTTCCCTCATACCCAGTACAGAACCTCTGAATTTAATTAGCTTATAGAATTGCACAGTAACATCAGAGAGCTGATAAAGACAGTATCTAGCAAAGAGGTTCCTATAAATCTACTGTTTATAACTGGAAACAAGGTTATGTGCAAAGAACTTATGTGATAACTATGATTATTATAATCACTTAATGAGCAATAATTGTGTCATGCATACATGCTAAATTACTTTACTTGTGTCCAACTCTTTGTGACCCTATGGATTGTAGCCCACCAGACTCCTCTGTCCATGGGATTTTCCTGGCAAGAATGCTAGGGTGGGTTGCCATGCTTTCCTCCAGGGGATCTTCCCACCTAGGGATCCAACCTGCATCTCTTGAGTCTCCTGCACTGGCAGGTGGGTTCTTTACCAGTGGCACCACCAATTATATCATAGATATGGTCATAGAAGTGTACTGGTAAAAAGATAGGCAAAAGTCATTAGATTTCTTTTGTTTATCTATTAGGGAAATATGGGGGTATCAAAATTATCCCATTATTCCTATTGATCTCCTTGTTGAATATTCCAGTAATATAGGTATTTAGGATTGCCTGGAGAAGCCCCAGTACTTCTAGCCCAAAGTTAGAGCCATTTCCATTTGAAATAAAAACATGGATAGTGTTGGCAGTTAGTCTGTTCACGTAAGTTACCAAATGGACTCCCAAGAGTTTACTTGAACTTGTGATTTGGTGGCAGGATTGCCCTGGGAACCTAGGGTGATACCTGAGAACAGATTCAGATCAGTGTTTACGCTGAAATCTCTGGGCCAAGCAGACAACCAAAAACAAAGCCACAGGAATGGGGTGTGTTGGGTAGGATGAAAATCTTTCTGTTTTGAGTGCTGGTGAATAGAATTTCTCTCCTCTAGCTGAGACAGTGAAGCTGAATATGGTTTCTTTACCCTGACGTCAAGTTAAATCTCAGAGACAGAGTTTTGGGTGAAGTAGAAAAGAATAGCTTTATTGCTTTGCCAAGCAAACGGGAACACAGTGGGATAATACCCTCAAAACTGTGTGTCCCAACCTGGAGAGGGGAGTGAGATGTTTTATAGTAATGGTTCAAAGACGGTGTGATCAACTCCTGGGCATTCTTTTGCTTGATTGGTGGTGAGGTAAGTGGGAGTCTGCATCATCAACCTTCTGGTCCCAGTGGTTTGGGTACCATTCATATCTCTCACCTGGTCGGGGATTTCAGTATCTGCAAATCACTCAGAGATATTGTTATGTCTAGCTCTTAAAGGGGAACCAGGACCCTGCCCCAAGACTGCATGATTGTTTCTTTTGACTATTCCTCCCTTATCTCCATGTTCCCTCCAGTCACTAATGAGCAACTGATTGAACTTGCCCCTTGGAATTCAAGGAAAGTCATAGAGGCTGAATGAAACCTATTTCCTGTAATCCGGAAATGGGGGGCACAGCAGGGCTTTTGTGTCCAGGAGGCCCACAGGATCCTGCTTTGTAGAAACAGGACAAATCAGACTTTTCTTAAAGGATTAGAAGCTTTCAGGAGATGCTCTGGCAAGACTAGAGACTGGAATGGACCACAGGGGATTGGTGTAGCATCTTGGCCATGAGGCTTTGAAGGGGCTGCAGGAGGAATGGAAGGCAGACTGCTGTCTATGTTTGAAGTGCAATTTTATTTAAAGACGGAGAAATGGACTAAGTGGGGTAATGACTGTTAATGATGATTTTCACTATTTTTAAACTTTATTCATGAAACCTTAGCTCCTTAAAAGCTAACAAGTATTAGCTTGAAGTTGTTTAGCAAGCTTAGAGCACTGTTTTATCTGAAGAATGGAGTTAACAGAGTATGCATCATGGGATACTTTTGAGGTTGAAACACTTTCATATATTAAAATGTTGAAAAGAATCCCTGGAACATAGAAGGTACTCATGAAATAGACTATCAGTTCCCCCTACACACACACACACACACACACACAAACGTACACACTTGTGCACAACCATAGTTAGAGATAAACAATACATGCAAAAATGTCAGAAGGAGTCCTTTGCCTTTATTATTAAGTAAATAAAAGTTTAACAGATATAAACTTCCTCATTGTGGGGAGTGTTGCAATGTTGTGACGATTTAAGCAGTGTTTTCGCGTATGTACAGTTGCTGGATATCTGTAAGATACTTAATGTCAACCGAAAAAGTACAAGCAACCTAAACAATGAGTTATGTCTTATTCGTTGGAAATTTTTAGGACTTCAAGCCTGGGAGACAGAATCTCAAGAAACCCTGAGAGAACTGGTCCAAAGAGGCAAGGGGAGGAGCCAAGTTACATGGAAGTTTTACAACAAAGAGCAGGTAGTCTTGAGGCAGAAAATAGATGGACTCCAGGTTAGACATTTACAATTGACTTCTTGTTTACATTTTATGGGGCAGGAAGAAGTGGGCTTCAGGCAGGATACTTACTACTAGCCGCCTGTTTGCATTTCCTGAGACAAGAGATAGGTGGGCTCCAGTTACGGCATTTACAATCAACCTCCTATTTGCCCTCGGAAATGGAAATAACAACAGAAACAGGGTAAATAGCCACTGTTTGTTCTTAAAGTAATAATCATGGCAAGGACAAAGAGGGGCAAAACCTTGTTTGGATAAAGAATTAAGGGATCTCTGCTCCCTGCTTTCTGGGGACAAGGGAGACACTACACATATAGAGAAAGGCCCCTTGGGGGTTAAAAGTCAGGGGATGATACCAGGCCATAATGAATCTTGCTCCTCCCAGAAGCCTTCACTTCGAGAACCATCTTGGCTGTGGGGTGCATGCACACCCATAGGAGGGTCCTAGGGTAGGTCAGGTGTGGAAAAATAAACCAGATAATTGACTGAAAACCCTGACAAACTGCCATATATAAATGACTTAACCACCTCTTTACTGAGCTCCTCCTCACTAGGAGAGATGCCAACACCCTTTCTCTTCTGATGTACATCTGTGCCTTGCTTCTGTTTTAACTAAACAAACCGCTTCCTTTGATATGCACTTCAGCTATCTGAGGCCAATATCCTGTTTTCACATCCTGAGTTCCTCAAGGCTCACCATAGGGAGTGGCTGTAGTCTGTTGGCTGCTAGACAGCAGGTATTCTTCTCCTTGAGTTCCCTTATGACTCATGGACTCACATTCAGCTCAGCTGCTCAGTTGTATCTGACTCTTTGCAACCCCAATGGCACCCCGCTCCAGTACTCTTGCCTGGAAAATCCCATGGGCGGAAGAGCCTCGTAGGCTGCAGTCCACGGGGTCGCGAAGAGTTGGACACAACTGAGCGGCTTCACTTTCACTTTTCACTTTCATGCACTGGAGAGTGTTCTCCAGTGTTCTTGCCTGGAGAATCCCAGGGATGGGGGAGCCTGGTGGGCTTCCATCTATGGGGTCGCACAGAGTTGGACACGACTGAAGCAACTTAGCAGCAGCAGCAGCAGCAGGCTTCCCTGTCCATCACCTGGAGCTTGCTCAAATGCATGTCCATCAAGTTGGGGATGCCATCCAACAATCTCATCCTCTGTCATCCCCTTCTCCTCCTGCCTTCAATCTTTCCCATCAATCAGGTCTTTTCCAGTGAGTCAGTTCTTCACATCAGGTGGCCAAAGTATTGGAGTTTCAGCTTCAGCATCAGTCCTTCCAGTGAATATTCAGGACTGATTTCCTTTAGGATTAAGTGGTTTGATCTCCTTGCTGTTCAAGGGACTCTCAAAAGTCTTCTCCAACACCACAGTTCAAAAACATCAATTCTTCGGCACTCAGCTTTCTTTATAGTCCAACTGTCACATCTGTAAAAACCATAGCTTTGACAATGTGGTTTGAGAACTCCATGAACAGTGTGAAGAGACCTCACATTGGAGGGCTGCAATGGCTGATGACTATGACATTCATGCTTATTCTTATGGCAGGAAATATTCCATTTCTCATTAATTATAAACAGTGACTCTTCAAAATATAGAGTGGGTAGAATCCTTGTCTTTCATAAAAGAGAGTTGAGTGATAGGACATACTTTTTTTTGACATTTTTTTTGGGGGGGAGGGTAAGTAATAAAGAAAATAGGAGTATACTTACCATTAGGTACAATATGAAAACTAAACTTACTTTCAGCTGTTTATATTGTATTACATATTCAAGCATGCAAACAAAAAGAAATAATTTAATGTGATTCCTTCACATTAAATTTTTAATGTGAGGAATGAAAACAAAAATTAAGTTTTTGTTTATTTATAAATGTGATGTCTGTCTTCATTTGTTCCTGAATTGATGTCACTTATTTATCGTAAATGCTATAATATAAACTTGGAAATCCCCAGCTTAATTTTTTCTTTAGAATTTTTAGAAAGCATAAACATTACAACAATTTTGAAATAGTTGCATATTTAAAGTCATATTTTGTTCAAGGATATAGCTAATTTTTTTAATAAAATTAGATAAACTCTAACCTTAAAATTAAAATAATTACTGTAGGCAAAAATGTTAGTTTGTTTTAGACTGATCATAGAAAGTGGGGAGACAATAGTATTTTGGATTAACTGTTTCACTCAGAATGCCCAGAAAAGGAGCACAGTGAAAGAAGGCATTGATCTGAAGGCATCAGACAGGCAGCAGTAAGGAACTGAGGGATCCATATCCAGGAGTAAGGGTGCTGAGCCTCACAATTTGGACTGCTCTGGATGATTCTCAACAGAGAAATCAGTGGATGAGGGGCTTGAAAAGCTGAGCAGAACTATTGATGGTCTTACAGGGATGGGAACAAAAGTTAGGGTTTAAATTCTTTCAAAAAGAAGGTCCTTCATGGAAAGCAAACTTATGTTTACTGAAAGAAATAGCAAGGATGGGGAGGGATAGATAAATTAGGAGTTTGGGATTAACAAATACATGATACTATGTGTAAACCAGATAAATAACAAGGACCTGCTGTATAGCACAGGGAGCTATATTCAATATCTTGTAATAATAACCTATAATGGAAAAGAATCTGATAAAGAAATACATATATATGTATAATTGAATCATTGTGCTGTACACCTGAAACTAACACAACATTGTAAATTCACTATATTTCATTATTTTTTAAAGAAAGAGCAAAAAGAAAAAAAAAAGAAAAAACCTTGCTGTCAAATAAAACATTATACAAGAATGTCATTTATTGCCCTATGTTGAAGCAAACTAAAATCTAGGATGATGCTAAGCTGCAAATAAAGTGTACACTTTGGCTTTGATATCAGGGGCAAAGTAGAAATGGAAATGTTAAAGCTGGACAGTGAATAAAGTTTATATATTTATTTTTTAAAAAAAGAGGGTCCTTATTACCACATGCCCATCCTTTCATTTGGAACTTGAAGAGTTACATTTTAATAGTAAGAAAGAACCATAATCCCTCAGATTTCACATTTTCCAGTCAAGGAAGTTAATGCACAAGAGAGGTTTAACAGCTTGCCCGAGGTCATTCAGTCACTAACAGCAGAGCTGATTTGAACCTGGCTAGTCTGGCTTCAGAGTTCATGATTTTTATCATCATAGTTTAGTATTCAGCTTGCCTAATATTGACACCCAAATCTAACAAAGTCAGCACGAAAAAAAATTTTTTTTAATTCACACATTAATTTTAATACAATAATAATCTTGAAAAGGCAGAAAATAAAATTTAGCAGCACTTAAAAAAATAGAAAAAAAAATCCCAAGAGCAGTTATGATTCATACTAACAGTGTAAAGAGGATTTAGCATAGAGAAAACTACCAATTTAATTCAACATATTAATAGAACAAGGGCAAAATTGTAACAATATCCATAGATGATGAAATTCTTTTGATAAAATTCAATATCCATTCTTGACTTTAGAAATACTTTTACTGAAATATAAATAATAGAATTTACTTTTATTTTACATTGATGGAGTCAAGAATCTATATCATATTGCTGGAAAACACTAGATATATTCATAATAAAACTGGAAATGATAAATTACTATTACCTAGTATAATTGTCAGGATTAGATGAGAGAAAGAAGAGGCAAAAATATTAAAATAGTACTGAGCCAGGAGGGAATCAGTTCAGTTCAGTTCAGTTCAGTCACTCAGTCATGTCTGACTCTTTGCGACCCCATGAATTGCAGCACACCAGGTCTCCCTGTCCATCATCAACTCCCGGAGTTCACTCAGACTCACATCCATTTTATCGGTGATGCCATCCAGCCATCTCATCCTCTGTCGTCCCCTTCTCCTCCTGACCCCAATCCCTCCCAGCATCAGAGTCTTTTCCAATGAGTCAACTCTTCGCATGAGGTGGCCAAAGTACTGGAGTTTCAGCTTTAGCATCATTCCTTCCAAAGAATACCCAGGACTGATCTCCTTTAGAATGGACTGGTTGGATCTCCTTGCAGTCCAAGGGACTCTCAAGAGTCTTCTCCAACACCACGGTTCAAAAGCATCAATTCTTCGGTGCTCAGCTTTCTTCACAGTCCAACTCTCACATCCATACATGACTACTGGAAAAACCATAGCCTTGACTAGACAGACCTTTGTTTGCAAAGTAATGTCTCTGCTTTTGAATATGCTATCCAGGTTGGTCATAACTTTCCTTCAAGGAGTAAGAGTCTTTTAATTTCAAGGCTGCAATCACCATCTGCAGTGATTTTGGAGCCCCCAAAAATAAAGTCTAACACTTTATTTATTTACTTGGAACAAAGCATAACCTCTAAAAAAAATGACATAGCCTGAGGACGTGAGATAAACTGATTAGAACCAAATAGGTCCAAGATAGCAGACTAGTTGACCTTCACTAGTCTTCCAGCCTCAGTATACACTCATTGTAACAAATTAGCAAGCTAAATGACATACCCATAGATGCCATGACAGTTCCAGGGCCAACCATAGACACCAAAAAGTAGGCAATGGCCCAATTCCTGGAATTCTCACCCCTTCCCCAAAATAGCTGGAATATTTCCCCACTCATTGGCCTGTGGAATCATAAAAACAGACAACCCCATACCCTGGTCCTGCTTTCGCCTTCTGAGATGGCCCATATTCTGTCTGCAGAATGTGTTTCTCTCTAAATAAATCCACTTCTTACCTATCACTTTGTGTCTCATTGAATTCTTTCTACAATGAGACATCAAGAACCCAAGCTTCATTAAGTCCTGAGACCAGGTGTATGATCTCAGTTAAAGGACTGTGGGTTCAAGTCCCAGTTTAGGTTTTGGCTGGGTTTGAATCCTGGATTGTGGGTTCAATTCCTAGTCTGAGTTTCAGTAAGAGGTAAATTATCCTTCTTAATAGAAGCAGTGATTCCATATGTTTATAAAAAAAGGAATTCCATATGTTTATAAAAACCTTATAAACTATTACAATTAAATAGATGTTTCAGTAAGATGGCCATAAATTTTATTTACAAAAATTGATGGCCTTCCCATATAGAATTAACCACTAGTTAAAATTTAAAGTGGATTATGATCCACCTTACAGTAATACCAGAGTGGAGTTTAATAGCTGTGAATAAGTTTAACAATAAATGCACAAGAATTCTATAAACAAATGTTAAAATGCTATTGTGAAATATAAAAGAAGACTTGAATCAATTGGAAGATATACCCGAATCTTGGATAGAAACCCTGAATATCATAATAATGTAAATTCTCTCTAAAGTAAGAATATGTATGCATTGTCAGTTTTTGGAATAAACCAGGTAAAGTGATGAAACAAAACAGAATTCAATACAGAAAATAATATGAGAGTAATATGGGAATAGTATATAATATTAAGGTAGCATTGAAGGTTAATGTGTAAGAACAAGTATTCAATAAATGTTGTTGAGAAACTGGAATAGACATTTAAGAAATAAACAACTTTATTTGCTTAGTCTTTACACTGAAACAAGTTTTAGATGGATCAAGCATGGAAATTAAAAAATGAAGCTATAAAAGTATCATCAAAAATAAACCATAAAATAAAAGTTGGATGTATTCAATTATGGAAAATATTATAGGCATCAAAAAACACCATAAATAATTCAAAAGACAACAAATACTTGTAAAACATAATCTGAAGAAAAGAGTATCCTTTTCTTTATATAAATGATGCATAATTTCAAACTAATAGTGTGGACACTCGGGTTGATAAAGAAATGGAAATATTAACATTTTAAATACAGAAAAGAGATGTATCTATGAACCAGCAACCCCACATAGAGGAAGCAGCAGTCATATTTTTAAGAACTTACCTTTATAGATATGTTTTCAAATCTGTATCTTGATGTATATGTAAAAGGATATTCTTGACAACCCTGTTAGTTGTAGTAAGAGTCTGGAAGCAATGTAAATATCTGCCAAGCAAAGACCAGTTAATTAATATGGTGCATGAAGCAAGGCAAAACTGTGCACTCTTGAAATAAATGAGAGAGCTTGGATGCACTTGCATGAAATACTTACAAAGATATTAGGTAAAAAACAAACAACAACAAAAAATTACATATACAGTATGGTAAAGTTTTGGAGCAAACCAGCTTATAAATGATTATACTAGTTTATGTGTAGAATATCTCTGAAGTGGTACAAAATAATCATTAACTCTGAAAAGTATAAGTGTTGGTGATTGAGAAGCAATAATGGAAAAAAAGAATTATTAGTCTCTGAATTTTCTTTTTTTAAATTCTCTTTATCATGTTTATATAAAGCCTATTAAAAATTGTTTTTGTTCAAAAGCTTAATCTGGGGATATAGACAATACAATTTTGAAAAACTGGCTTAATAATGAGGTTCTAACTTTACCTGATTTTTAAGCATATTATGTAGCTATACAGTTATTAAATATATGTGTGGTACTGGTACTGTAAGAATAAAAGAGAGCCATTGAACTGCAGCTTGGAAATATAAATAAATATTAATTAAATATATGACAATAAATTGAAAAATGACTAAACACTCATCACAAGTTAGAAAAAACAACAGATTTTCAGCATTCTGTACAATCTCTAAAATAAAAGTTACATTCTTGTGTGAAAACTTACTTTCTTGTCTTTCATTTGTTTCTCAAATGAAAACAACTTTGGTGTAGAAAAGATCTTTGTGAAAATTTCGCTTTTCAAGTTCTGTATTTCAAAGAGAAATATAGACAAAAATGAAAAACAACTTAGAATAAACATTTGCAACACAAATGACAAATGGTTAGTATTTGAAGTATTTTACATTTTCTATATGTCAGTAAGAAACTGAAACAGCCTGATTTTTAAAAAATGGGTTATGAAGATGAATAGGAATTTCATAAAAGTATATTTACAAATGATCAGAATACACATATAAAAATATTGTCTTACTTGTAATGAAAAAAAACCTAATTTTGTTCCAGCCTAAGATGGCAATTTCACTTCTTTTTTCCAGTTTGTAACATTGCAACACAGATATGAAGAAACCTTTCTCATAAATGTTTCAACTTTATGACCAATGTTTTTCATGGTAAATTAGTTACTTCTCATGCCCAGTGCGTGCCTTGATATGAATCACTCCTCTGAATCCAGTTCCTCTTGCTATTGGCAACTCAGGCTCAGGGTTACTCTTGAGATACGAATTTATGTCACATTGATAAGTGACAGTTTAGCACGGGCAGAGAAAGGAACCTGGACACATTTGTGGTCACATAATCGGGGGAGGAAATTACTCAGATGCATCAAGGTTTGCCTGCCCCAGTCCAGTTCCTGGCTTGGGATTGCTTATCTCTTTCTAGATCTTGATTCTGGTAATCAGCATATCACATATATAGCCCAGTGTACCTCAAATTTAACCTTTTACACAACCTCTGACTGTAATGTCTTTCACAACTTTTTAACCACTTGAGTAGATTCTCAAGATTCTCTTGAGTAGAGAGATTCTTGTTGCAAAACCATGTCGCCAGTTTTTCTGGGATTCTGTTCTTCCTGTGTGTTTTCTTGTATTACTTGTAAACTTTATGTGTCTGTTAGAGAAACTGGCTGATGATTTTAATGTATTCTTTACTTTTACAGTAAAGTTCTCCTGTTACGGAGATTGAAATACTTTGAGTTTGAAAAATAAGTGTCTGGAAAAAAAAATAAAAATAAGTGTCTGAAAGAACTGAGGTATTAATACAAAGAAATTAACCTGCCTAAGTTTACACAGCTGGTTAGCTAAGAAACCCAGTCTGCCAGGGGTCCATGCTCTTACCCACAAAGCCATATGTTTTGTTTCATCCTCAGCTTTTGCTATTTTTCATTGCTAATTTTTCATTCATTGCTTTTTAATCAGAGAAAAGTGAAAGTGTCAGTTACCCAGTTGTGTCTGACTCTTTGAGACACCATGGACTGTTTCCTCCTTCCATGGAATTCTCCAGGCAAGAATACTGGAGTGGGTAACTGTTCCCTTCTCTGGGGGATCTTCCCGACCCAGGGATCCAACCCTGATCTCCTGCATTGCAGGCAGACTCTTTACCATCTGAGACACCAGGGAAGCCCCTTAATCAGACAGCATTTGTATAATTTCCATTTTAAAAATTCTCATTGAGGGATGATCTTATGAGTGGTGGACTCATAAGCATTTCTCATGTGCTTGAAAAGAATGTCTGGACCTTCTTTAAGAGACAGTGTGTGTATAAGACTGAATTTGTTCATTGTGCTATTCAAATCTTATATTAAGTTTTTGTTTGCTTATTCAATCAGCTCTTGAGAGACATTTTATATTCTCTGCCTATGATCACATATTTGTCCAATTCTCCAGGTAATTATGCCAAATTTGTTTTGTAGATTTCAGGTGATTAAGTAGATACCAGTTCAGGGTCATTATAGTTTTAAATGCATCATTATTTGTATCTGTGGGCTACCCGATGGCTCAGTGATAAAGAATCCGCCTGCAATGTAGGAAGTGCAGGAGGCACAGGTTCAGTCCCTGGGTCCATAAGAGCCCCTGGAGAAGGAAATGGTAACAGACTCCAGTATTTTTGCCTGGAAAATCCCATGGACAGAGGAGCCTGGCAGCTACAGTCCATGGGCTCGCAGAGTCGGACACGACTGAGTGGCTACGAACACTTGCACGTATTTGCATCTATATCTCAACTCAAGGTTTTTTCCCTTAAACTCTATTCTAATTAATATTTTACATCAACTCTCTTTCCATGATAATTTTATGTCTAGGTTTTATACTATCTTTTGTAAATGACTGAATGCCTACATTTATTTTTTTTATCCCAGTTTGGAAATCTCCAACCCTTTACAATTATTATAATTTATAATATATTCCAACTTATCATTACTATTTCATTTTGTTTTCTATTTAATATGAGTTTTTTCATCTTTTACTTTTCCTTTTCTGCCTTTTATTGGTGAAAGTTTTCTCTGGTATATTTTTATTTATTCTCCTATTTTATTCATCCTTAAGGCATAAATGTTTAATATTATTAATGGTTTACCATATTCTTTTTCACTCATTCTTAATTTTTATAATTTTATGCCATAGTCACTCTTTAGTCAGTATTTCTCTCCTTGTTTATACAGATGAGAGAGCTTCCCAGGTAGCGCTAGTAGTAAGGAACCTGTTGTCAATGCAGGAGATGTAAGAGACAGGAATTTCATCCCTGTGTCGGGAAAATCCCCTGGAGGAGGGCACGGGAGCCCACAGCAGTATTCTTATCTGGAGAATCCCCATTACAGAGGAGTGTGGCAGGCTACAGTCCATGGGGTCACAAAGAATTGAACACGACTGAAGCGATTTTGCACAGACAAGGACCCTACTACAATTTAACTTCTTTCTAAATTCCTTCTTTAATATCCTTGTTATGATCTAGTGTTTAAGTTTTACATCATTTTCTAAATGTTGCCCCAGGTTAATTTTAACCAGAACTGAACATTTATCTCTACTTATGAAAAATGTATCTCTGATTTCTTTGCTCATCATTGCTACTTGCATGACATTTTTTCCTCTCGTGATCTTTTTTCATCTTGTTAAAATATATTCATTGGCAGTTCTTTCAGTGATGATTTAGCAAAAGGAAACTAAGTCTTTTTCAGAAGTAGAAAATTATAAGCTCAATATCTTTAATTTAGACTTTCCTAAAAAGAAGAGTCAGAGGTTGAAAGCCTTTATTGAGTTTAATAAGAAATTTTGAGAATGAGAAGATAGTTACCATGGTCCTTGGAAAGCTAGAGTTCAGATTAAATCATAAGTCATAGCAATAACAGGTTAGCAAATATTAGCTGGTGAGTTAATTTTTGTGTATTTTTTATCTTATAAAGTTGCATATCTCTTTAAGTCTGTTTGCTAAAGATAAAGAAACATACAAGTTTGCTTGATTTGTAAAGAAAATGAAAGTCGCTCAGTCGTGTCCAACTCTTTACGACACTATGGACATAGTCCATGGAATTCTCCAGGCCAGAATACTGGAGTGGGCACCCGTTCCCTTCTCCAGGGGAATCTTCCCAACCCAGGGATCTAACCCAGGTCTCCCTCCTTGCAGGTGGATTCTTTACCAGCTGAGCTATGAGGGAAGCCCTAAACTAGAGACCAAAAATGTTTGTTTAAAAAAAAAAAGCTGTATTTCTTAAAATATTTACTTCATCCAACTGTTCACCTGAAGCTGTACACTATGTTTGTCACAAGAAAGAAAAATGTGAGATGAAACCGTTATATATGATTTAACTGAATTTTTGTAATCTCAATTATATATCAGTGATTTGAGCATTTTGTTGGAAAGTATTAGTATCTTTTTTGGCTGAATGGCTTAATTTTGTTCTTACTATTAAAATGGGGGGTAGAATTCTATAGTAACATTGGTTTTACCTAAATATTTTGAAAATCATTCCCTTGTATAATAATATTCTGTTTTTGCTGAGGGAGAATATGCCCTTATTTTCAATGACTTATTAAGACAATATATCTTTTTTCCTGACAAATTTTAAGTGTTTTTAGTCTTTCATGTCCTTCAGTATCATTGTGATTTGTTTATGTGTAGATTTGTTTTCACTCATCTTTCTCAAGCCCAAGTATATGTCTTCAATTTGAAGGTTCATGTCTTCATTTCTGAAAGTTATTGGCCATTCTTGCTTAAATATTTCCTCTAAACTATTCTTTCTTTCTGGGAATACCTTGATTTATTTTGGAAGTTTTCATACCTTTCATCTCTTTATTTCTCTGAGCAACTATTCTAGATGATTTCTTCAGAACTTTCTTTCATTTCTCTAATTCTCTCTATCTTGTGCCTAAGCTACTAGATTTTCTTTTAGTTTATCTAGATTTATTTTACAGTAAAGACTGCATTTAGGATCATCACTTGTCTTTTTCCAGTTCCCTGCTCTTATTTTATGATTTTTTTCCCTCTTAATCCTTGAACAGTTTAAGCTACAAATTTTAAAAGATGTTTTAGACTGTAATTCCTTTAATTACTTAGGTGTGAGGTCTATATTTCTTGGATCTGTAGACTCTCTTTTCTGAAATTCTTTTAATGTTTTTTTTAATAATTTTTGCCTTGTGACAAAAACAAAACAAACAAAACAAGGCAAAATGGTTGTCTGAGGAGGCCTTACAAATAGCTGTGAATAGAAGAGAAGTGAAAGGCAAAGAAGAAAAGGAAAGATATACCCATTAGAATGCAGAGTTCCAAAGAATAGCAAGGAGAGTTAAGAACGCCTTCCTCAGTGATCAATGCAAAGAAATAGAGGAAAACAACAGAATGGGAAAGTCTTGAGATCTCTTCTACAAAATTAGAGATACCAAGGGAACATTTCATGCAAAGATGACCACAATAATGGACAGAAAGGGTATGGACCTAACAGAAGCAGAAGATATTAAGAAGAGGTGGCAAGAATACACAGAAGAACTGTACAAAAAAGATCTTCATGACCCAGATAACCATGATGGTGTGATCACTCACCTAGAGCCAGATATCCTGGAATGTGAAGTCAAGTGGGCCTTAGGAAGCATCACTATGAACAAAGCTAGTGGAGGTGATAGAATTCCAGTTGAGCTATTTCACATCCTGAAAGATGATGTTGTGAAAGTGCTGCAGTCAATATGCCAGCAAATTTGGAAAGCTCAGCAGTGTCCACAGGGCTGGAAAAGGTCAGTTTTCATTCCAATCCCAAAGAAAGGCAATGCCAAAGAATGCTCAAACTACCTCACAATTGCACTCATCTCACATACTAGTAAAGTGATGCTCAAAATTCTACAACAGTACGTGAATTGAGGCTTCAACAGTTCATGAACCGAGAACTTCCAGCTGTTTCAGCTGTATTTAGAAAAGGCAGAGGAACCAGAAATCAAATTGCCAACATCTGCGGGATCATCGGAAAAACAAGAGAGTTCCAGAAAAACATCTACTTCTACTTTATTGACTATGCCAAAGCCTTTGACTGTGTGGATACAATAAACTGTGGAAAATTCTGAAAGAGATGGGAATACCAGACCACCTGACCTGCCTCTTGAGAAACCTATATGCAGGTCAGCAAGCAACAATTAGAACTGGACATGGAACAACAGACTGGTTCCAAATAGGAAAAGGAGTACGTCAAGGCTGTATATTGTCACCCTGCTTATTTAACTTATATGCAGAGTATATCATGAGAAACGCTGGGCTGGAGGAAGCACAAGCTGGAATCAAGATTGCCGGGAGAAATATCCATAACCTCAGATATGCAGATGACACCACCCTTATGGCAGAAAGTGAAGAGGAACTAAAGAGCCTCTTGATGAAAGTGAAAGAGGAGAGTGAAAAAGTTGGCTTAAAAGTCAGCATTCAGAAAACTAAGAAACTGCATCTGGTCCCATCACTTCATGGCAAATAGATGGAGGAACAATGGAAACAGTGACAGACTTCATTTCTTTGGGCTTCAAAATCACTGATGATGGTGACTGCAGCCATGAAATTAAAAGATGCTTACTGAAAAGCAGAGACATTACTTTGCCAACAAAGGTCCATCTAGTCAAAGCTATGGTTTTTCCAGTGGTGTTGTATGGATGTGAGAGTTGGACTATAAAGAAAGCTGAGCGCTGAAGAATTGATGCTTTTAAATTATGGTGTTGGAGAAGACTCTTGAGAGTCCTTTGGACTGCAAGGAGATCCAACCAGTCCTTCCTAAAGGAAATCAGTCCTGAATCTTCATTGGAAGGATTGATGCTGAAGCTGAAACTCCAATACTTTGGCCACCTGATGCAATGAGCTGACTCATTTCAAAAGACCCTGATGCTGGGAAAGATTGAAGATGGGAGGAGAAGGGGATGATAGAGGATGAGATGGTTGGATGGCATCACCGACTCAATGGATATAAGTTTGGGTAAACTCCAGGAGTTGGTGATGGACAGGGAGGCCTGGCTTGCTGCAGTCCATAGGGTCGCAAAGAGTTGGACATGACTGGGTAACAGAACTGAATTGAATGATAACATGAACTCAATTCATGCTAGCAAGATTATGTTCAGAATCCTTCAAGCTAGGCTTCAGCAGTACTTGAGCAAAGACATTCCAGATGTACAAGTTGGGTTTCGAAGAGGCAGAGAGAAAGAGAGATCAAATTGCCATAATTCATTAGATCATGAAGAAATTAAAGGAATTCCTGAAAAACATCTACTTCTGCTTCATTGACTATGCTAAAGCCTTTGACTGTATGGATCACAAAAAACTTTGGAAAATTCTTAAAATGGTGGGAATACCAGACCACCTTACCGTCTTCCTGAGAAACCTGTATGGAGGTCAAGAAGCAATAGTTAGAACTGGACATGGAACAACAGACTGGTTCAAAATTGGGAAAGGAGTGCATCAAAGCTGTATATTTTCACCCTGCTTATTTAACTTAAATGCACTGTGCATGCTCCTGCTAAGTCGCTTCAGTTGTGTCTGACTCTTTGCAGCCTTATGGAGTGGAGCCCTCTGTGCATGGGTTCTCCATACTAGAATACTGCAGTAGGTTGCCAAACCCGCCTCCAGAGTATCCTCCTGACCCAAGGATCAAATCTGTGTCCCTTATGTCTCCTTCACTGGCAGGTGGGTTCTTTACCACTAGCACCATCTGGGAAGCCCAATATGCAGTGCATGTCATGAGAAATGCCAGGCTGGATGAGTCACAAACTGGAATCAAGATTGCTGGCAGAAATAGCTACAACTTCAAATATGCATATCATCACTCTAATGGCAGAAAGTGAAGAGGAACTAAATCTTTTGACGAAGGTCAAAGAGGAGAGTGAAAAAGCAGGCTTGGGGTTTTCTTCCTTCTTTCTATTAAGGTGACATATCACATTGATTAATTTTTGTCTGTTGACCCATTCTCAAATTCCAGGAATAAATACATTTGGTCATAGTGTATAAACCTTATAATGTACTGCTTTGGTTTGCTTGTATTTTGTTCAGGATTTCTATGTCAATATTCATTAAGGATATTTGTAATTTTCTTGTAGTGTCTTTGCCTGTCTTTGGTATCAGTGTAAAAGTTTTCAAAATATATGCTGGATGCAAAAAAAAAAAAAAATTGAAACTCAACATTAAATAATTAAGATCATGGCATCTGGTCCCACGGTGCATGCCTTCATGCTTACTCAGTTGTATCTGACTCTTTGCAACCCCATGGACTGTAGCTGTCTAGGCTCCTCTGTGCATGGAATTTTCCAGGCAAGAATACTGGAGTGGATAGCCATTTCCTGCTCCAAGGGATCTTCCTGCCCCAGGGATTGAACCACATCGCCTTCCTTTCCTGCATTGGCAGGCAGATTCTCTACCACTATGCCACCTGGGAAGCCAGTTCCATCACTTCATGGCAAATAGAAGGGGAAAAGGTTGAAGCATCTTTATTTTCTTGGACTCTGAAATCACTGTGGACAGTGATTGCAGCCATGAAATTAAAAGACACCTGCTCTTTGGAAAGAAATGTATGACAAACCTAGTGTATTAAAAAACAGAGGCATCACTTGCCAACAAAGGTCCATGTAGTCAAAGCTATGGTTTTTCCGGTAGTCATTTACAGATGTGAGAGTTGGACCATAAAGAAGGTTGAGTGCCCAAGAATTGATGCTTTTGAATTGTGGTGCTGGAGAAGACTCTTGAGAGTCCCCTGGACAGCAAGGAGATCAAACCAGTCCATCCCTAAAGGAAATCAACCCTGAATATTCATTGGAACGACTGATGCTGAAGTTGCACTACTTTGGCCACCTGATGCAAAGAGCCAACTCATTGTAGAAGGCCTTGGTGCTGGGGGAAATTGAAGACAAAAGGATAAAGGGGTGGCAGAGATGGTTAGATAGTATCACTGACTCAGTGGACATGAATTTGAGAAACTCCAGGAGATAGGACAGAGGAGTCTGGCGTGCTGCAGTCCATGGGGTCACAAAGAGTTGGACGTGACTTAGTGACTGAACAACTGCTTCTCAGTATCTACTGTTGGGTGATGGAATGTTTTGATTGCCCCTGGGGATAGAGGTGAGATGTTTACATCTAGCCAGGTACAATGAAGTTGAAGGAGGATGATATTCCAAAGCAAAATCGGGGTTCTATTTTCATTTTTTTTTAATTTTATTTTATTTTTAAACTTTATATAGTTGTATTAGTTTTGCCAAATATCAAAATGAATCCGCCACAGGTATACATGTGCTCCCCATCCTGAACCCTCCTCCCTCCTCCCTCCCCATACCATCCCTCTGGGTCATCCCAGTGCACCAGCCCCAAGCATCCAGTATCGTGCATTGAACCTGGACTGGCATCTCGTTTCATACATGATATTTCACATGTTTCAATGCCATTCTCCCAAATCTTCCCACCTCTCCTTCTCCCACAGAGTCCATAAGACTGTTCCATACATCACTGTCTCTTTTGCTGTCTCATACACACAGGGTTATTGTTATCATCTTTCTAAATTCCATATATATGCATTAGTATACTGTATTGGTGTTTTTCCTTCTGGCTTACTTCACTCTGTATAATAGGCTCCAGTTTCATCCACCTCATTAGAACTGATTCAAATGAATTCTTTTTAATGGCTGAGTAATACTCCATTGTGTATATGTACCACAGCTTTCTTATCCATTCATCTGCTGATGGACATCTAGGTTGCTTCCATGTCCTGGCTATTATAAACAGTGCTGCGATGAACATTGGGGTACACATGTCTCTTTCCCTTCTGGTTTCCTCAGTGTGTATGCCCAGCAGTGGGATTGCTGGATCATAAGGCAGTTCTATTTCCAATTTTTTAAGGAATCTCCACACTGTTCTCCATAGTGGAGAGACATGGATGCGGGCCAGATCAGTTCAGTTGCTCAGTTGTGTCTGACTCTTTGTGACCCCATGGACTGTAGCACACCAGGTTTCCCTATTTTTACTATCTCCCAGAGCTTGCTCAAACATCCAACCATGTCATTCTCTGTTGTCCCCTTCTCCTCCTGCCTTCAATCTTTCCTAGCATCAGAGTCTTTTCAAATGAGTCAGTTCTTTCCATCAGGTCGCCAAAATATTGGCGTTTCAGCTTCAGCATCAGTCCTTCCATTGAAGATTCAAGACTGATTTCCTTTAGGATGGACTGGTTGATCTCCTCTCGGTCCAAGGGACTCTCAAGAGTCTTCTCCAACACCACAGTTCAAAAGCATCAGTTCTTGACTCTCAGCTTTCCCTATAGTCCAACTAACACATCCATACATGACTACTGGAAAAACCATAGCTTTGACTAGATGGACCTTTGTTGGCAAAGTAATGTCTCTGCTTTTTAATATGTTGTCTAGGTTGGTCATATCTTTTCTCTCAAGGAGCAAGTGTCTTTTAATTTCATGACTGCAGTCGCCATCTGTAGTGATTTTGGAGCTCAGGAAAATAAAATCTGTCACTGTTTCCATTGTTTCTTCATCTATTTCCCATGGAATGATGGGACCAGATGCCATGATCTTAGTTTTTTGAATGTTGAGTTTTAAGCCAGCTTTTTCACTCTCCTCTTTCACTTAAAGAGGCTCTTTAATTCCTCTTCACTTTCTGCCATAAGGGTAGTGTCATCTGCATATCTGAGGTTATTGATATTTCTCCCAGCAATCTTGATTCAAACTTGTGCTTCAACCAGCCCAGCATTTTGTATGATGTACTCTGCATATAAGTTAAATAAGCAAGGTGACAACATACAGCCTTGATATACCACTCCTTTCCCAATTTGGAACCATTCTGTTGTTCCATGTCCAGTTCTAACTGTTGCTTCTTGATCTCCATACAGATTTCTCAGGAGGCAGGTCAGATGCTCTGGTATTCCCATCTCTTTAAGAATTTCCCACAGTTTGTTATGATCTACACAGTCAAAGGCTTTGGCATAATCAATGAAACAGAAGATAATGTTTTTCTGGAATTCTCTTGCTTTTTCTATGATCCAGTGGATGTTGGCAATCTCATCTCTGGGTCCTCTGCCCTTTCCAAATCCAGCTTGAACATCTGGAAGTTCTCAGTTCATGTACTGTTGAAGCCTGGCTTTGAGAATTTTGAATATTGCTTTACTAGCATGTGAGATGAGTGCAATTGTGTGGTAGTTTGAACATTCTTTGTCATTGCCCTTCTTCAGGACTGGAATGAAAACTGACTTTTTCCAGTCCTGTGGCCAGTGCTGAGTTTTCCATATTTGCTGGTATATTGAGTGCAGCACTTTCACAGCATCATTTTTTAGGATTTGAAATAGCTCAGCTGGAATTCCATCACCTCCACTAGCTTTGTTCATAGTGATGCTCCCTAAGGCCCACTTGAATTCACATTCTAGCATGTCTGGCTCTAGGTGAGTCATCACACCATTGTGGTTACCTGGGTCATGAAGATCTTTTTTTGTAAAGTTCTTACTTGCTGGCAAGGGAAGCAAATTAATTGTTACTACATTTTACTACATGCTATATTTCCCTAGGCCTGCAAACAAAAACCACTGAAACATAAATTAATTTTGATCAGGTATGAGGCGTACCTGAAGGTGTGCTCAGAGAAGGCTCCTTAGTCCCTCAGGCAAATGAATTTCAGTCTGCTCAAGACAGCTGTCTATAGACACACGTTTTTGCCCAATCCACCTAGACAGGCCTGAACCCTGATGGTAACGTGTTAGGCTCAAGCTGGGGACCCTAGTATATACCAAGTTTGACTCTTCTTTTTTACTTCCTTTTGTGTAATGTCCCCTTTTGTCTACTAAATGCTTTGATAATTCTTAAATGAATTCTTGCTGCTTGAAGAAGGTCTGCAGTTTGGCAAGATTTATTGCCTAGTATATATTACTGAAGGGAGTCAAACTTGATGCTCAGAAAGAAAAGAAAAAATACAGGAGGGGAATAAGTCACTATGAAAGGAGGAAGAATTGGGATTTTTCACATTAATACTTTAAGTCAATAACACTTGGAAGAAAATGATCTTAGAGTGATTATGAATTTTGGAAGGAAAATATAGTCATGAGGTTTTCTGTCCATTTATAGTTTGATTTAAAAAGAATAAACATAATGATAATAAGTCTGTCTGAGAGAACTCAAAAGCATGGTATCATGGGTCCTTGGAAATATGTGTTGGCATTCCTGTTACAATTTAGATGGAGAAATGAAGGTTATCGTAACCCCCACTCCTTAAGGTCCTGATATAAATATTATCAGAATGTTTCAAGTGTCTAAAAATTATAATTAAGTTTTAGGTTGAAATATAAGAGCTATGATCATTTCAGGATATGGTTTTATTTGAATGCTTGTTTTGAAAGTGAGCATTACTTCTAACATAAAGGAACAGTTTCAGCGTAATAGGAATTTTGTGTTTGCTTACACAGAATTTCACCCGAGAAAAGCACTAGATGAATGCACAAAGCTGTTGAGCTGAGATGAGTAGACTACACCAAATGCACACTTGCCCAAATCACAAATATATGACAGCTACTTTGGTTCAGGTTTGTGTTAGAAATATTTGCTGTTACAACTTTTTACCCAGTTTCCATAATCCTTCTTCTGTCACTTCCACAAGCAAACCTCAGGTGTTTTTTGAGGTAAAGTATACTACACACTCAACTATTTATGTCTTTTTATTATTTATTTATATATCTTTGATCGTTTAGAATGTATAAGACTTTGCTGATTTTATTACTCTTTCTTACTGAAGTATTTTGACTTACAATATTATTTTGACTTCAGGTGTATAACACAGTGATTTGTTATTTTTACACATTATGAAATGATCCCTATGACAAGTCTACTTACCATTTGTCACCATAAAATATAATTGCAATATCATTAACTAGATTCCCTTTGCTGTACAGTACATCCTCATGACTTATTTATTTTGTAACTGGAGGTTTGTACCTTTTATTCCCCCTTCCCCCATATGTCCACTCCCCCACCCCTCCCTTTTGGGAGCCACTCATTTGTTCTTTGTACCTGTGAGTCTGTTTCTGTTTTGTTATGTGTGTTGGTTTGTTTTAAAGATTCTACATATAAGTGAAATCATAGAGTATTTGCCTTTCTCTGTTTCACTTTAGCATAATATCCTCTAGGTCCATTCATGTTGTCAAAACTGGCAAAATTTAATTCTTTTTTTCTGGTTGATTAATATTCCATTGTGGGGCTTCCCTGGTGGCTCAGTGTAAAGAACCCTCCTGCCAAACAGAGACACAGGTTCAATTTCTGGGTCAGGAAGATCTCCTGGAGAAGGAAATGGCAACCCACTCCAGTATTCTTGCCTGGGAAATCCCACTGACAGAGGAGCCTGTGGGCTCCAGTCCGCGGGGTTGTAAAAGAGTCGGACGTGACTTAGGGACTAAACAACAACATTCCACTGTATATATACCACGTCTCCTTTATCCGTGATTATTTAGGTTACTTCCAGATCTTGGCTCTTATATTTACATAATATTGCAGTGAACCTTGGAGTTCATGTTTGATTTCCAGTTAGAGTTTTCATTTTCTTTGGATAAATACCCAGAAATGGAATTGCTGGATCATATGGTAGTTCTACTTTAAAAATTTGAGGAATCTCTATGCTGCTTTCAATAGTGGCTGCACCAGTTTACCTTCCCATTAAATGTGTACAAGGGTACCATTTTCTCTGTTTCTTCACTAACACTTGTTATTTGTTTTCTTTTTGATAATAGCTATTCTGATGGGTGTGAGGTGATATCTCATTGTGGCTTTTATTTGCTTTTCCCTGAAGATTAATGATGTTGAACATTTTTTCATCTGCCTGTGTGGTCATCTGTGTGTCTTCTTTGGGAAAATGCCTGTTTAGGTCTTTTGCTCATTTTTAATCTAATTTTTTTCCTATTGAGATATGTGCATTCTTTATATATATATTACATATCAGCCCCTTAGCAGGCATATCATTTGCAAATATCATATCATTTGCAATATTCAGCAGATTGCCTTTTCACTTTATTGATGGTTTCCTTCTCTGTACAAAAGTCTTTTAGTTTGACGTAATCCCATTTGTTTATTTTTTCTTTTGTTGCCTTGCCTGAAGAGACAGATCCCAATAAATAAGTACACAAATAAGGGAATACTGCCAAGACTGATGTCAAAAAGTATGCTGCCTTCACTTTCTCCTAGGAATTTTATGGTTTGGGAGGCCTTACATTTAAGCCTTTAATTCATTTTTATTTTATTTTTGCTTATGGTGTAAGAAAAATAGTTTCATTCTTTTCCAGGTAATGGTCTAGTTTTCCCAACAGTGTTTATTGAAGAGACTGTCTTTCCCCTATAGTGTATTCTTGCCTCCTTTATCATAGATTAACTGACCATATAAATGTGGGTTTATTTCTGGGTGTTCTATTCTCTTCCATTTGATCTATATGTCTGTTTTTGTGCCAGCAATATCTATTTTGATTACTATAGCTTTACAGTATAGTCTGAAACCAGAGAATGTGATACTTCCAGTCTTGTTCTTCTTTCTCAAGAATGATTTGGCTATTTGGGGTCTTTCGTAGTTTATACAAATTTTAGGATTATTTGTTCTGTGAAAAATTCCATGAATATTCTGATAAGGAATGTATTGAATTTGTGAATTGCTTTGGGTAGTATGGACATTTTAACAATAATTTTTCAGTCAGTGAGCAAAGGATATCTTTCTATTTGTTTTTATCTTAATCTTTTCCTTATAGTTTTCAGAGTGCAAGTCTTTCAGCTCCTTGATATTTTGTTCTTTATGAAGTAATTGTAAATTGGATTATTTTCCTAACTTCTCTTTCTTATAGTTTGTTATTAATGTATAGAAATTAAACAAATGTCTTCAGATTAATTCTGCATCTTTTTGTAAATTTTGTAAAGTTGTAAATGTTGCAACTTTAATGAATTCATTTATTAGTCAAAATTGTTTATTGGTGGAGTTTTTAGGTTATTCTATATAATATCACACCATCTGCAAAGAGTCACAGTATTACTTCTTTGCTTCCATTTCAGATGGCTTTCTTTTTCTTCTCTGATTGCTATGGTTAGGACTTCCAGTATCATGTGAGTAAAAGTGGTGAGAGTGGGCATACTTCACTTGTTCCTGATCTCAGAGGAAAAGCTTTCAGCATTTCACCACTGAGTATGAGTTAGCTGGGGGCTTGTCATATGCAGTTTTTATTATGTTTAGGTTTGTACCCTCCAAACCCACTTTGTTGAGAATTTTTATCACATATATAGATGTTGACTTTCATCAGATGCTTTTTCTGCATCTGAAAATGATCATTTAAATAAAATGTGCTTTAGCTTTCACTTTTGTTAAAGTGCTGTTTTACAATAATTAATATGCAGGTATTGCATCATCCTTGCATCCCTGGAATAAATTCTACTTGATCATGGTGTATGATCCTTTTTATATATTGCTAAATTTAGTTTGCTAATATTCTGTTGAGAATTTTTTAATCTATGTTCATCAGGGCTATTGGCCTGTAATTTTCTTTTTCTTTTTATAGTGTCATTGTCTGATTTTCTTATTGGGATAATGCTGGTCTCATAGATTAATTTGGAAACACTTCCTCTAGTGTTTTGGAATAGTTGTAGAGGGATAGGTATTAACTCTTCTTTAAATACATGTTGGAATGTTCCTGTGAATCCATATGGTCCTAGATTTTTGTTTGTTGAGAGATTTTGGTTACTGATTAGAAATTGGTCTGTTCATATTTTCTCTTTCTTCCTTAATCTTTGAAAATTGTTTGTTTCTAGGAATCTAATTATTTCTTCTAGGGTGTCCAGTTTGTAGTTGTATAATTGTTTGTAGTAGTCTCTTGTGACTGTTTGTATTTCTGTAGTATATGATGTGGAGAAGGCGATGGCACCCCACTCCAGTACTCTTGCCTGGAAAATCCCATGGACGGAGGAGCCTGGTAGGCTGCAGTCCATGGGGTCGCTAAGAGTCGGACACGACTGAGTGACTTTGCTTTTACTTTTCACTCATGCATTGGAGAAGGATATGGCAACCCACTCCAGTGTTCTTGCCTGGAGAATCCCAGGGATGGGGGAGCCTGGTGGGCTGCCGTCTATGGGGTCGCACAGAGTCGGACACAACTGAAGCGACTTAGCAGCAGCAGCAGCAGCAGTATATGATGTAACTTCTCTTTCATTTTTCATTTATTTGTTTAGGATCTTTATTTTCTGGATTAATCTGGCTAAAAGTTTATCAATTTTGTTTACTTTTCAAAAAATAGTCCTTAATTACAATGATCTTTTCTATTGTTTTTTTGGTCTCTATTTCTGTTATTTTTCACTTTAATCTTTATTATCTCATTCCTTTTGCTAACTTTAGGCTTTGCTTTTTCTTTTCTGTCTTCTTCCTTTAGATGTAAAGTTACATTGCTTGCTTGAGATTTTTCCTGTTTCTTGAGTTAACCTGTATTACTATGCTATTGCCTCATAATTGACTTTGCTGCACTGATAGAGTGCCTGATGAACTATTGAATGAGGTTCGTGACATTGTACAGGAGACAGGGATCAAGACCATTCCAATAGAAAAGAAATGCAAAAAAGCAAAATGGCTGTCTGGGGAGGCCTTACAGATAGCTGTGAAAAGAAGAGAAGCGAAAAGCAAAGGAGAAAAGGAAAGATATAAACATCTGAATGCAGAGTTCCAAAGAATAGCAAGAAGAGATAAGAAAGCCTTCTTCAGCGATCAATGCAAAGAAATAGAGGAAAACAACAGAATGGGAAAGACTAGGGATCTCTTCAAGAAAATCAGAGATACCAAGGGAACATTTCATGCAAAGATGAGCTCGATAAAGGACAGAAATGGTATGGACCTAACAGAAGCAGAAGATATTAAGAAGAGGTGGCAAGAATACACAGAAGAACTGTACAAAAAAGATCTTCATGACCCAGATAATCATGATGGTGTGATCACTGACCTAGAGCCAGACATCCTGGAATGTGAAGTCAAGTGGGCCTTAGAAAGCATCACTATGAACAAAGCTAGTGGAGGTGATAGAATTCCAGTTGAGCTATTTCACATCCTGAAAGATGATGCTGTGAAAGTGCTGCACTCAATATGCCAGCAAATTTGGAAAACTCAGCAGTGGCCACAGGACTGGAAAAGGTCAGTTTTCATTCCAATCCCAAAGAAAGGCCATGCCAAAGAATGCTCAAACTATTGCACAATTGCACTCATCTCACACTCTAGTAAAGTAATGCTCAACATTCTCCAAGCCAGGCTTCAGTAATACGTGAACCGTGAACATCCTGATGTTCAAGCTGGTTTTAGAAAAGGCAGAGGAACCAGAGATCAAATTGCCAATATTGGCTGGATCATAGAAAAAGCAAGAGAGTTCCAGAAAAACATCTATTTCTGCTTTCTTGACTATGCCAAAGCCTTTGACTGTGTGGATCACAATAAACTGTGGAAAATTCTGAAAAAGATGGGAATACCAGACCACCTGACCTGCCTCTTGAGAAACCTGTATGCAGATCAGGCAGCAACAGTTAGAACTGGACATGGAACAACAGACTGGTTCCAAATTGGAAAATGAGTTCGTCAAATTGTCACCCCGTTTATTTAACTTATATGCAGAGTACATAATGAGAAACGCTGGACTGGAAGAAACACAAACTGGAATCAAGATTGCCGGGAGAAATATCCATAACCTCAGATATGCAGATGACACCACCCTTATGGCAGAAAGTGAAGAGGAACTAAAGAGCCTCTTGATGAAAGTGAAAGTGAAGAGTGAAAAAGTTGGCTTAAAGCTCAACATTCAGAAAATGAAGATCATGGCATCCGGTCCCACCACTTCATGGGAAATAGATGGGGAAACAGTGGAAACAGTGTCAGACTTTATTTTTCTGGGCTCCAAAATCACTACAGATGGTGACTGCAGCCATGAAATTAAAAGACGCTTACTCCTTGGAAGGAAAGTTATGACCAACCTAGATAGCATATTCAAAAGCAGAGACATTACTTTGCCAACAAAGGTTCGTCTAGTCAAGGCTATGGTTTTTCCTGTGGTCATGTATGGATGTGAGAGTTGGACTGTGAAGAAGGCTGAGAGCCGAAGAATTGATGCTTTTGAACTGTGGTGTTGGAGAAGACTCTTTTTTTTTTTTTTTAATTTTATTTTATTTTTAAACTTTAGTCCCTTGGACTGCAAGGAGATCCAACCAGTCCATTCTGAAGCAGATCAGCCCTTGGATTTCTATGGAAGGAATGATGCTGAAGCTGAAACTCCAGTACTTTGGCCACCTCATGCGAAGTGTTGACTCATTGGAAAAGACTCTGATGCTGGGAGGGATTGGGGGCAGGAGGAGAAGGGGACGACAGAGGATGAGATGGCTGGATGGCATCATTGACTCGATGGACGTGAGTCTGAGTGAACTCCGGGAATTGGTGATGGACAGGGAGGCCTAGTGTGCTGTGATTCATGGGGTCGCAAAGAGTCGGACACGACTGAGCGACTGATCTGATCTGATAGATTCTGGAAAGTTGTGTTTCCATTTTCATTTGTATCAGGGTATTTTTTAAATTTCTTATTTGCTTTCTTTATTGACTCATTGGTTTTTTAGTAGCATGTAGTTTAATATCCATGTGTCTGTGTTTTTCTAGTTTCTTTTTGTAATTGGTTTCTCGTTTCATACTGTTTTGATTAGAAAAAAGCTTGACATGATATTACTCTTGAATTTATTTAGATTTGTGTTGTGGACTAATATGTGATCTATCCTGGAGAATGTTCTATGTACACTTGAAAAAATGTCTTCTGCAGTTTGAGGATGCAATGTTTTGTATATATTGGTGGATCTATCCATTGATTTTAAGTGGGGTGTTAAAGTCCCTACTATCACTGTATTACTGTTGATTTTCCCTTTATATCTGTTAATATTGGCTTTATGTATTTAGATACCTCTATGTTGGATGCATACTTATTTACAAATGCTGTATCTTCTTAAATTGATCCTTTTATGATTATGTAATGCCCTTATTTGTCTTTTGTTGCAGTTTTTTTGACTTTATTTTATCACATATAAGAGTGTTACTCTCAGCTTTGTTTTAATTTGCATGGAATATCTTTTTCCATCCCTTTACTTACAGTCTGTGTGTGTTTATAGATCTGGAGTGAGTCTCTTACAGGGAGCATAATATAGATAGGTCTTGTCTTTTTATACATTCAGCTACTTTAAGTTTTTTGATTGGAGAATTTAGTACATTTACATTCAAAGTGATCATTAATAGGTATGCTCTTATTGCCATGGTGTTAATTGCTTTTGGATGTTGTATAGTTTTTCCCTGTTCTTTTCTTCTTCTCTTTGTCTCTTCCCTTGTGGTTTGATGATTTTCTTTAGTGTTTCTTTTTTTTAATGTCACACAGTTTTCAAGTATTATACCCCTAGCTTTAGTTTTCCCATATGACCCGTGGTTTTTATTGCTTAATTCTGCAATGTGATAACTTTTTTAGGAAGGCATATACAGAAGTTTCAAATGTTTAATAATTATAAGTAAAATTTACTGAATGGGTACTATGTTCTAAATATTTTACCTAGTTAGCTATCTAAGTTAACTTAATCCTAAAATGACCTTATGGGTTAGGTATAATTATTATTATCCCCATTTACAATGGATGCAATTGAGATTTAGAGGGGTTAAATAATTTACTCTCTATCACAGAACTAGTAAACAGCAGGGACTCAGAACCCAGCCCTATGAGATTTCTGATCACAACTGGAACTTAGCCAAAAACAAAAACCATTATAATACAAGGCAGAATGTAAGCACTATTTGAGAGGTTAAACAAAATAATAATCAAGGAACTCAAAGGAAGGGAAAGATGATATTTGCAAATAATGTAATTCTTCAAAGAGATGGCAGGATTTGAAAAAAAATTTTTTGCGTGAAATCTTGACCAACAGAGATGAAGGAGGGTAATACATGTGGAGGGAATAGCTGACAACCTAACATACAGATAGAAATTGTGAGATCTCTTCAGAGAGCAAAGGGCAACTGGTGGCTGCAGCTGATGGTCTGAGTTGGGAGCCCCAGGGAAGATAGGTAAGAAAGAGACCACCAGAGCCTCCCTGTGGAGGGCCTCACTCTATTAGGAGGGGAGCCTTTGTTAAACATGGCACACAATGGGGAGTCAGTTTAGTTTTTGATCAGGAAGTTAACATAAATAGGGCTGAACAATGAGAAAACAAATCTGACAAAGATTGTAGCAGAGAGTGACTGAGGGTGTGGGCAGGGCAGGGGATCTGAGTCATTGGAGGCCACCCCTGACAGCTTCCAGGTTCTTTCACGGCTTGAGTGTTTTGCAGTACAACAAGGCCCTCTACAGGTTACCCAGATGACTAGATTCAGAGGAATTTAGATGAGGCAGGATCTTAAAATTAATCCAGTCAAACCATCCTGGCACACTTTAAGATCCATCAGTTCAGTTCAGTCGCTCAGTCATGTCTGATTCTTTGTGACCCTCTGAATCGCAGCACACCAGGCCTCCCTGTCCATCACCAACTCCCAGAGTTCACTCAGACTCATGTCCATCGAGTCAGTGATGCCATCCAGCCATCTCATCCTCTGTCGTCCCCTTCTCCTCCTGCCCCCAATCCCTCCCAGCATCAGAGTCTTTTCCAATGAGTCAACTCTTCGCATGAGATGGCCAAAGTACTGGAGTTTCAGCTTTAGCATCATTCCCTCCAAAGAAATCCCAGGGCTGATCTTCTTCAGAATGGACTGGTTGGATCTCCTTGCAGTCCAAGGGGCTCTCAAGAGTCTTCTCCAACACCACAGTTCAAAAGCATCAACTCTTCAGTGTTCAGCTTTCTTCACAGTCCAACTCTCACATCCATACATGACCACAGGAAAAACCATAGCCTTGACCAGACGGACCTTTGTTGGCAAAGTAATGTCTCTGCTTTTGAATATGCTATCTAGGTTGGTCATAACTTTCCTTCCAAGGAGTAAGCGTCTTTTAATTTCATGGCTGCAATCACCATCTGCAGTGATTTTGGAGCCCCAAAAAATAAAGTCTGACACTGTTTCCACTGTTTCCCCATCTATTTCCCATGAAGTGATGGGACCAGATGCCATGATCTTCATTTTCTGAATGTTGAGCTTTAAGCCAACTTTTTCACTCTCCTCTTTCACTTTCATCAAGAGGCTCTTTAGTTCCTCTTCACTTTCTGCCATAAGGGTGGTGTCATCTGCATATCTGAGGTTATGGATATTTCTCCCAGCAATCTTGATTCCAGCTTGTGATTCTTCCAGTCCAGCGTTGCTTATTATGTACTCTGCATAGAAGTTAAATAAGCAGGGTGACAATATACAGCCTTGACGTACTCCTTTTCCTATTTGGAACCAGTCTGTTTTTTCATGTCTAGTTCTAACTGTTGCTTCCTGATCTGCATACAGGTTTCTCAAGAGGCAGGTCAGGTGGTCTGGTATTCCCATCTCTTTCAGAATTTTCCACAGTTTATTGTGATCCACACAGTCTTAAGATCCATAGGAACCCTGAATGAGAAGACAAAAACTGGCTGGGTGTCCAGGGCACACTCCTGATCAAAGCTATGTTAAGAATATAGGGTCAGAACTGTGTATCTCCTATTATATATCCTGTATCTATGAGATCTCCTTTAACTCCTATTATATATACTGTGTCTCCTTTTTTTCTAGAAGCTAGATTTCTATAGTAAAACATCTTGATTTCTAAATGTGGGCTGGATTTAAAACAGATGCCTTGAAAGACAAAGGAAATATACCTGTGGACGGGATCTGCCTTATAGGCTGCACATTTTCAACATACAACTTTCAACCAGGAAGGGAATGTGGAGGTCATCTCTAAACAATATCTTTTTCACTTAACAGACAAAGATAGCCAGTCCAAATGGCCCAGCAAAGTTAGAGAATCACACAGCCAGACTAGATCACAGGTCCTTTAACAATCCATTTATTGCAGATTTTTTTTTTTAATGTTGCTTCCAATTTTTGACCCAAGCTGGACCACTACCATTGACTGTTTTTCTCTGAAGAATATATGGCACTAGGGTAGGATTGGGGGTGTTGTGGTGGGAAGGAGGTTGTTGAGATTTTCCCAGAGATGTGAAAACCACTCGCTCCTCATCTCATTACCAAACTGAACCACGATGCCCCTGTTAGGATGTAAGTGCCAAAGAACCCTTGTCCACAGGCTGGGATCAAGTGTTCTCAAGTGACCAACTCATTCCCTACATCCTGTGGATAAACCAGGGTTCATTTATAGTCTAAAGTCTCTTCTCAGACTGTACATTCAGTAGGCACTTGAAGCTTGTTCTGGCCCCACCCTAAGGATGCTATTCATATTTTAATAATCTGCAGATGACACCAGGAAATTTTTGTGGTCGATTCATGACAAGGTCGTTATTTTATATATTTTAAAGAAAATAACTTTTCATTTACTTGCAAATCTCTTGGGTATATATTCAAACTCATAAGGAAAAAAAGAAAGAAAATCAACCCCCAACACTAATGTTTTTCATAAAATGTTGGGAACAATTTTCATATAGGTTTAAATAAGGGACTTTGGCATTAGATCTATCTAGATCTATCTAGGCTCTGCCACTGAAAGGCTATGTGACCTTGAAAAGAATGATTTGCCTTCTATAAGCCTTAATTGCACATAGGTGTGGGTTAATTAAAATAAAGCTAATAATGCTTTTCAAACATTTTAAATGCTCATAGATGGTAGCTATATTACACTATTACTTCAGTTTCCTTTGAGAAGAGACTCAATATTGAATCAATAGTTTTGTATAGTTAAAAAAAATCTAGATATGCCATGTTTTTCCAGAAAGATGTGAAGCCTAACTAACATTCTGTTAAAGAAAACTGCTAGTTTGATACCTGCTAGACTGTGGTATTAACAGAATTTTAATCTAAGTTACTTATGCTCCAATATTATCTGAGACATAAAAATTACAAAGAAAGCCCATGAAGTATAGGCATAAGACCTGATTAAACAATTCAGTTATTCTTGTTACTGTATAATCATATTCTTCATCTTTATGAGATACTTCTCTGGAAGCTGTGGGTATTGGCCACAATCTGTAAAAGCCCTCATGTTTTGTTTTGGCGGAGGAGTAAAATGTAGTGATGGATCACATTTTTTCACATGGTTATTCTCAAGAAGTCTATACTTTGAATTCTCAAGAAATAGCTACTTAGGCCTTGTACTCTGAGTTGTACATTCATTGAACATTTAACAGAAATTTGGAGCTGAATCTGGAAGATATGCTTCTGAATGTGCTACTGAATAGGGCTGTGCCAAAAGTTTGGACAGAAATGTGGACTCACCCAGATTAGCAGTCCCAAACTCACAAATTAAATTTCAACACTTCCAGTTCATCTTGGCAAATGCTAGTATCCTGATGTCAGACAGTAATGATGTAAGCCAGAAAGAGTGGTGTTTTGCAATAGAGAGATTCTGGTAACCCTTCCCATGAGTGTGGGTTGTAGGATATCAATATTTATATCATATCACAGCGTGTGTTACAGTTTGCAAGGCAGAGAAATTAGATGGTTTACTCATGGTCTTCTGTGGAGAAGTGTCCTTCTGTTCAACATCAAAAGCTTAAATTGCTCATGTTTCATTGTTATTTCCTTAAGACATTCTTTTTTCAATTGCATATAATAAATGGACATTTTCTTGATGTCAGCAAAATGGGACATTTCAAAATTAAAGGGTTGTATTGTGCCAGGAAACACTAAAAGACAAACTGTATTATCATTTCATCTACTTCCAATATAATTATAGGAAAAAAATAACTCGGGGAAAGCAGTTATAATTCCTTTTTTGTAAATTTACTCTCTCAAGCATGACTGAAATTATAGTGTTTGCTCCTACTGCCGTTGTGCTCCCAAGGGCTAATTAATGAAGCGCTCATGAATACTGATGACTTAGGAATGTGTTCTCAAGAACTGAAGGGCAGACACAGGAAGGAGACAAAATGGGAAATGAAAGAAACTGATGAACTCCGTTGACTGGTTTGATTTAGTCAAAGATGCCAGAAATACGTTCTCATTTCTTTCTTAAATGACCCACCACACCTAATAGCTGAAATGTAGTTCTGATACCAGATCTTCACCGGTAGGCTTCTGTTCAGGGAGGGTCTTATTTCATATAGGAAAAAACAGAAAATGAAAGATTTGCAGAACATCTTATACATGTTCCTACTGAAGACCTGCTTACAAATGTAAATTTTGCCATAAGAATACCAGGGATTTCTTCCTGGAAAATGAACTCTAGGAGTTATATGAGCACAAGATTCCTTTGTATGACAGATCATAAACAGATGGCTTCTCAGGAGCCACACTCTAAATTTCCATATTTTCTCACTGGGTGGATTTTATGATGTTAATGCATACCCATCCAGAGGTGAAAAAAAATGAACCTCTGTTGGTTTTCTGCTTTGATCTACTTTTTGGTTTGGCATTTGGGGAATTTTATTCAGTTAAGTATACATTTTAGAAATACTTATAGACAGCAAATATTTGTAACTCTTTAGTTTATCACCTTTCCAGAGACTTTAGTCTTACTTCCTCTTTCTTTTCATCAGGAGGCAGTCCTTAATTAAGCTTTATTGTTTCTTCCTGGACTCTCCCCAGCTTTTTAACAGCTATTTGAAATGCTCAGGAAGAGGAGTCATTGGGAGGAACCTTTACCTCCCTACTCCTTGGGATGATGTAACCTTTGCATACTTTGTGAGATCATGCAGAAAGTGCTGATGTGCAATTCATCTGCATTAAATTCCTTCAGAAGGAAAAACAAACTGAGCAAGTGAAATGCCTTCTACTCAAAGGAAAACAGAAGGTAGTTTTATTTAGAAGTGAATGAAAAGTCACAACCTGATGTAAGAGAAGCCATTGCTAGTAGGCTTCCATTCTAAGAAAGTTCACCTTTGACTCCTTTTTTAACCCATGCTATGATCAAAATACTTTGCTTATCTATTCCACAATAGAAAAAAATTAAAAAAGTCCATAGTCTTAGATTGAATCTAAAAGAAACGTGGTAGATACTATTCTTTAATTTCATGTTTCACTTCCTTTAAGAACAAATTCTTAAATTATTATTTTAACAACCAAACACTACAATATACACCGAAGATAATATCCAGTGGTGTGTTTCAGAGTGAGGGGTGAGACTGGGGACAGACATGGAGCTGAGAATAATCACACTTGCAACACAGATGTGTAAATTTTTCTCCCTTCTCTCAATATCAAATTTTAGTGCTAGAAAGGCTTTGTGGAAAATGACATGAAAGTCCAAAGAAATTAAGGGGGCTAGGATTATTTGAATTAGGTGGAAGAATAATGATTAAACAGGTAGGACCATAATTCTCAAAATGTTATTTCTACCAATGTTCCATTTTCTCCACATATAAATCTTCTATCAGGTATTCAGGAATGGTAAAGAAAGTTTCCACATGCTCTTGGCTGATGAAAATGTCTGGTTCTTCAGTTTCTATTTCAGAGTCAATTGTAGAACTGTATTCATTAGTAGAATTTTAGAATGTCAGTCCAAATAGTCACCAGGTAATTCCACTAACAATAGGAGAAAGTGATGAACATAAGCATTTGAGGACTAGTGAGTCAAGCACAAAATTTTATAATCCATGCAGAAACAAAAATGTTTTGCCTATTCAAGACTCAATATCCAGATAAGTTTTCAGTCATCAGAAACTCTTTAGCTTATTCCATATTTCAAAGTTTTGCCACAAGCTTGGGATGATTTATGTTTGCCTTGGACGTTCCATTTTCTTTTCTCTAGCTTAGACTTCAGTCACATGTTTGGGTCACCGGAAGTGCCATAACACTAATCTCATCTGAGTAGTTGACATCACATTCTTTTAGACACCATGAAAGCAGCATGTTTCAAATTTGGTCCATAGAGCTGTGGTCCAAAATCCTGGTAACAAGCATAGTGAAGAACCCAAGCATGGCCTTGCTTAGGCTGACTGTGTTGTAGGAAAGCGGACCCCTTCCAGGGCCCGAAACTGGGCTCTTGTCTAACACTCAGAAATGAAGTGTCCGAGGAGACACATGTGCTGACAAAGCAAGAGATTTTATTGGGAAAGGGCGCCCAGGTGGAGAGCAGGAGGGTAAGGGAACCCAGGAGAACTGCTCTGTCACATGGCTTGCAGTTTGGGTTTTATGGTGATGGGATTAGTTTCCGGGTTGTCTTTAGCCAATCATTCTGACTCAGAGTCCTTCCTGGTGGTGCAAGCCTTGTTCAGCCAAGATGGATGCCAGAGAGGATTCTGGGAGGTGGACGGACAGCTGGTGTTTCCTTTTGACCTTTCCCGAACTCTTCTGGTTGGTGGAGGCTTATTAGTTCCCTGTTCCTTACCAAGACCTTCTGTCGTAAAACAGCTCATGCAAATGGTTACTGTGGTGCCTGGCCAGGGTGGGAGGTTTCAATCAGTGTGCTTCCCCTAACAACTGCATAGTTGATAATTATTGTCATGAGAATTCACATCTGACATAGTCAGAAGCATACAACTCAGTATCCCATAGGGAGAACAAAAACCACACAGAAGCAGCAAACCCAGAGTACGGCTGTGAACTTGACTTCTGTCACTGTAGCTTGTTCCCTTGGCTCCCATGGTGCTTTAACGATGACAGAGTCTAAGCACCAACGTTGAAATTTATTCTCTCATTTCACCACGATCCCAACTTTCTAGTCAGCCTGGAAAGTTTTGTTGTTTCTCTTGAAGATTTCAGTTTGGGGCCCACTGATTTACACCAATGCCTCATGAAAATTTCTTACAAAGGCTTCACAGTGGTCTTCCTCCGGAACAGATATTGTAAGGTGATTTCAATTTTAGATACCTAAAACAGAGCATTGGTTTCCATATGAATTTGACTGCTGTTTGTATAGCTTATTGAGAATTATATAAATGCTCTGGTATAATAGTTGCTCTTGGTGTCCCACCTATACCCTCTTTGCCATCCCCATCCCTCAGCAGCTGTGGGTATTAATAAGGCCCATGTGCTTTGTGCTGTGCTACATTGCTCAGTCATGTCTGACTCTCTGTGACCCTATGAACTGTAGCCCACCAGGCTCCTCTGTCCATGGGGATTCTCCAGGCAAGAATACTAGAGTGGGTTGCCATGTCCTCCTCCAGGAGATATTCCCAAGCCAGGGATTGAACCCAGGTCTCCTGAATTGCAGGCAGATTCTTTACTGACTGAGCCACCAGGGAAGCCCAAGAATTCTGGAGTGGGTAGCCTATCCCTTCTCCAGGGGATCTTCCCGACCCAGGAATTGAACCAGGGTCTTCTGCATTGCAGACAGATTCTTTCCCAGCTGAGCTTCCAGGGAAGCCCATAATAAGGCTCACAGCACCATCCTTCTCTAGAGGACTGTCCTCAGCCAAGAGAGGATTTTGCCTGAAGATTTCTGGGAGATTCCAAGGCCCTGTCCCTTACCCCACCAGGAGCATTCTGACATCCACACCTGATGACTCAGTACTAAAACCAAGCTCCCTCACCTCCTTAGGTTGGGTCAGAGATGCCATTCATGTTCTAGGTCTCCCTGTGGAATCAGGCTGAGGATAGGTTTCAGCTAAAGCTACATCTTTGCTTCCTTTCCACTCTGCTCTAGCTTTCCTACTTTGTTACAAGTTTCAGCTTTGAGTAGTCCCTTGACCAATCACTCACTCAAGAATCTCTTTCATAGTTCTTCTTCTAGGGAACTTGACCTCAGGCAGTTGTCTTATTTACACTAAAAGGTCTTACTTCCTTTTCTTTGTTTTTCCTTTCTTGATCTCTTATGCAGCTGATTTAACAGATTTTGTATTAATCGATCCACAATTGATATAACAAATTTTACTCTCTCTAAGGTGCAGTTATTAAGAAAATATTTTTTTATGTTGTATAATAACTTTTGGTCATTTTAAAAATGACAACTTAGTTAACAGAGTACAGCAAAAGAAGTGTATTTTTACTTTTCTTTAATGTATGTCACGTATTTTTTGACTTTTCCTTATATGTGGATTTTAGGTAAAATTACCAGTGTGGAAAGACCAGAAATAATAATTAATAATTAATACATGAGTAATTTATACTTAGTGGATCAAATTTGTCTTCTTTAGCTTTTAGCAGTAGGCAGTATCTCCTGCATGTACCCTCAGTTGATGTCTGGGAAGAAAATGGCCCAAGTTTGTTACACACTTTCATTAATTTCATACTTATATTTGATGTGTCCATTTGACAGATATTTACTGAGCACGTACGGTGTCCCAAACACGGTGTTCAGCACTCCATATAGTTTTGCACAGGACACAGTTAATCTTCACCCTTGTGGACTGACTGTCCTACTCATTTACAACTTGATGTAGACAGACAGAGATGAGGATGAAGGGAAATTGTAAATTGGAGCTATCCTATTGCAACTGCAGGTAAATCTACCTCTTGTCTGGGCTTATGAGAAGAGGCACCAAAACAAATATGCAGGAACTTGCCAGATTTACAGCCATATTTTCACTAGACAATTATATATGTCAATGCTTGGTACCTTGTAGGGGCTCAGTAAATGTTTGTCAAATGAATGAGTACCTAGTGACTTCATAATTTTTTTTTCTTACCTCTTTCTTATGTAGCAGTAAAAAATAACAAGAAAACCACTTAATAGTAATCCAACGCCAATCCCAATTGCGATGTATTTTTCATAAGAATCCGCAGCATATGAAGTTAAGGTCAAATGCTCACACCTTTCTCCAGTATAACCAGTAAAACACCTTTAAAAAAAAGAAAAAATGTATAATGTTAAAACTCATGATGATGGAAACACCTATGACTAATTTCAAAAAATGAAAACAATTAAATAAAAATGATTTAAATTAAAGAGGCACATACCAAATGAAAGTTGATCTATTAAAGAAGAAGAAGCCATGCATTTGATTAAAACCCCGTATTAATGCAGCTTCCCTCATTGGTAGAAGAGAAAGGTAGGACACCTCCATGAGTTGATGAAGAAAACTGTTAACCTACTCTTTCATAAGAGGATGCTGAGCAAATCAATGGTCATAAACAGTGTCTCAGTTGATCTAGAAGTTTATATTCCTGAAATATTTTTGCCATAGTTTCATTTCACCCTATAATCAACTCATAAAAATCTTAGAAACGTCTTTGCATGTTATTGACTGGTCTCTCAGATGGTAACGAATCTGCCTGCAGTGTAGGAGACCCAGGTTCAATCCTGGTCAGGAAGATTCCCTGGAGAAGGAAATGGCAACTCACTCCAGTATTCTTGCCCAGAGACTCTTATGGACAGAGGAGCCTGGTGGGCTATACTCTATGGGGTTGCAAAAAGTTGGACACGACTGAGCAACTAACATTTTCACTTTTCAAAAGTTGTTTTGAATTCAGTAGTTTTGAGGTGTGGCATGAGCTTCTGCATTTCTAACAAGCTCCCAGGTTACACGGATGCTGCTAATCTAGGAACCATACTTTTAAGCAGTGAGAATTAGGTAGGTTAGAAAAAGACTCCTTAGATATTCAAATACAAAGAGAATTGGTGAATCATGTTCAGAGCATGTACCTTTTTTACTGGGTAAGATAGAGGTGTATATAAAGGTACCATGTGAAACACCATGTTGGAGGAGGCATACATTCTCCTTCTCCCATCTCTAGGACTTGGGAAGTTCTTTGCAATTACCTGCAGATGGCTTTCTCCAACTCATGGTGGAATGCACAGACACCATTGATGCAGTAACTGTGGTGGTCTTCCAGGCAAGGATGTGAGAACTTCAAGGCTATGGGTCCTTCTGTGTAGTCAGCTAGAAAAAGGAGATACTATATTAACAGATGAAGTGGGTCACGCTTTCATAGTAGATTCGTAACACATATACAAAAAGGCCTTTCATTTTAAGAATATTCTTTGAGTGCTCTGCCACTTGAACTATTGATTCATTCCTTTGGCAGGTTATATATACAAAAGTTAGGTTAATATCATCTAGACATATTAATAAATTAGGTGGTGGAGGTGGACTGATTATCATTCTGTTCTTTAGAAATTTCATTATAAGATATAGATACAAGTCTGCCAAAAGGTGGCAGCATTGATACTAGTCAGTATGGTGTCTTAAACAAGGCTTCCCAAATGTATCCTGGATGCTAATAAATATAGAAACTTTCATATACCTGAGAAGTAAGCACTTAGGGAGATGTGGATATGTGCTTGTGAGATAATGAATTTGATTTCTCTTCACTCCCCAGAGGAGTGAGATGAGAATCTGCCCTTGCTCATCTGTGGACCTTAAGTAGCTAATGGAAAGGAAATTGTTTTCCATAACTGATTTCAGAAGAGGTATTGTTATGACCCGTATATGAAGCCAGAAATAATTTATGGCTCAGGCTTAACACAGCTAAGACAATACCTTTGGATGTTAATTAGAAATTTTACTCAAGAGGCATTATGAGACTGTAGGAAAAGCCATGGAGTTGGAATTAGAAAACCTGGGTTTTGATTTCTAGCTCTTAGATTCTTCAGATGACCACACTTGGTCAAACTTTTGTGGTCAAGTGTCCAAAAGCCTTTTTATGGGAAACTTCCCTTTGGGAAGCTGTACTGCAGCAAAATACATATATTTCAGAATGGTTATCTTTCATTCCTTGATGTATTAAAGACATATACCTATGCTGTTCTTGAGGTTTATGCAGTGGGAATGACATTTGGGTAAAACAGCATAATTTTAGTGTAGTTTAATATTTGATTCTTAAATTCTTCTCAAGCAGAATTAGTGGCATTTTATTTTTGTCATTGTTGTGAATAAACATCATATGTCCTCAACGCATAGCTTCATTTTGGTTGAGATCGCACATTACCTTAAAATTCATATTCATTTTGTTAAATGTAGCATAGTAAATCTAATTTCTCACCTTGATCATTAAGGCAGTGAGAACTTCCCATTATAAACTGTACTAGGTTCTTCCTACTTCAAGATTAACTCAGTTCAATTAACCAAGCCTGAATCAGGATTTACTAGAAAATGTGAGAACTGAAAGAAGACATTTTTAAAAAGAGAGTAGACTAGAGACTCATCTTCCCCCTAAGGACAAGAATATTAATTATAACTTCACAAAAATTTTCCTGAGGTACTAGATTCAGATTTTTTAGATTAAACAATAAGCAGGAAACGAGAATTCCCCAATCAAGAACACAAAGGAAAACTACTGAAGTGATACATTCAATCCCTTTTCTTTCCAATATTATTGCCTGTAACTTGGCGACTACTGATTTGCAGTTCACTATTAGGGAAGAAAAACGGTGGTGATGGGCAAACTGTCCGACACTGAGAGGGAACTGTACTTCTTTAATTTCAACAGTATTATCTTCCAACAAGGATGCTTTCTCTTTGTTTAAAGGCTTGGAGACATGAAGAATTTGGCTAAAAGTTATTCTAAAAGCCGCATATTTTGTTTTTCAAATTAATACATGCTCCAAAATTCAAATGGGTAAAATATTTTAAGGAAGTTTTTAAAATATAAAATTATTGGTGAAATAAAGAATACTTAAATATTACTATCTTTCATGTTCACAAACAAAGTATTTGACTTCATCTTCTTTTATTTGCTGGGCTCTGAGAGCAAGACATGGTGTTTCTTTTGTTGTAAATCACAAAGCCCACCTTCCCATCAGGGAGTGATATTTGATTTGCCTGAGAATCACAGCCACCTGATACACAGGTCTTGGCAGATAACAAGCTTCCTAAATTCACCTCTAAGAGTTCAAAGAGTTTGGAAACATGCTGACGCTCAGCAATGGCCAGAAACTATTTTAATAACAATAATAAAATATGTCATCACCATCAACAACAAAAATTGGGTACAAGTGGTTGGGAAATACAGCGTACACTAAAATAACAAAAAACCCCAAAGACAAACAAGGAAAAAGACGTTTCCGAAGATTAGAGAAAGTGGATTAAGGCTTCATCTGCTTGCCAGAAATTTTGGCTGCAAAAGCTCATAATCACAGATCAAAATATTGTTACTCATCGAGAATGTAAAAATGGGGACAAATTGCCTTTAGACATGCCTGGTTTGTTGGGAACTCAGCAGGAATCAGGCAGAAAGTGTGGCAGGTTTCACATCCAAGACTGTAACTGAAGACAACTTTCTCTCATCTGCTCCACTTCCTCCTTTTAAAAAGATGATTCTTTGCGACATATTTACCTGCCACTTCCATTTCACAATGTCCCCATAAAAGATTGTCTAATAATAAGATATATGTTTAAAAATTTCCAATGTTGCTTTTATCACAATCTAAATTTCGCTAAAACATTAAAAAAAAGTCACTTGAAATACAAAAGTGTGAAGAAAAATACCTTCTGTTTTGTTAACTGTCCAGTTACTCTGCTGGGTTGTGAATGGGGGGCTTATAGTGCTGGCTGCCTCTCCAGTCAGTGCTGTCATTGCTGTGTGAAGGAGGGGAAAGGCATCTTTAGCAGGCTAGCCTCCTTCAACGTACAAGCAACAGATCAAAAGTTATTCTGTCTATTCCCACATCTGTTCTATTTTTAATTCATCTACATTTGAGATCCATAACCTACTAAGGGCAGTTTTCTGACAGTTTCTCATGTATATCAATTCCATTCACTACATTACAGCTAGAGAAAATAGAAACCCACTAATTGTTAAGAGAACATGAATACATTTATAAACTCACTCAATCAAAAGGATACTCTCATATCATAGTTAAAATGTCTCAACTGCTCTTCAGTTGTATAGAACAAACAATATAGAGATCTCAGAAAAAAGGTATCAAAATATATTAAGAGAGGAATGTGTCAAAAGATTACATAAGAAACTAAATGAATCCACGGATTCCTTGCTTGGATCTTTGTCATAAAGAACAATTGCTAAAAGCCAACTTCTCACTCACACAGAGAAAGCAAATCCTGTTCACATTTTACAATGACACAACATTAACACAATAAAAAGAAATGACCTACCATTGATCAAGAGATAGACTGATATTGGAACCCCGAAATCCATTTCCTGCACTTGTTAATAGTATCTTGCTCTTATCCTTCTAGACCGATGGGTGGAAGGTTTTTATTGAGCTCTCTCAGAGGCTTTCTTGCATTTATATTTCATGAAGCGTCATCTGGCAGTTCTTAGCAATCAAAAAAATATGTCCTTCTGGCAGCAGCGTAAAGCCTTGGGGCGTTCGTGCACTTGTTCAGGATACCTGTGTTATCTGGTAGTGTGATCAAGTTTTTCATTTGAAACACTGGTTTCCTGTTACCTGTGGGCATAATCATGTTTGTAAATGTACTTAAAACAACAAAAAAGAACTGAATTCAGGTAAAGCTCCCTTGGTGTGAACAGAATTGTTCTAGCTCCTAAGCTGCTAGCAATCCATGCAGGATTCCAAGAAAGGGGACTTTTAATATATCCAAACCAGGAAACATCTTAACCTGTTAATAAAAGAAATATCCCTGAAGCTGCAGTTATTTACACTACTTTTTAGGACAGATTGGGTTGCACTGTAAATCAAGATATTTTGTTATTTAGTGGCAGGAGAGAACAATTAAATGTGCATAAAAGTAAAAGTTTAATATTCTATTTTAGTTTTTGCTACTTAGTTTTAGTATTTCAAGTTTTGTAAAAATAATTATTTTTAAGAGTATAACATTTACCTTTATGTCATTTTTGCCATTTAATATTTTTCTGAGTAAATGGAATGGCTACCAAGCTCTAGGAACTACAGTTCTTAAAAATGTGCCCCAGTGATTAGGCTGGTAAAACACCAAAATACTAATAACAATAATAATATCATCTCCAATAAGATGAAATTAAAATATTTAAATTTGGTACATCTAATGAATAGAAAGTTTTAAGTTTAATATAACATTCACATTTTTTTTGCTATTCATCTACTTGAGACTTCCTTGGTGGCTCAGACGGTAAAGTGTCTGCCTACAATGAAGGAGACATGGGTTCCATCCCTGGGTCGGGAAGATCCTCTGGAGAAGGAAATGGCAACCCACTCCAGTACCCTTGCCTGAAAAATCCCACGAATGGTAGAGCCTGGTAGGCTACAGTCCATGGGGTTGCAAAGAGTCGGACACGACTGAGCGACTTCACCTTACCTATCTACTTAGGATTATTAAAGTATCATTTTTAAAGTCAAAATATGTAATTATTGCTATTACTTTTTGTGACAATCGGAGCTTCCATAAATTCTCACTTGCCCAGTTTATAATAAAATAATTTATAAATATGTTTTGCTGAGGTGTTAAAGTTTTCTACCAAGAATTTCAATTGCTCATATTTTCTGTACCTTGAAAACTTGTAGAAGTCGGGATAGGTTGTCATTTGCATCACGTCCACCCAGCAAATTCAGTTTACCAGAAAGGATCCTTTTCACTATTCAAATATAAACTTGGCTTTAGAAATCACACAAGAATGAGCTTGTTGAACTCATTATAACTTGGGCAATCGCTTACCACAAGAGTCATCCTTTTAAAGTTAAAGAATATATAGGACTTGGCTTACTTTAATGTGCCTACACAGTTCATATTTCTACTTTTGTGGTTTTCTTTTTAACTGTTATTAGGACAATTTCTGGATATGATTTTTCCTAAGCAAATAGTATTTGAATTATAAGTCATATAATCACTTTCTGTGCCACTGGTGAGAATTTAAGAAGAAATAATTTACAAAGGATTAAATAAACCACAACCAATTGCAGTTTCAGGAGGAAGATGCTAGGAATAATGTTAAATACCTTTATTCCAAAGACTGGGACATAGTACAACAACATCTTTGTAGTAACTGATAACTGGTATTTAACAGTGCTTTGCATTTGCAGAAGGTTTTCACACACATCTCAAATTTGTCTTCAGTAATCCTGGCTGGCCCCAACAAATCCAATGCCTAATATATAGAGCATACTCAATCTATCTTGAGTGAAGAAAGCAATAAACAACAGGTCTTGTTTTAATACCCATATAACAAATAAAGAATGAAGACTCGAAAGAAATTAAGTGACTTGCCAGAGGACACACCCTAGAGTTGGGACTTGAATCTGTTCAGGATTCCAGGTCACGCGTCCTTTCCATTTCCCCAGCTGCGTCCTCTGGTAGGAGTCAGTATACTGACCTTAAAGGAATTCACATTATCTCCTAAAATCAAGATTTAAGTAAATTACCTTTACCATAAGAATCTAAACATTAAATGAACCGTGGCTTCTGCACATATTTGGACTGAGAGAAGTGGACCGCTGTCTCTCTAAATGTTTCTCCACTCTGGTGAACTAAGCCACATAATATTATTATAATATCAATATAAACTCATCTACCACCTGAGCTTATGAAAATAGCTCCAAGTTATCCTTTGTTTCTTTTCCTCTAGGACTCATCCTGATGGATTCCACGTACACTCTAAGTAGGAAATCTCCAATGTTCATGTCTTCAGTCCTCTCATCAGGGAGTCCCTCAGCAATTCTGAAGAATGGGGATGGTGGGTACTGTAAAGTGGCCATATGGATATTTGTATTCTTGATGCATGTTAGAATGAGAAAGAAAGTGAAGAGCTACAATGCCCATCTATCATTTTTCCCTCTGACCATTTTTACTGTCTTTTTAATTTATTCATCTCTCTCTGCTGCTACTGCTGCTGCTGCTAAGTCGCTTCAGTCGTGTCCGACTCTGTGCGACCCCAGAGATGGCAGTCCACCAGGCTCCCCCGTCCCTGGGATTCTCCAGGCAAGAACACTGGAGTGGGTTGCCATTTCCTTCTCCAATGCATGAAAGTGAAACGTGAAAGTGAAGTTGCTTAGCCGTGTCCGACTCTTAGCGACCCTACGGACTGCAGCCTACTTGGCTCCTCCGTCCATGGGATTTTCCAGGCAAGAGTACTGGAGTGGGGTGCCATCACCTTCTCTGTCATCTCTCTCTAGTCATAAGCAACTCTGAAAGTGCCTTCTCTTCCCGCCCCTCCCCCTTAAGTTTATTTTTTCCTTCCCTCTCCCACTTAACAGTTTCTTTTCCTTTCTTTTCCTCTCTTCATCTCTTTGCTCCTCTCCTCTCCTTCCATTTTTTCTTTCTTGCTTGCTCTTTGACTAAAAGTCACAATTTGTTTTTGGACATTTGCAGGAAAGGGTCACCAGCACATTGCTTATCTTTCTCTAAACTTAATCTGTAATTCTCATGAATTCAGCTGTCACCCATTCAATCATAAACTACTTTATGCCTCTAACATCCAATATTTGTAAGACAAGTAGACAAATCATACATGGACTCTGACCTCAAGGAACTAGAGTGAGTCAAGGAAAATACATACTTAACTACAGTGCTGGGTAGAGATAGATGACTGCCATGAATGTGTACATAAATGAGTATGAGAGTTCAGAGGTAGGACTTAGTCAAAGTCTCACAGCATTTCTCTTGGATGAGTTTCATTTGAAGTGAATCTTAAATAGCAAGTAGAATTTAGAAATATAATGATAAGAGAAAGGATTCTAGGTGGCAGGGAGGTGGGCAACTGAGGGGATAGAGTGATAGAAAAGAGAGTGGGTTCTGGCTCATATTACCCAACAGACCTTTCTTTGAATTTCAGTTCTACCTTTCCTACCCATTTGGCCTTGGCTGAGACTTTTTCATAACCTCATGGGTTGATTTACTCATATATCAAATGCAAAATGTCAGTAACAACAACCTCAAAAATGTAAAACATATAGCACACTCTCAGTTAAGGATAGCTATTACTATTGAATAAGATTAGAAAGATGCAGGGTGTATACAGAGGTCAAAAAGGCTAGAAATATAGTGGTTAACACACACTCAGTTCAGTTCAGTTCAGTTCAGTCGCTCAGTCATGTCCGACTCTTTGCAACCCCATGAATTGCAGCACGCCAGGCCTCCCTGTCCATCACCAACTGCTGGAGTTCACCCAAACTCATGTCCATTGAGTTGGTGATGCCATCCAGCCATCTCATCCTCTGTTGTCCCCTTCTCCTCCTGCTCCCAATCCCTCCCAGCATCAGAGTCTTTTCTAATGAGTTAACTCTTCACAAGAGGTGGCCAAAGTACTGGAGTTTCAGCTTTAGCATCATTACTGTGTCCTAAATTTTCACCACTAGCCATAAATTATTTTCAATTCCGAGTGATATTATGTTAGGACTTTGATTTATGTATTATGTCATCACTGCAAACACAACATGTCTTCAACTGAACATATTATCTCTCCTCCAAATCAGCTCCTCTTTACAATTTTCTCATGATAATCAGTGATAACATCCTCCAGGCTTCAACTTCCATGTTCTATCACTGACTAACTATAGTCCAAATTCTGATTTATCCAGGCTTTTTCTAATCCATTTCTGCTATTATTCAGCTATATTTCCACCACTCTGCAACATACATTTTTCACTTCAGTCTGACTGTTGCCCTTGATTTCATATGTATTTGCTAAGCTCATTCTCACCTCCATGTCTTCATGTTATTATTCAGTCCTCACTAGTCCTTCAGGGTCCTTTTTACAGATACTTGTAGGAGAAGGGAACTTGTACAAATCTCCTTCACAAGACAATCATATATCTATCTTTTATAGATCCCAAATAATATCCATAAATAAAGTTATGATACTGATGAACCAACTTCATTTCCTTTATGTGTTAACAAAGGCTTCCTTCTTGACCAAACTTTAGCTAGGCTCCTCTGAATCCTTTTCTTAACTAGGCATCGAATTAGACTATTGAGCTCAGTTTTAGCAAAGAAATCTGTTGTTAGTTTATAGAGAATACCCCTGCCCTGCTCCTTGTCCTCTTGCCATATCTGATTAAATTCCTCCTCTCCCACCCTTTATATTGACCTAACTTTTGGACAGGGAGGCCTGGCATGCTGCGATTCATGGGGTCGCAAAGAGTCGGACACAACTGAGCGACTGAACTGAACTGAACTTTAACAAGAATCCTGGTGAGGTAGTTTAACAAAAATCCTTCCAGCCTTGATATCTAATCAAGTTCTCTTAGTAATTTTCCATCTACTGATCCCCTCACTCTTTTCATTGCCTATAAATCCATTGATGTCTCAGCTATATGTGGAGTTGATTTCAATCTCTTCTATTGTGATAGTCTTGACCCCACTGCAATAGTCATTGTTCGTTTTGGGAATTTGGGGCACTTATATATTAATGAGGGCCTTTCTGACATGTTTGCTTGGGATCTTTGATTTTAAACTACCATCAAGCGGCTTCCCAGGTGGCTGAGTGGTAAAGAATCCACCCGCCAATGCAGGAGACGTGGGTTCAATGCCTGGTCCAAGAAGATCTCACATGCTGCCCCACAACTACTGAACCTATCCTGGGAGCTGAAACTACTGAAGCCTGCCCGCCCCAGAACCCGTGCTCTGCAACAAGAGAAGCCACTGCAGTGAGAAGCCCCCATACCGCAACAAAGAGTAGCTCCCACTCGCCGCAACTAGAGAAAAGCCTGTGCAGCAACGAAGATCCAACACAGCCAAAAATAAATTAAAAAACTACTATCAAGGTTATCAGACCAAGATTAGTGTGGAATGGGCTACAGAACATTTTCTTTCCTTTTTGAGACATTTGTACATCTCCCCAGCGTGCTGCGAAGAAATAGATAACGAGTATATGAACAAGGAAACTTCTAGCTTAGGAAAAAAGAAGACATGTATTTCTTTCCAAACTGATTTTATTATACAGTTGAAATACTATTAATTATAAACATCTAGTCTATTTTCACACAAATGATTAAGAGTACACAAAGACATGCATTGGGTAAGAATCATTATTGGTACATTAACACACTGGGATTTGGGCATGACAACAATACAATTATGTGCCTAGGGTAGTCTCAAATAGCCTTCAACTGACAGGCACATGTATTTTATAATTTAAATTGCGTTAAAAACATGGCATCTACTGGAGAACCAAATGCCGTAAGAGAAAAGAACTGTGGGCAAAAAGCAGTAGGTTTTTAGTCATATCCTAAGGAGTAGCTGTGGCACATTGTGTCATATTTTGCTATTAGAGTTCTAGATTTGTGGAACGTATTATTCAAATGTTTGTAGGAGAACAAAGAAATTACATGTAAGCCTAACATATTCTTATTGAATTTTTACTATGTCAAGTAGTCATTCACAATTTGAAATAATCAATACCTTTCCAAGTAGCATGGCATTTTTAGGGTTCCTTGCACATTTTTCTTTCCTTGAATGGAGCATAGTTTTTCATTAGTATGCCTTGGGGAGTACATTTGGGAAGTATATGAGATCAAAATTTTATGCTTAATATTTTATCTTTCTTTTAGCAAGTAAGCTCTTTTGCTCTTTCTCAGCATACAATATGGGCTTCCCACGTAGCTCAGTCAGTAAAGTATCTGCCTTCAATGCAGGAGACCTGGGTTCAATTCCTGCATTGGGAAAGTTCCCCGGAGAAGGAAATGGCAACCCACTTCAGTATTCTTGCCTGGAGAATCCCATGGGCAGAGGAACATGATGGCAGGCTACAGTTCATGGGATCACAAGAGTCGGACACAACTTAGTCCTATCTTTCAGCATACAATATAGACTGTAAAATATATATAAAATTGAGTACGATTATGGCAAAATCTAAATTACATTTTACAAAGGAGCCTATTTGGCTGACAACGTGTTTGTTGAAGACACACAATTTGTGATTTTGTGTCAAAAATATATGCATTTCTTATGAGCCCTTTATTGTTTTAACATTATGAACAAATATTATTCACAAAACAAGCAATTGTTACCAAAGTGTCATTGCAGTTGTTTTCTTTTTTCCTAAAACTCAAAATCCATTCAAAATATTCCAGTAAATATTAGCAGGAAATGCATAAGATTGTGTGAATCATCTGATCCACAATGATTCTACCCATGAAAAAATAAATACAATGTAGAAATAGCTTTGTAGTAAAATATAAAGATTTTTGCCTTTTGTCAAATAAATATACGTAGCATGACTTCAGTTTGCTTTATTCCTTCACGTGATCTAGTAAATGATTTTTTTAGCTGCCAAAAGGGTGTTCTTGAGAAGCATTGCCACCGTCATGGGTCCCACGCCTCCCGGAACTGGAGTGATAAAGCTAGCCTTCTTCTTAACAGCTGATGGAGGAAACAGAAAAATTTCTTATTTTTTCTCAGAATTTCATATCTTTAAACATATGGAACTGTTAAAACTGTAAAAACTGAAGTGAATATTTTAAAACTTAAGAGTTTATCTGCACAAAAATGGAGTCAAATCCAGCAGCACCAAACCTGAAGTAGTTGGAAAGCTTTCAACAACTGGAGCGACTTACAGAGAAAAGGTGGAAACAAAGCAAGAAAACCACTTATTAGTTATAGCTTTAATGCCCAGCTTTATAGCCTAGTTGGCTGTTTGTGATAGGCTGTCCTTAGCTTTCAATTTTGTAACCTTGAGGCATTTCCAGACCTAGATTTTGATTTGCTTATGTAGACGGCTGGGGCATTAGAGCCATCTCAGTCCAAGGGTTTCTTTGTTTAATTAACAGAATACACTGAATTTTTCTACATTACATGTATAACTCTAGCATCCCCAAATAATTTTTACAATGAAGCAGACTGTAACACACATACACACACTTCTGTATATGATATTGAATGTGTATAGAAAAAACATGAGGCCAACACTGTAGCATAAAACTTCATGCAGCTCAGTTAGTGTTACATGATGAAAATCTAACCTACTGTATAGCACAGGGAACTCTGCTCAATATTATGTGGCAGCATGGATGGGACGAAGTTTGGGGAATAATAGATACATGTAAATGTATGGCTGAGTCCCTTTGCTGTACACCTGAAACTATCACAACATTGTTAGTTGACTATTCTCCAATACAAAATAAAAAGTTTAATAAAAGAAAATCTGTAACCCATGATTGACTCAGTTCAGTTCAATCACTCAGTTGTGTCTGATTCTTTGCGACCCCATGGACTGCAGCACGCCAGGCTTCCCTGTCCATCATCAACTCCCGGAGCTTGCTCAAATTCATGTCTATCAAGTTGGTGATGCCATCCAATCATTTCATCCTTTGTCATTTCCTTATCCTTTTGCCTTCAATCTTTCCCAGCATCAGGGTCTTTTCTATGAATCACTTCTTTGCATCAGGTGGCCCAAGTATTGGAGCTTCAACTTCAGCATCAGTCCTTCCAATGAATATTCAGGACTGATTTCCTTTAGGATTGACTGGTTTGATTTCCTTGCAGTCCAAGGGACTCTCAAGAGTCTTCTCCAACACCACAGTTCAAAATATCAATTCTTTGGCATTCAGGATTCTTTATGGTCCAACTCTCACTTCATGGCAAATAGGTGGGGAAACAATGGAAACAATGAGAAACTTTATTTGGGGGGGCTCCAAAATCACTGCAGATGGTGACTGCAGCCATGAAATTAAAAGACACTTGCTCCTCAGAAGGAAAGCTGTGACCAACCTAGACAGCATATTCAAAAGCAGAGACATTACTTTGCCAACAAAGGTCCGTCTAGTCAAAGCTATGGTTTTTCCAGTGGTCATGTATGGATGTGAGAGTTGGACTATAAAGAAAACTGAGCACCAAAGAATTGATGCTTTTGAACTGTAGTATTGGAGAAGGCTCTTGAGAGTCCCTTGGACTGCAAGGAGATCCAACCAGTCCATCCTAAGGGAAATCAGTCCTGAACATTCATTGGAAGGACTGATGCTGAAGCTGAACTCCAATACTTTGGCCACCTGATGAGAAGAATGGACTCATTGGAAAAGACTCTGATGCGGGAAAGATTGAAGGTGGGAGGAGAAAGGGACGACAGAGGATGAGATGGTTGGATGTTTGAGCAAGCTCTGGGAGATAGTAAAGGACAGGGAAGCCTGGTATACTGCAGTCCATGGGGTCGCAAACAGTTGGACGTGACTGAGCGACTGAACTGAATTGAGCCCACATCCATACATGACTACTTTGACTAGATGGTGGACCTTTGTTAGTAAAGTAATGTCTCTGCTTTAATACGCTATCTAGGTTTGTCATAGCTTTTCTTCCAAGGAGCAAGCATCTTTTAATTTCATGGCTGCAGTCACCATCTGCAGTGATCTTGGAGGCCAAGAAAATAAAGTCTCTCACTCTTTCCAATGTTTCACAATCTATTTGCCATGGAGTGATGGGACTGGATGCCATGATCTTTGTTTTTTGAATGTTGACTTTTAAGCCAGCTTTTTCACTCTTCTCTTTCACTTTCCTCAAGAGGTTCTTTAATTCTTTGCTTTCTGCCATAAGAGTGGTGTCATCTGTATATCTGAGGTTACTGACATTTCTCCCCGCAATCTTTATTCTAGCCTGAGTTTCATTCAGTCTGGCATTTCGCATTATGTACTCTCTGCATATAAACTAAATAAACAGGGTGACTATCATACAGCCTTGATGTACTCCTTTCCCAATTTGGAACCGGTCCATTGTTCGGTATCCCGTTCAAACTGTTGCTTCTTGACCTGCATACAGATTTCTCAGGAGGCAGGTAAAGTGGCCTAGTATTTCCATCTCTTGAAGGATTTTCCAGTTTGCTGTGATCCACACAGTCAAAGGCTTTGGTGTAATCAATAAAGCAGAAGTAAATGTTTTTCTGGAATTCTCTTGCTTTTTCTATGATCCAACAGATGTTGGCAATTTGATCTCTGGTTCCTCTGCCTTTTCTAAATCCAGCTTGAACATCTGAAAGTTCTTGGTTCACGTACTGGTGAAGCCTGGCTTGAAGAATTTTGAGCAATACTTTGCTAGCATTTGAGATGAGTGCAATTGTGTGGTAGTTTGAACATTCTTTGGCACTGCCTTTCTTTGGGATTGGAATGAAAACTGATCTTTTCCAGTGATTGACTCAGTTATGTGTAATTCCAGTTAACTATTTCTAGAATACATGATATTAGTCTCTAAAGGGAAGACAGGATACAAACAGTTTAGCACCATCCGTTAAATTAAAATAGTCTTGCCAGGCTTTTCTGTCCATGGAATTCTCCAGGAAAGTACACTGTAGTGGTTAATCATTCCCTCCTCCAGGAGATCTTCCTGACTTAGGGATTGAACCCTGGTCTCCTGAATTACAGGCAGATTCTTTACTGTCTGAGCCATCAGGAAAGCCTTGTTATAACAATAGCATCATGTATATGTGGATAATACATTCCAGTGCAAGTCTAATAAAAACATTAAAGATATTCAAATTAACTGAGCAAATACACATAGTCCTGTTCTAAGGTATGAATAAAGATTTCTTCTTCAGTGAATATACTCAAAGAAAATTACAGAGAATTTTTAGCAAGTTATATTTAAGAATGTTCTCACACCCACAATATTACAGGTGAATGGCTTTATGAATTGACCTACTGGTTCAGTGTTTCACCGTGTGAATAAGAAAAATGAAGTTTTCCCAGGTAACTCTTTTAACACAAAGTTAGCATACAGAATACTTTAATGCATACTCTGACCTCATTAGTCACATACTATTTAGATATATTGCCTTTTAAAAGTTTACTCTTAGATGCTTCTACAAACATGAAATCAGTAGATGTTTTTGAAATCTTAATTAAGCATTACTTTTGTACAATTTACATTGCCTTTTTGAAATATGATTTTTAAAATTTGCATTTATCTTAAGTGTATTAGTATATTGTAAGTTTTTACTCATATGTGTGTGTGTGTGCTCAGTCATGTCTGACTCTGCGACCCCATGGACTGTAGCCTGCAAGGCGTCTCTGTGTGTTTTCCAGCCAAGAATACTGGAGTGCATTGCTATCTCCTACTCCAGGGAATCTCTCCAACCCAGGGATCTAACTCATTTCTCCTAGGTCTCCTGCATTGGCATGCAGATCCTTTACCACTAGCTCCATCTGGGCCTTTTAATCATAGGAAAATCAAAGGAATAACATTCTTTTACTTGAAGAAAAGTCCAGATAAGCTTGAAGATATCACACACCAAAAAAGCCCGCTAGTGTACATCATGATTCGTCTCATAGTATATAACAAAGAAAGGATAAGGGTATTATGATTTGGGAGATAATATTTTGTTTTTCCAAAATGTGCCTCTATACAGGAAGCATGTCCTTTCCTGGCCATAATTCAGTCCAATGTACTCTATTCTGCAGAAACACTAGGCTGTGTCAACAGTCAATTCACAAATCAATATGAATTCTCAGTCCTTCCTTCCTTTGCTCTTGTTATTCCTTCCACCTGGAATATACTGCTACCTTTTCCAAATAAACAACCCCTTTTATTTATTATCCTTTTAAAGCCAATAAAATGTTACCTGTTCATAATTTTTCTCAAAAATTCTCCCCCGTCAACATTAAATTAAAAGTGTTACCATCTATGTTTCCAGTCACTTTTTACCAAACTCTGTTATGAAATTTAGCACAGTGTGCTGTTCCTTTAATTAGACACTGGCCCCTAGAAGGCAGAAACTGTCTTTGGGGTGACTATTGTCTTTCTTAATCTTAGAACTTCTCCATGCACAGGTGAGGCATTCAGTAAGTTATGAAAACATGAAGTAAGTAGTTGTTGAAATTTAAAATCTAAAATCAGTTTGCAGAAATGTGTCTGTGTTTTTGACTGGATATAGACAGCATCAAAACAATTTAGTTCAAGTTAATTTACTGAATTCTCAAGCTACATAAGTAGCTGGAGTGTGACAAACTGCATTTTTCACTTTTGAATAAGCTAACTTGATGGTATCAACAGTGCCTTCCAGGACCTTTTCTATAGGATTAGAGAAAAATGTCTTTAAAAATTGCATCAGATCTCTAGAAGAAATGTACTGTACTGCTATTATTTATACTGATAGCATGTAAAATCATATATTTGTAAAGCACTGACTTTGAAATATTAATAGATAAAAATAGAATACTACTGCATAATGTGATACATTAAGAATCAAGATCAAAGTAAATACTCAATGGAAAACAAAATGGTTTATTTCATAGTTAAAAGATAGAAGCAGACAAAATTGGGAATCCATTCTGGGTATACAATCATTTTTTTATATAATTTGGTTTTCAACTTTGAAAAGTGAAGTGGCTTGAAATTATTTTTATATGGAAAAATAGTAATAACCATAGGCAGTATCCATTGAATACTTACTATTTGCCAAGAATTGTAGACACATCATTTTAATAATTGACATTTAATTATCATTTCAATAGCTGAAGAAAGTGGCTCACTGAACTTAAAATGACTTATCATTCTCCAATATGGTAGAGACATTATTCACAGTCAGGCTTGAATCATTTTATGGTTCCATAATTCCACCTCATCCCAATGCAACTGTATTACCATGACCTGAACAAGTGGAAAAGCTCCAAGAAAGGCTCATGTGCCCCAAATCAACTCAGTTTTCTCAAAGGGTTAAGAGGATATTAAGAAAAAAGAAACAAAAAGGAGAAAGTTCTGATATAGTAATTTACCTCCAATTTTACTGTGAGTACTCAGAGTTCATCATCTTTGAATTATGTCAGCACTTAAATTTCAGCTGGCTTAGCAGTCTGAGTTGCTTTCTCTTGGGTGAAATTCAGATCAGATAAACCACTGGTCTGCTCAGGTGTTATGACCCTCCTCTTTGAAATTATGTTTTTCACAACATGCTTACTATTGCATTCTTTTGCTAAAAAAGTGAGGCTTGAGGTGGAGGAATAGGGAATGAGAATGAGCTGTCACATGAAATAACAACTGCCTGAAATGTGTGGCTCTATGTCTGCTGTCCTGCACACTTTACTATGCAAACCAACATGTATCTGTCCTGTCCAATCACTTCATAGAATCAAGACTATGTGATGGGTAATGGATCTTCACCTGTCTTGGGTGAGGACTTCTCTGGACTTCCATGAGCATTTAGCTGTGTCAACAGAGCCTTGTAAATTATCCCTAGGCAGAATTTTATGACATCACTGTGAACACATTTGGTTTTATTCAAATACTTATTTCAGATATTTTTATCTTTGACATAACTAGTCAGGTATGAAAATAGAATTTGTACAGAGTCATGAGAGGCAGATTGTGTTGAATTTGATTTAAAAAATATAAGATCTCTATTGCTTTTGATTGGATTTTAATTAGGATCTGTGTCTGAGAAAGAACTGCTAAGTTTTGCTGCTGCTGGCTAATGTTAATGTATTCTTTTTCTATTTACATAAGGACCAGGGTATGGAAGTAAGTGATTTCTCAAGAAATATGAGGAATTATCACTGGCAAATGCCAATGGGTACAGATGCCAATGCTTAAAAGAAATTCTCTTAGTCTAATTACTTTGCATAACTATTTCAAGGCTGTCCTAAGTGACATGTTTGTGAAAAGAGTTAAGTTCAATACCGGTCTGATGCTCTGAAAAGCATTTTCCCCAATCATGTTTGAGAAAGAGTAAGTTAACAAGCATTACATCACCAGAATAACTTCTCATTGACTGGTCTTTCCCTGAGGGCAAACAGGGTTTGCACCTGTTTGCAGAAGATGATGCTATTAAAGATTAATCCTATTATGTGTGAGAAAAGGTGTTCTATATGCTCCATTGAAAAGAATTACAGAAGAATTTTAAGGCAGTAATTTCATTCATAAACTTATTTACTGTGAGGGAGTATGTTTGTGTTTTAAGGAAAATACTAAAATTCTGTACATATGGGAATCAGGAATTAGATCTTGATTGATATTGATGCTTTCATGAGAGACTTTTATGAACAGATGCCACAAAACCATGATTAGATTAAATTTCATAAAGTCAACATGATTTTAGAGTTACTGAAACTGACAATGGAGGCAAGTAAAATAATCCTCAAATCCTGTCGTTACTTGTATGGAACTTACTTTAGGGAATGAGATTTAGATGGACATGACTTGATGATTTTAAAGCAGTTTCCTAAAAATAAGAATATTTTGAGGAAAGGTGACAATCGTCATGATAATTTATTTGAATGACTTCTTTCTAAACTGTTGACTCTGCAAAATATATTCTATAATTTCCTTAATAATAATGCCTATCAGCAAAATTCAGACACTAGAGAGTGTGTGTCCAGTTGTTTAGAAATAAAAGAGCAAAGAGCTCACAAATTAAAATCAGTCATTCTGGACACAAGGTTTGCCTTTGTACATACTATTTTCTTTGACATACCATTCCTGCACTTCTCCATCCAATGAATATTTGTTCTTCCTTTTCAGATCTGGCTAAATGCTACTTCCTTTGTGGTGCTTACTAACTCCCCAGCTACATTAACTATTCATTTATTGATCCATGAATGATCCATGGCTTTCAATTTGTCATCATAGAGTAGGTTGGAATCTCCTGAGAACTGTAATCAAATTAAATATGCCTCCTCCCACCTCATGATTCCAGTATGCACCACTGAGAATCACTGCTGAAATGAGAGCTGTTTCTAATGAGGGTAGGGAATGTTATACATATACACATATGTGGAGGAGATTTAAATGTGGTTAGAATCCACTGCTTCAATGAAGGTTACTTCATGTGGTGGCCTCCGACTTTCCAGTCAACTCCCAGCCACCCCCAGTGTAACATCTGAATGCCTCATTGGTCAAAGCAAGTCACATGGTCAAGCTCAAATTTAAAGGCTTAGAATAGGAAGAATCACCAAGTCACATTGCCAAGAGGATGTGCCCATGAGGCAAGAAGACACGTATAGTCATTTTTTATAATCTACTGTAATAAGTCTCTTGGATTTCAGTCTCTACCTTATTAGCTATATAACCTGCTGCCAGATTTATTCTTTAAAACATAGATTAGATCACTTCAGCTTATAAACATTTGTTGAATTTTGACTGTCTTTAGCCACGCAGCTAGCTCAGTCGGTAGACTGCCTTTAGGATAAAATATCAATTCTTTGTCATGTCAGCTAGGATCTTTTATGATCCAGCCCTACATCCTTGTCTTGCAGTATTTCCGAACCACTGCATATTTTCTGAACTCCATTATTCACTGTTCCAACACATGCTCAAAACTCCCCAGAGATTTACGAAAATAGTTTCTTGAGAAAGACAGCCATTGTCACTACCCCTTGGAACTTATAGTCTAGTTGGGAGATTTATATTATAAATATAATTACCTACATAATAATTGAGCTAAGGCTATGATATGTTCTACAAACAAAATGCTTACTGCACTGTGACTGTGTTGGGAGGACCTAACTGAGGTTGAGTATATGAATATCTCTGCCAAGTCCAGAAATCAGAAGATGAATCAAACTTTTCCAGGTGAAATGGAGAGGTAGGGAATAAACAGTGTTCTTGGTTGGGGAACAATGTTTGTGATGAGGTAGAAATAAGATTTCCTCCAGGCAGAAAATGGCATCAATTCTTGGAAACACTGCAAGAATGTCAGTGGGGTTGACATGTAGAAGTGAAGGGAAGAGTTTCAGGAGATGATATGGAGGAGTCTAGTTCATATAGAGCCTAGCAGATAATTATACAAATTTGAGGCATTATTATTTTTATTTATTGACATACAGTTGATTTACAATGTGTTAATCACTGCTGTACAGTGATACATTTATATATGCTCTTTTTTTACGTAGTCTTTTCCATTATGGATTATCATAGGATGTTGTCGGAGAAGGCAATGGCACCCCACTCCAGTACTCTTGCCTGGAAAATCCCATGGACGGAGGAGCCTGGTAGGCTGCAGTCCATGGGGTCGCTAAGAGTTGGACACGACTGAGAGACTTCACTTTCACTTTTCACTTTCATGCATTGGAGAAGGAAATGGCAACCCACTCCAGTGTTCTTGCCTGGAGAATCCTAGGGATGGGGGAGCCTGGTGGGCTGCCGTCTATGGGGTCGCACAGAGTCGGACACGACTGAAGTGACTTACCATAGCATAGCATAGGATGTTGTATACAGCTGTCTATGCTATACAGTAGGACCTTGTTTATAACGTATTTTTAAAACTTTGAAAAAATAATGTTCTGATGCAGGATATATCAAATGGGGAAAACTGCCTATTCTGTGTATATTTTTCTAATGGGATGAGCTTATCATCTGGGCCAGAGAAGTGAGAACACCAAAGAAGCAACATAAAGGTAAACTGGCTAAGATGGGAATAAATTCTGGTTCTTGTGAGAGCACTTCAAAGAGGAACAGAAATCATACTGGGGTCAGAGAATATTTGTAAAGTGACAGAAAAGCTTCAAGATTTTATGAATGTCTGAGGGAGGAAGAAAGAAGGAAAGAATGCAGTGCAAATACCAGGAATAATAAAAGCAAAGGAACTTTGGACCTGACAACAAAGCCGATGCAATGGAGGAGCTCAAAAAAGTGCATTATGACTGAAGCACATGGTGCAAGCAGAGAAGAGACAGAGAAGAGGCTAGGAAGGTGGTCATGGGCTGCATGACCATTAAGTGAAGGGTCAGGACAGCTGTAGATACTGTGTTCAAGATGAATAAGCTTTTGAAAAAATTTCTTTTGCGAATAAACCTAGGCATTTATGTATTTAAGAATAACCAGCTTTTCAAAGTGAGAAATTGGAGAGAAAAATGTATGGTGGTTTAGTCACTAAGTCGTGTCTGACTCTTGTGATCCCATGGACGGTAGCCCACCAGGCTCCTCTGTCCATGGCATTTTCCAGGCAAGGATACTGGAGTGGATTGCCATTTCCTTCTCCAGGGGATCTTCACCCACGGATTGAACCCCAGTCTCCTGCATTGCAGGCAGACTCTGTATACTGCTAAATAATTTTCAGAAGAAAATTAAAATAAAGAAGAAATCCAAGTTTTATTTTCATAAAGTTTTAGGTTCTTGAATGCTATTCAATTATTTTTCAAGAAATCCCTTTTCAGCATGAAATATGTATCTAATCTGCTATGCTTCCTTTTCTCCAATATGTAGACATCTACTCTTTATCATGTTATTGATTTCAAATTTCTAAAGGGAAGAATTAACACAGGTTTGGCTTGACATAATTTCCATCATTTCTTACTTGAAGTCAACCATCTTTCAGTTTGAAGGTAAGAAGAACAGGCATGGCGCAGAAGTTTAAAATTTGAGGTAATGGAGGGATGATGAAAGAAACCAGGTGTTCAGATTAGGTGTGCCTTAAAACCCAGGGGTGACACATGGTCACAAGGTGTGGAAGTATTGCTAACGAAGGATACTTACAGCTACATAAGGGATTAACAGTTACCTTTTAACAATTAAGGTAAGAATAAAGAAGAAGTGTGTGATCGTTAACCTTCCGGCACCAGCAACCCATGCTTCATGACAGGGTATCTCTGGCTTGTGTGTTGTGTGTCATTATTTCCTCTGGAAACTTTACTTTCCCAGGTTTTCAGGATCTGGGTTTAATAATCCAGACTCTCATTTTAAACACTTCGTTAGGAAGACTCACTAATTTTTAAGCAGATAGGGAATTTCTATTGCTGTATGATGTATGCGCTCATTCACTCAGTTGTGTCCGACTCTTTGTGACTCTTTGCTCACCAGGCTCCCCTGTCCATGGGACTTCCCAGGTAAGACTACTGGAGAGGGTTGCCATTCCTACTCCAGGGGATCTTCCCAAATCAGGGATATCAAATCCATGTCTCTTGTGTCTCCTGCATTGGCAGGCAGATTCTTTATCACGGTGCCACCTAGGAAGCACCATAGTATGTGATATACTGACTCCAAAGTTCCCGAATAATTGAATTTACATATATACCTAAACAGAATTAATTTTGCTAATACATTTTGAAAATTGTATATTCTAGTTAAGTCAAAGAATGTATTTGTGCTTTATAAATCTATTCTTGGGTAGAAGAGAAAGAATTGATATGTTAAATTCCCACAGTACTGTTTTATTTCCATTTGTATTTTGTCCATTTCTCTCTCTTGCAAAGAAGTACTCTATGGCCCATATCAGATTTCCAGCAATGTTACAACTAACTTTTAAAACCAACTCCCTTCCCTAAAAGGAAAAGGAATGATTCTTTATTTGTGGCAACCAGCAGCAGAAGGAAAATTCCTCGTTCCCTTCATGTGAATTTCTGTCTCCTCCTATACATGCGTAATTGTCCAAATTAAATGCTTAGAGATTTTCCCTTCCTTCTAAACGCAGACCATTTAGAAGCATGACCTCCCAAACACATCCGCTGTAATGAAGGGAAGACAAGCTTCAGGAAGATGACGTAGGTAAATAACAACCAGAAAAACCTGACTTGCATGAGACTGGAGAAATAGTATGACTCAGGAGATAATATGGAAAACACTCCACTTTCTCAGATGGTTGACATAAAAAATGAGAGCATGATGAGCCAGAGAGAGAGAGTAAGGGCTCCTTGACAAGTGAATGGCTCGCCACTGGATTCTTGTGAGGCAACAGGGAATCGGGTGCCCCAGAGACAATTTACTATGCTTTCTCTTGCATTTATCTAGCTGTCTGACTCCTGGGGTTTCTACAAGTTATTATATATATATACATATATACATATACATACATATATATTAAGATATTCATTATTATGGCACCCAGTGGAATATTAATGGAATGGACAGGATTATGAGACTTTGGTCATATTTTTATAAGTTTTTTGTTACAAAGACTTCCCTCAACTATTTAACTTAAACTGGGTAAGGTGGCTAAGTCTTTTCTTTCTTCTTCTTCTTCTTTTTTTTTTTGCTTTATCTGCTTTACTCATTATGTTAAGTCAAATCTATACTCACACCAGTATTCTTGCCTGGAGAATTCCATGGACAAGGAGCCTGGTGGGCTATAGTTCATGGGATCACAAAGAGTCAAACACAGCTGACTGACTAGAGAGATGCCAAGAGAAATACAGATGTGAATATTTAAAACTACCACTCACAACTCAGGAGGCCTTAAATGGAGCCAAATAACAAATTAATTATCTGATCAAAATTTGAAATTGTTTTCAACAAACTCTGTGACCACCAGAGGAACCTCCTCTCTGACCATGAATAGTGTCAGCCATCATTGCTAGTTTCCATTTTGGTGAGCAGGAGTAAGGATCTCCGCTAGGATATTTTTAGTACTCTGTCAACATAACTAAAATATCTTCATTTCATGACTTCCTTTATAAAAACATTATCATTTATTCTTGTCATTCTCCCCAATCCTTTTTCTTCCCTCCCCAATCCTTCTTCCTTAAGCCTCTGAACATGTACAGCAGAGTGGCAAGTCTGTAAACCTAGACAGGCTGTTTGGAGTATCCTCAAAAATCACTGGCACTGTCTTGATCCCAGTAGTCTGCCATAATCAACCCGAGACACTAGGACATAAAATTTCCTTCCTATAGATATTTTTATTTTAAAAAGACCCTGAGAAACAACTTCAAAAAAAAAAAACAAAAAAACTCACCCTTAAGTATAAAACAAGGACTTCAGAGGCATCAAGCACTTCTGTTTTGGTACAACCTTTTATGTTTCAATTTAACTCTTCTCCATATGTGTGTGTGCTCAGTCATGTCTTTGTGACCCCATGGACTGTAGCCCCACGAGGCTCCTCCGTCCAGGGAATATTCCAGGCAAGAATGCTGGAGTGGGTTGCCATTTCTTACTCCAGGGGATCTTCCCTACCCAGATATGGAACCCTAGTCTCTTGTGTTTCCTGCATTGGCAGGCTGATTCTTTACCACTGTTGCCACCTGGAAAGTCCAACTCTTCTCCACATCAGTAAAGAATTCAATGTAAAATATGTTCTACTAAAATGAATGTCTCTAAAGGTTGACCTGAGTTCAAAGACCTAGACTTTAAGCATCTTGCCCATGCTGTAAACAACAAAGCAGCAGCCGGCTCAATGGTCAATATCTCCCACCTCCTAATATCATCATACTGGAGGGTAGGATTTAAATATATGAATTTTAAGGAACACATATTCAGTCAATAACAATACAGTTGATCAGTCTGACTCAAAATATAAACTTTTCATAGTGTTAGCTCAAAACTCCAATTTTAGTATAAAAGAAGATCTAACACTTTTAGGATAGATGGGAGATAGATAGGGAAACAATGGAAACAGTGACAGACTTTATTTTGGGGGGCTCCAAAATCACTGAAGATGGTGACTACTGTCTACCAAAACAGAAGTGCTTGAGGTGGGATCTGTTCAGTTCAGTTCAGTCGCTCAGTCATGTCAGACTCCTTGTGACCCCATGGACTGCAGCACGCAAGGCTTCCTTGTCCATCACCAACTCCTGGAGCTTACTACAACTCATGTCCATTGAGTCAGTGAAGCCATCCAACCATCTTATCCTCTGTTGTCTCCTTCTCCTCCTGTCTTCAATCTTTCCCAACATCAGGGTCATTTCAAATGAGTCAGTTCTTCACATCAGGTGTCCAACGAGCTGGAGTTTCAGCTTCAGCATCAGTCCCTCCAATGAATATTCAGGACTGATTTCCTTTAGGATGGACTGGTTGCATCACCTTGCAGTCCAAGGGACTCTCAAGAGTCTTCTCCAACACCACAGTTCAAAAGCATCAATTCTTCGGAGCTCAGCATTCGTTATAGTCCAACTCTCACATTTGTACATGACTACTGGAAAAATCAAAGCTTTGACTAGATGGACATTTGTTGGCAAAGTAATGCTCTGCTTTTTAATATGTTGTCTAGGTTGGTCATAACTTTTCTTCCAAGGAGCAAGCGTCTTTTAATTTCATGGCTGCAGTCGCCATCTGCAGTGATTTTGAAGCCCAAAGAAATAAAGTCTGTCACTGTTTCCATTGTTTCCCCATCTATTTGCCACGAAGTGAATGGGACCAGATGCAGTATCTTAGTTTTCTGAATGTTGACTTTTAAACCAACTTTTTCACTCTCCTCTTTCACTTTCATCAAGAGGCTCATTAGTTCCTCTTCACTTTCTGCCATAAGGGTGGTGTCATCTGCATATCTGAGGTTATTGGTATTTCTCCTAGCAATCTTGGTTCCAGCTCAATGCTTCATCCAGCCCAGCATTTCTCATGATGTACTCTGCATATAAGTTAAATAAGCAGGGTGACAATAAACAGCCTTGACATACTTCTTTCTCGATTTGGAACCAGTCTGTTTTTCCATGTCCAGTTCTAACTGTTGCTTCTTGACCTACATCCAGATTTCTCAGGAGGCAGGTAAGGTGGTCTGGTATTCCCATCTCTTGAATAACTTTCCACAGTTTGTTGTGATACACATAGTCAAAGGTTTTGGCATAGTCAATAAAGTCGAAGTAGACGTTTTTCTGGACCTCTCTCGCTTTTTCGATGATCCAACGGATGTTGGCAATTTGATCTCTGGCTCCTCTGCCTTTTCTAAATGCAGTTTGAACATCTGGAATTTCACGGTTCACATACTGTTAAACCCTCACTTGGAGAATTTTGAGTATTACCTTGCTCACCTGTGAGATGAGCGCAATTATGCAGTATACACTGAACATTCTTTGGCATTGCCTTTCTTTGGGATTGGAATGAAACCTGACCTTTTCTAGTCCTGTGGCTACTGTTGAGTTTTCCAAATTTGCTGGCATATTGAGTGCAGCACTTTCACAGCATCATCTTTCAGGATTTGAAATAGCTCAACTGGAATTCTATCACCTCCACTAGCTTTGTTCATAGTGATGCTTCCTAAGGCCCACTTGACTTTCACATTCCAGGATGTCTGGCTCTAGGTGAGTGATCACAGCACTGTGGTTATCTGGGTCGTGAAGATATTTTTTATATAGTTCTTCTGTATATTCTTGCCACCTCTTCTTAATATCTTCTGCTTCTGTTAGGTCCATACCATTTCTGTCCTTTATTGTGCCCATCTTTGCATGAAATGTTCCCTTAGTATCTAATTTTCTTGAAGAGATCTCTGGTCTTTCCTATTCTATTGTTTTCCTCTATTTCTTTGCATTGATCACTGAGGAAGGCTTTCCTATCTCTCCTTGCTATTCTTTGGAACTCTGCATTCAGATGCTTATATCTTTCTTTTTCTCTTTTGCTTTTTGCTTCTCTTCTTTTCACAGCTATTTGTAAGGCCTCTTCAGACAACCGTTTTGCCTTTTTGCATTTCTTTTTCTTGAGGATGGTCTTGATCATTGCCTTCTGTACAGTGTCATGAACCTCCATCCATAGTTCTTCAGGAACTCTATCAGTTTTAATCCCTTGAACCTATCTGTCACTTCCACTGTATAATTGTAAGGGATTTGATTTAGGTTATAACTGAATGGTCTAGTGGTTTTCTCTACTTTCTTCAATTTAAGTCTGAATTTAGCAATAAGGAGCTCAAGATCTAAGCCACCGTCAGCTCCTGGTCTTGTTTTTGCTGACTGTATAGAACTTCTTCATCTTTGGCTGCAAAGAATATAATCAGTCTGATTTCAGTGTTGACCATCTGGTGATGTCCATGTGTAGTCTTCTCTTGTGTTGTTGGAAGAGGGTGTTTGCTATGACCAGTGCAATCTCTTTGCAAAATTCTCAGGACCTTTTAGGAAAAGATTAAGTCATTAGAGTTCCAACTTTCAGTACTCTTTAAAAAAAAAAAAAATTCAGGGAGCTATCATGATCTTTGTGACATGTAAAGATACAGTGAGAAATTAGCTGTCTATAACTCAGAATGGGGTTCTCACCAGAACCTGGATATGATGACACTCTGATCTTAGACTCCCAGTGTCCAGAACTGTAAGAAATAAATATTTGTTCTTTATGCCACCTAGCCTTTGATAATTTGTCATAGCAGCTCAAACTGACTAAGACATACATCATCAAATTAAATGATTAACATGGAAAACTCAGTTTAATTTTGGTTCTTTATAATATCACCACAGATTAATAGTTCTCTAAAAGTGGTTCATTCCAAAATAGTTTTATTTCCTTAGAAACTGGTAACATGCTCTTACTCTCCCAGCTTTAGAACATACATTTAAGAGTAAGTAGTACCAAAATCGGCTTCCCAGGTGGCACTAGTGGTAAAGTTCATGCCTGCCAATGCAGGAGACCCTAGAGACACAGGTTCAATCCCTGGAGTGGGATGATCCCCTGAAGGGGGGCATGGCAACCCACTCTATTATTCTTGCCTGGAGAATCCCATGGACAGAGGAGTTTGGTGAGCTATAATCCATAGGGTCACAAAGAGTTGGACATGACTGAAGCAACTTAGCACACACACACAGTACCAAAGCCACTTCCAAAAAATGGTTACTTTGACATATAATCTAGAGAATACAGGGCTTCCCTGGTGGGTCAGATGGTAAAGACTCTGCCTGCAATGCAGGAGACCCAGGTTCAATCCCTGGTTGGGAAGATACCCTGGAGAAGGGCATGGCAACCCACTCCAGTATTCTTTCTGAGAATTCCAGGGACAGAGGAGCCTGGTGGGCTACAGTCCATGAGGGGGCAAAGAGTAGGACATGACTGAGAGACTAACATACACTAGAGAATATAAGTTCTGTGGGAACAGGGACTCGGTCTATCTGTGTGTGCCAAATCCCTGGTACCTTGACGGTGTGTTGAGCGAGAAGTGTGCACTGAAAAAGCCAATGTATGATTCAGTGGATGTATCACTACTGAATCTAGATTGCTGTACATTAATAATGTGTCAGATGCCACCTTCAGTGGGAGCTTTTGTTCCCATTCAGGCAACTATAAGGGATTATTTCTGTAATGCAAGAGTAACACTAGAGATTTGTAAGTTATCCAGGATTATCATGCAAATGACCAGTGATATGATTGAGAAGGTTGAACCTGGTGTGGGATGAAGATACAAAAGCAATGGAGGACAGGAAGCTTACCTTACAGAGGCATACAATTCAGTAGGGGACAACTAAATAAAAGTGCAAGGCAGTACAGGATTAAGAACAGAAAGAGTTGGGCAGATTGAGACCTACTATGGGAGTTTGGAGAAGATGGGGATTATTGGGTGACAACAGATCTGACCGGAAGAGAGCTGAGGTCAGAAAAGTAATGAGGAGCTGAGTGGTAATTGAAAGGTGAAATTACATATTTCCAGGTTAGTACTCTAGTGGGAATGGAGAGAAAGGCTGAATAATGTGCACACTCACAAACACACACATACACTGTTTTCTGCCAGGTATTATGCTCAGGAAGTCTCATACATTAGTTATGTGAGGTGATTATTTCATTTAATCTTTGTAACAACTCTATAAGATAGGTATTATTATCTCAGTTTTTTGGATGATAAGTCTCAGAGAGCTGAAGTGATTTGCCAAGATCCTAATTGTTTTAAGCAACAGAGCTAGAATTCAAACCTAAATCAGTCTAACTCCAAATCATAGCCTTATATAAAATATTGTACATAATATAAAAAAGCATGGACTAAAAGGTAACTCTCAGGTTTTGAATGTAGACTACTATGCATAAATAAGACATCTGGAAGCACCTATAGTAAAAGAAGAGAAAATATAGATGAAAAGCTGCTTTAAAAAGCACTTCATGAGTTTTAATTCCTTTATAGTAGTTTCTTATAAGAACAGTACCTTCTGTGTAATTCTGGACCCTCTTCTGTCCTCATATTTTGACTACTGCATTCGAATTTTGAGGAATAATTCTGACCAGATGGAGTCCCAAATTATAGGGTTCTTTTTGCTCTAAGAGAGATTTGTCTAGTGGAGATTCTTTTGAAGAATGCATGGTAAGGCTATAACTATTTGGACCAAATCACAATTATTTAGAATATCCTACTTTCCTTATTCAACAAACAATGTTGGATCACTTATTGAGTACATAAGGCCTTTTGGAATCTTTCCTCCTTCCTTTTGATCCGCTGTTCCCTCCCCATGGAAAGAGCCCTATTTTCTTTTTCTGCCCACTCTCTGCCCTATATACACATAAATAGATGAAATTCACTGATCATTTCAGACTCATCTCAAAAGAATACCTTCACTTCTGCCTATTTGAGAACTCTTAGAGTCATAAATAATTCTCTTTCTTTTATATCTAATCACTTAGCCAATCATTCTAACTCTCCTTTTAAATTTTATCTACCATCTAACTACCTCTTAATACTTTCAACCATTACCACCTGGGTCCACACCCCATCTTGGATAATTTCTTACCTGGATAATTACAATGGGTTCTTAACAGGTACCCTAACAGGTACCTCACCTCTCTAAGGTACCCTAACAGGTATCCTAACAGGTACCTTAACAGGTACCCTAACAGGTATCTTCACCTCTCTAAGGTTGATTTGTCATTCAAAAAACCAGGATGATTTTGTCAAATGCAAAAAATGCATAAATATCCTGCAATGGCTTTGGCACAAATCCTCCAATGGCTTTCCACTGCACTTAGAGTAAAATTCAAATTCCTTTGCATGGTCTGTAAGGCCATTCATGATGTGGTACCCCTGCTGCTTCCTCTTTATTTCCCAGCATTATTCCCCTTATTTATTTTGCCCCAGTTACAGTGGCCTTCCTCAGCTCATCAAAACCAGCAGGAACACTGTACCTCAAGGTTTTCACACTGCTCATCCATGTGTCTAGACTGTTCCTGCCCCATATATCCACATGGCTCTCGACTTGACTTTGTTCTGATCAGCAGTTAGCCTGCTGTGACCACTCTTTCTCAACAACCTAAGGCCATAAATCTCTAGCCTCGCCCCCCATCTTGTTTTATTCTTGTAACATTAAATACTGCCTAATATAGTATATTATATATTTATTACCTGTCTTCTCCAACCAGAGTGTAAGCTCTTTGTCAGGAAGGACTTTGCCTGTGTCAGTCACTGTTGCATCCCAAGTGCTCATAGCAATGCCTGACACTGGCATCCTGACTTGGCATCCTGACATTGGCATGCCTGACACTTGGCATCCCTACCCCCCTGCATCCCACCCCCAGCCCTTCTGTGGCCTCCAGGGATTCCAGAAAGGGCCCTGAGCACTTCTCCCCTTCCTACCATCCTCTTCAGCATTTTTTAGAAAGGGCTGTAGTGAGGAGCCAGAGAAGTACCTAGGCCTCTACTGTGCAGAGAATTATGGGCCAGAGAGAAATCGCTGACAGGGGCTGGACTTGGCTGGTATATCCCCTCCATGGCTGGAGGTGTCCTGTTCCTGGGTAGGTTAAGAAAAGAGTGAGTTATAGGCCTAGGAATGGACAGACAGACTGATCCAGCATCTGACTTTCTCTTTCCTCTTACTGTCCCAGGATGGCTGGCCTAGATGCCCCCTGTTCCCTCTCTCTAGGACCACCCCACTCCTCACCTACAAATCCCTCCTCAAGTTCAAGCACAGACTCCCTCATGAACACAGTTTTCCCTGGTACCTTATGGAGTCGGTGCTGGCCCTGCCTCCCTCTGTGACCTTCAGGGCAGGCTAACTCAGCTCCAGAGGGCACTTGGCCCCACTGCCCTCCCAGACTCTCCACTCATCTACTGAGGCATGTCTAGGTTATTTTCATATCTTGGCTCTTATGAGTAAAACTACACTAAACAAGACATATCTTTTCTGTATCCTGTTTTCGTTTCCTTTGGATAAGAGAAGTGGGGTTGCTGGATCATAAATCAGTAGTGTTGATTTAGTGTAGTTGATACTATACATAACAATGAAATCTGAAAATGAAATAATGAAAACTATCCTGTTCACTATAGCTTCATAAAACAATAAAATACTTAGGAATAAACTTAACCAAGGAAATGAAAGATCTATACAATGAAAACTGCAAGACTTTGATGAAAGAAATTGAAGAAGACAAATAATAAGTGGAAAGATATTCCATGTTCATGGATTAGAAGAAATAATATTTTTAAATGTCTATGAGCTTCCCTTGTTGGCTCAGCTGGTAAAGAATCCGCCTGCAATGTGGGAGACCTGGGTTCGATCCCTGGGTTGGGAAGATCCCCTGGAGAAGGGAAAGGCTACCCACTATAGTATTCTGGCCTGGAGAATTCCATGGACTGTATATCCACGGGGTTGCACAGAGTTGGACACAACTGAGCGACTTTCACTTCACTTCACATGCTACCCAAAGCCATCAATATATTTGATTCAATCTCGATCAAAATTCCAATGGCATTTTTCACAGAAACAGAAAAAAAAAATCTTAAAAATTTGTATGGAAACACAAAGATCCTAAATAGCTAAAGCAGGCCTGAGAACAAAGGTGAAGGACCCATTTCAAACAATATTTTGTGCTTGTGCTGTTGTGTCCAGCTCTTTGCAACCCCATGGACTATAGCCCACCAGGCTTCTCTGTCTGTGGAATTTTCCAGGCAAGAATACTGGAGTGGGTTGCCATTTCCTCCTCCAGGGAATATTCCTGACCCAAGGATCGAACCTGTGTCTCTTCCATCTCCTATATTAGCAGGCAGATTCTTTAGCACTGAGTCACCTGGGAAGCAAACAATATATAAAGCTATAATAATGAAAGCTGTAAAACAGATACATAGATCAATGAAAGAACTGAGAACTCAGAAATAAATCCCCTACATAGGTCAGCTAACATTTGACAAGGGAGTCAAGAACACTTCATTGGAAAAGGAAAATCTCTTCAAAAAATGATACTGGGAAAACTGGATAAAGATATAAAGAAAAATGAAATTGGAGCTCTAGCTCACAGTACTTACAAAAATTAACTTAAAATGGATTAAAGTCTATTTAATACCTCATACCATAGAACTCCTAGAAGAAAACATAGGGAAGAAACTCTTAACATTGGTCCTAGCAGTAGGTTTTTGGCTATGACACCAAAGCACAAGCAACAAAAATAAAAATCAACAAGTGGGACAACATCAAACTAAAAAGCACCAGCACAGAAAAAGTAACAACAAGGTGGAACGGCAACCTACAGAATGGGGGGAAATACTTGCAAACCACATACTGGATAAGAATTTAATAACCAAAATATATGAAGAACATACAACTCAATAGCACAAAAGAAAAAACAAAACCCTCAAACAACTCAATTAGAAAATGGGCCAAGAAATGGAATGGACACATTTTCCAAAGAAAATATACAAGTGACCAACAGGTATGTAAAATGTTGCTCAATCATCAGAGAAATGCAAATCAAAACTACAGTGAGATATCACCTCACATTTGTCAGAATGGCTACTGTGAAAAAGACAAGAAATAACAAGTGGTAGAGAAGACCTGGAGAAAAAGGGAACACTTGTGCACTGTAGATGCAAATGTAAATTGGTACAAACACTGCTGAAAAATGGATGGAGTTCCTCAAAAAATTAAAAATAGATCCAGCAATCCCAGTCCTGGGTATATATCCACAGGCAGGTTCTAACAGCAGGTAACTCATCTTTCCTGGCTGGGCATACACACAAAAATCTTAGTCCTTGAACCAGGGGAAACATGTAGGTTTCTCTTTCTCAATAGTCAAAATAAGTGGTAAGTAAGCCTTAGGTGAACAGTGCAAAGAAATAGAAGAAAGCAATAGAATGGGAAAGACTAGAGATATCTTCAAGAAAGTTGGAGATACCAAGGAACATTTCATGCAAAGATGGGCACAATGAAAGACAGAAACAGCAAAGATCTAACAGAAGCAGAAGAGATTAAGAAGAGGTGGCAAGGACAGAAGAATTATACAAAAAAGGTCTTAATGACCTGGATAACCATGATGGTGTCACTCACCTAGAGCCAGACATCCTGGAGTGTGAAGTCAAGTGGGCCTTAGGAAGAATTGCTAAGAAGAAAGCTACTGGAGGAGATGGGAATTCCAGCTGAGCTATTTCAAATTCTAAAAGATGATGCTGCGAAAGTGCTGCACTCAATATGCCAGTCAGCAAATTTGGAAAACTCAGCAGTGGCCACAGGATTGGAAAAGGTCAGGTTTCATTCCAATCCCAAAGAAGGGCAATACCAAAGAATGTTCAAACTGCCATACAATTGCACTCACTTCACATGCTCAAAATCTGTCAAGCTATGCTTCAGCAGTACATGAACTGAGAAATTCCAGATGTACAAGCTGGATTTTAAAAAGGCAGAGGAACCAGAGGTCATATTGCCAACATCCATTGGATCAGAGAAAAAACAAAATTCCTGAAAAACATCTACTTCTGCTTCATTGACTATGCTAAAACCTTTGACTGTGTGGATCACAACAAACTGGAAAATTCTTCAAGAGATGGGAATACCAGACCATCTTACCTATCTCCTAAGAAGCCTGTTTGGAGGATAAGAAGCAACAGTTAAAACTGGACAAGGAACAAGTTTTATTAAAGGCAAAATGAGGACTGTAGCCCAAGAGCTATTTCAGATAGTGCTGAGAAACCGCTGCACAGAGTCTGGGGAAAGGTCAGTGACTTTGGTGAAGGGCAAGTACATGTAATCAGGCACATGTATTTTGTTGAAAGTTGATGCTAGTCTCCTGAAAATTACTGCTAGTCACGAGGAGCAGATGTCACCATGAAGGGTTTTAGTGCTTTTCTAGCCACAAGGAGATGCAAGAATTGGGCTCATAAAATCTTCTGAAAATCTACCTGCAGACCTGTTCTGCCAGTTGTTCCCAGATCACACAGTACCTCATTTCTATCTCCACCCTGAACGCCTTTCAGGGAATGTTGAAGGTCAGCAGCTGCAGCAGCTCATGATTTAATCCTTGTGGAGGCAGATGGCTAATGCCAGTGTGTAGTTGGCATAACAACACCTACCTTATAGGGTTATCATGATAACTGAATCAAAATTAAACAATACATGCTTATAGGGTTATTCATATGTAAAAGTCTGGGAACAATACCTAGTACCCTGTAAGCACTTCACAAACACTGGCTATGAGAACACAGAAATAAGAGCAGGAAGCCCTAGTGGACGAAGGAAGATGCAGTTTAGAGGAAACTATATCTAAACCCAAAGAAAAATCTGACCTCAAAGTCTCAAGGAAATATTTAGGGTGTTTTTATGTTCTCTTTTGTCAAGAACTATTGTGATGCAACCTTCATGTTGTATTTGCTACAAAACATCAGTCTTCTTAGAGAGAAGCCTGATTTAAAAATGAGGTCAAAAGATTTAATAATGAAGCAGAATACATACAGGCGTGTGTACTTTCTTAGAAAGAAAATGGACTAAATGGAACCTGTTTCTATAAATCACTGAATTTGTAAAATAATCTGCAATTATTTACATATTTCCAGTAATACCTAAAGGGGGTCGTGGATGAAATTATTCTTTAAAAATCATTCCCACTCAAGTAATCTACTTGAAGTAGGTCATCCTGTTTCCTTTATTATTGAGCCAAGATTTCTGCAAGGACCATTTACTTCAGCTCCGCATTTTACCTGTATCTGGCTTATCTGTCTTGGCTATAGTTATAGTGAAACTTTCATCGATACTCACAAATCAGCCACAATTTCCCTGTGGCAATTTACAGCTGACTGCTACCTATAAGTTTTGCAGCAGAACCCACGTGAAAGTCCCTCCCTCTCAGCTTCGGGATCATCCCTCACCTCAGGTTAAGTCCTGATGAACAATCTGAAGAGCAGCATGTCAAAACCTATCACTTGCGTGCTCCTCTGGGTGACTGAGTCATGGCCTCACTGGTAAGGCCTTCTCTACCAAGTCCAGGTCTTAGGGCTCTGGCTCCAAGAACCAGCAGGGCGACAAGAGTAATTTTATAAATCACATAGGCGTGTTTTATGATAGGATCAGAAAAACCTGACTTTCTGAAAGTTTCTGTGTTTTTACACAATCACATGGCAACACTCAGCTGAACGTCCGAGATGCACCAAGTGTTAGAGCTGGAAGGAACAACTGCCATCATTGCTGTCAACTGATAACAACATTGCTGGATAGAGAGGTTGCTAAGTTAATGGGTTTCAATAATAGGTCTCAGAGTACCTCTTCAGTCTCTCAGCTCAGTGCTCTTCCTTACATCTTAGTCCCTCATGGTCATGTCCTTTTTTGTTTCATTATATAGTTAGATACGCATAACTGTAATTTAATAGATACTACCAAGGGATTGTATATGTGACAGTGTATGCACCCACCCCACAATGCTCATTTAAAAAAAAAAGTTTTCATAAAATCTGAATTGAATGAAATATCATATAGGAGAAGGGTCTTATAAAACACTGCCAACTGCCAGCTAGGTAAGCTTGCCCCACAAGCACAGTCAAGGTTGTGAGCTGTGTTTAACATCCTGCTTTCCTGCGTTGAGCTGGTTGTCACGTGCTGTCAATGCCATCTGGATGCATTATAAGTGTGTGGTGATTTTGCAATAAACACACAGTAACTATAATGTAACCCAGAAGCAGAATGACCGGAAAAAAAAAAAAAAAAAGGTCAACTTTTAAAATGAAATCTATCCTTACTTGAAATTTCAAGTTTAGAAATTCAAATATATTATAGATATCTGACATTAGTGACTGAACATGAAAAATTAAATAAAGAAAAGAGGTCATTTCCTAAACAGGTCAGAATGGACACACGCATACATACAGACATACATGCTCACTGGGGAGCCACCTTGCTCGGCTGGCAGGCTCCATGAATGACAGCCTGTGAGGGCAGCAGATGATACGGTCCATCTGTACTTTGCTCTCTTCATCATTCTGTCTCCAGAGCTTTTGTCTTCAGGCTTCCCTTTTCTTTTTAGCACCGGGCTTAGCATCCCTGCTTGGACCTGGTCCCTGATGCACCCTGGAATCTCACATTCAAGGGGCCAATACCTTACTCAGAAGGACGCTCCTGAGTCTCTGTATAGTCATTTGTATTATATACCAAGCTAGGACTTGGGCAAACCATCATCTAATGACCAAATTCCAAGAGAAAATGTGAAGTTTGAATTATTTTTAAAAAGAGCATGATTTTTCCTTTCAATTTGTCTGTAAAGACATACTTTTAACTTGTGGAAGTTCTTGCATGACCCTGCTTTTTGGCCAGAATGACCAATCCAATATATAAAATATTTCTAATATGAAAATTACTCTATTACATCCATGTATTATTAGACAGCTAAGATTCCTAAATTATACTGAAAAGCCCAATGCAGATAAGTATTTGACAAAGATATTGGAAGTAAAATTGGATTAGGGGTCAAGCATCTAAAAATATATCTATCTTGGGGTTAAGTTTCTTCATCTATACAGCTAAGGCATTGGGTTAGAATTTCTTTTATTCCTACACATTGGCTGCTTTGTCTCCTTCATCGGCCATAGTAATGTTAACCTAACTCTTCTTTCTCGTCCTCTTTAAAACACAAGTGAGGGATATTGACTTGAATTATCCAGGGAACTATTTAGATCTGAAATATAGTGAGGGCTAGCAAACACATCCCAAGTCGCCTTCTGGCTCTGAGAATGAATGGCTGAGTATAAAGCATGGATGATGAAGGACAGAGATACACTCCCAACAGTCAAAACAATGCTAAGAAAACTGCACTACAAGGAATTTAATCTTAAAACTAAATATTAATGATGTCATTACATTTTTCTCCAAAAAAGGAAGAGGAGGAAAGGAAGGACAGAAGGAAAGAAAGACGGAAGGTAGGAAGGAAGAAGTGAAAGAAAGAGGTCAGGCAGAAGGAAGGAAATACATGAGTGTCATTACACTCTTTTCCATCAGAGGAAATAATTAATAATAGTGCCAAAATCTGGGCTTCCCTGATGTTCTAGTGGTTAAGAATCTGCCTGCCAATGCAGGGGACACGGATTCAAACCCTGGTCCAGGAAGATCCCACGTGCTGTGGAGCAACTAAGCCCATGTGCCACAACTACTGAGCCAGTGCTGTACAGCCTGTGAGCTGCAACTGCTGAAGCCTGCAAGCCTAGAATCCGTGCTCCACAAGGGAAACCACTGCAGGGAGAAGCCTGGGCAGCACAATGAAGAGCAGCCCCTGCTCACTGCAACTAGAGAAAAGTCTGTGAAGCAACAAAGATCCAGCACAGCCAAAATAAATAATCTTAAAAAAAATTATAAAAAAGTAATGCCCCAATTAAATAGAAAATCTCTCCTTCAACTATCAAAACATGCAAAGTTGAACCTCTGTTTTTCTTCATTTGTCAAAAGAGATGCACTTTATTACCTTCAAAGTCCACATCTCCAACGAGTTTTGTCTTTCCTGTGATTGGATCATAGACATAGTTGATACCAACGTCGATTACAGCAGCACCTTCCTTAACCATATCCGATGTGATCAACTTTGGGATACCTAGAAGCAAAACAGAGTTGTAAAACACTGGGAAATACTTAAAGTTTGTCCTTGAGCATAACAAAGATTTATACATCTGGTATTTTTGTTGTCATGGAAAGGTAGCACATGAGGGTATCGCTGGATGAAATCCTGCTAGGGTTTACCCTTCACCTTAGAGATTGCTTAGCAGACTTCAAATGGACCCAGCTTGAGCAGCTTCCTTTTGTATCTCATGTACTGTAAATAGCATGGGGAGATTATGGAGATAAAACAGGCTTCTGTTGAGGGTGAGTGCAGTGCAGTGAAAACAACCAGGAAGATGGAGGCAGAGACAAGGAAGCGAGGGAGGGAAGGAGGATAAAAAAGACAAAACGTGAAATGGTAATATTCATTTTTCTCAGGGTTGTGGTAAACTGTAAAGCGCTGTGCACAAAGTAGTATCTTATCATTTCCAAACATGAAAGGCTATCCTGCTTTGATTTTTCCTTGGTTTCTTTGATTCATCATGTCTGTATATAACTTGGAATGGTAAGAAACCGTACATTCTACTCAGTGTTTCTCCATTTGAATTTGAAAGATAGCTCTACAGAAATGTGATGTCACCATCTATTTTTTATAACTCTTTTCAAATTTTATTTCAGGTGCAACAGTACCAGCTAACAATAGCTAGTGCTCCATTTTTTTTTTTTTTTGCTATAAGTTAACAAATCATTCCTAAACTCAGTGTCTTAAACCAACAACTTATTATTATTTTCCACAGTTGTGTGAGTTGACTGAGCTCAGCTGGATGTATCTTCCTGGGGGTCTTTCACATAAATGGAGTCAATTAGTGGCTGCAGCTTGAAGCATCTCAACCTGTGACATCATTGGTTGTCCGAGGTGGTGCGTTCACAGGCCTGCAGTTGAGCTCGTCTGGGGATGTTGACTAGAGCACATAGACGTGGCCTCTCCATACAGCTGGACTTCTCACAGCCCCACAGCTGGCTTCCAGGAGTGAGTGTTCCAAGTGGCAGCAAACAGAAGGCACCATTGCTTGAGGATGGAACCTGGAAACTAGCACAGTGTTGCTTCTGTCATATTCTATTGGTCAGGCAGTGACAGAATCCACTTAGACTGAAAAGGAGGGGTAGAGACACCACTTCCTAATGGGAGAAGAATCAAAGAATTTGTGTCCATCTTTATTCCATCAGCATGCCTCTGGAGGACACTGTGTCTGGAATGTGATTTACTCATTTTCACACTACATCCCTTAACCAGAATAGGGGAATCTGTTTGGTATCATCAGAGGCTTTCTTCTATCATCTGAATATCCAGATGCTTTAACTGTCATCTTGTGACATATGATTTTTAGTGATAGTAAGAATTAAAAGGCTAAAAAGACAGTGCCAAAATAGATGCAGCTAGCTGACAAGGTTCCTCAGCCATACCAATGATACAACCAAGATGGTTATCAGTGCTTGAGAGATATTTTTTCTCTTGCTTTCCTATCCTGTCCCAGAGAAGTTCTCCCTTTTTATCAGTTCTAGAGGGTCAGACACTACTGAGCGACTTCACTTTCATGTTTCACTTTCATGCATTGGAGAAGGAAATGGCAACCCACTCCACTGTTCTTGCCTGGAGAATCCCAGGGACGGGGGAGCCTGGTGGGCTGCCATCTATGGGGTCACACAGAGTTGGACACAACTGAAGCGACTTAGCAGTAGCAGCAGCGGCAGCATAGATATTGAGTAATGCTCCAAATAAAGTAATAAAATCCTGTATATTCTTGGCAGCCAATAGAAAAAGAAACCATAAGTGATTATGGCAGCAGGAAATATTTTAAAAATTAAAATGACAATGAAGTAGTTATCAAAATCCAGCTACTATGATTTTGGGAAAGATCCAGATCTCCCTTTCAATTAGGACCATTCAATACAGTATCTCAATGAATATCAATTGGCAGTGGTCAAATACACAGTTTTCCAAAGCGAGGGAAATGTGAGCTTGATTTTAATTCTCAGGAAAATTACAAAATGGAAAACAACTGAATGCATTCTTTTTTTTTTTTTTTCTGATGATGATGTTACATATGTCCATTGCAGAAAATGTCAAAAATATCTAAAAGGTTAAGCTGAAACAAAAATCACTATAATCTTGCCATCCAAAGATAATAAGTGTATTTTATTGTATTTGTTTCTAGGATTTCAAAATGTTTCTTCATTAGCTATAAAAGCCTATAAAAAGATATATAGTTTTGTTTGTATTGCTTATCTTTGAATTAAAATTAAATTGTAAGCATTTTCCTATTTCATCAATTATTTAAAATTTAAAAAACACATGAAATAATTTATTATATAAATTACCATAATAAGTTATTCATTCCTGCAGTCTTTTCAATACTTTGCTATCATAAATAATGCAGTGATGATCATTTGTGTTCAGGAAACTATGATTTCTTATCTGCAGCAGCAAGTTTGACAGTTTTTCACTGAACCCTTATGATGGGATTCAGTGAAACATGATGGAAAAACATGGGTTGAATAAAAGCTCTCAATGGTAGAGTCATGACTGATTAAATAATACATTCTGAAACAGTTTATCAATGCATCTATAAGAAGGTCTCTTGAGGTCTTCCATGAAAAGTATCTTTCAGTGCCACTTTAAAATTTTGTGAGAACTTGGAAGAATGCATTGGCATCTCAATAGTTATTTTATCTTTGTCGTCCTCCAGGTCCATTTTCCACCCTTCTCTGCTCTACTTTATGGCAGGGATGGGACTGATTCTTACAGAGGTCTTGTGTATTTCATCTTTCTCTCTCTCGGAACCCTGTCACAGCCATGAGAACAAATACAAGCCTCCCTGCTGGCAGATCCAAATCCTGTGGAAGAGAGCTGAGTCGTTTCAGGGAAACCATCCTAGACCAGCCATCTACCCAACCAACAGCTGAAGGCAGATGTTTGAACAAGCCAAGTCATGGTCAGAATATTTGAGCTAAGGTCACCATAATTGACCAGCTGAACCAGACTCAGGAGAAATTTATTTTAAAGGGTGGTTGTTTAAATTGACTGAGTTTGGGGGTGTTTGGTTGTTTTTTAATACAGCAAAAGCTGCATAATCCATATTAGTAAATGACACAAAATTGGACAGAATAGCTAGTAGGTAGCTACTTTGGAATAGTGGACTATCAATAGCAGTAAGAATTTGAAAGAGGTTCTGTATATAATTCTGACCAGCTGGCTGTACTTGATTAAAAACTCACTAAAAACTATTAGGTTGTTCCAAGACAAATAATGTCCAGATACAGGGATGTAATGTTTTCCACTATATTTTCAGCAGACTCTCTCTGAAAATGTTGGTTGTATTCTGGAGGCTGATCTCAAGAAGAATGTTGAGAATGGATCTGGAAATCATGTCATATGGAACAAGTGCTATCAAACTAGTTGGTTCAACTGTTTACCCATCAGGTTGTGACAAGAAGAAAAAGTTTATGCCACAATGTAAATCAACTATATCAGTAAATAACCTTTTAAATTAAGCTATCTTTATTTTTTCATAGAAAGAATTTTTCAATGATAGCAATATGTTGATTTCTTTTTTTTTTAATTTTGGCAGGGCTGGGTCTTCTTGCCTTGTGCAGACACTTTGTTGCAGCACCTGGGCTTCTCTACTTGCAGCATATGCTGCAACTAGTTGTCCCATGACATGTAGGATCTTAGTTCCCTGACCAGGGATTGAACTCTTGTCCTCTGTATTGGCAGGCAGATTCTTAACCACTGGACCATGAGGGAAGTCCCAGTATGCTGATTTATATTCTGCCACAGCTCTTTATATTGATGTGGATCTATAACTTATAGTTCCCAAAGGGTAAGGAACAGCCATGGGTCAGTATTGGTCAATACATTGAATATCTCTGAAACAGAGGAATGGTTGAATAAACTCAAGTTGCCTTTCTCAGGGGGAAAAAAACCCTAAAAACTAAAAATAATCAAAACCCAATAATTGTGTCTTCAATGTGTTAAACTATATAGGGAGTTGATTTACTTTATATATTTTCAGAAGGAAGAATGAAGGGACAAGGAAAGGAATAGATTTTAGCTCAAAATCGGAGAATATTTTAATAATAATAAGCCACAAAGAGAAATCCTGTCCTTATTCCCTATTAGAAATGTTCACAATTGGGTAAAGATGAGATTGAATTGGGAAAGTGAATGATGCTTTCAAATTTTATGATTTAAAGATTCTCTTTTGTCTAATTAAAATAATGTTTTTCTTTCTTCTCTCAAGTAATTCATTTCTGAACCCTTGCAGACTTCTGACCCTGCCATTCTGCTAAACGAAAGAAATAATACAAATTGTACTTAACAGTTGAAATGATAACAAATAGGCATATATGATGCCTGCTTCAGATGTGTTAGATAAGTGGCCCACTGACATTGTTGTCTCGTAGAGACAAATGACTGGAAGTAAAGTTGTTCATTAACTGTACCTTAAAAGACACTGGAAGAAATTTCTTAAACATGAGGTATTTGGTTCCCCAAATAAACAAATGCAATAAATTAAATTATTATCATTTGATAAAGTGGAACATTAAAAACTATTTAAACATTTGGAAAAGACTTTCAGTTTAGTTCAGTTCAGTCACTCAGATGTGTCTGACTCTTTGCGACCCCATGGACTGATTTTAGATATTAGTCTAAAAAAAAAGACTTCAGGTGTAGAGTTAGGTTATTTATTTGACTTTTTTCTTGTTTCTTGAGGTGTGCCTGTATTGCTATGAACTTTCCCCTTAGGACTGCTTTTACTGTGTCCCACAGGTTTTGGGTTGTTGTGTTTTCATTTTCATTCGTTTCTATGCAAATTTTGATTTCTTTTTTGATTTCTTCTGTGATTTGTTGGTTATTCAGCAGCGTGTTGTTCAGCCTCCATATGTTGGAATTTTTAATAGTTTTTCTCCTGTAATTGAGATCTAATCTTACTGCATTGTGGTCAGAAAAGATGCTTGAATGATTTCTATTTTTTGAATTTACCAAGGCTAGCTTTATGGCCCAGGATGTGATCTATCCTGGAGAAGGTTCCATGTGCGCTTGAGAAAAAGGTGAAATTCATTGTTTTGGGATGAAATGTCCTATAGATATCAATTAGGTCTAACTGGTCTATTGTATCGTTTAAAGTTTGTGTTTCCTTGTTAATTTTCTGTTTAGTTGATCTATCCATAGGTGTGAGTGGGGTATTAAAGTCTCCCACTATTATTGTGTTATTGTTAATTTCTCCTTTCATACTTGTTAGCATTTGTCTTACATACTGCGTGCTCCCGTGTTGGGTGCATATATATTTATAATTGTTATATCTTCTTCTTGGATTGATCCTTTGATCATTATGTAGTGACCTTCTTTGTCTCTCTTCACAGCCTTTGTTTTAAAGTCTATTTTATCGGATATGAGTATTGCTACTCCTGCTTTCTTTTGGTCCCTATTTGCATGGAAAATCTTTTTCCAGCCCTTCACTTTCAGTCTGTATGTGTCCCCTGTTTTGAGGTGGGTCTCCTGTAGACAACATATGTAGGGGTCTTGTTTTTGTATCCATTCAGCCAGTCTTTGTCTTTTGGTTGGGGCATTCAATCCATTTACGTTTAAGGTAATTACTGATAAGTATGATCCCGTTGTCATTTACTTTATTGTTTGGGGTTCGAATTTATATACCATTTTTGTGTTTCCTGTCTAGAGAATATCCTTTGGTATTTGTTGTAGAGCTGGTTTGGTGGTGCAGAATTCTCTCAGCTTTTGCTTGTCTGAGAAGCTTTTGATTTCTCCTTCATACTTGAATGAAATCCTTGCTGGGTACAATAATCTGGGCTGTAGGTTATTTTCTTTCATCATTTTAAGTATGTCTTGCCATTCCCTCCTGGCTTGAAGAGTTTCTATTGAAAGATCAGCTGTTATCCTTATGGGAATTCCCTTGTGTGTTATTTGTTGTTTTTCCCTTGCTGCTTTTAATATTTGTTCTTTGTGTTTGATCTTTGTTAATTTGATTAATATGTGTCTTGGGGTGTTTCGCCTTGGGTTTATCCTGTTTTGGATTCTCTGGGTGATTGGGTGATTGGGTGATTATTTCCTTCCCCAGTTTAGGGAAGTTTTCAACTATTATCTCCTCAAGTATTTTCTCATGGTCTTTCTTTTTGTCTTCTTCTTCTGGAACCCCTATGATTCAAATGTTGTAGCGTTTAATATTGTCCTGGAGGTCTCTGAGATTGTCCTCATTTCTTTTAATTCGTTTTTCTTTTATTCTCTCTGATTCATTTATTTCTACCATTCTATTTTCTAATTCACTAATCCTATCTTCTGCCTCTGTTATTCTACTATTTGTTGCCTCCAGAGTGTTTTTAATTTCATTTATTGCATTATTCATTATATATTGACTCTACACCTAAAGCAACTAGAAAAGGAAGAAATGAAGAACCCCAGGGTTAGTAGAAGGAAAGAAATCTTAAGAATTAGAGCAGAAATAAGTGCAAAAGAAACAAAAGAGACCATAGCAAAAATCAACAAAGCCAAAAGCTGGTTCTTTGAAAGGATAAATAAAATTGACAAACCATTAGCCAGACTCATCAAGAAACAAAGGGAGAAAAATCAAATCGATAAAATTAGAAATGAAAATGGAGAGATCACAACAGACAACACAGAAATACAAAGGATCATAAGAGACTACTATCAACAATTATATGCCAATAAAATGGACAACGAGGAAGAAATGGACAAATTCTTAGAAAAGTACAACTTTCCAAAACTTGACCAGGAAGAAATAGAAAACCTTAACAGACCCATCACAAGCACGGAAATTGAAACTGTAATCAAAAATCTTCCAGCAAACAAAAGCCCAGGTCCAGACGGCTTCACAGCTGAATTCTACCAAAAATTTAGAGAAGAGCTAACACCTATCCTGCTCAAACTCTTCCAGAAAATTGCAGAGGAAGGTAAACTTCCAAACTCGTTCTATGAGGCCACCATCACCCTAATACCAAAACCTGACAAAGATGCGACAAAAAAAGAAAACTACAGGCCAATATCACTGATGAACATAGATGCAAAAATCCTAAACAAAATTCTAGCAATCAGAATCCAACAACACATTAAAAAGATCATACACCATGACCAAGTGGGCTTTATCCCAGGGATGCAAGGATTCTTCAATATCCGCAAAAAATCAATCAATGTAATACACCACATTAACAAATTGAAAAACAAAAACCATATGATTATCTCAATAGATGCAGAGAAAGCCTTTGACAAAATTCAACACCCATTTATGATAAAAACTCTCCAGAAAGCAGGAATAGAAGGAACACACCTCAACATAATAAAAGCTATATATGACAAACCCACAGCAAACATTATCCTCAATGGTGAAAAATTGAAAGCATTTCCTCTAAAGTCAGGAACAAGACAAGGGTGCCCACTTTCACCATTACTATTCAACATAGTTTTGGAAGTTTTGGCCACAGCAATCAGAGCAGAAAAAGAAATAAAAGGAATCCAAATTGGAAAAGAAGAAGTAAAACTCTCACTATTTGCAGATGACATGATCCTCTACATAGAAAACCCTAAAGACTCCACCAGAAAATTACTAGAACTAATCAATGATTATAGTAAAGTTGCAGGATATAAAATCAACACACAGAAATCCCTTTGCATTCCTATACACTAATAATGAGAAAACAGAAAGAGAAATTAAGGAAACAATTCCATTCACCATTGCAACGAAAAAGAATAAAATACTTAGGAATATATCTACCTAAAGAAACTAAAGACCTATATATAGAAAACTATAAAACACTGGTGAAAGAAATCAAAGAGGACACTAATAGATGGAGAAATATACCATGTTCATGGATTGGAAGAATCAATATAGTGAAAATGAGTATACTACCCAAAGCAATTTATAGATTCAATGCAATCCCTATCAAGCTACCAACAGTATTCTTCACAGAGCTAGAACAAATAATTTCACAATTTGTATGGAAATACAAAAACCCTCGAATAGCCAAAGCGATCTTGAGAAAGAAAATGGAACTGGAGGAATCAACCTACCTGACTTCAGGCTCTACTACAAAGCCACAGTTATCAAGACAGTATGGTACTGGCACAAAGACAGAAATATAGATCAATGGAACAAAATAGAAAGCCCAGAGATAAATCCACGCACATATGGACACCTTATCTTTGACAAAGGAGGCAAGAATATACAATGGATTAAAGACAATCTCTTTAACAAGCGGTGCTGGGAAATCTGGTCAACCACTTGTAAAAGAATGAAACTAGAACACTTTCTAACACCATACACAAAAATAAACTCAAAATGGATTAAAGATCTAAACGTAAGACCAGAAACTATAAAACTCCTAGAGGAGAACATAGGCAAAACACTCTCTGACATACATCACAGCAGGATCCTCTATGACCCACCTCCCAGAATATTGGAAATAAAAGCAAAAATAAACAAATGGGACCTAATTAAACTTAAAAGCTTCTGCACATCAAAGGAAACTATTAGCAAGGTGAAAAGACAGCCTTCAGAATGGGAGAAAATAATAGCAAATGAAGCAACCGACAAACAACTAATCTCAAAAATATACAAGCAACTCCTACAGCTCAACTCCAGAAAAATAAATGACCCAATCAAAAAATGGGCCAAAGATCTAAATAGACATTTCTCCAAAGACGACATACAGATGGCTAACAAACACATGAAAAGATGCTCAACATCACTCATTATCAGAGAAATGCAAATCAAAACCACTATGAGGTACCATTTCACACCAGTCAGAATGGCTGCGATCCAAAAGTCTACAAATAATAAATGCTGGAGAGGGTGTGGAGAAAAGGGAACCCTCTTACACTGTTGGTGGGAATGCAAACTAGTACAGCCACTATGGAGAACAGTGTGGAGATTCCTTAAAAAACTGGAAATAGAAGTGCCTTATGATCCAGCAATCCCACTGCTGGGCATACACACTGAGGAAACCAGAAGGGAAAGAGACACGTGTACCCCAATGTTCATCGCAGCACTGTTTATAATAGCCAGGACATGGAAGCAACCTAGATGTCCATCAGCAGATGAATGGATAAGAAAGCTGTGGTACATATACACAATGGAGTATTACTCAGCCATTAAAAAGAATACATTTGAATCAGTTCTAATGAGGTGGATGAAACTGGAGCCTATTATACATAGTGAAGTAAGCCAGAAGGAAAAACATAAATACAGTATACTAACGCATATATATGGAATTTAGAAAGATGGTAACGATAACCCTGTATGCAAGACAGCAAAAGAGACACTGATGTATAGAACAGTCTTATGGACTCCATGGGAGAGGGAGAGGGTGGGAAGATTTGGGAGAATGGCATTGAAACATGTGAAATGTCATGTATGAAACGAGATGCTAGTCCAGGTTCAGTGCACGATGCTGGATGCTTGGGGCTGGTGCGCTGGGACGGCCCAGGGGGATGGTATGGGGAGGGGGAGGGAGGAGGGTTCAGGATGGGGAGCACGTGTATACCTGAAATTAAAAAAAAAAAAAAAAAAACAATTATACTTGAAAAACAAACTCATAAAAAAAAAAAAAAAAAAAGACTTCAGATAATAGTAGAATGTGAAGTCAGAAAAATTTTTGTTTTTTTGTTAAAGTTGAAAATGAACAGTAGGTTCAAGTGAACATTTCCTATGAGCTTTTTCTTTTTGATGTAATAGTTCCATAGAAACCTATCCTTAATTCTTATATAATTTGAAGTCTCAAGCATTATGTGTGAGAACCAAAACCATCCACATCCACATAACTTACTCTATATATTAACATAACTTTATTATTTCATTATCTTTATCAATGCAACTTTATTACTCTAAGAAACTCTTGCTCAGAAAGATAAAAGTTGTAAGCAATTTTATTGTCTCAAGAACACATCAAAAGGCTTATTTTAATTAACATCAAACTGATATCTCAACAGATAGTATCAAAAATTTTGAGACTCTTGGAAATCCTTGCTTTAAATCCTCTCCTTGTTGTGTCTTCAATCCTAAACTTTTATATTATGATCTTTACCTAATCCTACTGAAAATCTCTTATTATGAGACTTGCCTTAAAACAAACTTTATGCTTAATCTCTTGCAACCCTATGGACTGTGGCCCACTAGGCTCCTCTATCCATGGGATTCTTGAGGCAAGCATTCTGGAGTGGGTTGCCATTTCCATTTCCAGGGGATCTTCCCCATCCAAGAATCAAACCCACATCTCCTGCATTGCAGGCAGATTCTTTACTATCTGAGCCACCAGGGAAACCCCCAAAACAAACTTCAACATATCCAAAATGTTCCAACTTTGCTTCTACACCCTAAGATGTTACTAAGGTAAAGTAGCTCACTGGGGCTGGTGGCGGGGGTGGTGGTGGGGGATGCGATTTCTGATTTGTGGAATTTGGTGATTCCTGTGGTATACGTATTCCTGTCATGGCTGACTTCAAGTTACCAAGCTGACATCACTGAACGTGGAATTGGGAAGAGATGTTCAGAATCCTTCTCAGGCTAATAAGAGTTAGCTCCAGCACCCCACGGCCTCTAAGGGACTGTCAAGATAGTGTTCTCCCATGTTTCTCTAACCTAAACTCAGATTTGTCTTATTGATGGATTGTTTGGATAACATCTGGGGGAAACCGGTGTTCAACAATACTGGGGATCTGTGAAAATCTAATCAAGAACTTCCCTTGGGGGAGGTGGGAGGGGGGTTCAGGATTGGGAACACATGTACACCCGTGGCAGATTCATGTTGATATATGGCAAAGCCAATACAATATTGGAAAGTAATTAGCCTCTAATTAAAATAAATAAATTTAAATTAAAAAAAAAAAGAACTTCCCTTGGCATGGTCTACGACCTCAAGTTGGAACCATGGTTGCCTCTTTGGCCCTTTGAGCCTCTTGCTGGTGCAGGGAGCTGTTGGCCTCCGTGACTGGGATGATGAGGTAAGTCTTGCATTGAGTCCCAACTCTGATTTCTTTTCTTTAAAGGTCCCCAAATGCTGAGTTTATTTTGTCTTCTTTAAATAAGAAATTCATTTTAGGAATCCTTTGATTATATGTTCAGTTAAATAACTTTTATCTTTGGTAGAAGTCAGTGCTATTACTTACAACACAATTTGTCTCTATCGCTGTTATCTTTTGTTGTATATCTACAAAGGAAGAGTTCACAGGGAGGGGATGTGGGTAAGGTAGATAAATCCATTACTCGAACTGACCCTGAAGACTGAAAAATTCAGAAAGTGTCTTTTGAATTTTGGAAAATCCTATGGATAAGTTTTGCCTCAGATCACTTGTTCCCCTAGCTAAGATGGTAAAAAAATCTGCATGCAGTGCAGGAGACCTGGGTTCGATCCCTAGGTCAGGAATATCCTCTCAAGAAGGGAATGGCTACCCACTCCAGTGTTCTTGTCTGGAGAATTCCATAGACAGAGGAGCCTGGCAGGCTTACAGCCCGTTGGACCACAAAGGGTTGGATACGACTGAAGTGATTTAGCATTAGCACGGCATCCCAAATATCCACTGTTCTGCATTTTTTTTTTTAATGTTTCAGAGGGAGTATCTGAGGCCTTCAGATTCCAAAATTGTTCCCTTAAAATATGTCTTCACCAAGGCAAACAAAAAGTGAAAAACTAAAAATGATCTCTTTTAGAGTCTTCCAAGTCTTAGTACTTTCTTCAGTTTAATAAGGAGCTCATGGTCTGAGCCACAGTCAGCTCCCGGTCTTGTTTTTCCTGACTGTATAAAGCTTCTCCATCTTTTGCTGCAAAGAATATAATCAATCTGATTTCAGTGTTGACCATCTGGTGATGTCCATGTGTAGAGTTTTCTCTTGTATTGTTGGAAGAGGGTGTTTGCTATGACCAGTGTGTTCTCTTGGCAAAACTCTCTTAGCCTTTGCCCTGCTTCATTCCATATTCCAAGGCCAAATTTGCCTGTTACTCCAGGTATTTCTTGACTTCCTACTTTTGCATTCCAGTCCCCTATAATGAAAAGGACATCTTTTTTGGGTGTTAGTTCTAAAAGGTCTTGTAGGTCTTCATAGAACCGTTCAACTTCAGCTTCTTCAGCATTACTGGTTGGGGCATAGACTTGGATTACTGTGATATTGAATGGTTTGCCTTGGAAACGAACAGAGATCATTCTGTCGTTTTTGAGATTGCATCCAAGTACTGTGTTTCAGACTCAGTCGTTTTTGAGATTGCATCCAAGTACTGTGTTTCAGACTCACGTTAACCATGATGGCTACTCCATTTCTTCTAAGGGATTCCTGCCCGCAGTAGTAGATATAATGGTCATCTGAGTTAAATTCACCCATTCCAGTCCATTTTAGTTCGCTGATTCCTAGAATGTCGACATTCACTCTTGCCATCTCCTGTTTGACCACTCCCAATTTGCCTTGATTCATGGACTTAACATCCCAGGTTCCTATGCAATATTGCTCTTTACAGCATCATACCTTGCTTCTGAGATGGCTGGATGGCATCACCAACTCGATGGACGTGAATTTAAGTGAACTCCAGGAGATGGTGATGGACAGGAAGGCCTGGCGTGCTGCGATTCATGGAGTTGCAAAGAGTCAGACACGACTGAGCGACTGAATTGAACTGAAGTCTTAGTATAAATCAAATAGCTCTTATCTTATTATTTATCTTCCCCTAACTTAAGTTTCTCCACTTCCTCTGACTTGTTCCTTTTACCTCCTGACTGGCTAGAAAAATCTCCAAAGTACAATTACTTCAAAAAATTAACCACCCCTCCCCTCACCATCAGAAACAGGGAAAATTGCATTGTTTTAAGGTCTAGTCTCATACTGAGCCAAAAAGCCAAGTGATAAAATTTGCAGAGGAATTAGAAATAGTTTTAGGAGTCAATAATCCAGTATCCCCAAGTGTATATCAAATAGTACATATGTGTTCTATTATGAAAGAGTTGGATGGAAAGATAGGATTCAAAGAACCCAATCTGCATAAGAAATCAGAAGAATTTAGAAAAGTTGTGTATATTAGACAAGGTCTTTTGGAAACTATCCCCTCCTGTGAGCTTAGATTGAATGCTGATTCTGTCTTCCAAGCAAAGAAAGGAACCATCCACTGGAGAATTCAGAGACAAGTTCTTTAATACCTTTAGACAGTTCTCATTAACTCCTGCTGCAGATGTAATGAGCTTTCTGCTAACTTTTTGCCAATACTTTTAAGCCTGAAATAGAAAGTTTAATACAGTAGAAAAATTTAGAATTTAAAATCTATAATTTAAAACATTCTAGAAAAACTAGACTGGAATAATAGACCCATTGACAGACATCCAGAACTTTACTGAGCATTTTTAAAAGAACATGAGAACAAAGACAGAATAAGACTCAGATAAAACAATCAGACACTCCCTATGAGGAAGAAGAGGAGGAGGAAAAGGAATCAAATGCCCAGTCTCTCATTTTATCTTTGAATATTCACAAGGAGAATTTTCTCATAATGTTAAAAGGCAACCTTTTGCTTGATCTGGGCACTACTTTATTAGTCTTAAACTTTGCTATTTAATTCAACATCTCCCTTGGAGTAAACAGACCACTCAGGTGGTGGGTGTTTAAGAATACTCAGACATTCCGCATGTCCTGGCTGAGAGCAGAAGTGCAGTCTTGGCTCCTCAGTGACCCCACACTTGCTAATTTGATAGTGACAGTTGTATGCTGAAAGCGGAATTATCAACAAATTAAGTGATTTCTTGATAGTCTCTTTCCTGAAAACTCTGAGGACTTCCTATTCATAATGAGGTATCAACTAATTGGCATATTAACTTAGACTTACTGTGTCTAAATCAAGTTCAAATTTAAGATTTCAAAGAAATGCTAGAGTTTTTGTGGGTAACACTTCTATAATATTGGCGGCATTAATAGGACTGAACCTCTATCTAAACCTCTATCTAGTGAGAAAAGCACTTTTATTGAGGTGTGCTTAAGTTTTAGTGAGTTTCACCTGGGGAGCTTGTTAGACTGCCTGTGTCCTGAGTCAGCAGGCCAGATATGGTCCAGGATTCTGCATTTTAACACTTCTTCAGGTGACTCCGATACATAATATTCTCTTAAAGCACAAGCTAAAGACGGACCAAAACTAATAGAAAATGGACTGGTTCTTAAAACTCCTGTCCTTCTAGGTAAAAACACCAATGGGTTGAGGATATAGAATCATTCAGAATCTTAGATCCATAAATAGAATATTCATTCCCCAGTTCCCTGTAGTAGCAACCTCAAATTCTGTTTTATCCTTGTGCCTCCTGAGACAATGTTTTAGTTTAGACCTGTATTTTGTTTTCTTTAGTGTCCTTTCTGTACTGTTAATCATAATCGACTATTATGATTTCTTTTAGATCATAATAATCAATACTTATTGGCCTCTGGAAATATCAACAATATACATATCTGGGCTATTGTTATACCTAGGAGTTTACTAAGTCATCCTAATACTTTTTCAAAATCCTCTATCAGGACCTAAACAATCTGAAATTTTCCTGTAATTATATTCTTATCATTCAAAGGAAGATTTGCAGAAGAACATATATTTTAGAAGATGTGAATCAGAAACTGAATTTTAAGTTTCTAAAAATTCAAAATACTTTTAGGCTATGCTGGACTATCAGCAGATTTACTTCCTCAAGTAAATAGGTAATAAGAAACATTACAAGTACAATACAATAGCTGTTAGATTTTATATAAATATTTGTTATTGCAAACTCCCTCCTTTATATTTAGCAATTTTCAAAACTCTCATATCAGTTCTTTAAATTCCTAATAAAACATATCAACTCTATATTCTAGGATATTCAGTAACATGAAATTTCATTGTTGCACACTTATAATATCATCATTAAAAATTTCTAGCATTGTTTTTGCTATGCATATGCTTATGCATATGTTTATGCATAGCAAAAACAATCTTGAGAAACAACAGAGCTGTAAGAATCACCCTACCTGATTTCAGGCTATACTAGAAAGTTACAGTAATCAAATCAGCCTGGTATTGACACAAAAACAGACATGTAGATCAATGAACAGATTAGAGAGCCCAGAAATAAACCCATGCACTTACAGTCTATTAGTCTATGGCAAAGGAGGCAAGAATATATAATGGAGAAAAGACAGTCTCTTCAATAAATGGTGCTGGTAAAACTGGACAGCTACACATAAGAGAATGAAATCAGAACATTCTCTAACACCATATATAACAATAAACTCAAAATGAACTAAAGACTTCAGTAAAAACAACAACTTATTAAAGACCTAAATTTAAGACCAAAAACCATAAAACTCCTAGAGGAAAATGTAGGCAGAACACTCTGACATAAATTGTAGTAATATTTTTTGGATCTGTCTTCTAAAGCAAAGCAAATAAAAGCAAAAATAAACAAAAGGGACCTAATTAAACCCAAAATATTTTGCACAGTAAAGGAAACCATTAACAAAAAAAAAAACCAAACCTACTCAATGGAAGAAAATATTTGCAAATGATATGACTGATAAGGAGTTAATATCCAACATACATTAAAGAGCTCATATTAATGCATATTAATACAGCTTAACATAAAACAATTAAACAGTGGGCAGAAAACCTGAATATATATACATTTTTCCAAAGGGACATGAAGATAGTAGCCAACAGGCACATGAAAAGATGTTCAACATCACTAAACATTAAGGAAAGGCAAATCAAAACAACAGTGAGATATCACTTCACACCTGTCAGAATGGCTATCGTAAAATGAACACAGATAACAAATTGTTGGCAAGATGTGTAGAAAAGGGAATTTTGTACATTGTTTGTGGGAATGTAATTGATGCAGCCACTGGGGAAACAGAATGGAAGTTTTTCAAAAAATTAAAAATAGGACCAGCAGTTACACTCCTGGGTTTATGTCTGGAAAAAAGCAAAAACACTAATTTGAAAGGATAACACACCCCAATGTTTATACCAAAATTATTTACAATTGTCAAGATATGGAAGGAACATAAGTGTCTATCAACAGGTGAATGGATAAAGAAGATGTGATACACACACACACACACTGGAATAATACTCAGCCATAAAAAAAGAATAAAATTTTGTCATTTGTAGTAATACGGATGGATTTGGAGAGTACTATGCTAAGTGAGATACTTCAAAAGGGTAAGACAAATACTGTATGATACTGGATTTATGTGTGAAATCTAAAAAATACAACAAACTTGTGAATACAACAAAAAGAAAGCAGAAATAAATATAGAGAACAAACTAGTGGTTACCAGTGAGGAGAAGGAAGGGGGAGGGACAATATAGGGGTAGGAGAGTAAGAGGTACACACTGTAGAAAATAAGCTACAGGGATACATTGTACGGCACAGAGAAAATAACCAATATGTTATAATAACAATAAATGGGGTGTAACCTTTAAAAATAAATTAATTTTTTAAAAATTCTAACTTAAAAATAAAAATACATACTAAAGCCTGAGATAGGTTTATGGAGGTCATATAAGGGATCACAAAATAACAGATTTGAAATAGGCTAATAAACATATAACCTTTGAAATAATGTGATTCTGTGTAGACCATCCATTCGTTAGTCTGCTTATCAATAAAAGAGATTTCACTCACAACAGGGAAATCTTAGGTGAATTAAAATCTTACTAAATTTTCTGATGAGAATGCTGCCGCTGCTGCTGCTGCTGCCGCCGCCAAGTCGCTTCAATCGTGTCTGACTCTGTGTGACCCCATAGACGGCAGCCCACCAGGCTCCTCTGTCCCTGGGATTCTCCAGGCAAGAACACTGGAGTGGGCTGCCATTTCCTCCTCCAATGCATGAAAGTGAAAAGTGAAAGTGAAGCCGCTCAGTCTTGTCTGACTCCTAGCGACCCCATGGACTGCAGCCCACCAGGCTCCTCTGTTCATGAGATTTTCCAGGCAAGAGTACTGGAGTGGGTTGCCATTGCCTTCTCCACTAATGAGAATAGTTCACTCTAAAATAATTCTCCCAATTATTTTTGAAATTTGCATTCATAAAGACCTTTTGTTTCTGTCAGAAATAACTTCATAGATGGATTAATTCACTTGGGGTAAAAAAAAAAAATCATAAGCCTATCTCCATAAACCTATCTCAGGCTTTAGTATGTAATTTTATTTATAAGTTAGAATTTTTAAAAAATAATTTATTTTTAAAGCAAATAAACTTATAACTTTAAAGCAAATAACTTATAAACAGAATTACATACTAAAGCCTGAGATAGGTTTATGGAGGTAGGCTTATGGTTTTTTTTTACCCCGAGCGACTAACCAATGGATGGTCTACACAGAATTACACTATTTCAAAGGTTATACATTTATTTGGCTATATCAAATCTGTTATTTTGTGATCCCTTATATGACAGATATGACGGAGAAGGCAATGGCACCCCACTCCAGTACTCTTGCCTGGAAAATCCCATGGATGGAGGAGCCTGGAAGGCTGCAGTCCATTGGGTCGCTGAGGGTCGGACACGACTGAGCGACTTCACTTTCACTTTTCACTTTCATGCATTGGAGAAGGAAATGGCAACCACTCCAGTGTTCTTGCCTGGAGAATCCCAGGGACAGGGGAGCCTAGTGGGCTGCCGTCTATGGGGTCGCACAGAGTCGGACATGACTGAAGTGACTTAGCATATGACAAATATGAAATAAACAACCAATGCTGTTTTAACAAAATATACTGGATAAATATAGCATTTAGAAAAACAATAACATTATTTAAAGTATAAACAGGACATGATTCTACACCCTAGGAACTGTTTACTTTTATATGAAGGTAAAACCAACACTCCTTGAGTAAGTAGAGGCCATATCCTAGAACCCCAACTAGGTATTTTCACATGATTTCACATGGTTACTTGACAATCTCAGAATTTAGTTCACAAGCATTTTTTTTAAAGTAATCTTTTCCCTATGAATCCTCCTATCACAGTCATCTTTCTTTATGAAATGGCTCAGTCAAGGCATCCTGATAAAAAGAAGCACCATATTTACACATCAATTTAATTAGTAGAGTTCAAAGGGCTGTGTGAACATTATCTAATTAAACTTCACAACAATTCAGTGAAGCAAGAGAAGGTTACCCATTATCCTCATTCACAGAAGAAAGATTTTGAGGTGCTGAGAGGCTAATTGATTTCTTGGTTTCACAATGATGAGTCAGAGGTGAGACTGGGAACAAAACCAGAATTCTTATTCAAATATAAAAGTAACACCGTGGAAATGCTTGTTCAGATGCATCACTCCTTCAGCTGGAAGTTGTCCTACTACATAAATAACAAGAGCAATTGCAATGGAATTTGTGTGAATGTATATGTTTCTATCTAGATGAGAAAAAACCATGTTCAACAGTATTTGTTTTGGAGACAGTAGTATGATGGCTAAATGCATCCTAGCTAAATACAGACTATATTAGTAGTGAGAGTACTTCAGTGTCTTCCCCAAAGAGTCCTCCTGTTACTTCTAGGAATCCCCAAGAAGTGGATTATAAGCCAGCGAATCAGTGACAATGACCACAGAACATGTCCTCTTTTTTCCCTGGCTTCTTTGATTCCTATCTGGCCATTTTGATTCCTGTTTGACTATGATGCCTGTCCGGAGAGTAATGTCTGTACTGAGGGCAGTCTCCGGATACTTCTAAAGCTTCTAATCCTTGGGGTGCCAGACCAGCCTTGGATTCCTCACAGAGCTGAGGACCAGTAGGATTCTGCTCTGTGCCATACTTGATTCTCCAGGGATATGGAATCCCTTTGCTTGCAGAAACTCACAGAACTGAGTGAGTTATATCAGCTTTTGTTGTTGTTGTTCAGTTGCTCAGTCATGTCCGACTCTTTGTGACCGCATGGACTGCAGCATGCCAGGCTTCCCTGTCCTTCACAAACTTCTGGAGCTTGCTCAAACTCATGTCTTGAGTTGGTGATGACATCCAACTATCTGGTCCTCTGTCATCCCCTTTCCTCCTGCCTTCAGTCTTTCCCAGAATGATGGTCTTTTCTAAGATCTGATAATTGATATCAGCTTTTACCTTGAACCTTTTTGCTGCAAAGCCCAGTGGACCTCTTGAGGGGTGAGATGCATGTTTCTCTCTTCTTCCTCCCATTAACAAAACCATATTCCTTTCAAGTAGACACGGGTGCACTGGAGGCACAGTTGGAGGTTGGAGGACAATTGGGACAGTAGGTGGTTCACTCAGTCATGTCTGATTGCGACCCCATGGACTGCAGCACGCCAGGTTTCCCTGTCCATCATCATCTCCCGGAATGTACTCAAACTCATGGCCTTTAAGTCAGTGATGCCATCCCACCATCTTATCCTCTGTGGTCCCCTTCTCCTCCTGCCCTTAATCTTTCCCAGCATCAGTCTTTCCCTATGAGTTAGCTCATCACATTAGGTGGCCAAAGTATTGGAGCTTCAACTTCAGCATCAGTCCTTCCAATGAAGATTCAGGGTTGATTTCCTTGAGGATTGACTGGTTTGATCTCCTTGCGGTCCAAGGGACTCTCAAGAGTCTTCTCCAGCACCACAGTTTGAAAGCATCAATTCAAAGGGCCTACATTGCCAATCTCCATGGGGTGTACAGAACACAAAAATGGAATAAGATTCAAACACTTTTTCATCCTTTCTTTACAGGAAAAATGCTTACCAAGTTCACATATAAAATGATCAAAGCAAGCATAGATGTACTCATTGAAAAAAAAAAGGTAGGATTGGGGGAGCACCAGCTCCTTAGGTTCCCAAGAGTTCAGTTTGAAAGCTAGTGAGTTCAGTTCCTTTTGCTTAAAGACATAGCTTCCAAAAGCCAAATAGTCTAAATAATGTATATAAATGAGGCTGATATTTTAGAAACACAAATTATTTTTTTCATAATTCTGTTATTTCCTTTGTACGTAGTCTTAGACCTTCCCTTCTTCCATCTTGTTGTTTGCTGGTCTCGGCCTATTGATAACAATGCTGTGGCTGAACATGCTCTTTTGGTTCTTAGGATTGTAAGATGCCATCAGCAATAACCATTAAGAAATTAAAAAAAAGCTTATTGACACAGGACCTGGAAATTACATGGCACATCTGGGGCACACAGTCAGTGAGGTCACAGGTAAAGCAAAAGAGAGTGAGAGAGCATGTAACTGGGGCTCTGCTTTCTACTGGGGCTCCGGGTGGGGGGATAGGATTTCAAAGGCTCGCTATTGTTTGTGAATTTAAAACAAAAATGGGAGTTAACAGCACAGGAAGAGAGAATACATGCAGCTCAAATCATCAGTTAGCAAAACCAACCAATATCTCTAAAACAGAGGAGTCTGGAGGAGATGGGTAGCCTAGGTCATTATCTACTGGCTGGCAATGTGTTTATCCAGTGGCAATTTAGAATAGTTTCATAGGAATAGTACAGCATAATGTGTGTTGCTGTTGTTTAGTCACTGAGTCATTGCAGACCACAAATTGCAATTCCTTGATCCTGAATAAATCCATTTTTGCTGGAGAAATAACTGTCAGACTCTGTTTTTGGTCAACATGACTTTGTGGTTCCTTTATTTAAGTAGTGGAGTCTTTTTTCCCATGCTTTGAATCTGAGCCTGACCATAGAAATCTCATCAATAGAATAAAGGAAAAATGAAAGAGCACCAGGAAAATCAAAGAAATAGTTGTTTTCTGTGTTTCATCCTTAAATGAATGGGAATAATTCTAGTATTTCAAAACTGAGGATTTTTTCTCTATTTATTTTCGACTGATAACATTCATTAGATTAAGAAAATTTTCTCCATTCCTAACTCGGAATGATTATTTTAAAAACTTGTTTCTTTGCTGTTGTTTTATTAAATCACAAATAACTGTTGGCTATTATAAATAGCTTTTTCTACATCTTTTGAGTTTATAAGAGTAATGGTGCATGTGTGCTAAGTTGCTTCAGTCCTGTCTGACTCTTTGCAACTCTATGGACTGTACCTCACCAGGCTCCTCTGTTCATAGGATTCTCCAAGCAAAAATACTGGAGTGGGTTGCCATGCCCTCCTCCAGGGATCTTCCTGACTCAGGAATCGAACCTGTGTTGCTTACGCCTCATGCACTGGCAGGCATTCTTTACCACTAGTGGCACGTAGAAGCTGGGTAGTAATATAGTTTAAAGAATTCAATTTTTTAAAATGTTAATACAGTTTTAAAGAATCTGAATTCTTTTCTTATATTCTTTTAATGTTTTCAATTTACCAATATTCATAAGTAAAACTAGACAAAGCTTTTTTATTTCCCTGTCACCTTTGTCCTGTTTTGATATCAATATTATGCATGCATGCTTAATCTCTCAGTCGTGTCCGACTCTTTGTGACCCTAGGGACTGCAGCCCACCAGGTTCCTCTGTCCATGGGGATTCTCCAGGCAAGAATACTGGCATGGGTTGCCACGCCCTCCTCCAGGGATCTTCCCAACTCAGGGATTGAATGAGGGTCTCCTGCATTGCAGGGGAATTCTTTACCAGCTGAGCTACCAGGGAAGCCCCATCAGTGATCTTATAAATTAAATTGGATAATGTTTCTTCTCCCTCTTTGTCCCCTTCCCCCACCTTCTCCACCTCCTCTTCCTTTCTTCTTTTTCCATACTAAGTTTATATGAGACATAATTATTCATTCTTTAAAGAATTAGAAGTTCTTTCTGAAGTTATCCCCAGACCTTCTAGTACTCATTATTTTAATATGAAGAACTGTTTACCAATTCAATTTATTTTATACTTAGTAGCTTAATCAGATTTTCTCTGTCTTGGGACAATTTTGCTAAATCCCCACCTTTCCTCCCAGTTTTTTAAATTTTATTTTATTTTACTTATTTATTTCTTTCTGGTAGTGCCACATAGCTAGTAGGATCTTGGTTCCCCAACCAGGGATCAAACCTGGGCCCACAGTAGTGAAAGCACTGAATCTTAACCACTGAATCACCAGGGATTCCATTCTCTGGTTTTAACATGTTATCCAGGTTTTAAGTATCGATTAGGTTTTAAAATTTAATGGCATAAGATTATATAAATTTAAAATGTCCCACTGTCCCAGTTATATTTCCTGATTTTACTTTTTTGTGCCATCTCTCTTTTTCCTTTCCCTAATTTTGATCCTAATACCTACTTTACAATATCACAGTAATCCAAGTCTATGCCCCAACCAGTAACGCTGAAGAAGCTGAAGTTGAATGGTTCTATGAAAACCTACAAGACCCTTTAGAACTAACACCCAAAAAAGATGTCCTTTTCATTATAGGGGACTGGAATGCAAAAGTAAGAAGTCGAGAAACACTTGGAGTAACAGGCAAATTAGGCCTTGGAATACGGAATGAAGCAGGGCAAAGGCTAATAGAGTTTTGCCAAGAGAATGCACTAGTCATAGCAAACACCGTCTACCAACAACACAAGAGAAGATTCTACACATGGACATCACCAGATGGTCTACACGGAAATCAGATTGATTACAGAAGCTCTATACAGTCAGCAAAAACAAGACTGGGAGCTGACAGTGGCTCAGATCATGAACTCCTTATTGCCAAATTCAGACTTAAATTGAAGAAAGTAGGGAAAACCACTAGACCATTCAGGTATGACCTAAATCAAATCCCTTATGATTATACAGTGGAAGTGAGAAATAGATTTAAGGGACTAGATCTGATAGACAGAGTACCTGATGAACTATGGACGGAGGTTCATGGCATTGTATAGGAGACAGGGATCAAGACCATCCCCATGGAAAAGAAATGCAAAAAGCAAAATGGCTGTCTGGGGAGGCCTTACAAACAGCTGTGAAATAAGAAAAGTGTAAAGCAAAGGAGAAAAGGAAAGATAGAAGCATCTGAATGCAGAGTTCCAAAGAATACCAAGGAGAAATAAGAAAGCCTTCCTCAGAGATCAATGCAAAGAAATAGAGGAAAACAACAGAATGGGAAAGACTAGAGATCTCTTCAAGAAAATTAGAGATACCAAGGGAACATTTCATGCAAAGATGGGTTCAATAAAGGACAGAGATGGTATAGACCTAACAGAAGCAGAAGATATTAAGAAGAGGTGGCAAGAATACACAGAAGAACTGTACAAAAAAGATCTTCATGACCAAGATAATCACGATGGTGTGATCACACATCTAGAGCCAGACATCCTGGAATGTGAAGTCAAGTGGGCCTTAGTCATGTATAGATGTGAGAGTTGGACTGTGAAGAAAGCTGAGTGCCGAAGAATTGATGCTTTTGAACTGTGGTGTTGGAGAAGACTCTTGAGAGTCCCTTGGACTGCAAGGAGATCCAACCAGACCATTCTGAAGGAGATCAGCCTTGGGATTTCTTTGGAAGGAATGATGCTAAAGCTGAAACTCCAGTACTTTGGCCACCTCACGTGAAGAGTTGACTCATTGGAAAAGACTCTGATGCTGGGAGGGATTGGGGGCAGGAGGAGAAGGGGACGACAGAGGACGAGATGGCTGGATGGCATCACTGACTAGATGGAGGTGAGTCTGAGTGTACTCCGGGAGTTGGTGATGGACAGGGAGGCCTGGCGTGCTGCAATTCATGGGGTCCCAAAGAGTCCGACACTACTGAGTGACTGAACTTAACTGAACTGAATGTATAAAAATATAATTGATTTTTATATATTGATCTTGTATCCTGAAGCTCCTGAACTGAACTGAATGTATAAAAATATAATTGATTTTTATATATTGATCTTGTATCCTGAAGCTCTATATTGGTTCTAATAATTTTTAGTGGATTATTTAGGATTTTATGTATGCAAGATCATGTCATCTGCAAAAAGAGATAATTTTACTTCTTCCTTTCCAACATGAATGTTTTTTATTACTTCTTCTTGAACCGGCTGGAACCTCCAGTACGATATAGAATAAAAGTGGTAAGAATTGTCATCTTTGTCTTATTCTTGGTTTTAGGGGGAAGATATTCAGTTTTTCACCAATAGGTATGATTTAAGCATGGAGTTTTTTAAAATGCCTATTATCAAATTGAGAAACTTTCTTCTATTCTTAGTTTGTTGTGGGTGTTTGTCACTCAGTTGTGACAAATTCTTTGTGACCCCATGGACTGTATCCCACCAGGCCCTCTGGCCTTGGAATTCTCCAGGCAAGAATACTGGAGTGGATTGCTATTTGCTTCCCAATCTTCAGGAAGATCTCCAGGGGATTTTCCTGACCCAGGGATCAAACCTGGGTCTCAGACATTGCAGGCAGATTACCATCTGAGCCATGAGGGTGTCTTTATCTTGAAAGAATGTTGCATTTTGTTGAATCCTTCTTCCATATCTAATGATATGATCGCAAGGCTTTTGTCCTTTATTCTCTTGATGGTGTGCATTACATTAATTGATTTTGTATGTTAAAGTAAAATATATTCCTAGTGTAAACCCCATTTGGTCATGATATGTTACCCTTTTTATTCATAGCTGGATTCAGCTTGCTAATATTTCATTGAGGATTATTGGATCTATATACAGAATATTAGTCTGTACTTTTTTTGTAATGTTTCTATGTAATTTTTTTGTAATGTTTCTATTTCAATATCAGAATAATATTGGATTCATAGGAAATATCCCCATCTTGTCTATTTTTAGAAAAGTTTCAGAGGAAGTGACATTAATTTGCCTCTAAATATTTAGTAGAATTCATTAGTGAAGTCATTTGGACTTGGGCTTTTCTTTGTGGGAGGAAGTTTTTAAACTACTTATTCAATCTCCTAAACTGTTAAATGTCTACTCAGATTTTCAATTTCTCCTTGTGTTAGCTCTGGTTGTCTGTGTCTTTCTAGGTATTCATCCATTATAGTTTTCCACAGTATTCCCTTAGAATTTCTTTTTGTTTCTGTAGTTTGTTAATGATGTCCTCTCTTTCATTCTTGATTTTAGCAATTTGACACTTTTCTCTCTCTCTCTCTCTTTTTTTTTCCTTTTCCTGGTCAACCTAGGTAAAGTTTTGACAATTTTTGTTGATCTTTTCAGAAAACCAAATTTTGATGTTCTTTATAATCTCCGTTGTTTTGTATTCTCTATTACTTTCATATATGCTATAATCTTTATTCTTTTATTCCTTCTCTTTCCTTTGAGTATAGCCAACTCTTCTGTTTCTAGTGTTCCAAGTTCGAAGAGTAGGATACTGATTCAATATATTTCCTTTTTTAAAAATGAAGACATTTGCAGCTATAAATTTCTCTCTAAGCACTGCCTTAACTGCATTCCATAAGTTTTGCTATGTTAGGTTTTCATTTTCATTCAGTTTAATGTAATTGTGATTTCTTTTTTGATGCTTTAGTCAGTTAGGAGGGTACTACTTAATTTCCACACATATGTAAATTTCTCAAATTCCTTTCTGTTATTGCTTTTTCATTTCATTCCATTGTTGTTGGAGAACATACTTTTTGTAATCTCAATCCTTTAAAATGTACTGAGTTTTTCTTGTAATGAAAGTCAGTTAGAAAAAAAAAAAAAAAAAAAGTCAGTTAGAAATGAATTCTCTTAGTTTTTATTTATCTGGAAATGTTTTTACCTTCATTTTTGAGAAAGGATTTTACTAAATGTAAGGTACATGTTTGATAGTTTCTCTTTCAGCACTTTAAATATGTTATCTCACTGTCATCTGGCCTTTACTGTTTCTGATGACAAACTGTTAATTTTATTGAGGTTCCCTTATATGTAATTAGTCATTTTTTGCTTGCTGTTTTGGAGATTTTCTCTTTGCTTTTCAACATTTTAAGTATGATATCTTGGGGGTGTTTCTACTTGAGTTTATCCTAGTTGGAGGTTGGTGATTTCCCTTGCCTTTGTTCATTAATGCTTTTCATCAAATTTGGGAAGTTTCAGCCATTATTTCTTCAAACATTGTTTCCGATCATTTCTTTGTTTCCTTTCATTCTAGTAACTCTATCACACATATGTTAGCGTGCTTACGAATTTTCCACATTTCTCTGAAGTTTTTTGCACTTTTCTATATTCTTTTTACTATCTATTCTGCAGATGGCACAATCTTTATTGATCTGTTTCCAAGCTCACTGATTCTTTCTTCTAACAGTTCAAATCTACTATTGAGGCTCTTTTATTTTGTTATATTACTTTTCAACTTCAGAATTTAATCACTAATTAAAATGATAACTCAGTACAAAAGTGTGTCACACTATAATAGATGAGATGATGGTAAAGTCTAGAATTACCAAATAGAAGTCACCACATCCATTCTGGGTCTTCAATACAATAATAACAATACATACTACTACTATTACTACTATTATTGCAGGCAGATTCTTTACCATCTGAGCCACCATCTTATTCTTCTTTTTAAACTTTCATTCTTCTCTCATGATTATAATCCCTTTCTTATCTCTCTAATAACATCAAAATGACTTTTTCAAAGTCCTTTCTAGTTGTACTAGTTGCTTATTTTCCTTAGTCAGCTTTTCTGTTTACCAAGTTGGTCATTTGTCCTTTATCATCTTTGTTAGGTGCCTTTTTCATGGGTTATCTCCTCTAGGGCATCCTGGTCTCTTATAGCAAGTTTGTGGTGGCCTCACCATGGGCTCTGTTGGAAGTCTGGCTCCCGAGCAGGCCTGGAACTCAGGACTGCACTCTTCACAGATCCACTTCTAGATTTGCTTCTGCTAAGGCACAGATCCAGACTCTCATAATTCTACAAGCCATGCTGCAGGAGCCCCAAGCTCTATGGCAGGAGGTACTGCTGTTCTAAGCTCAGCCAAGAGAGTAGAAAACAGGCGGCATCTGTCCCAGAACCCCTTTTCACTAAAGCTGTGCAGATGTGGTCCTGTGCTATGTATACAACTTGTGTGGCATAAAGATGTCAGTTCTTTTTTCCAAGCATTCACCTGAGTCTTTACCCTCTGCTACCTGTGGACTGACTTCACAGCTTCAGAATGTTATGAATTTTATTTGTTCCTCATTGCTTTTTTTTTTAGGGGAATATCCTTATTCTATTCTCTTTCTTGTTTTCTAGAATAACTATGTTTATTAATTTTAAAACTGTTTTGCCATATTGTCAAATGATAGGAAAAAAACATTTTATTTACCACTATGCACTTAAGAGAAGAAAAAGGCTGGTTCAGTTCCAGTTGGTCAACATTCCAGTTCAGATGTATCCTGAATATTGAGACTTGGTTTCTCCATTGAAAAAGTAAAAGCAACCTGTTTTATATTATATTCAATTCTTGGAAAAGCTATGGTTGGGTGTACCCAATGATTTGGAGGGATGAGCATGACAGAAGTACCAGTGGGGAGGAAAGATCTTCTAAATGTCATCACATATTATTTTACAGTATTACAAATCCTATTCATTAATATCACCATTGCTCTCATGAGAAAAAAAATTAAGTTTTTGGAAACTGTCAAGCTTACAGAGAGGACAATGTTTTTGCAAAATTATCTTTGCTTGAAATCAAGCTATAACCTAGTTCAGATGGCTAGTACCAGTTCACCACAACTCACTCCAGTGCCTTCTGTACCCACCACCGGTCTTTACTCTCCTATCTTCCTTTCCACTAACAACAGCAGACCAGTTTCACTCAGATCCATTTCCATCAAGACCAACAGAAGGATCTATCTTTATAACGAAGTAAAGACCTCCCACTCCATCAACTTGTCTGATCTAAGGGTTATGCCACTTTTCAGCACATTGGAAAGGCTGTGATGATGCATACAATGAATGATCTCACTCTTGACTTGAGACCCCACCCCCCACAAATAGAGAGTGGCACAACCTTAACATATAATCATCACGTAACAACAGTTGGGACAAATAGTAACAAGAAGATTGCTCTGTCACACCTGTCAACAAACTGAATGGTGTTATTTCTAATCTGCTCTTATATAAAGTATAACAACAATGTTAGTAAATGATGTTTGGGCCAAACCTTACAGAGTCCCCTACCATAGATGGGGTCAGTATACAAGCCAAAGTGACGAAAGAATGGGCACCTTGTAAGAATGAAAAAAAAAAAAAAAAGCTCTCTGTTCTCTTAGGGATTTAATGGGTGGGTCTGTTACCTTGCCTACAAGCTTTGTTTTGAGAGAATAACTAGCTGATTATAACATCCTCTGTGATGCAAGTACCAAACAAAATTAAGGACAAGGCATTCACATTCATTTGGAAACACGAAACACATCCAGAGCATGGAACTCTGAAGAGGCTTGATATGAAAGCAGGGAAATCAAGGGAATCATTTTTTGAGGTTAAAAAAAAACTTGTTAAAAACAAACAAATAAAACTACATGATAAAACTAAGTACCCCCCAAAAATCCAACACTTGTTTTCAAAAATGAACAAAATCCACACAAATGAATTAGAGAAAGCATCAAAATTTCTTGATGGCATTTTATCCTGCCATAAACCCCTTTCCCATGTAGCCCAGTAGGAGTGTGGTGAGATGCTAGGCTGACATTCAGGAGAGTAAGGGAACCTCACAGAGCCCCTGTCCTCAGGGAACTCGAATGTACTGTGTGGAAGATGACTTCTAAACCTGCTGCTGCTGCTGCTAAGTCGCTTCAGTCATGTTGGACTCTGTGTGACCCCATAGGCGGCAGCCCACCAGGCTCCCCCGTCCCTGGGATTCTCCAGGCAAGAACACTGGAGTGGGTTGCCATTTCCTTCTCCAATGCATGAAAGTGAAAAGTGAAAGTGAAGTCGCTCAGTCGTGTCCGACTCTTAACGACCCCATGGACTGCAGCCCACCAGGCTCCTCCATCCATGGGATTTTCCAGGCAAGAGTACTGGAGTGGGGTGCAATTGCCTTCTCTGTTCTAAACCTGAGATGCACAGTAATAAAAATACAGCAGATGTACATTTAGTGCCTAGTTAAAACTGATAAAAGAAAACTGCGACAGTCTTTCTTGCCTGATATTACTAAATCCAGCATGTCAGACAAACAGCCAGTTCCTCTGGGAGGCTTTCTGTGACTACACCAACCTTGGTACCAACCAAGTCCCCTTCCACAGATGTACCCACAGCTCCTGCACTTTCTCACACAGTTTACAATTTTGCCATTACATTTGCATATTACATGTTTGTTTAGAGTAGATTGTAAGCTCCATGAGGGAGAAACTAACCAGCATGTGACACAGCGTCTGGCACTAATATGTATGAACTCAATACATAAGTTGAGTAAATGAAGGGAGAAAGGATGAACGTGGCTAGACTAGCTTCAGGCAGCAGTCCGTGGAAAGTGGCATACTAATTAAATGAGGAGAAAGGCAAAAGCAATCCCAAAGGAAGATAGGAAAGCCACCAAGGCTCTCGTTCTGTGTACTTTAACTTGGTGAAAAGGAGTTAGATTCTTGTTGCAAACTTAATTTGAGAAAGTTAAGTGAGTAAGTTCAGTAAGCGCCTACTAGACCTCTTGAAGTAACAGATAAATCCTCAGAATTCTGACTGATAAACTCAGAGTATTTTGTGAGATATTTCTTCTTGGTAGTGAGGCAGAAAGAACTTCCAAAAGGAAAGAGAGCATTATTGGAGTAGTTTCTTTCATTTGGGTCTTCTAATTGGCTTGGCTGGCGCTGCAGGGCTATAGAGAAGCAAAAGGAAGGTGAAACAGTTGTGTCTCTACCAATCTTGGGAGTTTTGACTATCTTACCTGGATTGGCAGGATGGGAAAGAGAAGTGAGCAGAAAGTCCAGGAGTTTCAAATCACAAATCCAGGGGGAAATGTGGATATGTGCTGTTTATTTGCTCCATATAGCATAATCAGACAAAGTGTGATCTGAGAAACTCTTTAGGTAGGAAAATGGTGTGATAATGACAGCTCTCCATTAGGAACTAGCAGTTACCAGGGAGGGTAACCAGGTTTGCCATTTGGTGTGCGCAAGCATGTCGTCTGAGTCACTGGAAAGAACTTGGGCTTTGGAGGCAAACAGATCTCAGCCTTGACAACTACAGATTCTATGTTCCTACACCAATGGTAAGACTATATTCCACATTTATAAAAATAAACACAATGACATTTCCCCAAACCCTAAATTTCTTGTAAAAATGCAATTAAATTAAATTAAGTAGATGAAAGCACAGAGCATGATGCTTGGCGTACAGCAGCATCTGATGAATGACAATTGCCTTTGGCTTATTTCTATTCTAATTGAAAACTTAAACACAATATGAATATTGTCCTGTATGCAACTTTACAGATCAAATCAACACTTTGAGACCCCGTGGACTGTAGCACATCAGGCTTCCCCATCCTTCACTATCTCCCAGTTTGCTCAAATTCATGTCCTTTGAGTTGATGATGCTATCTAACCATCTCATCTTTTGCTATCCTCTTCTGTTGCCTTCAATCTTTCCCAGCATCAGGGTCTTTCCCAGTGAGTTGGCTCTTCGCATCAGGTGGCCAAAGTATTGGAGCTTCAGCGTCAGCATCAGTCCTTCCAGTGAATATTCTTTTGATATGAGGAAGTTCTTTTCTGCCTCACTACCAAGAAGAAAGAAACATCTCACAAAATACTCTGAGTTTATTAGTCAGAATTCTGAGGATTTACCTGTTACTTTAAGATGTCTAATAGGCACCCTGAATATTCATTGGAAGGACTGATGTTGATGCTGAAGCTCCAGTACTTTGGCCACCTGATGTGAAGAGCCAACTCACTGGGAAAGACCCTGATGCTGGGAAAGACTGAAGGCAACAGAAGAGGATGGCAGAAGATGAGATGGTTAGATAGCATCACCGACTCAATGAACATGGATCACAGCAAACTGGGAGATAGTGAAGGATGGGGAAGCCTGATGTGCTGAAGTCCACAGGGTTGCAAAGTGTTGGACACGACTTTAGCAACTGACAACAACAAGCTTTAGTGATGATAAGTTACCGTAAGTGACCTTATTCCTATGTAACTAAAATGTCTTTATAAGTTGCTTCAAACTTTTTTTAAAAGTCAAGGTATAATTAAATTTCTTTAAATAAATGTCATTGTTAATCCCCTTTTGACAATTTTAGCAAATCAATTTATTTTGTGTATATCCCTAGTTATTTTTTTTAGGGTAAAAAACAAGTATGACTTAAAGGACCACATATAAATAAACCAAGATTGTCTCAATTTTACCTCTCTAGCTACTATTATTATGTGGCTATCATCTCCAGCTGATTCTAGGAAAGCAATGGCATAATTAGTGAGGCATTGTTTTTCATCTCTTTGGTCAGGGGAGGGGAAGAGAGCCTTTCCCTTACATAATTATTCTAGGATTAGTGGTGTACCAACCAGTTCCTATCTAGGGTTTACAGGTCAAAATCCCTAATGAGGACATTGGGTGGTGAGAAAACATTTAAGGAATATATAAGAATAAGAATAAACTGTAGGTTAAAAAATTTGAGATGGGTTCTAAATTATTTCCTTGGCCATGAAATCACACAAAAAATGTACCAGGAGTTAAAACTTTTCCAGTTGGAGCATATATTTTGCTAAAAACAAATATGAGTCTATGACTAAAAGACACAGAGATGAAGGGATAATTTTGGCCCCTTTCAACAGATTTCTGATTCCTAAAGAATGTCAGCATCACTCTGTGAGAGTGTGCTCTTAAGCATCACCACGCATTATGAAAGGGACACATATGACAGGCTGTCTTGGAAGAGCTGAACCGGAGTGAAGATGTAACAAATACTCAGACAAGGAAAATGCCAAGTTTTCTGCTATTTGAATATACAAATGTGAAATGTTATTAACTGGCAGACAGTTATAGAATTGTAGATATAACTCTGCAAGCTTTGAAAATTTAAACTCATGCTTGTTTTTTGTCTTGCTAAAATATGCCCCTTGAGTTTCGTTAAAAAATGCTATGAATAAAATGTGGAATGTACCCAACATAGTTATAAATTCTTGAGAAACATTTATGCATGCATAATGCCTGCTCCTTCAGTTATTATAACGCTTGCAGTTAACATAAAGCAAATAAACACAGAAAATGAAAGCACATATTGCTTTCCAAAATTATGACAACAATAGCCAAAAGCAGAATGAAGAATCAAGATCAGCGGTTTTAGAAGAATCAACATCAGGGGCTTTGAAGAATCAAGATCCAGATGGGGTTTCCAGTCCTGGTTCAGGCATTCCATCATATGATCATGGGCAAATCAGTTCACTTTAAACCTCAACTTTTTGCATCTATAAGGATATTAAACTTAGTGACTTCATAAGGGTGTTATGAGATTTAAATGTGAGATTTTTAGAAATGCTCAATAAATATCAATCTGTATTATAATAAATAAATATTATGAATGCCAATATTTAAATAAAATGATGAAAATTCTATACTGAAACACTCCACTTAAAGGTTACTTTAAAGTCTGTTTGAAGGTATACAAACCTAGAGCCTATTATACAGAGTGAAGTCAGAAAGAGAAATATAAATGTCATATACTGATACATATATATACAATCAAGAAAGAGAGTACTGATGAATTTATTTGCAAGGCAGCAATGGAGACACAGACATAGAGAACAGACTTCTGGACATGGAGGGAGCAGGGGAGGGCGAGGGTGAGATGTATGCAGAGAGTAACATGGACACTTACAACACCAAATATAAAACAGATAGCCAGTGGGAATTTGCTGTTTAAGTCAGGGAACTCAAATAGGGGCTCTGCAACAATCTAGAGGGGTGGGATGGGGAAGGAGATGGGAGGGAGGTTTGGGAGGGAGGGGACATGGATGTACCTATGGATGATTCTTGTTGATGTTTGACAGAAAACAACAAAATTCTGTAAAGCAATTATCCTTCAATTAAAAAATAAATAAAGTGGCCAAAAAGTCTGTTTGAAAAACATCACTATATTTTAAAAGATAATGTCCATGATACTCAGACATATGAGGAAGTACTAATTATTTAACCATATTAAGAAAAAAATCTTAATGTCCCTGTACATGCTTTTTCAGAAATATCAAGGACTAGCTTTTGCTGGAGATGAGTCAGATAAATTGGAAACTAAATAGGTTTTTCTAAGGTTTAAATTAGGTATACAGGGCAAAAAATGAATGTGCCTCTATTTGTTACAAAGCTTACTTCAGTTAAAATCTGTATTTGTCCTTGACTGACTATAGAAGAACAAGGTATTAATGGCATCTGGATAGCTCTAGGGCCTTGAGATAAAAGGATAGAGCATCAGTGGCAAGGAATGTTCAAGACAGAATGGCAAAGGGAGAAATCAGGGGCTCCAATGAGAGCAAGTAGAGGTTTTCCCTTCCTACCACCTCTTTCCCGAAGACTCTCGCCCTACTCCTTCTTGCTGCTACCTGAGAACTAGATTACTTCTTCATATGATCAGGAGGCAACAAACAAAGACAACCACACTGGCTTGATCTGGAGTCCCCGTCTTGGCTGTAATTCTGATAATATTCCATAGACTTGAATCAACTTATTTATAATGACTGATTGCTCTTAACAATTATCTTCTGTGTAGTAACAGAATGCTGTTTGCTTCATTTAAAATGCTGGTACAGACAGATTGTAGTTGTGGGAACTTTAACTCAGGATATTACTGAGAATACAATTCTCAGCGATTAGGTAGAAATGCTTTCAAATTCCATCTTCTTTTTTTTTAATTAGAGGCTAATTACTTTACAATATTGTAGTGGTTTTTGCCATACATTGACATGAGTCAGCCATGGGTCTACATGTGTCCCCCATCCTAAAACCCTCTCCCACCTCCCTCCCCACCCCATTCCATCTTCTTTTGGCAGTTATACTTTTTAAATAAAATTCTTTGCTGAGCATTTCAGTTTTACTAATGTAATCATGTTACATTACATGTGGCCTAACATCAAAAGGGTTCATTGCTTAATGACCAAGAACTGAGTATATCAGGATTCAGGAGTTGGAAATGGTTTTAAATAAAGCAATTTCAAGTGAAAAAACAAACAAGCCAAACAAAACACTAGATTCTTTTTTCTGAATATTTGATAACCGATTTAAAAGCAAAAACTGCCCTTAATTGTAGCATTCCTGGGTCTTTCAGTTTCCCATCAGTTTTTATAAGCTTTGCTGCTGCTGCTGCTGCTACTGCTGCTGCTGCTGTCACTTCAGTCTTGTCTGACTCTGTGCAACCCCATAGATGGCAGCCCACCAGGCTCCCCCATCCCTGGGATTCTTCAGGCAAGAACACTGGAGTGGGTTGCCATTTCCTTCTCCAATGCATGAAAGTGAAAAGTGAAAGTGAAGTTGCTCAGTCGTGTCCGACACTTTGCGACCCCACGGACTGTAGCCTACCAGGCTCCTCTGTCCATGGTATTTTCCAGGCAAGATTACTGGAGTTTTATGAAGATATAATTTATATCCCATATGATTTATCCATTTAACTCACTTGTCTTTTCATTTCTTCTTCTTTTAAGAAGAGTCATTAAATTAACATGTTTGGTACTTTGCAGGGGACAGGCCAGTTCAGCTTTACACCACTCCATGCTCTATTTTTTAATTTTTAAAATTTATTTATTTTAATTGGAGGATAATTATTTTACAATATTGTGATGGCTTTTGCCATACATCAATATGAATTGGCCATAGGTATACACAGAGATAAGAAAGCCTTCCTCAGCGATCAATGCAAAGAAGTAGAGGAAAACAACAGAATGGGAAAGATGAGAGATCTCTTCAAGAAAATTAGAGATACCAAGGGAACATTTCATGCAAAGATGGGCTCGATAAAGGACAGAAATGGTATGGACCTAACAGAAGCAAAAGATATCAAGAAGAGGTGGCAAGAATACACAGAAGAACTGTACAAAAAAGATCTTCATGTCCCAGATAATCACAATGGTGTGATCACTCACCTAGAGCCAGACATCCTGGAATGCGAAGTCAAGTGGGCCTTAGAAAGCATCACTACGAACAAAGCTAGTGGAGGTGATAGAATTCCAGTTGAGTTATTTCAAATCCTGAAAGAGGACGCTGTGAAAGTGCTGCACTCAATATGCCAGCAAATTTGGAAAACTCAGCAGCGGCCACAGGACTGGAAAAGGTCAGTTTTCATTCTGATCCCAAAGAAAGGCAATGCCAAAGAATGCTCAAACTACCGCACAATTGCACTCATCTCATATGCTAGTAAAGTAATGCTCAAAATTCTCCAAGCCAGGCTTCAGCAATATGTGAACCGTGAACTTCCTGATGTTCAAGCTTTTAGAAAAGGCAGAGGAACCAGAGATCAAATTGCCAACATCTGCTGGATCATGGAAAAAGCAAGAGAGTTCCAGAAAAACATCTATTTCTGCTTTATTGACTATGCCAAAGCCTTTGACTGTGTGGATCACAATAAACTGTGGAAAATTCTGAAAGAGATGGGAATACCAGACCACCTGACTTGCCTCTTGAGAAATCTGCATGCAGGTCAGGAAGCAACAGTTAGAACTGGACATGGAACAACAGACTGGTTCCAAATAGGAAAAGGAGTACATCAAGGCTGTATATTGTCACCCTGTTTATTTAACTTATATGCAGAGTACATCATGAGAAACGCTGGGTTGGAAGAAACACAAGCTGGAATCAAGATTGCTGGGAGAAATACCCATAACCTCAGATATGCAGATGACACCACCCTTATGGCAGAAAGTGAAGAGGAACTCAAAAGCCTCTTGATGAAAGTGAAAGTGAAGAGTGAAAAAGTTGGCTTAAAGCTCAACATTCAGAAAATGAAGATCATGGCATCCGGTCCCACCACTTCATGGGAAATAGATGGGGAAACAGTGGAAACAGTGTCAGACTTTATTTTTGGGGGCTCCAAAATCACTGCAGATGGTGACTGCAGCCATGAAATTAAAAGACGCTTACTCCTTGGAAGGAAAGTTATGTCCAACCTAGATAGCATATTCAAAAGCAGAGACATTACTTTGCCAACAAAGGTCCGGCTAGTCAAGGCTATGGTTTTTCCTGTGGTCATGTATGGATGTGAGGGTTGGACTGTGAGAAGGCTGAGCGCCGAAGAATTGATGCTTTTGAACTGTGGTGTTGGAGAAGACTCTTGAGAGTCCCTTGGACTGCAAGGAGATCCAACCAGACCATTCTGAAGGAGATCAGCCTTGGGATTTCTTTGGAAGGAATGATGCTAAAGCTGAAACTCCAGTACTTTGACCACCTCATGCGAAGAGTTGACTCATTGGAAAAGACTCTGATGCTGGGAGGGATTGGGGGCAGGAGAAGAAGGGGACGACAGAAGATGAGATGGCTGGATGGCATCACTGACTTGATGGACGTTAGTCTGAGTGAACTCCGGGAGTTGGTGATGGACAGGGAGGCCTGGCGTGCTGTGATTCATGGGGTCGCAACGAGTCGGACACGACTGAGCGACTGAACTGAACTGAACTGAATACACAGGGTACCCTTAATCCAGAACCCCTCTCCCATCTTCTTCCCTACCCTATCCCTCTAGGTTGTCCCAGAGCACTGGCTTTGCTTCATTCATTGAACTTGCACTGGTCATCTATTTTACATATGGTAATGCATATATTTCAGTGCTATTCTCTCAAATTGCCCTCTCATTCTCCCACTGAGTCCAAAAGTCTGTTCTTTACACCTGTGTCTCCTTTGCTGCCCTGCATATAGAATTGTTGGTACCGTCTTTCTAAATTCCATAAATATGTGTTAATATACTGTATTTGTCTTTCTCTTTTTGACTTACTTCAGTCTGTATAATAGGCTCTAAGTTCATCCACCTCATTAGAACTGACTCAAATGTGTTCCTTTTTATAGTTGATTAATATTCCATTGTACCTCAACTTCCTTATCCATTCACCTGTCAATGGATATGTAGGTTGCTTCCAATAGTCCTAGCTACTGTAAATAGGGCTGCAATGAACAGTGCACTCCCACGCTTTTATGTAAAAAGGTTATCAGCCACAGAAGACAACATGGACTTCAGGCAGAATCTTGCCACTGATGGGGAATGGATCACCTTAATGTTTTTTTATTTTATTTTGTAATTGTGAAATCAGTACATCTTGAAGAATTTATTTGGAGAATTCAGAGAAAGATAAAGAATCAATATCTATCTATTACCTATTAGCCATTAGCATGAGGTAACAACTCTTCTCAAGTTGAAGTTTTTCATATGTGTGTGTTGTGGGGTTCTATTTAGATTTCTGTATAGAAATCTATATAGACATTAGGTCATGTTTATAAATAATATAATTAGTTTTCAAAATATAACTGGTGGTAAGAATTCCTTCTTATAGCTATACCATCATTTATTAAATATTCCTGCATTGCTGGATGTTTAGGCGGCTTCAAACTTTTTGCTATCATCAATAAATGGATGGATGTCCTTGAATACTTCCCTGAAAACCTCCTTACAATTTTCTTTAAACTCCTGGATGTAGTATTTTGAGACCTTATCTGTTCACAGCTTATATCTATAACAAGGTTTAAAGTCTATTTATTTGTATCTGGAGAAATTTACTCAAGTTTACTACCTCATCTAGTGCCCACTATAATTAATGCCATCTTGTAAGTTCTTTTTGAGCCATTCAAGTACTCCTTTGCAGAGTCTCCAGTAAAAAAATTAGAAAATGTATCATAAAGTAGAGGTGGGGGAAGTCCTTCAAGCACTTTTTTTTTAATTCAAGAAAAAGTAAATATGGGGTGGTATCTTAGTGACCCAAAGGAACGTACGATACTCAGTACATAAGGAGGGCTTCCCATTCATGCTGACATGCCCTATCACATTATCTTTAGGACTGCCCTAACTATCCTGTCAAAGGTGTATACTGTGTGCCCTTTGTTTTGCGTGTGTATGGATGTATGTCAAAGACAAGGTCTAGTCCTACTTATCTTTAAAATAAGTGTATGAATTATGAAATACATACAACTGAAACATGATTAAAATGTACCTGCCCTTTTTTTTTTGCAACATAATATGCAATCCCTGATGTTACTATCTTGATTTAAAGCACACACATTAGTAATATACTAAGAGAAGATTGTCTGCAATCTGCATACTCGGGGAAGAACTATGACATTTATATTTGTTCCATCCACAGTCACAAAGTCCACACTTGTACATAGTACTCATTAATCTTCAAGTTTTGTAACAAAGGTAAATCATTCTAAAATAAGCAATTATTAATTAATCAAATCAGAAATAAATTTGGGAGGAAATGCACTTAGGTGAAAGATGAGGAGACAGGGCTGGAAACACTTCTCTGACTGTATAAATGGGTGAGATGAAAGGAATTACACAGAAAGCTGCCTGAGGAGACCTGTGGCTGCACAGTGACTCCTTCCTTCCCATCGCTCTCCTTTAGAACCAAAGCCACACCTCAAACAGGTAGCTAGGTGCACAGTCAGGTTCTCCATAGCCTCCTCTTCAATCACCACCTCTGTACAGATTATTACACAAGTGTTGATATGTGATACTTCATCCCTGAATTAAAAACATTTTTTTTTTGGTTTTCTGTATTTTAATTAGATATGTGGTGTTATCACAAAGCCAAAACTAATGACTGACTATAGATCTACTGAAATCATTTCACTTTCTGCCAGTCCTAATACATTTGGGATAAATATTCAGCAGTACCGCAAATCTGAATATACCACAGGAATGATGACTTCACCAAAGAAGGGCTCATACTTCTACCCACAATAGAGAGCAAAGAGATAGCATTTTCTCGTTCTTTCATTGAAGACAGTCATCATTTCTCAGATGTTTCTCGGCCTCCTCCCTATCTTACCTTTGAATTCTGCAGGTGTAAGCTCTGAGTCAGTGGTGCTGATGCAATGCCATATTAAGGCTTCATGAAGTGGAACAGCCCCAAACAAGGTTTGAAGAAGAATCAGAGTCTGAATGGATCCTGAAGAGATCATCTGCCCCGATGAAAGCTCTCTTCAAGTTTTAGGGGAAAAAACCCTTAAACCAAGAAAACCACCTGACTTTTAAAGAAGGAAATGTATTCATTTAACAGTGAGTTTTCTAGTTCCCAATGTAAGGTTCTTCACGAGGTACAAGAAATATAAAGATAAATAAGACATGGTCCCGGCTACTGGAGATCACGAGATGGTATGAATAACGTCAGTACTGTCCCACTTGTAATTCATACTGTTTTTTACTCATCACATCTCATCTAGGTCCTCTGTATTTCCATTCTCCTTCTCCTCTTTTATTATTTTGTTAACACTTCAAAATTTTCAACATGATGCTTAAAAGAGACTTTTCTACTTTAAATAAAGGCAGCCACTGTCATCCCATGTTAGTATCATGTATTTAAATTTCACATAATATTAAGGCATATTTTATGCCTTATATGGGTGTTGCTAGACAGCTTTTTTTTAACAACTATAAACAAAGACTTGATACAGCCTCATATAAAGTTAGGCCTACTAAACAATTAATAAACTAGAAAGAGATAAGCCCACTGAAGGCATGGTTTTAAAAACTGCCTTCTACCTCCTCTGTAGTCCAGAGTCAGTTTACGGGAGTCAGTTGTTGAAGTGAGTCATAATATTCAAGGGCCATATTCAAAATGGCACAGAAGCTGTAGAGTAGATTTTAAATTATTTACTGATATACAAGGAAAATATCATGATTTTAGGCACCATTCCTAAATCCATCTAAATATGGATTAGATGCCCTAGAATCTATTGTCTTTTAATGCAGAGGCAATAATTTGTTAAGAGAGGAATTTGCTGTTGTTTGTTTGTTGTTTAGTCACTAAGTTGTGTCTGACTGTTTGCAACCCCATGGACTGTAGCCAGTCCGATTCCTCTATCCATGTGATTTCCCAGGTAGAATACTGGAATGGGTTGCCATTTGCTATTCCAGGGGATCTTCCCAACCCAGGGATCGAATCCATGTCTCCTGCACTGGCATTGGTAAGTGGATTACTTACCACTGAGCTACCAGGGAAACCCAACAGAGGGATAAAGGACTTTTAATAGTTACTACCATGGTTATGAATGTCATGACTATGTCTGCCTTAATCAGACCCTCCAGAGTTGAATGGACACCATAGGAGTAGAATTATAAATAGAAAAAATATACTGGATGAACAGAAAAAGAGCCTAAATGGATAGGAAAAATTACAGAGTATATTTAAAGTATGTAGAACTTTCATTTCAGATCCTAGTTTTTTTTAAAAAAAGGATGAATTTAAGTCAATAGATTATTCAAGCAAAAATTAAGCAGATCAGGCTCAGAAAACAGATAATCAGACCATACAGTACTGAGAAAATCATTTGTTCCTATTTTTACAAAGCATTTAACCAATAAATAGGCATGAGAAATGCAGGTACTGAAATTAGGCTGTCTCTGATGAAAAAAATTATTTGACAGTAAAATAGGCTGTGAGAATTAAGACTGGAAAAAGCAGGTCCACTGGGAAACTTAACCAAACTATATAATGGAAATCAAATGCATTGAATGATAGAGAATAATTATGACAAATTTACTGTGAACATAACAGAAACACAAGCATGAACATAAAATATAAGCTGTGAGAAACATTTATTAATGATTTTTAAGTATCTATGTGGAAAGATTCAACATTTATGAATTTAAGATAATCATTCTGTTTTTAGAGTATAATTTTGTCTCTACTATACGAGTGTGACATAACTATGCAATCTACACAACTTTGCTATAAAAAAGTTGTTTGATAACACTTGTGTAAAGCATAAAATATGCCTTAATATTATTAATATGTAAAATTTAAATACATCAGGCTAACATGGGATGATATGGAATGTCTTTATTTAAAAACTCTTAAACATCACATTGTGAATTTTGAAGTGTAACAAAATAATAAAAGAGGAAGAGAATGGAATTGATTATATAAATACTTGTCTTGTCTAAACAAACTCATGTCTAGTACCATTGACACTAATGACTTCCAAACTTGTCAGTCCAGATTAGAGTTCTCTTCCTAACCCCAAATCCACATATATCAGGCCTCTACTGGATTTCTCCACCTCAATATACTGTGAGTGTTTCGAACTCAACAAGTTCAAATGAGATTCATCATCACCTCTCATCCTCTCATTTCTCCACACAAATCTTACTTCCTTTCTGCATGCTCTCCCTTGTTAACAGTAACACCATATGCCCAGGATCCAAAGCCAGAAAGATTAGTCTACTTTTTCTTTCTCTGTCTGATTTTCAACTATTATATTAGTTTAGAACCACATCAATGCTACTCCCAACCACATCCCTGCCCATGGGCTACCAGGGTAACCCTTCAAAAATTTAAATATCATCATGTTATTCCAATGTTTACACCTATTTAAAGTTTACCCTTTCCCCAACCCTTCACCCCTGGTAACGATAAGTTTGTTCTTTAAGTGTGTGAGTCTGTTTTGTAAATAAGTGCATTTGTATCTTTTTTTTTTTTTGGAATCTGCATTTAAGTGATATCATGAAATATTTGTCTTTCTCCATCTGAATCAGGGAGTTTGGAATTGACATGCACACACTACTATATTTAAAATGGATAATCCACGAGGACCTACCGTATAGCACAGGGGACTCTTCAATATTATTTAACAATCTAAATGGGGAAAGAGTGCAGGAGACACAGGTTTGATCGCTTGGTGGGGAAGATCCTCTGCAGGAGGAAATGGCAACCCACTCCAGTATTCTTGTCTCGAGAATCTCATGGACAGAGGAGCCTGGCAGGCTGCAGTCCACGGGGTCACAAAGAGTCAGACACAACTGAGTGATTATGGACACACACTATATGTAAAGTAGATAATCAACCAGGACTTGCTGTATAGCACAAGGAACTCTACTCAGGACTCTGTAATAACCTATATGGAAAAAGAACCCGACTACATACATGTATATGTGTAACTGAATCACTTTGCTGAGCACCTGAAACTATGACAACGGGGTTAATCACCCGCACTACAACAGAAAACAAAAGCCAAAAAGAAACAATAAAGGGAGTCCTTCAGGTTAAGAGAAAATGATATGAGAGATGAGCTAAAAAGAAACAATAAAGGGAATCCTTCAGGTTAAGAGAAAATGATATGAGAGATGAGAAATACATGCATAGTTATGAAATAGTTTTCTTGTTAAAATTTATTTTAAATATAATTGACTATTTAGCAAATGTAACAGCAACGTATCATGGGGTTTACTACTATACACAAGGAAAATGTACAACAGTAGCGCACAAGATGGAAGGGGAAAACGTAAGCATGTTTTTGTAAGTTTCTTACATTAAAAGTGAAGTGGTGTGTTACAAAAATAAATAAAGTTTAATCCATAACTGACAGGATAAAATCCAAATCTCTTCATTTATTTTGCTGTCTGGCTCTTTCAGAATGCTGTTTCATCTTTCACCACTCACAGAGAAGCATCATTTTGAAAGAGTTAACATTTTAACATTCAAGAAATCAGTCCTGAATATTCATTGGAATCATTGATGCTGAAGCTGAAACTCCAATACTTTGGTCACCTGATGCGAAGAACTGACTCATTTGAAAAGACCCTGATGCTGGAAAAGATTGAAGGCAGGAGGAGAAGGGGACGACAGGATGAGATTGTCGGATGGCATCATCGACTTGATGAACATGGGTTTGAGTAAGTTACGGGAGGTTACGGGAGTTGTGATGGACAGGGAAGCCTGGTGTGCTACAGTCCATGGGGTCGCAAAGAGCTGGACATGACTGAGTGACTGGACTGAACTGAACATTTTCTGATATATGCACAGTGTTTTACTGGAGTAGAAAATAGCACCCCATTCAAGAATTCTTGCTAGCAAGGTTCAACGGTCAGAGGAGCCAAGTGGGCTACAATCCATGGGGTCACAAAGAACCAGCCATGACTGAGAAATCAAGCACACACACATGCACACACACACAGTATTTTACAGCTTTAAGCTTCCAGAAGGCCCCTTCCCTTTGATTCTTCCAAGGGAATTACTGTTCACTCTGTGGGATGGGACCCCCACTCAGTCATTTCGCCTTCAGGGTCAGTGAAACATAGCTGTCACTCCTCCTCAGTGACACATCCTCTGTCTCTGTCTGTCTGTCTGTCTCTCTTTCTCTGTTTTTCTCCATCTTTGTCTGTGTGTCTCTGTGCCTCTTGGTCTTTGTCTCTCTATCTCTCTACTATCTGTCTTTCTGTGTCTCTCTTTAATAGATAACCAGACATAAACATATCTATCCACAAATACTTCTAATACTGTATCAGCAAGCTGTATTATACTAATTTGTACATCTTTCTCCTCTGCTAGGCTCTGAATTTCCCAAAAGCTGAATCTATAATTTATGTATCTTTGTTTTCCAGCACCTGATGGAGGGCAAAATTAATATCTGTTGAAAGAAAGAATGAGCCTGAGGAAATATGTACAGATTTATTTCTGTACAGCACTACAGCACTTTTTACAATTGCAGTAAAATGGAAATAACATACATATCCATCAACAGAAAACGGATGCTCAGTCAACTGAGTATTATTTAACTAGCACTGCATGTATTTATATGGGCAAATCTCCAAAGCATGATGTTAACCAGAACAAAGCAAGTTGCAGAAACGTACAGCATGTAGAAATTGAAAACACAACAATATTTAGATATGACAAACCTGATTGATGCTTGCAACATTGTTCTTTTGCTATATTTAAAAAGCACATTTTAAATATTTAATGATATAAAATGTTTAAAGACATGCCATAAAAACATAACAAAGTAATAACTCCAACCAGGGACTGAACCCAGGCCTTGGCAATGAGACTGTGGAGTTCTAACCACTGGACCACCAGGAAATTCCCAAGGCCTGTGCTTTTTACACTACTCTATAGCATTGAAAATAATTGAAAAAAAATTGAGATAAATGACAAATTTAGGAAAGCAGAAAGGAATTCTAAATGCAGAAACAGAGGCCAAAGGGGACAAGATAATCAGAAATAGGATACAAGAAGAACAGTAGCTTCAGTGAGACCGTGAAATGGGTGAGCATTCATTCAGGAAGCACCCAGGACTGAGAGTGAGCAAACTCCTCTCCCGAGTTGCATGAACTTCAGATGGTCCAGTAGAGTATTTCCATGCCCCACCCCTTGGAACTTCCTGCCATCGTGAAATTTACTAACCTGGCTTCAAGGAGGAGGAAACCTACCAGAGGGAAAGCTCTGAGCCTAGGATGTTGTGTAATGGGAGTGTGTCTAAAACTTGATAATATGATGGGAGAAGCAGTAGAAAGAAGTTAGTTGGTCAGCTTGCATTTTATGACAAGTAAGTATGAATATTCCAAATTACTGAATTGCTCATTTATCCTGCTTTATATTACAGTGTCCATCATTAAAAGTGTTGCAATATAGACGCTTCAGTTATGACTGTGAAGGTTCATACATCATGCTGGCGGAGAGAGCTTAGTGGACAAAACACCAGCTTTCACCGGCTATGACACTCTGCAGCCAGAAGTTAATATGCTCGTGGCATTGACTCAGCAGCTCATCTTCTGAATGAAGCTAATTCCACAGACTTTACTCAGATGGGTGGAGGGTCCTTCGGACAATGTCTGGGGAAAACATTGCCTATCTTGTCTGGATAATCAAGATTCCTACGACTTTTACAAACTAAAGACTTCCCCCAGCTTCCTGTAAGCATGAGATGCAGGTGAGCCAAAGGCTTTGTCCATATTCTTAAAACTGGGTCCTTAATCTGGCTACTTTCCCCTATTTTATCATTATCTTACACAAAGCCAATTTAGCCTTCCCCTAAACTACTTCTTTATATTTTTATTTTTAAAATTCGTTTTATATTGGAGTATAGTTGATTTACAATGCTGTGTTAGTTTCAGGTGTACAGCAAGGTGACTCATTTATGCATATACATATATCTATTCTTTTCAGATTCTTTTTCCATATAGGTTATTACAGAGTATTGAGTAGAGTTCCTTGTGCTTTACAGTAAGTCCTGGTTGATTATCTATTTTACACAGAGTGTGTGTGCTTAGTAACTCAGTTGTGTCTAACTCTTTGTGACCCCGTGGACTACAGCCTGCCAGGCTCCTCTGTCCATGGGATTCTCAAGGCAAGAACACTGGAGTGGGTTGCCATTTGCTCCTCCAGAGGATCTTCCTGATCCAGGAATTCAAACCTGCATCTCCTTTGTCTCCTGCATTGCAGGCAATTTCTTTACCCACTGAGCCATGTTAATCCCAACCTTCTAATTTATCCCTCCCCCTTATCTTTCTCCTTTCTTACTATATTTTAGATGTCTATCATAGTCTCCTTATTTTCTTCATCCTGCTCTAAGTTTTGATCTTAATAATTTTATGCCCAACCTAGATAGCATATTGAAAAGCAGAGACATTACTTTGCCAACAAGGGTCCATCTAGTCAAGGCTATGGTTTGTCCAGTGGTCATGTATGGATGTGAGAGTTGGACTGTGGAGAAAGCTGAGTGCCGAAGAATTGATGCTTTTGAACTGTGGTGTTGGAGAAGACTCTTGAGAGTCCCTTGGACTGCAAGGAGATCCAACCAGTCCATTCTGAAGGAGATCAGCCCTGGGATTTCTTTGGAAGGAATGATGCTAAAGCTGAAACTCCAGTACTTTGGCCACCTCATGCGAGGAGTTGACTCATTGGAAAAGACTCTGATGTTGGGAGGGATTGGGGGGCAGAAGGAGAAGGGGACAACAGAGGATGAGATGGTTAGATGGCATCACTGACTCAATGGACCTGGGTCTGAGTGAACTCCGGGAGTTGGTGATGGACAGGAAGGCCTGGCATGCTGCGATTCATGGGGTCGCAAAGAGTCGGACACGACTGAGTGACTGAACTGAACTGAATCTTTAAAATAAATCCATTCATCTACCTAGTGACATGAACTGATTTTTTATAAACACATCTTTCACTTTTATGGCTTTATCAATTTACAATGACAAAGTAGGAAGTTTAGTAGTCATAAAAATAATGTTATCTCTAAGCAAATCAACCAATATCTTAGACTAACAATTTCATCCTTATAAAAGTATTCTTACATATTTATCAGCTAAGTTTATATCAATTTGAAGAAATCCTTGCTCCAATTGTAATCTCAAGATTACACAATTATAGTACACATTTACTGAGTACCACTATGGGTCAGATACTGTTCTAAGCACTTGGCTAGAAAAAGAGCCAACAACAACAAAACCCAGCCTTGTCCCTGCTCTAGTCTAGTGAAGGTGACAGACAACCATACACAGGTGTTGAGTGCTATAAGCATGGTACAGGAAAATACCCTAGAAACAGACTCATGCTTCCTGTGAACTCAGCGGTAGCTATAGAGACTTGAACTTCTTATTTCTAAATGCAGTTTGACAATGTGATTTTCATATTTGAGTTTCTGTGTGTTAGTCACTCATTCATGTCCTGACTCTTTGCGACCTCATGGATTGTAGCCCACAAGGCTCCTCTGTCCATGGAATTCTCCAGGCAAGAATACTGGAGTGGGTAGCCATTCCCTTTTCCAGGGAATCTTCCCGACCCAGGGATCGAACCTTTGCCTCATTATGTCTCCTGCATTGGCAGGCAGGTTCTTTACCACGAGTGCTACTTGGGAAGCAGTCTGACGATCTGATTTTCAAGTCTGAGCTTCTAAATTAGTCCAATTCTTGATTTTTGAAAGTAGATATTTAAAAGGTAAGGGATGCATAGTTAAACCTATGGGAATTTGAGAAACTGGAGGGGTGAGGTTAATATAAGCTAATTTTATTCATGCCCCAGGATATTCACAAAATGATTTCCTTTTTTCCCTTTTTCTTGTTCAAGCCCATTCTGAGATTTCATCACTACATTCTGTACTGTCATTTCTCAAACATTATTAAACTTTCTGATACATTACGCCCTGTTCCTCCTTCTACTGTTCCCAACCTTTAGATGCAACTGCTTCCACATATGCTGACATCTTCCTTATGATAACAATCCAGCCCTCCCTGTTTCAGCAACTCTGCTATTAGATCACTATCTCCTTCTTTAATACCCACTGCTAATTGTATTTGTGTGTTCCCCACACATGATGATGCGGTCATTTTAGAAATATTTCTTTCTTATCGTCTGGTTATATGGAATTTCTTTTTTACATTAATTTATACTTTACCGTCATTTACTAATATCTACATATTTTACCCTTAAATCTCCAGGTGTTTATTAAGGAAGTGAAAATGTAGCAATCTATAGTTATTTCTTATAATTCTCAATTTTCTTCCCAGAAATTTCCCATTATCCAAATATTTATTTCTTGGGGATGATGGGAGGACTTTGTATAGGGCAGTCTTCCAGCTTTCAGAATACTTTAGTATCTATTAATAGTTGGAGGCATTAGGACTAGAATATAAGGCAGGAGCAAGACCAGATTGCACTGCTTTCATTCAAAATGTCTTCCCCCTCAGAATAAGGATGGAGTGTGTCCAGCTGGCTGTTTGCAGTAGCTGCACACCTGACTGGCGCCCTCTGTTGGTAAAAGGCTATCCTGAGCAGGATGGCTGCAGCTTCTAGAGTCTCCACAGAGGCTCTACCGCTAGGGGTCTGAGTACCTTCTGGCTTGGTGGTTCAGAGGGTGAAGAATCAGCCTACAATGCAAGAGACCTGGGTTAGATCCCTGGGTGGGGAAGATCCTCTGGAGAAAGGAATGGCTACCCACTCCAGTATTCTTGCCTGGAGAATTCCATGGACAGAGGAGCCCGACAGGCTACTGTTCAAGCAGTTCAAAAGAGTCGGACATGACCGATGGACTAACACTTTCACTTGTTCATTTTATATAGGCTTGGCTCCTCCTTTCCCTTCTCTTATTTTCCTTTGTCTTTTTCTGTCTTATTTTTAACCCCTGTATTCAGTTCTGATTTGTTGTTTTTGTTCACTCAGTCATATCTGACTCTGCGACCCCATAGACCGCAGCATGCCAGGATTCCCTGTCCTCCACCATCTCCTGGAGCTTGCTCAAACTCATGTCCATTGAGTCGGTGATGCCATCCAACCATCTTGTCCTCTGTCGTCCCCTTCTCCTCCTGCCCTCAATCTTTCTCAGCATCAGGGTCTTTTCAAATGAGTCAGCTCTTCCCATCAGGTGGCCAAAGTACTGTAGCTTCAGCTTCAGCATCATTCCTTCCAATGAACATTCAGGATTGATTTCCTTTAGGATTGACTGGTTTGATCTCCTTGCAGTCCAAGGGACTCTCTAGAGTCTTCTCCAACACCATAGTTTGAAAGCATCAATTCTTAGGTGCTCAGCCTTACTTATAGTCCAACTCTCACATCCATACATGACTACTGGAAAAAACACAGTTTTGACTAGATGGACTTTTGTTGGCAAAGTAATGTCTCTGCTTTTTAATATGCTGTCTAGGTTTGTCATAGCTTTTCTTTCAAGAAGCAAGCATCTTTTAATGTCATAGCTGCAGACACTACCTGCAGTGATTTTGTATCCCCCCGAAATAAATTCTCTCACTGTTTCCGTTGTTTTCCCATCTATTTGCCATTAACTGATGGGATGGGATGCCATGATCTTAGTTTTCTGAATGTTGAGTTTTAAGCCAACTTTTTCACTCTCCTCTTTCTCCTTTATCAAAAGGCTTTTTAGTTCACCCTGCCGTAAGGGTGGTGTCATCACATATCTGAGGTTATTGATATATCTCCCGGCAATCTTGATTCCAGCTTGTGCTTCATCCAGCTCAGCACTTCACATGATGTACTCTGCACAGAAGTTAAACAAGCAGGGTGACAACATACAGCCTTGATGTACTCCTTTCCCAGTTTGGAACCAGTCAGTTGTTCCATGTCTGGTTCTATCTGTTGTTTCTCCACCTGAATACAGGTTTCTTGGGAGATAGGCAAGGTGGTCTGGTATTCCCATCTCTTTCAGAATTTTCCACAGTTTGTTGTGATTCACACAGTCAAAGGCTTTAGCATAGTAAATGAAGAAGTAGAAGTAGATGTTTTCTGGAACTCTCTTGCTTTTTCTATGATCTAATGGATGTTGGTAATTTTATCTCTTGTTCCTTTGCCTTTTACAAAGTTCTGATTTAAGCCTTTACAAAGGAGCATACGGTGAGTCCATAGCAGGAACTCAAGAACGTATACTTGTGACATAAGCTTTGATTTAGTCACAAAGAATGTCAGTGGTTCTGAAAAGAGGATTTTGATCACACATTTGTCATTTTTTTATCAAAATTTAAAAAAACATGAACTGAATGAACACTGAGGGATGTTACTCCACTACAATAAAATATGCATTTAATGTCATAATTGGTAAATGGGAAATGAGTTCAATGGTGAAACAGTCTTTACAAGTTGGTAATACTGGAGCCCAGATAATTACCATGATGTGATCACTGACCTAGAGCCAGACATCCTGGAATGTGAAGTCAAGTGGGCCTTAGAAAGCATCACTACGAACAAAGCTAGTGGAGGTGATGGAATTCCAGTTGAGCTATTTCAAATTCTGAAAGATGATGCTGTGAAAGTGCTGCACTCAACATGCCAGCAAATTTGGAAAACTCAGCAGTGGCCACAGGACTGGAAAAGGTCAGTTTTCATTCCAATCCCAAAGAAAGGCAATGCCAAAGAATGCTCAAACTATCGCACAATTGCACTCATCTCACACGCGAGTAAAGTAATGCTCAAAATTCTCCAAGCCAGGCTTCAGCAATACATGAACAGTGAACTTCCTGATGTTCAAGCTGGTTTTAGAAAAGGCAGAGGAACCAGAGATCAAATTGCCAACATCCGCTGGGTCATGAAAAAGCAAGAGAGTTCCAGGAAAACATGTATTTCTGCTTTATTGACTATGCCAAAGCTTTTGACTGTGTGGATCACAATAAACTGTGGAAAATTCTGAAAGAGATGGGAATACCAGACCACCTGACCTGCTATGCAGAAACCTCTATGCAGGTCAGGAAGCAACAGTTAGAACTGGACATGGAACAACAGACTGGTTTCAAATAGGAAAAGGGGTACATCAAGGCTGTATATTATCACCCTGCTTATTTAACTTATATGCAGAGTACATCATGAGAAATGCTGGACTGGAAGAAACACAAGCTGGAATCAAGATTGCCGGGAGAAATATCCATAACCTCAGATATGCAGATGACACCACCCTTATGGCAGAAAGTGAAGAGGAACTCAAAAGCCTCTTGATGAAAGTGAAAGAGGAGAGTGAAAAAGTTGGCTTAAAGTTCAACATTCAGAAAATGAAGATCATGGCATCTGGTCCCATCACTTCATGGGAAATAGATGGGGAAACAGTGGAAACAGTGTCAGACTTTATTTTTTTGGGCTCCAAAATCACTGCAGATGGTGACTGCAGCCATGAAATTAAAAGATGCTTACTCCTTGGAAGGAAAGTTATGACCAACCTAGACAGCATATTCAAAAGCAGAGACATTACTTTGCCAACAAAGGTCTGTCTAGTCAAGGCTATGGTTTTTCCTGTGGTCATGTATGGATGTGAGAGTTGGACTGTGAAGAAGGCTGAGCGCCAAAGAATTGATGCTTTTGAACTGTGGTGTTGGAGAAGACTCATGAGAGTCCCTTGGACTGCAAGGAGATCCAACCAGTCCATTCTGAAGGAGATCAGCCCTGGGATTTCTTTGGAAGGAATGATGCTGAAGCTGAAACTCCAGTACTTTGGCCACCTCAGGTGAAGAGTTGACTCATTGGAAAAGACTCTGATGCTGGGAGGGATTGGGGACAGGAAGAGAAGGGGACAACAGAGGATGATATGGCTGGATGGCATCACTGACTTGATGGACGTGGGTCTGGGTGAACTCCGGGAGTTGGTGATGGACAGGGAGGCCTGGCGTGCTGAGATTCATGGGGTCGCGAAGAGTGGGACACGACTGAGCCACTGAACTTAACTGAACTGAATACTGGAGCCAACAGCACCTTTTAAAGATAACGTAATTTCATTCTGTCTAAAGTTAGAGATAAACCGGGAAGATCGCTCTAATTTCTCTCTGCTCACCAAATCCTGAAAGTGGTGTGTGAACCCTAGTATTTCTAAAAAGGAGTCGGTATTTGTCTCTGCTAATATATCAGCTGCTGCACAGCATTTTACTTAATGTTGACCTATGGTATACAAACTTTTATTGCCTCTCTAAACATCTGATGTCTTAGTTGTGTCAACTCAGTTCAAAAATTTGCATTTGATATCTCTTGAATATAATTTTTCAGAAAAACAGGAAATGTGATTAGCTTTACCAGTTTACTGGTGACTTCATGAAAATGTAATATTTCTATTTTTACTCTACAAAGAGGCAAATTACTCCACCTGGAATCATCACATATATATTCTGAGTTCCAGAGAAGGGTCTATATTATTTAAAAAGTGAGTTAAACTTGATTGAAACTAATTTAAACTATTATCATTCTCTTCATCAAACTCAATTTCTTCTGGAACTTTTACCCTCCCTTTGTAGTTTGTAAATATTCAACAATTTAACTGTAAAGTCTTGAAATTATCAGTAACATCTAATTGATAAACAAAGTGAAAAATGCCCCCATTCAAGCCTTGGATAAAACAAGAAGAGTCACAGTTGTCTGTAATGCAGAAATACTACATGGCAAGAGTAAAGCTAGAAGTGAAGGGTAGAATTACTTTGTACGTTTGAATATAAAACAAATGAAGGGAAAATTGAGATTCATTAAATAGAAGTGCATAACTACTCTCTCTGTTTCTACTCTTACTGTTCTAGAATCAATTCTCCTTGACACAATATAAGTAATATTTTAAAAACATAAGCCAAACCATATTGATCTTTTGCTCACAGCCATCCTTGGCTTATATGAAAGTCCGTGGAGGGTTTACAAGATCCTACATGAGGTAGCCCTGACTACCTTTTCAACAGCATTTCCTACCAGTCTCCTCTTAACTTATTCATGTTTGGAACCAATTACACCTTCAAAGTAATTGTCAAAGTACACGTTCATTCTTGTGCTTAATCTGTTATTCCAAAGACTGTTTTGGTTTCCCATAATGAAGTAACAAATGCTAACACAGGCATAATGGACCAATATCATGATTACCAAAAGACAGAATGGAAGTTAGTTGTACATATACCTAATTCTTCCAAGAAGCTATTCTTATAGACATGTCAGCAACCAGGGAAGGAATTAGTCTGCTGATGTGACATTTCAACAAATAACAGGCACTGAAGACTTACCTGCAGCAACTATGATAACATCTGCCAACAGAGTATGGATCTTCAGTTGCTCTTTGGGGGTATATCTGTGAGCTATTGTCACAGTTGCATCACCTGGAATGCAGAATAACTTCTATTAGTAATTACTGAGTTTTTTTTTTTTTTTATGAGGCTTCAATTCTAGAGGAGTTCCAGTAACATCCTAAGAATAGTAAAATTGCTTTGAAATTATCAAAACACTTTGCAAGCAAAAGCTAGATATGGAAATCTAGTGACTCAAAATATTGCACCCTTCAGTTGACCAGTAGAAAGTCAAATGAGACCAAATGAAAGAATGTGCTGTTCATTATAGGAGATTTCCAAGTAGAGTCCAAGAAACCAAGGATTTGAAAGTTTTATATTGACAGGCCAATACATAGAGCAGGGCACACTCACTGGCTTGATAATAAGATATATAAATATTGAAAGCAACAAAGTAAGTGCAGTGAAAATGGGACAGTGTGCTGTGGAAACACAGGTGAGAGAGTGATTTGCCTCACTTCATGGCAAATGAAAGGGGAAAAAGTGGAAGCAATGGCAGGTTTTATTTTCTTGGGCTTCAAAATCACTGTAGATGGTGACTGAAGACATGAAATTAAAAGATGCTTGCTCCTTGGAAGGAAAGCTATGACCAACCTAGACAGTGTATTAAAAAGCAGAGACATCATCTTGCCTACAAAGATCCATATGGTCAAAGCTACGGTTTTTCCAGTAGTCACGTATGGATTTGAGAGTTGGACCATAAAGAAGGCTGAAGAATGGAGGCTTTCAAATTGTGGTCCTGGAGAAGACTCTTGAGAGTCCTTTGGAGAGTAAGGAGATCAAAGTAGTCAATCGTAAGGGAAATCAACCCTGAATACTCATTGGAAGGATTGATGCTGAAGCTGAAGCTCCTGTACTTTGGCCACCTGATACAAAGAGCTGACTCATTGGAAAAGACCCTGATGCTGGGAAAGACTGAAGGAAAAAGGAGAAGGAGGTAGCAGAGGATGAGATGATTAGATAGCATCACTGACTCAGTGTACATGAATTTGAGCAAACTCCTGGAGAGACTAAAGGACAGGGAAGCCTGGTGTGCAGCAGTCCACGAAGTCACAAAGAGTCAGAAACAACAACAGCTGAGGAGATGTCAAAGAAGGCTTCCTAAAGGAGTCAAACACATTTTTAGCTCATGAAGTATGAACAAGAGTATACTAATCAGGGAAAGAATAAAAGGGCATTTCAAGTCAAAAGGATAGCAGGAAAAAGTGGATCAACTTTGAAATTATATGTTCAGGAAATGATGACATGGTCTAGGATATAACAGGAAGTACTCCATGCTTTAATAAAGTGATGTAGGAATAAGACGAGTTGGCAGTATGAGGGATACCAGAGCTTAATGTGTGAGCCAAGGAAAGGGAAGGAGAGAAAGGCAGTGATGAGAGCAGTTAAAGGAAGGACTTCCAGTAAGAACATGGATGTGTTAAACAGGATCTTCTATCTGCTCCTCCCAGATAACATGCAAAATTACCCAGTTAATGACAACAACAAAAACTGTACAATCCTTCTTTTTAGCAAAAGTAGAAGACATATTTTTCACAGACTCCAAAAATACGTAACAGTACCCAGGTGCGCAGAGTTAGTAGATATCACACAGGGAGAAAGGCAGAAAGAAGTTCAAACAATAACAAAATGGCCAGTAGTGATGGATCTCTGAAAAATGATTACAAAAATATACTTCCTGAAGGTGAAGGAGGTCATAGCAAATTGCAAAATCTCTCTCTCCTATTGCATGTAGGAATAAAGGCAGAAGAAGCCCTCTTGCACCTCACATAGTTCACAGTGAATGGTAACACAAAGACTCGGAGGAGCCGTTTGAGAAGGAAATGGTTTGACTCTGTGAAGGTGGTGAAGAAAAAAATCTGAAGGCTGCCCAGAATATCCTCCCCAAACCCTAGCAGAAGTATCTTGCAAACATCAGATTCAAGAAAATCCAACTCACTTCATGATAAGTAATCTAAAAAAGGACTTTAAACAGTATCCATAATACTATATAGGGGCTTCCCTGATGGCTCAAGACCTTCTAGACTAATATCCAAAAAAGATGTCCTTTTCATTATAGGGGACTGGAATGCAGAAGTAGGAAGTCAAGAAAGACCTGGAGTAACAGGCAAATTTGGCCTTGGAGTACAGAATGAGGCAGGGCAAAGGCTAATAGAGTTCTGCCAAGTGAATGCACTGGTCATAGCAAACACCCTCTTCCAACAACACAAGACAAGACTCTACACATGACATCATCAGATGGTCGACACCGAAATGAGATTGATTATATTCTTTGCAGCCAAAGATGGAGAAGCTCTATACAGTCAGCAAAAACAAGACTGGGAGCTGACTGTGGCTCGGATCATGAACTCCTTATTGACAAATTCAGACTTAAATTGAATAAAGTGGAGAAAACCACTAGACCATTCAGGTATGACCTAAATCAAATCCCTTATGACTATACAGTGGAAGTGAGAAATAGATTTAATGGACTAGATCTGATAGACAGAATGCCTGATGAACTATGGATGGAGGTTTGTGTCATTGTAGAGGAGACAGGAATCAAGACCATCCCCAAGAAAAAGAAATGCAAAAAAGCAAAATGGCTGCCTGAAGAGGCCTTACAAATAGCTGTGCAAAGAAGGGAAGTGAAAAGCAAAGGAGAAAAGGAAAGATATACCCATTTGAATGCAGAGTTTCAAAGAATAACAAGGAGAGATAAGAAAGCCTTCCTCAGTGATCAATGCAAAGAAATAGAGGAAAACAACAAAATGGGACAGACTAGAGATCTCTTCAAGAAAATTAGACACCAAGGGAACATTTCATGCAAAGATGGGCTCGATAAAGGAAAGAAATGGTAGGGAACTAACGGAAGCAGAAGATATTAAAAGAGGTGGCAAGAATACACAGAAGAACTGTACAAAAAAGATCTTCATGACCCAGATGATCACGATGGTGTGATCACTCACCTAAGGCCAGACATCCTGGAATGTGAAGTCAAGTGGGCCTTAGGAAGCATCACTATGAACAAAGCTAGTGGAGGTGATGGAATTCCAGTGGAGCTACTTCAAATCCTGGAAGATGATGCTGTGAAAGTGCTGCACTCAATATGCCAGCAAATTTAGAAACCTCAGCAGTGGCCACAGGACTGGAAAAGGTCAGTTTTCATTCCAATCCCAAAGAAAGGCAATGCCAAAGAATGCTCAAACTAACACACAATTCCATTCATCTCACACGCTAGTAAAGTAATGCTTAAAATTCTCCAAGCCAGGCTTCAGCAATACATGAACTGTGAACTTCCAGATGTTCAAGCTGTTTTTAGAAAAGGCAGAGGAACCAGAGGTCAAATTGCCAACATCCACTGGATCATCAAAAAAGCAGGAGAGTTCCAGAAAAATATCTATTTCTGTTTTATTGACTACGTCAAAGCCTTTGACTGTGTGGATCATAATAAACTGTGGAAAATTCTTCAAGAAGTGGGAATACCAGACCACCTGACCTGCCTCTTGAGAAACCTATATGCAGGTCAGGAAGCAACAGTTAGAACTGGACATGGAACAACAGACTGGTTCCAAATAGGAAAAGGAGTATGTCAAGGTTGTATATTGTCACCCTGCTTATTTAACTTCTATGCAGAGTACATCATGAGAAACGCTGGGCTGGAGGAAGCACAAGCTGGAATAAAGATTTCCAGGAGAAATATTAATAACCTCAGATATGCAGATGATACCACCCTTATGGCAGAAAGTGAAGAGGAACTAAAGAGGTTCTTGATGAAAGTCAAAGAAGAGAGTGAAAAAGTTGGCTTAAAGCTCAACATTCAGAAAACTAAGTTCATGGCATCTGGTCCCATCACTTCATGGGAAATAGATGGGGAAACAGTAGAATCAGTGGCTGACTTTATTTTTCTGTGCTCCAAAATCACTGCAGATGGTGACTGTAGCCATGAAATCAAAAGACGCTTACTCCCTGGAAGGAAAGTTATGACCAACCTAGACAGCATATTAAAAAGCAGAGACATTACTTTGCCAACAAAGGTCCGTCTAGTCAAGGCTATGGTTTTTCCAGTGGTCATGTATGGATGTGAGAGTTGGACTATAAAGAAGGCTGAGCGCTGAAGACTTGATGCTTTTGAACTGTGGTGTTAGAGAAGACTCTTGAGATACCCTTGTACTGCAAGGAGATCCAACCAGTCCATTCTAAAGGAGATCAGTCCTGGGTGTTCATTGGAAAGATTGATTTTGAAGCTTAAACTCTAATATTTTGGCTACCTGATGCAAAGAGCTGGCTCATTTGAAAAGACCCTGATACTGGGAAAGATTGAGGGCAGAAGGAGAAGGGGACGACAGAGGATGAGATGGTTGATGGCATCATTGATTCAATGGACATGGGTTTGGGTGAACTCTGGGAGTTGGTGATGGACAGGGAGGCCAGGTGTGCTGCAGTTCATGGGGTCGCAGAGAGTCGGACACGACTGAGCGACTGAACTGAACTAAACCAATGAATCAGAATCTATCTGCAATGCAGGGGACCCAGGTTTGATCCCAGGGTTGGGAAGATCCCCTGGAGAAGGCAATGGCAACCCAATCCAGTATTCTTGTCTGGAGAATTCCATGGACAGAGGAGCCTGGCCGGCCACAGTCCACTGGGGTCACAAAGAGTCGGATACAACTGAGCCACTAACACTTTCATAATACTATATATACGGATCAGCCCTGGGGAATTTTGATATTAGTGGTTGTTGCATGACTGTACATTTGTCTAAATTCATGGAACTAAATACCAAAAAAAGTGAATTTTACTCTATGTAACTGTTTAAATAAATTTTATTCTATGCAAATGTTTAAGTAAACAAAAATGCCCGACACAAGGTCAAAACACCAAAAAATAATTTTAAGAATTTACCAACAAAGTAATAAACTCAACAGAAAAATGTTATGGAAACGTTGAATGCTATGACCAAACACAATGCCAAACTCTTGCTAGAACACATTGCCACTCATAATTCACGATTTGAATGATCAGTGCTTGAGTTACCAAGACAAATAGAATTCTTATTAATGGTAAGCTGGATGACAATATAAAACCTATTCTAAGGCAATGGCACTCCAGTACTCTTGCCTGGAAAATCCCATGGACAGAGGAGCCTGTTGAGCTGCAGTCCATGGGGTCGCTAAGAGTCGGGCATGACTGAGCAATTTCACTTTCACTTTCTTGCATTGGAGAAGGAAATGGCAACCCACTCCAGTGTTCTTGCCTGGAGAATCCCAGGGATGGGGGAGCCTGGTGGGCTGCCATCTATGGGGTCGCACAGAGTCGGACACGACTGAAGTGACTTAGCAGCAGCAGCACTGTTAAAAAATCAACTTAGCAATTTTTATTATTTTATTTTATTGCTGATTTTAGCACAATTTTCCCTTAATAATGATGAATCTTGTTTGTGATGGAGTCACTCATTCTTTCTTCAATCACTGCACTGTTAGTCACCCCATGCCTGCTTCCATAATTCTGCTCTCTTGACTCCCACAAGACTGAGCTCCTTTTTTCTTCCAAATTCCTTTGCCATTTCTATCCTCTCCTTGTCACCTATTTCCCAAGGTTCTATGATTTTCCATTCCATACCATTTCCCTTGGAACATATGAATGGCTCCTATACCTTTAGAAGTGATATTTTCTCATATGACTTCCAAACAGACTCTGTTAACTCTATTCTTATTCTTTTACTCAAGATCTACTTGTCCAAGTGCCACACATAAATATAAATAGAGGATACATGAACTAAAACCCAAATTCCTTCACTCATTGTGTCCTCCTTCATGTCTGCAAATGCCACTGCAAACCTGCTATCCTGCCTATGTTATCTACTCTTATAATGGCACCACCTTCCTTGGTATTTTCTGCCCAGAAACTTGGCATCATCTATGAAGTCCCTCCTCCCTTCACCATCAACTGGGGTCTAACATCACAAAGTCTAGTTAGAACAGAAGCCGTGTCCTTTGTATCAGTTTTCTTTTCAAAGTCTTGCTCAGTATCTTGCATATACTGAGAGAATTCTCAGTAGCTATTTATTAAACAAATATTATTAAAGACATGTAGTTACTAAAAGTAAGTACAAGCTGTAAACAGTCAACATATGTAAAGTATATGTTTAGAACCATCCCCAGGCACCAGAATTATGAAGCATCCTCCCATCTCTATCTTAATACAGTTTTCCTATGTTTAGAAAACTTCCCTTAGGTGTTAACAGCCCACTCAAGCATTCTCTTGTTCCAAATGAGAGACCCCTGGGACTTCCCTGGTGGTCTAGTGGATAAGACTCTATGTTCCCAATGAAGGGGCCCGGGCTCAATCCCTGGTCAGGGAACTAAATCCCACATGCCACAACTAAGCCTGTGTGCTGCAATTGCCGAGCCCACCTGTGGCAAGTAGAGAAGTGCACGCACCACAGCCAACAGCCCGAGTGCCCTGAGTGGGTCAATGAAGATCCAGCACAGCCAAAAAAATAATAATTAAAAAACCACCAAATGAGAGCATCCCAAATCCTTGCAAAAACCAAAATTAAAACCAAAATGAAACCAAAACCTCCCACTTCATCATTACTAATGATTTCATTAAGGAACTGAGTGATACATAGTTCAGTGAGTTATATACACATATTATTAACAACCTATAAAGCTTCAAGCAAAAGAAAAAAAATTGAGATAAATTTCAATCACCATGGAAAGATCTTTTAGATAACTCCACTTCTTAATTAATACTATCTAGTTAATTTATTTTTTAACTCCTGACTGTGGCTAGGAATAGTCATGTCAATATCAAAGTCTTTTTTAAACTTGATGGATCCGTTTCTGACTGTTGCACAAACTATGGGAAGGTTTTTAACCTACTATTCATTAGAGTATATGATGACAGCAAAAGAGAAGTGAACCAAGGGAGTTAAAAATAAATGTGTTCAAATAATGCCTCAGACTCTTCTGCATTTGCCCTTGGATACCTGTTCCTGGAGGGACTCCTGTGGTGGTCTGGTTGTCCTCTGGTTAAGACTCCATGCTCCCAATGCAGGGGACCAGGTTTGATCCCTGACAGAGGAACTAGATCCCATATGCCACAATTCAAGATCCTGCATGCTGCAGCTAGAAGATCGAGCATGCCACAACTAAGACAGCACAGCCAAATCAATAAAGAAAAAATATTTTGAACGTCCCTGGTGGCTCAGCTGGTAACAAACCTGCCTGCCAGTGCAGGTAGATGCAAGAGATGCAGGTTCGATCCCTGAGTCATGAAGATCCCGTGGAGAAGGAAATGGCAACCCCCTCTAGTATTCTTGCCTGGAGAATCCAATGGACAGAGGAACCTGGCAGGCTACAGTCCATGGGTTCACAAAACGTTGGGCACAATTTAGTGACTAAACAACAAAACCCTATCCCTTTTCCTAAGAACTAGCTGTCCTAACCCTACTCTTATTTGACCTGTCTTACTCAGCATTGTGAAAATTTCGTCATTTCTGTTTTCAATTCTGGTGTTCCATCACTTTTCTTCAGTGAATTCCAGGGCTTGCTGCAGCTAGTCACCTCTAGTGCCTTAGCTTTTTCCCTAGGATAATCAGAACCAACAAGTTACCACAGCCACTCCACAGAATGATGCATATCTTTGACACTCAGATGACTTTTTCTCACACTCAGTTTTATCCTCTTAGTGTGCATATGATAACAGCCTGGGCTCAGGCCTCCTTTTCTCTATCACACAAATCTAGGTAAAAATGTTTTATAAGAAGAGTCTTAAGCAACTTTATTGTGCCTAGTGTTTTACATCATATTTGTAAGATATAATAAGAACGAAAGACTGAGGACCTATCTCCTAGAATCATAGAGCTCTGTTAGAACTTAATAATTAGCTGCTGGGCAAGAAATGCTTCTGACTATATAAGAGTCTGCAGTCAATCCAGGATTATTCACTGGGAGCCAGCCCCCTGCGCAATCTTCTAGGCTATCATTGCCTCTGTGATTTATGCAAAATTGCAGATTGTAGCAAAGGGTTGGTGCTAACTAACACAGAGTGCCAACTGAGGAAATAATTTTTGAGGTTAGAAATGCTAAGACAACACAATATGATTCATTTTAGAGTATCATTTTTTTTGTTAGAATTACCTAAATGAGGGATTTACTTTTGTCAGGCATTTCATTTATTCAACAACCAAGAAATAATCCCAGGGCCATGCCAAGTAATGGAGACACACAATTCTCTACTCTCACATAAAAACAGATCTGTGAATCGGAACTGTAATACAGTGTGATAATTCCACATTAAAAGGAGATATAAGTTACAGAACTGGCAGAGAGAACCATGATCTACTTTAGCTAAGAACCACACAGGGGCACTTAAAGCTCTTAGAGACAGATTCTTAATGTGAGCAGGAATTTAGCTTGCTTCTGCTTCAATTCCCTTATGCTTTTCCTATCTTTTCCAACTAATAAGTTATTTTCCATAAAAATAATTATGGGTATTTTATTTAGCTCAAACTGTTAGAAAGTCCTTCATATAATAGCAAAACTCTACCTTTTTGCTATGATCCTAGATCTATCTTCCTCAACAACACAGGGCAAGTCTCATCTTCTTTATCCATAAGGCAAATCTTCAAACCTGTATGTTTGTGCCTGCATCAGCAGATGAAGCAAAATGGCAAATCCAGTAGGAGCTAGAATCTCACACGTAGGGTATTGCTTTGTCAGCTTCTCTGGATAAGGGAAAATTGCATCATTCCTGATACATTTAACTTATACCAGGGTCTGGCTTAAGGGAAAAAATCAAGGAAATAGCAAAGAAGGAAAACTTCTTTTTGTCAAGAAGGAAAACTCAGTACTCATCAACAGAACAGCACTATATAGAAAAATGAAGCCTGAGTTCTGTTTTAAGACAAATGACTCCAGAGGCCTAAAGGTTCTGAATTTGAATATATATTTCTTTCTCTCTTCATAAGCTGCTATTTTATATCTTTAAGCATGAAACAGAAAAACAAAACCCTTTCTACTAAGAAATGCTCCATGGAAGCTACATGGGCAGAACCAAAGCATATATGATAAAAACAACCCTTATGGAAGAACTTACTACACAACTAGCACTGTTCTAGTTATATATATTAACTCATAACAATCCTCACCAAACACTGTAAGTGTATTTTTTGTGAGGTTGAAACTAACATTATTTACATTATATAAATGAGAAAAGTGAGAAAACACAAAGATCCCATAATTTGTCCAAGGTCATAAATCTATATAAGAGCCAGAATTCAAACTGATCCAGTCCAGCTCTTGAGGCCAAGCTCCTCGTCACTTCACTGCACAGCCTCCACATGGGACAGAAAGGAAAGGAGGTCCGAGCAGTAGAAGCAGAGCTGGCACACACTGTGTTTTCACTTTGGTCAGCAGAATAGCATTTCTGGGATTATGCTGATACTAGGGAGGCCAGGGAGGGATCTCGATGACTCGATGATCTCTTTTTCCTTAGGCATAAAGTCTGCCTTCAAATCCCACCCAGAATACACCGGTAGTACTGATGAGAGCACATCTGACGGAAAACATGTGCCTCTAACACAAAAAAAGACAGTTTAGGCTTTAATTTTTGTGTGTACTCAGTTGATCTACTGTCTCTGACTCTTCATGACCCGATGGACTGTGGCCCTACCAGGCTCCTTTGTCCATGACATTTTCCAGGGAGGAATACTGGAGTAGGTTGCCATTTCCTCCTCCAGGGGATCTTCTTGTAAAATAATCTCTAGCCAATTTTTCCAAGTGGGAAGCAAGGAGATCAAAACAGTCAATCCTAAAGGAAATCAATCCTGAATATTCACTGGATGCTGAAGCTGAAGCTCCAATACTTTGGTCACCTGATGTAAAGAGCTGACTCACTGGAAAATACCCTGATGCTGGGAAAGATTGAAGGCAGGAGGAGAAGGGGAGGACAGAGGATGAGATGGTTAGATAGGATCACCAACTCAATGGACATGAGTTTGGGCAGGTTTTGGGAGATGGTGAAGGACAGGGAAGCCTGGCGCACTGCAGTCATGGGGTCGCAAAGAGTTGGACATGACTTAGTGACTGAACAACAACAACAATTTTCCTAGATCTTAAAATAATATTGTACTCTCTTGGCTCCTGAATTCCATTTACTATAAGTTTTTTGTTTCAATTTCAGCTGCTTTTTATTTAAATAACTTTAGATGTAGTTACAGAGCACTCAGATCTAAGCCTTCTTTTCATATTTTAAATGGGCCAGACTTTAACCTGGCATCTGGTCAAGACTAGGCTGGTTTGATTTGCTGTTTATCAGTCTGTCAGTTATCTTTCAAACACTTTGGGTTGCTAGGTGGATGCAAACTAAGGAATATGGTTTCACATTTAGTCAAATACCATTTCAATCTCACTCCTTTTACGTCTATCTCAAATTTCTTTTGTGAGAAAGAGTATTAGGAAAGACTTACTGAATCATAACCACCTATTGCTCTAGATAATTAAAAATATATGCCCCTGGTTTCAGCCAAAAATTATTGAATTTAACTCATGGACTCATCATCCAACAAAGATAAGACATAAATGAGCAAATAAGTCTATAATAAAAATTTACATAAGAATAAATGCTATGAGTTAAGAAGCACAGAATAAGTGAATAAAGAGCAACAGGATAGGTGCTATTTTGATAAGGTGGTCAGGTGCAGCCTGTGGAGATAACATCTGAACAGAAACCAGAAGTAGTGAGGAAATAAATTATGTAAATAATTACAAAAAAGAGCACTGTAGGCAAAAGGAAAGCCAAGAACAAAGATCTGACACATGAGCATGTACGACATGTTCTAGGAAAGCAAAAGGCAGGTGTGGCTGGAGGGTAGTGAGGAAGCTAAGAATGGTGAAGTGAAGTGAAAGTTGCTTCGTGACCCCATGGACCATACAGTCCATGGAACTCTCTAGGCCAGAATACCAGAGTGGGTAGCCTTTCCCTTCTCCAGGGGATCTTCCCAACCCAGGGATCGAACCCAGGTCTCCCATGGAGATAACACCTGAACAGAAACCAGAAGGAGTGAGGAAATAAGTTACTCAAATGACTACATAAAAGAGCATTCTAGGCAAAAGGAAAGCCAAGAGCAAAGATCTGACACATGGACATGTACGGCATGTTCTAGGAAAGCAAAAGGTAGGTGTGGCTGGAGAGTAGTGAGGAAGGTAAGTGGTAGGAAATGAGTAAGGAGACATAGGTCGGGTCATGTAATATCTTGCATATGACAGCAAGGGATTTGGCTTCTATTCTGGCATTTTGTTGCTGTGAGTATTAAGGGAAGCCACCAATGACTGAGACACACCACTTGGAAAATAGACTGGATGTGGGAGATGGGACAAAGGCAGATGTAAATTTTATAAAATGTGTACATTTTATAGTGTGAGATAATGGCTTACTGACCTAGGGACTTATTATTGAATGTGATGAGATCATAGGTATGTTTTGCACAGATTGCTAATGGATAAGATAGGGAATGTGAGAGAGAGAAGTCAAGGATGGCCTGAGCAACTAGGTGAATCGATGGTGACATTTACTAAGATGATGAGGACTATGGGGAGTAAAATTAAGAGTGAAGGTTTGTATTTGGTAATTTTGAGATCCCTGTGGACCATTCAAGTGGAGCTGTCAAGTGGACAGTGGTTACATGGCTGTAGAGCACAGGGGTGATACAGGTGGATTTAAAGTTATGAGGATGGTATTTGCAGAGACATGGATGGACCTAGAGGCTGTCTCACAGAGTGAAATAAGTCAGAAAAAGAAAAACAAACATCATACATTAACGCATATCTGTGGAATCTAGAAAAATGGTATAGATGAGCTTATTTGCAAAGTATAAATACACAGATAAAGAGAACAAACATATGGACACCAAACTAGGGGGAGGGTGGGATGAATTGGGAAATTGGGAGATTGACACATATATGTACTATTGATACTATGTATAAAATAGATAACTAATGAGAACCTACTATATAGCACAAGAAACTTTACCCAAGGCTCTGTGGTAAGCTAAGTGGGAAAGAATCCGAAAAAGAGGGGGTACATATAACCATATAGCTGATCCACTTTGCTGTACAGCAGAAACTAACACAACACTGTAAAGCAACTATACTATAATAAAAATTAATTTAAAACATTAAAAAATGAAGCTATGAGGCTAGGGAAAAAATGCCTACAGAATGACTCTGGAATAGGAAGTGAAGTCCTGGACTCATTCCAATGTTTTGAGCTTCATCCTCAATTACTATCATTGTGTTAGATTCTTTTATGAAGCTTTATAAAAAATGCTGATATTCAGATCCTCCTCACAAAGACTCTGATATAATTGTTCTGCACTGGGTTCAGGTGGCTACATTTTCAAAAGCCGTCAGATGATACTAGTGGACAGCTAAAGTTGAGAACACTGGTTTAGAAGTCGGGAAGAAGAGAATGACTCAGAAACTGAGAATCAGAAGAAATGTATGAGTGAGATCAGAGAAATACATGCCAGTGGTAGCTTTGACCTATGCTAAACAATAAAAGAAATAACTCTATAAAATATGACCATTTCATTAAATTAAAAAGCATTATGAACATTACTCAGTCCATTCCTAGTTCCCTGCTTATAAGGAATTTAGGAGAAATTACTCTTTGGTTTTAAAATCAGAAAATGTTTTATTTATTCTGAGCATGTGTTTATTTTTAATCCTAAAGACACTTAATTGGGTAACTAGTCATTTTGTTTTCCTGCTAAAAAGCTCACAGAATGAAATTACTGACCCTAATACAGAAAGTGTAGTTTAGACCCAATTAAATTCACCAAACATATATTTAGTGACAGTATATAAACTGCAGTGTGCTTGGCCAGGGAAAATATCCATGAAGATTTAATGATGTTTTTATATAGTAGCTTTATTTTTATTAAAATTATTTATTATAAATTTATAATAAATTTATAATTTATAGTAGCCTATTTTTAATAGTAGCTTTATTCATAACTCCATTTTAGTTTCAGGTCTTATTTCTCCTTTTTCTTAACTACTTCTCATTTGCATTGTGATTTGTGTATTGTTGTGGACCACTTTAAATACTTTTTAGAGCAAGCACACTATAATAGCTAATATGAACTGAACACTGAGTTTCAGGGAAATACAGGAACACAGGATGCACTCAGGCAATATGATCAGAGCACCGAGTCTCATTAACACGAGGCTCTCCTGCTCCAGGAGTCCAACTTTACCTGTCAAGATTGCAACTATGGAGAGAACAAGTTGCTGATTACAAATGAAAATATTGGCTTTGGAGTCATATTTTTGGGTTTATTTTCCTATTAGTAGGGATAAAATTTGTTAAATCATCCACATGAATCAATTCCCCAGGTGACCAAATTCCTCATGCTACCAAGCTGCCGGGTCAGGATTGATGGTAGTATTCATGATTGTGAAACAGATTTTAAGCTATATATACATAAAAAAAAGAAAGGCAATCAGACCCTCCCAACCCCTAGCCAAAATGAGGTACCGAACTCAGTCATGGGACAAAGGCTAAGTAAAGTGTTACCCTTTGCTTTCTAGTTGTTTTGGCTGGGAGATGTGTGTATGAGGTCTATTTGTTAAAGCTTTATATAATTTTTGCATTTATTTTCTTTCTTCCAAGATTAACAGATGAAAATAAACTGAGGAATCTTACTACGATGTCTGCTTTTGCAAACTTGCTTATAAGGGCATAGTGTTAGTCACTCAGCCATGTCCAATTCTTTGTGACCCAAAGACTGTAGCCTGCCAGGCCCCTCTGTCCATGGAATGCTCTAAGGCAAGAATACTGGAGCAAATTGCCATATCTTTCTTTAGGGGATCACCACAACCTAGGGATCGAACCTGGGTCTCCTGCCTTGTAAGCAGGTTCTTTACCAGATAGTAAGAGCTACCAGGAAAGCCTTAAAAGACCATAGACTGATGCTAAATAAGTTTTCTCAAGGTCCTGAAATTGACAGTGAAAAATGCAGACATCTTGAAGAACAACATCCTGCTTATTGCCCTATTCGTCCTCTGTGTGGAAAAAGGCTAGATCTCTGGGGTATATCAGTACATATATAGCAAATATATAGATACAAATATGGCAACTATAAATATACATTCAGTTCAGTTCAGTTGCTCAGTCATGTCCAACTCTTTGTGACCCCATGGACTGCAGCACGCCAGGCCTCCCTGTCTATCACCAACTCTCAGAGCTTACTCAAATTCATGTCCATCGAGTCAGTGATGCCATCCAGCCATCTCATCCTCTGTCGTCCCCTTCTCCTCCGCCTTCAATCTTTCCCAGCATCAGGGTCTTTTCTAGTGACTCAGTTCTTTGCATCAGGTGGCCAAAGTATTGGAGTTTCAGCTTCAACATCAGTCCTTCTGATGAATATTCTGGACTGGTCTCCTTGAGGTTAGACTAGTTGGATCTCCTTGTAGTCCAAGGGACTCTCAAGAGTCTTCTCCAACACCACAGTTCAAAAGTATCAATTATTCGGCACTCTGCTTTCTTTATACTCCAACTCTCACATCCATACATGACTACTAGAAAAATCCTAACTTTGACTAGATGGACCTTTGTTGGCAAAGTAATGTCTCTACTTTTTAATATCCTGTCTAGGTTGATCGGCTTCCCTGGTGGTTCAGATGGTAAAGCGTCTGCCCGCAATGTGGGAGACCTGGGTTTGATTCCTGGGTCGGGAAGATCCCCTGGAGAAGGAAATGGCAATCCACTCCTGCACTCTTGCCTGGAAAATCCCATGGATGGAGGAGCCTGATAGGCTACAGTCCATGGGGTCGCAACAGCTTTTTTTCCAAGGAGCAAGCATATTTTAATTTAATGGCTGCAGTCACCATCTGCAGTGATTTTGAGCCCCCCAAAATAAAGTCTTTCACTGTTTTCATTGTTTCCCCATCTATTTGTCATTAAGTGATTGGACTGGATGCCATGATGTTAGTTTTCTGAATGCTGAGTTTTAAGCCAACTTTTTCACTCTCCTCTTTCATGTTCATCAAGGGGCTCTTTAGCTCTTCTTTGCTTTCTGCTATAAGGGTGGTGTCATCTGCATATTTGAGGTTATTGATATTTCTCCCGGCAATCTTGATTCCAGCTTGTGCTTCATCCAGCCCGGCATTTCCCATGATGTACTCTGCATGTAAGTTAAGCAGGGTGACAATATACATCCTTGACGTACTCCTTTCCCAATTTGGAACCAGTCTGTTGCTCATGTCTAGTTGTAACTGTTGCTTCTTGACCTGCATACATATTTCCCAGGAAGCAGGTCACAGGCACACAGTCACAGGCTTTGGCATACTCAATAAAGCAGAAGTAGATGTTTCTCTGGAACTCTCTTGCTTTTTCAATGATCCAACGGATGTTGGCAATTTGATCTCTGGTTCCTCTGCCTTTTCTAAATGCAGCTTGAACATCTGGAAGTTCACGGTTCACATACTGTTGAAGCCTGGCTTGGAGAATTTTGAGCATTACTTTGCTAGTGTGTGAGATGAGTGCAGTTGTGCAGTAGTTTGAGCATTCTTTGGCATTGCCTTTCCTCAGGATTGGAATGAAACTGACCTTTCCAGTCCTGTGGCCACTGCTGAGTTTTCCAAATTTGCTGGCATATTGAGTGCAGCACTTTCACAGCATCATCTTTTAGGATTTGAAGTAGCTAAATTGGAATTCTATCACCTCCAATAGCTTTGTTCGTACTGATGTTTCCTAAGGCCCAATTGACTTCGCATTCCAGGATGTATATAAATATACATATATGGATTTATATTGTTTTAGAGGGAAAAAAACAACTTCCAGGGTCAAATACCAAAGACTTTTACTCTCTCAGAGTTTCACAATGGTCACTATATTAAAGGCTATATTATATGACTATATTCACAGTCAAGATATATGTTTGATTTTGTTTAACCCAGATTTCCCAGACTTATTTGACTAATTTTTGTCCCTTCAAAAAAAAATTAGCCAGCAACCAGTGTCAGTCACTCAGTTGTGCCTGACTCTTTGTGACCCCATGGACTATAGCCTGCCAGGCTCCTCAGTTCAAGGAATTCTCCAGGCAAGAACATTGGAGCGGGTTGCCAAGGGATCTTCCCAACCCAGGGATCGAAACCAGATCTCCCGCAAACCCATTTAAAATACTATTTTTTTTTCTTTAGGTAAGAAATGGATTTATTTAGAAAGAAACACACTCCATAGACAGAGTGTGGGTCATCTCAGAAGGTAAGAGCCCCCAAAATATGGGGTGGCAAGTTTTTATGGGCTGAGTAATATCTTAGGCAAATGAGTGGGAAGATTATTCCAACTCATTATTATTCCAACTATTATTCTAATTATTCCCCGATTATTTCAGTTATTCCCTGATTATTTTGGGGGAAGGGGAAGGGATTTCCAGGAATTGGGCCATTGCCCACTTTTTGGCCTTTCATGGTTAGCCTCAGAACCATTTAAAATCTTGTGGTACATTAGGCCTTCTAAGACTACAGTTTATGAATAGCTGTGTTAAAACCTTTGTGATACTCATGGTCTACAAATAAACTGATCTTTTCACTCATTTATTGAACAAAGAATTTTTGGAGAAATACTGTGCTATTAGTAGATTCTGGAAATAAAATGGGAAGATAAAGAAATCTGGTTTTTGCTTTTGTGGAGTTAACAGTCCACTAAGTATGATGAACATTAATCAATAATGATACAAATAAATTATAATTACAAACTGATAAATGTTGTGAAGGAAAAGTTCTTTAGTGTCTCTATAGAACTGTGTGTGAGGGAGTAGGAGAGATTTTCCGAGAGGCCTGTTTGAGGAAGTTCTATCTGATGTTCTTATTTTATACATATAATAATTGCATGGCATTGACTTGATTTTTTAAAAAATCATCAAATCATAATTTACCATTATGGTATGAATTATTTATTTTCTACGGAATGAAACTTTTCCTCTAGATATTTTAGAAATTTTAAATAACTTTAAGTAGTATATATTTTTGTTTTTGTCCCTGAGGTGGGATTTTTTTTAGTCTGAAATGAAGCGTAGTGACAGAAAGCAGACTATTAAAAATATTCCATTGCAACAGTAACAGAAGATAGACATAAATAGGTAAAACCTTCATGCAGAACTATAGTTAGAAATCATCCATTCCTTAAGCTTTTATTATAGAAAGCTCTTCTCTTTTACAGCATTTTGCACAATTATGATTAATCATCATTACCTGATTGTTTAGTGATTGTCTTTCCTACTGAACTGTGAGCTCAAGAATATGATTTATTCACTGTCATATTGTGCATACTTAGTGAGAAAGAAATCAGCCCCTGTGTAAGAAGGCAGTATTACATTGCAGCAGCATGAGGAAAAAAAATAGTCTAAACAAAATGATAAATTTTAAATGTTTTACTGGAAAAATGCTGTGACCTCTTTCAATTAATGCTGTTGTTAACAACTCCCTTCTCTTCCCAGTACACAAAGATCTCCTCCTGATGGTCATGAGGCATTCTCCTCTCTTGTGATCTGATTCTTGGGGGAAGGGGTGTCATAAGTTATGCTTATATATAAATGTCTATAATGTTAAAATATGAAGGAGTTAGTGTGTAGTAAGCACCTAGCTATTTCTCTCCCTCCTCCTCACTATACAGGGAATTTTTTTCCCCTCAATAAATAGCAATATTTTATTTTAAATCCCTAGCCTGCAGTCTTATTTTCTATAATACAGGCTCATGTTGTTGTTCAGTCACTAACTGTGTTTGACTGTTTGGGATCTTGCAGACTCCAGTATGCCATGCTCCCCTGTCCTTCACTATCTCACGGAGTTTCTCAAGCTCATATCCATTGAGTCAGTGATGCTATCTAACCACTTCATCCTCTGCTGCCTTCTTCTCCTTTTGCCTTCAACCTTTCCTAGCATTAGGGTCCTTTCCAAAGAATTGCATCTTTTCCAATGATGTGAAGGCATCAGGTGGCCAAAGTATTGGAGCTTTGGCTTCAGCATCAGTCCTTCCAATGAGTATTCAGGGTTGATTTCCTTTAGGATTGACTGGTTTGATCTCCTTGCAGTCCAAGGGACTCTAGAGAATCTTCTCCAGCATCACAATTCAAAAGCATCAATTCTTCGGTGCCAATAGGAGACACTAATAAACTGTTATTGATTCATTGACTAGTTGCATCATTACATGCCAATCTCAGGGCTAAATTTCAGAGATAGAAACAGCCCAAGAAGAAATATTTGTCATTAAGCAGCTCATGTTTACTATGCATGTGTAGAAAAGGGGAATAGGTAGACAATCAAGACGTAACAGAATTAGTATTGTGATGGCAGCATAGATAACATTTAAGAATTAGATTTGGTGCACATCATGAAAGATGGGTGGAAGGTGAGAGGAAAGCAGGTGAGGGATGAGAAGAAGCATTCCCTGCCTAGGGAACAGTGTATGTAATGGAAAGGCTGTTTGGAAGAGGTGGTGTGTTTGGGGAATAATATGTAGTTCTATGAAGCTTCAGCAGAAGGTACCAAAGGGGACTTGATGGGAGAAATGGCTGAAAATGCTGGTGGAGCAGAACACAACAACCTTACAAGTCATGCTTTGAACTATTGGGCTTATAGACATTAGAAAAGGGATGTTTTGTGCTGCTAATTAAACAAATGCCTGGTGCTCTGAGGTCAGGATGAAACAGAGAAAATGAAAGGGAAAGAAAAGGATTTGAACTTCATTTCATTTTTTTATACAGTGTTTAGTGTTAGTAGTCATGTATGGATGTGAGAGTTGGACTATGAAGAAAGCTGAGCACTGAAGAATTGATGCTTTTGAACTGTGGTGTTGGAGAAGACTCTTGAGAGTCCCTTGGACTGCAAGGAGATTCAACCAGTCCATTCTGAAGATCAGTCCTGGGTGTTCTTTGGAAGGAATGATGCTAAAGCTGAAACTCCAGTACTTTGGCCACCTCATGTGAAGAGTTGACTCATTGGAAAAGACTCTGATGCTGGGAGGGATTGGGGACAGGAGGAGAAGGGGATGACAGAGGATGAGATGGCTGGATGGCATCACTGACTCAATGGACGTGAGTTTGAGTGAACTCCGGGAGTTGGTGATGGACAGGGAGGCCTGGCGTGCTACAATTCATAGGGTCACAAAGAGTCGGACATGACTGAGCGACTGAACTGAACTGAACTGAATGTTAGTTTCAACAGTGTAACTAACAGTTCCAGCTGCCCAACGTGAGGATATGTGGTATTTTTCCAAGTACAGTGCTTTCCAGATACTAGCTGGCTGAATTTCAGATACTCTGAAAATGAAACAGTACTCCTACTATTCAACACAGAAAATGAGACTGCAAAAAGCATTTGTTCTTTGCTATTGCTTTCCACTAAACAAACTCAAAGCTATAATTCAGTGACGCCAACTCAACATGGAGGAATCACAAGACATAATATCCCCAATATCTTACCGTGAGTACTTCTACCTTAGGAACAGTGGGATGGGAGGAATAAAGACTATATGACTGGTGTCTGCCTGCCCCAGTTTGGCAATGGTTCATTCCACAGAGGCAGGAAAAGTCCACCTCACTCCTCTGGCAACAAGACCAAGAATCTCAGTCTCGTGACTGAGACTTTGTGATTGCTTTGCCTGACTCCTATCCCAGGCATTCCTTTTTGGCTCCTCTCTTTGAAACTGGAGGACACCTGGGCCAACCTAGCACTGGGCTGAGCTTAATCACACATAGCTCTCATATCACATTGCACTGCCTGGAACATCCACTCCTGTATTACCACCTGAAGGCCCCGATAATGCTTCCAAAGTGGCAAAAATGTTCATTTTTCACAACTGGAGCCAATTTTCACAAAGGCAAGGCATTCCACTGACAAAATATCTTGAGGTTTTTCCATTTATATAGGATGTTCCTTGAATTTAAAAAAAAATGTACCTGATTTATAGAATTTGCAGCAGATGGGCAGCTTGAGTGCAAAAGCTGAATATCAACGAGGAACCTGAGCTTTAAGAAAACATGGTGTCCTGAAGATGCAATCTCTCATCTTCTGGAGACAGGGGTGTGTGTGCTCAGTTGCTTCAGTAGTGTTCGACTCTTTGACAGCCCATGGACTGTAGCCCTCCGGGCTCCTCTGTCCATGGGATTCTCCAGGCAAGAATACTAGAGTGGTAGCCATTCTCTTCTCCAGGGCATCTTCCCAATCCAGGGATCGAACCCAGGTTTCTTACATCTCCTGCACTGGCACAGGTTCTTTACTACTAGTGCTAGCCAAGTCTTTTTCAACACTCTACCACTCCCCACCCTAGTGTTTCAATGAGAATATGTACTGAATGCATATTGCACAAACAAGATCAAGAATATCCCTAGGTCCATAGGACTCTAAGTAAAATCTTCCATAATGCTCTTTTAAAAAATCCCAGCACTAATGCCACTGCAATAGTACCACAACCTCACCATATGTCTTCTAGTGCGATTATCTTTGGCTTTAAAACACAAATGAGTCATTAGGGCTTTGAATCTTTTCTGGCAAAGAAATACAATGTGAGCTGATGCTCAGCATTGTGAGTGTCATCAGAACAAGGTCTATCGATAGGAATTTGCCCAGTTAATCCTCCTTCATTATCTCCACTAGCTAACAATGCACATGCAGTCACTCCACATAATCACTGCTCTAACAGACATGGACATTTGAAATATTATCTTTCCCACAGATTCCAGGTTTTCAGTGAGCAGCTCTCAACAATTCATTATACTAATCATATATGTCACCATATTCCTATTAAATGTGCATGAGATTAAACACCACCCATGTTATGAATTGACCAATATCAGTTACAATATATTACCTTTTTCCACCCATGTTGTAAATTGACCAATATCAGTTACAATATATTACCTCTTTCCACCCATGTTGTAAATTGACCAATATCAGTTACAATATATTACCTTTTAGATACTATAATTATAAAGGGCACCTAAAGTGAAAGTGAAAAGTGAAAGTGAAGTCGCTCAGTCATGTCCGACTCTTCATGACCCCATGGACTGTATCCTACCAGGCTCCTCCGTCCACGGAATTTTCCAGGCAAGAGTACTGGAGTGGGTTGCTAGGTCCTTCTCCAGGGGAATCTTCCTAACTCAGGGATTGAACCCGGGTCTCCCGCACTGCAGGCAGATGCTCTACCCTCTGAGCTACCAGAGAAGCCCAAAGGGCACCTAGGTGCCACTATAATAAATGCAAATTTAACCACCTGGCATGTAAGTAACCAGTACTATATCTAATTCTGCTTTTATTCAATTTTTAACATGCATTCAAGTGAACATATCTTGCAAAACAAAGTACAGAATATTTATAAAGTCAATGTGTTTTACAACATAGGAAAATCTACTTTTAAATTGCATAAAGAGGAGGGAAATTGACTTTCTTAGACTTAGGTATTTTATAGACAAATGATTCAAAATTGAAATTTATCAAGAAATTAGCACACAATATGTTAATAATATAAAGTACAATTTGTAATATTATAAATCATACTTCTAATAGTTTATAAACTTTATAAATTTTACATTTATGCAAATTATTACAACAAAGACTAGATATCATCCAAATAAAGGCAAACAGAAAAACCACCACAAAAAAAAAATAAAATTTCAAATGAAGGTTAAAAATTCATCATTAACCTTGGATTATGTTACTCTAAACTTTTTCATCTGCATGGCCATAGGTTATTGCCTTAAGCATAATAATAGAAATAATAGTAATAGCCATGGGTCACATGTACCAAGGGCTTACTTAACTTACTGTCTCAGGCACTGTGAGTAGCGCTTCACATTCAAATCTAATTTAGTTTTTACGATAACCCAGCAAAAAAGATACAAATGAGGGAAGTGGAGGCTTACACAGATTAAATGACTTGTCCAAGGATACAGGGCTTGGTGGGAGAGGGGTCTGACTTCAAAACTATCCTCCTAACCAGACAGTCAGCACCCAGCCCCCAGCTCTGTACACTGTTTCCTTGAATGACCTTGGGTAAGTTACTGAAGTTTCTAAAGTTCATTTCTTTTAGCTACAAAATGTGAATATGAATATATTCCAGATTATTGAGAACAAAATAAGATAGATCATGAGAAAGTGCTGTGCAAATAATGAAGTTGCATAATGTTGCTTGATATGTTACTGATGAAATAAGATAACAATGTGTTGAAAATGAAGAAAAACCTGCCGAGTGACTCTTGGTCAAAATCTTCCAACAAAAATGGTATACTTAGGTAAATCTTCCTGGTTATTTTACCTTGCTTAACAGAAACTATTAAATAAAGGCAAATATGACTCAATATCATTATTACATCCTAAGAGATACATGCTGCTGCTGCTAAGTCGCTTCAGTTATGTCCAACTCTGTGCGACCCCATGGACTGCAGCCTACCAGGCTCCTCCGTCCATGGGATTTTCCAGGCAAGAGTACTGGAGTGGGGTGCCATTGCCTTCTCCGTAAGAGATACATAGATGAGCACTAACAGACTATGTTAGAAGTGAATAATTAAGCTAGAGATACATCTACACTACATCTCTTTGTAGGCTACCATCTCAAAGTTCATACTACCAGATTTGGTCTTTTGAACAGCTCTTCAAAACTCAGACTTTTAAAATAATTAATTAATGAACTTTTGGCTGTGCTGGGTCTTCCTCGCTGCATAGGCTTTCTCTAGTTGTGGTAAGCAGCGGCTACTCTTTGTTGTGGTGCACAGGCTTCTCATTGCAGTGGTTTTTCTTTTTGCACAGCACAGGCTCTAGGCACGCAGGCGCAGTAATTGTGGGGCACAGGTTTAACTGCTCTGGGGTACATGGAATCTTCCTAGACCAGGGATTGAACCCATGTCCCCTGCATTGGCAGGCAAATTCTTAACCAGTGGACCACTGGGGAAGTCCAAAACTAAGGCTTTTTAAAGTTACTATGAGTCACTATCAGGCCCAAGATAACTTTTATCCTCATACACATTTTGATCTGGTAATATTTAAGTCCTTAATCCCAGGAAGGAAAAACAATATTTAATTCTCATAATTCATCACTTTGCATAAGTGATATGTTATCATTGGGTTTGTTTTTCCACTGGGCTTCATGGTTTAAAAAAATATTTCACATGCATTATGTCAACCAAGGTCATAAAATTAGTATAGTTGACCCTTGAACAATGTGGAGGTTTGGAACACCCACCCTCTGTGCAGTTGAGAATCCACCTATAATTTTATAGTCAGCCACTGTATTCACGGTTCCATATTCACTGATTCAACTAACCACAGAGTGTATAGTACTGTAGTATGTAAATGCTTAGTGAAAAAAATATAAATGGACTGTGCAGTTCCAACCTGTGTTGTTCAAGAGTCAACTGTATTTGAAAATGTTAGAACAGAAAACTGAAATTCACCAAGGTAATAATGGTAAAAAAAAAATCTTATATCCATGCATTGGTGGTGTGTTTTAGTGAGATGGTATACATGGGTATACAGATATCTATCAACATGTGATATTTATGCATCTAGTATGTATCTAGTCTTTCCACCTTTCTTTTTTTAATATTTTAATTTTTTAATTGGAGGATACTTGCTTTACAATGTTGTGTTGGTTGCTACTGTACAACAATGTGAACCAGTCATAAACATACATATATTTCCTCCTTCTTGAGCCTCTCTAGCACCCATCCCCATCTCACCCCTCTAGGTCGTCACAAGGGGCGCCCTAGAGGGTGACCTGTGGAGCTCCCTGTGCTACACAGCAGCTGCCCACTGATTATCTATTTTACACGTTATGTATATATTGCAATGCTGCTCTCAGTTTGTCCTACTCTTTCCTTCCCCTGCTGTGTCCACAAGCATCCTCTACATCTGCATCTATGTTCCTGCCCTGCCAACAGGTTCATTAGAACTATTTTTCTAGATTCCATATATATGTGTTAATGTATGATATGTGTTTTTTCTCTTTATGACTTCATTCTGCATAACGGCCCTAGGTTTATCCACCTCACTAGAACTGACTAAATGCATTCTTTTTTATGGCTAGTAATATTCCATAGTATATACATACCACAACTTCTTTATCCATTTATCTGTGGATAGATACCTAGGTTGCTTCCATGTCCTAGCTATTGTAAACAGTGTTGCAATGAACATTGGGGTACATGTGTCTTTTTTAATTGTGGTTTTCTCAGGCTATATGCTCAGGAGTGGGATTGCTGGGTCACATGGTAGTTTTATTCCTCATTTTTTAAGGAACCTCCATATGATTCTCCATAATCTCTATATGTTTAAGGATATGAAAGAAGTACATATAGCCAAAAGAAAAAAATAGGAACAAAGAGACCACATATTTCTAGCAATTCTTTTATACATTATCAAGGCATTCATGTCATTAGATGGAGTAGGAAGTGGCAACCCACTCTAGTATTCATGCCTGGAAAATTCCATGGACAGAGGAGCCCAGCTGGCTACAGTCCATGGGGTCGCAAAGGATCAGGTATGACTGATCAACTGAGCACGTGTGCACACATGTCATTAGATGAAGAATAAGGGAAACCTTTATTGCATTCAGTTCAGTTCAGTTCAGTTCCTCAGTTATGTCCGACTCCTCGCGACCCCATGAATTGCAGCACGCCAGGCCTCCCTGTCCATCATCAACTCCCGGAGTTCACTCAAACTCACATCCATCAAGTCGATGATGCCATCCAGCCATCTCATCCTCTGTCGTCCCCTTCTCTTCCTGCCCTCAATCCCTCCCAGCTAAACCCACAAATATGCTAAATCACATTTCCAAATACATTTTTATTTGAAGAGCTTAGGAAGTGAGAAGATTGTATTAATAAGAGTGCATAGAATCTCCAAGTGGCACCTACCTCCTGGCCGTTCGTGTTCTCCATCTGTGTGTAAGAGCATGGCAATGGGCATCCCTACATTCTTGGATCTTCCAGCCACAACAACATTTTTTCCAAATGTTTCAATTCCTTAAAACACAGAGTTTGATTTAAATGAAGAATAAACAAGAAGAAGTAATCATCTGAACAGCCAACTGAAATATTCTTTAAAAACCTCTAATTAAATTTGAATTATTTTGTGAATTGTCTATAATGTTCCAAAATTCATTATTTAAAAATATTTCTTTTTATACTTTTTGGTTTTGTCAGTTTTCCTCTCATTATATCCTCATTAAAAAAAAACCCACAAACATTTTCAAGTTGTCATTAAATTATTTTAAACATTAAAATTCACATGAAGAGGTAGAAGTGTGAAGACTTAAAATATATTAACTATTAATTATAAAACAGGCAAGGTACAACAATGTCAAGGTTAACTGGCAACCAAACTTTGACCAAATCTAGGACAAAATGAAGTTGAGAAAAGTATTTTTCATAAAATTTACGCGGTTTACTTCATAGGAGAGAAGCACTAAATGTACGGATTTAGAAAGATCTGAAAGGTAAAGCTTACAGATTTCATACACTTAACCTCTTTGGGGCATAGTTTTTTCATAAGTAAAATGAAAAAATTAGAATTAAAGTTTTATAACTATTAAAATTCTATGAATATAATTCTAGGATCTGCTTTCCCTTGAAAGTTCTCTTTCTCAGTAGAAAAGAACAGACTGGGATGAGGAGATGCGGCCAGAAATGTAAGTGACAGTGATACAGGCAGGGGAACCGTCACCTGCCTGCTTGAGGGTCTTTGAGAGCATTATTTTATTTAGAGCACAGCTCAAGGGCAAGTGTCTACAATGAAAACCTAGGTCATTAGAGATGGCTCCAAATGTTCAGCACATTTTGTTTTTAAAGGTACGGAAAAACATAACACATTTTGAAAAATGCATATCAAAATACCTTAAGTTTATAGTTTTAAAGTAGGGAGATAAATCTATTATTTGGAAAATGCACTCCCTGAAAGCTGAAACAGCGGTTACTTGTAACCTGATACCAGTTCTTCTTTTATCTTATTTCAGATTATTCTTCAATTTCTATACCTTTATCTATTCCTGTAGACTGAAGTTTAATGGCTTATTTTCTTTCACCCTTTCCATCAAGGCAATGCACAAATGCTCATGTGGCACTTAGCACCTATGTCCCATAGACCAACCTGTTCTTCTGATAATTTCCCAAACAGCACTAGCAGTGGCAGGTATGAGGGAATGTTGATCAAGACACAGTCTTCCAATGTTAATAATATGAAATCCATCTACATCTTTTTCAGGGGCTATTCCATTGCATACTGTCCGCTCATCCATATGGTCTGGAAGTAAATAAAATTGATTTAATTTTTCCATTGTTATTTATTTGGAAGCCTGAAAAATTTTATGCGAGGGCCTTCAGCCAGATCACTTGTGGTTCAGCTTCAGTTAAGATATACAATGATTACTCTATTCCTTCTCTTGCCATGAAAATATTAAGTCAATGTGCTCTTGACCAATAGCTGTAATTAACTTCTGTAAGAGTATATGCAGGTACAGAACCAGAAGTGACTAGCCTGGTAAAAAGGAAAAATCTGTAAAATAAAACAATACCAATGAGATCTGAGAATGGTTAGATGATAAAGCTTTGCCGCATAAGTTGGCACATTTAAATCTATGTTTTTCCTATACAAAATATTTCCATGAATAAGCTTCTATTGAATATTGCTAGCATTATAGGTTAAAAGGCCCATTAGTGTCAAAAATAGCCGTAACATCATTAATGCCTAGCTTCCTCCCAAATGACATAAAAGAAAAGCAAATAAAACACACACACACACACACACACACACACACACCATTTCCCTGAAGCATTTTTACACTGAAATACAAAATATTATTATGGTTTTCTTTATGAAGGGAAAAGAACATTACTTGAGTTATGAATTAACCAAATGAGATTTGAGATGCCAATCATCTCATTTTGAAAAGTAGGCTCTTAATACTATTCTGTACAGTGTAACTTAGGTTACCCTAAACCCAACAATTAACCCACATGCCTAAAATACTGAAATAAAGGTGTATATTCTATATAAAAGTTGATTTATGCATTATACAATGAATGCCACTTATACATAATTTTTTAAACATTATCAATGCCTAAGTTCTAATTGTTTTCAGAGAGCCATGCTTTGGTGTCTTTTATCTTTTGTATCCTAAAAGGGACACTATTGCCATCTTACATTCAATGGAGCTTATTTAGATTGGAGCTACTTCAAATAGCTCCAATTTGCCATTATTAGACTGCCAAAGTCCTTATATATGTAAAAGGCACAATTCAGTTCAGTTCAGTTCAGTCGCTCAGTCTTGTCCAACTCTTTGCGACCTCATGAATTGCAGCACGCCAGGCCTCCCTGTCCATCACCAATTCCCAGAGTTCACTCAGACTCACGTCCATCAAGTCAGTGATGCCATCCAGCCATCTCATCCTCTGTCGTCCCCTTCTCCTCCTGCCCCCAATCCCTCCCAGCATCAGGGTCTTTTCCAATGAGTCAACTCTTCACATGAGATGGCCAAAGCACTGGAGTTTCAGCTTTAGCATCATTCCTTTCAAAGAAATCCCAGGGCTGATCTCCTTCAGAATGGACTGGTTGAATCTCCTTGCAGTCCAAGGGACTCTCAAGAGTCTTCTCCAACACCACAGTATCAATTCTTCGGCACTCAGCTTTCTTCACAGTCCAACTCTCACATCCATACATGACCACTGGAAAACCACAGCCTTGACTAGATGGACCTTTGTTGGCAAAGTAATATCTCTGTTTTTCAATATGCTATCTAGGTTGGTCATAACTTTCCTTCCAAGGAGTAAGCGTCTTTTAATTTCATGGGTGCAGTCACCATCTGCAGTGATTTTGGAGCCCCCAAAAATAAAGTCTGACACTGTTTCCACTGTTTCCCCATCTATTTCCCATGAAGTGATGGGACCGGATGCCATGATCTTCGTTTTCTGAATGTTGAACTTTAAGCCCACTTTTTCACTCTCCTCTTTCACTTTCATCAAGAGGCTTTTGAGTTCTTCACTTTCTGCCATAAGGGTGGTGTCATCTGCATATCTGAGGTTATTAATATTTCTCCTGGCAATCTTGATTCCAGCTTGCGCTTCCTCCAGCCCAGCGTTTCTCATGAGGTACTTTGCATATAAGTTAAATAAGCAGGGTGACAAAATTCAGCCTTGATGTACTCCTTTCCCAATTTGGAACCAGTCTGTTGTTCCATGTCCAGTTCTAACTGTTGCTTCTTGACCTGCATACAAATTTCTCAAGAGGCAGGTCAGGTGGTCTGGTATGCCCATCTCTTTCAGAATTTTCCACAGTTTATTGTAATCCACACAGTCAAAGGCTTTGGCATAGTTAATAAGGCCGAAGTAGATGTTTTTCTGGAATTCTCTTGCTTTTTCGATGATCCAGTGGATGTTGGCCATTTGATCTCTGGTTCCACTGCCTTTTCTAAATCCAGCTTGAACATCTGGACCTTCAAGGTTCAGGTACTGTTGAAGCCTGGCTTGGAGAATTTTGAGTATTACTTTGCTAGCCTGTGAGATGAGTGCAATTGTGTGGTAGTTTGAACATTCTTTGGCATTGCCTTTCTTTGGGATTAGAATGAAAGCTGCCCTTCTCCAGTCCTGTGGCCACTGCTGAGTTTTCCAAATTTGCTGGCATACTGAGTGCAGCACTTTCACAGCATCATCTTTTAGGACTTGAAATAGCTCAACTGAAATTCCATCACCTCCACTAGCTTTGTTCGTAGTGATGCTTTCTAAGGCTCACTTGAGTTCGCATTCCAGGATGTCTGGCTCTAGGTGAGTGATCACACCATGTGATTATCTGGGTAATTAAGATCTCTTTTGTATAGTTCTGTGTATTCTTGCCACCTCTTCTTAACATCTTCTGCTTCTGTTAGGTCCATATCATTTCTGTCCTTTATCGTGCCCATCTTTGCATGAAATAGTCCCTTGGTATCTCTAATTTTCTTGAAGAGATCTCTAGTCTTTCCCATTCTGTTGTTTTCCTCTATTTCTTTGCACTGATCACTGAGAAAGGCTTTCTTATCTCTCCTTGCTGTTCTTTAGAACTCTGCATTCAAACAGGTATGTCTTTCCTTTTCTCCTTTGCCTTTTGCTTCTCTTCTTTTCACAGCTATTTGTAAGGCCTCCTCAGACAACCATTTTGCCTTTTTGCATTTATTTTTCTTGGGGATGGTCTTGATCCCTGTCTCTTGTACAATGTCTCTGTACAGTGTACAGATTCAGGCACTCTGTCTATCAGATCTGATCCCCTGAATTTATTTCTCACTTCCACTGTATAATCATAAGGGATTTGATTTAGGGTCATATCTGAATGGTATTAAATTGATTTACTCATAGCTTTCTCAATTGATGGCAATTCCATCCTTCTGTGTTATACAGATATCATGCTTACTTGCTAGAAAAATCTGAAGTCATTCTGAACAATTTCTTTCACACCGAATATCTAATCAACAAAAACTTTATTGGTTCTTCCTTCACATCACATATAGCACTTCACTGGTCTCACCATGTCTACTCTGGTTCAGTTCAGTTCAGTTCAGTTACTCAGTCGTGTCCAACTCTTTGTGACCCCATGAATTGTAGCACGCCAAGCCTCCCTGTCCATCACCAACTCCCAGAGTTCACTCAGACTCACGTCCATCGAGTCAGTGATGCCATCCAGCCATCTCATCCTCTGTCGTCCCCTTCTCCTCCTGCCCCCAGTTCCTCCCAGCATCAGAGTCTTTTCCAATGAGTCAACTCTTCACACGAGTTGGCCAAAGCACTGGAGTTTCAGCTTCAGCATAAGTCCTTCCAATGAACACCCAGGACTGATCTCCTTTAGGATGGACTGGTTGGATCTCCTTGTAGTCCAAGGGACTCTCAAGAGTCTTCTCCAATACCACAGTTCAAAAGCATCAATTCTTCGGCACTCAGCTTTCTTCACAGTCCAACTCTCATATCCATACATGACCATATGGAAAAACCACAGCCTTGACTAAACGGACCTTTGTTGGCAAAGTAGTATCTCTGCTTTTCAGTATGTTATCTAGGTTGGTCATCTAAGTTATCTAGGTTTCCTTCCAAGGAGTAAGCATCTTTTAATTTCATGGCTGCAATCACCATCTGCAGTGATTTTGGAGCCCCAAAAAATAATGTCTGACGCTGTTTCCACTCTGGTTCAAGAAGCCATTAGTTCTCCTGTGAATTCTTGTAACAGCTAATTCTCTAGCTAATTGTTTCTATATTTGCATCCATATAATCTGTTCTCAAAATAGCAGAGGTTTTATTTTTGAAATGCATGTTTGATCACACCACTCTTCTCCTCAAAACCCTACTCTTCTTGCTATTCCTCTAATATATCAGGCATCTCCTAGCTTGGTTATTGCTCCTCTGTCTGCCTGGAGGCTTTACCAAAAAAACTGTCAATTTGGCTAAATCCTTCTCTTTTTTCAAATCTTTGTTTAAATTCCACATTCTCAGTAATAGTATTCTGACCATGTTATTTCAACATTAGGTTCCATGTCTAATAATGTTGAAATTGTTTATATTGGACCAAATTTCTCAATGAAAACAACTATAAACATTGGAAAAATATATTAAAAAATAACTATCAAAGATGTATTGTACAGTACAAAAAATAAAGCCAATATTTTGTAATAACTGTAAATGAAGCATACAATTTTTAAACATTTTCAAAAAATACAACTCTCTGAAAGCACTGAAGAGTTACTTGAAACAGATTTGGAAGAGAATGGACATCTGAAGGAAATGTCACTGGAAGACTTTCCCATTTGAGAGGTTTTTCTAGACCGAATTTGGATAAAAATCTGTGTTCTTCCTTGCTTAAGGAATCAAAGGACAAAGTTTGGGGCTGCTACAGAAGTTGGAAATTGAAGGGATATATCTATCCAGGAAAAGAGAAAACCACAGAGGGGAGAGTCAAATTGTGTCTATGCTGCTGCTAAATCGCTTCAGTCATATCTGACTCTGTGCGACCCCATAGACGGCAGCCCACCAGGCTCCCCCGTCCCTGGGATTCTCCAGGCAAGAACACTGGAGTGGGTTGCCATTTCCTTCTCCAATGCATGAAAGTGAAAAGTGAAAGTGAAGTCTCTCAGTCGTGTCTGATTCCTAGCGACCCCATGGACTGCAGCCTACCAGGCCCCTCCGTCCATGGGATTTTCCAGGCAAGAGTACTGGAGTAGGTTGCCATTACCTTCTCCGAATTATGTCTATAATTTCTTCCCAAAACTCTGATTGACCCCTGGACAATACACATAACAGGCAAACCCCAAGAAGCCCATCCAAAGCTAAGAGAACTAAACGGAATGCATCTGTGGCTCAACAAGGGCAAAGCAAAGCCTGAAGTCTTAAATGTGACAGGCATTCACACACACAGAAACTTTTACAGCAAACATTATACTTTATAATGAAATATAGATTCTTTTCCCGAGATCAGAAAGTGGCAGAAGTGTCCATACCCACCATTTCTAATTCAGTATTTTATTGGAGATCGTAGCTGGTATAACAAGAGAAGGAAAATTTAAAAAAGAAGTCTAAAGATCAGAAAGGATGATGTAAAACTCTCTCACCACAGATGGTTGTTTATATAAAATATTGTAAAGAATATACATGACAACAAAAGAACAAATAAAGTGAATTTAGCAAGATCACAGAATATAAAGTCCATATCCAGAAAAATAAATTGCATTTCTGTATACAAGAAACAACTAAAATATGAAATTTTAAAAATTCTATTTACAATAACTCAGATCAGAAAATACTTAGGAATAAATTTTAAAATTTAGGGCATGATTTTTATAATGAAAACTATACAATGTTGCTGACAGATGACCTAAATAAATGGAAGGTGTACTGTATTCAGGAGTCCTGATGGCTCAGATGGTAAAGAATCTGCCTGCAATGCAGGAGACTCAGGTTCCATTCCTGGGAAGATCCCCTGGAGAAGGGAATGGCTACCCACTCATAGGTTGGAAGACTCAATAATATTAAGATGTCAGTTCTTCCAATTTGATCTATTGATTCAACATAATTGCAAACACAACCCAGTGAAGTTTTTTTGTAGAAGTTGACAAACTGATTCTAAAATTTATATGGCTATGCAAAGGACTTAGGACATCTAAAGAAATCTTAAAAATGAACAAAAAGGACTTAGGATACCTGACTTTAAGACTTGCTACAAAGCTACCATAATCAGCACAGAGTGGGGCTGGTATGAAAGTGAAAGTGTTAGTCACTCAGTCATGTCCAACTCTCTTTGACCCCATGAACTGTAGCCCACCAGGCTCCTCTGTCCATGGGCTTTTCCAGGCAAGAATACCCAAGTGGGTAGCTGGTGTAGGGATAGACAAATAGATCAATGGAACAGAATAGAGAGCCCAACTTTAGACGGACATTTACACAGTCATTTGAATATTTGCCAAAAAAAGTTGCCAAAAGCAATTTAATGAGAGAAGGAAAGCATTTTCAACAAATAACACTTGAATAATTTGACAGTCATATAGGGAAAAAATCAACAACAACAACAAAGAGACACAATCCTTACTTCATTCTGTGAGGGAGAAAATTTGCCATATCAAAATGTGTCTCTTTGACATGAGGATTACATTTTATCTCCCTCTTTAAATTCTTTAGCTGCCTAAAGAATTTAGATGAAGGAGTTTTTCCCAGAACAGAGGTACAGAGGTATCACCAGAAATATCTGCAAAGAATATGCGCTAGGAATGCTGGGGGAACTCTAGGCAGGGCCTAGAAATCATGTGTGTCCCACTGTCTCTGCATAGCCCAGCAAACATTTGCTTACTAAACATTTGCTTTTCTGTCTTCAGGTGAATTGCCTTCCTCTCTTCTGAAGTCCCAAACCTAACTGCCAAGAGAAACTGGGGGATGTAAGGAAACATGCATGTTTGGAGTATTTTATTTGTCTGCCACAAAAAAAAAAAAAAAAAACAGATCTAAACTAGGGGTTGGCAGAATTATAATAATGTCAGAAGACATGGGCTGGGAAAGGCTCTCTGAGCCAGTGGCATTTAAGCTAAGACCTGAAAGCTGGAAAAGAATTCAGCCCTGGTACATTTGATAACCAATGTAGTAAAGAGATCAGAGGCTCAATAAAGTCCAATTCAAATAATAAAATGTGCATTATCTTAACATGTCCTCTGTATAATAAATACTCCAAAATAAAAATATAACATCCCAAGTACTCCCCGAACACCCTGATCCTCTTTACCATGCTCTACCTTTCTTTTTTTCCATAGCATATCAACTTCTAAAAAATATACAGTAATTACTTATTATGTTTATTTTTTATTGTCTATCTCCCCTACTACTCCACAAAGGTAGAAATTTCTGTCCTTTTTTTTTCACTAATGTATTCCTAGCATGAATAACAGTGCCTGAAAATTTGTTAAATAAATAACTACAACTACCTTTGATTTATAAATGAAGATACCGAGACAAATGAGTGGTAAACTGGAAACAATTAGAGTAGACTACCACGAGGAAAAGGTGCCTGACTCTCCTGCAATCTCTGATATCCATATTTTACAAATACAATGAAAAAAAAAAAAGTAGCTTTCACTAAAATCTTGATTTGTCAATAGATGCATCTGCACTACTAGATATTCGGCATTTTTACACTCTCCAATATAAATTTAATGTGTAAAAGAGTCATGTTTCTTTGTTTTTCATTTATTTCTTCCTTTCAGGACTTGAAAAATAAGAAATCTCAGGTAAAGCTTTCTGCAGATATGTAAAAGTCCACACTCTGAACAAGTGTGGACAAGACCCCTGGAAATTCACTCATTTATTCACTCAACAAATATTTATAGATTTACAATATTGAAATGATGGGCTTCCCTGGTGGCTTCCTCTTCCTGCAATGTGGGAGATCTGGGTTCAATCCCTGGGTCAGGAAGATCCCCTGGAGAAGGAAATGGCAACCCGCTCCAGTATTCTTGCCTGGAGAATCCCATGGACAGAGGAGCCTGGTGGGCTACAGTCCACGGGGTCGCAAAGAGTCGGACACGACTGAGCGACTTCACTTTCATCATGTGCCTACCATTGTTCTAAAGTGAAAAGTGAAAGTGTTAGTCTTTCAGTCATGTCCTACTCTTTGCAACCCCATGGACTGTAGCCTGGCAGACTCTTCTGTCCATGGAATTCTCCAGGCAAGAATACTGGAGTGGGTTGCCATGTTCTTCTCCAGGGGATCTTCCCAGCCCAGGGATCAAACTGGGTCTCCTGCATTGTTGGCAGATTCCTTACCAACTGAACCACTAGGGAAGCTCAGCACTGTTATAAGGGTTTAGAATATATAAGTGAATCAAACAAACAAAACTCCTATCCTCTGGAGCTCACATTTTAGTCAATCATTTAGCTGTAGCCTCTTGATGAGCTGGGCTTCCCTAGTGGTGGCTCAGATGGTAAAGAATCTGCCTGCAATGCAGGAAATCTGGGTTTGATCCCTGGGTCAGGAAGATCCCCTGGAGAAGGAAATAGCAACCCACTCCAGTATTCTGGCCTGGTGATTCCATGGACAGAGAAGCCCGGTGGGGTTACAGTCCATGAGATCATAAAGGATCTGACATGACAGAGTGACTAACACACTTTCACACTCTTGATGAGTTAATTATTTTCCCGGAGTAAATACAGTTTTGGAAGCTGTGTTCACGGTTCTCAAACCAATACATAATATTATTTAAGTTACACCCTCTGGGTTCTACGTCAATGTTTCAAGACACAAAATAAGTATCAGGTGCTTACCTCTTGCCCAATATCATTTAAGAATTGTTGGATCATCAAGCAGTGACAAGACAAAAAGGCAATGGGAAATGACTCGAGTCTCACTGTATTACTCCACCCCTAAATCTGAGAAGACAGCAGAACTTGGAGGCGGAGTGGATGCCCAGAAAGGGGTGGATCTGGCTCTCCACCCTTTCTTAGCCTCTTTCTCCTATAGCCACAGAAACTAGGCAGACATTCCTAGGCAGGCTGATTTCACAGGCTCTTTAAAAAGTTAATGAAGTGGGAACCTACACATCACGCAAAGGTTTGACCTTTATAAGTTTCTTGAGTGATGTGAAGAGTAGATAGAGATCCAAAGATTGCATTATTCTTCAGAAGTGGTGTTGAAGACACCCTGGTTTTCTAAACCCTTGGATTTCTAGACACTATACACTTCTGTCAAATATACTATACTGAACTTGAAGCTATGTCTTTTCCACAGAGGAAAAGTCTGATAACTGAGCATATCTATTCTAATGAACTCCTTTAACACAAAAGGGAAAAGAAGAGATACTGTGTTTCAGGGACTTCCTTGCAAAGTTTTTAAGGACAGTGAGTCTCAAATTGTTTTCTAACCATCCCTTTTCCCTAGTGACTATCACAGAATCATATATAGGTTGGATTCTAGGTAAATATTTTTTTGAACTGGAAAAAGAACAAAGAGGGTCTGAGAGAAATCATTTAAACACTTCTCTTTAAAGAATTCTACAAAGAAATATCCAGACATTTCAAAGGGTCTTTTGATTTTGGTGAATTCCTTATCAAAGCTGAAAGCACTCAAAAATAGTTAAGGACGTTATGAAGGAGGAAAGAGAAAAATATGAAAAAAGAAGCAACGATTGTTGTTCTAAGAAATTCCAGACTGTGAAGATACTTTGAGAAGTAAATAATCTCAAGTTACATGATATAGTCTGTTTATGATAGCACCTACTCAAAAAGACATAATTATATAGATCTGAGGGACTAAAATAACTCGGGATGGTTTCTCTTTGGAAATAAATAGGAAGAAACACATATGGCTACAGGGACCAACCAATCCCACTGATATATAAAGCACATCAAAGTGATTTACTCAGCTTTCTCTATAAACCATTAAACAACACACACACACACACACACAACACACACACACACACAGTTTGCTTAATGCTGCCATCATGTGGTTATCATAAGCCAGAGCAGGAGAATTTTCCATTTTGTTCCCCTGTGCTGTGCTGTGCTGTGCTTAGTTGTTGAGTTGTATTTGACTCTGCAACCCCATGGACTGCAGTCCGTTAGGCTCCTCTGTCCGTGGGGATTCTCCAGGCAAGAATACTGAAGTGGGTTGCCATGCCTTCCTCCAGGGAATCTTTCCAAGCCAGGGATCAAACCTAGGTCTCCCTCATTGCAGGCAGATTCTTTACCAGCTGAGCTACCAGGGAAGCCCTTTGTTCCCCTACCTTCCCCTCATACAAATTCTCTGAAAAAAGTCTTACCTATAAGAAAAAATTTTTAAGTAGATGAGTGATTTGCAGTGATGACTTTGTTTCTTGGGCTTCCCTTGTGACTCAGCTGGTAAAGAATCCATCTGCAATTCAGGAGACCTGGGTTTGATCCCTGGGTTGGGAAGATCCCCTGGTGAAGGGAAAGGTTACCCACTCTGGTATTCTGGCCTAGAGAATTCCATAGACTGGATAGTCCATGGGGTCGCAAAGAGTCGGACATGAACGAATGATTTTCACTTGTTTCTATGTTAAGACTAAATCATGTCAGAAAGGATTTGAACAAACTATTGTTTAAAATCTGGCCCTTTTTCTTTGCATAAACCTTAAACACATAAATTTTTGAATAACTTGTGACACAATATCAATATTGGTCCAAGCATAATCCAGTTTTAAATAATTAACTAGTTATTTTCATAGTAAGCTAGGCATATGCAAATTTGCCACCCCAAACAAAAGTTATGGACTTGACAAAATCTATATTTAATCATATATTTCATCCATTAACCACCCCATTTCCTGCTCCAACCTTAGGTAAACTTCATCCCACATCCTGATCTTATCATTCCCTTGACTTCCTTTCCATAAGAGTTCTATTGTATCCATTTGTATTCCTAATAGATTTGTTTTTTAAAATAATTTTATTTAAAAATATTTGAATATAGTAGACTGCATATATTTAAAGTACATAATTTGATAGGCTTTCACATATGTATATACTTGTAAAACCATTACCACAATCAAGATGATGAACATATGTATACCACTCTGGAAAGTTTCTACAGGCCCCTTTTCCTCATCTTGTTCTCTCTCCCCTTCTCACCCCCTAACCTCCAACTACTTTGTAAACACTTGCTATGGGCTGAATTGTGTCCCCTCAAAATTCGTGTGTTGAATCCCTGACCCTTAATGTAAACGATATGTAATTAGGTTTATATGAAGTCATCAGAGTGGGGCCCTCATGATGGGATTAACGCCCTTACAAGAAGAGACATCAGTTTCTGGTTCAAGATGGTAGAGTAGGACGTGTGCTCATCTCCTCCTGCAAGAGCACCAAAATCCTAACTAGCTGTTGAACAACCATCAACAGGAGCACACTGGAACCCACCAAAAAAAGATGCCCTGCATCCAATGACAAAGAAGCCACAGTAAGACGGTAGGAGGGGCACAGTCACGATAAAAAATATTCCCACGTCCGCTGGTGGGGGGATGACCCACAAACTGAAGAAGAATAATACCAAAGAAGTCCTCCCACTGCTGCGAAGGTTATGAATCCCACATCAGGCTTCCCAGCCTGGGGATCCAACAAAGGGACTGGGAATCCCCAGGGATCTGAATCTGATCTTCCTGACCCAGGGATCAAATCTGTGTCTCTTGTGGTTTCTGCATTGGCAGGCAGATATTAACATAACCACTCAGCTTTCTTTTGATCTACCTTAGTATAGCGTATCTTTTCCATCTTTTTTCCTTTTAACCTCTCTAGGCTTTTATATGTAAACTATATTCCTTGTAGGTACCATATAGTTGGATCTTGTTTTTTATTCAATTTGACAGCCTCTGACATCTAACTGGATTATTTACAACATTACATTTATGTGATTAAATCTATCAACTAGCTATGTGTTTTCACTGTTCCCCCATTTTCTTTCTTCCTTTAGAATAACTTGAACATTTTAATGATTGGATAGTATCTCTTTGACTAGCTTTACTAGCTCTAACTCTTTGTTTTGTTTTGTTTCAGCAGTTGCTTATGGCTTTATAGTATATAACTTATTTAAGTCTATTTTCAAGTGACATTTTATCACTTTACATATAGCATAAGAATCTAACAATAATGTTTTATCATTTCTTCCTTTCTGACTTTTGTACTATTGCTGTTATGTGTGTTACAAACCACATATTACATTGTTTTTATTTTGGGATAAATGCCAATTATATTCTAAAATGATTTGAAAAACAATTTAAGAAAAATATCATAAATACTTATTCATGTGGCTACCAATTCCAGTGTTCTTCATTCCTTTGATAATATACATATTGTATCATTTCTTTCTGCCTGAAGGACTTCCTTTAACAAGTTTTACAGTGTGGGTATGCACGTGATTGTTTTCACCTCTATCTGGACTCTACTTTCTCTACATTTCTAAAAATGCTTTTTTTGCCTTTAGTTTTTAAAGATGTTTTCACTATAGAGCTCATGATTGATAGTTATTTCTTTCTTTCAGTACTTTAAAGATTAAGATGTTCCATTGTCTTCTTGCTTACATTATTTCTGAGAAGTCTGCTATTTCCTTCTTTTTGTTCCTCTGTATGTAATGTGACTCCCCATCCCCTTGACACTTTCAACGTTATTTTTAATCACACTGGATTTGAAGAATTTCATTTTGGTGTTTTTGGTATAGTTGTCTTCCTATTTCATGGGCTGAGAGTTTGTTGAGCTTCATAGATCTGTGTATATATAGTTTTTTTTTTTATCATATTTGTGTTCTGTGTGTGTGTGTGTGCTTTAATCTGAAACTCCAATCCATTATGAAAGAATACTTATTTCTTATTCATGTAAGCCTCTGCCAAGAGTCCCACCTTCTGAGACTTCCCTGGTGGTTCAGTGGTTAAGACTTCCAATGCAGGAGGTGCAAGTTCAACCCCTGTTTGGGGAGCTAAGATCCCACATGTATTGTGAGCAAAAAACCAAAACATAAAACAGAAGCAACATTGTAACAAATTCAATACAGACTTTAAAAAAATGGCCCACATTAAAAAAAAAGAATCCTACTTCCTTTCTTCTCATAATTGGCAATCATCTTTAACACCTAGATTTCATGATAACTGCAACAAAAATGGCTGTGGCTGTGGGAGGCCACATAGCTTCTAAATATCTCAGTCCAGAAGTGACTCAAAAAAGTCACTTATCCTCACAGTCCAGTAACCAAAACTCACATGGCCCCAATCTAATTGCTAGGAGAAGCTGGGAAATGTAAGGAAATGTGTGGCTGTTTGGCACACTTCAAAAGCAGATCTAACACAGGAATTGATAGAAATACAGTAATTTCAGAAGGTGTAGGCTGAGAAAGGCTCTCTGAATCAGTGGAATTTAAGCTAAGACTTAAAAGTCAGAAAGAAGTCAGCCCTGGTATGTTTGAAAGATAACCAATGTAGTAAAGAAGTCAGAGGCTAAAGCCCTATTCAAGAAATAAAATGTACATTATCCTAGCATGTCCTTCGTATAAGAAATACTATCACTATAGGAAGCTTTCAAGGATATGGGGCATAAGAGCCTCACCAAATACTGATCGGTGACAGAAATTAATAAATACACTACTCAGATGTAGAAGAATATGCAGAAGGATGAAACTTCAATGACATACATACACTAAAAACAGTAGCTGTGAAGGTACAGGGTTCATTTATTTAAGCAATAACAGTCACTAAGAGTCCACCATGAGGCAAGGTGGAATAATATTGTTGACTGCAATTTCCCCTACTTTGGTGGAACTGATAACTAATAATCTAGTAGAAGAAACATATTACTAAAAAGCAATGAAATATTCTATGTGGAATTGTTTTTCCCCATAAAGAAAAGGAGAGAAAGCTACAACAAAGGTGATTTCTAATTTACAAACTATTTAGAAATAAGCAGGAAAAAGCTCTACAAAAATGGAGAAGTCCAGAGTGATAAACATTTCTCACTCTGGTCGAGAACATTAAAAATAGAGCAGTAAGTATTCTGCATACATAAATTCCATAATCTCTCAAGAAAAACAACTATAGTAAGACCATTTCTCTTTTTCTCCCCCCTCCAAATGAAGAATCAAGGTTTAGACAAATATATATATCTACATTCACTAATTAGGTCAACATCCACATTTATACGCCTACTAATTACTAGAAAAATTTATCTTTGTTAAATCTACACTGTGAATTCTAACTCTTCTTACTCACCCTCTCCATTTTCAATCCTTTAATCCTGTATTTCATTCTAATTTCTCTATTCAATCCTTTTACATAAATTGGAAGATGTTGATCCTCAAAGGCATCAAACTAGATAACTGAAGGGAAATATTTGAAAAACTACTTTAGAAAAAGATAGATAAGACAAAAAAATTTTCCCACTCTACTTATAATTTTCTAACCAGAAATAGATGAGAAGTAGATTTCCTAGAAAGTAAGAAAATACAAAAAAGGTGAGTAAGCATCTCCCTTGATGCTTGACTTAACCCAGTTGTAAGACTGTGATTATGACTGAAAGAATGCTATAACTGGATATCTAGTATTTCTCTGCTACTCATATGCTGTAGCATATGAGTGAAACCTATGTAGCATATAAAACCTTAACAAGTTTCGTTTCCTTAACTATAAACCATGGATCAAAAAAATGTACTTACTGGTAAAGGTTCTTGTGAGCGTTAAATGATTTACGTATATAAAGCACTTAACAACAACGCCTGGCAATAATAAATGGAAAAAATTTGCCATTACTAATACTAGTAATAGTTGTCATGGAACAATAGTTGTAAAATAACACATTAAAATTTAATTGAGTGACTGCTGTTTCCCGGGCTTCCCAGGTGGCTCAGTGGTAAAGAATCTGCCTGCCAACGCAGGATATGCAAAAGATGCAAGTTTGATCCCTGGGTCAGGAAGATCTCCTGGAGTAGGAAATGGCAAGAACTCCAGTATGCTCACCTGGAAAATTCCATGGGCAGAGGAGCCTGGCAGGCTATAGTCCATTGGGCCACAAAGAGTCAGGCACAACTGACTCAGGACAAACACCCACTGTTTTCTAAACTTATATCTGAATTGCTGTTGTTGTTCAGTTACTCAGTTGGGTTTGACTCTGTGACCCCACAGACTGCAGCATGCCAGGCTTTCTTGTCCTTTACTATCTCTTGAAGTTTGCTCAAATTCATGTACATTGAGTCAGTGATGCCATTCAACTGTCTCATCCTCTGTCACCTCCTTCTTATGCCTTCAACCTTTCCCAGCATCAGGGTCTTTTCCAATGAGTTAGCTCTTCGCATCAGCCGGCCAAAGTATTGGAGCTTCAGTCCTTCCAATGAATACTCAGGGTTGATTTCCTTGAGGATTGATTGGTTTTATCTCCTTGCTGTCCAAGAGACACTCAAGAGTCTTTTCCAGCACCACAGTTTGAAAGCATCAATTCTTCGGCACTCAGCCTTCTTTATGCCCAACTCTCACATCCCTACATGACCACTGGAAAAAGCTTTGACTATACAGACTTTTGTTGGCAAAGTGATATCCCTGCTTTTAACACATTGTCTAGGTTTGTCACAGCTTTTCTTCCCAGGAGCAAGCATCTTTTATTTCATGACTGCAGTCACCGTCCACGGTGATTTTGGAGCCCAAGAAAATAAAGTCTGTCACTGTTCCCACCTTTCCCCCTTCTGTTTGCCATAAAGCAATGGGACTGGATGCCATGATCTTAGTTTTTGAATGTTGAATTTTAAGCCAGCTTTTTCACTCTCCTCTTCCACCCTAATCAAGAGGCTCTTTAGTTGCTCTTCACTCTCTTCCATTAGCGTGGTATTATTTGCTTATCTGAGGCTGTTGATATATCTCCTGGAAATCTTGATTCCAGCTTGTGATTCATTCAGCCAAGCAGTTTGCATGATGTACTCCGCATATAAATTAAATAACTAGAGTGAAAATATACAGCCTTGTCATACTCCTTTCCCAATTTTGAACCAATCAGTTGTTCCATGTCTGGTTCTGACTGCTGCTTCTTGACCCACACACAGGTTTCTCAGGAGACAAGTTGGTCTGGTATTCCCATCTCTAAGAATTTTCCAGTTTGTTGTGATCCACATAATCAAGGGCTTTAGCATAGTCAATGAAGTAGAAGTAGATGTTTGTCTGGAACTCCCTTCCCTTCTCCATGTCCAACAGTATTTAAGGTGAGAGCTGAAACCATTTTGGAGAGTCACTCAGTTTTCCTGAGTCTCTCCCAAGTACACAAGTTACTAAACTTCTGTTTGTTTTTTCTCTTGTTAATCTATCTCAGGTCAAATTAATTCCCAGACCAGACAGAAGAAACAAGAAGGGAAAATGTCATCCTCCTTGAAAACCTACATCAAAAGATTGATGAACTAATTTAAATACTTTATAACACATTGTTTAAGGTAATTGCATTGCGTTATGGTTTCCTGGGCTTGCCTTGTGGCTCAGCTGGTAAAGAATCAGCCTGCAATGTGGGAGACCTGGGTTTGATCCCTGGGTTGGGAAGATCCCCTGGAGAAGGGAACAGCTACCCACTCCAATATTCTTGCCTGGAGAATTCCAGTTTATTCTGCTAAACAACAAATTTTGTGTACCAGTATAATGTGTCAATAAGTAATATAGCTGAGTCTTCTCACCTGCAATATGAAGAAGATAATGCCTACCCATAAGGCTATTTTGAGGAGTAAATAAAATCATCCCCATAAAAGAATACTTGCCACATAGTAAGCACACATTACTCACGAGCTAACACTGACAAGTTGGTGAGGGTGGTAACATAATGGTAAAGGCATGAGGGACCTGTGAGCCTGGGTTCACATCCCAGCTCAATTACCAGCTCTGTGTCCTTAGAGGAAGTTACATAACTTCTCTGTACTTCAAATTCATCATTAGTAAAATGTACATAAATAATAGCTCCCCATCTGCATTGGGAAATTGTGAGGATCCAATGACTCAATAAATGTAAAGAATGTAATAATGCTTATAATAAAGGCTTAATTTTAATCAGTGTTATTTTGTATGTTACTGGCTCTTCAGCAAGGTAGAAGACTGCCTTTTCTCAAAGCATCCAGATAAGTGTTATCACCATATCCCTTTGGCTCTTGCTTCTCAGTTTCTTTTTTTTAATTAATTTATTCATTTTAATTGGAGGCTAATTACTTTACAATATTGTAGTGGTTTTTGCCATACATAGACATGAATCAGCCATGGGCATACATGTGTTCCCCATCCTGAAACCCCCTCCCACCTCCCTCCGCTTCCCATCCCTCAGGGTCATCCCAGTGCACGGGCTTTGAGTGCCCCGTTTCACACATCGAACTTGGACTGGTGATCTATTTCACATATGGTAATATACATATTTCAATGCTATTCTCTCAAATCATCCCACCCTCGCCTTCTCCCACAGAGCCCAAAAGTGTGTTCTTTGTATCTGTGTCTCTGTTGCTGTCTTGCATATAGGGTCATTATTACCATCTTTCTAAATTCTACTTATATGCATTAATATACTGTATTGGTGTATTTCTTTCTGACTTACTTCACTCTGTATAATAGGCTGCAGTTTAATCCACCTCATTAGAACTGCTTTAAATGTGTTCTTTTTAATATTTAATGTTAAATAGTTAATATTTAATAGTAATATTCCATTGTGTATATGTACCACAACTTTCTTATCCATTCATCTGCTGATGGACATATAGGTTGCTTCCATGTCCTAGCTACTAAACAGTGCTGTGATGAACATTGGGGTACAGTGGGACTGCTGGGTCATATGGCAGTTCTAGTTCCAGTTTTTTAAGGAATCTCCACACTGTTCTCCATAGTGGCTGTACTAGTTTGGATTCCCACCAACAGTATAAGAGGGTTCCCTTTTCTCTGCACCCTCTCCAGCATTTATTGTTTGTAGACTTTTGGATCGCAGCCATTCTGACTGGCATGAGATGGTACCTCATTGTGGTTTTGATTTCCATTTCTCTGATAATGAGTGATGTTGAGCATCTTTTCATATCTTTGTTAGCCATCTGTATGTCTTCTTTGGAGAAATGTCTGTTTAGTTCTTTGGCCCATTTTTTGACTGGGTCGTTTATTTTTTTGGTATTGAGCTGCATGAGCTGCTTGTATATTTCTAAAATGAACATTTCTAAAAGGTACTCTATTTTAGTACAAGCAGATCACCATTGCCATCTAGTGGCAAACTGCTAGCAAATTCAATAAGGAGGAATATTGCCCATAAAGGGGTAAATTTTCTACAGATGTGAATTTAATTCTTTAAGACAAACTAGATATTTGGAAATTTGTGATACATTTTCTATAACAATCTGAATTGGATACAAATATAAGTGGGGGAAATTTAAAAACTGAAAACCACAAGAATGTTGCTTGGCAAATATAGCAGTACCAAAAAAATAAAAAGATTCTTATTTTGCATGAGCCAAACAATTGGGTTTAAACTCAATGCCAAAAAAATTTTGGACAGACTTTTGATGTTAATATACCCCTGATATTTTCTAGGCCCTAATCTTCTATGCTATCACATGAGTGTGCTGTATGTGTTGAATTCCTTTTGTAGTTATAAAAGTATGGGATAAATCACTATGCTAAATCTATAGTATTATCTGTCATAAGCATTTTTCTTAAGGGCAAACCTTAATAACTTCTAAGATCTGTTCCAACTTTTTGATATTTTAAACGCAACCATATAAGAGGAAAAGAATTAGAAATGTGAATCTAGAGTGCAATTTAAACAGCACAAATGTTATAACATATAGCTAGTATATTAAATTATATTATTAGATAAGTTAAAATACAAGTACCATACAAAGAACACAGACAACTGCATTATTCAGCTTTACTTTCTGCAAGTCAAAACCTAAAAAATAATTCAAAACTGCACAAAAGTACTATAATCTATAATATTCAGGCTACTCCTTACTTTGCTCATTGAAAAATGCATGAATTTCAGAGCTATAATTCAGTCAAATGACACCTGTCTTCCAACAACACAGTTCAAATTTTAGTTATCACTGTGTCTTAACTGTGAGTAATTATATAAGAGCTGCCAACTCTCAGACAGTAAAGAAACTGCCTGCAATGCAGGAGACCCAGGTTCAAACCCTGGGTCAGGAAGATCCCCTGGAGAAGGGAATGGCAACCCACTTCTGTATGATAGGCTTCCTAGGTAGCGCTAGTGGTAAAGAACCCGTCTGCCAAAGTAGGAGACATTAAGAGACGCAGATTTGATCCCTGGGTCAGGAGGATCCTCTGGAGGAGGGAATGGCAACCCACTCCAGTATTCTTGCCTGGAGGGTCCTATGGACAGAAGAACCTGGAGGGCTACAGTCCACAGGACTGAAGAATCAGACATGACTGAAGCGATTTGGCATGCATGCATGCATGCCGACTCTTTGGTCCAAATATCACTATATAAGTAACAGATGAAGTCTGTGAATGCTTGGTCACTGTACATCTGTTACTCAATTCAAACATAGATAGCAAATCATATTGCCTCCTTGGGTTTCAGGGATAAATTCACTGACATTTCATAAAAGTACATAATCAAAAGAACGAATTAGCCCATAAAGATGAAAGTTCAGCAAAGAAATAAATATGATGATGCTGGAAGTGAAAATTGGATGTGAATAGAAGATCTGAAGATGGCAACAGTAAAGCAAAGATAAAAGAGACCTAGGCTAGCAAGAAGGTAAGGGCCATGAATGTAAAAGAGAAGGTAAAGTCGCTGCAGTAGGATTCTAATGGACAGTAAATGGGTTGGTTGATTAAGAAACAGGAAAAGACCCTAGAAGCTGATACCATGTCCTTTGGAGTGATGCAGCTGTGAAGCCAAAGGAACTTAGTCATCGCAAACGGATCAAAATAAATGAGGAACAAAAAGGATGACAACGCCCAGAGGAAGTGACACCAGAATCAAACCTCACACTAAAGAAATTCTCAGAGATATTTCATGACTTTGAAAGGACAAAGGACAAAACAGAAGTTAATCCAAACTTAAAAAGAATTTGACAATTTAATTCACCAAGGCATAGAAAAAATGCTTGCTCCATATAAGTTATATGATGAGAAGAAGGCAAGTAACTGTTCAAACTCCTCTTGATAAGATTTTGGCAATGAAATAAAGTACTTTAATGCTCAATGTTTCTAATGTTTTAAATTACAGTGTACTGGATAAATATTAGTTTCATTATTTTTTGCATCTGCTTCGGTTCAGTTCAGACGCTCAGTCATGTCCAACTCTTTGCGACCCCATGGACTGCAGCACACCAGGCCTCCCTGTCCATCACCAACTCCCAGAGTTTACTCAAACTTATCTCCATTGACTTGGTGATGCCATCCAACCATCTCATTCTCTGTCATCCCCTTCTCCTCCCGCCCTCAATCTTTCCCAGCATCAGGGTTTTTTCCAGTGAGTCAGGTCTTTGCATCAGGTGGCCAAAGTACTGGAGTTTCAGCTTCAACATCAGTCCTTCCAATGAACACTCAGGATTGATCTCCTTTAGGATGGACTGGTTGGATCTCCTTGTGGTCCAGGGGACTCTCAAGAGTCTTCTCCAACACCACAGTTCAAAAGCATCAATTCTTTGGTGCTCAGCTTTCTTTATAGTCCAACTCTCATATCCATACATGACTACTGAAAAAACCATAGCTTTCATCTCCTTACACATTTATAAACCATGGTAATGTTTTGAGAAAACATTTTAAAGATCACAGAACAATTGTTATTTTCCTATTGATTTGTTAAGATCCTTTGCCCAATTTCAACTTAGTCATTTTCATGGTCTCGCACTATTGTGCAAAACAAGAACTGCATGTATTATTGCCAAAGCCTAAAGTTTTCTTTCACAATTTTCAGTCACGATAAACATGTCATTCAGAAATTGCCACCTTGAATGCTACTGTAATAGCTAGTCCCTTTCTGAATCTATTTTATAAATGACTTGTGGTGTCATGAAATAATGTTGAAAGATGTCCTTGCCCCTAACCAAATTAGATACACAGAAGAGAATTATGTACCTGGCAGTGGCAACTGAACTAATATACCACTGACTCTTGGGTCCACGTTCAATTGATCAGTTATATCCAACAGTTCTTCCTGAGAAACATCCTTAGGTTTTAGAATGATCTCACTACAGATACCTGAAAGAAAAACAAGTACAGAAAGTCACTTGACTAACAAAGATGTGTTTTTTCATTAATGGTGTCTTACACAGTGTTTGATTGGTTCCCTCTGTTCTTGTCCCACTGAAAGAAAAGGCCCTTCTACAAAAGTGATGTTCAAAGCACCATCAGGAGGGAACTTTTAAATGGTACAGATGTTTTCTTATGATTCACATGCATTCTTTGGCCCAGTATTCCACGTGACAAATTGCACTTATTTGTGATGAGCTACTGTTAGTGGATTTGAGGAGAGTGAAAATACCAATACCACCACCACCACCACCGCCATGAACTAGCCAGGTTAATGTGATTAAAAAAAAAACACAAACACACCAATACAGTATAATAACGCATATATATGGAATTTAGAAAGATGGTAACAATAACCCTGTGTACGAGACAGCAACAGAGACACTGATGTATAGAACAGTCTTATGGACTCTATGGGACAGGGAGAGGGTGGGAAGATTTGGGAGAATGGCATTGAAACATGTAAAATATCATGTATGAAACGAGATGCCAGTCCAGGTTCGATGCACGATACTGGATGCTTGGGGCTAGTGCACTGGGATGACCCAGAGGGATGGTATGGGGAGGGAGGAGGGAGGAGGGTTCAGGATGGGGAACACATGTATACCTGTGGCGGATTCATTTTGATATTTGGCAAAACTAATACAATTATGTAAAGTTTAAAAATAAAATAAAATAAAAAAAAACAAACAGGCCCTTTAAATGTAACAAGTTGCTCTCATGTTTCCCAATAGGATCAGAAATCACACAAAGTTGATTTAAAGAAATTTGAAGAAAAAAAAGAGTAAGAAATGAATGTGAATGTTGGGAACTAAATAATCTACAGAATGGCAATAAATAATAATAATACATGTTTTTCAAATAGCATTTAGTCGACAGTTATCATTCATAATTATCACACTAAAACCAGAAAACGTTATCTAGTAACAAGTACAGCTAAAATGCTCCCCACCTACAGCAGCAGCGGCTTTAATCTTCCTCCTGACATACGTGTGGCTTGCTGGGTTATCACCCACTAATATGATACTGAGGTGAGGCCTTCTGTTCCCAAGGGAAACCCAAGAGTCCACGCCATGCTGGATTTCTTTCTGGATTTGTTTGGCCATTTCAGTTCCTGAGATAATAATTGCATCATATCTGTGGAAAACAAACAAAAAACAAATATACTACTAAAAAGGCAGTAAGGACTATCCAGCCACATCAATTTAAAGTACGAGAGTGAACAAAACATCTATGATCCCCTAAGCGAGCAACCAAACTTTGATTTTTTTCAGATATATTTGACCCTCATTCTTCAGGTTCAGAAATGCATTCGTAACTTTTAAAAACTAGTCCAACTCTGCTTTTTAGTTCTGCATTATGATCTGTCTATAGTATACATTTCTTCATCACTTTCACCTCTATGTTTTTTAATTATCAAATCACATACTCAAGACCTAGAATATTGGTTCTATTAAAAGCTCTGCTTTTTTTTTTTTCCCCAGAAAAGACAGATCAGCACAGTCGAGTTAAAACTGGCCCCCATCTCCAAAGCCCCAGACATGTTGTATATACCTGGCCCCATAGCCTTTTGACCCAAAGGCAAAGTCAGTTCACTCTTAATAGTACACCCAGTACAAAATCCTGAAGTCATGAGCTCTATACTACACAGCTGCTCTCATTTACTCCAAGAAAAATTGTGTCCCACAGCTCTCAGACTCTGTGACAACAGCTGCCAGTACTGCCATACTTGTCATTGATGGGGATCAGGCCAGGAAGCAAACGGCTGTTTCCCCTTCTCCCCACACCACCACCCCAGCCACCCTGCTCACACCAAGGCATTATTTCTAACAGAAAAAAACGCACAAAACATTACTTCATGGCAGTTTATATAAGTGCTTAAGAAGGTAAAGCACGCTAGACTTTGATAGACAACATAAATTTATCTCTGGAAAGGCACAAAAATGAATGCATTATGGGAAGGCTTTACTGCTCTCCATGATCTCAAATTTAAAAGTGGTGAATTAACATTGCTCCTACTACATGCAGGAGACATAAGAGAAGTGGGTTCAAACCCTGGATCAGGAAGATCTCCTGGAGGAGGGCATGGCAATCCACTCCAGTGGAGAATCCCATGGACAGAGGAGCCTGATGGGCTATGGTCTCTAGGGTCACAAAGAGTCGGACATGACTGAAGTGACTTAGCATGCATGCACACACTACTGCATGTTTAGTTTTTAAAGGTATTAGATAAAATAAAAAATAGTTCCATCTGGTGCCCCCGTCCTTTCACTATTGAAAGCTCTGGTGAAAGCATGATCTATAGTGCATGAATATTACACAAAACACTATATGCAGATCAATGAATATTATGCAGGAGGAGAAATGGAGGAAAGGAAAACCTTTACCAACTTAATTTTTTCAATCACCTGTACAACTTTTATGTTCTAATCAGAGCAGGCATCATGAATATCAGCCAGCACAAACAAAATTAAATCTGTCACCCCTTCCAAATAAGTCAGCTCCCCTTTCTGACAGGTTGGTATACACACACACAGAACCAGATCAAGAACACCCTATTTCAACCCGGCACCAGTGGTCTACAGGGTTCATCCAGGTTCATGCAATTTTGATGTCAACAACATTCTGCTAAGAAGTGATCCTGAAATACAGTCTATGGATACATACATCAAAATTGCCCGCGAAGCTTACTGAACTTGCAATTTTTGGACACCCCCCCACCTCCACCACACCCATGATTCAGGACCCCTGGGGGAGAAGAGACAGCCTGGCAATCTGCACATCTAACAGGCTCTCACAGGTATTCTTATGCATGATCATGTTTGAAAACCACTTCTTTAGTTCAACACAAAAGTGTATTTTAATAATCATGTGTCTGCTAAGTCATTTCAGTCGTGTCTGACTCTTTGCAACCCTATGGAGCCCTCCAGGCTCCTCTGTCTGTGTGATTCTCCCGGCAAGAATACAGGAGAGGGTTTCCATGCCCTCCTCCAGGGGATCTTCCTGACCCAGGGATCTTACATCTCCTGTACTGGCAGGTGGGTTCTTAACCACTAGCACCAGATTCTTAACCTGGGAAGCCCCAATAATAATCATAACCATGGGTAAACAAGTAACTGGTTTTGGTATCAGGGTAAAACTGCCCTCATAGAATGAGTTAAAAAGTATCCATCCCTCTTCACATTTCCAGAAGAGTTTGTGTAGAATCGGTTTTATTTCTCCCTTAAATGTTTGGTGGAATTCACTTGTGAAGCTGTCTGGCCCTGGGCTTTCTTTGTGGTAAGGTTTAAAACTACAAATTTAAATTATTTAATACAGAGGGCTCTTTAGGTTATCTATCATTTCTTGAGTGACCTTTTGTAGTTTGTATCTTTGTACATTCTAATAATTGGTATTAATACATAATTATTAGACTTAAATAAGGTAAAAAATAAAATACATTCACTTTTGAGTTTAAATTTTATTTTTCAGGATTAAGAAACAAACTTTTTTCATTATTTACTTTGAATTCCTGATGCTCATTTGTTATTGATTCATTTAAGTGGACTTTTAATACTAAGGGCCTTCCCAGGTAGCACAATGGTAAAGAATCTGCCTGACAATAATGCAGGAGACGCAAGAAATATGGATTTGATCCCTGAGTCGAGAAGATCCCCTGGAAAAGGAAACCAGCAACCCAGTCTGGTATTCTTGTCTGGAAAATTCCATGGACAGAGGAACCTGGTGTGCTACGGTCCATGGGATTGCAAAGAGTCAGATATAACTGAGCACGCATACACACACACACACACACACACACATTAATACTGAAAGAACAAGGACCTCCTATACTAATAAGTACTAAGGGCCTGCAGATATGGCAAACAATTTCAACATGATTCGTTTATAAGAGGTAGAAAAAAATAAAATAAAATAAATAAATAATAAATAAAATAAGAAGTAGTAAAAAAAAATACTTTCCAAAAATTAAGTTGTGTCAACAATATTCAGATAGGCAAAATAGTCTTCTTTAGAAATGAGTTTATCTGCTAACGTACATCTGAAGTCACTTTTAAAGAAGTGACTTCAGATGTAAAGAACATACATTTGTATTTTAAAATATAAAACCATCTGAGCTCCATGTTGCATTTTAACAGCATATGAATAGCAATGCAGCGGCTTACATGTTTTATTAGCCAATTCTCTGTTAAATACAGTGATTTATTCATAGATTATTGTCAAACTGGCAACACTGGACATAATTCAGGATAATTACAGCCTATAAACTACAAAACTGTGTGACCTTGAGAATGTCAGCGATGATAATGGCATAAACTGATTCCTGACTTCCAAAAAGACAATCTATTTGCAGATTAAACTTGATTGCACCTTTTCTGTTGGAGGCTGAGGTGACAGGGCTTAACTTTACATGATAGCACTGATGTGCTAAATTGGCCTGCTAATTACAGCTGACATGGTTTAGCCTGGCCTAGCTGGTGTTTACGGGTAAACACCCATATGATTGCTACCCAATTATGAAGAGGGACTTAGAGCATTTTCAGTCGTAGCTGGTTCATCCCACTGATTTCCCCAGTCACTGGAGAGGCTGAGCAAGCCTGGCTCTGTGGGAGACACAATTTAAGGATAAATGAAGCAACCCTGAATTAGTGGAGGGCCAATGCAAGATGCCTGCATCAGTCTACCTGCTAGAAGGACTGGTAAACACACACATTAAGCTCATATAGACCTCAGTGCATAAAGGAATGAGATTTTTTTAAAACATGCATATTGTTGAAAATTGTTAAATATCAGCAACAACTCAAATGTTCAGCCATAGAAGCACACAGCTCCTAAGAATTCACCTTCAGATCTCGATCGCTGCCAGTCCGTTCTCCACACTGCAGCCAGAGCAATTTTCCAAATGGGAACATGCCAGCTCCCTTGTTAAAACTGGACTATATACACATTGAGAAAATTAATTTAATAAATAAATATTGAAAACTGCTTATATGCCAGGCACTATTCTATGCACCAGGAATACAAATAATAGTGCACAAAACAAATCACTCACTTTCACAGAAACTATATTTGTAGTTGAAGAAGACATAAGCAAAATTTTAAAGCAAATATTTAATATATTATGTGTGAGAAATAGAAAAGGCATTTGTGGAGGCCAGAATTACCATTTTCCATAAGAAGGTTAAAGTGTCACTTCTCTGATTAATCGGGTAACACCTGAGTGTAAACGAAGAAGTGAAGGAATATGTTTTGTGGTTACCTGGAGAAAAGAATTTAGGCTAAGGGAAGTACATAGCAAGTACAAAGGACTTTAAGCTGAAGCATGCCTGGTATGTTTGATGAATAGCAACGAGGCCAGTGGCTGCAGTGGAAAGAACAAATGAATGGGTCAGAACAGGATGTAAAGTCAGAGTGTGACCTCAGATCACATTGTACTCCAGGCCTTTGGAAAGACGCTGGCTGTTACTGTGAGAAAGCCTGCATTTGAAGATTTGAGGAGTGCCATGACCTGATTTTCATTATTCAGTGATAACTGGTTAAAATGTGGAGACTCTATAGGAGGAAGCAGGGAAGTGAGGACACCAGTGAAGAGGCTAGTGTGGAATCTCAGGCAAGAGATGATGGTGGCTTGGACGTGAGCGGAGCAGGCAGTCAAGGTGCTGAGAGTAGTCTGATTCTGAATCTATTTTGAGGGTGGAGCCACTCGGATTTACTGAGATTGAATATAGGGTGTAAAGAAAACAGAACAGAAGTCAAACATGACTCCAAAATTTTTGACCTGAAAGGGAATTTTAATTCAAATCCAAATGTTCTGTAGCTGACATGCCCCTGCATGAGCTTTCTTCAGCCTCATGGTGCTGACCAAGTCTCACAGTACACACAGCTGCATTTCAACTTATTGCCTGTGCTAGTTTCTCATTTCTGGGCCTTCACATACACTGTTCCTTTGACCTAAAACACTCTTCATCCTCCTTCTCACTTCTCTAACATCCCTACCAAATCTGCTCCTCATTCATTCCCACACAGTCCTCAAGTCTCAGCTTGGAAGGCAATCTGGAAAATGTCCCCTGACACCTTCAAACTGGGGATCTGCCTCTGCTAAGACTGCCCACAGCACCCAGCTCTTACCCTCATGTAGACTCTTAAATCCTTATTAAAATTACTGTCTCCCTCACAACACTGTAAGCTGTGTAGGACAGGAAGCTTATATTTACTACTGTGTTTATAAAATATTTGTGGGATTATCAGAGTAAAATTGCTTATTGTATTACAGTTTTTTGGAGTTAATATGTAGCCACTGAAAATAACTATAAAAATAGCAATATGTTAAAATGTTTGCATAAAATTAAGTGAAGAAATTAAATGAAAAATATGCCAAAGCCTTTGACTGTGTGAATCACAATACACTGTGGAAAATTATGAAAGAGATGGTAATAACAGACCACCTGACTTGCCTCTTGAGAAACCTATATGTAGGTCAGGAAGCAACAGTTAGAACTGGACATGGAACAACAGACTGGTTCCAAATAGGAAAAGGGGTACGTCAAGGCTGTATATTATCACCCTGCTTATTTAACTTATATGTAGAGCACATCATGAGAAACACTGGGCTGGAGGAAGCACAAGCTGGAATCAAGATTGCCGGGAGAAATATCAATAACCTCAGATATACAGATGACACCACCCTTATGGCAGAAAGTGAAGAAGAACTAAAGAGCCTCTTGATGAAAGTGGAAGAGGAGAGTGAAAAAGTTGGCTTAAAGCTTAATATTCAGAAAACTAAGATCATGGCATCTGGTCCCATTATTTCATGGGAAATAGATGGGGAAACAGTGGCTGACTTTATTTTTCTGGGCTCCAAAATCACTGCAGATGGTGACTGCAGTCATGAAATCAAAAGACACTTACTCCTTGGAAGGAAAGTTATGACCAACCTAGACAGCATATTACAAAGCAGAGACACTACTTTGCCAACAAAGGTCCGTCTAGTCAAGGCTATGGTTTTTCCAGTGGTCATGTATGGATGTGAGAGTTGGACTATAAAGAAAGCTGAGTGCAGAAGAACTGATGCTTTTGAACTGTGGTGTTGGAGAAGACTCTTCAGAGTCCCTTGGACTGCAAGGAGATCCAACCAGTCCATCCTAAAGGAGATCAGTCCTGGGTGTTCATTTGTAGGACTGATTTTGAAGCTTAAACTCCAATACTCTGGCTACCTGATGAGAAGAGCTGACTCATTTGAAAAGACCCTGATGCTGGAAAGATTGAGGGCAGGAGGAGAAGGGGACAACAGAGGATGAGATGGTTGGATGGCATCACCGACTCAACGGACATGGGTTTGGGTGGACTCCGGGAGTTGGTGATGGACAGGGAGGCCTGGTGTGCTGCAGTTCATGTGCTCGCAAAGAGTCGGACATGACTGAGCGACTAAACTGAACTGACTGAATAAAACAGTGAGATACGTAGTATTCTGGATATTTATCTTTCTATCTTAAAATGGTATCAAAACAGATCCTGAATTAAATTAAAAGTGAATAAATGCAAAATATGTATGAAACATATGAAAAGAAAAAAACAGTAAAATTAACAACCTTACTACCCAGTTTAAAAAAAGTATTATCATCATCACTGCAATTGTATATATTGAAACCCTCCCCTATCAAAACCTTATCTTCTCCTAGAGAGTTAAACACAATCCTGAAATTGGGCTTTATAATTCCATTGCTTTCCTTTATCATTTAAACTAATGTTTGTGTCTCTAAACATTAGAAATATAATCATATACATTATATACTATATAATGTAATATAATAACATATATATACTATACATAATGTACATCAATATATGAGCTACATTATATATCTCACATTTATATATGATATAAATATAAAACATAGTATCTCTCTAAGGTTTACACCCAGGAATGGGATTGCTAGATTATAGGATACATTTATATGTGTTCAGTTTATGCCACCTTATTTTCAAAGTGGTTGCACTAATTCATACGTCCACCAGTAGTGTCTAAGAATTTCTACTTCCTTGAGATTGTCAAAGTTTTTACGTAACACATTAGTTTAATGGCATTTTGTTGTAGTTTAAATATGTGTTTCCCTAATTACTAGAGGTTGAATGTCTTACAGTTTTATTGGCCATCTGGAGTTCCTCTTTTACGGGATGCCTGTTCATCTCTATTGACCATTTTTCTAATGGATTATTAGCTGTGCCTAATTTGTAGTAGCTATTTATGCATTCTGAACACTAATCTCATAACAGTGAGAAATGGAGTATTTCCTGCCATATGGGTAAACAAGGATGTCACAGTCATCAGGGATTCCAGCCCTCCAGGGCACTCAGGAGGGAAAGACCTGTGCCATCTGGCAGCCATCAGACTGCAATGCAGCCACTCTCTATGGTGAGCACCAAAGAACTAGAATGTGAAGATTCACAGCAGGTTGGCCCCAGATAGCTGAGCTGCAATTGAAAGGAGTGATTTCAGCGAACCCAGGTTCTTTCATCTTCCCATACATAGAAAAGTGTTAAATTCCTTGAGATATCTGGTTTTCTTTAATTCACAAAAATACTTTTGATATTCAGACTACTTGTTCTTTGTTTCAAACTTCTATATAACCTGACTCCCCACTCCACCTCCTTGGAGCAGTTCTCTCAGGGATACTTAAGATGATACTGCCTCCCAGGATTAAGTACTAAAAATTTCTGCCAAATAAAACATAACTCTCAACTTTTAGGCTACGTCTGTTTTTTAAGTCTACATCAGTTATATCTGTGTATCAAGTATCACCAGTATATGGTTTGACTTTTCACTTATTTTATAGTTATTTTTGATGGAAAGTTCTTAATTCTAATGTGAAAACCATCTTTGCCTCTAGAACTTGCCCTTCTTGTCTTGTAAGAAAACCTTCATCATCTCTGACAAAATTTGTTTTACAGAACACAACAGGACTCACAATTGATGAGCCAGGCTGGCTAAGGAATTGCCAGGAACTTTCTGAGATGCTATAGGCTAGATCTAAAAATCTTACTGGGCTTAACTAAAACCTCTATAAAGTAGTTCTGCCAAGCCTCAGTTAAGAACCACTGATTTACACCCCCATGATGCTCAAAGTAAAAATCCCCATTCTAGTATTCCTGATAAGTGGTCAACTACCTTTGTAACCAAGCAGGACCCCATGAGGCCTTCCCAGGACAGGCTTTCCCCCATATCTTTTGCATTAGCTCCTCTCTGAAGTACCTATATGATAATATTTGAAGCACTTTTCCTGAGCTGTTTTGCAGATGTAAAAAAAACCTCCCTCATGCTAACAAATGAAAGATGTTAACTATCTGACAATGATGAACACATAGCCCCAGGACACCAGGAGTCTAAGGACTGATAATGTTAACCCCTGGGATACCACTCTCCTACCTCATCATCAGCCAATCAGAGAATTGTGCATGAGCTGATCACAGACCCTGAGACACTACACCTCCCTCACTTGGCTTTTAAAAGTGCTCTGCTGAAACTCTTCGGGGAACTTGAAGCTTTTTAGGGGATGAACCACCCATCTCCTTGCATTGCCTTGCTGTAAACCTTTCTCTACTCCCAAATCCTATTGTGCATCAGGCATGTGAATTTGCATTAACACTTTCAACATAAAGAAACCTATGAAGTATGTGTATATGCTTGAAACTGGTCATGGGGCATGTATCCATAAGTATGCAAACAAGCATACAATCTACCAACTAGGACTCTTTAGGACCCCATGGACTGTAGTCTGCCAAGAGTAAGAATATTGGAGTGGGTTGCCATTTCCTCCTCCAGGGAATCCTCCTGACCCAGGGATCGAACCCATATCTCATGTGTCTCCTGCAATGCAGGCAGATTCTTTAGCTGCTGAGCCATGGAGAAAGCCCAAAAGTATAAATTGATAACAAATTAACAAATATTGTACACATAAGCTCAGTTATTATAACTAAATTACAAAGCTATTGTGAAAAGGTTTGTATTGAATACAAAAAATTATGTCATCACAGAATGTACTCTCTTCACTGCCTGCCTACATGATTTTAAAAACAAGTGTTTAAAAATATATTTTGTAAATGAGCTAGAAAGTGTTGCATTTTGTTCAAAATCTACTGGAAATTATTAACATATTCAAAAAAATAAGCCAGACAAGGGTGGAATGAGGAGTTCAGATTTGAAACATCTAGTGAACTGCAAATACTAAAACCAAAGCTTACAATAGAAATGTACCCCTTCCCTCCAAAAGAAGGTACTGAGCTAATTAAACAATGACACCTCAAGCATTATACAAGCAATTCTGAAATTCTATTGCTGAGGGTTGAATTGTGTCCCCCAAAAGATATGTTCAAACCCTAATCCCTGGTACCCACGGCTGTGATCGTATATGGAAATAAGGCATCTGCAGATGTAATTAAGCTGCAGGATGAAGTCACACTGGAGTTCAGTGACCATAAATACAATATGACTTTTGTCCTTATAAAAAGACAGAGAGAACTCCATGTGAAGACAGAGGCAAGATGGCCACATGGCTATAGACGCAAAATTGGAGTCATACAGTTGTAAGCCAAAAAAAGCCAAGGATTGCCAGTAACAACAGGCCAAGAGAGCATGGTTCTGTGGATTCTCTGGATTTCAGACTCCTGGCCTCTACAAATGTGAGGATAAGTTGCTGTTGTTTTATGATGAGGTTCAGGGTACAGTGCCCCAAGATGTGACACTCTTAACGTGCAGATTATTTCCAGCTGAAAACAACCAAGGCCCAAAAGATTTGGGACGAAACCTTTGAACTTCTCCCAAATGCCTAAGTGAACTTTAAGAATTGGAATTCCAGTTCCAGAAAGGAGCTGTCACCACATATAACCATACTAAAGTATGAACTAGGTGTGGTGGACAGGGAGGAACCTAGCAAGGCTGGTTTGATCAAAGTTCCCTCTGTGTCCCTCTGTCTCTAGATGGCCAGGCAAACATTTGTTCACAAACATTAACTCTTTTCATATTCCTGTGAATTACCTTACTTCTCTTTGAAGTCCTAGACACTTACCTTCTTCTCCTTAGTCCAGAATAATGTATATATATATACATTATATATATGTATATATACCTCATAATAATAACGTATATATACCTCATCTTGCCTGTCTTTGGAACACTTCATGTTTATGTAAATTCCTCATACATAGGTAATAAATTTTTTTACTGATTTTTTTTTTTCGGGTTAATCTGCCTTCTCTCATTTCAATTGCCAGCTCAAAGAACTGAGAGAAAAAAGAGGAGAGTATCCCCTCCTCTACAAAGCCATCTAGTTTGTGGTACTTTGTTTATGGCAGCCTTAGTAAATAAATACATCTTTAATCCCAATTCAAAGTATCCCAATTTGTGGGAAGAACTTTTGATAAATCTCCTGTTTTTCACTGAGTAAGTGTCAGTGAAGAGTTCTGACAAAACTTTGCCAACTGGAGGAGAGAATGGCAAAACACTCCAGTATTCTTGCCACAAGAACCCCACGAACAGTATGAAAAGACAAAGAATATGACACCAGAAGATGAGCCCTGCAGGTCACAAGGTGTTCAATATGCTACTAGGGAAGAGCAGAGGGCAATTACTAGTAGCTCCAGAAAGAATGAAGCAGCTGGGCCAAAGCCAAAATGACGCTCAGTTGTGGATGTGTTTGGTGGTGAAAGTGAAGTCTGAGGCTGTAAAGGACAAAATTGCATAGGAACCTGGACTGTTAGGTCCATGAATCAAGGTAAATTGGATGTGGTCAACCAGGAGATGGTAAGAGTGAACATCATCTTAGGAATCAGTGAACTAAAATGGACAAGAATAGGCAAATTTAATTGAGATGACCATTATATCTACTGCTGTGGGCAAGAATCCCTTAGAAGAAATGGAGTAGCCCTCATTTAACAAGAATCTGAAATGCAGTACTTGAGTGTGATCTTACTTTTTTAACTCTTAAAAATGTGACTGCATCAAAAAATTATACAGTGACATTGCCATTAATACAAATCAAAAGTGAAGTCAATTTGACCCTTAGATATGTTTCACACAATGCACCCTGTCATTACTTGCTCAGGTGACATCTCCTGCAAAGGTAGGAACTTTGCAAGTCACCCCCAAAGAAGGCAAGACAAGGAGCTCTCCTTTTCAGCAGTTTATTCTCCCCCTATTGCTCAGCTAACACTACAAGTCCCTTCATTAGGAAAGAATATATCATAATGGAGGGGCCAGGGAGGAGAGTTAGCAGTCAGGCAGCACAACAGACTACAAATTACTCACCCAAAGCCAGAAGTCCCTGAGAGGTAGCCCTGTTTACCTTTAAAAGCTGGCCAAGTTACTTAACTGCTTTTAAAGGCATGCAATTTCCTCATGTATATAATGGGAATAGTCTCTGTTGACCTTATAAAATAAGCTTTGACTAAGAGTCGATTGGCTCATTTGTTAAAATGGCTCTCCTAGTTTCTGTTAAGAAATAGACGGAGAAATATTCAGAGAACCAGAAGTAATATGAGACTAAAAAGCCATCAGGGCTTCCCTGGTGGCTCAGTGGTAAAGAATCTACCAGCTAATGCAAGAGACATGGCTTCTATCCCTGGGTCGGGAATATCCCCTGAAGAAGGAATTGGCAACCCACTTCAATATTTTTCCCTGGGAAATCCCATAGACAGAGGAGCCTGGTGGGCTACAGTCCATGGCGTCACAAAGAGTCAGACACAACTTAGCAACTAAACAACAACAACAAAAAGTCATCAACATTTAGTGTTGTTTCTATGAACTTGTCCATTTACCTATTCACTTTCCAGAAAATAAACTACAACCATCCTAATCTATGGTTCCTAGAACTAAATTAAGTGTTTAATTAGCTAAAACAAAGTAGTAAACAGGAGGGGAAAAAAATCACTACTTTTCTTGTATATCAAAATACTCTTTCACAAAATAGTAAATCAAAGTCCACTCACAAACGACAGTGTATTTAATCTGTATACTTGACATCTTGCTTCTGCATCTGTATTTTAATCTCATTTTCAACCACAACTTTAATTAGAGCTGTAATAAACTGTTTTATGATCTATAAAGATGAAAAAACCTAATACAGTCATTAGCAATTAAAATATCTCTGCAGGTCCTAGCATAGTTTAAATGCTTTGTATCTTAGGGCAAAATTTGAAGATTTGGGGGTTCAAATTAACAATAGTAACAAAACAAACTCAAGGGAACCAGGGCAAAATTACATATGGAATAAAACCAATCACTAACTGATACTAGGGAGCCTTTCAAAGCAAGTGAATTTTTTTTTAAAGTAAATTAATATTTAGAAATGTTAAGTTTAAGGTTTTTTAAAAAACATTTCATTCCACATCCCAAATGCTATCTTACACTGTGAAGTAAAGGAATTATACTTCCATAAGTCAATAAAAAGTAAAGCAATTTTTTTTTTCCATTACGTGTGATTCTTTCATTCAATTTTGTAACTTCAGAACTCTAACCTGTAACTTAGAACATCAGTAACAACCTAAACCCCTGGAGAAGGAAATAGCAACCCAATGCAGTATTCTGGCCTGGAGAATCCATGGACAGACGAGCCTGGGGGGGCTACAGTCCATGGGGTCGCAAAAGAGTCGGACATGACTTAGTGACTCAACAACAACAACCTAAACATCCATAATTTTTGCAGAAGAAATCTTATATGCTAAGCTTTGTACTATGAGAACACTTGGGCAGTTTGTTAAATCCCATGTACATCTTCTCAGAACCATTTTTTAAAATGTTTAACATAAAATACACAGGTATACAGAAAACCAGTTTTATTGAAATATTGTTATCAAATACTTTTTTTTTAAAAAAAGCATTAAATAAAACACCTAGTGGCAAGTCTAATTACTACATAATATCAAAGAGTACTGGTGAATGTATATGTTTGGAGGTCTCTGCATCAACTGTGTTATTAATGTACCTGTATTTTTGCTGGGAATATTATAGGTTGTACTCCTATTACAGTGGTTTAAGGCAAACATTCACAATTGAAGAAAATGCTAAATTTAGTAGAGATTAGTGACCTCCCATCTAAGTTTTCTGCTGCTGCTGCTAAGTCACTTCAGTCGTGTCCAACTCTGTGCGACCCCATAGACAGCAGCCCACCAGGCTCCCCCGTCCCTGGGATTCTCCAGGCAAGAACACTGGAGTGAGTTGCCACTTCCTTCTCCAATGCAGGAAAGTGAAAAGTGAAAGTGAAGTCGCTCAGTCGTGTCCGACTCTTAGCGACCCCATGGACTACAGCCTACCAAGCTCCTCCATCCATGGGATTTTCCAGGCAAGAGTACTGGAGTGGGGTGCCATTGCCTTCTCCACCATCTAAGTTTAGGGATACTTAAATTCTATCCATGAATTCCCAAGTAAAGAGATACCCTGTATTAAGGAAATCTGACAACACAATTTTTAAGATTTATATGCAAAATCAGGTGTCTTGATTCACAAAAGTTCTGCAATTTAATAAGGATTTTCAGAACGATGATAAGCAATAGGGAAATTTATAAATTGCTTGTAGAGAAATGCACTGGATAGATCATGCAGTTTCCAACTCTGTCTTCACCATTTATTTACTGTGTTATCATGGACAAGTTATTTAATTTCCCTAAGTCCCAGTCTCCTAATCTGTTAATTGGGAATAGTAATAGTGTCTACTTCTTTCAGTTGTTATGAGGATTGAAGGACAAACTATATGTGAAAAATCTTAGCAAAATGTTTAACACAGAGTTAGGAAACATTAAATATTAATACGAATTTATTTTTCAACAATACAACTGGATTGCTTAAAGCAAGATGATATTCATTGCAGAGTTAATAAATAGCCAAAGTGGGAAAAGGAAACACCTATTTTTAAATTATAATATGCCCTCAGTTTAGAATGACAAATCTTTGAATAGTCTCTTGGTTCGAGGCATACTCTTTAATGAGAGTAATTCTAGAAACCTAAGTAGAGTTCGGATCATTAAGTGAACAAACCTGGTTGGTATGATGATGTTGACAGGAACATGACCTGCATCTGAGAGTGAATTATTTCATATTTCAAGGACTAGACATTAACCAACAGCAAAACGGTTAGGTAAATTAAGGCCACTTGACTTAATGTAATATTATGGAACCAATAAAATGTTAACAAAAACAATGGCAACACAGAAAATACCTATGATATAATATTAACAGAAGCAGCTGGATAAAACTTCTTGGATACTATCAACCTTGAAGTCTTCTTTAAAACTAATTTAAGTTTGTATTATATCCCATTCTGAACACAAATTAGTTGATATTTTTTCTGGTCCAGATTGCACTTCTTAATAGTAAACTCACTAATTACTAATCATTAATTTATCCCACTCATTGGACAGTTCAGTTTTCACCCAAGCTCCTACATCTTTAAACATCCTTCTACAACTTAATCATCCTTAAACCAAATTATTTTTAAAAATCTTCATTGAGCTCCATGGAATTTCCTGAAGAGTATGCGACCATAGAAGGTAATCTGCTGGGTTTCTTTGTTGCTACTTTTATCATCTAACTAGGGTATTAACTGGAGAAGGCAATGGCACCCCACTCTAGTACTCTCGCCTGGAAAATCCCATGGATGGAGGAGCCTGGCAGGCTGCAGTCCATGGGGTCGCTAAGAGTTGGACACGACTGAGCCACTTCACTTTCACTTTTCACTTTCCTGCATTGGAGAAGGAAATGGCAACCCACTCCAGTGTTCTTGCCTTGAGAATCCCAGGGATGGGGGAGCCTGGTGGGCTGCCATCTATGGGGTCGCACAGAGTCAGACATGAGTGAAGCGACTTAGCAGCAGCAGGGTATTAACATGAAAGAATAATATAACTACAAAGCATGTGAAAAACAAAGATTTGGGTCATTAAAGAAATTGCTAGATTATTACTAAAATCATAACTAACAAGGTCTGAGATTAGTATTAATTTTCTCTGTTCACCTGTTGATCCATTTTAATCAGAAAACTTGATTTTGGAGATATTACATTAGAACATATTATTTCTGAACAGCTGAAGCACAGATATAAAACTAAGATATGAGACAATAAATGGTGAAACATTTATGTTTTAAATTTAAAATGACATAACTGCTACAGTCCATGGACTCGCAAGGGTAGGACACGACTTAGTGACCAAACCACCAACCACCAATAACTGCTTAGAAATAAAAACTGTAACCAAATAGCTATCATAGCTCATTGTCATTAGGAGAGGTAAGGCATTAAGACTCAAAAATCACAATTTTCCAGCAAAATAAAATGTGATTTTGAGAAACTGCCCTTGCTAGCCATTGGTACAAACTCTATCTTGGTTGAAATAATTCCATGGAAAATCAGCTTCAGTAATGGTACTAAGTGGAGTCTGGGTTCTTTAAGCTTCACATGAAGATAAAATGATCTTTAAATCAATTCTATAGCAGACAGAGAAACTGAGTAAATACTAGAAGAGAGGGTCTCAAGAAAAACAAACAGGTGTACATATACAATTTGTCTTTTTAAAATTATTAAAACTATCCATCCTACGAAAGAAGAAGGTGTTAGTTGCTCAGTCGTGGCCAACTCTTTGCAACCCAATGGACTGTAGCCTGCAAGGCTTCTTTGTCCACGGGATTCTTCAGACAAGAATACTGGAGTGGGTAGCCCTTTCCTTCTCCAGGGGATCTTCCCCACCCAGGGACTGAACCTGGGTCTCCTGCATTGCAGGCAGATTCTTTACCATCTGAGCCACGAGGGAAGTCCTATAAGACATGATTATTTACATAACATAAACCAGTATCTCTTACTACTTCCAAAAATACAGGGTTTTTTAATTAAAAAAAAACAAAAACCCTTGGGATATCCATTTAGTTACTATAAATGAGTTGATGTAGTAAAGCATGGTTTGGGGAAGCCTCTGTTGGAGAATACCCGAAAATCTGCCTCGAGAACGGCATTAATATAAAAGTCTGCTGTAACCTTGCCTCCAGATGAGATAGACTGCTGCCCAGCTCCATACACTTAAAACACCGTGCCAGGCTCATATGATGTTTCACAACCCAAGCACATTTTGATTTGTAAACTTCTCACACAGCAAGGCCAAATTGGGAAAATTTAATCACCAAGAATATTTTATTTGTAACTTTTTGGCTTTTTAGGTAATTCATTTCAAGAAATAATAAGCTGCAACAAATAGAAGGGACTTATTCATTTATTTCCTTGACATTTAAATATATTTTCTTTCAATTAATAAATCTATTTTATCATGAGTAAATGGGGGAAAAACTCACTGCAAATTTTAAAGGGAAACCATTCTGAGATTAAATATTAAACAATAAATAATAATTTTGTAATTTTCAAATTCTGTTAAACACTATTCCTTGAAATTCTCTACTAAAAAAGTATTTATATGTTCCATTATAAGTATCTAATTAGCCAAAGATATGAAAGACAATCAAAAATACTTTGTTTCATTTGAGACTCTATACCAGAAACTGGTAATAAACCTGTTAATTGAAAACAGTCAATATCATTAGGGAAAGAGTTCATCAAACTCAAAGATTTACTGCAGTGAGAAAAACACTAAGGCTCATATTTCAAGTCAAGAGGATAGTGTAGGATTTAAACCACATTCACTATGAATAACTACACAACTAATGTGTCACTACATATTAACTCATTATTGACCGGGGGGATTTTTGCTGAGACTAACACCTGTGGCCAGCAATTTCTTATCAAGTGATATTGATATATCTCCAGTCAATAACATTTGGGTAACAAAAGACATATTAATACATCTCTGGTCAATAATGTGTTAAAAGAGATGACCGAGGATGGGGACAAGTGGGGAGGCAGACAGTGGCGACCTCTGGAAGATGGAATCTCTTCTCTCTGCTGGTCCTAGAAGAGAAAAGAGACACCAATGAGCATCAACACACTGTCCGGATTTCTCCCCACCCGAGACCCATCAGTCCACAGGTGTTTCTCAACCTTACAGCCAACTTCATCTTCATATACAGTACTTAGTGACAAGGGGATGTCAAAATGCCACCTATCCTAACCTAACTAGTGCTGCCTTGAAAAAATAAAAATCTATCAAAGGTATTACTTATTTCTATACAGCTATAATCTGAAAGCAGCTGGGTTGAAAGTAACACTTCTTTATTTACATTAAAAATAGCTTTCCAAAATTATTCCAGTCAATTATTTTAAATTATAAAAGACATAAATTCAATTTAAAAACCTCTGAATTATCCGTGTGTGTATCTGCATGTGTGTGTGACGACAAGTGGCTTGAACGAGATAGTTAGGTTTTTAGCTGTTACGGTTCTCATTCAGTGTATTGATACCTGGAGAAGACAGGATGATCTGACAAAGGGAAATTAACCAACTTACACAATTTGAAAAAGGTTATCTTCACTCTGGGAAGAAGCCCTAAAATAACTCAAATTCAGCAAATAATTATCTAAATAGTGTGACTGTGGTGCATTAATTCCTTCAATTCTGTAATGCAAAGAGAATTCTACAGAATCTGCTTTTCCTAGGTTGCAGAGTTTGTATCCAAACCAACTGGTAATTTTTTTCAGACACAATGAGAGCTGCCACAATCAGAACTGTGAGTCATTGTTATTTTCTCACATATTCTCTGGAAGACAAACAGCAGTCATTACAAACTAAGTCCAAAGTAAACCCTATAGGATTTTTTTTTTTTTTACTTCAATCACGCCAAGACTAAGATCCAAATATATACAATGAAGAGTTAATCAATTTAAGTTAAATAAGCAGTCATTATGTTTCCTCATTATTGATCTTTCCTTTCTTCCGGCATAGTGCTGGACATGGGGCTACAAAAAGACAAGTAAGGCACAATCTCTGGCCACGTAAAACTGCAGTTACAGAACGTTATTGAAATTCCTGTAAGTCTGAAAACAAATGGACTCACTGGCTCTGGGTTCAAAGAAATTATTCTTAGCTTCTTAGATCGAGTTTGTATAATAGCTATAAGTAACGGACGGACGGACAAAGCTTACCATTTGTACAGAACAGTTAAAACCTACTCGCAATCTGCTAGCCAGCAACAAGAGATGCAGTGAATCTAAGATTGATCATGTCAATCTAAGACTGCAGACATTTGGGAAGCGCCATACAGAGAAACACGGAAAAGTCAAGATTAATGTCTGATTTTGTGAAATCATTAAGAACTGTAGAGCTGGAAAAGATCTCAGTATTACCACCAACAAAGAAATTCATAAACTCTAAACCATCTGGCCACTGCCCACTCCTTTGTTTACAAAATACAGCCGTAACCAAAATCAAACAAATGCTTCAAACAAGCAGACCACGTGTTTTTAAGGCCCCTTTTCTCTGGGTCTCAAAGGTCTTCCTCAGTCACTCAACTGCACCCGCTGCAAACATGGAACGTTCCAGTGTGCGCAGAGAACATCCAAGTTGCCCGATTTGAGGCGGATGCGACCAGCCGGCCTGGCCTGCAAGGCCAAGTTCGGAGCGAAGACAGGCCTCGCCCCCGACCCGCCGCGCGGCTGCCCTGGAGCCCCGGGTCACACGCGCGAGGCCTCGCCCGCGCCAGCTGCAGGCGCCCGGCCGCCCCTCCCACAGCCACTGGCTTCGCACCCGGGAGCGCCCACCCTAGAGGAGGTCGAGCGTTCGGGGGCGCTCATACCTCATGCCGCTGCTCCGAAAGCCCCGGAACGCCTGCCCCGCCGCTCCCGGCGCCGCGAAGGGCGACTCCGCGATCCGGCTCAGCGCCGACACTCGGCCCAGGCGGCCGCGGAGCAGCCAGAAGCCGCGGGCCACCACTGTCATGGCCGCGAAAGCCGGCTCCCCGACAGAGGCACCACCTCCGCCGCTCCGGTTCTCACAGCTCCAGGCCGGACTCCGCCCCCACCCGGCTCGGCGGGAGAGCGAGTCTCACCAGCCGAGGGCTCCCGGGGGCACCTTGCAGGGGCGGGGCTAGAAGCTGAGTTCAGGGCCGGGGGCGGGGCTGAAGGACCCGAGCCCTGTACCGTCATGGGGCGGGGCCGGGACCCGAGCCCCAGGCTGGACTAGCACGTGCGTCGGAAGGCAGCAGTTTGCGGTATGGCCTGGTGGCGACGCGGTTTCTCTTGCACTGGGCACGCTGCTGATGTGCCCATAGCAAGAACATAGGGAAAGCGTCTAAACCAATCAGTTCAAGCAGCACGCTCCCTTTCTCCCAAACCATTGCTCTGCTCCGCAGCTGCCCAGGCTACTGGTGACTTCATTTAAAGCAGGAAGGATATATACAGATTCTGTCTTCCTTAGTGAGACCTTGGGATACCTTTCTCCTGAGAGCAGAAGAAAGAAAGACAAATGTGAATGTGTGGAGGGAGGAGGGATACCTGGCTGAACAAGGCTTGGACCTAAGAATTTCTGTTGCTCTACCTTATCATTTCCACTTTGGAGAGGAAAACCTGTCATTCATTTTCTGGAGTCTATGATCAAACTTACACTACCTAGGAACCTTTGTTATGTGGTGAATTTGTAGTGAGAAAACAAAATAGCAGCTTCCTTTAAAAAGTAAAAATCAGACTGGCCTTTTTTTATGCTGAGATGTAGTAGAAGATGAACTGAGTTATGCTTTTATTTGAGCAAAAATCAACTTGAATCAGACAGCATCCAACCAAGCAGAAAGTTCTAAGGAGCATGTCTTTCACAAAAGGAAAGACTTGTAGGCAGAAGGGAGCAGAAGTTATATTAGACAATAAGTGGTTTCGTTTGGCTATTGAAAGGTTACTTTCCTTTAAAACTGCAGATCTATCAGACCTACTACCTAACTAGTGATAAGAAGAAGAAAGAAACAGAACTACCTTCATGCCCTTAAATTAAGTATTGTTTTTTAAGTTTTTCTTGTAGTCCAGCTTAAAGATAATGCAAAATATAGAAAAAGTTGTGCACAAAATGAAAAATACATAATTTGGAAAGTTAAATATATTTTCTGTATTAAAAACCAGGATTATGTTTATGAATTGTTACATTCATTAAATTAAAAGGAATAAAAATTATCAATAATAATAGCTAACAGTTTCTGTAGGTTTACTCTGTTCAAGGCATTCATTCTTTACATGGATTGCTTCATTTAATCCTGACAATAATTCTCTGAGAAAGATCCTCTTGGATTCTCATTTTACATATGATAAATTTGATCTGTGAAGAAATTAAGAAACTTGCCCAAAGCTACAAGTCTAGGAAGTGGTACATTCAAAATTCAAAGAAAGGCACTTTGATTCTGTAGGTTAAAAGAATAATAATAATCATCCATGGGACAAAGAAGACATGAGAAGGGAAAATGAACAGATAATTTATCAAAATTTGAGGAAAGCAGCCAAAGAAGTACTTCTGGAGAAATCAGTAGCCTTAAATGCTTATTTTAGATAAAAGTCTAAAATCAATGGTCTAATAATCTCTAGGTCTGTCCATGTTACTACAAATGGCATGGATTTATTCTTTTTTATGGCTGGGTAATATTCCATTTTATATATGTACCACAACCCACTCCAGTATTCTTGCCTGGAGAATCCCATGGACAGAGGAGCCTGGTGGGCTACAGTCCACAGGGTTGCAAAGAGTCAGACACAACTGAGCAACTTCACTTTCATTTTCACATCTTATTTATCCATTCCTCTGTTGATGGACATTTAGGTTGCTTTCATGTCTTGGCTATTGTAAATAGCACTGCAATGAACATTGGGGTGCATGTTTCTTTTTGATTTATAGTTTTTTGTGGACATGGGGCTTCCCAGGTGATACAGTGGTAAAAGAACCCACCTGCTAAAGCAGGAGATACAAGAGATGAGAGTTTGATCCTGAGGTTAGGATGATCCCCTGGAGTGGGAATGGCAACCTGCCCCAGTATTCTTGCTTGGAAAATTCCATGGACAGAGGAGCCTGGTCGGCTACAGTCCATGGGATTCCAAGAGTCAGACACAACTGAGCAACTGAGAACACAAGCACAGATATATGCCGAGGAGTGTGATTGCTAGATTATATGGTAGTCCTGTTTTTAGTGTTTTGAGGACTCTCCATACTGTTCTCCATAGTGGCTATTCCAGTTTACATTCCCACCAGCAGTATAGGAGGTTTCCCTTTTCTCTACACGCTCTTCAGCACTTACTGTTTGTAAACTTTTTGGTGATGGCTCTTCTGACCCATATGAAATGATACCTAGACTCACAGACTTTGGAAATAAACTTATGGTTACTAAAGGAGAAATGTGGCAGGGAGGGATAAACTAGAAATTTGGGATTAACGTATATATACTACCCTATATAAAATAGATAATCAACAAGGACCTACTGTATAACACAGGGGACTCTAATCAACAGTCTATAGTGACATATATGGGAATGGATATATGTAAAACTTAATTACTTGCTGTACATCTAAAACTAACACAATATTGTAAGCCAACTGTACTCCAATATAAAATAAAAATTAAAAATTTAATAAAATCAATGGTCTGAGCTTCTACAAATTAGAAAAATAAGAACAGTTGAGCTAAAAATAAGAGCTAAATTAAATAGAAAACAGAAAAACAGCAGATGAAATTAATATTATCAAAAGCGAATTTTGAGAATTAATACAATTGATAAAATTGTAAGACTAATTAAAGGAAAAGAGCATGCATTCCTATTCTCATTCCTACATGTTTTGCTGAATGTCAAGACTAGACCCTGACCACTTTTTACCTGGGCCATTTCTCAGGAGTCTTTTTTTTTTTTTTTAATATTTTCTTATATTTAAAGAAACTAGTATTTATTTATTTTAAATGTTTATTTATTTATCTGCACCAGCTCTAGTTGCAGCATGCTAACAAACTCAGGCCCCCTGAATTGGGATCATGGAGTGTTAGCCACTGGACCACCAAGCAGTTCCACATCTCTCATGAGTTTCCATGCAGCCGGTAACTCTGAGCGATGAGGTAATGACTCCCTGTGTACAAAGAGAATGCTTGCTTACTGCTTGCCTTAAAGGGATGAGATCCTTAAGCTCAGAGTTCCTTGTCTGTGGTGCAACAGCCGACTACACATGCAGGCTTCATCTGGTCTTCCATGTCATCCTGTGGTACGTGGGCTCAGGAAAATGGAACAATGATGCTAATGCTCCAGCAACTACTTTTTTGGCCGATAACATTTGCTCATCTATTGGAAGGTTTATTTCTGAGCTCTCTCTTCTCTTCCATTGTTCTGCGTGTCTGCTTTATGCCACCATCACATCTTTTGATAACTGTGGCTTTGTATCAGAGAGTATGAAACCTCCAACTTTGTTCTTCCTTTTCAAGATTGTTTTGGCTACTCAAGGCCCCTTAAGATTCCATATGAATTTTAGAATAGGTTTTTCTGCTGCTTCTAAAAATGGCATTGGGACTTTGATAGATATTGCATTAAATCTGCCGGAGAGGGCAATGGCACCCCACTCCAGTACTCTTGCCTGGAAAATCCCATGGACTGAGGAGCCTGGTGGGCTGCAGTTCATGGGGTTGCTAAGAGTCGGACACGACTGAGCGACTTCACTTTCACTTTTCACTTTCATGCATTGGAGAAGGAAGTGGCAACCCACTCCAGTGTTCTTGCCTGGAGAATCCCAGGGACGGGGGAGCCTGGTGGGCTGCTGTCTCTGGGGTCGCACAGAGTCGGACACGACTGAAGTGACTTAGTAGCAGCAGCAGCAGCAGCAAGTCTTCCAATCCATGAACACATGATATCTTTCCATCTATTTATGTCTCCTCTGATTTCCTTCAGCAACATTTTGCAATTTTCAGTGTAAAGTCCTTCTTGGTTGGGTTTAAATATTTTATACTTTTTGGTGCTATTGTAAATGGAAATATTTCTTCATTTCCTTTTTGGATAGGTCATTTTTGATAACTACTTTTGCTGTAACAAATTTCTTGTCTCTCTTCAGGAGTCTCATGTCTTCTGTAAGTTTTCATGAAACTGTAGAGGACTAATTTATTAGATTGTAGATAGGGCTCAATGGAGAAGGCAATGGCACCCCACTCCAGTACTCTTGCCTGGAGAATCCCATGGGTGGAGGAGCCTGGTGGGCTGCAGTCCATGGGGTTGCTAAGAGTCAGACATGACTGAGCGACTTCACATTCACTTTTCACTTTCATGCATTGATTGGAGAAGGAAATGGCAACCCACTCCAGTGTTCTTGCCTGGAGAATCCCAGGGACAGAGGAGCCTGGTGGGCTGCCGTCTATGGGGTTGCACAGAGTTGGACACGACTGAAGTGACTTAGCAGCAGCAGCAGCAGATAGGGCTCAATTACTTATGTATTTGGCCACCGAAATAAAATAGGCAAATTTCTTTAAAAACACAAATCATCAAAAATTGACCCCAAAAGAAATTTAAAAATTGAATAATTCCATGAAAAAATCAAGTTACTAATTGTCTTCTGACAAAGAATCTTTAGTCTTCAGTGGACTTTACTGATGATTTCTCTCAAATATTTAAGAAATCAATAGTAACAATATTATGCAAATCTCTCAGAAAATAGAAGAGGAAGGAACCTTCCCAACTCATTTATAAGGCCACTAGTACCCTGGTGTTGAAACATTACAAGACACTACAGACCAATATCCCTCAATAACACAGTAACAGAAAATTTCAAATACACTAGCAAATTTAATAAAACAATATAAAAAAGGCAATCTATCATGACCAAGTGAGGTTTATCCTGGGCATGTAAATCTGGTTTAACACTCAGAACCAATCAATTCAATTTACTATAACAACAGATTGAAAAAAAAAAAAAAAAAAAACAGTAATGAGCTCAATAGATGTAGAAAAAATATTTGACAGAATTCAACATTCATCCATGAAAAAAGAATTTAAAACTTGCAAAAAATTGTAAATCGAGGGATATTCATCAAGCTTATAAAGGATGTCTATGAAAACCCACAGATAATGATTATTTCATGGTGAGAGATGCGTAAGTTTAACACAAGGCAATAAGGTCTGTTTCCACAGTTTCTAATTTTTACTACTTGTCTGTGGCTGACTCTAAAAGGTTACAAAAGAACTTTTGAAGGTGACAAAAATGTTCTATATTTTGATTGTGGTATGGTACACAGTCTATTCATTTGTCAAAACCGAAATGGGAACATTTTATTGTATGTAAATTTTTCAATTAAAATTGACTAAATATAGGGCTTAAGCATTTTCTGATTCTCCTTAGAAGTAATCCACATTCCTCAATAAGAAGCATTTTAGATATACAGATATATGTAGATAGATATCAATAGATCAGTAGATCTAGTAGATCTACTAGATAGATCTATAGCATAGTGATAGCTATATACCCATCCACCACTCAAGTTGAAAGTGAAAGTGAAGTCGCTCAGTCGTCTCCGACTCTTTGCGACCCCATGGACTGTAGTCTACCAGGCTTCTCTGTCTATGAGATTTTCCAGGCAAGAGTACTCGAGTGTGTTGCCATTTCCTTCTCCAGGGGATCTTTCTGACCCAGGGATCAAACCCAGGTCTCCTGCATTGCAGGCAGACGCTTTAACCTCTGAGCCACCATTAATTTGGCCACTAGAGGGAGCCAATGTTTCATGAATACCAAAGTTTGGCACTGATTTTAGTGACCCTATGGTCCTTTGCCCGCCAGTGGGATTCTCTGGGCAGAAATACTGGAATGGGTTGCCATGCCCTCCTCCAGGGGATTTTCCCGACTCGGGAATCGAACCCGCATCTCTTAAGTCTCCTGCATTGGCAGGCAGATTCTATACCACTAGCACCTTCTGGGAAGCCTCTATTAAAAAAGCACTGAATGTAAATTCACAGAAAATAATGAATATGAAAAGGTTTTATAAGATGTATAAGAAATTTTAATAGGATTTGGTAAAATCTTTGCTGGCCATAATAGTACAGGAAATAAAAATATCACTTGTGAAAGAGATGAAACTTCTTTCAGGTATTTAAATAGTAAACCTGATTTTGACTCTCATCTAGATGTTGTGGGTCATTTAAACATAACCTGAGATTATTTCTTTAAAAAACAAAGGTTATAAAGTTATACATGTTCATTACAAAAAACTTGAAAGTTACAGAAAATCTGAATGAAAGAAAAGAACAAGGAAGAGAATAAGAATCAAAAGTATTATCGTCACCATTCTCACGGTGTGCAAATCCAAATGCTATAAAAATTTGGGTGTATTGTCCCAGAGATTTTAGTGTACATCTTATTTTTACTTGATTGTAACCACAAATAACACAAAGTTAAAATGTAACCACTATTTGCTATCTTAACCATAAAAATGAAGTATAAATTGAATCTTATTACATAGTATAGAAAGCTCATAACTACATTAACTATGTTCTTTGACATGCTTTTAAACAGTAATCAATGTTAAAAATTACAATAACGGTTATAGTACTTAGTAGTCACATTAAATGGCCCTTTTGTGGCTCTAACTTTCTTAAGCAGAAATTGTGAGTCATTACAACTGGAAATGGGGCAGGCAGTGGATGGCAAAATCCTTTTTCCTTATCCTAAATGATCTCCATTTAATTTGTTACAGGGAAAAAAAGTATAATTTATGAACAAGAAAGTCTCAGATGGGAAGCACATTTTAAATTTATTTACACATTGGAGATCCAACCAGTCCATTCTAAAGGAGATCAGTTCTGGATGTTCATTGGAAGGACTGATGTTGAAGCTGAAACTCCAGTACTTTGGCCACCTGATGCGAAGAGCTGACTCATTTGAAAAGACCCTGATACTGGGAAAGATAGAGGGCAGGAAGAGAAGGGGACGACAGAGGATGAGATGGTTGGGTGGCATCACCAACTCAATGGACATGAATCTGGGTAAACTCTGGGAGTTGGTGATGGACAGGGAGGACTGGCATGCTGTGGTTCATGGGGTTGCAAAGAGTCAGACACAACTGAGTGACTGAACTGAACTGAATATATCGGGCATGTGGTATATTTCCAAAGAAACTGTACATGCATTCCCACTCAGCTTTTCCTTGCCGTATACCAATAATATATTCATGATTAAGTGGAAGGCACAATGAAATGGATGATAAACAGTAAGTTTTGAGCTTTGTTGGAATTATGTATCTTTTATTAAGATCCATTTGGCACAAATGAGTTATATGTAGATTTTAACTAATGGAGGGGATAAAGGGGACAGAGTTAATGTGAATGTTAGCAATTACATGAAAATAAATTGTGTCCACTAATGTTTCAGTTCAGTTCAGTTCAGTTGCTGAAAGCTTTATATCTTCCAGGTATGTTCTGCTGCTGCTGCTGCTGCTGCTCCTCTAAGTCGCTTCAGTCGTGTCCGACTCTGTGCAACCCCATAGATGGCAGCCCACCAGGCTCCTCTGTCCCTGGGATTCTCCAGGCAAGAACACTGGAGTGGGTTGCCATTTCCTTCTCCAATGCACGCATGCGTGCTAAGTCGCTTCAGTTGTCTCTGACTCTGTGCAACCCTATGGACAGCAGCCCACCAGTCTCCTCCATCCACAGGATTCTGTAGGCAAGAATACTGGGGTGGGTTGCTATTTCCTTCTCCACCAGGTATGTTCAGTACTGTGTTATTTGTATTAACTTTTTTAATTTAATATATACAACAGCTTTATAAGGGTTTAAGCAGAACTGTTTTCCTTCTCATTTTATAAATACAGAATCTGAAGCTCTGAGAAGTTAACTTTTTCTAAGTCAGAACTGTTCAGTTCAGTTCAGTCGCTCAGTTGTGTCCGACTCTTTGCAACCCCATGAATTGCAGCACGCCAGGCCTCCCTGTCCATCACCAACTCCCGGAGTTCACTCAAACTCACCTCCATCGAGTCGGTGATGCCATCCAGCCATGTCATCCTCTGTCGTCCCCTTCTCCTTCTGCCCCCAGTCCCTCCCAGCATCAGAGTCTTTTCCAATGAGTTAGCTCTTCACCTGAGGTGGCCAAAGTACTGGAGTTTCAGCTTCAGCATCATTCCTTCCAAAGAAATCCCAGGGCTGATCTCCTTCAGAATGGACTGTTGGATCTTCTGGCAGTCCAAGGGACTCTCAAGAGTCTTCTCCAACACCACAGTTCAAAAGCATCAATTCTTTGGCGCTCAGCTTTCTTCACAGTCCAACTCTCACATCCATACATGACCACAGGAAGAACCATAGCCTTGACTAGACGAACCTTTGTTGGCAAAGTAATGTCTCTGCTTTTGAATATGCAATACATTCTTAAATAACTGTGGTTATGTTATACATTAATTTAATGTACATTTCTCACTTCATGTTTTTCTGGTAATGACATTGCTTGCTGTTTATTTTATATTTATAGTTTATTTTATATTTATAGTTTATTTTATATTTATATTTAGACTATGGAAATGATGTTAGACAAAAAGCAAATTCCAGAAATTTTCTTATTTGTGTTTGAAATGGGTCATAAACAGTGGTGACAACTGGCAACATCAACAATACACTTGACCCGGGGGCTGCTAACAAATTTACAGCGGAGTGGTGATTCAAGAAGTTTTGCAAAGGAAATAAGAGCCTTGAAGATGAGGAGCACAGTGGCTGGCCACTGGAAGTTGACAACAATCGATTGAGAGCTCTCTATCATTGATACTGATTCTCTTACAGTTACATGAGAAGTTGCTGAGGAACTCAACATTGACCGTTCTAAGGTTGTTTGGCATTTGCAGCAAATTGGAATGGTGAAACACTTGATAGCTGGGTGCCTCATGAGCTGACTGCAAATAAAAAAAAAAAATCATCTTTTTGAAGTGTCTTCTCTTATTCCATGCAACAGCAATGAACCATTTCTTGATTGGATTGAGACATGTGATGAAAAGTGGATTTTATACCACAGCCTTCTATGACTAGCTCAGTGGCTGGACCAAGAAGAAGTTGCAAAGCACTTCCCCATACCAAACTTGCACCAAAAGAAGGTCATGGTCACTGTTTGGTGATCTATTGCTGGTCCGATCCACAACAGCTTTCTGAATCCTGGCAAAACCATTGCGTCTGAGAAGTATGCTCAGCAGATCGGTGAGATGCACTGAAAACTACAATGCACGCAGCTGGTCTTGGTCAACAGAAAGGGCCCGATTCTTCTCCACAACGAAGCCTGACAGCACACTGCACAGCCAACAGGACAACTTTTTGCAGGGAAAATGCTTCCACAACCAGCAGGATGTAGAAAATGCTTTTCAAGAATCTGTCATATCTCGAAGCATGTACTTTTATGCTACAGGAATAAATAAACTGTTCTCATTGGCAAAAATATGTTGATTTTAATGGTTCCTATTTTGATTAATAAAAATGTGTGTGAGCCTAGTTATAATGATTTAAAATTCACAGTCTGAAATCACACTTTCATTTGCACCAACCCTGATAGAATGTTTCTAAAGTTGAGGTTCACGCATAAGCCTGGTCTGGCTATAACAGAAATACCTTTGACTGACACATTCCTATTTTCCAGTAACTACACGTAAAAAACTCGCTTAACGCAGTTTTGCCACTTTAAGATGTATCACTAGCACCATGTTGTATTCAAAGAAATCCAAAGAAATGATTTAAAATAATTGATAGTTACTTCAGTCCCTGAAAGCAACTCCAAAGTATAGTATCTTTCCTAACACAAACCAAAGATGAATGTCTTAGTTTAAATCTACTACTTTATCAAATAACAATAAAGGGAGTAAACCTTGTAAACCACTATTTATATTTTTGTACCTGTATCATTATTTGTATACACAAATAATTGTAGTATATTAATTGGTTCTTATAAGACACCTTTCTGGTACCATATCTGAGTGGATACAAAACTCTTAACCTCTAAAATTAGAAGACAGTAAAGCACATCCTCATGGTGTTCTTTATTAATGGTTTTTAACTGGTGTGGTGCAAAAAGAAGCAAATTTAGGAATCATGCCTTAAAGCACAGAATGGCGAACACTGTGTTGCATTTACTTATGAATATACAAATACAGTGATTTAAAATTTTTATTAATAACTATTCAGCACATACCATCTGCCTATATTAATAAATTGACAATAGATTAAATTATCTGTAGTTATTACTAAAGATGGATTAAGCACTTATTCTAGATTTTTAAAGCTCTTGACACAATATGATTGTACTTTCACTGTTGGGGGGGTAAAGAGCTCAAGAAACCATTTCAGAACTAAAAATATGCAAAAAATCAAATGAATGGCAAATGGAATCAAAAACAGTTTTTAATACTATTTAAAAGAAAACATTAGAAGACAGCTTAAATAAGACAGTGTCAAAAATGCTGCCAACTGAATACTACAAACAAGCAGTCACGAAGTCACTGCAGATGCTGAACCAGATAGATTTCATCCACGTCAAGGGGTCTGCTTCCAAGAGTGAAATGGGAGAATTGAGCATGCCTGATTCATTTTTTCCAAATAAGGCAAGATATTTCTACACTGAACAGAATCAAAAGGGATGATAGAGACTAGGAATGTTGTGCAAATTGAACTAGTTCAATTTAAAAAGAAATGAGAAGGGTGGAAAAGTATTCCCCCAATAGATATTTCTAAAATATTAAAAATAGCAACAGTAACAACCTATATGTATAATAGGAGTCAAAAGTCAACATAATGCCTAATGGTTAAAAAATAGAAGGAATAGATAGAAAGGCTGAACTTGAGACAAGGATGTCTGGAACCACTATTATTATATAACAGAATTTGGGATGTAGACAATGCAATTAGACAGGGGAAAGAAATTACATACAGTAATTAGAGCAAAAGAAACAAAAGATGAGAAGAACCTTGACTATATCTATATAGAACTTCTTAAAACTAATAATGATCCATTCCAACAATAAAGTAGTATAGCACACATCTTTCTGCATGTGCATTAAGTCACTTCAGTCGTGTTTGACTCTTTGCAACAGTATTCCATGGAATTCTTCAGGCAAGAATACTGGAATGGGTTGCCATGCCCTCCTCCAGGAGATCTTTCCAACCCAGGGATCAAATCCCCATCTCTTATGTCTCCTGCATTGGTAGGCAGGTTCTTTACCACTAGTGCCATCTAGGAAGCCCTCATATCTCTCTACCTCTAGGGAAACATTTAAAAATACTTGCTGAAATTGAACAGTCACCAAAATGTATTTTTACACAAAGCAAACAAAGTGCATAACAGCATGCATGGTATCCCCCATGTTTACCATAAAAAAAAGAAACATGAACAGACAGCATAAACACATGCTAATTTGGCTATAGAATATATTTTCCAAGACATCTACACACAGAAAATTGATTTTTTTTTTTTTTTTTTTTGCAAAAAAGTGTTTTCTGGGAAAGAGAAACAAAGATCTTGAACGAGAGGGAGAGATTCAGGTGTCATTTATTAACTGTATAACCCTTTCTTACCATTTGAATTTTTATGATGTACACGTATGTTTTTCTTCAATGACTAAATATAACCAGTTTAACTATTCAATCAGTTCAGTTCAGTTCAGTTGCTCAGTCGTGTCTGACTCTTTGTGACCCTATGAATTGCAGCACACCAGGCCTCCCTGTCCATCACCAACTCCCAGAGTTCACACTCAAACTCACGTCCATTGAGTCAGTGATGCCATCCAGCCATCTCATCCTCTGTCGTCCCCTTCTCCTTCTGCCCCCAGTCCCTCCCAGCATCAGAGTCTTTTCCAATGAGTCAACTCTTCACATGAGGTAGCCAAAGTACTGGAGTTTCAGCTTTAGCATCATTCCTTCCAAAGAAATCCCAGGGCTGATCTCCTTTAGAATGGACTGGTTGGATCTCCTTGCAGTCCAAGGGACTCTCAAGAGTCTTCTCCAACAACACAGTTCAAAAGCATCAATTCTTTGGCGCTCAGCTTTCTTCACAGTCCAACTCTCACATCCATACATGACTACTGGAAAAACAATAGCCTTGACTAGACAGACCTTAGTTGGCAAAGTAATGTCTCTGCTTTTGAATATGCTATCTAGGTTGGTCATAACTTTCCTTCCAAGGAGTAAGCGTCTTTTAATTTCATGGCTGCAGTCACCATCTGCAGTGATTTTGGAGCCCAGAAAAATAAAGTCTGCCACTGTTTCCACTGTTTCCCCATCTATTTGCCATGAAGTGATGGGACCAGATGCCATGATCTTAGTTTTCTGAATGTTAAGCTTTAAGCCAACTTTTTCACTCTCCTCTTTCATTTTCATCAAGAGGCTTTTTAGTTCTTCTTCACTTTCTGCCATAAGGGTGGTGTCATCTGCATATCTGAGGTTATTGATATTTCTCCCAGCAATCTTCATTCCAGTTTGTGCTTCTTCTAGCCCAGTGTTTCTCATGATGTACCTTGCATATAAGTTAAATAAGCAGGGTGACAATATACAGCTTTGACATACTCCTTTTCCTATTTGGAACCAGTCTGTTGTTCCATGTCCAGTTCTAACTGTTGCTTCCTGACCTGCGTATAGATTTCTCAAGAGGAAGGTCAGGTGGTCTGGTATTCCCATCTCTTTCAGAATTTTCCACAGTTTATTGTGATCCACACAGTCAAAGGCTTTGTCATAGTCAATAAAGCAGAAATAGATGTTTTTCTGGAACTCTCTTGCTTTTACAAGTTTTAACCTGTTTACCTACTCAATGGTACAAGTTTAACCAGTTTACCTACTTGATGGTACAAGTTACAGATTCTGAATGATCAACAGCACAATGAGTAGGTATGATAGAATGATCATAAGGGAATTTGGATCTCTTTCTGTTAGAGAGAGATTAAATTTTGCAAGGCTCAAAGAAGACTGAGTCAGTTCTTGGGCCAACTATAGAGTTTTGTAAGTTTTGAGGCTTAGATAGTGTACAAATAATAAGAAATTTTGTAAAGAATAAGATGAGTAAGCCACTTGTTTATATGCTAAATTTGTCCCCCCTAAAATCCAGATGTTGAAGTCCTAATCCTCATTATCTCAGAATGTGACTTTATTTGTAAATAGGCCAATTTAAAAGATAATTAAGGCAAAAATAAGCTCACTGAGGGTGGGCCTTCCTTTATCCATTATGACTGGGTTCTTGTAAGAAAAGGAGATTAGGACACAGATGATACAGAGAGAAGACCATGCTAACATACATGGAAAAGATGATCACTACAAGCCAAGGAGAAAGGCTGCAGAGGAAACCAATTGTAAGAACCCTTTTATCTTGGACTTCTAGCCTCCAGAACTCTGAGAAAATACATTTCTGCTGTATAAGCCACACAGACTATGGTACATTACTTTGTCATGGTGGCCTGAGCAAATTAATACACGACTAAGCCCAGTAATACTGGCTACAGGTGATAAACAGCTATTGAAGATTTCAAGTAAAAGGATGACCAGACAAGATGAGCTCTTTTAAACAGTCACTTTGCGGTGAATAAGACTGACTGGAGAGGCTAATCTGGGCGACTACTTAGGAAGTTATGTCAATGGTTGAATGGAAGCCAATGAAAGGCATAATTAAAACAATTTCATAAGGAAGGGAGAGAAGGAGTTTCACATGAGAGTTGTTAAGGGGATGAAAATGGCAGGATGAGAGCCCAGTTGGATGCAAAGCAAAAGGAGTCAGTCTGCGGTGAAAGCAGGGTCCCTGGTTTCGACAACAGAGTGAACTGTTCATAAAGCAAAATGGGAAAATAGAGGAGCACGTGAAATCTTGGGAGAGCTAAGTAGATTACAGTGGTTACTTGTTAACACTGGCAGCAAGGAGAAAATGCGGAGATAGACATCTGTCAAGATAAAGATCGTAGCACCTGATGATCCAGTGAAGGGAAACTGGTGGAGCTGGCAAGGAGTAGCAGTCAGGATGTCTTGGACGACCTGATGACTTACCATGTCATGGGGAAGAAATGCGCCTCACCCAGAAACACAAAGAGGGACTCTTTCTGGAGATTTTATGTCTCAGCATACCATAGAATCTGAGTGCAACCAGGGTGGAGCTGGCCCCACCAAGGCAGATGTAGTGAAAGAAAAGGAAGAGGATGCTCCTGACATGATGTTTTCGCTCTGCCCTTAACAGGCTTTGTAACCTTGGGCAAGTCAGTTGATTTCCCTTTTCCTCACTTCCTAGCACTAGCAAACCAGTGTGAAAATAAAATGATAAGCATTAGAACACTTCATTAACTCATTAACACTTGGAAGGCTCAGGAAGAGCCTCCTGCAGGAGGTGATTTCTACACTAAGAGCTGAAAAACAGGTAAAAATTAAGCAGCTGAATGAGCGAGGAGGTGGGGAGAAGCTGAAAGATGTTACAGATAGAGAGAACAGTGCTTGTAAGACCCTGAGCCAAAACAGAAATGGTGTTTTCAGAGAACCAGAAAGTGATCTGATACATGAGAATGATCTGATACATACTTAACTCTAAGCAGTTAAGTAATGTGCTCAAGGTCACATAGCTAGTAAGAGTCTGATCTCTGAATTGAGCATGTCTGCACCAGGACTTGCATTTAAACTACAAATTGTGTGCAGGCTTCCTATAGCATCATGCAAACAGAAGACCATAATCAATGGTAATACAAGTCTAACATTTCCCGGTGTGTCTAGGAGGTGATAAGGTGAATACTCACATGAGCTTAGGTAGAAAAATAAAGATGAGAATGTTAGAATGAAAGTCATTAAGTGTATAAAATTTAGGTCACAAAAGTAAGGAAGTAAAATTTAGTCAAATAATTCAACAGATAATCTACCTAACCTTTGTTTCCAATCTAGTCCTCTGAAAATAAAATCATCTCAAAGCAAATTTTCTGACTAATGCAAAACAAAATTTTATTTTTATATTTTGAATTTTATTTATTTATTTTTAATTTATAATGTGTTAAGTTCTGCTAGACAGCAAAGTGATTCAGTTATACATACATATACATTCTTTCTAAAATTCTTTTCTGTTACAGTTTAACACAGAATATTGAATATAGTTCCATGTAGGACCTTGTTGTTTATCCATTCTATTATAATGGTTTGCATCTGCTGACTCCAAACTTCCAACCCATCCTCCTCTACAACAAAATGTTGATAGTTTTTTTATTGTAAATTTGCTTACTAATCACTAAATTTTCACTAAACTCTGAAAATCCATGGTAATTGCATTTATTTTACAAACAAAACACACCCCAGATCCAGATCAGTTCAGTTTCATATGGACTTAGCAGCAGGGTGAACTGTGTTATAATCTACCCAGAAACTGGAAGAACTGGTCTGTCCATGTCTCTTACCTGGAACACTGACCCATGGCAGATTAAACTGATCTATTATAAGGTCTTCTATTAACTGTGCCCCTTTACTGGTGGTGTTTCCATTTCAACATTGTTTATATACATTTCCCTGCATCTCCCCAGTGCATACTTGCTCTTCAATCCTTACCCCAGAGTCTGCTCTCATTTAGCCAATTCCTACCCAATGGTTTGTAAACTGTGCTGGAAGTTGAACCTTTAGCAACACCGTGTTGGAGTTCAAAGATTTCCATCTAAGGGGGAACAGAAGAGAGGAAATTTTGCTGAACATTTTTCCTAGTTAACATACCTATGGTTTTTTTAAATTTATTTGTTTTTAATTGGAGCATAATTGCTTTACAATATTGGTTCGTTTCTGCCATACATCAACCCTAATCAGCCATAGGTATACATATGTCCCCTCATTCTTGAAACTCCCTCTCATTTCCCACCACACCTCACCCCTCTAGGTAGTCACAGAGCATCTGGTTTGCAAATTCCCACTGGGTATCATTGGAAAGACTGATGCTGAAGCTGAAACTCCAATACTTTGATGCGAAGAACTGACTCACTGGAAAGGACCCTGATGCTGGGAAAGATTGAAGGCAGGAGGAAAAGGGGATGACAGAGAATGAGATAGTTGGATGACATCACTGACTTGATGGACAGGAATATGAGCAAGCTCCGGGAGTTGGTGATGGACAGGGAAGCCTGGCGTGCTGCAGCCCATGGGGTCACAAAGAGTCGGACAAGACTGAGCAACTAAACTGAAATGATCTATTTTACACATGGAAATATATATGTTTTAATGATACTCTCTCAATGTGTCCCACTCTCTCCTTCCCCCACTGTATAAGGAGGTGGATGAACCTGAAGCCTGTTATACAGAGTGAAGTCAGTCAGAAAGAGAAAAACTAATGTAGTATATTAATGTGTATATATATGGAATCTAGAAAGATGGTACTGATGAACATATTTGAGGGCAGCAATGGAGATGCAGACATAGAGAACATACTTATGATCTGCATAAGACAATTTATAGCCATTGTAATCATTTACATGTTTAGTAGGCATAACAGACCCCAGACTACATAAAAAGTATAGCAGAGCTTTTGTTTAAATGTCAATATGTTTAAGAAGAAAAAAATTTTGCTTCAAGACACCTTGGCATGTACTGTATCTCTCTTTTTGATAAAAATCATCACCCTTATATTCTCAGGAGCCAAGCAAATTTTCTATCTTTCACTGTGACTCTAAAAGGAGACTATCCGGAGCTAAATACTGAAGCAACAGTATATGTAGGGCTTCCCAGGTGGCACAAGTGGTAAAGAATCCACTTGCAGTACAGGAGATGTGGGTTTGATCCCTGGGTCGGGAAGATTACCTGGAGAAGGAAATGGCAACCACTCCAGTATTCTTGCCTGGAAAATTCCATGAACAGAGGAGCCTGGTAGGCTCCATGGGGTCACAAAAGCCAGACATGACTTAGTAACTAAACCACCACCACTACCAAAGATAACCTTGTACTACCAGAACCCGTGAGTATGTTACCTTACATTGCAAAAGGAACTTTGCAGATGGGATTAAGGGTCTTGCAAGGAGAGATTGTCTTGCTTTATCCTGGGTGGCCTGATATAATTCACAAAGATTCTCATAAAAAAGGAAGTAGGAGAAGTCAGAATCAGACAGAAGGTAATGCGGCAGAGCAGAAAGACCAAAAGAAAACATCTCAGAGAAAGAAATGCTCCTCTCTCTAAGTTTTTCTGACTAGTTTAATAGTTAAATTGACATGAGACAGATTAGCAGGAGTAAATCAAACAAAAGTTTAATAATATATCTACATGGGAGAGACCCAGGAAAACTGAGTAACTCACCAAAATAGCCAAAGCCCTCACTTTAAATACCATCCTAAGCTAAAGACAAAAGATGTTGGGAGTAATGGTTATGGGGCTTTTGGGGAGAGAAGCAATTTACCTGGGAATAGAAAAGCCAATGTTTGATAATATTTGTTGCACCATGCAGAGATAATGGGGCACGAAGTGAACTCTGATTTTTAGATCCTGCTTAGAGTTTGCCTCACCACCCCTGGCCCATATTCTTTGCAGAGATCTCTTCTAAGTCTATTCTGAAAACAGGTTTTTTATCTAAATTCTTTTAGGCAGTTAAGATAGAGGTTACAAAAAACAAAAAAAAACACATTTCTGAATCTTCTGCTTATTAAAAATAACCAACAAAGAGACACATTTGGTGGGAGGCCATGTTGATGGCTTTAAGATACAGGAAGATGATCATAAGCTATGAAACATAGATGACCTCTGGAAGCTAAAAAGACCAAGGCGATGGATTTTCCCCTAGTGCCTCCAGAATGAGGCAGCAATGCAGACAGCTTGACCTTAGTCCAGTGGAACTAATTTTGGTCTTCTGACTTCCAGAATTGTAAAAGAATAAGTATATTATTTTAAACTACTAAATTTGTAATAATTTGTTACAACAGCAATAGAAAACCCAAGTGCTGGGTATTCAAGAGGGAGGATAAAAGTGGTCAAGAAATAAAAAGGAAACTTAAGCAAGAAATTTGTGTAAAAAGCTTTATTTTCATGTTATTAATAAAAATACATCAATAAATACTTAAACTTCTCTATTCCAAGACATAGAGAAACATTTAGATAACTCACACTAAACAAGGCATTATGCCTTACAATGAAGACATAAAATGTCCAAGGGATATTTAGATCATTGTCATTTGTAAAGGTTCAACATCAGAAATGTTGACTACAGACAGTGAAATGTTTCAATAAATAACAACTGACAATCTTCTCTACAAAAAGTAAATGTATACATACATTCCCTACATTAACAGTGATCGTGACCTATCTGTTTGCTTGAACCCTCCACTACTGTCTCTAGCCTTTACTATAGTGGATAGTACAGTGTGGAATACCCTCTCCCCAAAAATAGTTTAATAAGTGAAGAACACTTAAAACACACCATCTTCAAATTAAATAACAGTCAGGATTGAACTAACTTTAAGTTAACATAAAAATAAACTTTGAAACGAACAGTACCAAGAACTGCCAAACACATTCACTCCTTTAAATATTAGAATATCAATACACAGGCTTTGAAACATAAATAAATAAATACAGATGTAAATAAATAGAACTCTCATAAGACACAGCAAAATACATTAAACACAGTCCAGATGGCCCCGGGAACCATTTGTTTTTCTTCTTTTACTTCACTTCCACTGAGGCTGCTGGAGTATCAAGAAGCTCGTTCCATCTCTCTTGATCAGTTGGCACTAGCCCTGCGATGAGAAAATGGTTACTGTTAGTAGGACCCCCAAAACCTCACAGCCCTGCACTATGTGGTTGCTACCTAGACCATTGCTGCACTGTATGACAGAAAATGCCAGGCTCCTAAATGCTATTTAATTAGGAACATGGAGTCTGTGGTAGCAATCTTACTATTTTCAAAAAGCGAGAATATAATGCCACCTTGAGCTAAAAAAAAGTACATGCATGACATCACTTAAGCCTCATGGCAAACTCCGCTAAATACCTATTACTATTATTCCCCATGTTATTGAGACTTAAAGAGATTAAGTACTTTCCCTGGGGTTACAGGAATAATAAAGGGTGGAACCTAGACTTGCTCTGTGTTGGCAGAGGACAGGGGAAGGGGCGTTCCCTGAAAAGTCCCTGGCTTCACCCCCAAGCCTGAGCTCCATATGACCCAAACCCAAGAGTTTTACCTCTCAGGTCTGAAGCCCATGTAAAACTTGAGGTAAACAGTATTTGTTCCTTAACAGATAGGAAGCATTTTAGCATCACTGGCTAACTCTGCTTCACCTTTTGGGCTTCCTTGGTGGCTCAGATGGTAAAGAATCTGCCTACAATACAGGGGACCGGGATTCAGTCCCTGGGGCTTCATCTTTTAGAAACATACATTTACCACACTCAAAGAGCGAGGAGGCCATGAGGCACTGGAAGTGTCCTTTTGACACCAGAGCGGATTAATGACCTTAATGGCAAATTTAATTCTGAAATATTGATTTTTTTTCATTTCTTCAGCTAAATCCTAGGTTTCTCTGACATAACTTTCGGCAGGCAGAATGACTCTAGTCACACGATGAATAAAAACCACAACTCACTTGTTTAGCATCTTATCGATGATTTTCTTAACCATGGGGGCGGTGGGGTTGAGACACACCTCCTGACCAGTCTTGAGACTGGCTCTGCAGAGAGAAGAAGAATCTACGTGAGGTGGGGGTACATTTGGGGGTCGGGGTGGGAGCATCGGCACGGTGGGTGGTGATGACGAGGACAGCAACGGAAGTGCCACTTACATGACTTCGGTTTGGTCGCAGTGGGGGCCGGGGGTTGTCACCTTCACGCTCTGGATGTTCTTGAGGTGAATCCCCTGCAAGGTCTGCAGGCACTGGCAGCGCAGTTCGTTGACCACGGGCGCCCCTGCGGGAAGGACAGAGTGGGTTAGGGGCTGTCCCCATGGGTACCCACCCGTCCCCGTCCGGCCCAGGGGATCCCGGGCGCCGGGTCTCACCTGCTGCGCGCCGGCCGGCGGCCACCAGGAGCAGGAGCAGCATCGCTGCGCCGAGGAGCCGGGGGGCGGCGGCGGTCGCGGCTCGGGCCATGGGTCTCAGCTCGGAGGGTCTGTGTCTGCTGCGGGAAGGCTGGCGGGAGCGCTGGCTGAGCGGGTACTGTGGCTCCTTGAGTCTAGCGAACCCCTTTTATCCTGATCGGATGGGAGTTGCCAGCCTCGGGGACAGGGAAATTCCCGGTCCGGAAGGAAGGCGCGGCCCCGCCCGCCTCACGCGTTATCTGCGCACTCGGGGAGTCATCCCCTTACCCAAATCCCCACCGGAGGGTGAGTCGCCTTGCAAGAAGTGTTGTCACGTCTTAGAGGAGACAGGCATCATGACAAACGTTAGTTATTAAGATTGAGGGAATTAAGGCCAGGGAGGAGGGCCGCAGAGAGAACTGATTTTCTACGTGTTACTTACACTTAAGTATTTTGGGACTTGATGATTTTATCCACGTCTGCATAAATACACTCTTAAAGCACATGTCATGTCAAACTATGCATGAGAATGTTCTCTTACTTCCCGGTATTTTACGAGCACAAATAAATCACACTTCATGTCATATTATCCCCGCAGTAGTGAGAGGATGACCAATATCAAAAGTTTAATTTTGTGTTTACATTGCAACTAAAGTGTCGCAATCCTACATAGCTTCCTTCCCTGGTGAAATTCTGGAACTTCCAGAGCTCGAGTAGATTCACGAATACCAGCTTTTTTTTGCGTACAGTGTGTTGACTGATCCGTGAACTAAGGGACAAGTGGTCATTTGGACCTATTCCAGGGAGGGAAAGGTGTGTCCCGGTCCAGTTTCTAGTTTTGTCCAAGAACAAAATAAGTCACAGGAATTGGAGTGTGGGTTTGGGGGGGGGCGAGGAATGCCTAGTGCCAGCAGTGAGAGTAGCACCCTTCACTCTTCTAACCAAAAAAACAGGTGTTCCTGTGAAGTATCTAAGAGCTAATATCATGAATGTCATACCATTTACTTGTTTGATGGTCACAAATCTCATTTTATCTTCATCTTATATGGACTTTTCTGCTTCCAGTGATTTGATTTCCTTCCAAAGAAATAATTGTTGTCCTATTTTATTTGTACTGATTTCTAAAAAGACACTTCAAGCAGTTGATTGAAGACGTCATAATTGTGTAGTATATTTTTCACCCTTAGTTTTAATGTCCTTTGTTGGATTATGCTCAGGTAGGTTTCAGATGGTTTAGGTGTGATTCTGGATGCAGATCTGTTAAAAGTATGGGGACACCCAGTGGTAAGCAAGACAGGGGAGGGGAGGTTGGAAGGGTGGGTAAAGACACAGAGCAGGCCTCTGTTACAGGTTGCAAAGTAGGAATTTCAGCTCTTGGAAATATTGATCCATGGCATTTAATTGTCCGTGCCTTAGTTTCTCATCTGTAAAATAGAGATGAACTGTATATCTACTTCAACCGGCTGTTACCATGAATAAATGTATTAGCATTGGAAAACACCTGTACATATTAAATGCTATAAATAATTTTTTAAAACTAAAATAGAAATTGTTTTTTTCCATATTACTAAGCTGAAATTAATCTGAGGATAAAATCTTTGCACAAAGAGAAAATAATTATTGAAGAAAAAAAAAACAAAATAAAAACAAAAACTATTCCAACATAAAATGTTTGCATATTTTTTCTTAAGAGAAAACAGGGTACAATTTTTTCTTATCTAGTTTGTTGAGTAATCTTATAATTCTAGTTTTAGTCATTTCAACTACAAAATGTGAATAAAAGTGAAGATGTCTCATTTTGATTATTAGAAAAGATTAAGAGTAACTAGACTATAATAAAGATTTGTCTTTACATTTTTTTGTCAGTATAGTCCTGAGATAACAGGAAATTTAACTTTTAAAAAAAGAGTAGGGAATGAAAGATGACCTAAAGCTTATAAAATATGAGTAACTCAGCAATAATTGAGAATTTGCTTAGATACTGTTGTTATTTTTATTTTTCTGGAATTCTTAATTGGAAATATACTTGACACTTGACTCAATGAACATGAGTTTGCGCAAACTCTGAGAGATACTGAAGGACAGGGAAGGGTGGCATGCTGCAGTCCATGGGGTTGCAAAGAGTCAGACATGACAGCAACTGAACAACAGCAATACTTAACACTTGGATAACATGGGCTCAAACTGCATAGGTCCACTTATACACAGACTTGTTTCAATAAACATATTGGAAAAAATTTGGGAGATTTGTGGCAATTTGAAAAAAAAAAAAAAAAACTTGCAGACTAACCACGTAGCCTAGAAATGTCAAAAAAAAAAAAAACCCAGGAAAAAGTTACTATGTCATGAATGGATAGAATCCATGTAAATACTGGTCTGTTCTTATGTAGGCATAAGGTGAGTGATACTTAATATAAAATTAATATGTTAGCTTTCTTCCTGTTTTATAACTTTGCTTTTATTACATTAACCATACAGTATGCCTCTCTATTTCACAATTGGAGAAACTATCATCACAGGTAAATTTTTTTTTAAATGTAACCATGTTTCTAATACTATGTTATGAATATGACTGTAATACTGTTGGCCATAAGGTTTTTATAATGGTTCATTCGTTATAATATAGGCTAAGCTACTGTGAAGCAATTGTATCAATTAAGCTACCACAAAGCAATCATATTGCTTCCTTGTTATCAATGCATTAATCTTTATATCTGTAATTAAATATGAATTTTACATTATTTTTCATTTTTGATGAGTCATGTTATTAGTACATATAACATCTACAGTGTTTTGTATTAAATAAGACAATGTTGATGGAGATACTGACATGATTCATCTTATAAACATATGACAAACTTAAAGTATCAATAAATACAGTACAGTAATATAAATGTATTTTCTCATTGTTAAAATTTTCCTAATAAAAGTGCCCTAATTTTCTTTACTGTAGGTTACTTTATTTTAAGAATAAAGTATATAACACAAATGGGCTTCTCTGGTGACTCAGCAGTATAAAGAGTCCTCCTGCCAACACAGGAGACTCTGGTTCTCTCTCTGAGTTGGGAAGATCCCCTGGAGAAGGAAATAGCCACCCACTCCAGTGTTCTTCCCTGGAAAATCCCCACAGATGAGGAGCCTGGTGGGCTACAGTCCATGAGGTTGCAAGAGTCAGACACAATTTAGTGACTAAATGAAATATGTATTAATTGACTGTTTGTGCCATTGGTAAGACTTCCAGTCAACAGTAGGTGATAAGTAGTTAAGTTTTTGGAAAGTCAAAACTTATACTTGGATTTTCAACTGCACCTCTAACCCCCATGTTTTCAAGGGTCAACTATATTATGTTTTCTTGAGATAATCAGTGGCTCAGAGACATAACAGATATTCTTTAAAAGTTAAAAAATTTGATTTTCTTTTTCTGATTAAAATGTATATCTGCTTATTATAGAACAAGTATAAAGGACAGAAAACATGAAGAGATTGTTATTAAGACTTTTAAACTTCTGTTCAAGAAGCAAACTTTTGCAGATCTTTCCTTTTTTCTTCAACATCCTAGTATCTGACATGTTTTATGTGTTTATGAGATGCTAAGTAAACACGAAGTGCTATCATAAATAACACTTTGATGTAATAGGCAATATTCTAAGTCTTTTGCACATATGTAAAACCCACTTAGTCTTAACTGCCTTATGAAATAGTCACCAGTTATTTTCTTCACAATTTTTCCCCCACAGGGAAACTATTAATAAGTTGCCAAGATCTCAGAGTTAAGATAATTCAGAATTTGAACTTCAGGCAGTGTAGCTTTAGCCACTCCACAATAAAAAATTATTTATTTTTCCTGAAACAAATGACAGTTAACTTCAGAGGAGCAGTCTTGTTTTGTTATTCTCATGGTTGAATAGTTCAACTTCACCTTTCCTAAAACTTGAAAATAGCCAACTGCTCAAGAGTCGCCAGTGTTTTATTTCACTGACAACAAGAGTTTTTGTGTCATGAATATTATATACTTGAATTTAATAAAATCCATATCTATTCATCTAGTGATTTGATTTTCCAAATCAGTGGACTTCAACTCAAAAATCAGGTCAGGAATAATGACTCTACCCTGAGAGTTTCCCAGAAGTGAACTGAGCAATACCATCAGCTCTTATTTGCTGAAATAAGGATCACAGTTTTCTACTGACTTTGTTTGAGCACTTTGTCATATTTTATTATCTAAAATATTTTGCCTTCAGCATTAATTGGAGACTACCCAGACATTTATTCTCTTTATAACTTAAGAAACCAGAGAATGTTTGCTCTAATGCTTTCCAGATCCAAACCAAAGTATTGGCATAAGCCAATACTTGGGGTGAACGAATAGAGAATCAAAGCACTGTAGTAGCCAAAAGGATAAACCACATCAAGAAGCACCATCGTATTGTAGAATTATCTTCAATTGTATGCCTAAGACTTTGTATATTGTCTTAATAAACATTGCTTAATGAACATTTATTTCTTACAAAATAAAGTGCAAAAGATTTTTTCTACTTTAATATATCAGTTCTCAAAATTTAATCCTTAATGGCACTATATTATTTTTCAGATCATTTAAAATGCAATAATGTGGGAATCCCCCTAGTGGTCCACCCTTTCACTATGGAGGGTCTGAGTTCCATCACTGGTTGGGGAAAAAAGATTCTGCAAGCCTCACAACATGGCCAAAAACAAAAGAAAAAAATTTAAAAATAAAAAGCAATAGTATTCTGAAATGTATATACACAAACTTTCAACTAAGGCAATCATCAGTTTTAAAAGTATAGAGCCAACCCTATATTAAAAGAATTAGTAGCTAAATTTCATTTTGAGCTGCCATATTTACAGCATTATGCAGATTTGATTGACATTATCTAATCTGCCTTTAAAATCCAGAATTGTGGGACTTCCCTGGTGGTCCAGTGGTTAACACTCTGGGCTCCCAATGCAGGGGGCCTGGGTTCAGTACCTGGTCAGGGAACTAGATCCCACATGCAGCAACTTAAGCTTGGTACAGTCAAAAAAAAAAAAAAAGTCCAGCGTTGGTGCTGTATCCCCAGATGATGGAGCTTCAGGAATGGTCTGTGCTCTGCTGCTCTCCCCATGCTGGCCTTGGGAAGTTGTGCCCACAATTGCCAACCCTGTCTTGCCGCAATGATTACTTTGGGTAGAATGATTCTGGCACAGAGAGGAGAAGAATGAAGATGTTGGAAGCAATATTCCTGTTGTGTTATATCTAGTAGAACAGAAATTTAAAACTTCGCCCGTGCTTGAGAAGAGCGTGCCTAAAATGAAGCCAGCACAGAGAAAAGCAGCCTGATCCAGAGTGAGACTGTTATGAAGTTTTGAACTGCATTACTGAGCTTTTTTGCATCTACTCATCAGTCTTTTAGTTTCATAGGTCAGATGAGTCTCTCTTGATTAACCCAATTCGAATTAGGTTTTTTGTTACTGACTCTACTTATTGCCAGAATTATCTTATGAAAAAGGAGGGTGTTTCAACTCAAATTTAATGCCTTTCTCCATTTGTTTCTTCACTTTCAATGGTTATTTTTTCAGCTTTTATAAGGTGGGAATGAAGTCTGGTGCTGGGGATATAAAGAGGAATAAGAGACTCTGCTACCATCTAACTCTCAATGCAGTAGGAAATGAATGTAAAAAAGAGAAGTTTCGGAAAAGCTACCATGGCAAACCATTCCCAAGGTATTGGGAGTGAGAAGGGAGACTTACTGCAACTCTTATAGAGGGTTTATGAGAGTTGTCAGACAAGTTTTCCTGAAAGAAGTGCTCACTTATGCAAATCTTAGGAATAAGGGGCTTTCCAGGTAAATGGGGAACACAGAGGGGTGGAAAACATTCCAGGAGAGGATCAAGGGGGCAAAGGCATGGTTATTGAAAAGAGCATGTGAGTACTGAGAGAGCAAGTGTCTTGCATTTAGAGCTCATTCTACGAGCAGGAAGAGGGAAAAAGAGGCTGGAGGAGGTGGCAGGGCTGGGACACTGGAGGCCGTGTGCTCATAGGATCCTGCTTCTCCATCAAGACCCAGTTCGGATGTTACCTCCGTTGGGAAGTCTCTCCATGCACCTCAAGGTGTTTCTGTAGCCTTCTTGCACAGACTACATTGTGAGCTTTATCAGCTGTCTACCATGGGGAGGAGGAAAGGCTAGGGTAACCTAAGATTCACAGTGTGTGCAGAAAAGGAGGGGTGGTAGATATTGTAAAACTAACAATAATTAATAATAATAAGCAGAAACTTCATAGAAACCCAAATAGAACAGAGTGACCAGAAGGGGGCGCTCTCACACTCTGGGACAAGAACTGAACCCAACAGGAAGAAGACTCCTTTCCCTGCAAAGACTCAGTCCATGAAAATCCATGGATTTTGTTTACCGTAGCCCTCCCAACTTCTTGTTCCTTTCTATAAAAATGTTCTTCCCTTACCGCGTGGGGACTTGGATGGAGCTTGCCATGGTTGCAGACTTCAAATTGCAATTCTTTGCTGGTCTTGAATAAACCCATCTTTACTGGAGAAATATCTGACAATCTATCAGTTTTAGGTCAAAAATATTAAGTCAAAGGGCATTTATAAAGCACATACAATGTATTGATGCAAGAGTTTGTGGTCAGTTTTGTAGAAGATATGTAGTGGAAAAAGCTGAAACATGAAGTTCTTCTTCATGCGTACTTTCTTCTGCAATAGAGTTAGTCTTACCTTCTGTTCCTGTCGGAAAGACAGCCTGACAATTGCAAAATCTCTGAATATTTAAATTCATTTCAATTATCTCTGAATACCAAGTAATATGTTAAGTTTGGGCATTATTCCAAGTCTTCTAAAGAATAGATTTCAGTGTAAACTTTGACTTTCTGTTTTTTTTTAAGATTGTTTTTTAAACTTTTGTGGAGGTAATTAAAATACATCACATATGTATAAGCCAAAGAAATACAGAAATGCCAAAATTACCAAAGAATATGTCAAGAAATAGATATAGGAAGTGAGGAAATGTCTCCGTGGAAATATTTTTTATCACTCTTGGCTACGTGATGACCCTGTTTTGATGCTTTCTGTATTATGGAAGCAAAATTTAGGAAGTTGAGAGATGAGATAAACCACAGCAAGCATATCACGTACAGTAATATGTTATTACATATTTCAGCTAGGAAAGTTATACTCATCATAAAAATCTTGATGATCAGAGAATATCCTCTGTAACTTTTCAAGGTTTTAAAATTTGTTGATACATTCTTTATGACCTGCCAATGCAGAAGAAGTAAGAGATGTAAGTTCAATTCCTGGGTCAGGAAGATCCCCTGGAGGAGGGCCTGGCAACCCACTTCAGTATTCTTGCCTGGAGAATCCCAGAGAAGCCTGGCGGGCTAAAGTCTGTAGGGTTGCAAAGAGTTGCAAAGAGATGACAGAAGTCACTTGCATGCATGCACAATATGTCAACCATTAACAAGTATATCAATAATTTATACTAATAATAAATTAATAAGTAATTAATACATCAGTATATCCATGCCAAGTTTCTTTCAAGTGTTTTTCTGCATGATATAATGCTTTAATTCTTTTCATTTCAAATGATCTGGGTCCTAATGCTTAAAGTGTGCCTTTTTAAAGCAACATTGATTCTTTTTGTCTTAATTACACAGCCTGATGGTCTTTGACTTTTAATTTGAATGTTTATCTCATTTCAATTTACTATAATTTCTAATATATTTGGATTTAATGTCTTATCTTTTTAAAAATAGACTTTCAATTTGGAATAATTTTCAAAGTTAGTTTACTTTTTTTTTTTTTGGCTTTGCCGGGTCTTCATTTCTGCTCAGGCTTTTCTCTAGTTGCAGGGAAAGGGGTTACTCTCTAGTTGCAGTGCATGGGCTTTTCTTTGCAGTGGCTTCTCTTGTTTCGGAGCACAGGCCCTATGGTGAGCGGGTTTCAGAAGTTGCAGCACAGGGTTTGTCGTTGTGGTTCCCAGGCTGGAGAGCACAGACTCAGTAATTGTTGAACATGGGTTTACTTGCTCCACGGCATGTGGGATCTTCTTGGACCAGAGATCAAAACCACGTCTCCTACATTGGTAAGCGTGTTCTTTACCACTGAGCCACCAGGAAAGCCCCAGAATAATTTTAGATTTACTAAACACTTGCATAGATAGCACATGGAGTTCCTGTGGACCTTGGCCCAGTATCTCCTCTTGTTGATATTCTACATATTTATAATCACTTGTCAAAACTAAGAAATTAGCATTGGCACATTGCTGTTAACTAAACTCCAGCCTCCGTTTGGGTCTTACCACTTTCCATTAATGTCTTTTTTCTATTCCTGGATCCAATCCAGCATACCACATGGCATTAAGTCATGTGTCTTTTGTCTCCTTAGAGCTGTGACAGATTCTCAGTTTTGTCTCTCATGAATTTGACAGTTTTATAGCATGCTAAATGCTAAATCACTTCAGTCGTGTCCAACTCCGTGCGACCCCATAGACGGCAGCCCACCAGGCTCCCCCATCCCTGGGATTCTCCAGGCAAGAACACTGGAGTGGGTTGCCATTTCCTTCTCCAGTGCAGGAAAGTGAAAAGTGAAAGTGAAGTTGCTCAGAAAGTGAAGTCGCTCAGTTGTATCCGACTCTTAGCAACCCCATGGACTGCAGCCTACCAGGCTCCTCCATCCATGGGATTTTCTAGGCAAGATAAGTTATTTTGTAGAATGTTCCTCCATGTGGATTTTTAGGATGATTTTCTGATGATTACACTGGGATTATTGATTTGGGGTAAGAATAGCATGAAGATGAAGTGTCCTTCTCATCACATCATATGAGTACATGTGATATCAAGTGGTGATAATAAACTTAATCACTTGGTTAAGTGACAGATTCTCTGTTGTAAGTTTATTGTTTTTCCTTTTTCCTTACCTCTTTTTTGGAAGTAAGTCACTAAGTCCAGCTCAAACTCAGGTGTGTGTGAAAGGGTTGGAATTAAACCCCACCTTCAAGAGGCTCTACTTATATTATTAGAAATCCCTCCAAAAGGAAGCCATTTCTCCCTGTGCCATCTGTTGTTTTGTTCCTTTATTCCTTAATTTTTGTCTACTTTTGTATTATACAGGTATTTTCTTTTATTCCATTTTCTCCCTTTTTTTAAATTTTTAAATCTAAAATTTAGCATTTTTTTTATTGGTTGTCCTAAAAATTACTATATTCTTGCCACATTGCAATTTTCTTTAAAGCTTTCCCTAACAATGTATTATATTGTATAACACATTGTATTATAAATCTATTTATCTCCCTACCTATCATTTGTGCTACTTTTGTCATATATTTTACTGTACACTATGTATTTATTTCTACTGACCATTATTATTGTCATTTTAAACAACACAAACTGCTCCTGTTCTTAGGAATAATCTACTTTTCTCTTTTTCTCCCAGCTTCATTAAAAGGAAAAGAATTGCATAGCTGTTTGAAAAACCATTTTATCAAAACAATTTAATAGGAGCCCTTGTTGAAATACTAATAAAAATTCAACAGTTTATAAAGAACTACTTTTGAATAACAAATTGGTCAGTGTGAAAAAAACAGCAATTTTCTTTTTATAAAACTAGAATTCTCAAAGTGGTTGAGGAGGGTAGTATATCAAATATTCCTTCTCAAGTTAGAGAAAAAAAGGGAATAACAGCCTGGAGTTGGCATTAAGTTAGGCACAACCTAAGCCTGAGTGTATAATACCTTGAGCACCCAGTAGGAACTAAAGATCAAGAAGAATAAAACAAAACTTAATCATGTTATTTTTTTTGCAAAACTTTTATTTTCATGTCATTTAAAAAATGTAACAGTAGTTTTAACTTCTTTGTTCCAAAACAAAGAGAAACACCACATAGTAAACATTAAACAAGGCATTATGCCTTACAAGCAAGACATAAAATGTCCAAGGGAAATTTCAACATAAAAATGTTGATCACATAATATGAAATCATTTCAATAAATAACAACTGACATTCTTTTTAAAAAGTAAAGAAATAGAAATGCACATACTTTCCCTGATTCTAATAGTGATTTCACTGTCTGATTGTATAAATTCCCCTCTCCCACTCACTGCCTCCACCTCTCTCACAGAGCCTGGCACTTTATGGTCTTCCAATAAATATCAGTGGAATAAAACATTTAAAACTCATCATCTTCATATTAAATAACAATCAGGACTGGGTTATGTTTGATTTAACATAATCACATCTTTAAACACTAACATGTAAAAGACTAAAATACCAGCTTTGAAAAATAAATACGTATATAAATAAATAGAACTCATATAAAATAGTCCAGCACATCAAATCCTTTCTAGTTGTCCCTGGAAACCAGCCATTCTCTTCTTCATTTTCAGTTCCTCTATGAGCAGAGACCACTTTTCAGGAACTGTCACTAATGAATTTCTTACTTCCCTCTAGGTCAGTTGGTGCTGCCCCTGCAATGAGAAAAGGGTTAGGGTTATAAGTGCTGAGGAAAGCTACTCTTCTTGTACAGGCCCCAAGGCTGGAGGGACTTCTGCATGCAGACCCTGGCCCAGCTCCGCACTCAGAAAAGGTTTCTGCTCAAAGGGATTAAAAAACTTTCACAGGCATCCTAGACAGGGAGCTTTCACTGCAAAGTCCTGCTCTTCACTGCTAAGTTTTTGAGGTCCCTGTTGCCCATGGAGACCTGGGTCTCCATTTTCCAGGTAGAAACCATTGAGGAATGGAGGTAAACAACATCTGTTCTTTAATGGTTTGGAAGCATTTTACCATTTCTGGTTAAATTTACTTAATCTTTTGAAATCGCTCAGTTGTGTCTGATTCTTTGTGACCCTATGGACTGTAGGCCACCAGGCTCCTCTGTCCATGGAATGCTCCAGTCAAGAAGATTGGAGTGGGTAGCCATTCCCTTCTCCAGGGGATCTACCTGACCCAAGGGTTGAACCTGGGTCGCCTGCATTGCAAGTGAATTTTTAACCTTCTGAGCCACCAGGAAAGCCCTACTGAATCTTTTAGGAACATACAGGCTCATTTGAATGGGGATGGAGAGGAGGACCAGGACAGAGGGAGCTGGAAATAGCCTTAGGACACTAGAGCAGATCAAATTTAATGGGGAAATAATGGGTTTTAGTCTTACAACTAAACTGTGGATTTATCAAATACTATTTTCAGGAGGTAGATGCCAGTATTTGAGAGCAATGGCTCTAGTTGCAAGTAGGAATAAAATCCATGACTTACTTGTTTAGCATCTTATTGATGATTTTCTTAACCATGGGAGCTTCAGGGTTGAGACAAGCTTCCTGACCATTCTTAAGAGTGGCTCTGCAGAGAGAAGGGAGAATCCACGTGAGGCAGGAGGTCGGGCTGTAAGTCTAGGTTGGGGCATCCGGACGACAGGGGTGATAAGGACAACAACAGTGGCTCTACTTACATGACTTCGGTTTGGCCGCAGTGGGGGCCGGGGGGCGTCATCTTCACGCTCTGGATGTTTTTGAGGTGAATCCCCTGCAAAGTTTGCAGGCAATGGCAGCGCAGTTCGTTGACCACGGGCGCCCCTGCGGGAAGGACAGAGTGGGTTAGGGGCTGTCCCCAGGGGTACCCACCCGTCCCCGTCCGGCCCAGGGCATCCCGGGCGCCGGGTCTCACCTGCTGCGCGCCGGCCGGCGGCCACCAGGAGCAGGAGCAGCATCGCTGTGCGGAGGAGCCGGGGGGCGGCGGCGGTCGCGGCTCGGGCCATGGGTCTCAGCTCGGAGGGTCTGTGTCTGCTGCGGGAAGGCTGGCGGGAGCGCTGGCTGAGCGGGCTCTGTGGCTCCCCGAGCCGGGTGAACCCCTTTTATCCATGGTTGGGGCGGGAGTTGGCAGCGCAGGGCCCGGGAAATTCCCGGACGCGCGGGTCATTCCCGGTGCGGAAGGAAGGCTTGGCCCCGCCTGCCTCCCAGGGAATCCACGCACGCGGGGTGTCCTCTTTGTGCCCAAATCCCCAGGAGGGGAATGAGTCGCCGCCAGGCTGGGGCTACCTAAGGTCGAGAGGGGGTGTGCCATGGGCGCCGGACACCCCTAGTTGTCAGCGAGAGTTGTCAGACTGATTAGACTAGTATAGTATAAGCACCACAGCTTAGGGGGGAGTTAGTTTCTTTCAAAGACACATCTATTTTGGAGATTGAACGAGTTGAGGCTAGAATGGCAGCCTTTATTTGTTTGTTTTGTCTGTCTTTCCTCTTTCTCTTTAATTTGCATTTTGTAGATTTTATGAATCCCTGAAATAAATGCACTGCTTAAAATAACATCTGTCATCTCAGTTTATATGTAAGAACCTTTGTCTAATTCCTGATGTTCTAGGATCAAAAATAAATCATGCTAGTGCCATTGTTTTTTGTTTTTTGTTTTTTTTTTTTTTGAGATATGGACTGGGGGTGAGGGCCAGGGACATATTAAATGGGTTGATTCCCTGTTTATTTTAGGATACTGTGTTGTAATCTCTTATCGGTCCTTTCTTCGAAATTCTGGAACTTAGTGATTCCAAGAACACCACTTTTTGTTATACAGAAGGCTGTGTTTTCACCCACCACAGATATCAGGTATTATTAAGGGCCATGTTGGGCTCAGGAGGTCCCTTCACCTATCCTAGGCCTGTCTGTGGGCGGAAAAGATCTTAAGATGAGAAAGCTAGTGCCTAAGATTCCTGACTTTAAGCAGCAAACAGATATGGCTTTGGACACAAATACTAGATTACTAGTATATTTCACTCTGTGTTGTTTGAATTTGCCTATTTCTTTGGACTGATTCCCTCCTGGGAATCAACTATCAATGTACTTACATTTCAAATTCTATGTAACTGAAGGCTTTTCACTTTCAGCATCAGTTTCAATATCCCTTTTTGGATTAAACTGTAGTTGGTCTAAGTTGACCGTCCAGAGGTAAGGACCTTGGGGATGTGTGTGATGTTCTGTGGATGCTGTGAGAAGGATTGGGAAGTGGAGGAAGAGGGTCTGCCTCAGGAACAGAGGGAGTTTGTCAATCAGGCTGTCAAGGCTGAAATCTCAACTTCACATTTACCTGCCATGTGACCATGGGATCATGGTCAATTATTTAATCTGTCCCTGCTTTTGCTCTTCCTCTGTTAAAGCAAGCTAATGATAGTGTCTGCCTCACAGAGTTGCTATGAATATGAAATGTGTTAACATTTCTAGAAGAGTGTGTGCTCAGTAGTGTCCAAAGAGTAGCACATATAAAGTGCTATATAAATATTTGCTAAATAAAATAGAAGTGTTGACAATCTTACTGTTATGCATTAAATGTTAGCACCCTCCAAAAATTCCTATGCTGAAGCCCTATACCTCACTGAGATGGTATATGACCATGGAGCCTTTTGGTGATTAGGTTTATTTGAGGTCATCAGGATGGGGTCATCACAGTAGGATTAGTGCCATTATAGCAAAAGATACCCAAAGAGCTGGTTGTCTCTCTCAGTGATGTTAGAATAAAACAAGGTGATTTCACTACCTGCAAACCAGAAGAAGATTCTCACCAGATATCAAATCTGCAGATACTTTGATCTTGCTTCCCAGTCTCCAGAAATGTGAGAAATTTGTTGTTATTCAGTCCCTAAGTCGTGGCTGACTCTTTGCGACCCCATGGACTGCAGCATGCCAGGCTTTCCTGTCCTTTACTATATCCTGAAGTTTGCTCAAACTTCTGTCCATTGAATCAATGATGCTATCCATCATTGATAGCATCTCATCCTATCTCATCCTCTGTCATCCCCTTCTCCTCCTGCCTTCAATCTTTCCCAGCATCAGGATTTGTCCCAATAAATCAGCTCTTTCTATCAGGTGGCCAAAGTATTAGGACTTCAGCTTCAGCATCAGTCCTTCCAATGAACACTCACGACTGATCTCCTTTAGGATGGAATGGTTGGATCTCCTTGCATCCAAGGGACTCTCAAGAGTCTTTTCCAGCACCACAATTTGAAAGTATCAATTTTTCAGTGCTCAGTCTTCGCTTATGGTCCAACACTCTCATCTGTACATGACTCTTGGAAAAATCATAGCTTTGACTGTATGGACCATTGTTGGCAAAGTGATGTCTCTGCTTTTTAATATGATGTCTAGATTTGTCATAGCTTTTCTTCCAAGGAGCAAGTGTCTTTTAACTTCATGGTTGCAGTCAACATCTGCAGTGATTTTGGAGCACAGGAAAATAAAGCCTGATATTATTTCCATTTTTTCCCCATTTATTTGACATGAGTTGATGGGACTGGATGTCATGATCTTAGTTTTTTGAATGTTGAGTTTTAAACCAGCTTTTTCACTCTCCTCTTTTACCTTCATCAAGAGGCTCATGCTTGTTATTTCAGCCTAGTCAACCCAGGAGAAGGGAAAGGGTACCCACTTCAGTATTCTGGCTTGGAGAATTCAGTCCATGGACTATACAGTCCATGGGGTCACAAAGAGTCAGACACAACTGAGTGACTTTCACTCACTCACTCGGTGTATGATATTATGTTATAGCAGCCTGACCTGATTAAGTTACTTGCATAAACACAACATGGTGATCCAGCCCAGTATTCCTGCCTGGAGAATCCCATGGACAGAAGAGCCTGGTGGGCTACAGTCCATGGGGTTGCAAAGAGTCAGACACGACTGAGCAACTAAACAACAACCACAATAAATACAACAACCTCTGTTGTAAAGAGAATATATATATGTATATGTATATTTCAGAGAAACATATCTTAATTTATCATTAAATTTTTTTAGCATTAGAAATTTTGTAAGGGGGAATGCATCCATATTCTTCGAGAATCTTGGAATAGCTTTTTAAAATCCACTGTTGCTTTCAATTACTTCTCATATAAAATAGGAATAAGAGTAAAAAAAAATTCCCAATTCATTTATGAGAAAATATTTAAGAAATGACTGTCTATCTGCCTTGGGCATTAACAGTTAGTTGCTCAAACAATGAAAAGTATTAGCTGTAATGGTTCCCAGACCCAGCCCAAAGAGTGACATGAATAAATACCAAGGAAAAGTAGAATCTCAGCTTACTTACAACAGCAGCCAAAAGGATGAGACATGTCAAGAATCAACTCTTTATCTGTAGAATTATCTATAACATGACCTCTGGAACTTGTTAAATTAAAATCGTTTACTTTCAGGAAGGAATAAAAAAGGATTGTTTTTCCTTTAATAATGTACTGCTTTCCATTATTTAATTCAGGTCAGCCCCATAGTAAGTTTCAGAAAATTTTAAAAGCATCAGTGATATGAAGCTCATCAGGATAAGCAAATTATTTCTAATTTTTAATATGTCCCGAATGCCACTTTTATATGCACAAGCCATAAATCAATGCAATCATGAATTCAATGGAGTCATCTCTAAAATAGAAGCTCAATTTCCTAAATTCTATTCTATTCTGTAACTGTAAGGGTATCTTTGAGATTTGATTAATACAAGGTAACATGCCTGCAGAATCTAAGGTCACTGTTCCATGCTGAACACTGACCTTGCTCATTGGCCAGCATGAACGAGTGGTGTGGCTCTGCCGTGTCCTACCTCACCTTGAGAGCTCTGTTGACATAACTGCCAATGCTACCATTCCCATTTCCTCACAGCTATGGTTTATGTAGAACAGTTCTACACTTAAGGGAGAAAATGAAGATCACTGAACAAGTTACTAGATCCCAAGATCTCCCATCCTTCTAAGAATGCTCAGTTGAACAACATTGTTAACCTCCTCTTCCGAGCTCTCCTATGAGTACGTCTGCTGCTTTCTCTACCTGTCTCCTGATTGGCACCCACCTTTCTTCTTTTCCTTCTTTCTTTTGAAGGGTGGAGGGGTTCACACAGGTGCAGCAGGGACCTTACTTCTCTATCGATCTGACACTCTCAATAGTGAAAGTGTGTAGCCCTAATCAGTGGATCACCACAAAATTCACCTCTTTCTTCTTAAAATAGAACCTTAGTTTTCCTTTGGAAATCCCTGCCTCTGCCCTTGGCAATCCATGTGATTAAAGTGACTTCAATTCTGAGCTCAAGACAGAGCATTTGTGACCCAAGGACACTGTTGCTCCCTGCTTCCTACCTATGTCCTCGCCCACGTCAACATGGGTTCACAATGGAACCAATGAGTTAAGGTTGGCTAATAAGACAATGTCAATTGTGCAGGAGAGTAGGGAATTAAGGGGCTTTGAGAGGCTCTTGGTTCTAGCTGGGATTGCTAAACTGGTAAGATGGAAATCTGCAGTCTTGCCATGACTTAGGGAACATTTGCCTGAGAATATAATGCCACAGAGGAAAGCACATAGTTTACACAGACAAGACTATGGGAGATGCTGTTTGTGAACTTGAGTCTAGCTTTGTTCTACCTAATCCTTTATGGGCATGAGTTTGAGCAAACTCAGGGAGATAGTGATGGACAGAGAAGCCTGGCATGCTGCAGTTAATGGTATCACAAAGAGTCGGACATGACTGAGGGACTGAAAAACAACGAATCCTTTGACTTTCACTGTCATATACAATAGATTCTCTTCCCTTGTTTAGTCAATTTGGGTTGTATTACACCACATGCAGGTAAAGAGTCCTGAAAAATACCTCCTTCTTTCATATTGCTTATAAAGTTATCTTTTTAACAGACTGAATTCTTCACTATTTAAATTCTTCCTTCCCATTTTCTCTCCATCTATTCACTTTAAACTTAACATTTATGAGTTTGGAAACATGTTAGCTTCAAGGAATATATATAAAAAAAAGATTGATTCCATTATCACAAAACTTTCAGTCTACTAAGAGAAGCAGACTTATATACAGACAATTATGAAGTAGCCTAGAACATCACATGAAAAGTATGCCTAGAATATGGTAGGTGCCTAGAGGTGGGATTGGAGAAGGCAATGGCACCCACTCCAGTACTCTTGCCTGGAAAATCCCATGGGCAGAGGAGCCTGGTGGGCTGCAGTCCATGGGGTCGCTAAGAGTCAGACACGACTGAGAGACTTCACTTTCACTTTTCACTTTCATGCATTGGAGAAGGAAATGGCAACCCACTCCAGTGTTCTTGCCTGGAGAATCCCAGGGATGGGGAAGCCTGGTGGGCTGCCGTCTATGGGGTCGCACAGAGTCGGACACGACTAAAGCGACTCAGCAGCAGCAGAGGTAGGATACCTAGTCTTGTTTCTGAAGAGGGTGGGCCAAATTCTCAGAGAACTTCAGAGCAGCTTCTCTGAAGGCAAGGTACTTACTGAGTTGAGTCATAAAGGATAGATAAAATTTTCTCATGTGAATCAGGAGATCAAAGGATAGGGGAAACATTCCAGAAGGTGATGCCAAATGTACAAAAGCATTGAGGTTAGAATGAGTATCATGTCTACTTGGAACAGACAGCAATTCATATATCTGGAGCTTAACCCGTGAGGCAGGAAGAGAGGAGAGATGGAGGCAAAATCTAGTCACTAAAGGCTATGTGTAGCCTCCACCTGTTACTCAGAAACCAGTCCAGGTGTTAATTCTAATTCCATTAGAATGCTCTTGAGTCCATCTCAAAGTGTTTCCTTGACCTATGTGCACAAATTTCCCAAGTATGAAATATGTGAGGGAAGGTCAGATTAAATAAAAGGCTCAGGATAAGACAAAAAAAAAATAGAGACCTTTATTAACTTCTTACTGTGTATAACATGTTAGGACATGATTTATAAGAGATGCAAAACTGGATAGACTCCAAACTCTTAACCTGACATTCTCAACTCTTAACCTGACATTTTCAACTCTTAACTTGACATTCATTAATGTCTATCCAATATACTCCTCTCTGCATATTAGGTAACTCCTGTTGTTGTATCTGTAATAAAGCCTTGGGTGAGTTGAGCAATTAGCAATGATTTCAAATCATTTCAAGTTACACTGAAAGTGAGTGAAAGTGAAGTCACTCAGTCGTGTCTGACTCTTTGAGACCCCATGGATGGTAGCCTACCAGGCTCCACAGTTCATGGGATTTTCCAGGCAAGAATACTGGAGTGGGCTGCCATTTCCTTCTCCAGGGGATCTTCCCAAGCCAGGGATCGAACCTAGGTCTCCTGCATTGCAGACAGACACTTTCCTGTCTGAGCCACTCAGGAGGCCCCAAGTTACTTTGGGCAATTTTTAAAAGATTTTAAGAAATTGCTTCAAGTTAGTTTTTATCTTTATTTTCTTAAAATTGTTTATAATGTTTATGGAAGAAGCCTCAATTAAATAAATGCCACCATGATCATATAAAGCAATATGAAGAAATAGTGCTATGACAAGTTTTAAAAAGGGAACTCGACACAGGGAAAGGGGAAACATCTCCATGGAAATGCATAGTTTATGCTATAAAATTTTCTTTTGGAGAATAAAACCATGATGACTGTGGTTTCATGGAAGCAAAATTTAGGAAGGCAATAGATGAATGTTGTTATTCAATCATTAAGTCACGTCCAACTCTTTGTCACCTCACGGGCTGCAGCACACCAGTTTCTATTCTCTTCCACTATTTCCTGGAGTTTGCACAAATTCATGTCCATTTAGTCAGTGATGCCGTATATGTGTGTGTGTATAAATATATATGTGTATATATGTGTCTGTGTATATGTATATATATATGTATTAAAGATGAGTATACATACATATATATATGATTGTGTGCGCTAAGTCACTTTAGTCGTGTCTGACTCTGTGCGACCCTATGGACTGCAGTCTGCCAGGCTCCTCTGTCCATGGGATTCTCCAGGCCAGAATACTGTAGTGGGTTGCCATTTCCTTCTCCAGGGGATCTTCCTGACCCTGGGATGGAAGCTGCATCTCTTACGTCTACCTGCATTGGCAAGGGTTCTTTATCACCAGTGCCACCTGAGAAGCCCGCATATATATACATATGAGTGTACATAGATGAGTGTATAAACCACAAATGAAAGTATCACACACATGGTGTCACAAATTTTAGCTAGAAAAATTAGAATAAAGAATCACAGACTGATTTTTGAATGTTGTCCATAGTGTATTTTCCAGTGTTTTTTTTTTTTTTTACTACATTCCATATATTTTGCACCAGAAATACTTTTATTTTTGTTTTTATTCCTCTTGAATCTGTCCATTTGTACATACATTTTTTTTTAATACAGACACACACAGCATGTGTTATAAGTAATCAAAGTCTTATCAAACAAACAAAGCAAGATAAAAGCTCTTCATGAGAGGATGATGGCATTAGCATTTATCTGGTACTTACAGAAGGCCAGTAAGGAAGTCAACAGATGTTCAGGACAGGAAATAGCAAGATTTATTATTTGGGGCTGGAATAGAGTTCATCCTCTGTTTTTTCTACACCATGTGATCTCTCACTGCAGCCTTTTTTTTTCTTTTGTATCTGCTTTATTTTTTGTCCATTCTGCCTTCCACCAGCTTATAGCCAACCTAAACATTTTTACTTCTTTTAAAGTGCTGAAAATATTTCATAGGATTATTATGAAAACCAATTAAGTTCACATTTGCGAAATGTGCTTGAAAGTAAAATAAAATATTGTTAAATAAAGAAAAATAATGAAATAGCTTAAATTAAGAATAGCTTTTAAAAGCCAAAAGAAAGTATCATGCATGAATTTGTACTTAGTTGAGATTAAGCAATCAGTTTTATTGACTGTTTGTATTTAGCACATGGGTTCAGGGTGGGGTAATTATTTCTCAATATCAAGAAAGTAGAAGGAGAAAAGGTGAAGGCACAGAGAGATTTTGAGGATGAAGTGGGATGAAGTGTCCCACAAAAAAGTGGGACAAAGCAGGCACTGAGTAGTCAGGGCTACGGACAGGGCTGGGTGTTTGAGGGAAATGGTGAGGATTTGAACAACAGCGCTAAAAGTACAGAGGTAGTTGATCTTAACGGACAAAAGGACTGTAAAATTTCAGGGAAACATCACTTAGGACTAAAAAGCATTAAAGCACACTGATACCAACAGACATGATTTCATTTCTTCATGTAACTCAGAGACAAAGACAAATGGTAAAACTGAGCAAGGCCATGGGGTTAGCCTGGTGTAAACCATGAAGCGACTTCCCTTTCACTTTTCACTTTCCTGCATTGGAGAAGGAAATGGCAACCTGCTCCAGTGTTCTTGCCTGGAGAATCCCAGGGACGGGGGAGCCTGGTGGGCTGCTGTCTACCGGGTCGCACACAGTTGGACACGACTGAAGCGACTTAGCAGCAGCAGCAAACCATGAAGACCTTAATTTGCAGAAATGACTAACCACAGAGTCCAGGCTGAGATGGAAGGTGCAGGAAGCAGGATAAGGTATGATAGACTGAAAAATGGTGGTGGGGGCAGGGGGATAATCTTTGAGGGACTTTCAGGTCCCTGGGGGATGTTGGGTATGTTCGATGTATGTTTGAAAGTAGGAGAGTTTGGACAAAAAGTTAGTCTTGGAAAGTGTCTGTAATCTCGTTGCTCCGTTCTAAAGAGAATAATATCAAAGGTGAGGTTCTGCTTGGGGGTAACCAAGATAGTGTGTCATTTGAAGGTTCTGATGTAGAGGAGATTAAAGAACCATGAGATTCAGTTAGGACAGGTGGGTGGGAAATATGGAAGAAAAGGGAGCAGGATGCCTTGGTTATGTGTCTCATGTGATACACTCTATCTAAATATGTATCTATGCAATTAAATATTATTTCTTGAGCACATTCTGTGATACTTTGTGATTGTGATTGAGGGTGTGGATGGACAGATGAGGGGAAATGTTGGCATGACCCTGAAAGTTCTTGGGCATACTTCAAACTGAAAATAAAGACTAGAAACACTGTTGATGGTAATAACCTGGTGGGGGATTCTCATATTGTAAATTATTTTAATAGAGTTGAAAACCATGTTAGGTATTCATTGGCATTACTTTTCTTAATTAATTTTTGGTTGGTTGAGTTGCTTATGCCAGTAACTTACCAAAAACATTAACCACATTTTTTATCATTTACTGTGGTTAAAGTTTTCTTGGAATGTAGCTGTACTAGGAAGGACAAAGTTTTCTTCTCTAGAGGAAGAGATGAGAAGGACAAAGAAATAATGACAATAGATTTTAGCAGCTGATAAAGGTTGGGAAACTGTCCTTTAAAATTACAGTGTAGAAATTAGATTAGGGATTCTCAGGTGGTGCAGTGGTAAAAAATCTGCCTGCCAATGCAGGAGACGCAGGTTCGATCCCTAAGTTGGGAAGATATCTTGGAGAAGGAAATGGCAACCCGCTCCAGTATTCTTGCCTGGAGAATTCCATGGACAGAGGAGCCTGGTCAGCCACAGTCCATGGAGTTGCAAAGAGTCAGACACAACTAAACAACTGAGCACGGCACAAAGATTAGCTGAAGTGAAGTCGCTCAGTCTTGTCCGACTCTGCGATGCCATGGACTGTAGCCTGCCAGGCTCCTCCCTCCATGGGATTCTCCAGGCAAGAGTACTGGAGTGGGTTGCCATTTCCTTCTCCAGAGGATCTTCCCGACCCAGGGATCGAACCCAGGTCTCCCACATTCCAGGCAGATGCTTTAACCTCTGAGCCACCTGAGGGTGTTGATAATTAAGACTTGATAGTTCTCACTCAATTTGTGGTTGGTGACCCCTTTGGCTTCAAGCTTTCTTGTCCTCTATAAAAACTGGACACAGGTGCAATCTCTTTGTTGTGTTTGACTCAGTGAACTAATAAATAATTGATATGGTTACATATTATGCTTATTTCTATTTTCTATTTTTTTTTCCACAGAAGAAAAAAGGTAAAAAAAAGTAAAGATAGCCTCTCAATTACCAGATATACTTTATAGTCTTATAAACTTGGTGGTTGTCAGACTTAATAGACTTTTCAATTTCATTTGGGGGGAAATGCAGGTTATATTCGGTGTGCTAAACTTTTCTTTATTGACCGTAACACCCGAGCTTTGGGATGCAGTTCTACCAAAGAAAAATTCTTGCTTACCTGTGGTATGCTTAGTGGGTTGCTTGTTTGCTCAGGGATTGGACTGTTTGGAAATAATACATGTTCTAGATGTAAGGAACCAAAGGAAGAGAAGAGTAAAATTTATTAGGTCCCAACTCTATGTCAGATGCAGTACCTGAGCTTTACATAATATCATTTTCATAATTTCAAGAATGCTATGAAGTTGATATCATTATTCTCATTTTATCAATAAAGAAAATGGCACAAAGGATCTTAAAGGCAGCGTTAAAATTAAAACTGAAGACTTTCTAATTCAGAAGCCCATTGGCTCAAATTTAAGTCTTTCTCTGGATAAGGAAAGAAAGACGGGGAAGAAAGACACCATATAAATCTTAAGTCTACTGAGTGCACTTCATTTTTTAAGCCCTCCTAGGAAATAATGCATTTTTAAAAATCTTCAATTTAGTTTGCCCTAGGAATCAAATGAAAATGTATGAGTAATGACAGCTTCTAGGCCCCAGAGTGTCAACAGCCCAGAGATCCTCTGGCTTATGCCAACTCAGCTCTAAACACTTCATCCCATGGAAATCTCAAAGACCTCCTACACTGATAATCATATTAAAGGATCTGATAATTAGAGTGAAGGTGGATGACAGGCAGGCTGTATGAAGGGCCTAGCTGGTCTGAGCAAACTATCTCTACTAATTCTCCAAGTATCTTGTAAGGATTAGACTCTATCACAGACTGTCTAAGCTTGGTTGTCATAGGAGACTAAAACAACGCTATTAAACTACAGGTTGTGATGCATTCAGTTCAGTTCAGTTCAGTCGCTCATTCGTGTCCGACTCTTTGTGACCCCATGAATCACAGCACACCAGGCCTCCCTGTCCATCACCAGCTCCTGGAGTTCACTCAGACTCACGTCCATCGAGTCAGTGATGTCATCCAGCCATCTCATCCTCTGTCATCCCCTTCTCCTCCTGCCCCCAGTCCCTTTCAGCATCAGAGTCTTTTACAAGGAGTCAACTCTTCACATGAGGTGGCCAAAGTACTGGAGTTTCAGCTTCAGCATCATTCCTTCCAAAGAACACCCAGGGCTGATCTCCTTCAGAATGGACTGGTTGGATCTCCTTGCAGTCCAAGGGATTCTCAAGAGTCTTCTCCAACAACACAGTTCAAATGCATCAATTCTTCGGTGCTCAGCCTTCTTCACAGTCCAACTCTCACATCCATACATGACCACAGGAAAAACCATAGCTTTGACTAGACGGACCTTTGTTGACAAAGTAATGTCTCTGCTTTTGAATATGCTATCTAGGTTGGTCATAACTTTCCTTCCAAGGAGTAAGCATCTTTTAATTTCATGGCTGCAGTGCATTAGTAGGTCATATAATCAAGTTTGTGGGTTATAACTATTATTTTAATATATAATAGATAGAATAAAAAGAAAATATACTGTAATGTATCACAAATAAAGTATTATCTTGTGAAAATTTTTTTCGAATGTACACAGATAACTATGTGAAATTAAACCCTTGAATGTAGAAAAAGAACTTCCACAAGCAAAAATAGTCTTTTGATTATTTTGTTTTATTGATCAAAGTTGTGACTGTGTTATAAGTTCCTAGATTGTAGACATCACCTTCTGAGAATTTCCAGGCAGGCAGAAAAAAAAAAATAATTGAAGTCATGCCATTTTTATTTCATCACTCCCTGCAAGTTTGCACAATGGGTACTTGCATTAAATTACCGTACAACCTGTGCTTTTCCTGACAGGAATGCCTACTTCTGATGCTTTTACAGATAAGGGTGACAGCTTCACAATGTTCTCGGTGGAGTTAATCTAAAATAAAGGTTAACATGGAGCAAAATTCATTTCGGTTCTTCGGGCTATTGGGTCAAACTAGGGAAATTGTTTGTAGCAAGCATAAGAAAGGAAATAAAGAAAAGCAAAACCAGAAGATCTTACCACATGCACTCCACTCTCTAAAGTGTTAAGTTAAAAAAAAATCAGTTGAAGTACTTGTATTTCAACTTGATATTCTTTATTTTTATCAAAATATCTCTGCTCAATGTCTGATTCAGCCCATTATACTATGATAGCACAAAGAATAGCAATAATAATAATAGCTATTGTTCCTAATCACTAACATTTAGTAAAAACATGCCATTTTTATGTTGTTATGAAAAACAGGACTAAGACTCGTGTGTGTGTGTAAAATCTCCTTATAATAACCGAGGAAATAGATATTCAAAATACACCCATTTCAGAGATTGGAAAAACAAGGCACACGTGCCATGAATGCTAAGTTAGACCTTACACCAGGGGACACAAGAGAAACCTTGGATGTTTGTACATAGATGAGTGACATGGTTTTATTTTTACAGGATAATTCTTGTGGCATTGAAGGTTAAATGTGAGGGGAAAATTCAGAAAGGAAGCAAATCTCTCAGAGAAATCATTATCTACTCTCTCTTTAATGCATATCTGCTCCATCCCTCACCTATATTCTGTTTTTACAGAATAAACCCTTCTCTAAACATGCAATGATCATTCAGATTTTGATGTGTTTGCACCCATTTCTCCTTTTTTCAGTTTAGTTCTTTGCTTGACTATTAGTAAGTCTCTCTCTTTGTTTTTATTTTTTTAAGATCAAGCTCATCTATTGGTACCTCTAGGAAGTAATTACTTACATGTCATTTCCTTTTACAAGAACCATGCTATGGTAGAAAGAATTGTGAATCAAGCAGCTTAAGGTTGCCTCTTAACAAGTTTCTTAAAGTTTTTGAAATTGCTCCCTTAAGTATAAAGTGGGGATATTACCTGCCTTGAAGTGTCACTGGGAGGGTTAGAAGTGATTCTTGACATCTAATAGGAACCTATGAGATGATATCATCTATAATTGTGTTTTTCCACAGCTCCCCCAGACATTCTTGTCTCTATCTTCTTAGGGCACTTCATCTCATCTATGCAAACATTTGCTGCATTAGATTGGAATTAGCTTGTGAGCAAGGGTAGAGACTTCTGTTTGAATTCCAATAAATAGCACAATTTCTGGCCCAGAGGAAGATGCCCTTCATAGAATAATTGTTGAAATAAATGACGTGAGCTTATCCTGGGGGTCATGAAAGAGAGAACAGATAAATATCTGAAAGTTATATGGGAGGAACTATAGGAGTTGATGACTGCAACACCATTATCTAATTAGCAGTAGTGATCTGATGCTCAGAATGAAAATCAAACTGATGAGACACAATAGAGAAGTGAAATGCCTTGTATATTTTTGTATCACTTCGAATATTTTTTTTATTTTGTTCTGGAATGCAGTTAGGTTATTTGGAATCAATTTGACTTTCAAGGCTTGATTTTAAACTGTTTAAAGTATGAGTTCAAAATACCCTTATAGGGGTATATCCTGGCTGCGCAGTGGTTAGGACTCTGCACTTCCATTGCCAGGGACCTGGGTTCAGTCTCTGGTCTGGGAACTAAGATCTGGCAAGCTTCCCAGTGAGGCCAAAAACAAAACAAAACAAAACAAAACCAAAATGCCCTTTCAGTTCAGTTAAGTCACTCAGTTGTGTCCGACTCTGTGACCCCATGAACAGCAGCACACCAGGCTTCCCTGTCCATCACCAACTCCCAGAGCTTGCTCAAACTCATGTCTATAGAGTTGGTGATGCCATCCAACCATCCCATCCTCTGTTGTCCCCTTCTCCTCCTGCCTTCATTCTTTCCCAGCATCAGGGTCTTTCCAAAGAGTCAGTTCTTCACATCAGGTGGCCAAATACTGTTTAGGCAAGGATTAATTTGACCCCACTATTGAGGCAATACCTTCCTGAGAACACTACAATTGAGCCTGAAGTGCGCTTTGAATCAAAAGAATTTTCAATCCCATAAGATAACAGACTGATGATATTCTCTATAATTGTAACAAAATGTTGTTAAGTTCAATATAATTATATGTTAGCTGGTTATTAAACAGATTAAAAATTTTTTAACTACAAAGGAATTTCTATAGTAATATGTTTATCCAGGGTATAATCTTTTTCTCAAATCTTTATAGCTATTTTTTTCCTCTATCTTGCATTAAAGTCCAGTATAAAAAAGATAAAAATAGACAAAGCTTTATGAAAGAGGCAGTCAGATCCTTATATACCTTGTATAGTTACAGTTAAAATCAATGTCAGTGGCTATGTTTTAAATTCTGAGCTTTCAATCTGCCCTGATAAAAATTCATTCTCTTAAAAAAATGTTCATTCTCTACTGTGGTCACTTTTTTGAGTCTTCAAGTACTGAGTGCTGCTAAGTCGCTTCAGTCATGTCTGACTCTGCGTGATCTTATGGACAGCAGCCCACCAGGCTCCTCCATCCACAGGATTTTCTAGGCAAGAATACTGGAGTGGGTTGCCATTTCCTTCTCCCAATACTGAGTAGTGAGTCTGAATTTTGCTCCATAAAGTTGAGCCTGCAGGAAAATTTAAGTTTATTTTATTTAAAACAGATTAAAATTTGATTCTATTCCACCAAAATGAAAATTATGCAATTTCAATAATTATTGTGGTTCCCTGACCACACCCCTTGGTAGAGCAAAGGTCCTGAGGGATTTCTGCAGAGCGAAACATCCAGGAATATCCCTCTGAACTTTGGCTTAAACCTGTTTTCTGTAAAAAGGATAAACATTGGCACGGTCATTTGAAGCACAACATCGTGCAGCTTTTTCCTGTTCTGGAACACAGAAATTGTTGCTATGGTTGGTAATGCCAATGCTTAAGTGTCTTCTAAGCACTGAATGCAGGCTTTCTTTCATAGTCTTGTTACTTCCCTGGGAAGAGGGAACTGAGGAAAAAATAAAAATTGTTCATCTTGGCAGTGTGGGCAGTGTGCGTAACTCTGTGATAGCCAATTTTCCATTTCCATTCTTCCTATCTGTGGTATCCAGCAGGGAACTAGGTAAAGATAAAGGGTTGATCATGAGTTCAAAAAGAAGGGGAGACCTAGAGAGCCATGAGAAAAATGGCCTAAAACAATGAAAGATCCTTGAAAGAGGGAAAAGAGAAGTAAATCCAAGGGATATGAAGTTTTTTTTTTCTTTTTAAGTTATTTAATTAACTTAAATGTCCTGGGTCTTCATTGCTGCTTGGGCTTTTCTCTAGTTGCGGTGAGCAGGGGTTACTCTCTAGTGGCAGCACTCAGGCTTCTCATTGTGGTGGCTTCTCATTGTGGTAGCTTCTCTCGCTGTGAAGCATGGGCTCTAGGGACACAAGCTTCAGTAGTTGTGGCTCCCAGGTTCTAGAGCACAGGCTCAATAGTTGTGGCACACAGGCTTAATTGCTCCAGGTCATGTGGGATCTTCCCAGACCAGGGATCAAACCCATGTCTTCTGCATCAGCAGGTAGATTCTTTACCACTGAGCCACCAGGGAAGCCTGGATATGAAGTTCTTCAGTCAACTTTGAGGCTTTGGCCCACTGGTGGTCCAAGATTCGTGAATGGAGACTTTGAAACAGAAAGTAAAATTAGGGGTAGCCATAAGCGCACAATGGAGACAGGAGCCAGTTCTGTGTTTTAATGCCCTTCCTGTTTTATATGCTGGGCTTCCCTTGTAGCTCAGTTGGTAAAGCATCTGCCTGCAATGTGGGAGAGACCTGGTTTCTTGGGTTGGGACGTTCCCCTGGAGAAGGAAATGGCAACCTACTCCAGTATTCTTGCCTGGAGAATCCCATGGACAGAGGAGTCTGGTAGGCTACAGTCCATGGGATTCCAAGAGTCAGACATAACTTAGCACTATCTTCCTTTCCTTTCTTCTATTTTCTTCTTGCTCCTTTTTGATGTTTACCAAACTAACATTAGGATGGTGTGGAACATGGACTATATTGTTTCCTCTTTTCCAGAGTAAGGGTAGAGTTCTAAGGGTGTTGTTGCAATTCTTGTTCAAGTGCCCTTTAATATTCTAAAAATCCTGAAACTTTACTGTCTATTTTCTTGTCTAACAAAGTCCAGTCCCAAGGCTGAGTTGCCCCAAAATAACACAGCGGTGGGGGGAGTGTTAATGAATAATAAAGGTGGAGGTTGGACTCCCTTCCATTTTCTTCTGCCTTAGAATGCCCATGGAGAGCTGGAGGTATGTATTTTTACAAAAAAAAACAGAGTTTTCACAGAAGATGACCTAAAAAGCTTGGGGGAACTCAAAAGAGTTATGCACCCTTATGACCAATTATTTCCCCATCCTCTCAATAAACACAGCCTGAAGGCATCTGTCCACTGTGCGTTTTCTCATTTATTCTGGAAGCTCAGTGTCTAGGTAATGTATTGTAAGCAACCCATTATAATGTAATATAAACATGATGTAAAATTCATGGTTCATTTTTGAATCTAACTAATGCTTTAGAAATCTTGTTGAAAATCCACTTAGCAGAGTAAGACTTCTAATTAAAATTAACAATGCCCTTAGGATTAATAATTCAAGTAACATCTAATTTGGCATGACTGTCTGAGAACACAAACCAGGTGAAAATTTCAATCATAAAAACTTAATAGGGACTTTCCTGGTGATCCAGAGGGTAATCCAAGCTTCTAATGCAAGGAGGCCCAGGTTCAATCCCTGGTCAGGGAACTAGAACCCACATGCCAAAACTAAGAGTTTGCATGCCACAACCTAAAGATCCTGCATGCTGCAACAAAGATCAAAGACCCAGCATGCTGCAACTAATAAATATTTTAAAAACTTAAGAATAAATTCTGCTAAAATGTAGCCAAAAAATAAATTTTAAGCCATTAATATTGCATAACTCATAAATTACATATCTTTATTTTGTATGCATGCTAACATGATTGGTACAATTACAGAACACCCAGGCTTGTGAAATAATAAAATTCAGTTATCTTTGCTATTTTATGGACTCTCATCATGTAAAATCCATAAGTTTTATTTACTTTTAAAATGCTTTTGGTATATATTTGCCAAGGTATATTTGTCAAGGTAGGAGGATAAAACTATTTTATTTAACATTCTGTTAACTTCTTTAGAAAGCTTCAAATATTTAGGCAGGGGAATGTGGGGCCTTCTTTGAACCTTCCCCCAAGACCCCACAATTATTAGAGATGGGCCCAAGTGTATAGATAATTTGGGGAAGGATTTCAAAAGTATCCTAGAGCAGATAATTGAAGAAATGAATTTTGGAAAAAAAGTTGAATATTATAGTCACGTATTTAAATTTGTGCTCATGTTGATGTCCCCTTAGAGGACTTATTGCTCTTTGGAAACAATATTTACTCATTTACATTTTTATTGACACAGAGTTCATTTTATAGTGCTTGGACTGCAACAGTGCTTAATGACTTGAAATAGGGCATTCCTGGGAAGGAAGAAGAACAGAAACAGATACGTTTTATTGGCTAAGACTTCAGATGAGAAAGTTATACTAAGGGATGTAATAAGTATCTATCTTTAAATATAATTTCTTGATCAATTATTAAGTGCTATTTTAACTATAATCAACTCTTGATGATATAATACAATAAGGCATTGTTGGGAAAAGCAGAATTGCTATCTTACTTTCAGTGATTCCTCAAAGTATCCTTAAAAACTTGTGCAATGGGAGACGGACTTACTTTTTAGCTTTTTAAGAATCTAACCTACACTGTACACTTATCCTATATTAATTTGGCCTCATTTTAAGCATACCTCTTTTATAATTAAATTTAAAATGCTGGTTTGTTCCATTTATTGAAGTACTGCAAGTTGTAGAAATCTCAACAGCAGAAAGGAAGTTTATTTCCCAATTTGCTCTTATTACTCAAGAGACATCACATTGCTCATAAATAAATAGCAGGACTGCAATTGCCATTTCCTGATGTGAGACTATCACAGTGAGGGCAGAATGTCTTGGGAATATGTTCTCAGACAGCTGTGCCTCATGTTCAGTTTATGGAAGCAATGTGACTCTATTAAATAGAGGGGAATCCAGATCTTAGAACAAGGATGTGAAGTCAGAGGGTCTTGTCAAGTGCGTCTTTGGTGCATAACTTTGGCTACAGCTTCTCATTGACTGGCATTGCCACAGGAAATGCTATTTTGTGGTTTACATAACTTGTAGGAATCATGGCTCAGCAAACTAAAATATCAGCAAAATGAAATAGTATTGCGCAATGTGCTTTACTTAGAACACACAATATTGGGGGAAAAAAAATCAGCAGGACTCAGCCTGCAGCCTCATATTTGCTAACCTAGAGTCCACTAAAAGGAACAGAAATGAAATAAGAGGAGGAACAGTCTGATCTTGGCAGGAAAGGCATCAAGATGCCTACAGACTCGGGGTCATGTTGTTTATCCTCTTCTATTGTAACAGTGAAACCAAGCAGGACTCTGTGGAGCTCCTGGGCATGGAAGCCTTTCTGTGTCCTCCATTTCTTGTTTGTGAGAAATAGGCTTCAGCTTCCATGACCTTCACTCAGTTCCAAAGGGCAGGTTCAAACAGCGCTAATCAGGGATGGGGGTACAGAGACAAGGGAGGAGTAGTCAAGAAACAATAAGGCAGAATTCCCTGGCTGTTCAGTGGTTACAACTTCCTGCTTTCACTGCCCAGAACCTGGGTTCAATCCCTGGTTGAGAAACTAAGATCCTACAAGTGGTGCAGTGTGGCCAAAAAAGAAAAAAGAAACGACAGCGTAGCCGTGGGACAGGATCCTGGTTCTGTCTCAAAGAATACAATGTCTCCGAGCTCTTCTGCAAAACTAAAACTCCCAAAAAATGGAAGATGTTAATTGCTTGATGGTTTTCAGTCTGTCTGTCCTCTGATTATCTGCCCTCTGAATTCTTAAAAAGATGGGAATACCAGACTACCTGACTTGCCTTTTGAGAAATCTGTATGCAAGTCAAGAAGCAACAGTTAGGACTGGACATGGAACAATAGACTGGTTCCAAATCAGGAAAGGAGTATGTCAAGGCTGTATATTGTCACCCTTATTATTTAACTTAACCAAAATCACTGCAGATGGTGACTGCAGCCATGAAATTAGAAGACGCTTACTCCTTGGAAGAAAAGTTATGACCAACCTAGATAGCATATTCAAAAGCAGAGACATTACTTTGCCAACAAAGGTCCGTCTAGTCAAGGCTATGGTTTTTCCAGTGGTCATGTATGGATGTGAGAGTTGGACTGTGAAGAAAGCTGAGTGCAGAAGAATTAATGCTTTTGAACTGTGGTGTTGGAGAAGACTCTTGAGAGTCCCTTGGACTGCAAGGAGATCCAACCAGTCCATTCTGAAGGAGATCAGCCCTGGGTGTTCTTTGGAAGGAATGATGCTAAAGCTGAAACTCCAGTACTTTGGCCACCTCAGGTGAAGAGTTGACTCATTGGAAAAGACTCTGATGCTGGGAGGGATTGGGGGCAAGAGGAAAAGGGGATGACAGAGGATGAGATGGCTGGATGGCATCACCAACTCAATGGACATGAGTCTGAGTGAACCCCAGGAGTTGGTGATGGACAGGGAGGCCTGGCATGCTGCAACTCATGGGGTTGCAAAGAGTTGGACATGATTAAGTGACTGAACTGAACTGAACTGAACTGATGCAGAGTACATCATGAGAAATGCTGAACTGGATGAAGCACAAACTAGAATCATGATTGGCAGGAGAAATATCAGTAACCTCAGATATGCAGATGACACCACCATTATGGCAGAAAGTGAAGAACTAAAGAACCTCTTGATGAAAGTGAAAGACAAGAGTGAAAAATTTGGCTTGAAGTTTAACATTCAGAAAACTAAGATCATGGCATCCGGTCCCATCACTTCATGGCAAATAGATAGGGAAACAGTGGAAACAGTGACAGACTTTATTTTTTGGGACTCCAAAATCAGTTCAGATGGTGACTGCAGCCATGAAATTAAAAGACGCTTATTCCTTGGAAGAAAAGTTATGACCAACCTAGACAGCATATTAAAAAGCAGACACATTACTTTGCCAACAAAGGTCCATCTAGTCAAGGCTATGGTTTTTCCAGTAGTCATGTATGGATGTGAGAGTTGGACTATAAAGAAAGCTGAGAGCCGAAGAATTGAGCTTTTGAACTGTTTTGTTGGAGAAGACTCTTGAGAGTCCCTTGGACTGCAAGGAGATCCAACTGGCCCATCCTAAAAGAAATCAGTCTTGAATATTCATTGGAAGGACTGATGCCAAAGCTGAAAATCCAATACATTGGCCACCTGATGTGAAGAGCTGACTCATTTGAAAAGACCTTGATGCTGGGAAAGATTGAAAGTGGGAGGAGAAGGGGAGGACAGAGGATGAGATGGTTGGATGACATCACCGACTCAATGGACATGAATTTGAGTAAACTCCGGGAGTTGGTGATAGACAGGGAGGCTTGGTGTGCTCAGTCCATGGGGTCGCAAAGAGTCAGACACAACTGAGCAACTGAACTAAATTGAATTGCTTGATGAAGCATTCTTCATTCCACAGAGATATCATGATTTGGTAACCTCAAGAACCACAGGAAACTGCCTGAGGCCAAGTTAAAGGAATGCAGGCCCTGCACACACCCTAATGTTATCAGAAGCCCCACCATTGAACCATTATTACGTACCTCCTCACCAACTCCTCTGGGTTGGGACACACAGTTTTGAAGGTATTAGCCATCTGCAGTCCCCTTTGCCTGCCAAAGCAATAAACCTATTCTTTTCTACCTCACCCAAGACTCTGTTCCCAAGATTCAATTTGGCACCAGGGCCCAGAGGCTGAACTTTGGCATCAATGGCAGGCCCATGACAAATGTACACAAAAATAGCATGGAAAAAAATGTCTCCAAGACAACTTTGTTGCAAATATTTCCTTGATGTTCCTTGGCCTAGACTATGGATAATAGTTAACTAATTTTAGAGTCTAGCTCTTCCAGTTTTCCTCCAAGCTAGTGCATTCCACGAAGCACTGGGAGTGCGAGAGGCCAGAGGGCAGGGTGAGAATACAGGACAGTGACCCTAATACTCCATTCCTTTCTCCCCTCCTCCTACTAGAAAGTTAACTGGAGGAATAGTGATTGTCATCTGAACCAAGGAAGAGAGATGCCTGTCATGTGAGGTGTAAAACCACTTCACTCTACATAAGCCCCTACTCAAAAATCTCCTCTTGAAGAATAAGACATGTGCACTGACGCCCCAGAGTAAAGCATAGTCATAGTTTCATTAAAAGAAAAACAGAAGAAGTGAATTTTCAGGTCATTGAAAAGTTATTATCCCAAGGGGATTATTTCCTGGCATTGCTTAGTATCATTGCTGAGCTCAAGTCAGCTCATCCCATTGTAAGAACTGAATGCTAAGTTGGTGATGCTGTTGTTTAGTCACTAAGTTGTGACTGACACTTTTGAGACCCCATGGACTGTACCCTGCCAAGCTCCTCTGTCCATGGGATTTTCCAGCTAGAATATTGCAATGGGTTGCCATTTCCTTCCCCAAGGGATCTTCTCCACCCAGGGAAGGTGGATTTTTAACCTCTGAGCCATCAGGGAAGTAGCAGTAATTCTGTTATCAGTTATTAATTCTTCATAGAATACATTGGGTCATGGGCAAAACCATGAAAATCAGCAAATGCTATAAATCTCAGCTTGTTTTTTGAAACTTACTTTACCAACGTGCTACTACATACATATATCCCCTCTCTGATCTGCATGAACATAATCCCCTATACATCTCCCTTCTATAGCCTCTGTCTTTTGCTCTAGGTCTTCTACTCAGATCCTTTGGATATTTCTTATTTTCTTTAGCTCTCATTTCCTCTTTCAGTTTTGACTTTTTCCTAGGTTTTATCATCCAGATGACTTTCATGCACAGATGCTTGGAAGTTTGTTCTGGACTGATCGGAGAAAACCACTTTTTGTTATTGGCATAGGCAAAAAGCTCAGGAATGAAATGCTAGAAGATGAAGGATTTATTTCCCTGGGATCATAAACCTGTGCACCCTGCTTTCATGTCCTGTGGATGTTGAGTTCTGTTAGCCCCAAATTACTATTAATATTAATAGACGTGAAACAACCAACTGGTTCAAAATAGGGAAAGGAGTATGTCAAGACTGTACACTGTCACCCTGCTTATTTTCAGGGTACATCAGGATGCTTATATGCAGAGTACATCATGCGAAATGCTGGACTGGATGAAGCACAAGCTGGAGTCAAGATTGCTGGGAGAAATATCAATAACCTCAGATATGCAGGTGATACCACCCTTATAGAAGAAAGTGAAGAGGAACTAAGGAACCTCTTGATGAAAGTGAAAGAGAAGAGTGAATTGGCTTAAAACTCAACCTCATAAAACAAAGATTGTGGCATCTGGTCCCATCACTTCATGGCAAATAAATGGGGAAATAATGGAAACAGTGACAAACTTTATTTCCTTGGGTCCCAGATGGTGACTGCAGCCATGAAATTAAAAGACAATTGCCCCTTGGAAGAAAAGTTATGACCAACCTAGACAGTATACTAAAAAGCAGAGACATTACTTTGCCAACTAGGTCCATCTAGTTAAAGCTATGGTTTTTCCAGTAGTCATGTATGGATGTGAGAGCTGGACCATAAAGAAAGCTGAGTATTGAAGAATTGATGCTTTTGAACTGTGGTGTTGGAGAAGACTCGAGAGTCCCTTGGACTGCAAGGAGATCCAACCAGTCTATCCTAAAGGAAATCAGTCCTGAATATTCACTGGAAGGATTGATACTGACACTGAAGCTCCAATACTTTGGATCCCTGATGGGACGAACTGACTCATTGGGAAAGATCCTGTTGCTAGGAAAGATTGAAGGCAGGAGGAGAAGGGGGTGACAGAGGATGAGATGGTTGGATGGCATCACTGACTCAATGGACATGAGTTTGAGCAAGCTCTGGGAGTTGGTGATGGACAGGAAAGACTGGTGTGCTGCAGTCCATGGGGTTGCAAAGTCAGACGTGACTGAGCATCTGAACTGAGACACTAAGTTTGAATTCTCAATGACTAGCTCTCCCAATCAGCCTCAGTGCCAGAACATAATCATTTTTTCTAAGTAACAGCTAAAGTCTGTATGCCCTGGGTAGGGTAGGGGGAGGGGTAAAGCGTATATTTGTGGGTGGCTTAAGTATTCCTAAGTGAATGTGGAGAGATAGTGTGTTTCAGAACTGAAGGAACCTTGAACATAATCTTGTCTAACTTACTTTTTAATGTGGTGAGTAAACAGAGGCACAGAGAAATAGTGGTAGAACTAGAACTGGGATTCAGAACCCTAACTCCCACTTCTGGGAACTTTCAAATCTACAACAATGTCTATTTTTTTTAAATATTATAATTAGCACCAAGATAATGTTAGGGAAACCACTGACCAACACCTCCCACCTTGGTCAGGCAAGATAGTAACCACTTGCACAAATTATCTTACATCAGGAGGTCCTGGTAAGGAATGCGGAACTAACAAGCTACCACTAAACCGAAGAATTTATGAAAGGTCAAAAGGAGAGAGGAAGCTCCAGTCCATATGTCCTACCAATCTCCCAGAATCCTTCTCATAGGAACCCACCTTGGCTGAGCCATGTGTGCACAACCAGAAGGACCCTGAGTTAGAGTGATTGGCCAGAGAGAGCCCAGAAACTAACCCCCTCACCGCAAAACCCAAGACTTTGAGCCACATGCCAGAGCAGTTCTCCTGGGTTCCCTTACTGTGTTGTTCTCTGCCTGGGCACCCATTCCCAATAAAGTCTCTTGCTTTGTCAGGATGTGTGTCTCCTTACACAATTTATTTCCAAGTGTTAGACAACAGCTGACTCTTTGGCCATGGAAGGGATCCCCCTTCATGCAGCAATAATGTTCATTCTATTCAAGAAATGCTTTTTTGAACTATGAGATGTATGTCTATGTGCACTTACTTATCCTAGGCATTGTACCAAGAGTTGGGGCTATAGACCAGTTCCCTACTTTCTTCTAAGAACCAAGATTATTTGTGTTAGCATGACTTAGTAACCCTGTGTTCCAGGAAATTCTTAACTTAGAAGAGAAAATTGCCATCTGATGGAGAACTTTATTGTTCGCTTCAGGAAATTCTTGTAAGTTAGTTTATCTGGGTCAGTAATCTGCTTATCTCAGCAATTAGCCCTTGAATTAGAAAATAGGCTGTTTATCAAGATTCCTGTCCAGACTCTCATCTCATTTGGCCAGCAATCTAAAATTATTATGTCAGCAAAGTTTGCCCAGTTCCAGGCAATTCTCTGCCATGAATAACATGTTTTAAACGTTGTGATCCCTGTCCCCCTAATATCCTTCTTCTGAGACACTATGATTCTGTCAAAATGCTCTTTTCCATGTTGAATAAATCTAACACCTTTTTCTGATCAAAACATTTTTTTGTTGTTGGTATTTCTGAGGAGGTAACCGTGGATACATTCTACAGGAAGACAGGATGTACGAATGAGGAATATATATTTATCATGATCTGTTTGGGTATAGCAGAGACCTTCACTTGTCACATCCTTTAGCAAGGTATTTGCCCTGGAAATGTCTGGCTGGTTGTTGCTTTACAAATTTGTTAAGCATACATAGGTTTTTAACTGGCTATCCCAATTTTGGTTTAATCTACTCTTTAGTGCATATTTAGTATTGGATATTCTGCTCTCTGATTCTGAAAGTTTGGTGCCAAAACTCATAGAAGAACGTAGAAATGGATGACTCTGAACACAAGTGAAAGAAAGGCAGTCACTGGAGGAACAACTCCAGGAGGCCACAGGACATTATCTCAAAGCACTGATAGATGTGAAGGTTTGTGACTTTATGTGATTCTAAAAATTATTGTTTTTATTTATTTTGCTTAGAGTTTACATCACTGTTTTCTCAAAATAGCATTTTTGTGTAAAATTCTGCCCCTTCTTATCACCCCATTGAAAATACTATCTGCAGCATGAGATATAGTAACCACAAACAGTAAAATAGCAAGGGCAGGATTTACAGGACCCTAAGTTGGTCACAGGCCGAGAGGAGCAACCCCACATCCAAGGAGTGGTGGCTGTGCCGGCGCAGGAGAGCTGAGAGGAGCTACTCCACATTCAAGGTCAGGAGGAGTGGCGGTGAGGAGATACCCTTCGTCCAAGGTAAGGAGCAGTGGCTGCGCTTTGCTGGAGCAGCTGTGAAGAGATATCCCACGTCCAAGGTAGGAGAAACCCAAGTAAGACAGTAGGTGTTGTGAAAGGGCATCAGAGGGCAGACACACTGAAACCATAATCACAAAAAACTAGTCAATCTAATCACACGGACCACACCTTGTTGACATCACCATATGGTCAACACCGAAATCAGATTGATTATATTCTTTGCAGCCAAAGATGGAGAAGCTCTATACAGTCAGCAAAAACAAGACCAGGAGCTGACTGTGGCTCAGATCATGAACTCCTTATTGCCAAATTCAGACTTAAATTGAAGAAAGTAGGGAAAACCACTAGGCCATTCAGGTATGACCTAAATCAAATCCCTTATGATTATACAGAGGAATTGAGAAATAGATTTTAGGGACTATACCTGATAGATAGAGTGCCTGATGAACTATGGACGGAGGTTCATGACATTGTACAGGAGACAGGGATCAAGACCATCCCCATAGAAAAGAAATGCAAAAAAGCAAAATGGTTGTCTGGGGAGGCCTTACAAATAGCTGTGAAAAGAAGAGAAGCAAAAAGCAAAGGAGAAAAGGAAAGATATAAGCATCTGAATGCAGAGTTCCAAAGAATAGCAAGGAGAGATAAGAAAGCCTTCCTCAGTGATCAATGCAAAGAAATAGAGGAAAACAACAGAATGGGAAAGACTAGAGATCTCTTCAAGAAAATTAGAGCTATCAAGGGAACATTTCATGCAAAGATGGGCTCGATAAAGGACAGAAATGGTATGGACCTAACAGAAGCAGAAGATATTAAGAACAGGTGGCAAGAATACACAGAAGAACTGTACAAAAAAGATCTTCATGACCAAGATAATCACGATGGTGTGATCACTGACCTAGAGCCAGACATCCTGGAATGTGAAGTCAAGTGGGCCTTAGAAAGCATCACTACGAACAAAGCTAGTGGAGATGATGAAATTCCAGTTGAGCTCTTTCAAATTCTGAAAGATGAAAGTGCTGCACTCAATATGCCAGCAAATTTGGAAAACTCAGCAGTGGCCACAGGACCAGAAAAGGTTAGTTTTCATTCCAATCCCAAAGAAAGGCAATGCCAAAGAATGCTCAAACTACTGCACAATTGCACTCATCTCACACATTAGTAAAGTAAGGCTCAAAATTCTCCAAGCCAGGCTTCAGCAATACGTGAACCATGAACTTTCGATGTTCAAGCTGGTTTTAGAAAAGGCAGAGGAACCAGAGATCAAATTTCCAACATCTGCTGGATCATGGAAAAAGCAAGAGAGTTCCAGAAAAACATCTATTTCTGCTTTATTGATTATGCCAAAGCCTTTGACTGTGTGGATCACAGTAAACTGTGGAAAATTCTGAGAGCAATGGGAATACCAGATCACCTGACCTGCCTCTTGAGAAACCTGTATGCAGGTCAGGAAGCAACAGTTAGAACTGGACATGGAACAACAGACTGGTTCTAAATAGGAAAAGGAGTATGTCAAGGCTGTATATTGTCACCCTGCTTATTTAACTTATATGCAGAGTACATCATGAGAAACGCTGGACTGGAAGAAACACAAGCTGGAATCAAGATTGCCGGGAGAAATATTGATGACTTCAGATATGCAGATGACACCACTCTTATGGCAGAAAGTGAAGAAGAACTAAAGAGCCTCTTGATGAAAGTAAAAGAGGAGAGTGAAAAAGTTGGCTTAAAGCTCAACATTCAGAAAACTAACATCATGGCATCCGGTCCCATCATTTCATGTCAAATAGATGGGGAAACAGTGGAAATAGTGTCAGACTTTATTTTTTTGGGCTCCAAAATCACTGCAGATGGTGACTGCAGCTATGAAATGAAAAGACACTTACTCCTTGGAAGGAAAGTTATGACCAACCTAGATAGCATATTCAAAAGCAGAGACATTACTTTGCCAACAAAGGTCCATCTAGTCAAGGCTATGGTTTTCCCAGTGGTTACATATGGATGTGAGAGTTGGACTGTGAAGAAAGCTGAGTGCCGAAGAATTGATGCTTTTGAACTGTGGTGTTGGAGAAGACTCTTGAGAATCCCTTGGACTGCAAGGAGATCCAACCAGTCCATTCTAAAGGAGATCAGTCCTGGGTGTTCTTTGGAAAGAATGATGCTAAAGCTGAATCTCCAGTACTTTGGCTACCTCATGCGAAGAGTTGACTCACTGGAAAAGACTCTGACGCTGGGAGGGATTGGGGGCAGGAGGAGAAGGAGACGACAGAGGATGAGTTGGCTGGATGGCATCACCTACTCAGTGGACGTGAGTTTGAGTGAACTCCAAGAGTTGGTGATGGACAGGGAGGCCTGGCGTGCTGCAGTTCATGACAGAGGATGAGATGGGTGGATGGCATCACCGAGTCGATGGACAGGAGTTTGAGTGAACTCTGGGAGTTGGTGATGGACAGGGAGGCCTGCAGTTCAATGGATCGCAAAGAGTTGGACATGACTGAGAGACTGAACTCAACTGAGGTTGGTCACAAGGAGATGGTCTCTGAGAAACCTCATCATGGCCTGGATGGCACAGCCCTCAAAGCTTTCCACCTCCTTTGATTTTAAATGTCATCTGATCTTTGATTATTCAGGTATTTAGCAGAAAGAACCTTCTGGTTAGAGGATAGTAACATAATGGTTAGATTAAGGTTACAATGAGTAGAAATATCAGTTTCTCAGAGAGGAATTATTTATTTATGTTTGTTTGTTTATTATGCACCTGCTGGGCTTTAGCATTGTGCTACATACACTTGCCTTCAAAAACAAGGTCCAGCTTTTGTTCCAGAATTTAAATGTAGGTAGGAAACCAAGTGACATCTCAGCTGATGCCTGACAGAAATTCCAGATAGAGTGTCTTAAGTGGGGCAATAATTCAGACTAAGTGCTCATCACACAGCTGCCCAAAGTTTCCTTGTGAGGCCAGAAGTCAGCATTTCATTCTTATTAAGCAGAATTCATTCATTCAACAAGTATATATTGAGCATCTACTATGTCCCAGGTAGTATTATAGGAACTTTGGACCGATGAGTGAATAAGACAGACAGCAATCCCTGTCCTCATGGAGCTTACATCCTGGTAGGAGTTTGGTTTATCTGCTTTGGTACTGGGTTTGAGTTCCCCACACATGGCTATGTCCCATGATGTTTTGCAGCACTCAAGCAGAATGGTTGAAGCAAGCAGGATGAGTCACCAGAACCCATTCTGAGAAAAGTAAGGAACAAAATAAGGAAACAGAAATTATTTCCTCTTTTAACTCTACATCTTACCTCAAGCATGTCCTTGAAAATTTCCAGTCTGAAGTAATAATTCATGGACCCAGGACACTCTCCATTTCTATAAAAAGTCCTGTTTGTTGGGAGTACCAGCTGGAAGCTATATGACAGGATCTGTGGGGAGAGTGGAGAATGAGGGGCTCTGCTAAACCTAGAGTCTGGAAAACTGGGTCCATGGTCTCCACCCTGTAATGAATTGAACTGTGTAATGAATTGACCACAGGAAATGGGTTAGCATCTCTGTTACCCGTGACAGATCATTCTGAAAACTCTGAAGTGTTTCACAAATGTGTGAGATCACTGATATTCATATTAATGTCTAGATTGACAGATCCTAAAGCCATAGTAGAGGTCACAATAAAGAACAACAGCTTGGCTGCCAATAGAGAGGGGATTAAAATGTCAATTAAGTATATTCCTCAGTGTGCTTCAGGGAACTGGACTTTTCCTGTGGATTAGTTTGATTCTCACCCCAGCCTTGAAGCAGAAAATGGCTTTTGTATCTGATCTGATCTGATCTGATCCCAACACAGAAGTAAATCTAGCAGTCAGAGTTTTGGGTGAAGTGGAAAAGAATAGTTTTACTGCTTTGCTGGGCAAATTGGGCCACAGTGGCCTATTGCCCTCACAACTGTGTGTCCCAAACTGGAGGTTAGTGAAGAGTTTCAGAAAGAGTGTGATTAGCTCATGGACATTCTTCTGATTGGTTGGTGTTTAGGTAAATGGGAGTCTTCTGACTCCAGCCAGTCTAGGGTCTACAGTTGTGGGCAGCATACAGTTCTCCTGCCTGGTGGGGGTTTCAGTATCTGCAAAACAGCTCAAAGATTTATATTCCTTGATGAGGAACCAGAATCTTGCCCCAAGGCTGCACTATGGCTTTTCTTTTTTGGCCACAGCACGAGAGAAGCGTGCTGAACTTTCCCATCTGGGGATTAACCCTACATCCCAGCAGTGGAAGCAGTGGAGTCTTAACCACTGGACCACCAGGAAAGCCCTATTGTTTCTCTTGGCTGTTTCTCCCTTATTTCCGCAACCCCTCCCGTCCCTAAATAGCAACTGTTCGAACCTACTCATTGGAACTCGGGAATGGTCACAGACGCTGAATGAAGCTTATCTCCTGTAATTTCCTGTAATCAAGAAGTGGGGGACACCTTAAGCCCCACTTTGATCTCTGCATCAGGAAAGCAGATGTGTAGGCACAGTAAGTACAGGGATATTTCTAGAAGCTTGTCTTATGCCAGGATAGGAAAAACAGAACCATTCACAATGTAACCGTGAACCAGTAAAATAAATATCACTAAATCTAAACTTAACCATCCTTGGCTCAACTTCTCAGCCACATCTCAAAGGCACAGCTATATCAATAGCATCCAGTATAAGCAGAAGTGTAAAGAAGGAAAGTGGGAGTGAAAAAATTAGCAGTTATAACCAATTTGGTTAAAATACATGACTTCAGCAAATTTTATAAAAATATATGACTCTTGTTAGCCCCCATCACCTAAACATTGAAAAAAGACTAAACTAGTGAGGGTCCTAGAACTTCAACTAATTAGCTTTGTAATACATCTGTCTATGGCTGTGATGAATTTCTTATCTATCTGAATGTTATCATTGCTTACAACATGTAAAATGTTCATCCTTATATTTAGGTTAGTAAATATGACCTTACTAACTAGTAACAGTGATAAATATATGAGGATTCTGTTGTATGGTCAAAATGGTGAATCAGATCCAAGTCACTGAAATATTTTTATGAAAAATATTTTCATAAATATTTCATAAACTTACATAAGGGTAGGATTAAAGAGATCTTTTTTTGAACTAGTCACAAAAGTTTCTTTCTGTCTTTCTGAATGTCCACCCAAACCACTCACATCCATTATATTAAAATTTGCATATTAAATTTTAACTTATCAAATTCACAAACTAACTCTCACTTGGTTTCCTCTTTTGTAATTCCTAATAGCAAAGTTAATGTAGGAGATTTTTTCAGTGGCTGATTTACCCTCAATGTAACAATGTGCTATTACTCTTTTTCTGGAGGTGCCTATGATAGAAATGTGGAGGGAAAGGGATTTTAAAGGGAGATTCTGAAATCGTTGGGAAATTCCATAACTGTTCTTTGTAGCCATGTCAACAAATGATATTGTCCCAGATCCATGATTCATGTGCCAGGCATGCTGTTGTTGGAATGGAGTCAACAGAAGGAAGTTAGCTTCAGACACAGGGACTCAGCTGCTGAGCTAGAATGGCTATGAAAGATTTCTATTTTCATCAGACTTTTCTTGAACCTTCACTCTGTGTGAGGTGGGTGGGGTTCAAATTCAGCTCCCACAGTTAAGAGGAAAGAAACCAGGAAGTCACTTAGGAAGAGGTACGGTTTGGGCTATAGGAAGGCTCAGAGATAGGAGAGGACAAACCTTGAGATCTTAACTCTTATGGGTGAGGTGGAGATTGAAAGAATGAGCTCTTAGGAAGTGCCCAAACAGTGGTGTGACCTGGCTTGAATTTCAAAGGTTGCATTGATTTTGTCATGTAAAAAGGGGAAAGACACTCCAAACAGAGAAAACAGTATGGGCAAAAGGTACAAGGTACAAGAATTTAAAAGACTGAAGCTAAAGATGGGAGGAGAGAGAAATCGAGAGAGGAGACTGGGGAGGTCTGACAGAGTCAAGCAGACAAAAACTTCCATCAGGTCAAGAATGTGAACTATCCTGAAGACCATGGCAAGTGGTAGACACTGATGATTAAGCCTGAGAAAAGATATGGCCAGATTCATGTTTTTGAAAGTTCTCTTGGTAGAAGCAAGTGAATGGTGAGGGAAAAGGCTTGGGTTAGGCCATTTAGGAGATTTCTATGGAATCTGGGGAAGAGAAAGGAGGACCAGTCTATTATAGTGGAGATAGGAAGAGGGAAGAAATTTACTAAGAAATTATTTGAAAATTTTAAAAGACTAGGAACCATTACATGTTGGAATACTTCAGAGATGCAAGTAGAACTAATGGCCAGACAACTGTGACATAGAAGTACTGATTGATATAAGGAAATGCTGATAACACAAGAGAAGGTGCAATAACCAAGATACAAAGTCATGGCATACACAACACACAAGATTAAAATGAAATATATCAAAATCTTAAAAGCCATAATCTCTGGATAGTGAAATGATAGCTTATTGTTCTCTTTTGTTTTATATTTTTATATACTCAAAGTGAATCATATTTGTGATATAGAACTATGACAAAAGTTAAGGAGAAAATAAGGATGAAAGGAAGTAAGTGAAAAAAGGGAAAAAAATGAAAGGAGAAAGATTTTATGTTAAAGAGATACACTCAGTGGTGTATGGGAAGTAAAAATGGCTGAATAGAAAGATACAATTATGATTTCTACATGGGCATCTTTCTGTTCAGTTCAGTTCAGTTCAGTCACTCAGTCGTGTCTGACCCTTTGCGATCCCATGAATTGCAGCACGCCAGGCCTCCCTGTCCATCACCAACTCCCGGAATTCACTCAGACTCACGTCCATCGAGTCAGTCCCCTTCTCCTCCTGCCCCCAATCCCTCCCAGCATCAGAGTCTTTTCCAAGGAGTCAACTCTTCCCATGAGGTGGCCAAAGGACTGGAGCTGCAGCTTCAGCATCATTCCTTCCAAAGAAATCCCAGGGCTGATCTCCTTCAGAATGGACTGGTTGGATCTCCTTGCAGTCCAAGGGACTCTCAAGAGTCTTCTCCAACACCACAGTTCAAAAGCATCAATTCTTTGGCACTCAGCCTTCTTCACAGTCCAACTCTCACATCCATACATGACCACTGGAAAAACCATAGCCTTGACTAGATGGACTGTTGTTGGCAAAGTAATGTCTCTGCTTTTCAATATGCTATCTAGATTGGTCATAACTTTCCTTCCAAGGAGCAAGTGTCTTTTAATCTCATGGCTGCAGTCACCATCTGTAGTGATTTTGGAGCCCAGAAAAATAAAGTCTGACACTGTTTCCCCATCTACTTCCCATGAAGTGGTGGGACCGGATGCCATGATCTTCGTTTTCTGAATGTTGAGCTTTAAGCCAACTTTTTCACTCTCCGCTTTCACTTTCATCAAGAGGCTTTTGAGTTCCTCTTCACTTTCTGCCATAAGGGTGGTGTCATCTGCATATCTGAGGTTATTGATATTTTTCCCGGCAATCTTGATTTCAGCTTGTGCTTCTTCCAGCCCAGCATTTCTCATGATGTACTCTGCATATAAGTTAAATAAGCAGGGTGGCAATATACAGCCTTGACGTACTCCTTTTCCTATTTGGAACCAGTCTGTTGATTCATGTCCAGTTCTAACTGTTGCTTCCTGACCTGCATACAGGTTTCTCAAGAGACAGGTCAGGTGTTCTGGTATTCCCATCTCAGAATTTTCCACAGTTTATTGTGATCCACACAAAGGCTTTGGCATAGTCAATAAAGCAGAAACAGATGTTTTTCTGGAACTCTCTTGCTTTTTCCATGATCCAGTGGATGTTGGCAATTTGATCTCTGGTTCCTCTGACTTTTCTAAAATGAGCTTGAACATCAGGAAGTTCACAGTTCACGTATTGCTGAAGCCTGGCTTGGAGAATTTTGAGTATTACTTTTCTAGCATGTGAGATGAGTGCAATTGTGCAGTAGTTTGAGCATTCTTTGGCATTGCCTTTCTTTGGGAATGGAATGAAAACTGACCTTTTCCAGTCCTGTGGCCACTGCTGAGTTTTCCAAATTTGCTGGCATATTGAGTGCAGCACTTTCACAGCATCATCTTTCAGGATTTGAAAGAGCTCAACTGGAATTCCATCACCTCCACTAGCTTTATTCGTAGTGATATTTTCTAAGCCCACTTGACTTCACATTCCAGGATGTCTGGCTCTAGGTCAGTGATCACACCATCGTGATTATCTTGGTCATGAAGATCTTTTTTGTACAGTTCTTCTGTGTATTCTTGTTGCCTCTTCTTAATATCTTCTGCTTCTGTTAGGTCCATACCATTTCTGTCCTTTATGGAGCCCATCTTTGCATGAAATGTTCCCTTGGTATCTCTGATTTTCTTGAAGAAATCTCTAGTCTTTCCCATTCTGTTGTTTTCCTCTATTTCTTTGCATTGATTGCTGAGGAAGCCTTTCTTATCTCTTCTTGCTATTCTTTGGAACTCTGCATTCAGATGCTTATATCTTTCCTTTTCTCCTTTGCTTTTCGCTTCTCTTCTTTTTGCAGCTATTTGTAAGGCCTCCCCAGACAGCCATTTTGCTTTTTTGCATTTCTTTTCCATGGGGATGGTCTTGATCCCTGTCTCCTGTACAATGTCACGAACCTCATTCCATAGTTCATCAGACACTCTACCTATCAGATTTGGCCCTAAAATCTACTTCTCACTTCCACTGTAAAATCATAAGGGATTTGATTTGGGTCATACCTGAATGGTCTAGCGGTTTTCCCTACTTTCTTCAATTTAAGTCTGAATTTGGTAATCAGGAGTTCATGATCTGAGCCACAGTCAGCTCCTGGTCTTGTTTTTGCTGACTGTATAGAGCTTCTCCATCTTTGGCTGCAAAGAATATAATCAATCTGATTTTGGTGTTGACCATCTGGTGATGTCCATGTATAGAGTCTTCTCTTGTGTTGTTGGAAGAGGGTGTTTGCTATGACCAGTGCATTTTCTTGGCAAAACTCTATTAATAGTCTTTTCCCTGCTTCATTCCATATTCCAAGGCCAAATTTGCCTGTTACTTCAGGTGTTTCTTGACTTCCTACTTTTACATTCCAGTCCCCTATAATGAAAAGGACATCTTTTTTGGGTGTTAGTTCTAAAAGGTCTTGGAGGTCTTCATAGAACCGTTCAACTTCAGCTTCTTCAGCGTTACTGGTTGGGGCATAGACTTGGATTACTGTGATATTGAATGGTTTGCCTTGGAAATGAACAGAGATCATTCTGTCATTTTTGAGATTGCATCCAAGTACTGCATTTTGGACTCTTTTGTTGACCATCATGGCCACTCCATTTCTTCTGAGGGATTCCTGCCCTCAGTAGTAGATATAATGGTCACCTGAGTTAAATTCACCCATTTCAGTCCATTTCAGTTCGCTGATTCCTGGAATGTCGACATTCACTCTTGCCATCTCTTGTTTGACTACTTCCAATTTGCCTTGATTCATGGACCTGACATTCCAGGTTCCTATGCAATATTGCTCTTTACAGCATCAGACCTTGCTTCTATCACCAGTCACATCCACAGCTGGGTATTCTTTTTGCTTTGGCTCCATCCCTTCATTCTTTCTGGAGTTATTTCTACACTGATCTCCAATAGCATACTGGGCATCTACTGACCTGGGGAGTTTCTCTTTCAGTATCCTATCATTTTGCCTTTTCATAGTGTTCATGAGGTTCTCAAGGCAAGAATGCTGAAGTGGTTTGCCATTCCCTTCTCCAGTGGACCACATTCTGTCAGATCTCTCCACCATGACCCACCTGTCTTGGGTTCCCCCACGGGCATGGCTTAGTTTCTTTGAGTTAGACAAGGCTGTGGTCCTAGTGTGATTAGATTGACTAGTTTTCTGTGAGTATGGTTTCAGTGTGTCTGCCTTCTGATGCCCTCTTGCAACACCTACCATCTTACTTGGATTTTTCTTACCTTGGGCGTGGGGTATCTCTTCACAGCTGCTCCAGCAAAGTGCAGCCACTGCTCTTTACCTTGGACGAGGGGTATCTCCTCACTGCTGCCATTCCTGACCTTCAACGTGGGATTCCTTCTCTAGGCCCTCCTGTGCCCGCGCAGCCACCGCTCCTAGGACGTGGGGTTGGTCCTCCCAGCCGCTGCCCTTGGCCTCGGGCGTGGGGCATGTGGTACCTCCTCCCCGCCGCCGCCCCTGCCCTCGGACGTGGGGTAACTCCTCCCAGCCGCCACCCCTGACTTCGGACGTGGGGTAGCTCCTCTTCGACCGTGCTTAGGCCGCCGCTGCGCTTAGTGCGCCGGTCGCAGCCGTTGCCGCGCTTAGAAAGAAGTTTCTACAAAGCAAGCGTTATAGCCTAAAGGACTATAGTTTCTTTGAGAGGTGATTAGTTCATGAGGGTGGAGCCTTTGCTCCACCAGGATTATAAGCATACCTTGGAGATATGTGGGTTCTGTTCTAGAAAATCCCAATAAAGTGACTATCTCAATAAAACGAGTCACACTATTTTTTTGGTTTCCTATTGCATATAAAACTTATGTTCCCAATTTGCTATAGTATACTAATTGTGCCACAGCGTTATGTCTTAAAAAAAAATACAATGTACATAACATATTAAAAAACACTTTATTGCTAAAAAATGTTAACTGACATCTGAACCTTTGCAGATCCTAAACGTTTGGCTGGTAGAAGGTCTTGCCTCAATCTTGATGGCTGCTGACTGAATAGGGTTGAGGTTGCTGAAGGTTTGGCTCTAGCAATTTCATAAAATAACTGTGAAGTTTGCATCATCATTTGACTCTTCCTTTCACAAACAGTTTCTCTGCACCATACAATGCTGTTTGACAACATTTTACTCACAGTAGAACTTCTCTTCAAAACTGAAGTCAATCTTTTCAAACCTTGCCACTTCTTTATTAACTGAGTTTACATATATTCTAAATTCTTAGTTGTCATTTCAACACTCCCCAAAGCATCTTCCCTAGGAATAGATTCCTTCTCAAGAAGCCATTTTCTTTGTTCACCATAAGAAGCAAGTCCTCATCCATTAAAATTTTATCATGAGATAGTTGAAATTTAGTCACAACTCCAGGCTGCACTTTAAATTCTAGTTCTTTTGCTATTTCTAACACATCTGCAGTTACTTCCTCCACTGAAGTCTTGAGCCCTCAAAGTCACCCATGAAGGTTGGAATCAACTTCTTTCAAACTCCTATTAATGCTGATAGTTTGATCTCTTCCCATGAGTCATGGAAGTTCTTAATGGCATCTAGAATGGTGAATTTTTTCCAGAAGCTTTTCAATTGGCTTTGCCCAAATCTACCAGAAGAATCACTATCTATGAATAAAGATAAAGCCTTATGAAATATATTTCTTATAGAATAAGACTTGAAAGTTGGAATGACTCCTTGATCTATGAGCCACAGAATGGATGGTTCTGTTAGCAGGCACAAAAAAATAACATTAATTCCATCATACATGTCATCAGATGTCTGAGTGCATTGTTGATGAGCATTAACATTTTGAAAGTATTCTTTTTTTCCTGAGTAATGGATTTCAAGGTGATTTGAACACATTCAGTAAACCGTGTTGTAAACAAATATACTGTCATCCATACTTTGTTATTCTATTTACAGAGCTCAGGCAGAGTAGATTTAGCATAATTCTAAGGGCCCTAGGATTTTCAGAATGGTAAATGAGCATTGGCTTAGAGTTATCAGCCAACTTAGAGTCATCAGCTGCATTGCCATTAGACTCAAGAGTCAGACTGTCCTTTGTTTTCTTTTTTTTCATCTTATTTATTTTTATATTTTATTTTATTTTTTAACTTTACAATATTGTATTGGTTTTGCCATATATCAAAATGAATCCACCACAGGTATACATGTGTTCCCCATCCTGAGCCCTCCTCCTTCCTCCATCCCCATACCATCCCTCTGGGTCGTCCCAGTGCACCAGCCCCAAGCATCCAGTATCGTGCATTGAACTTGGACTGGCGACTCATTTCATATATGATATTATATATGTTTCAATGCCATTCTCCCAAATCATCCCACCCGCGCCCCCTCGCACAGACTCCAAAAGACTGTTCTATACATCAGTGTCTCATTTGCTGTCTCGTATACAGGATTATTGTTACCATCTTTCTAAATTCCATATATATGCATTAGTATACTGTATTGGTGTTTTTCTTTCTGGCTTACTTAACTCTGTATAATAGGCTCCAGTTTCATCCACCTCGTTAGAACTGATTCAAATGTATTCTTTTTAATGGCTGAGTAATACTCCATTGTGTATATGTACCATAGCTTTCTTATCCATTCATCTGCTGGTGGACATCTAGGTTGCTTCAGACTGTCCTTTGAAACTTTGAAGCCAGGCATTGACTTGTCTCTAGCAGTGATGGTCTTAGATGGCATCTCAATAGAATCCTGTCTCATCTACACTGAAAATCTGTGAGGATGGTGTTAGAGTGCATGCATGCATGTTCAGTCGACTCAGTCATGTCCGATTCTTTTCGACTCTATGGACTGTAGCCCACTAGGCTCCTCTGTCCATGGAAATCTCCAGGCAAGAATACTGAAGCGGGTTGCCATACCCTTCTCCAGGGGAATCTTCCTGACCCAGGGATCAAACCCAGGTCTCCTGCACTGCAGGCAGATTCTTAACTAATGAGCCACCAGGGAAGTCTGGTGTTAGTGTAACTGCCATTTATCTTCGCTAGATCTTCTGGATAAGTTACTGCAGCTTCTACATGAGCACCTGCTGTTTCACTTTGCACTTTTATGTTATGGAGACAGCTGCTTTCATTAAACCTCATGAAACCCCTGCTAGCTTCACCTTTCCTCTGCAGCTTCTTCACCTCTCTCAGCCTTTAGAGACTGAGGAGAGTTGGGGCTTTGCTCTGGATAGGCTTCAGCTTAAGGGAATATTGTGGCTAGTTTAATCACCTATCTAGACACTATAACTTTCTCCATATCAGTAATAAGACTGTTTCACTTTCTTATCATTTGTGTGTTCACTGGAGTAGCACTTTTAATTTCCTTCTCTTTTTCTTTGCATTTACAATTTGGCTAAGTGTTTGGCACAAGAAGCTCAGCTTTCAACCTACCTTAGCTTTCAACATGCTTTTTTCCCTGAACTGAACTCTTCTCTAAATTTAATCATTCCTGGTTTATGATTTAAAGTGAGAGATGAACACTTGGGGGTATTGTAAGGTTATTAATTGACCTAATTTCAATGTTGTTGTGTCTCAGGGAATAGAGAGGCCCAAGGAGAGGGAGAGAGATGGGGGAATAGTGTTTGGTGAAGCAGTTAGAACACATATTTATTGATTAAACTCAATTTTATATGGACAGAGTTCATGATGTCCCAAAACAATTACAATAATTAAATCAAAGATCACTGATCACAGATCACCATAGCAAATCAACATGTACACTTTGCTATATTTAAAATGGATAACCAGCAAGGACCTAATGTATAGCACATGGAACTCTGCTCAATGTTATGTGGCAGCCTGGATAGGAAAGGAGCTTGGGGGAGGATGTACACATGTATATGTATGGCTGAGTCCCTTCCGCTGTTCACCTAAAGTGATCACAATATTGTTAATTGGCTATACCCCAGTAAAAATAAAATTTTTAAAGCAATTGAATAATAATGAAAAAGTTGGAAAATTACCAAAATTACCAAAATATGATACAGAGACGCAAATCAAGAAAATGCTATTGGAAAAATGATGCCAATAGTCTTGCTTGATGTAGGGTTGCCACAAACTTTCAATTTATATTAAAAAAATGCAATGTCTGCAAATAAGCAAAGCACAGTAAAATGAGGTATGCCTGTAGAGTACTTACAAAAGAGATCCTAGATAGCTTCATCACCCTTCCTTGCCTTAGGAAGACACAGTGAGAAGAAGGCTGCTTACAACCAGGAAATGGGTTCTTACCAGACACCTAATCTGCTGGCTCCTTGATCCTGGAATTCTTTGTCTTCAGAACTCTGAGAAATAAGTGATTCTTGTTTAAGCCACAAGCCTATATGCTATTTTTGCTACAGCAGCCCTAACAGAGAAAGACCTGGACATTAAACAAAATAGTTCTTATACCAAATCAATTAAACTTTAAGCACGTGGAAAATTTGTGGAGACCTACGAGTGTTTGCCTCTCTCAAGGTTAGTTTCAAAGTGCAGGGAGACAGACTGGATTTTGTGTAATTTCCAGTAATGTAGTACCTGATGAGAACCCATGTACCTTTAGTGTTGCAATAATATAAAAAGCCTCAGGAGCACCCCAGCTAACACAAGTCTTCAGAGACAGTCAAGCAAATGGTGTCTGGGGCTGCAGAAACCTGCAAAGAGAGGATCCAGGGTAAACATGACTTCCAAGCTGACCATTGCTCTTTTGCTTTCTTGGCAGTTTCATGCTCTCTGTAGCATCAGGCAAAGGTAGGTACATACTTCTGATTACTAGAGCTTTCTTTTATCCAATTATGATCCTCAGAAAGTAAGGCTTTGAGAACAAAATGCTTTAAGAACAAACATTTATTTTCAAAACAAAAAAAAATTTCATTTAATGTGAACAAGGATGAAAAATGACTTCCAGAGTCCTTGGACAACTTTACCTTTACTAACACTTTCTTTGGCTCTAAAGATGTATGTTTTCTTTTGATTTTAAAAGAAATTGAAATATTTTCACAGGCCTCTAAAATTATTGTGGTGCCTAGGCACTGCGTCTATTATGCTACATGCATAAGTCAGCTGTGATTGAATCAGAGTTTGAATTATTTAGGCTCTATCTCTATTCCTCTAAGGAAGTTGTGATATTTGGATTGGTATAAACATTTGGTTGCTAAAAATAAAATCTTGTTTTATAACACATTTATTTACATGTCTGAATATAAGTTGAATTTTATAGACCAATGTATGGGACTTCCCTATAGCTCAGATGGTAAAGAATCTGCCTGCAATGCAGAAGATCTGGGTTCAATTCCTGGGTCAGGAAGATCCTCTGGAGAAAGGAACGGCAACCCACTCCAGTATTCTTGCCTGGAGAAGCCCACGGACAGAGGAGCCTGGTGGGCTACAGTGCATAGCATCACAAAGAGTTGGACACAACTGAGCGACTAACATTACTACTGTCACTATATATAAATACATATGTACCCAAACCCAGTTACAATTTGTATTATATTCCTTGGGATCCAGAGTTGATAAATATTGTTCATTAACATTGAGCTAGGTAACCCATATGTTTTATTTATCATTCTGTTGATGAAGATTCAGACAATAATCATTTCCTATCTGTTTTGAAGACCCCATGAGGGATCCTAGACCCTTCTGAGAATCTGTTCTACAGCAAGTAACATCTTGTTTTTAACATGTGGTTTCTGCACTTGAATTTTTTCTTTCATCTTTCATTAGCATTAAATAATTTTTTAAAAACACATCTCTGTGAAATAGACATAAGTTTCTATTCTTTCTAAAGATGGTTTATTTGTTGATGTTATTATAGCTGACCTCTTGGAAATATCACTATGGTTTCACAAAGGATTCTGCAAAATCAAGTGGAAAGAAAAGTGTCATATGGAGGTTCAACATTAATTTTAAAAACTATAAATATTAGTCTTCACATAGAAAGTTACTCAAAGCAGTCAGCAAAAACATTTTCAGTTCAGTTCAGTTGCTCAGTCATGTCTGACTCTTTGCGACCCCATGAACTCCAGCACTCCAGACCTCCCTGAAAGAAAGCAAATGGAAGTCAAAGTAAAAGTGAAGTTGCTCAGTTGTGTCCGACTCTTTGAGACCCCATGGACTGTAGCCTACCAGACTTCTCCATCCACGGAATTTTCCAGGCAAGAATACTGGAGTGGGTTGCCATTTCCTTCTCCAGGGATCGAACCCAGGTCTCTCGCATTGTAGACAGATGTTTTACCCTCTGAGCCACCAATGGGAGTCAAAGGATAGCCAAAAAGTAGTCTTATTTGCAGCAATCTTCTTCTTAAAATTAAGACTTTTGTGTGTGTGTGATCCTTAACTCATCATGTTAGAGTTTAAAGAGATGCAGCAGAGTTCTTCCTTTTAATGAAACCAGTGCCTATTCCTTTATTATTTTCACTGCTTCCATTGTGCCAAGTCTGAGCACACTGCTTCAGTGCCAGTGGATGATAACATGTTCCATTCCTTTCCATTCAAAATGTGTCAAATAATGAAGAATGGTTCAGAATAGATTACACTGTAAAAGTTTAGAAATCATGTAATTGCTTTTAAAAGTGCTGAGTTATTTTGCATCTGCCAATGAAGAGTAACAGGGTTCTGGGTGTTCAGTGGTAAACAAAAATAAGAAATATCTCTGTCTTTATGAAACTTAATGTGGTGCAGATGTCTGTTTGGTTTTGGCTCGTGTTCCCTAGCTTCCAAATCCTAGAGCAGTAATTCCACTTACTTGATATAAACAGATTCTGAACCACCGCCTGGGGAGCTGGCTAACTTTCATCCTTTAAAGTAATTAGAGAAGCAGGACAGAGTTTCTGAAATAATAAGTTTAAATTGGGAATGTTATGGCTTCCCTGGTTATTCAGCAGTAAAGAATGCAGGAGAATTGCTAAAGACACAGGTTCAATCCTTGAGTTGGGAAGATCCTCTGGAGAAGGAAATGGCAACTCACTCCAGTATTCTTGCCTGGAAGTCCCCATGGACAGAGGAGCCTGGCAGGCTACAGTCCATGGGGTCACAAAGAGTGGGACATGAACGACTGAACAACAGCAGTGATTAAAGCAACTCTTGGTTCATCCTGGTTAACTTTAGCAACCTGCCTCCAGATTACCCAGGAATTCCCTTTACTGTGACTTCTGAGTCCAATGGCCTTTGGCAACATAAGTGAAGTGCTGCCGTGGTTACTGGAAAATTGTGAAGAAATCCTGTTGGGACCATTTCAGTTAACCACTGAACTCAAAGGACCACGATTTCAATGCCAAAGAATACCTAAAAACAGGTAAATAAAGCATCTCCCCGGAGAAGGCGATGGCACCCCACTCCAGTACTCTTGCTTGGAAAATCCCATGGACAGAGGAACCTGGTAGGCTGCAGTCCATGGGGTCGTGAAGAGTCGGACACAACTGAGCGACTTCACTTTCATTTTTCACTTTCATGCATTGGAGAAGGAAATGGCAACCCACTCATGTTCTTGCCTGGAGAATCCCAGGGACAGTGGGGGGCCTCGTGGGCTGCCATCTCTGGGGTCACACAGAGTCAGACACGACTGAAGCGACTTAGCAGCAGCAGCAGCAAAGCATCTCCCAATTTTTTTTTTTTTAGCTCATTCACAAACAGACCTCTCCTGAGACTTTAGAAAAAGTGGGTGCAGACAGTAGTTACACAGATAGTTTTGAGAAAAGTTGGTTTGATTTTTCGCAATTAAAATTTTCATTTATCATGTAACTACTAAGGAAAACTCAGAAAACTCAGCTCCTCAATTACCTGATGGAATATTACTAACTCCAACCTGCCACCTTTTCTGTTGCTGCTGCTTAAATGATTACTTTTTCATTTGTTTGCCTCTTCAGTGAAAGAAAAAAACAGCAAAAGCAATTTCGCTTTTTTAATTACTGAAAATGTAGAGTAAAACAGTAAACTTAATACTATTAATTTCTCAAAAAAAAAAAAAAGGCACAATGAAAAAGTTTCTTTGCTCTTACCTAATTCAATGCTGAGTGCCAAAGAATTGATGCTTTTGAATTGTGGTGTTGGAGAAGACTCTTGAGAGTCCCTTGGACTGCAAGGAGATCCAACCAGTCCATTCTGAAGGAGATCAGCCCTGGGATTTCTTTGGAAGGAATGATGCTAAAGCTGAAACTCCAGTACTTTGGCCACCTCATGCGAAGAGTTGACTCATTGGAAAAGACTCTGATACCGGGAGGGGTTGCGGGCAGGAGGAGAAGGGGACGACAGAGGATGAGATGGCTGGATGGCATCACTGACTCAATGGACGTGAGTCTGAGTGAACTCCGGGAGTAGGTGATGGACAGGGAGGCCTGGCGTGCTGCGATTCATGGGGTCGCAAAGGGTCAGACACGACTGAGGGACTGATCTGATCTGATCTGAGCTGGTGAGTCATTACCACACCACCTGACCTGCCTCTTGAGAAACCTGTTTGCAGGTCAGGAAGCAACAGTTAGAACTGGACATGGAACAACAGACTGGTTCCAAATAGGAAAAGGAGTCCATCAAGGCTGTATATTATCACCCTGCTCATTTAACTTATATGCAGAGTACATCATGAGAAACACTGGGCTGGAGGAAGCACAAGCTGGAATCAAGATTGCTGGGAGAAATGTCAATCTGCATATCAACTCAGATATGCAGATGACACCACCCTTATGGCAGAAAGTGAAGAAGAATTAAAGAGCCTCTTGATGAAAGTGAAAGAGAAAGTGAAAGTGAAAATGAACTGAACTGAACTGGTGAGTCATTAAAGGTTGCTTCCAGGCCTATTAATTTCCCAGTATTTCCAGTCTTCTGTTCTGCTGGTGTAGTGGATTGATGGCCAGAGGGCCCTGAAAGACTAAATACAGTGAGTAGTAAGGATAGGGTGGTATGGGTGCCAATCCGGCTAGAACTCTGATTTTATTTAGTTGAAGTTAGCACATCTACCGAGAAGTTTTTGGAAATAATGGAAAAATTATCCTTTTTTATCGTTTATTTTTCTCATCTTTCAAAGCTGTTGATAACATTGAATTCAGTTCAGTTCAGTCGCTCAATCATGTCTGACTCTTTGCAACCCCATGAATTGCAGCATGCCAGGCCTCCCTGTCCATCACCAACTCCCGGAGTTCACTCAGACTCACGTCCATTGAGTCAGTGATGCCATCCAGCCATCTCATCCTCTGTCGTCCCCTTCTCCTCCTGCCCCAATCCCTCCCAGCATCAGAGTCTTTTCCAAGGAGTCAACTCTTCCCATGAGGTGGCCAAAGTACTGGAGTTTCAGCTTCAGCATCATTCCTTCCAAAGAAATCCCAGGGCTGATGTCCTTCAGAATGGATTGGTTGGATCTCCTTGCAGTCCAAGGGACTCTCAAGAGTCTTCTCCAACACCACAGTTCAAAAGCATCAATTCTTCAGCGCTCATCCTTCTTCACAATCCAACTCTCATATCCATACATGACCACTGGAAAAACCATAGCCTTGACCAGACACACCTTTGTTGGTCATAACTTTCCTTCCAAGGAGTAAGCGTCTTTTAATTTCATGGCTGCAGTCACCATCTGCAGTGATTTTGGAGCCCCCCAAAATAAAGTCTGACACTGTTTCCACTGTTTCCCCATCTATTTCCCATGAAGTGATGGGACCGGATGCCATGATCTTCATTTTCTGAATGTTGAGCTTTAAGCCAACTTTTTCACTCTTCACTTTCACTTTCATCAAGAGGCTTTTGAGTTCCTCTTCACTTTCTGCCATAAGGGTGGTGTCATCTGCATATCTGAGGTTATTGATATTTCTCCCAGCAATCTTGATTCCAGCTTGTGTTTCTTCCAGTCTAGCGTTTCTCATGATGTACTCTGCATATAAGTTAAATAAACAGGAGGACAATATACAGCCTTGACAAACTCCTTTTCCTATTTGGAACCAGCTTGTTGTTCCATGTCCAGTTCTAACTGTTGCTTCCTGACCTGCACACAAATTTCTCAAGAGGCAGATCAGGTGGTCTGGTATTCCCATCTCTTTCATAATTTTCCACAGTTTATTGTGATCCACACAGTCAAAGGCTTTGGCATAGTCAAGAAAGCAGAAATAGATGTTTTACTGGAACTCTCTTGCTTTTTTGATGATCCAGCAGATGTTGGCAATTTGATCTCTGGTTCCTCTGCCTTTTCTAAAACCAGCTTGAACATCAGGAAGTTCACGGTTCACATATTGCTGAAGCCTGGCCTGGAGAATTTTGAGCATTACTTTACTAGCGTGTGAGATGAGTGCATTTGTGTGGTAGTTTGAGCATTCTTTGGCATTGCCTTTCTTTGGGATTGGAATGAAAACTGACCTTTTCCAGTCCTGTGGCCACTGCTGAGTTTTCCAAATTTGCTGGCATATTGACTCACCAGAGTAGCATGTAAATAGCTCAACTCCCTTGCCCCTCAGGTGGATAACTCCAAAGCATGTTTTACATGGTTTCCAGGAAAGCTCTGGGCTTCCCAGGTGACTCAGTGGTAAAAATCTGCCTGCCAGTGCAGGAGACTCAGGTTCAATTTCTTGGTTGAGAAGATCCCCTTGAGGAGGGCATGGCAACCTACTTCTTCTTTTTTTTTTTTTTCTTTGTGTTCCTTTTAGATTTTTGTTTTCTTTTTCTTTTCTTTTATTTTTAAACTTTACATAATTGTATTAGTTTTGCCAAATATCAAAATGAATCCGCCACAGGTATACATGTGTTCCCCATCCTGAACCCTCCTCCCTCCTCCCTCCCCATACCATCCCTCTGGGTCATCCCAGTGCACTAGCCCTAAGCATCCAGTATCGTGCATCGAACCTGGACTGGCAACTCATTTCTTACATGATATTTTACATGTTTCAATGCCATTCTCCCAAATCTTCCCACCCTCTCCCTCTCCCACAGAGTCCATAAGACTGTTCTATACATCAGTGTCTCTTTTGCTGTCTTGTACACTGGGTTATTGTTACCATCTTTCTAAATTCCATATGTATGCATTAGTATACTGTATTGGTGTTTTTCCTTCTGGCTTACTTCACTCTGTATAATAGGCTCCAGTTTCATCCATCTCATTAGAACTGATTCAAATGTATTCTTTTTAATGGCTGAGTAATACTCCATTGTGTATATGTACCGTATCTTTCTTATCCATTCATCTGCTGATGGACATCTAGGTTGCTTCCATGTCCTGGCTATTATAAACAGTGCTGCGATGAACACTGGGGTACACGTGTCTCTTTTGAAAATTCCTTGGACAGAAGAGTCTGGTGGGCTGCAGTTCATGGGGTCGCAAAGAGTCGGATTGAAGTGATTTAGCACACACACAGGTAGTGAAGCTCCAATTAACCCATAACTATAAATTACACTTTATTGATTACCTTTTTGTTTATTCACTATTGTCTCCACTTCACCCACTTTGTTCACTGGAATCACTTCCAAAATAAACTACTGAAACTTGAATTCACAACTGAGTGATAGCTTTTGGGACAACCAGTCTTGAGACAGTAGCTTTGAATACTATGCAAGGCTGGAAACTAACCTTTGTGTTTAGTTTCTTCTTAATTTCTAAAGTGGGTAAAATTATGCCATTTCCTATCACCAAGAGAATTTAAGGACATGTAAAATTCCTATAACTTTTAAAATAGTCAAATAAAATAATATTTTCAAATGTAATCTAGTTCAAATATAATAAAACATATGTACATAGATAGATTAACTAAATGTTCACACAATTATAAGGTAAAAATATTAAGAGAATAATATAATGGCCTGTGCGTGCTAAGTCACTTCAGTCATGTCTGACTCTGTGAGACCCCGTGGACTATGGCCTGCCAGGCTCCTCTCTCCATGAGATTCTCCAGACAAGAACACTGGAATGGCTTGCCATTGCCTTCCCCAGAGGATCTTTCCAATGCAGGGATCGAACTCTGGCATTTGATGCTTCCACTCTCATCTTTTCTGCTGGCAGCACCCTGCTTATATTGCTTTCATGTTTACTCATTATTCTTGAACCATGAGACTAGTGTTAGAGCAAAATTGCTATAATTTCATTATATTGAACAACAAAATAGCAAGGATTTACCTGACATTATATTCAGTGTCATTGTTTATTGGTCAGAATGATTTACTTTGTACCATAGGTTGTCATTGTACAGGAGACTGGGATCAAGACCTTCCCCAAGAAAAAGAAATGCAAAAAAGCAAAATAGGTGCCTGAGGAGGCCTTACAAATAGCTGTGAGAAGAAGAGAAGTGAAAAGCAAAGGAGAAAAGGAAAGATATATCCATTTGAAGGCAGAGTTCCAAAGAATAGCAAGAAGAGATAAGAAAGCCTTCCTCAGCAATCAATGCAAAGAAATAGAGGAAAACAACAGAATGGGAAAGACTAGAGATCTCTTTAAGAAAATTAGAGCTACCAAGGGAACATTTCATGCAAAGATGGGCTCGATAAAGGACAGAAATGGTATGGACCTAACAGAAGCAGAAGATATTAAGAAGAGGTGGCTCAGTGGTAAAGAATCTGGCTGTCAGTGCAGGAGACTCAGATTCAATTCCTTGGTTGAGAAGATCCCCCTGAGGAGGGCATGGCAACCCACTTCTTGCCTGGAAAATAGACAAACTATATAAAAAAGGTCTTCATGACCCAGACAAACTGTATAAAAAAGATCTTCATGACCCAGATAAGCACGATGGTGTGATCACTCATCTAGAGCCAGACATCCTGGAGTGTGAAGTCAAGTGGGCCTTAGGAAGCATCACTACGAACAAAGCTAGTGGAGGTGATGGAATTCCAGTGGAGCTATTTCAAATCCTAAAAGATGATGCTGTGAAAGTGCTGGACTCAATACGCCAGCAAATTTGAAAAATTAAGCAGTGGCCACAGGACTGGAAAAGGTCAGTTTTCATTCCAATCCCAAAGCAATGCCAAAGAATGCTTAAACTACCGCACAATTGCACTCATCTCTTACTCTGGTAAAGTAATGCTCAGAATTCTCCAAGCCAGGCTTCAGCAATACCACGAACCATTAACCGTGAACTTCCAGATGCTCAAGCTGGATTTAGAGAAGGCAGAGGAACCAGAGATCACATTGTCAACATCCGTTGGATCAGTGAAAAAGCAAGAGAGTTCCAGAAAAACATCTATTTCTGCTTTATTGACTATGCCAAAGCCTTTGACTGTGTGGATCACAATAAACTGTGGAAAATTCTGAAAGAGTTGGGAATACTAGACCACCTGACCTGCCTCTTGAGAAACTTGTATGCAGGTCAGGAAGCAACAGTTAGAACTGGATATGGAATGACAGACTGGTTCCAAATCGGGAAAGGAGTACTTCAAGGCTGTATATTGTCACCCTGATTATTTAACTTATATGTAGAGTGCATCATGAGAAATGCTGGACTGGAGGAAGCACAAATTAGAATCAAGATTGCCTGGAGAAATATTTATGACTTCAGATATGCGGATGACACCACCCTTATGGCAGAAAGTGAAGAACGACTAAACAGCCTCCTGATGAAAGTTAAACATGTGACTTCTGCTAACAACTGGGCTTCAAACAAATGGCTTCTTCTTCCTTAGGTCCAGTTTCTCTTAATTTTGAATCTACAGTGCATCCAAAGCTAGCCATACTGTCCGATTGCAGTGATTATTAGCATTAAGAGAGGGTCTGATTATTATCCATTTTCTCCCAGGTAAAAGACTGTCTTGACAAGTGAGTTGGCAGTAGACAATAAGAGGAATATCTATTTTAATAATTGCTTTCAGAAGCCAAAATGCTTTTCTTCATAAACACTTTCCATATCCTGATGAGAAATGAACTTTTTTCCAGGGTTATAAGAGTGAATAAAGCCATACTGTGAGGAAATAAGGCACACAACCATGGTCTTGAAACATAAATCTATAGACTTCTGTTTCCATCAAATGGAATAGGTAGCTAGATTGACTCCTAAAGATAATTTTCAAAGCTGTATTAAATATTATTTTAAACCACCTTTGAATCTGTCAATAAACTGCTAAAAACATAAGGCAAACAAGCAAGAGAATGAGTAGAAGTTGGAATGCTCTTTGTGTGTTATGTACTTTTGTCTAATTATCATTGTTCTATATCTTGTCTGCATATGTGCAATCCTCATAATAACTCAAAATAGGTAGTGTCATTTTAAAATTTCACAGATGAGGAAACCAAGGCACAGAGAAGTTAAGTGATATGCTTGTGGTTACATAGCTAGGAGGCTCAAGGCTGGATAAAAATTTAGGTATTCTTATATGTCTACAGACTTACAGGCACATAAGAGTTGATGAGAGTAGTCTGGTGCAATAGTTAGGAGAAAGATTGAAAACTCTGAATAAAGGTGGAGCAGATTGAAAATTATTCCTATTAAGACCTAGTAAAGTCAGAGATAATTTAGGTGCATCTGAAATGTGGAACATCAATTTAAAACATGATAAAAATTTTGTTTTTCCACAATGAGTTTTCAGCTTATTCAATTAATTAAAGCAAGAAGAAAAAAACCATCTATTACAAAATGTGGGAGAATAAATTTAAGTGAGAAGATGCTAATGCTTTCTGCCTAACAGAAATGCAAATTAGACCACAATGTGGTACTAAGAAACAATATATCAAACAACTCTGAGCATTAGTATCTGGGAAAAGGTGAACACATACATTGCCCAAAGAGAAATTTAAATTCATATAACCACTTTGCAGATGATTAAGTAGCTTTCTAAATTACTTTCTACCAGCAACAGATCATCTGGATACATAGACAAGATATATTTGACAGAGAATGAGGGGTCCTGGGCTTCATGGGAACTGTCTAAGGTGGTAAGAAGTTGACATCTATGAATGCTTACTTTCAAAGTACTTTTAAAAAGATTGTATTATCCTGAATCTAGAAGCTAGAATTTGCAACTGTGTGATAATGTACATGTTATAACTTCTGAGATCCCCAAAACAAGGTGTATTATTGACAAGATAAAATTCCTTGAATAGTCTATAGAATTAAAGAAAGAGATCTGGTGACTCTGGTCATACAGATCTAAAATTTATAGTAGAAGAAAGTACATTGACAAGACTATTTTTACTCTCTTTAAAGTACAGGTATATTAGTGCCATAGCATGCTAATGCAAACTATCTCAATAGAAGGGAGAGATGGGGGAAAAATAAAGCATACTCCTTTTCTCTCCTGGGTGTCGTAGAAAACCCCATGATTTGGATCTAAAAAGCTTTTATTTAGGAGAAGCTCAAGTAATCAGCAAATAGAAGGATATACTAGAGGGGAAGATTTGTGCTAGGGTTTAGGTATACTCTGTAGATGAAAAGTATAATGGATATATGAAAGGGAAGCAAGTAATGGTAATGTTGAGTAACTGAAGTCTATTAAACAATTTTGGATAATTATTTTTGGTAGAGACCAATGGTCTAAGAACCTCTATTAAAGAAAAGTTGACCAACACAATTACTTTGAAATCTCATCATATATACATTTCGAGTTGTCATAGTAAAAAAGAGTCCCAGGAAAAACTTGACTGACAGTGGATTTCTATACTTTTATTGGTCAACAAAGGTTGGTTGTTAAGTATTTGTTTGCCAAACCCTGTTATGAACTGTTTAGCTTGTTGTGAAGCCCTGGTTTCATAGTGAGATTGTGAGATGGTAAGACTAGGTACCAAAACCTGTTGAAAGGAAGAAAAAAACCACATTTTCCTCCTCAAAAAGGTTTTTTTTCTTTTTTTAAAATATAAATTTATTCATTTTAATTGGAGGCTAATTACTTTACAATATTGTATTGGTTTTGCCATACATCAACATGAATCCACCATGGGTGTACATGTGCTCCCCATCCTGAACCCCACTCCCACCTCCCTCCCCGTACCATCCCTCTGGGTCATCCCAGTGCACCAGCCCCAAGAATCCAGTATCCTGCATCGAACCTGGACTGGCAATTCATTTCGTATATGATATTATACATGTTTCAATGCCATTCTCCCAAATCATCCCACCCTCTACCTCTCCCACAGAGTCCAAAAGACTGTTTTACACATCTGTGTCTCCTTTGCTGTCTCGCATACAGGGTTATCATTACCATCTTTCTAAATTCCATATATTTGCGTTAGTGTACTGTAGTGGTGTTTTTCTTTCAGGTTTACTTCACTCTGTATAATAGGCTCCAGTTTCATCTACCTCATTAGAACTGATTCAAATGTATTTTTAATGAACTTTAATAGATTCTTCTGGGCTGATCTGAGGACTCCCAGTAGGGTTTAGTACCTAAGAAGATGATCTGTGTTGAAACTCACCCGGAAGAGCTAATGTAACTCTGGCAATGGGTGGTAGCAGAAGAAGCAGGTGCCTCTCTTTTCAGATGCAGCACCAGAAACACTTTCATTAGAGCAATCATTGTTTTAGGAGTTCAGGGGATCAGTGATGCAATCTGTGGTGTTCCTATCCAGTGAGGAATAGTTATGTTGCCTTTGCCAGCTTCATTCTATTGTGAAATTCAGTTGACATTTTTTCCCAGCTATGAGTCCACTGGGCCAGACTTTCTGGCACCTGAGGAAATTCTTTGAGATAACCAATTTCCATCTCTCTTTGCAACTTTAATGAAGCATACTTTTCCTACAAAAACTACATATTTGAAATGAACAACTTTATGGTCTTTGGTATACATATATGTTTACAAAATCCTCACCAGATTGTTTCATCATCAAAAACATTCATCTTAGTAATTAAGCCCTCAAAAGTTTCCTCATTCCTCATCTGTCCCCCTAACCCTACCTCTCAAGTCCTGAGGAAAACACTAGTCTTCTCAGAGACTCCTAAGAAGAGTGGTCCTGTGGATTAAGGGGAAGCTGCAAGATCTAGCTCATAAGTCATGCCATACCACTTGTGTCACATCCTATTTGTCAAGGAAGTCACCGATGTCAACTCAGATTCAGAGGAGGGTAATTAGATTCTGCCTCTCAATGGAAGAAGTAGCAAAAAAATTCTTAGCCACCTATAAATTACTGCAACAGGACTGAAAACCACTACAAGAGGCTAACCTATTGTAGTGTTACCAAAGCACATTGGTACTTCGGTAGAGTCACCAAAGTACAAAGTTTCGATGTGACATCAACTTTGAGTAAACTCTAAAATCCCAAATAGGATGCTCAGGACTGAAAACTTTGAGTCAAAAACTTTGTTAGATACCTGCACCACTGTTTTGGCCTCTCAATAAAAATAATTTCGATGTGACATCAACTTTGAGTAAACTCTAAAATCCCAAATAGGATGCTCAGGACTGAAAACTTTGAGTCAAAAACTTTGTTAGATACCTGCAACGTTGTTTTGGCCTCTCAATAAAAATAATTACCTTTCACTGTCTTCTTAAAACTTCCCAGGAGAAAGTCTTCCAATTTCTATCCACTTCTTATGCAAGCTAGAGAAAGGAAAAACATAATCTTCAAGGTGCATGGAAAACATTCACAGACCCCATTTTAAAGAGATGTGATCATTACAGATACTCTACATTACGTGGTTTCTGCCATCTTTCAGTCTCACAATTTCATATTGCAAACCTGTTTAGGATATTACCAAGAAAGAAGAACTACACTTCAAAACATCCTGAAAAGATGTAGATCATTAGAGAAAGTGTGGTCACGGATTGAATTCTCAGGAAGCAGATATTTATGAAAAAGTCTCGATGTCTATTAACAACAAAGTGCATGTAGTTAACACTACTGTACTGTACACTCAAGCGTGTTAAGGGAGTAAAACTGATGTCATGTGCTTTTTATCACAATTAAAAAAAACAGGAGACAAATTCCAAGATGATTTTGGAGTCTAAGACATACATTAAGGATCAAAACCTAAGAAAAAAGGGGGAAGGAGCAGAATTGGACAGAAGAAAACAGTTGAATTGTTCTGAAAGCCCTACATAGACTTGCTGCTGCTGCTGCTAAGTCGCTTCAGTCGTGTCCTACTCTGTGTGACCCCATAGACGGCAGCCCACTGGGCTCCCCCGTTCCTGGGATTCTCCAGGCAAGAACACTGGAGTGGGTTGCCATTTTCTTCTCCAATGCAGGAAAGTGAAAAGTGAAAGTGAAGTCGCTCAGTCGTGTCCGACTCTTCGCGATCCCATGGACTGCAGCCCACCAGGCTCCTCCGTCCATGGGATTTTCCAAGCAAGAGTACTGGAGTGGGGTGCCATCGCCTTCTCCGACACAGACTTAGCCCAGAGCAAATAATGTCACCCCACCTGGAGCAAAATAATGTCATCCCACCCCAGAGCAAATAATGTCACCCCACCTGGAGATGAGATGACCCACCTTTGTACTCTCATTGAGCCACTGAATGCAGGCTGACCCAGGAAGGCCATGATCTTGGTCAAAGCAGCTCCCTGCCCCCAGACAGCAAAGTTCTTCCATGAAGTGGGGATCGGGTTATGGAACCCCATGTCTACGCCAACAATGGAGATAGGAAATTCAAACAACATAGGGAGAAAGTAGTGTTTCTACTTTTGAGGATGTTGTCTGTGATCCCTGAAGGAAAAATATAGGATGCATAATTCAGTGAAAATTCCAGCACACTGTAAATAGAATTCAAGAGTATTTAGCACTAATTTTAGCTTGAAAAATATGTGCTCCTTAGTTTCACACACACACATACACACACACAAATTATCTTTTAACATGACTGAAAGATCAAAAATAGATCATAGGGGAATAAGTACCAGGCATGTCATTATTTATGCTTTGTAATTTCTATACTGTTGAGTTTGTTCATAATATTATCAGTTTTTTGGTTTTCTTCCAGGATTATTTTCTTTTTATGTTATTTTGTGCATTTATAAATACAGAGTCTCTAATCCAAAATATCCTAATAACATACAATTCGAAGCTTTAAAATGTTCCTAAACGGTGATTTACTTCATGTCATTTTTCACTTTCACATAGAACAGCTTTTTTTTCATATCTTCAGCCAGAATATTTTGAGGTTTCTTAAGACCTCACTTGCTCTCTGCAGGAACTTAGATAAATTATTTATTCCTTCTAAACCTTGGCTGCCTCATCTGTAAAGTGGTGATATGATGGCATTTACTTCATAGTATTCTTGTGAGCATAAAATGATTTACTATGTTAATATATATATGTTTATGGCAGTGGCTGGGACATAAAAACAAGTCAACTTAGTCTAACACTGGTAATCATTCTTTCATTAGTAAAAATCAGCCATTACCACATGCAACCCCTTTGCAAAATATATTTGTTGAAAGGTAACAATTTAGTAACTGAAATAAAATTTCTGACCCTAGGGGCCAGACTCCAGGACTTTTCTAAATCCGTCACAAGGTGGCCCCAAATCCATATCCCTTCAGGGCTCTGTAGTCATAGAAAATGAATCAAACAGTAAGAATTTACTACAGGAAATTTATGGTAATAATAATAATTGAAAGTGTAGGTGGTCTCCTTAATAATCAATTGCCCACTGGTTGGAAGAAGATAGAAAAGCAAGCCTCATATGTTTGAAATGGTCAAGAAGGCTGTTAAATGTGTCTATATATTTTTCTTCAAGGCTAGTCTCAATAAAAGTGGTTAATAAATTATACTTGACATTGAACACTTCAAATAGTGCATGGCCTAGCCTGCTTGGATGAGAAAATCTCTAATCTTTACTTTTTTCCTCTTTTATAAGTTGGTTAGTTAGCAATTATTTATTTTTTGGTTTTTACCAAAAATACTTGCAAAGCCATTTCAGAACCCTTTCCTCTTTATTTTCTTCTACCTGAAACACAGAGAAAAGCTATAAATTATAAACCATGTAAGATCCTGTCAGGAAAACCACAGATTAAAGGTTTTATAAGATCATGACTAATTCATTATTTCTTTCTCTTATTTCCTTAAGATCTTAAGATGGACCCTCAAAGATGCTTTCCAGGCTAGATAATGTAATTCTAGGAGAAATGCTTGGCAATTGATTGCAACTGGTAGATATTTGAATAAATTGTAAAATAATTAATACAGTGACCATTTAAGAACTACTTTGGGCTTCCATGGTGGCTCAGACAGTAAAGCGTCTGCCTGCAATGAGGGAGACCTAGGCTTGATCCCTGGAGAAGGAAATGGCAACCCACTCCAGTATTCTTGCCTGGAAAATTCCATGGATGGAGGAGCCTGGTAGGTTACAGTCCATGGGATCACAAAGAGTCAGACATGACTAAGCAACTTCACTGATTCACTGGTTACTGTGGTATAGAGGTTAAAAATATCCATCACCCTCAAAAGTTATAGATAAGAATCAGAAGTTTGGTATTCTAGTTTAATTCAATAGTGGCATAGCTTGAATAAGTCACTTCAAGATAATCAAACTTTCTTCATAGAGGTTTTTATGAGATTTGAAGTAGGTCACATGTGCTTGTAAAGTGCTGAACATTTTGCCTAGAATATGAAAGAAAAAGTGAAAATGTTTAGTCAGTCAATCATGTCCAACTCTTTGTGATCCCATGAACTATGGCCCACCTGGCTCTTCTGTCCATGGAATTCTCCAGGCAAGAATACTGGAATGGGTTGCCATTTCCTTCTTCAGGAGATCTTCCTGACCCAGGGATTGAAACCGGGTCTCCTGCACTGCAGGCAGATTCTCTACTGTCTGAGCCACCAGGGAAGCCCTGCCTGGAACATGGTTAGGACATAATAGTACTTCTGGTTACCATCACTGCTTTCACTCTTGATACCATGGGATAATGGAAAGAATTAATTTAATCTTCAATGGAAAGATCCAAACACATCGGTATTTCTCAACTGATTCTGAATTCAGCTTCAAAATCCAGCTCTAAATGGTGCACCATCTTCCATGTTTGTTGGTTTGGTTTTGCAGAGCAAGAAGGGGCCAGCAGGGTAGATAGCCCAGTATTGCTAGGGATTGTGCAGCCCAGAATTTAGCAAGGTGGTCTGAGTATACACTTTAGATAAAAATATAGAAAACTATATTTTCTTGAGTGAGCTTATAGACTTTTCAGAATAATCGAGAAAGACTTGATGTGCATGCTCTACTATGTATTTGATTTTTGTCTCAGGAAAATAAGCAGAAATAAGATTAAACTGTTGAACTTACTAATCTACAGAAGTTTTTCCCTTTATCCTGTAAGAAAGTAATTTAGACAGTCTAGTTGTAGTGTAGATAAATAACAATTAATAATTAAATGTGACTCACCATATGCCCAGGATTTCCAACTAAATGTTTTATGTGAGTTGTTAAAATTATATTCTTAATTGCTTTATGGCTAGTGCTTGCAGGCAGTCATCAAGACAAAGACATTAAACAGCATTTGCAATACTATATGGAGGACACATGTTTCATATTCTCTTTATACTTTGGAGAAAGCTGTTCAGTTAAGATATGGTCACTTTCATCAAAAATGTACTTGTACACCTAAAGCATTTCAAGATGAACTCAAATGCAATATTCATACATAATCTTTTGAAACTTACCAAAACTAAAGTGTACCTTCAAAGACCAGTTTTAAAATTGGAACAAAGATTAGCATAAATGGTTATATATGTTGCACACATATACCAAGCATTCTGTTGCATATTTCATCTAATTGAAATGATAATTTTATAAGTATTATTTTGATTTAACGTATAAGGTAACCAAGGGCTTGATATACTAGATTAGTAGTTTCCAAAATGTTGACTATATGCTATTTTATTATGCAACAATTGATAAATAAAAAGAAATATTTACAAAAGATGAAAAATATAAAGCATTAGGAAAAGCATAACAAAAACACTCATGAATGCACACTGTGAGCAGCAAAGCTAGAACCTTGTCACTAATACTAAATCTATGTGCTTCTTCACTGATCTGTCCCTCTGTTTCCCATCAAAGTCAGTTATAATCCTAAACTTTGATTCATTCTTACAACTAGAAGTGTAACTATTTTCTGAAACTAGTCTAGGCATTAATTCATTTATAGATTCTTTTGGTTTGTGTAAAACTGCAGCAATGTTCAGGCAGTAATAAATTTATTGTAAACATGGTAACCATAATTTTCAGATTTTGTCCTTTCTACTTAGGATTCATCTGTTGGTTTTGTGGTTTCAATTTAGTACTTACACACGCTTTCTGGACAATCACTTACTTTACAATGATTTGATCAGAAAACTCAATTTACCATTGTCCTTTAAAACAGCTTTCTTAAAATTGTTCAAATCTGAGGCTGAACAAGAGTAGCATCAAATGCACCTTTTCATGATTTCTTTGACTTGTTTATTATGTTGTCAAAGGGAATGTTGAGAATGAGGTAAACCAAAATAATTATTTTCTGTTATGTGCCAGAACCATCAGATTACAGAAATAGCTCAGCTTTTCCTTTGGTTGCTCTCATAGTGTACCTTCTATTTGCCAGGCATTGGCTACAGGCCTTAGGCATATTATGGCATTTAATATTTCTGTCTGAATTGCTAATAATATTGATAAGATGGACCTTTCTTCCTTCCTCTGATCACATATTTATTAAGAATCTACCAAGTGGTGAAAGCTATACTGAAATCTGGAGATTCAAATATGAAAGGATATGATCCAGGATGGAAGAGACGACACAATACTAAGAGGATATGAATATGTTTATTTTTAAATTCATTTAATAAATCATTTACAAAAACCAATGGAATCTGGAATATAATGGAGTCCTAAAGAAATGTATGCAGGCACTATGGGTGTCTGGAATTCTGGATTGTGACCTTTGGTGATAGGCAGCTGCTGCTTTGAGCAAGTGTCAGCGGAAGGGAGGATGGTGGACACCTCCTCTGTCCCATGTCATCACCAGCAATACTCACACACTGAATTATAAGGGGGTAGTTGCAGAGCACTTTAACGAAGGCTTGACAGCAACCAAAGGGAAAGTATGAGGTAAGCCTGAAATAGCCTCTCAAACTAGATAGTAAGGAGATGTTCAGAAGCTGAGAGGCATATGTTACAGGAATCATTTCTTCATGTACTGTATGATAATTATAAAGGATCAATATTTTAGGATTTGAATCCTAATATTTTTAATATACTGGTAATTAAATATGGAGAGGGGGATGTGTTCAAACATTCATGTGTGTGTTTGAGTACGTAGTAATATAGAGAGTTTTTCTTTTTTACAGCTTTTTAAATTAACCTTTTTCTGTCTTTTTCTAGGCGGGGACCAGACTCTACTGGGAAAACTGGGATGAGCTGATGGGAGGAATTTTGTCATCTTTGTGCTAACCTAGACACATCATTGTGAGTTCATCAAGGAAAATTGCAAAGTCATGATTGTTAAGCAGTTTTTCTTTTTGGTACCATCCCACCTTCATTCCCAAGCTTCTTTGCTTCTCCCTTGTTCTTGCATCTTGGTACCTACAGCTTTATCAATGCTCTCTGGCAAACCAGAGCCTGCTCTCCAGAGCCTCCTGTCTCTCCTTCCAAATAAAAATTACCTCCACTCCTCCCCCATATCCACCCCTTCTTCAGTGTTGCAGATAAAATAGTTATTAATCTGATTATGGTGCTTGATGATAAGATAAATGAACGGGCTGTAGCTTTTATCAATGAACATTAAAGAGAATTTGCAGAACTATAAGCCATCTCTATTACAAAAATGTGCTCAATCATTAAGTCATGTCTGACTTTTGTGACCCCATGGACTGTACCCACCAGGCTCCTCTGTCCATGGGATTCTGCAGGCAAAAATACTGGAGTGGGTTGCCATTTCCTCCTCCAGCGGATCTTCCCACCCACTCCTCCCCCAGCCACCAGGGATGGAACCCATGTCTCCCCTCACTCCACACATACACTCCCATGCTGAAAGTAAAATGAAAGAAAGGAGCTTTTCCATCACATGCAATTCCTTGCTTCCACTCCTCTCCCTTCTGCAACCTATATTTTCATGCACAGAGTTTTAGTGTGGGAGAGGTTTGTGTGTATGTTCTAACAGAGTACTCTTAAATGCCAAGCTCTACTTCCCAGAAGTGTCCTGTAGGTTGATGCATTGTTTTATGCAAAGGAATGAAACCTTGCTATTAGAAGGGAATATGATATTGATTTGACCAGGATGAGGTTTAGAAAATAATGTAAAGAACTAATAACGTTATTCAGTATTTTAAATGTTTTTGTTTCTCTCAGTTATAAATAATCACCCTGCATCAGAATTCAACTACTAAACAGAAGGATGAAACATCACTCTTACTTCTTTTGTAGTCAAAGCATATTTCCAACCACATCAAAATAAAACAACTTACAGAAATACTTTTGATTTTAAACACAGGATGGTGCAGTGGAATTAGCTTAATTCTAGTTTAAGCTTCTGAAAGGCTCCTAGAACTAACTCTGCCACTCTTAGTCTGGCATACAGTTGGGTGGCTCCATTACAGATGGAAAAACTGCCCAGAAAGGGTAGGAGGTTACTCAACATATTAAGTAGAATCATAAAAAAGAACCAAGGGTCTCTGACTCACAGTCCAGTGTTTTCTAAAGGCAGACCATACTTAGATCTTTAGATTCATTGCCAACAAACACAACTAACCATAGGGACTGAGATCAGGCCACTTGGGAAAAGTATACAAGAGCTGTAACCTCTTGAGCAAGCATAAAGCGTATCCCAGAAATATGGTGACTCACTTTGTTTGGCTTCCCAGGTGGCTCAGTGGTAAACAATCTGCCTACCAATGCAGAAGATGCAGGAGAATCCGCCTGCCAATGCAGGAGATACAGGAGACGTGGGTTTGATCCCTGGATCAAGAAGATCCCCTGGAGTAAGAAATGGCAACCCACTCCTGTATTTTTGCCTGGGAAATCCCATGGACAGGGGGGACTGGTGGGCTATAGTCCATGGGTCACAAAAGAGTCAGACACTATTGAGTGACTGAGCACGCACATGCACAAATCTGTTCATTGCAACATAACACTAAGGGGAGGTGAGGGGCAGAGCATCAGGGGTTGCATTATCACCATCCTGCAACCAAACTAGGATGCAGGGTGTTGATGCTTGTGTCCAAAAAGAGAAAACAACATAAGACGAAAGCAATGCAAACCAAGGAACTTTAATGTGGACAACTGGGCTATGGAAAGATAAATAATTTTACAATCTATTGAACTCCCAGAGTGTTTCTTTTCTTTATGTGTTTTTTTTTAACTTTTTATTTAATATTGGACTATAGTCAATTTGCAAAGTTGTGATAGTTTCAAGTGCAGAGAAGAGCAGCTGAACTGTATACGTATTCATTCTGCCCCAAACTCTCTTCCCATCCAGCCTGCCACATAATACTGGGCAGAGTTCCATGTGCTATACAGTAGGTCCTTGTTGGTTATCCATTGTAAGTATAACAGTGTATACATGTGGATGAAAGAGATGTATTTTTGTAGACAAAATAATTAAAAAATTTTTTTCTCTCTCTCTTTTTAAAAGAACTGCCTTAGTTTTTACTTTCCTAAGATCAGAAACTAAACAAGGCTTTGGGTCCTGGTAGTTCATCTGTGGAGAGATTCAGGACACCAGAGAAAAGAAACAGAGAAATGGAACAGGGAAGTGTGTAAAGTCAGTGTAAGCAAGCATTCCTCATTGAGTTGCTGCTGTGGAAAACAGGATCTCTATTTCCCTGGAGTTTCCAGGAAGCAGACAATGTTGGGGGATTAATATTCTCCTTTAGAGGTCTGGAGTCTGGAGTAGATAACCGTCAGTTCTCCTCATCCAGCCAGTGGTTGAGGATGGCTCCCAGGGGCACAGGGGCATTATCCTGCCTTCCTCCCCCTACTCCTCAGCCCCCAGCTCCGGGCCAGCTGTTCTTGCACACTAGTCAGGCACACTCCCACTACCTTAGTGAAAGCTGTGAAAGTGGAATGCAGAAAGATGCCAGCTCTTGATGTGGAAGTTCCCAGTGCAAGGCTGCTGAGATTATTGTCCGGCGCTCTTCCCCACTGCAGTGACCGAAATCAGAGGAACACCGAGGCGTATGTGACCTAGAAAACAATAGAGGTATACGCCTCCCAGCTCTCAACCTAAGATGTTTTCTTCCTTCGGAGGGTAGTTGTAATAATAGGGTTGTAAACAAGATCAGGAGAATGGGACAGAGACTGACTTGATCTCAAAGAAGCATCTAGGAATTTGAACTAAATTATTTTTGATTGGCTATTCTCTATTATTTTGAGTTGCTATTCTCTGTTTTATCAGAACATTAGCAAATTTTCACTATGAATAAGTCAAAGCTCATTATCCTAATTCTCTCTGAACATTTTTTATTTTGAAACTTTCTACTGCCAATAGCCAGATCCAAAGCATTGACTATTAAAATAGTTCTATAGGTCATTAGGGCTTCCCTGATAGCTCAGTTGGTAAAGAATCCATTTACAATGCAGGAAACCTCAGTTCGATTCCTGGGTCAGGAAGATATGCTGGATAAGGGACAGTATTCTTGGGTTTCCCTTATGGCTCAGCTGGTAAAGAATTCACCTGCAATGTGGGAAACCTAGGTTCCATGCCTGGGTTGGGAAGATCCCCTGGAGAAGGGAAAGGCTACCTACTCCAGTATTCTGCCTGGAGAATTCCATGGACTCTGTAGTCCATGGGGTTACAAAGCACTGGACACGACTGAAAGACTTTCACTTACTTACTGACTTTATAGGTCATCATGGTTGCCCAACAGAAAGAACTTCCAGGTGATTCTGCACATTTCATCATCAAATTCAAAATAGGGGCAACTCCTAGAGATGCATTTGAGGAGCATCTACAGGGACTTCAACTGTGGTATAATTTTTTATTTCCTAAAGCAGAACAACTATTTACTAGATTATTTTTACATCATTCTTAACTTCCAAAATATTTTATAATAATTTTAAGCTACTGGGTTGAAAAGAAAGAAAGGATTGTACACTTCTTTATGATTATTTACCTGTCAAGACAGAGAATGTTTTATTAGCTCTACAGCTACTGACACGACTTAGCAGCAGCAGCACCTATAAATGATAATCACTAAAACAATAGAATAGATCATGCAGAGATTTCATGCAAGTTCTTTTATTCATTTACTTAATAGGAAAGAATAATTACATGATTGAGAGGCAATGATGAATATTCTTCCAAAAGAAGTTTTTGCAGAATATATGACCTCTCTTTAAACATCTGCCTGGCTGAGACCCTACACCATAATTTTCTTCACAAAGTAGATGCACATATCTCTCCTTCCAGGGTAGGTCATCAACCTACCTTTGGCTTTCCCTTGGTATTTTCCTTTTTCCTTCTTATTTACTAATCAGTTCAATTCAGTTGCTCAGTCATGTCTGACACTTTGTGACCCCACGGACTGCAGCCCATCAGGCTTCCCTGTCCATCACTATTTACTAATAGTCAAAGCTTTTTTTTCTTTTTAATATATGTTAAAATTTATTTTATTTTTGGCTGTGCTGGGTCTTCAGTGGTGTGTGGGCTTTGCTCTGGTTGCAGTGAGCAGGGGTTCCTCTTGGTTGCAGTGCATTGGCTCTTCAATGGATGGCTTCTCTTGTTTCCGAGCACCGGCTGTAGGTGCCTGGGCTTCAGTAGTTGTGGCACACAGACCCAATGGCTCTGCAGCATGTGGAATCCTCCCAGACCAAGGATCTAACCTGTGTCCCCTCCATTGGCAGGTGGGTTCTTATCCACTGTACCACCAGGGCATTCTGAACTTGTATTTTTAGATTGCCAGGAGATGGGTGCTTATATTCAATATGATATTGTCTTTGTTAATATACTCATAACCTTACCAGTCAACTTGACTTGCCTCCAGTTATGTCCTATAAATCATAATCTTTTGCTCATATGTTCAGCACTGTCTAATTTCTGAGCATTCACTAATTCACTAATCTCTGAGAATTCACTTTAGAAGGTGGAACTGATGCTCTAGAATTTGCAGTACTACTGCCTACATAGCTTCTTTTGAAATTTTCAGGAGGGTGATGCATTAATTTTGAAGCATTCTAACATGACATAGATATTTTATATCATAGATATAAATAGATATATAAATAAATATCATAGATATTTTGTAACCTCTCACTCAGTGTCCTCAACATTTCTATTATAGTGTTGGATCAATATTTGACTAACATTTACTTCAAAGTTATGTGAGACTCTTGAAACAACTCTGCAGGGAGAAAAAGATAAAAACATTAACAGGGCCCGCAAATAGCAATCAATATTGCTCTTTTAAAAAAATTGCATGCTTATTTCCAAGGAGATGGCAACCATTAGTATAGGTAGTTGCATCTTTAAATAAGTATCATCTTGTATTACTGGTGAGTAAAATTTAAAAGGAAATTATGGGCTTTTCAAACTTCTCCATGTCCCTATTGGAATATAAAAGCATATTCCTGAACAACCATAGGATTTCCATAAGCTGATGAAAAGATTACTCAGGAGGTGAAATACTCTAGACCACAAACCACTTACATATGACTGCGTTAAAATTATGTAAATGTCCTATTTTAAAAGCACTCATATCATCAAGAAAATAAATTTATTGTGCAAAAGTCATTTAATCCCTGACTCTTCCCTGAAATGTCTGCAGGCAATTCATTGAATTCAATTTCATGAAATACTGTTCTGAAGGAGATTTGTAGATTTCAAACAGATTTATTATAACGACTGTAAACATTCTTTTGGATTCATTTTCTTTGCTGTCCTCATGCAGAAAAGAATTCTATATCAATATAAGGACTTTTTGCTAGTGTGCATTCCACTGATTGCTTGCAGTTCTTTGATGAGCAAATCCCAGTGTATCTGACTCCAGCCATGTTTGTGGCCACTTAACCAGACTCTGTAGATTGCAACCTGGTCCCTGGTTATTTCTATGGTCTAAAGACTGGTCCAACCAACCACACTTGGTTCCATTAATTATGTGGACACAGGCCTTGAGCAAAGAGTATTACCAGATGAAATGAGTGGACTATATGGTGGTTGACTTGGTGGGCCCAGCAGAAGGTGATGAAAACACTGAATTGGCAACAGATCTCCAAAAGCAGCAGTATACAGCACTCCACCCTGGATAACATCTCTATTGAGCTATTACTCAATACAAACTGGTGAATGATCTTGACAATTACCATAAAACTCTGATCTTTAAATGTGCAAATATGTATTGTGAATGACAAAGATGCAATTAGTCCATTCTTTTGTGAAAGTGAAAGTTGTTCAGTTGTGTCTGACTCTTTGCAACTGTATAGTCCATGGAATTCTCTAAGCCAGAATACTGGAGTGGGTAGCCTTTCCTTTCTCCAGGGTTTCTTCCCAACCCAGGGATGGAACCCAGGTCTCCCACATTGCAGGTGGATTCTTTACTAGCTGAGCCAGGAGTGAAGCCCAAGAATACTGGAGTGGGTAGCCTTTCCCGTCTCCAGCGTATCTTCCTGACCCTGGCTTATAGAAATCCTACCAGGGTCTCCTGCATTGCAGGAGGATTCTTTACCAACTGAGCTATCAGGGAAGCCCATTCATTCCTTTGGAGCTCCTAAAATCTTAAATGAAATTAATTTCTGTGCTGAACACAGTACTTAGTGCTTAGTTCCCAATCTCAGAGGCAAATAGCTTAACCTTAGAATACTATAAACCAGGAAAAACCTGGGAATACAAAGATCTACTTTTTGTCATTGAAGAGTTCATAAGCTAGAGCAAGATAGATATTTTATAATATAGATATTAATAGAGTTGCAAGGAGCTTCAGAGTGCATATCATGCTCACTATCTAAAAACAGAGAAAAGTTAATATTATATAAATTAATATTGGGTAAATTGATAATATTATCCAACTCTAAAGGCTGTTATGAGGACTAACTGCAGACTGATAGGAAGACTGTTCAAAATAATTCTTGGTACATGTTATATGCTAGCAATTATTTTCACTTGTTATCATTATGGAAATTCCACACTTCCTTGTGTTTAGTCCCTGTATGGTAGCAGCTATCATTCAATGGATGCCTACTACATACCATATATCTTATTCCAAATAATAATTGTTAATCCTTTTAATAACTCTCTGAAGTATCTGTCATAGATCCTGATTTTTAAATGGAAAATTCAACATTCTGAAATTAAATAATTTTCCCAATTTTAGCTGCAGTAAATCTGGATTGAAAATTCAGCCTCTACTTTTCTACTAAACTACACAGTCCCGTGGATAGAGATCACTAATGGAGAATTGGGATTAAACTGCTTAGTTCTCCGGCAGTTCTGTTCTCTGAGGGATTGGCTTTCTTTAAACGTTATTTATTTACTGTATTTGTTTTTGGCCATGCTGGGTCTTTGTTGCTGCATGTCAGCTTTCTCTAGTTGCATTGAGCAGGGGCAGTCCTCTGTTGTGGAGCGCCGGCTTCTCATTGCTGTGGTTTCTCTCGCTATGGAGCATAGGGAAGCTCCGGGTGTACGGGCTTCAGTAACTGCAGCACGCAGGCTCGGCACTTGCAGCTTGTGGGCTGAGTTACTCTGCAGCACGTGGGATATCCCTGGACTAGGGATCAAAACCATGTCCACTGCACTGGTAGATGGATTCTTAACCACTGAACCACTGGGAAGTCTGGGATTATCTCTTTCAATCCACCCTTTGTTCCTTTTTGAAGCAAAGACAGACACTTGAGATAGTGAACTATTATAACGTATAGGGAACGGCAAATATATACAAACTAAACTCAGTACATTTTTCTAGCACTTCCTCTCTTTTTACAGGTGGCCTGTAAAGAAGATGGAGTCTGTAATCCTCCATGAGTGGGAAAAAAAGCATTTGAACATTACACTTCCACATCCAATGGTTTGTAGGAAAATCTATATTTCTAGGTATATCATGTCATGTTCATAAGACAGGATTAATAATCTCAGTTCATCCCAAAGCACTGAGCAATCAGGAGAGAACTGGATAAACATGATCCATGAGGAATAGAGCTGAATGAAGCCATAGGGAAGAGGCATGCTTTGCTTAGGCAGGACTTGCACTGATGATCTGACCAGCCTACTCTTTGTCTGTTTCCGTGCTATGTCCTTCTCAAAGTAAACTAAGTAAGCAAAATAAGCTGTGATTAAACTGGGTTTTTAACAATACTCAGCTGTCTTTTAGAATGGGCAGCTGTGTTTATTTTCAAGTTTTAAAACTTAGATATGTATGTGTGTGCGTGTGCATGTGCACATTTTCCTTTTTTTAAAGGTAATAAATGGTTAAAATTTATTAAAATGGTAACTGTGTGTCAGGACTGTCTATTGCTTTACATTATTTCATTTAATCTTTGCAACAGTTCTATTAGTTAAGTATTATTATTCCATTTTCACAGATGAGGAAACTGAGACCCAAAATAACAAGGCCTGGTAGGGTATATGAGATCATAAAGCTAGTAAAAATTACAAGCTAGACAGCCAAATGCAGACCTGGAGTTTTTGTGTGTGATGTTAGACCACTTTCTGTGTTCCTCAGAATATTTGAAAAATAATTGAGAAATAAATGTCACATAATTGCATTGCTAAGATATATGCCAAAGCCTTTGACTGTGTGGATCACAATAAACTGTAGAAAATTCTGAAAGAGATGGGAATACCAGCCACCTAACCTGCCTCTTGAGAAACCTGTATGCAGGTCAGGAAGCAACAGTTAGAAGTGGACATGGAACAACAGACTGGTTCCAAATAGGAAAAGGAGTCCATCAAGGCTGTATATTGTCACCCTGCTTATTTAACTTCTATGCGGAGTACATCATGAGAAACGCTGGGCTGGAGGAAGCACAAGCTGGAATCAAGATTGTTGGGAGAAATATCAATAACCTCAGATATGCAGAAGACACCGCCCTTATGGCAGAAAATGAAGAGGAACTAAAAAGCCTCTTGATGAAAGTGAAAGAGGAGAGTGAAAAAGTTGGCTTAAAACTCAACATTCAGAAAACTAAGATCATGGCATCTGGTCCCATCACTTCATAGCAAATAGATGGGGAAACAGTGGAAATAGCGGCTGACTTTATTTTTCTGGGCTCCAAAATCACTGCAGGTCATGATTGCAGCCATGAAACTAAAAGACACTTACTCCTTGGAAGGAAAGTTATGACCAACCTGCTGCTGCTGCTAAGTCGCTTCAGTCGTGTCCAACTCTGTGCGATCCCATAGATGGCAGCCCATCAGGCTCCCCCATCCCTGGGATTCTCCAGGCAAGAACACTGGAGTGGGTTGCCATTTCCTTCTCCAATGCATGAAAGTGAAAAGTGAAAGTGAAGTCACTCAGTCGTGTCCGACTCTTTGCGACCCCGTGGACTGCAGCCTACCAGGCTCCTCCGTCTATGGGATTTTCCAGGCAAGAATACTGGAATGGGGTGCCATCGCCTTCTCCAATGACCAACCTAGACAGCATATTAAAAAGCAGAGACGTTACTTTGCCAACAAAGGTCCATCTAGTCAAGGCTATGGCTTTTCCAGTAGTCATGTATGGATGTGAGAGTTGAACTATAAAGAGCGCCGAAGCATTGATGCTTTTGAACTGTGGTGTTGGAGAAGACTCTTGAGAGTCCCTTGGACTGCAAGGAGATCCAACCAGTCCATCCTAAAGGAGATCAGTCCTGGGTGTTCATTGGAAGGACTGATGTTGAAGCTGAAACTCCAATACTTTGGCTACCTGATGTGAAGAGCTGACTCATTTGAAAAGACCCTGATGGTGGGAAAAATTGAGGGCAGGAGAAGGGGACGACAGAGGATGAGATGGTTGGATGGCATCACTGACTCGATGGACATGGGTTTGGGTGGACTCCAGGAGTTGGTGATGGACAGGGAGGCCTGGCGTGCTGTGATCACAAGCAGTTGGACATGACTGAGTGACTGAACTGAATTGAAGAGATAGTCAGTCTGTATTTTGAAGCTTTTGTGTACATAGCGAATACTTTGCCAATTCAAAGTTTTCACATTTTTCACTTGATGCATCATAATGCACAATTTAAGCTATTTTAAATTGTTTGAACATGATGTTTTCTTCATTTACCATGAAGAAAATCATTTATTTTACAACTTCCATGTTTTTAAGAATTTATGGTACCTTCATTTTTCTCGTAAAAATCTTACATTGATATCTCTGTGTTTAAAGTTTCTAATGCAGTTATGTAAGATTAAATTTTAGGATATATTTTTGGAAGTCTAATTCCTATCCCAAAGACATGATTTTGTTTTAATGCTCCAGATTTTTTTTAATAAAAAATAATTTAAAACTTCCCATGAGACTTTGTCTGTTCTTTTTGTTGACCCCTTATTTGCCCTTTTGCAATGGCTTTACCTCCCAAAGAATTTCAAATGTCTAATCATTTAGAGTTAGAAGACAAGTTCATTTCAAAATAAAGGCCACTGTTTAGCTGATATTAATTTAACAAGTTAGTGTTTGCAATTCTTGAAATGTATTTTCTCCCAAGTAATTTTACTCATTAAATGCAGGCTTTGTTTTCTTGAGTACTTCTGGATCAAGCGCTGACTATGCTGCCACTTACCCCAGTAAGTCTGGCTTTCCAGTCTCTCTCTTCCAAGCTTTCACATTCTGACTGTCTCACAATATTACTCAACCGTGACTTCTATCTTGGTTCAAGCTAGATCTACTGCTTTCTTAGCTTTTCTGGTGGCTGAAGGCTTGCTTTCAGTGGAACAGAGGTCTGGACAAATAGGCTTTGCATTTGAGGGTGTCTGCTTGTCCTCCCAAGTCCTCTGACTTCCCCTGCGGGTTGGGCTGTGTGGTCAGACTTTTACTTGGAGTTGTTCTGTAACATATCATGTCTAGGCAGGTGGGAAAGGAAAAATCTTCCAACCCACAAAATGTCTCATAAGCATGACCAGAGCATAATTCAAAAGCCTGGAGATAAGTAGAACTATTATTATTCTCAATACCATAATTCAGCACTTAACAAATTCACCATGAAGAGATAAGCTCCACAAAGAATCCGCAATTGCAGGCGGATTCTTTACCATCTAAGCCACCAGGGAAGCCCTTTCAATTGCACACTTAGTGCTAAATCCACATTGCCAACAAAAGATAGAATAACACAAGTTAACTGGCAAATAAGTCTAAACCTTTTAATAAAAGGACCGGGAAAAGCTCAAAAAGTTGCAAAGATGATGGCCATGGGAGCTTGCAGAAGATCATTAGAGACTAACCGTACTGTCCATGACAGCTTCCTGTTTAGATATTGGTATCAGCCTTATAGAAATAGAGATCAGAAGGAGTAGAATCCTGTGAAACAAGCTCAGGACTAGGAGATAAGAATTAGAAAACCTGGGGTCTAATCCTAGCCTTGACTATTACTTTATTTATTTGAACAAATTATTTAACTTTTGTTTCTCAATAACAAGTGCTAACTATGAGAGAAATTACAATAACAAGTACTAACTATAAGAAAAATGACAAAGCAATCCTTTCAAGTAAAATTCTTGATCTGAAGAAGATGTAGGAATAGAAGTCACTGTTCAGCTTTCAGTTCATATCATCTTTTAAATGTGTGTACATGTTTTAATGTCAATATTGACAAAGCTTTATGAAAAAATGGAAACGGTTGCCACATTCCAGTATTTAACAGTTTAAATCATTCTAAAATGTTGGCCAACTGGCGGAGGCGTTAACAGAGATCAAAGCCTCATGAAGGTATTAACTGAGCTTCACATGTCTTCAATTATTCATTTCCCAAAAGAAGGAACATACAGACTCATTTTATTAAACAGATGTTGACAAATTTTTGGAACCATAGAAAAGGAAATAGACAATCTTTTTCAAAACGCTTTTAGACATTTATCTGTAATTCTTGGTGAAAATTCTTAGCACAAAAAGTATCCTGGCTGAGGCATGGGAGGTCAGGGAACATAGTAGAGAGGTAATGGAATAATCTAGGGATAGACAGCCAAGAGCTTGGAAGACTTACAAATTCACTGAAGCAAATATGGCTTGAGTGTCTCTGACCAAAATCTTGATCTTAGATAGGAAAACTAGAAAATAAAATGGAATACAGTGTGGAATGCATATTCATTTAAAGCCAAACAGTCTAAGTAAAATATAAACCCCATTTTGTAATGGGTATATAGCAAAAAGTTCCTCCGAAACTAATGCATTATACAACTTAGCAGAGAAGCATGTTATTATTATTTTTTGTTTTGTTTTTTGGCCACATGGTGCAGCCATGGCCCACATGGTATCCTAGTTCCCCAACCAGGGTTTGAACCATGCCCCCTGAAGTGGAAATGCAGAGTCTTAACCGATAGACCTTCAGGAAAGTCTCAGAAGTCTGTTATTATTGATAAAGGGGATCCTTTCATTTCTAGCACAATTATTTATTCTAAAGTGAGAGAGAAAAATAGACCTATATTAGTATATCTCCAAGGATCTCATCAATCAGTACTTGGAAAACTATGCTGAAAAGGAAATCGACATCTTTTTGCTTGACAGAAAAATAAGATAGTAAAATGCTAGGCTGGAGGCCCATATTTATATTTTCTGTCATCAGTTTGCAATTTACAAGTGGGTTATATTCTAAAATTTTGCATCCAAGTTGGGTTGTTAGTATTTGACATGTTTTCTGTCTAGAAATAACGTGCTGAATGCTGGATTGCTTCACAGAATAATCCCTTTTCTGACACAGCATCAACACACACGCACATGCATATACACATAAATCCATAACCTTTCTAATCCCAAATATGAGGCAGTATGATATAGCACAGATTTTAGTGATGGAACACAATAACACCCACCAGTAATCACTTGGGGGTAAATTAGTGGCCTTAAGAAATATGTTTAATTTCTGTCAATTTTATTTTACTCATTTTGAAAATGGAAATCATAAACTTCCTCATAGAGTGGTTAGTTGTCAGCCTTAAGTAAGGCAAGGTAAGCAAAAGTTCTTTTTACATTGCATTATCCTCCAAAATGTTAATTATTAATGTTCTCTAGTACTCTATAGTTTAGCTCCTCTTTGGATTTAATCACCCTTGGTAAACAAAGCTGATAACTAAGCACTATTTATAATGTCTCCATAGAGAAAAGTGCATTGTGTGCCTAGAAGGGGCCACAGCAGGTTATGAAGTATGGTGTCCCCAGCTGTGGTGCTGCCAGTCAGCCATCTGGCCTGTAGAAATATTTTTTCACTGTATCCTTTCCTTTTCTTGGCTCTAATGATCGCTGTTTCCCAGAAAGCAATGTATATCTATTCTCATCCCTCTGGTGGGCCCATGTCCTGTGTTTACCATATTCTTCTTTTTTTTTTTTTCCAAAATTGCCTTGGCTCTAGCTGTTCCATGCATCTGAGATTTATTTCTATAGATGGGAAAACAGTGGAAACAGTGTCAGACTTTATTTTTGGGGGCGTCAAAATCACTGCAGATGGTGATTGCAGCCATGAAATTAAAAGATGCTTACTCCTTGGAAGAAAAGTTATGACCAACCTAGATAGCATATTGAAAAGCAGAGACATTACTTTGCCAACAAAGGTCCGTCTAGTCAAGGCTATGGTTTTTCCAGTGGTCATGTATGGATGTGAGAGTTGGACTGTGAAGAAAGCTGAGTGCAGAAGAATTGATGCTTTTGAACTGTGGTGTTGGAGAAGACTCCTGAGAGTCCTTTGGACTGCAAGGAGATTCAACCAGTCCATTCTGAAGGAGATCAGCCCTGGGTGTTCTTTGGAGGGAATGATGCTAAAGCTGAAGCTCTAGTACTTTGGCCACCTCATGTGAATAGTTGACTCATTGGAAAAGACTCTGATGCTGGGAGGGATTGGGGGCAGGAGGAGAAGGGGACGACAGAGGATGAAATGGCTGGATGGCATCACTGACTCAATGGACATGAGTTTGGGTGAACTCCGGGAGTTGGTGATGGACAGGGAGGCCTGGGGTGCTGCAATTCATGGGGTCGCAGAGAGTCGGACATGACTGAGCGACTGAACTGAACTGAAACTGTTAGAAGGCACGACCCATATTTTGCACCTGTACACTCAGGGTACCTAGCACAACTTTAGGAACAAAACTAGCACTTGACCAATGCCAAGTAGAGACCAGGAGGGCACCTTCTAGGTAAAGTTAATGCTATCATAGAGCAAGAAGGTGAAAACAGCCCTGTTGTCTCCAAGAAGTGTTGGGTTGGCCAAAAGTTTGGGTTTTTCTGTAAGATGGTATGGAAAAACCCAAATGAAAAATTTGGCCAACCCAATATTATACAGATTGAAGGAAAGGCAATAAATCCAAACCACATGGCAGAGTGGTAGTGATGCATAAAAGATTTATGAGCCATGGCCAAGCCTGAAGATATTTGAGAAGCAAATCACTTAGTAAAAATGCTTAGTAAGAGTATTTACTCTAGAAACAGAGAAGTTCCTGAGATCCAGAAGTTTAGAAAGATAATTTTTTAATGGGAAAAAAAAAAAAGAATTTATTTGGAAGTCATTTTCAGGGGAATCAATTTAGGTTCATTCTATACTGACTAAATCTAAGAAATTATATCATTCAGGCTATAAAGTAGGTATCTAACTCTGACTTGTCATCTGTACCACCTACAACAGATAGATAATTACCTCTCCTTTACATATTTTGAGCTGTGTTGACTTAACTAAAAGCTTAAATCATAAATACAATAGTTAATATTTTAAACACATGCTGCTTTGAGCCAAGACTATTTCACCTGCTTTGTATGGATTATGATATTTTATCATTGCACGAATGTAATGATTTAGGCACCACTGAGGAAACTGTTGCACGTTTGATCCCTGGGTTGGGAAGATCTCCTGGAAAAGAAAATGGCCACCCACTCCAGTATTCTTGCCTGGAGAATCCCATGGACAGAGGAGCCTGGTGGGTTACAGTCCATGGGGGCACAAGGAGTCGGACACAACTGAAGTGACTTAGCACTGCATGAGGAAACTGCAGCTGAGAAATTTTAAATATCTTGCCAAGGCTGAACAAGTGGTGAAACCAGGGTTGAACTCAATAATCCATATTTCCAAACCACCTTTCTCATCCACTATGACATAACACCATCCAAATATGAAGAACCCTTACTTACTTAGGTGTGCTTATTCTGTGTTTTGATGGGGAAAAAAAATCTCACCTCCCTCTATGTTAATGCATATGTTGTCCTCTGCTCCAGATGCATTACAGTCATCCTTTATATTGGATTGGCTTGTAAGTTTGTTCAGAGTTTTCCATAACATGTAACTGAAAAACGCAAACGAACTTTTTGGCCAACCTAATACGTTTAACTCCCAAATGCCCTGTCTGCTGGTCTTTCCTTCTTGCCTCATTTCCCACACTTTATCCAGTTGAAAACATTGCACAAGGGCTCATCTGCCCATTGGTGGTCTGTGGCTAGTCTGGGTTATGTGTTAGCGGGAGACAGAGAGCAAGCGGTCTGGCAAGTAAAGGAGTTGGTTTAGTTTCATTCTAGTCCTGTCCTTTTCTAAAACCCTTAAGTCATGATCCAAAACAGTGCCTAATCCTCTGCCTGGCTTCTCACCAAGACTGTCTTCGAGACTAGGCGTACCGAGGCTGAGGTCAGGGTGTGTGACTTTTCATCTTTCACAGCAGATGTAAGGAGGAGCTCGTAACTGAGGGGGAAGCAACTTCTACTGTGTGTTCACTTTGCACCAGTCTAGCTACTCTATATAAACTGTTTCCTGTGACCTTTACAACAGCCTTTGGGAGTGGGAAGTACTCTAATTATCTCAGAGGGAAACGAGGTGGTCCTAGTTCTAGAAAAATGTCCGCATTTACAGCACCGTTTAAATACTTATTTATCAGCTGCACTGGGTCTTCATTGAGGCACACAGGCTTTTTCTACTTTTGGCGCATGGGAGCTTCTCTCTAGTTGCAGCAGGTGGGCTTCTTGTTATAGCGTGCAGGCTTCCCTTGTTGCAGAGCACGATCTCTTTAGTCATGGTGTGTGTGGGTTTAGTTGTTTCCTGGCATGTGGGATCTTAATTCCCCAACCAGGGATCAAATCCAGATCCCCTGCGTTGGAAATCAGATCCTCAGCCACTGGACCACCAGGGAAGTCCCTCACACCACTTTAAATGGCAGAACAAGAATCAAGCTTACTTGATTCCCAAGCCTGTCCTCTTTTTCGCTATGTCAGTTACATCCCCAGGGCTGGGAGTTATCCAAGGGTAAAGAGTTATGGGATTACCAGCTCCCTGCATGAGTGAAGTGAAGTGAAGTTGCTCAGTTGTGTCCGACTCTTTGCGACCCCATGGACACTAGCCTACCAGGTTCCGTCATCCATGGGATTTTCCAGGCAAGAATACTGGAGTGGACTGCTATTTCCTTCTCCAGGGGATCTTCCTGACCCAGGGATCAAACCTGGGTCTCCTGCATTGCAGACAGACGCTTTACTGTCTGAGCCACAAGGGAAGAGTACCTTTTAATAATAAAACCTACCCTTTTGTGAGCAATTGCTAAGTACCAGGCTCTTTGCTGAGAGCTTTGCATGTGTCTGCTTAATTTAATACCTCACAACTCTATGAAATAGATACTGTCATGCTTATTAAGTATCAGGCACTGTTCTAAAATCTTGATAGGAATTACTTCATTTAATCTTCATGACAACCCTGTAAAGTAGCCATCATTATCCTGTTTTACAGAAGAGGAAAATAAGGCACCGAGTGAGTGAATCACTTGCTCAGTATCACACAACGATGAAAGGGTAGGATGCACTGTGGAGACCACACTTCTGTGCTCACTGAGCTCAGCTGCCTCTTACCATTTGTGTTGTCACCAGAGCCCTCTTCCTAAAATGTGGATCCAGTTGTGTCTATCCTCCTCCTAAAGATCTGCAATCATTTCCCATTATTTTGAGATAAATTTCAAAAATATTTGCTCAGGCTCCTAAAGATCTGCAATCATTTCCCATTATTTTGAAATAAATTTCAAAAATATTTGCTCAGGCTCCTAAAGATCTGCAATCATTTCCCATTATTTTGAAATAAATTTCAAAAATATTTGCTCAGGCTCCTAAAGATCTGCAATCATTTCCCATTATTTTGAAATAAATTTCAAAAATATTTGCTCAGGCTCCTAAAACTTTGACTTGCTATATTCTATTCTATTTCTCCTTCTTTTGATTAGCTGTTCCATCTACTCTAGACTAACTGCCACTCCTAAACTAGCCAGCCATACTCAGAAATTTGTGATTTTTTTTTTCCCCACAGACTGGAAGACTCTTCTTCAGGTTGCAGAATCCAAATCAATATTCAAGCTTCCCATAATGCCTTCCTTGTTTCTTTTCACAGAGCAACCCCCTCCTTCTGCACTTATGTATACCTACATAATATCATGTCTTTGACCCTGCTCTGCATTATATTGTAATGTTTGTTCCTCTCCCATTCTTATGAGATCCTGTATCTCTTGAGGTCATGGACTGTGTCTTATTCACATCCCAGTGTCTAGCATTTATATAGATTGTTGACATTCATGAACATTCTTGAATGAACAAGTGTATGAGCAAGTGAATGAAGGTCTGAATATATTTTTAACTTTGAGAGAAAAAAAGAAGTTCTAAGTGTTATTGAAGTAAAATTCAGAGTAAGTAAACAAAAATTACTTCTGTATTGTGTGTGTGTTACTGATAAGAGTGCAGCAATATTTTATCTTTTTGATAAAATTGGCACATCAGAAGTATTCACTTGTTCAACAAGATTTTGATGCAAAGGAGTTTTTCCTTAGTTGGAGAGATGAATAAAGGGGGCCCTATGATATTAGAGGACTTCCCTGGTGGCTCAGATGGTAAAATGTCTGCCTACAATGCGGGAGATCTGGATTCAATCCCTGGGTTGGGAAGCTCTCCTGGAGAAGGAAATGGCAACCCACTCCAGTATTCTTGCCTGGAAAATCCCATGGACGGTGGAACCTGGTAGGCTACAGTCCATGGGGTCCCAAAGAGTCAGATACGACTGAGAAACTTTACTTTTTATGATATTAGATGAAGACAGAGAGCACTGTTTTCTCAAACAGTTTTGAACATAACTCAAGGAACTGATATTACATCTTAACTCCATGAATTTTTGTTGTTGTTATAATACTTCCTATCTGTATTACTGGGCTTCCCTGGTGGCTCAGATGGTAAAGAATCCCCCTGTGATGCAGGAGACGTGGGTTTGGTCCCTGGGTTGGAACGATTCCCTGGAGGAGGAAATGTCAACCCACTCCGGTATTTCCTGGAGAATTCCCATCGACAGAGGAGCCTGGTGGGCTACAGTCCATGTGGTCACAAAGAGTCTGACACGACTGAGCAACTAAGCACAACACACAGCTGTAATAACGGTGCAGAATTTCTCCTTGGGGGCCAAGCAAATTCTCTTTCTGACCATGTTTTAAACCACAGTCCTTGCACTCTTGGAATTTACCCTGAAATTTCCTGGCTCCTTGCCTTTGCTTTTGTTCTGTACAAATGCCCGTCTTCCTTCCCATGACTCCACCTGTCACCTCGCACCCAAATTCTTTGCCACAGAGGTCCATCTAAAATGTCCCATTCGCCACAAACTCCTGAGGAAAAGCAATGTCCTCATTCTCTGCTACCAATGCATGGTGTTTATTTGTGTTTATAATAGCATTAATCACGTTTGCTTATTTCTGTCTCTCCTGAAAGAAAATGAAAGTCTCTCAATAGTGCCTGACTCCTTTCAACTTCATGGACTGTGGCCCGCCAGGCTCTTCTGCCCATGGAATTCTCCAGGTAAAATACTAGAGTGGGTAGCCATTCCCTTGTCCAGGGGATCTTCCCAACCCAGATCAAACCTGGGTCTCCTTCATTGCGGAAGAAATTTTTTACTGCCTGAGCCACCAAGAAAGTCATGGTCTGTGCCTCCTAGTGGATTATAAATTGATTGCAGAAGAGGATTCTGGCACTTAGCCTCATGTTCACACCACTTTCCCTAATCCACCCTAGTCTCCACTTGGTTCCTTTAGTGTGCCAAGCTCTTTCCCATATTACAGCTTTGGGTTTCCTCTGACTGTGTGGTAGACATAAATTGTAGAAACCACAATCAATTTTCCCTTTTACTCAGAATATGACTGTCTTGTGAGAGACAAATTTCCTAGTTGCCCTTTCATCTAGCTGTAGCCTTATAACAAGCCATCTGACATAAGTAGCATATGAGTGCAAGGGATTATCTCATTTAACTCTCTCAACAACATATAGACAAGGCAGTAATATTATCATTATATGACTTCACAAGGAAGAAATAGGCTTAGAAAGTTTCAGAAACTCGGTCAATTAAAAATGTATACTTCTAAGGATGCCCTTGTATGCTCGTATATCTTTTGTGAGTTTGGTTTGGAAGAATCAGGTGCACAAAATCCACACTGCTCTAGAATTTCTCTAACTGGGATCCAGGTCCTAGTGAATGACAATGATCGCACTGAAGCAGGTTAGTTCAGTAATAGCCTATCTGAACATCCAGATGACCTTTCCTTTAAGTGCAATATTCAGGTCATTTGTTTAAAGTTCTCCCTATATATCCATCTCCCTTCCCTTCCTGCTGGCTGGAAATGATAATGGGGAGCAACTCTGAACATCACAATGAGAAGACAGAGTTGCCTTTCTAGCCTGGATCCCCAGGTTACTTTACAGAGCAGAGCCTGACCACCCATCCTGTACTAAAATGTGACAGAGAAATGAGCTTCTGTCTTGTTTAGTCATTGAATTTAAGCCTATTTATTAACCATTATCCTGAACTGACACGCCTTGAAACATCTTTCAACCAGTAAATCCTACTGGTATTTCAGATGTCAGTTTAAATATAGTTTACATCAAGAGGTCTTTCTGGGCCTCTCCATCTAAACGGTTTTCTCTATTGATGACTCAGTTATTCTCTTAGAAAGTTTAGCACCAGCTAGAACTCCTCTTTATTTATGTAATTGTTCGTCCCTCTCCCTTACTAGATGTAAACTCCATGATGCTGACACTCTGTCCAGCACATCACTGGCTCTCTAATATGGCTATTAGCTGTATTTACATAGCACATCTTCTATGTGCTATGTAAATACAGCTAATAGCCATAATTTGGGCAACAACTGCCACTGTTGAATATTTACAGTTTTTAGGAGTTGTATGAAGTGTTTTATGTACATTAGCTCATTTAATTCTCTTAATTAATATTATCATTACCCTATGTTCCTTGGGAAAAAGTAGGCTTAGAGAGATTTAGTAACTCATACAGTCACATAATTCAAAGCTTATATTATCAAGCTAATTCTGTGATTAGTAAGAGCCAGGTGCACAATATCCAGGCAGTTCTACTAATTGAGAAATCCAGGATTTCTGCTCATTGAGATCCAGATGCTAGTGAATGATGACCACACCAAAGCAGGCCAGTTTAACAATAACATGTCTGAACACTCAGCTAACCTTGTGTAACCAAGCATGGACATTCCTGTGTCTGTGCAACTGCAACACAAACAAAGCCCCAAACATTGTTTATAATTTAAAAACTATCATCTGAAGCCTATATAGTTAATTCAAGATGAAGCACGAATAAACATTATTTTGAAGTCTGCGTAACTCAAAGGGGCAACTACAAGCTTTAGAACATTTTTTTTATTTTTTAGAGTCAAAGATTTGAGTTGGAATTTATTCACATTTCAGAGGTACACGGGAGAATTCTGTCATTGCATGTTTGTTGTTAAATATTCCTTTATATACCAGATAAACCAAGCCAAGAGTTTGATAGTTAGCAGAAGGAAAAACTGTAAAAATACTTGTATAAAAGACTGGTAAGTAAGTAAGTAAGTGTTAGTCATTTCAGTCACATCTGACTCTTTGCGACCCCCTGGACCATAGCACACCAGGCTCCTTTGTCCATGGGATTCTCCAAGCAAGAATCCTGGAATAGGTTGCCATTTCTTTCTCCAGGGGATCCTCTCAACCAGAGATCAAACCTGGGTCACTGCACCGCAGGTTCTTTACATCTGAGGCACCAGGGAAGCTAAGAAAGTATTAAATCAGGAGTCAGGGAACTGATGGTCTATGTCTGCACTGCCCAATATGATAGCCATCACTCACAGAGGCAATTTACATTTAAATTTAAACTCAAAAAATTTAAAACTCAGTTCTTTAGTTGCACCAGCCACTAGCCACATCTTAGGTGTCATCAGTCTCATATGCCTAATGGCTATTATCTGAGACAGTACAGTTTGATAGAATATTTCCATTGTGCTGCGCTGCGTGCTGTGCTAAGTTGCTTCAGTCATGTCCAGCTCTTTGTGACCTTTAGGACTGTAGCCTGCCAGGTGCCTCTGTCCATGGGATTCTCCAGGCAAGAATACTGGAATGGGTTGCCATACCCTCCTCCAGAAGACCTTCCTGACTCAGAGACTGAACTCACATCTCTTACATTTCCTGGACTGGAGGGCGGGTTCTTTACCACTAGTGCCATCTATGGAAGTTCCATAATTTCCATTATGGCATTAAATTCTACTGGACAGCATTGTTCCAGAACTGTAAATTTTTGGTTTCAAGATACTTTTAAACTGTTAAAATTATTGAGGGTCCTAAACTACTGATGCTAAAGCTGAAACTCCAATACTTTGGCCACCTCATGCGAAGAGTTGACTCATTGGAAAAGACTCTGATGCTGGGAAGGATTGGGAGCAGGAGAAGAAGGGGATGACAGAGGATGAGATGGCTGGATGGCATCACCGACTCAATGGACATGGGTTTGGGTGAACTCCGGGAGTTGGTGATGGACAGGGAGGCCTGGCGTGCTGCAATTCATGGGGTCGCAAAGAGTCGGACACGACTGAGCGACTAACTGAACTGAACTAAAGAGTTTTCTTTAAGATATGGATTATAGCCATTGATATTTACTGTATTAGAAATTAAAACAGAAAGTTTAAAATACCAACTCATATTCCATTAGCCACCAGAGCAATGATATCATCACATATCACATAGTCACTGAAACTTCCACTGAACACTCAGAGAGAATTGGTGGGAGGGTTGTGAGGCATACACATTCTAATGTTATGAAGTCTTGTGACCTCACAGTCACCCTGGCAGTGTTTCAAGATCTCCTAAGTGTCTCCAGACCATATGTGGAAAACCACTGGTCTAGACCCCACTCTAGTGACCCTACTTTGTCACTACCTAGGTTCTTATTATGTCCAGTCAATAGTCAGGGTTGTGCCAAATACTAAGCATTTGGCTGACCAAGGTCTGTATAGTCAAAGTTATGGTTTTTCCAGTAGTCATGTATGGATGTGGGAGTTGGACCATAAACAAGGCTGAGTGTCAAAGAATTGATGCTTTCGAATTGTGGTGCTGGAGAAGACTCTTGAGAGTCCCATGGACTACAATGAGATCAAACCAGTCAATCTTAAAGGAAACAAAACCTGAATATTCATTGGAAGGACTGATGTTGAAGCTGAAACTAATACTTTTGCCACCTGATGCAAAAAGCCAACTCATTGGAAAAGACCCTAATGTTGGGAAAGATTGAGGGCAAGAGGAGAAGGGGATGACAGAGGTTGAGATGGTTGGATGGCATCACCGACTCAATGGACATGGGTTTGGGTGAACTCTGGGAGTTGGTGATGGACAGGGAGGCCTGGCATGCTGCAGTCCATGGGGTTGCAAACAGTCGGACATGACTGAGTTACTGAACCACAACAAAGAAGTAAAATAGAACTAACCTGAATTTTTTGTCAAACTAGGCTTTTTTGAGGGGAAGGAAATGAAGACACTCTCATCCAGAGACTATTTCTGGCTGAACTGAGGCCTAACTGCCTCCTCTAATGAGTACATTAGGGTTTGAAGTGATTTTTCTGCTTTGGTTCCAGTAGGTTTTCCACTGTGGTAAGAAGTCACAGTGGTTCAGGTTGCATAGCCTCAGTCAACAACTTGATATTTACACTTCCAATTCTCCCAATACCTTTTGTGTTCATCGTAGTGTCACTGTGTTAGAAAGGATCTCTTAAAAGATCATTATGATGTTGCAAATAAATACAATTATGGAATTATTATGCTGAATACCTGAAACAATATAATGTTTAATATAATATATATAAACAATATAATAGGTCAATTATTCAATTTAAAAAGATCAGCATGCAGTACAAATGATAAGTTCAAAAAGTATCGAAGTCCTGAATCTGACCTCAGCACTATTGAAATTATTTCAGAGTATTTGGTTTTAGACTAAGTAGTCATGGGTCCTTCCCACCTGGTCCTAAAGTGTGAAAATGTTCCACAATGCTATTCCACATCTTGAACTTCAGAGCTGATACTTTCTCTGCAAAGGCACTATTTCTAAAAGTAAAAATTGATTTGCTGATAAAACACACTGTAGTTGGTTAACCATAATAGAATTTTCAAAAATGCATCTAGTGAGAATATGGCTCTTTGCTGGGAATTCATAAATGTCCTCTCTGGTAATTATCTGAATTTTAATGATTTTAATGACAAAACTCAAGAAAGATTCCATATATTTTATTACTATCAAGATCCAATTTACCCCTTTCTAGAGTGTCTTTTTAGAAGGTGCATGATGTTTGAAATACATAGTGAATGAGACAGGAATGGAAGAATTCCCATTGCAGTAGACCCAACTTGGTGAAACACTTCATCAAAGGAAATTGTTGCCTCTTCTCTTCTGAAGATTCTTTGCTAGTCATTGGCAACAGAAGTAACTCACAAATAATCTCTTTATTCTGTGAGTGACAAAGTCCTATTTCTTCTTTCTAGGTCAAATTATTTCATCCTTCAAACTTTCAAAAAAATAAAAAAATATTTTTTTTTCTTCAGTGAATCCAATGTATACCTTAAGCAAGTGTGACCCCTGAGGCCACCAAAGCAAAGATTCTGAGTGATTCTATTTGGCTGGGATACTAGATTGATCTGCTTTTATTCCAACTCCTTTCAGTATTTAAACCAGGTCTACAACTGAAGGCAGTGATTGATACAAGGAGGATCTTTGTCATATATAACCCAAAGAAAGAGAAGTTACCTCAGCAGATTCATAACAGCCTGACTCCTTCTCCACTGTAAGCCTGAACTTAGAAAGAAAGAGAAAAAAAAAAAAACAGGAATGGGCACAATTCCATTATTGTTCTTGTTCTGTACTCAGTGAATTGCTTCTCCAGCTTTACTTTGGAAATGTCTCACTTATAAACATCTAACAAATACATAATCTGTAATTGTGTTGGAAACACATTGGGCTTGGCATAATGTGCTAGTTTGATCATCTTGATTTGAAAAAAGAGAAGAGGCTTTGTAAAATAAGTTCTATCTCTTTAGTCACTAAGTCGTGTCTGACTCTAGTGACCCCATGGACTGTAGCCTGCCAGGCTCCTCTGTCCATGGGATTCTCCAGGCAAGAATACTGGAGTGGGTTGCCATTTCCTTCTCCAGGGGATCTTCCCGACCCAGGAATCAAACCCAGCTCTCCTGCATTGTAGGCAGACTCTTTACCAACTGAGCTATGAGGGAAACCCAAGTTATCTATATTTAATAACTGTATCACTGCAAATTGTAATGTCTATGTAGAATGTTGTAAAGGATTAGATCTGTTAGGTAGGTAGAACAGGGAAAAGGAGTCCAAAATGGCGGTGGCTAAAAGACAAGGAAGGTCCGAGGATCAGAGTGAAGACTTCAGGCAGAACAAACAGAACAAACAGCACTCCTGGCTAAGCCCAATTTGCATAGGGCAGGCCCAGGTGGAGGAAAAAACATATAAAAGGAGGAGCCAAAGCGCTTTCTCTCGGACTCTCTCTCCCGCGTGCATGCACGCTCTCTCTCTTTCTCTCTCTCTCTCTTTCTCCCTCCCCACGCACTTCTCCACTCTCTTCTCTTCGGGTCTTGGATTCTCCTCCTATCTTATAAATAAAATAGAGCTGTAACACTGATTTGCCTAGGAGCTGTAGCACGGTTTGTCCAAGACCTGAGAGCTGTGACGCGCCGAGGGCTTCAATGTCCGTCGCTCCAAATCTTTGTTGTGACAAGACAAAGAACCGAGAAACATACACTCGCATGACAGATCTATCCAAAATACTGTAAGTCTTCCAAAGAACGCTAAAATAGTATTTTTTAAATCATTATGAGTAGCGTTGGCCTTAAGGTTAAAATTTGTATTCACTGAGCACCAAGTCTCACTTTTGCTTCTTGACTTCATTCTTGCTTTCTTTCTAATGGGTGATCGTAAACTCTCTTTCTGTTAAGAGATCGTTATCAATTTCTTCCTTTAGGGCCAGTGCCTTTCTCTTGCAAGGGTGGAATGTCAAGGTGTAGTACAAACTTGTTTGACCATTGCCCTCTGCATTGCTCCAAACTCACTAGCTCAAAATTATCCTTTTGAGGAAGTTCATGTTGTATCATACATCTTATCTTTAGGGATGGAAACTCTACAATTCACTCCAGGTGCAGAGACAGAGATCATACCCAAAGAGATGTGCCTCAGTATTATCTGCCTTAGGGATAGAAGGGGAGAAATTTTACCCTCCAGTATTGCCCAATACCCACCAAGAGGGTTAACTGCCTTTCACTTCTAGATGCTCCTGTGTCAGAGAAGTTCCAGGATACAAATTGAGAGACATGGTATATATAGCCAAAGCCAAGTGCTATCAGGTTATACCTGTGTAGAGCTGTCTGCTGCATAAATGGTGGGCCAGGGGAAATGAGGCAGGACACAACTGAACAAAATAATTACAAATTGTTATAAGTAACATGAAAGTCAGTGGAATGTATGGGGATAGTTTCCTTCGATGCAAAAAAAAAAAAATGCAAGTATTGTGGCTGAATTTTCTTGGAAAAAAATACAATTTACTTGCTTGGTACAGAATCTATACAAGGAAATAAGATGAGCATAGAGCTGGGAAACATTATGCTCATCCAATGTCCTGGCTACCCTCCGATCTCAACTTCTTGATATTCCTTCATAGCTACACATAGTCCTAGCTTGTTGGGTTCTGAGAATGTGACCAAGCAAAGTAGGTTGTGGTTTTGTTTGTAGAGTTCCTTATGCTCCTAATTTGATGGCTCACAGTGAGTCAATATATGGTCTTTGCTGTCAGCTCAATAGACTGCAGCTGCCTGCCCTTTTGTTGGTTTGGATTAGTTCCTGGGTTCCTTTTGTTCACTAATGGCAAAGAGAGGACAGCCAAGATCATCACAGGCCAGAGATAAAGCTTTAGATAGTGCTAATGATGGGAGGAGGCTGAGAGAAGCCAGAGAAGAGGGAGAAGAAAGGAGTGGCCCCCCTCTGCAGCAGATAAGAGCACACTCAGATGTGGGCTGGGGTTGTATTCATGACTGTGTCAACAGGGTGAGGAAGGGAAGGCTACATAATGAACTGAATCTCCCAATGACATTTTTTTTTTTAAGTATTTATTTTTATTTGTTGGGTTGCAACAGGTCTTAGTTGCTGCACATGGGATCTTTAGTTGCAGCATGTAGGGTCTAGTTTCCTGACCAGGAATCAGACCCAAGCCCTTCATTGGGAGCACTGAGTCTTAGCCACTGGACCACCAGGGAAGTCCATCCCAATGACATCTTGAAGACGCAGCCTTCATCATCATTTCTGTATTGTAATACAGAGGCATGCCTGCTCATCAGAGCCAAGAGCATGTATGATAGTTGTTTTAGGGGACTTACAAATAATACCTCATTAAAACTTCCTGAATTATGTCTTGATCCAATTAAGAAAATGGATGTTAGATAAGAGACCAAAATATCACCTTTACTATTAATAAAACTAGTGTTAGAGATAATGGGTAGGTGAACTGGTCCCCAGAACCAGGCAGATGTACCTACCCAGTCACAAATTGGGCTGGAAAATCTCAGCCATCCCTTGTGGGATGACATTCACCTGTGGCAGAGACAGGGCAGATCCTTTCCTGAAGGTGGCTCCCCTGAGAAAGGTGAAAGGGAGATGTTATGTCATCTCTCTCTCTCTATCTCTGTAGTCCTTAAGTTGTGTCTGACTCTTGCGACCCCATGGACTGTAGCCTGCCAAGCTCCTCTGTCCATGAGATTCTCCATGTGGAGAGTGGGTTGCCATTTCCTTCTCCAAGGGATCTTCCCGACCCAGGAATCGAACCCAACTCTCCTGCATTACAGGCAGATTCTTTACCAACTGAGCTATGAGGGAAGCCCTTATGTCAAATAAACCCTGTTAATTTATTACAAACTCACCCATTTAAATAAGTCAATTTTCCTCTCAGAAGCAGAGAGGTCAGATTAGCTAGCTTTCCAATATCCTTTCTTCTCCACAGGTAGATACATGATGAGAAGGGTAAGCGAGTTTACAGGTAAAATGCCTGCTTTTCCTGAGCTGTACAACCTACAGCGCAACTGGCAAACCTCTGCTGATCTGTTCTTTGTGGGTAGGTTTAGTGCCAGAAGCCCAAGCTGGAATCAAGATTGCCAGGAGAAATATCAATCACCTCAGATATGCAGATGACACCACCCTTATGGCAGAAAGTGAAGAAGAACTAAAAAGCCTCTTGATGAAAGTGAAAGAGGAGAGTGAAAAAGTTGGCTTAAAGCTCAACATTCAGGAAACTAACATGGCATCCAGTCCCATCACTTCATGGGAAATAGATGGGGAAACAGTGGAAACAGTGGCAGACTTTATTTTTGGGGGCTCCAAAATCACTGCAGATGGTGATTGCAGCCATGAAATTAAAAGACACTTACTCCTTGGAAGGAAAGTTATGACCAACCTAGATAGCATATTCAAAAGCAGAGACATTACTTTGCCAACAAAGGTCTGTCTGGTCAAGGCTATGGTTTTTCCAGTGGTCATGTATGGATGTGAGAGTTGGACTGTGAAGAAAGCTGAGCGCCAAAGAATTGATGCTTTTGAACTGTGGTGTTGGAGAAGACTCTTGAGCGTCCCTTGGACTGCAAGGAGATCCAACCAGTCCATTCTGAAGGAGATCAGCCCTGGGTGTTCTTTGGAAGGAATGATGCTAAAGCTGAAACTCCAATACTTTGGCCACCTCATGAGAAGAGTTGACTCATTGGAAAAGACTCTGATGCTGGGAGGGATTGGGGGCAGGAGGAGAAACAGCTCAGGAAAAGCAGGCATTTTACCTGTAAACTTGCTTACCCTTCTCTGATGCTGGGAGGGATTGGGGGCAGGAGGAGAAGGGGATGACAGAGGATGAGATGGCTGGATGGCATCACCGACTCAATGGACATGAGTTTGGGTGAACTCTGGGAGTTGGTGTTGGACAGGGAGGCCTGGGGTGCTGCAATTCATGGGGTCGCCAAGAGTCGGACACGACTGAGTGACTGAACTTAGTGCCAGATTCTTTATCTTTAGGCTATGACTGATTCTGTTGCTATAGATTTTGACTCTTTTGTGTCAGTATTGAGATTAATAAAGAAAACATAACAAGAAAAGTAATATTTACATAGAAAATAATTTTTAGAATATAATATAAACTTGGTTGATAAAATGGCAGAAGGATTTTTTACTTGGAGTATAGTTGATTTGAAGAAAGTATTTTTATACCTATTTGCTCACTGAATATAAAAATGGAGCTTTAAAGATGTTAAGATCTGTGTGTGTGTGTGTGTGTGTGTGCACACTCAGTCGTGCCCAACTCTCTGTGGTCCCATGGACTGTAGCCCACCAGACTCCTTTGTCTATGGGATTTTCCAGGCAAGAATATTCTACTGGGTTGCCATGCCCTCCTCCAGGGGATCTTCCTGACCCAGGGATTGAACCTGTGTCTCTTGCATCTCCTGCATTGGCAGGTGGGTTCTTTATCACTAGCACCAGCTGCCATATAAAGGAGTGTTGACTTAAAAAAATGTTCACAACCTAAAAGTTAAGAGTTGTATTTTATTTGGTGGGAATTTCTAAGACTTCAAGTCTGGGAAGCAGCATCTCAAATAATACTGAGATAACTGCTCTGAGGTGGCATGCAGGGGGAGCTAGCTTATATAGGAGTTTTGCAATAAAGGGCAGGTAGTCAGAATATCAAAAGATGATTATTAATGAAAGAAAACCAAATATCCCAAATTAAGGAATTTAGTACCTTCTTATGTATGAGAAGATTCAAATCTGGGCTCACTGATTTCATTCCTTTGATAGGCACCTCAGCTATCTGTGGCCAGTATTTGGTGTTTTCACACTCTGAGTTTCCTCGGGGCGGACCATAGGGAGTGACTGTAGGGAGGAGTTGCAGTCTGATGGCTGCTAGATGGTAGGTATTCTTTTCCTTCCTGAGTTCCCTTAGGACTCACCAGCTCACCAGCAGTGAGCTGCAGTCGCTGCAGACTGTGATATCCTTTGCTTACTGATATAGCAAGAAATATGGCTTCCTAGGTGGTGCAGTGGTAAAGAATCCACCTGCCAATGCAGAAGAAACTTGGTTTTATTCTGGGTTGGGAAGATCTCCTGGAACGGAAATGGCAACCTACTCCAGAATCGTTGCCTGGAAAATTCCATGGACAGAGGAGCTCTACCACCTGGTACTGGGCTACCATCCATGGTTTTGCAAAGTGTTGAACACGACTGAGCATGTGTACAACATGGCAAGAAATATTCCTTCTCTCAGGAGAGAAGTTGGCAATAGCATAGTCAGATGAGAGTGACACCCTATTATTTAAGCAAACAGGCTGGGAATACAACTTTTTGAAATAGTCCAGAGTCAGAACCCTATCTGCTCAGTAGAAAAGGATCCACCTTCCCCCTATTTGTCCACCTTCCTTCAAATTTCTTCCCATTGTCTTATCATAATGCCTGTGATTCTATTGTTGTATTCATTCTGGGGGGCTCAGCTCTTGTGTGGTCTGGTCTCTGAACCACTCTTCCCCAACCCCATCCCTGCCCTGCTCTCTGGGTCAGTTGCAGCCATTCTCATCAGGCTCTTGTTACCCTTCCCTATCTGTTTGAGTCTCCACTATATGTCCAGCTCCTTGTAAAGTATCTTGGACGGTTGTGTGGAGCAACAAAAGAGAGAGCAAGATAAGGAGACCAAGGGAGCTTGTGAGGGTTGGTAGCAATTTTAAATAGGCTGAAGGGTAGACTCAACTGAGAAGTTGGCATTTGAACAAAGACGTGAAGAGAGGGAGAATCCCAGGGACGGGGGAGCCTGGTGGGCTGCCGTCTATGGGGTCGCACAGAGTCGGACACAACTGAAGAGACTTAGCAGCAGCAGCAGCAGCAGCAGTGAAGAGTGAGGGAGTTTTCCATGGGGCTAGCTAAAAGCAATACACTCCAGGGAGAGGAAGAAGCCTGTGCAAAGACTCTAAAGCAGGCATGTGTATGGATTGTTCAAGGTCATCAACCAGTCAATGAGGATGGAGAGTAAGCAAGGGGCACTTAGCAGGAGATAAGGTCTTATTGTTAGTAAAGGTATTATGGACTGAAAGTGTGTGGTCCATCCCCTCAAAAAAATTCATGTTGAATCCCTAACCCCTGATGTGACTGTATTCAGAGAGAGTATCTTTATGAAAGTAAAGTTAATTGAGGTCATAAGGGTAGGACTCTGATCCAATAGGATTAGTATCTCCATATGAAGAGACACCAGAGAGCTCATTTGTCTCTCTCTCTCTCCCTGCCATGTGAGGATACAGCAAGAAGGGGACCATCAGCAAGTCAGCAAGAGCACTCTCACCAGAATCTGACCATGCTGGCACTCTGATCCAGCATCCAGAGCTGTGAGAAAATAACTTCTGTTGTTTGAGCCACCAGTCTATGGTATTTTGTTATGGTAGACTTGAAAGGATGAGGTGGAGGATGAGAGGGGGAGGATAGCATAAGGCCTTGCTGGCCATTGTAAGAACTTTGGCTTTTCTCAAAGTGAGATGGAAAATGATTGGAAAGTTTTGAGTTAAAGAAAGAAAAGCAAATATTGCATATTAAGGCAATACGTGGAATCTATAAAAGTGATAAAATTTTATTTTCAAAGCAGAAATAGAGACACAGACAAAAATAACAAACATATGGACACCGGGTGGGGAGGGGTGGGATGAACAGGGAGATTTGGACTGACATATATACAGTATTGATACTATGTATAAAATAGATAACTAATGAGAACCTCCTATATAGCACAGGAAACTCTACTCAGTGCTCTGTGGTGACCAAAATGGGAAGGAAATCCAAGAGAAGGGATGTATGTAGACATATAGCAGCTTCCTGGTGGTTCAGACAGGAAGAGTCTGCCTGCAATGTAGGAGACCCAGGTTCGATCCCTGGGTTTGGAAGATCCCCTGGAGAAGAGAATGACAACTTACTCCAGTACTCTTGCCTGGAGAATCCCATGGACAGAGAAGTCTTGTGGGCTACAGTCCATTAGGTCACAAAGAGTCAGACATGACTGGGTGACTTTCACTTTCATAGCTGTAACTTTCACTTTCATAGCTGATTTGCTTTGCTGTACAGTAGAAACTAACACAACATTGCAAAGCAACTATACTTCAATAAAAATTAATTTAATAAAAGAAAAAAGAAGAATACCAATCTGATTTGTGCTTTTCGAACACAGTTATTGCTGCTGTTTTGAAATAGATGATGGAAGTGCCAGTGGCAAGTATAGAAGCAGGAGGTCTGTTTGGAGTTTGGGGCATCTCCAAGTGAAAGATGATGCTAATTCTCTAATCAGGCAGGTAGTAGTTGAGGTGGTGAGAAATGGTCAGATTCCATACATATGTTTTAAAGTTAGATTCCACATGATTTTCTGACCAAAAATTAATATGCAATGTGTGGATAAAGAGAAGTCAAGTAAAACTCCAAGATTTTTGGTCAAAACAGTTGGAAGGATGAAGTTGCCATCAACTATAATGGATAGAGTTTGCAGGTAGATCAGTTCTTTGAGGGTGATCAAGTGTTCAGTTTTGGACATGTTAACTCTGAGGCATCTATAACATAGAGATGTTCAATGGGATTTTCGATATGCAAGTCACGTTCAGGAGAGATTCAAGGTTGGGGCTATAAGTTTGAGAGTCATTGGCATACAGATGACATCTAAAGTCATAAGACTGGATGAAATCATGGAGGTCTGTTCTTTTTCTCTTCCTCTACTTTCAATTTCCTCTTTACATCCTCTACTCATTCTGTTGCTTCTGCATTTTCTAGGGTCAGAGCAGGGGTAGAGGGATATAGTGGAAAAGGCCAATTTTTTTTGTTTGTTTAGCTGGTACTATTTGCAGTACTATTTGGCTGACACTGACTGATTGTACATTATTTTTTAGCATAATGTTTTTATACACATGTTAACTTTTTATGGGTATGTTGGTTAGTTCTCTAAGTACACTTACCCAAAATACCATGCATTTTTCCACTTCCTAGTGGGGTGGAGTAGGATTGGATGGGATGCAGGCCCCACCCAAATTCTTATAAACTCCTCCCTACAACTTCTGCTTCCAAGGCACTCTTCTTCCAGCTTCTTCCTGCTTTTGTTATCTTGATCTAATAGGAGACATCTTTATAGTGTCCCTTAAAGATGACTTATGCCATTAGACTTATAACTCAAATAGGAAAACAGACTGAAAGGAAATACACTATAATGATGCATACTCAATCATTTCAGTCGTGCCTGACTCTTTGTGACCCTATGGACTGTAGCCCTCCAGACTTCTCTGTCCATGGGATTTTCCAGGCCAGAATACTGGAGTGGGTTGCCATGCCCTTCTCCAGAGGATCTTCCTGACCCAGGGATCGAATCTGTGTCTCCTGCATTGCAGGCAGATTCTTACCCACTGAGCCACCTGGAAAACCAAAATGATGGCAGAAGTTATATTAACATAGTGAGACTTGGGTAATAACTTCCTCATCTATTACCCAAAACACATTATAATGTGGTTAAATACCTTTTTCAGTTAAAAACTATATGTATATAGCATTTTATATGTATGCATGCATATACAAAAATACAGTATTTTTGTCTTAAATGTATGTATATAGGTATAGTGTTACAGTTGTGTCTGACTCTTTGTGACTCCATGGACTGGAATCCACCTGGCTCCTCTGTCTGTGGAATTCTCCAGGCAAGAAGACTGGAGTGGGTTGCCATTTCCTTCTCCAGGGAATCTTCCCAACCCAGGGATCGAAGCCAGGTCTCGCACATTGTGGACATATTCTTTACTGTCTGAGCCACCAGGGAATACAGGTATATAAATATGTATAAATATGTAAAAGTAGATATTTATATTTATGAATATCTACATATATAGTTTTTACTATATATGCAGACAAAATACTACATATATAGTTTTTACTGAATATATATACATACAGAAAGACACACACAGACTCTACTAAGGAAACATTTAATGAATTATCCATACTAAAATAATAGTTTCTCCATAAGGAAAATTGAAATAAAATAAAAATACAAATGGAAAGTACAAAATAAATATTTTGCAATTTATTTGCAGAAAAAATGGTATTTTCTCAATGTATAAACATTTCTTTTAAAAATGTATAAGGCCTATAACCAACAGAATAAAAAATCCCAGATAGCAAAATATAAACAGCTGGGGGAAAAAAGGAAAGAAAGAAATGCAAAGAACCCAATACCACTCAGAATTAGAGAAATACAGACTCAAACAATGAAATGGAAATTTTCACCTATCAATCTGGTAAAGATCAAAAAGTTTGATATGAGTATGATTACCAGATTGTTGTGACATAAGCATTTTCTTAGTTTAACAGGGAGTTTACTACTGCAAATTCTTTGGAAGTGTTTTGGCACTGTTTATCAAAATGTAAAATGCACAGATCCTTTGACTCAGAAATTCCTATTCTATGAATTTATCCTACAGATAAACTTGCATAACCTGTATGCATACACAGTACATAAATGTTCACTGTAATATCATTTGCTGTATTTAAAAAATTCTGGAAATACCTGAATGTCCATCAGAATGGGTTGGTAAACTAACAATGGCAGATACCTGCAATGAAATATACTGCCTCCACTCCCTATCCTGAGGAAATCAGTAAATAGATGCCCTTAAATGAAACAGTGCTTCCAGTTTTGTCATCAGATACGATGATGCACGCAGAGAACATTTCTGAGAATATATACCCACAAAATTGCTAAAAATCAATACTTCTAGTGTTGGAAACCAGGCAATACAGAAAAATTAATATCTTCCCTTTAAAAAAGACTAATTCCTTACCCTACTTGAGTTTTCACCATGTACATGTTTTCTTTCAGTAAATGTAGCACGTCTCTATTTGTTGATGTAAATTTGGCCCATAGATTGGAAATAGCAACTTGAATAAAATGATACTGCATTATAAGTATGGTATAGGGTAAAGTTATCATTGGAGAAGGCAATGGCACCCCACTCCGGCACTCTTGCCTGGAAAATCCCATGGACTCAGGAGCTTGGTGGGCCTCAGTCCATGGGGTCGCTAAGAGTTGGACACGACTGAGCAACTTCCTTTCACTTTTCACTTTCATGGATTGGAGAAGGAAATGGCAACCCACTCCAGTATTCTTGCCTGGAGAATCCCAGGGATAGGGGAGCCTGGTGGGCTGCCGTCTCTGGGGTCGCACAGAGTCGGACACGACTGAAGCGACTTAGTAGTAGTAGCAGTAGTAGTAGTAGAGTTATCATGAGTTACCCAGTTACCCAGAGTTATCATGATTTGAATAACTCCAAGAGAACTGGGTCAGAACTGTGTCCATTTAGTGTGTTTTGAGATGAAAATTAAGGTAGCTTTCATAAAGAATCTGGTTAATGGTCTTTCCTGATTATTGACCTGCCTTATAGATGAGGAATCTATCCCATTTGGTGAGATTTGCATGTTTAAACAATCTCTTTGCAGGGAATAAGACTGACTGGAACAGGGACATCCTAAAGTCATGGAGACCAGTTTGGAGGGTACTTTTAGTGTTACTGGTGAAAATATGAGATATCCAGGACTAAGGCAGTCACAGAAGGAAGAGAAAGGAGGGCTACATGAAGGCTAGAAAATGTGTAGAAATGGCAGCACCTAGAGCCTGGCTGGATGTGAGGCACAGAGAGAAGATCGGTAAATGATGACCCTCAGTCCAGGCTTGTGTGTGTGTGTGCTCAATCACTCAGTCATGTCCAACTCTTTGCAACCCATGAGCTGTAGCCCACCAAGATCCTCTGTCCATGGGATTCTCCAGGCAAGAATACTGGAGTGGATTGCCATTTCCTCCTCCAGGGGATCTTCCTGACCAAGGGATAGAACTTGAATCTCTTACATCTCCTGCATTGGCAAGTGGGTTCCTTACCACCAGCGCCTCCTGGGAAGCCCCAGTCTTGGCTTAGGCAGCTAGATAAACTATGGTATAATAAAACAGGAAACAGAAAAACAGCAGATTGGGGGATGATAATAAATGCACCCTCTCCTTGAGCTCCCTCACCTACGGGATTAGGCACAGTCATGTATAAATGTGTTTTTCAGGGTGTGGGGTGTTGGTGAGAGACAGAGGATTATTTGTTTCAGCAGTGGGAATGATTGAGTCTCAAGTGGAGAGAAAAAGCTGTATGTGAATGACGAGTTTTGGAAGGAGATTTGGCTAAATTAAAATGATAGCATATTTTTGTTGGCACTAAGAAGAAAATGAAGAAAGACAGGCATCGGTCCAGACCAAGATTATGGTATCTGATTAAAGGAGACTGATAGAGCTGGCAAGGAGTAGAAGTCAGGATGTCTTGGATGGCCTGATGAGTGACCATGTCATAGGGAAGAAATGCAACTCACCCAGAAATATACAGAGGGTCTCTTTCTGGAGATTTATGTTTCAGCATCCCACAGAATCTGGGTGTAACCAGGGTGGAGCCGGCCCTGCTAGCTTAAACGGAAGTAATGGTGGTAATTAGGGATAAAAAATCAGGATTCCTGGCTGCATGCCTGGGCTCTGCCACTAGCTGGTTTTGTCATCCTTGGCAAGTCATTTAAGTTTGTGCTGATTTAAAAGCTTCCTCTGTGAAATGAGGTAAAATGTGAAGCAATTGTAATTTTAACAGCTTATATAGACAAAGAGCACCCAGCCTTGAAGAGTTCGAGGAGGCCTCCTGGAGGAAGTTATATACTAACCAAGATCATTCTTCAGATTTTAGTTCCTTTAAATGTTAGGTCAGGGGAGGGGTAAGGAGGCATGGCCCAAGCAGAGGAAACAGTATGAATAAAAGTGTTAAGCTAAGAAATGAAACAGAATCTTCAGAAAGACTATGAGTAATTTGATATGACCTCTAGATTATAATAAAATGAGCAAAAGGCATCCACTTATTTCGTCCTTTTAATCACCCCCTAAAGTAGATACTCGGAGAAGGCAATGGCAACCCACTCCAGTACTCTTGCCTGGTGAACCCCATGGACGGAGGAGCCTGGTGGGCTGCAGTCCATGGGGTCGCTACCATGGGGTCGCTAAGAGTCGGACACGACTGAACGACTTCACTTTCCCTTTTCACTTTCATGCATTGGAGAAGGAAATGGCAACCCACTCCAGTGTTCTTGCCTGGAGCATCCCAGGGACAGAGGAGCCTGTTGGGCTGCTGTCTATGGGGTCGCACAGAGTCGGACACGACTGACGTGACGCAGCAGCAGCAGCAAAGTAGATACTAGTACTGACATTTTATGGAATGAGAAACTGAAATTTAGAAGTTTCTTGCCTAAAATCTCATAACCTCATAAATGGTAGAGCTAGTGAGTCTGCTGCAAATCCTGTTTGAACTACTTTGACCACTTCTCTGAGCATGCGTGCTCAGTCAGTAAGTCGCATCCAACTCTTTGAGACACCGTGGACTTTAGCCCACAAGGCTCCTATATGCATGGAATTTCCCAGGCAAGAATACTAGAGTGGGTTGCTCTTTCCTTCTCCAGTGGATCTTCCCAACCCAGGGATTAAACCCTCATCTCCTGCATGGGCAGGCAGGTTCTTTACAAATGAGCCACAGGAAAGCCCACCACTTCTCCACATTAACATATTAAGATGGGTGAGACTGGGGGAAGCAGTCATAAAGGCATATTTTTCTCAGTCCAACAGGTTATAGTTTGAAAGACTCTGAATCTAAAGAAAAAATCATAGTGGAAAAGATGTGAAATGTGTGAGTCATGAGGTAGTGTTTGAATCACAAGCATAAGGAAGCGAAAAACTTCTATTAGAATTAGTCAAATAAATACGTGAATCACTAACCCTGTGTTCTTCTTACTAGTTCACTATATCCTGTAGAAACCATCTCACCTTTAGGCATAATGAACACAAGCCAAATTTGGTGACCTTTATTCCTCACTACAAATGTAAAGAAAAAAGCCACAGTAAATTAATACTCTTCCACAACTAATTCATCCACAGCAATTCCATTTAAAAAAACCATGTATTTCCAGTGACCCATCATAGATTTGAGCCTCCTAGAGTCCTCCTCCAAGACCACCTGGGGCACAGTGGGTCATGCTTACTTATCCTAAGGTCTTTTCTGTGTGTTCTGGATCTTGCAGGTTCACTGCAATGTAGTTGGGTGTGATTTTTGCTCTTCTATCTTGCTTAGAATCTACTGGGCTCCTTGATTATGGTGGCTTAGTCTATCCTAGAAAATTTTCAGTTATTGTTCTTTCAAATGTTACTTTTTATGCATTCTCCCTCTTCTCATAGTCTGCAGTTCCTTTCAGAAATAAGTTACATATTCTCATACTATGCTTAAAGTCTCTTAACTTCCTTTTTGTGTATTCTATATTTTTATCTCTCTGTTGTGTCCTAGATGAATAAAAAATAATTGTCCCTCTGGTTCAAGTTCATCTATTGTTTAAGTTGTCCAATGAGATTTTACTTTATATAATCATATTTTTATTTCTTGAATGTTTTTACAATTGCTGTTCCTTTCCCTATTACCTATTTGTCTCTGTCTCCCCCCTCCACTCTTGAATCTGCTTAGTTTCCTAATATTATATTATTTTCTTAAGTTCCAAAGCCTTCTTTAATGTCTAATGATCTGAAACATGCTTATTCATTATGGTCTCTAGTTGATTTTAACACTTTCAAGTTTAGGTATGTTCTATACTGTGGGTCTTGACTCCTGTGTAGTGTTGATGGTTCCTCCAGAGTTTTATAAATTTGTATGTAGACTCACCAGCTGCATGAGACTCTTATCTCTGACAGTCCTTTGGGGTCCATGTTGAAGACATATCTTAGCAGGACAGTTTGACTTTCATTTCTGCCAGATATTGATCTGGGCCTCCTTCTATGCTACCTGGGAGTTTCCAGACCGTACAAGGGCTGTAATGAAATCCCAAACTTACCTGAAGGCAGACTATTGGTACAGACCTTTAGGGGTTGAAAAAAAATTTTTTTTCCACCCATTGTCCATATTGAGGCAGACATGCTTCCTTATCACAAATCCATGTTTTTTTAGTGGATTTATTTCCAGTGACAGTTTTTATTTTATACAAAGATTTTTGTTACAACTCTCTTCCTTATAAGGATCCAAAATCATATCATCAGTCTTAATGAGAGATTAAAATGTTAGCATTTAAATCTTGATAGAGCAACCAGCTTTAAGCCTCACTCAGAACAAGCCACAGTATATACCTAGGAAATTTCCTTTCCTAGTTTCTGTTTCCTTTTTTGAGAGGAAGATCTTTGGACTTTTCTCTGGCCAACTGAGCTGTTCATTTGGAAGGAGTCTTTCAAATCTTCAGGATTTCCAAGTAGTTTCTAGAATAAGGATTTTAAGCTATTCTGTAAAAACAAACACATAAAAAAAACCACAGCAAAACAGAAAACTTGACTCTTCCCTTAGTTTTGAGGAGAGTGCTCTCTGGGTTGTAGAGAGACTCTACTGAGTCGTGTGCCTGTTACTCTGGAAATGAACTGTGTCACCCTGGGGCAGCTCCTGGAAGCCTTGCCTCTGTGACGTGTTCTCACACTTCTGTCTACAGGTGGCTGGACAATGATTTGTTGTGTAGTCACTCAGTCGTGTCTGACTCTTTTGTGACCCCATGGACAGTAGTAGCCCTCCAGGCTCCTCTGTACATGGGATTTCCCAGGCAAGAACACTAGAGCGGATTGCCATTTCCTTCTCCAGGGGATCTTCCCGACCCCAGGATCAAACCTGTGTTTCCTGCATTGCAGGCAGATTCTTCTACCACTGAGCCACCAGGGAAGCCTGGACTGTGAGTGGATATACTCAAACTGTGCCGACTAGATTCCTTTCTCTTGAAATTTTGAATTTTATATTCCAAACTACTGTTAGTCTTGCCCTCATGGTCCTGAGATAGTTCTTTTAACAGGCTCAGTCTCAGAGCTAGTTGTTAGTATACGGCTTAATAATATGATTATTATTTTTGCCAAGATCTGCAGCCGTAAACAGTTTGGAGACCTGGTGTATAATTGTGCCTAAAACAGTGTGAATAGGTACCGTGAAACTAGCTTTATTCAATACTAATTGGAAGTGATTTTACAATTTTAATAAGGATAACACTGTGATTCTTCATGCTTACTTTCAAAGCAACTGTAATTCTATTATCTCAACTATTTTTCAAGTGATAGAGATACTTTGCTTTGTTTTTGCCAGGTTTTCACATTTACAAGAGTATACAGAAGTTCAGACAATTGCTCAGAACGTGGCACCCTGGCCCCTGGACTTTTGGCCTAGAGCATTTTCAAGATGTGTAAAACGCCTCTTTAAAAAGCAAGTTCCTCCTGAGGAAGTGTTTCGTTGTTTTTTTTTTCTGTCTGTGGCAGAGGACACCATGGAGAAGGTAGGCTCTGTTAAGAGGTGTAGAGCCCAACGGGGAAATCTCTCACCTGCTGTATGAGTTCAGGATTATGCTTCCTACATAATGGAAATTGTATTACCTCTCCTCCCATTACTCCTCCCACAAGTAGCCAATCACTGGCCTGAAATTAATCAGAATGAGTAGAAAAAGCAGTTCAACCTGGTCCTAAATTAGTATAAGTCCGTGCTATTTTCAAAGAAAACTCTGGACAGTGTCCAAATTTGTGATGATACAAAGGGCTCTTGAGATCCATAGAATGTGATGCTTCTTCTGCGGTCATCAGTTAAGGGCTCTACAATACAAGGAGAGTGACATGCAATTAGACACATACACAGGATTATTCATTTGTAGTCTCTTGTGAGGGGGGAAAAAAAACCTCTAAAGATAAAAGTGTATAGTAAGTTAAAAATTATTAATGGTCATAATGAAACACTTTATATGTATTATCTACTTCTCTAATTATAAAGCAAGAGCAAACAAAAGCATGTCAATCTTCAATGTTAAGTGAATTATCCAAAATGACATCACTTATAGCTAGATGGTTTGGGAACATTATATCATACCTGTAGGATTAAAAAAAAACTCAAGTACTTCCTACCACATTACACCTCTCAACTGCCAAGGTGACCCTCAGGTGGATCACAACCTTCAAATTTCTCTATTTTATTTTCATTTTTTAATTAAAAATCCACAAAATTTAGTTTTTCCATTGTAAGTGGTTACCATTATAAGTTTTTCCGTGATAAGTGGTCTTATCTACTGCTATGACTTAGACAAACCAAATCAAAACAAAACAAAACCAAAACACTCCCAAAAGCTAGTTTGAGTTTTTCTTTTTTTCACAAGTTAATCCAAATACACTCCCGTTATCACCTCCCTCTATCTTCTCCATCCACCAGTTTATAAACTCTATTTGGAGTTTAGCTTTAGAAAGGCTGTGCCTCAAGTAATTTTTTTTCAAAGAGGGAGAAATTTTTTTCTTAAAATTTCTCATCAAATAGTTCTGTTGCTTCTGATTGATTTCTGTAACAGAGCTTCTAGCAATTTTAATCACTTTTATATTCAGTGGAGATATTTATAAATAGGTCAACTTGGATATCATGTTAAATCTGTTTGAACCCATGGTTCTCAAACTTGAGTGGTTTAGTCGCTAAGTGATGTCCACCTCTTTGTGACCTTATGGATTGTAGCCTGCCAGGCTCCTCTGTCCATGTGATTTTCCAGGCAAGAATACTGGAATGGGTTGCCATTTCCAGGGGATCTTCCAGATCAGGGATTGAAACTGGGTCTCTTGTATTGCAGTCAGATTTTTTACCAACTGAGCTACCAGGGAAGCCCATTATCACCTGGGAAGCTCAAAATCACCTGGAGGGCTTGTTAGACACAGCCTCTTGGGCTCATTCCCCAGAACTTCTGAAATGAGACTGAGAACTGGGATTTCCATAAAATTGCCAGATGATAATTCTGCTGGCCTTGGAACCATATTTTTGGGTTTTCTGATATAAACTTATTTTAGTCTTATTGTAATTTTATTCTGATATGTAGCAGAATCTGCATGCATTTCTAAATATATTTTTAATTAAAAGAAATTAGAATATTAATGTGAGAGTCATTGAAATTAATTATACCTATACAATCTTTTTGATAATATTCATCACCCATTCAGCCTCAGGATCCAAACAAATTAATTGTCCATCTTTCAATGTGACTCTGAAAAGAAAAGAGTATATAACTGTATATAATTTAATAACACTTGAAATTTATTCATTACAATTTCTGTAACATGAAATTCATATGCTTAAAATGAACACACAAATATTTTAAACTAATCATATTATTAGAATGTGACTTTTAATCATATCAGTGTACATAACAATTAAAAAAAATCAACTAGAAGATAAATTTCCTAGAGTCTTTAGAGATATCAGCTGATAATCACTGAACATTTACTTGACTTAAAATGCACAGGATATAGTGTCAGACTCTGGAAAATGTGCATATAGAGGGTATCTTCCAGGCTGCCAGTTATCAACCATTTACTATGTACTCTTTATCACTACACCTCTGCAAATTTGGTTAGATTTTAAGACTTCATTAAAGCCTCATTTATTATCGGAAGAGAGGAGGATACCATAAACTAGTTATTTAAATCTATTCTGTAGTTTTCAACTGCACTTAACAGAACAGCAAAGCTCCATCCCTTTGAGGTTCATTACATGAGGACCATTAAACCAGTCAGTCCTAAAGCAAATCAACCCCGAATATTCATTGGAGGGACTGATGCTAAAGCTGAGGCTTCAGTACTTTGGCCACCTGATGCAAAGAGCTGAGTCATTGGAAAAGATGCACCATATGCAAGAATCAATTCCAGGTGGATTAAAGTTTTAAATACAAAGGAATAGACTGTAAAAAAATTTAGCAGACAATACAGAAGAATATTTTTATGAACTCTGTGAAGGAAAGTTTTTTTGAACTAAAACACTAGAAGTGCTAAGCAGAAAAGAGAACGTTACTAATCTAAAGCATATTAAAAATATATTTATACTAATTGAAAGGACACCACAGAAAGATTAAAAACATGAACCACAAATTGGAAAATGAGCTTTTCTATCCATAAATTTGATGAGGGTTTAATATCCAGAATGTGTAAAGAACACCTGTGAGGCAATAAAGAAAAGGTTATTAATAAAGTTATTAAGAGAGTAGATCTGGAGAGTTCTCATCACAAAGAAAAATCTATTTTTAATTTATCTATGAGATGATGGAGGCTAACTAAACTTATTGTAGTAATCATTTCACAATATATATAATTCAAAACATTATGCAGTACACCTTAAACTTATAGTGATGTATGCTAATTATGTTTCAATAAAACTTGGGGAACAGTCACAAAAAAAGACTTCTCCCTCTACATCTTCGGCACTTACATGATTTCTTTTCTGTTGCAGTGAGCACCTTCAGGGATTATCTGGACTTTTGCAATGAATTTGGGAGAAATAAAGTCAGATTGTGTCTGAATACACTGGCATCGCAGCTCTTGGCTCTCAGAGGGATCAGCTGTGTGAGAAAATAGTGAAACACTAAGAACAAAGACAGCCGTGATGCTTAATTCTTTACTTATGAAATCTGAGATCAATGCAGCAAGATACTCAACTCACCAAATACCATCAGAAATTTTTAGGGAGACAATCACATAAATATAATCATTTGCTATTGTTATGATCAATGAAACTATTGAACATCTACTATATTTGAGAAATGGGTAAATGTACTAGACCAATAATTTATTGCTTGAAGGCATATATGGTCAATAAGAAATGTTTAATGGTAAAAATCAACTTCATTGCCTTCTATAAAATACTTTAAATAACAAAATTTTATGTGAATTCTATCAGTTGAAGGTGGCAATTTCCACCATTAAAATAAACGTCCTAAACCTTTTTGCAGTGTGCTGCTGCTTCTTGTTGTTCAATCTTTAAGTCTTTGTAACTCCATGGACTGTAGCCCGCCAGCCTCCTCTGTCCGTGAGGTTTTCCAGGCAAGAATATTGGAGTGGGTAGCCATTCCCTTCTTCAGGGGATCTTCCTGACCCAGGGACTGAACCTGTGTCTCCTACATTGGCAAGTGGTTTCTTTACCACTGAGCCACCGGGAAAGTCCACGCTGCTGCCATCATCTTTAATAAGAAAAGCACAGACCCTTACAGTGTACCCGTTTGCCAGTGCAGGAGACATGAGAGACATGCGTTTGATCCCTGGGTCGGGAAAGTCCCCTGGAGAAGGAAACAGCAACCCACTCCCCCATTCTTGCCTGGAGAATCCCATGGATAGAGGAGGCTGGTGGGCTACAGTCCATAGTGTTGCAAAGGGTCAGACACAACTGAAGCGATGACTTAGCATGCACACGTGTGTGTGTGGGTATTCATAACATTCTCAATATTAATTAATTAATTCAACAGATTTTAAAATTTTAACTCAACAGGAACATCTTTGACATTCCACAATCTCAGTGTATGTGCTGCTTAGGTTTTAATTTTTTCTACATTTTGCCCTAACACCAGATTCAATCTCATTTGATCTGGAAACATTTGGGCTTCGATTTTTTCCAAAGCCAAGAAGGAAAAGATGTAAGCCACAGCTCCTTACCAAAGATGCCCAGGACAAGGACGGCCAACAGGAGGAACATTTGTGAGCTCTCAGTAGCCATGTCTATGCTGATCTTGATCCTTGTCTGAATGGTAGAGTCAATACTGCAGCCTCTTTTATATGCTCTCTGTAACCATGGAAGTTTTTTGTTGTTCTTGCACTCTCTTTCCACGAAGAATAGAAGGAACAGTTTATTCAAGTGGCATATTTGTCACTTACAAGTCAATGAGGAAGCTGGGTTTATTTTTCAAGCTTTGTTTTAACTGAGCGATTTCAGGCATGAGGAGATGAATGTATTGAATAGAAAAATGAACCCATTATTCCCTGGGAGGGAAACTGCATGATCGTGAAGGGTTCAGTGCCAGTTACAATTAGCAACTTACAAAATGGAATAATAAAAGATGTCTGTACATCTTTTCAAAGGTCATGTTTGTACAATGTAGGAAATGAAGATGCTTTTCCTCCTCAAGTATTTACTTTTGGCTTTTGTGCCTATTCGCGTAAATCCATTCAAGGTTATAATAGACTCTTCCAAGCTCTAACTATACTCATAATGTGTGCATGCATGTGTGCTAAGTCGCCTCAGTCTTTTCCAACTCTGATCCCATGGACTATAGCCCACCAGGCTCCTCTGTCCATTGTATTCTTCAGGCAAGAATCCTGGAGTGGGTTGCCATATCCTTTTCCAGGGGATCTTTTCGACCTAGGGGTAGATCCTGTGTCTCTTACGTCTCCTGCGCTGGCAGGTGGATTCTTCACCACTAGGGCCAGTGGAGAAGCCCCATACTTAAAGTATGGGTAACCTCTAAAGATACTGAGGGCTCCCCTTGTGGCTCAAGTGGTAAAGAATCTGCCTGAAGTGTGGGAGACCTGGGTTCGATCCCTGTGTTGGTAAGACCCCCTGGAGAAGGGAACAGCTACTCACTCCAGTACTCTAACCTGGAAAAATCCATGGAGAGAGGAGCCTGGCAGGCTACAGTCCATGGGGTCGTAAAGAGTCAGCCATGATGGAGTGACTTGCACTTTCACAAAGATACTGAATAAAGTTCAGATTACAGCAACCCTTGTCCTGTCAAGAACAGCAAATTATGGTTTACTTGCGGTTTAAAGGCAGCAGTTTCAAAAGGCTTGAAGCTGAATTAACTCAGTGGATTATGAACTTCATTTTTTTTTCTTAAGCAGTTTTATAAATGACCTTCATTATCCTATACAGCTCATTTATTTGTATATAATAAATAAATAAATAAATGAGCTGTATAGGATAATGAAGGTCATTTATAAAACTGCTTAAGAAAAAAAGTGGAAAAAACCAAAGCATTTGTTTCAGTTTCCTGGGGCTGCCATAAAAAAAAGTCCCACATACTATGTTGCTTAGACAACATAAATCTTTATCTCACTGTTTTGGAGCCTAGAAATCGAAAATCATGGTGTTGATAAGGTTGGTTCTTTCCTAGATCTGGGAGGGAAAAAGCTGTTTCAAGTGTCTTTCCTTCATCTTTTTCTTCACATGCTGTTCTTCTTGTGTGCACGTCCACTCTAAGTTTTCCCTTTTTGTGAGGACACCAGTCACATTGGATAACCCACCCCAATGACCTGACTTTAGTTTGATTATTTCTGTAAAAATCTTATCTCCAAGTGAGGTATTGGGGGTTGGAGTCTTAATCTATGAATTTGGAAGGTGGGAGTAGGGGATGCCATTCAACCTGTAACAACACTGAAGTGAAGAATCGGTGATTACTGAGGGCTAATGTAGCCTGAAGACGAACATAGTCTAAAAAGAATGTTTGTTTTTCTGGCTAATTCTCATTGAACAACCTGAAGGACTTTTGTTGGACACTAAGTATTTAAAGAGTAAAAATTGAGTTTTTTATCTTGAGAAGTTCATGGACTATAGGGGGAGGCAGACATGTAAACAGATTAAAGATGGTGATCTGTGTTATAATATATAGGTACCCTGGAGGCAGTGGAGGGAGGACCTCCCCCTCAGAGCCAGGAAAGACTTTGCAGTAGAGGCAACACTGGAGTTATTACAGATGAAAGGAAGCTCATATTAACATATATTTGTGAAGGGTTGCTCTGGTCTGAATGCTTGTGTCTCCCCCACAATTCACATGTTGGAATCCTAACCCCTAATGTGATGGTGTTAGGGGGTGGAAGTCTTTGGGAGGTGATTAGGTTATAAGTGTGGGGCCCTCATGAATGAGATTAGTACCCTCATAAAAGTGACCCCAGAGGGTTTTCTCATCCCTTATGTCACGTGGGGATACAATCCAGAAGAGGTCCTTCACCCAGCTCTGCTGGCTTTGACTTCCAACCTCAAGAACTCTGTGAAATAACTATCTTTTGTTTATAAACCACCCAGTCTGTGGTATTTTGTTACAGCTGCCCAAATGGACTCAGACAACAGTCTTGGCATGTTGAGAAAGTGGAGAAAAAATGTTATTTCAATATTAAAATAAGTTACAATAACTTGACAACATGATCAGACCTTGGCCTTTTTACAAACCAAAAAGTTAAAACTAAGTTAGAAACACTATTCAGACACAACTTTAATTTCTTTGAGTCTCATTTTTCGTCACTAAAATCACAAAATACTATGTTATAAGGTGTTTAGATATTATGATGATAATAGGAAAGGATACAAAGATATGACAACCAAGTGTTCAAAGACTCAAAGTAACTTAGTTTTTCAAGGCTTAAAAAATAGGCTCAGAAAAAAAAAAAAAAAGGCTCAGAACATCATGATACTTATTAAGGAGTTGGCTAAAGAATATAGAGCTCTAGAAATTGGCCTTGAACTTCCATTGGTTCTCTTTAATCAATACTAAGTCACAAATGTATAGGGTGAAACTCCATAAGCTCAGGGAAAGGACATCCATAGATGTTCAGGCTGAGCAGTTCTCAGACCTCTTTTGGAGTGGGGAGACACTTGAGGTCTGACTTGTTAGAGAGCTTGTGAGCACTCAGGGCATTCCGTAGAGACACAAAAGAGATATGACTCAGCAGTACAATTAAATGAACTCCAAAGCAAAGAACTCTCTCTAGACCACCCTAACTATGCTGAAAAACAAGCCTCAAAAAGATTAAGCTGATGCTCCAGTAACTTAGCTGCCCATCAGAACAGAGGCTAAGGCTCCAAAAGAAGAAAACAAAATCTTGATATTCCATAACATAATATACAATTTTTCCTGCATCCAATCAAAAATTACTACACATGCCAGGAAGTAGAAAATCATAACCCATACCAGGAGGAAAATTCAAGCAATAGAAATAGATTCAGAAAGGACAGAATTATAGAATTAATATATAAGGATATTAAAATACCTATCATAAATATGCTAAAAAAGTTTAAAAGAAAATGTGAACATGATGAAGAGAGAAGTAGAAACTATATATATATATATTTAGTGCAACTTCTAGAAATGTCCAACTAGAAAATAGAATACACATCCATTAACTCCTGACCCTCAGTGAGAGTCATCTCATGACAGGCCATCCAACCTGTAAGCTGAGCAGACTCCTCTGCCATTCCCCTCTTCCATACTCCCAAGCAGAGAAAACTCTCAGGAAAGAAGCAGGAGAGAGGCGCTTGAGTTGGGAAGCCACCAGAAAAGTATAGATGTTGCTTATTGTGACTTCAGAACTCATCGGTAAGCAGAGGGGATACAAGCGGGGCATCAACGGTAAAGATAGGACAAGCCCTTCCCCTTGTTATTTGTATGAGAAGTCCCAGAAAGGAGAAATAGCACCATCTGTGATTCTGGATGGCCCTCATTGTGCTATCACAGATCTGCCACCTCTGCCATCTCCCAGTGTTTCTCCAGTTACTTCTGGAAGTCCTGAGAGGACATCTCTTGATACAACTCACAAAGAAAGATTCACAATAACAAAATGGGATACACCATACTTTCTCCTCTCTAGCTCTAGTTCATTTAGTAACATTGCTCAGGAAATCTCAGTCACTGCTGCCATTGCTATTTCCCGCTGATGACCCCTCAACGTTGTGACATAACACGAAATATTCATTTTCTACTTCCTTCATGCTGTGACCACAACCTCACATGCTTTGTGATTCACTTCCTGCTGTGACACTTCCAATGGGAACTGCCCGGGAAATTCGATGTCAAAACTACACTGCATATCCACTTGATACAGCACTGGAAGTTGAGATGATACCTATGGAGTTGGCCTTGAGGGCCAGTGGCAGATTCCTGGAGACACTGATAACGTTTAAATCCCTGTACAACTTCAGAAAGAGTGTTCTGTCATTACCTTTACTGGGCAGAAGGGAAATTAAGGTTAGATCAGGAACTTACCCTAGAGCACACAGTCCACAACCGGTAGAGCTGGAATTTACTCTGAAGTAAATATGATTCTTTCATCAACAAAATGAACAGCAACATCTTTTTGCTTTTAGGGGCTGTGTTCTGTATTGACAAGTGCTAAGTGGCCAATATAGCAAGTCCCACGTTTGAGGGTAAGGACTGGTCTTAAGGGTGAGGGCTTAATTGAACTCTCTCTCAAGTGAGTCACACTTGTAAACATTTTCCCATGTCCTCTGACTTAGGATTAGGGAGCAAATGCTAGCATTTAGGAAGCATCTAAACAACTGGCTTTAATTTATTCTGTAGTTCACAGTTTATTTCTTCTCATCTCATAATCAATACATTGGAATTATGAAGAGATGATCACTTTTTTAGCTTTTGTAAGTGTGAAACTAACCTCACAGAGGTTGTTTCTTGCTACCTGTGTGTGTGTGCTGTGCTTAGTCATGTGGGACTCATTGCGACCCCATGGACTGTAGCCTGCCAGGCCTCCTCTGTCCATGGGCTTCTCCAGGCAAGAATACTGGAGCTGGTTGCCATTTCTTACTCCAGGGGATCTTCAACCCAGGGACTGAACCCACATCTCTTCTGTCTCTTGCATTGGCAGGTGAATTCTTTACCACTGAGCCACTGGGGAAGCTCTAGAGGCATGGAGATAGCTAAATGGAGATAAACTGACATAAAAACCTGTTCTTTTGACTGACTAGAGATCCTACTCTAATATAAGGAAAGGAAAACATGCTGAAGGGTGGTAACTAACACATTCAAATCTTAAAACCATTTTACTGCATTTGATAAACTGATGTAAGGGGTTGGGATAACCTTAAACTCTTTGGTGAGATTCTTTACCATCTGAGCCACCAAGGAAACCCAAACTCAGAGATAGTTACTTATGAAAGTTAGAAAACTGAACCCAAATGTCAACTAGATCTTTTATATATTATCAGCCACTCACTTTTTGTGCTTCTATTGATGACACAAAGTACTTTGAGTCCTGAAGAAAAAAAAATCCTCTTTATTATCATTTCACTGCCAGTTTCACTAAATTGTTAATAGTTGTTTGAAAAATCCTTTAGCCAAAGCAATGAAATGAGGGTTATTGTTAAGACAGCTACAAGAGAAACTTCCTTGGTGGTCCAGTGGCTAAGACTCCACACTCCAAGTGAAGGGGACCAGGGTTCCGTCCCTGGTCAGGGAACTAGAGCCCACATGCCTCAGTGAAGACAGAAGATCCTGCATGCTGAAACTAAGATCCAGGACAGCCAAATAAATAAATAGTTATTTTTTTTTAAAAAATAAAGAACAGATAACATTTTTTTTAAAGATAGCTACAAGAATTAAAAAAAAAAAAAGAAATTTTTAAAGAGGTATACTTGAGTAGCAAGGTACAAGAAGGTCCTTACAAAAAACAGCAATATATTATTATTGCTCTCATAATATTATAGTGACTCTCACACTAAGGGGAAAGGGCCAGTGCACAGTTTGGAAAAGCACATTCTTGGGTTGGTGAGAGCCAAGGAGGGTGACAGCTATCAGCAGATGAAATTAAGTATAACTTATAGTTTGGTTTTTCCAGTAGTCAAGTATGGATGTGAGCTTTGGACTGTGAAGAAAGCTGAGTGCTGAAGAATTGATACTTTTGAACTGTGGTGTTGGAGAAGACTTTTGAGAGTCCCTTGGACTGCAAGGAGATCCAATCAGTCCATTCTGAAGAAGATCAGCCCTGGGATTTCTTTGGAAGGAATGATGCTAAAGCTGAAACTCCAGTACTTTGGCCACCTCATGTGAAGAGTTGACTCATTGGAAAAGACTCTGATGCTGGGAGGGATTGTGGCTGGATGGCATCATGGACTCAATGGCTGTGAGTTTGAGTGAACTCCGGGAGTTGGTAATGGACAGGGAGGCTTGGCGTGCTACAATTCATGGGGTCGCAAAGAGTCAGACAGGACTGAGCGACTGAACTGAACTGAACTGAACTGATAGTTTGATTTATCTGTGTAGCAAATGAATGTCCAAGAGGAGAAAAAGAAGCTAAGAAATGTTGATGTAAATCATCAGATTTATCCAGTAAAGGTAGAATGGTTTTCCTCAGAAAAAAATGAAATAAACAGTGTTTAGTTTGAAATATTTTATTTTCATGTTCTTTGTAAAAACATCAATAAATATTTAGATTTCTCTTTTCTCAGACATAGAAAAGCACTGCATAATTAACATGAAACAAGGCATTGTGCCTTACAAGAAAGACATAAAATGTCCAAAGGGTATTTAGAACATTGTAGCTCTTAAAGTTTCAACATGAGAAATGCTGACAACATACTGTGAAATCATTTCAATAAATAACTAACATTCTTTTAAACATTTACAAACAAATGCATTTACAAAAACATTCACAAAAACACGTATCCCCCCACCCGACAATGAGTTCACTATCTGTTTCGATCCTCCAGCTTCTGCCACAAGGGCTGGCATAATGTGGGCTCCTCAGAAATATTAATTTCATGACTGGCAAACATTTGCAAACCTTCTACTTCAAACTCAGAAAGAATCAGGACTAAATAAACTTTTTTTCTCATAAAATAAATAATACCAATAATGACAGGATGTGCAAGTAGATTTGATCACATCCTTAATCATGTCACATGTAAATATTAACACAGAATCTTTGAAACCCAAGCAACACATAAATAAATAAATAAGTAAATAAGTGGAAGAACCCTCCTAAGAGATGTTCAAACATATTAAGCCTGATCCAGGTGGCCTTAGGAGCTGGTGATTCCTCTTTTCCCTCTTTGATTTCTGTAGGGGCAGGGTCTACTTCTGGAACAGCCATCCAAGAGCTTCTGTTTTCCACCTGGTCAGTTAGAGCTGGCCCTGCAGGAAGAAAAGGTTTTCCTTAGTAGCTGCTCCAGAAGACTGAAACAGCACTCTTCTCCTTTCCCTCTCCCTGGGTTCCAGAGATTTCTGAGTCCAGTCTTCCCAGCCTGGCATCAAGTGGTTACTGCCTGCCACCTGCTATACTGTGTGGCAGATGCCTCTAGGCTCTCTGATACTCTTATGTAGGAATGGAGGTGGGGCCTGCAGTACTCACTGTATTATTGGCTACAAATAGCCAATTCTGTTTGATGCTGAAGCTGACACTCCAATACTTCAGCCACCTGGTGGGAAGAGCTGACTCATTTGAAAAGACTCCGATGCTGGGAAAGACTGAAGCCAGAAGAAGGGGATAACAAAGGATGAGATGGTTGGATGGCATCACGGACTCAATGGACATGAGTTTGGGTAAACTCCGGGAGTTGGTGATGGACAGGGAGGCCTGGAGTGCTGCAGTCCATGGGGTTGCAAAGAGTTGGACACCACTGAACGACTGAACTGAACTGTCCAACAGCAGTGAGAATTTTAGTGAAAGCAGTTTAACCCACGTTCATTTGAATGGGGAGAGTCAAGGGCCATGATGGAAAGCATTGGCAATGTTCTTCTGGCATCAGAGCAGATTAATGACCTTAATGGCAAATTTAATTCTGAAATAGTGGTTTTTCATTCCTTCAGCTAAATCTTAGGTTTCTCTGATATAATTTTCAGCAGGCAGAATGACTCTAGTCACACGATGAATAAAAACCACAACTCACTTGTTTAGCATCTTATCGATGATTTTCTTAACCATGGGAGCGGCGGGGTTGAGACACACTTCCTGACCAGTCTTGAGAGTGGCTCTGCAGAGAGAAGAAGAATCTACGTGAGGTGGGGGTACATTTGGGGGTCGGGGTGGGGGCATCGGCACGGTGGGTGGTGATGACGAGGACAGAAACGGAAGTGACACTTACATGACTTCGGTTTGGTCGCAGTGGGGGCCGGGGGTTGTCACCTTCACGCTCTGGATGTTCTTGAGGTGAATCCCCTGCAAGGTCTGCAGGCACTGGCAGCGCAGTTCGTTGACCACGGGCGCCCCTGCGGGAAGGACAGAGTGGGTTAGGGGCTGTCCTCACAGGCACCCACCCACCCCCGTCCCGCCCTGGGGATCCGGGTCTCACCTGCTGCGCGCCGGCCGGCGGCCACCAGGAGCAGGAGCAGCATTGCTGCGCGGAGGAGCCGGGGGGCGGCGTTCGCGGCTGGGGCCATGGGTGTCTGCTCGGAGGGTCTGTCTGCGGCGGCGGGAAGGCTGGCGGGAGCGCTGGCTGAGCGGGCTCTGTGGCTCCCCGAACCGAGTGAACCCCTTTTATCCTGATCAGAAGGGAGTTGCTAGCCCCGGGGTCAGGGAAATTCCCGGTCCGGAAGGAAGGGGGCCCCGCCCGCCTCACGCGTAGTCAGCGCACTGAGGTGTCATCCCTGTACCCAAATCCCCACGCGACGGTGAGTCTCCCTCCACCACGCTGGGGCTCCAGCCCAGATGGGGGCTGTGGGTCTCAGGCCACCCTGGTCGCGGGGCAGGGAGAGGGGAAAGCTCTGGGGACACTGGGGAGAGACCCCCACAGGGTTGGGGAGGTGGTCTTAGAGAGAGACTTCGTTTTCTTTACTTATCAGACTGGGGGAATTAAAGAGAAGTAAGCATGTAGATTTTGTTTAGTTATCTATCCTCTGCTTCTATATATTTCTGCCTCTCTATATTCAATTTTGCTTATTTCATACATGAGAACTGGGATCAGTGTCAAAAGCTGAATTCTGGGTTAATTTCAGTGAAAGTTGAGGGCTGTAAAACGATCTAGTGTTTTGTGTTCTGTTCAACTCAATATTCTCTTAGCAACACTGGAACTTCCAAAATTTGAGGCAGATCTCCTTTTCCACCTAAGAAGGGTTCAGAGTTGGTCTGAGAATATGGGATTGGTGGTCACTCTGAAGCTGTGGGCGAGCTGGTCGGGGTCTCCTCTTCTGGTCTGTCTTTGGACAAAATAGCGCATGGACACAAAAGAACGCTTTCTGCAGCATAGCACCCTTACACGGATGTGCGCTGATGAAATAAAGAGGAAAACACACATAAAATCCTGTTCCATTCACTGAAGGGGGAACATCAGTGTTGGTCCTCCTTTTTCTTGAAATATTGATGTCTCTCTTTTCTGACCAGAAATTTCAGTTTTTTCACCTGATGCCTTTACTATTTTTTCATCAGAAGTTTTAGAGCTCTTGCATTGACTCAACATGAAGTCTAGAGGTTGAAGTGTAGTTATCCAGGTTGGCTGAAGATGCTTTCAAACTATAGTGTTGGAGAAGACTCTTGAGAGTCCCTTGGACAGCAAGGAGATCAAACCAGTCAATTCTAAGGAAAATCAATCCTGAATATTAACTGGAAGGACTGATGCTGAAGCTCCAGTACTTTGGTCACCCTATGTAAAAAGCCGACTCATTGGAAAAGACTGATGCTGGGAAAGATTGAGGGCAGGAGGAGAAGGGGCACTAGAGGATGAGATGGTTTGTTGGCATCATAGATTCAATGGATATGAGTTTGAGCAAACTCTGGGAGATGGTGAAGAACAGGGAAGCCTGGCAGGCTGCAGTCCATGGGATTGCAAAGAGTTAGACACAACTTAGCAACTGAACAAAATTTCCAGATTAGATTCAGACCTCCTGGAGACATGGAATACTATAGGAGTGGGAAAAGAAGAAAAAAGTGGCCTCTGGCCTAGGGACAGGCATCTAGGAACAGGGCTCTGGGCAGCCCAACTCAGTGGGTGATAACTCACATCCCACAGCCAGCCAGCCTACAGCGATAGCACTTTCATCGCTATCTATTACCTACACACAAGGCTGTATATTGTGCTTATTTAATTTATATGCTTATTTAACTTACATGCAGAGTACATCATGTGAAATGCCGGGCTGGATGAAGCACAAGTTGGAATCAAGATTGCCAGGAGAAATTTCAAGAACCTCCGATATGCAGATGACACCACCCTTATAGCAGAAAGCAAAGAACTAAAGAGCCTCTTGATGAAAGTGAAAGAGGAGAGGGAAAAAGTTGGCTTAAAACTCAACATTCAAAAAACTAAGATCATGGCATCCAGTCCTGTCACTTCATGACAAATAGATAGGGGAACAATGGAAACAGTGACAGACTTTATTTTGCAGGGCTCCAAAATCACTGCAGATGGTGACTGCAGCCATGAAATTAAAAGACACTTACTCCTTGGAAGAAAAGCTACGACCAACCTAGACAGCATATTAAAAAGCAGAGACTTTACTTTGTCAACAAAGGTTTGTATAGTCAAAGCTACGTTTTTTCCAGTAGTCGTGTATGAATGTGAGAGTTGGACTGTAAAGAAAGCTGAGCACCGAAGAACTGATGCTTTTGAACTGTGGTGTTGGAGCAAACTCTGGGAGACGGTGATGGACAGGGAAGCCTGGTGTGCTACAGTCCATGGGGTCACAAAGAATCAGACACGATTGAGCGACCAAACTGAACTGAACTAAACCTACACAGTGTTAAACGTTTCCTTGCTCACCTGGCAGTGGTTATGAGAAGTGAGTTAACATGTGTGAAAGTTGACTGGGAATAAATGCCTTATAAATATTTGTAAACATTTAAACAGATAAAATAGAAATAGCTTTTTTCAATATAACCTAAACACAAACTCTGTTTTAAATCTTATGATAAAGGAAAAAAAGGTAATAGAAATGTTCACCTCTCAATTTTTCTTTTTATATTTAAAAAATTTCTGTATTAGTTTTTTTGAAAAGAATGCACAGTTACACTCTACTAGGAGATGCACGTACATGGGATTTGGGTGGTTTTGCTTGTTTGCTTTTTGTTGCTACTTTTCAGATCTATCATTGCTTTATTCTGTAGCCTTGTTTTCAATCACTTCATCTGTTAGAAAGGAGTTTGAATTCAATACTCTTCACCTTATTTATTGGAAAAGTCTTATTAAAATAAACAACTGTCTTTAAAAATATTCTAGTGTTTTTCAGTATGATCCTGAAAGAAAAACCTGGGACATTAAAGGAGTATTAACATTTGTATTGAAAGTGAAAGTTGTTCAGTCTGTCCAGCTCTTTAGGACTGCAAGGACTGTAGCCTTCCAGGCTCCTCTGCCCATGGAATTCTCCAGGCAAGAATACAGGAGTGGGTAGCCATGCCCTCCTCCAGGGGATCTTCTCAACACAGGGACTGAACCCAGGTCTCCCGCATTTGGGGCAGATTCTTAACTGTCTGAGTCATAATATTTGTATTAAGCAATAGAAATGAAAAACAATATAAAGGCTATAACATATGGTGACAAGCTCAGGAATAATTGAGAATTTGTGTTATTTCTTCCCTTGTTATCAATTATTTTGGGGGATTTCATGGGAAACAAGCCAGGTATACAAAAGTTAGGCTTTAAAAGTTGTAAAATGTATTGTTTTGTTTTCTAATTATAAGTAATGCAGGCTCAGTTTCTAGAGTTTATAAAAGTCAGAAAGGCATGAAGAGATTATTTTTCCTCTAATCTCTCTTAATTTTTGTCTACAGCACAAATTTAACAAGTCACTGAAAATTTGCTTTTTTTCTTCAACAAACATGGTAGCTGACAAGTTATAAGAGTATACAGGGTTCTGGGTGAATACGAAAGCAGCTGTTTAATTTATTTAGTTGTCACATACCATTGCCAAGTTACTAAGCCTCTGTACCCACCCCAAAATGCAGCACAATGATTTGGTGCCAAATTCCAGGCTCTCTTCTAAGAGTTATACAAATATTGACTCATTCAATCTTTCAAACATCTCTGTGAAGGTATTTGTTATTATCTTTGTGGTACTTTTTAAGGTTACAAATAAGGAAACAATTGGAAAGAGATTAAGGAACTTCCCAAAGTTCACCAGATATTGAAACTTGGGACTCTAACCCAGAGGAAATGACTTTTAACCATTGTGCTATTATAACAATGCTCTGTGATATATAATTTAAAATTTTCAGGGGATTTCCCTTGTGGTTCAGTGGTGAAAATACCTCGCTTCCAATGCAGGGAACATGGGTCCCATCCTTGATTGGGAAACTAAGATCCTGCATGCTGAGTGGTGTGGCCAAAAAAAAAGTTATTTAATTAATTAACTAAATAATTTTTTGGACTTCCTTGGTGGTCTAGTGGTTAAGAATATGCCTGCCAATGCGGGGGGCATGGCTTTGACCTCTGGTCCCGGAGGATTTCACATGCTATGGGGTAACTAAGCTTGTGCTCCACAAGAGAAGCCACCGAAATGAGAGGCCCACACACCACAACTAGAGATAGCCCCTCTTACTGCACCTTGAGAAAGCCTGCATGCAGCAACGAAGAATCGGCGCAACCAAAAAACAAAAACATTCAGAGAGGAGTGGTTTTAAAAAATTTGTTTATAATTCCACTAGCTGAATGTTTCAAATTTACTTATTCTGAAATGCAAACACAGTATACGACAAGATACCTCCACAGTTTGATTTCACTAACAGCGTAACTGTCTACTGTGGCATTGATCTAGCCTGAGTGTCCAATTCTGGTAAAAATAGTAACTTTACCATAGAGAAATCTGGCAAACATTTTCTTATCTAAACAATTATGTTGAAGGTGAATATCATCAGTGTGATGTCATGTGGATATCATGGATTCTCTGATATGATGTGATGAGAAAGGCACTTCACCTCTTTGGTCTTCCTTCCAAAGGGTCACATGGTTTTCAATCATAAGGAAAACATTTTTCAAACCTAAATTGAGTATTATTAAATAGCGGACTAGCATTCTCCATAAATTTCAAGATCATGAACATTGGGAAAGACGGAGAAACTGTCACAGGCCAGAGGAAAATATAGAGACGTGACAACCAAATGCAATGTGGTAACCTGCATTGACTCCTGGGACAAAAAGAGGACAATAAGTGAGAAAACTGTTGAAATTCATATAAATTAGTAGTAGTGTGCCAATGTTGGGTTCTTAGCTTTGACCAGTATACCACAAGGATGTAAAATGGTACAACAAGGGAAAAATGAATGAAGGGTACCCCAAAGCTGTATTATCTTTACAACTTTTTATAATTCAAAATTATTTCAAAATAAAAAGGTTATTAAAAAAATTATCTTTCTAGATACCACTACAATGTTAGAATATTTAGAATACCACTACAATGAAATCAGTAGATATGTATACTTTACCTGATAGCCTCCTAGAAAGGGAATTAAATTTTTTGCTGAGTTCATATTTGCTTAAATGTGGGAATCCAGAATATCTGCTGTCCTGTTTTTGACACTTCATCATGTTTCATTGACTTAAAAAGTTTGTATTCAGCATTAATCATGCTGTCCAAATCTCTCATCTATTTCTTGTAACTGATGAAAAACAGTAAGTGTTTGCTATAATGGTCTCTGGACCCAACCCAGAACTGACGTAAATGAATGTGTTCAGGGGAAGTGGGACTCCAGTTTATCTATGCTGCTGCTGCTAAGTCGCTTCAGTCCTGCTGGACTCTGTGCGACCCCATAGACGGCAGCCCACCAGGCTCCCCCGTCCCTGGGATTCTCCAGACAAGAACACTGGAGTGGGTTGCCATTTCCTTCTCCAATGCATGAAAGTGAAAAGTGAAAGTGAAGTCGCTCAGTCGTGTCCGACTCTTCTCGACCCCATGGACTGCAGCCTACCAGGCTCCTCCATCCATGGGATTTTCCAGGCAAGAGTACTGGAGTGGGGTGCCGTTGCCTTCTCCACAGTTTATCTATAGGAGCTGCCAAAAAAAAAAAGGTGGAGGGGTAAAGTAAATGAAGCATGCCAAGAGGTAGCCAGCATCTATAAATCATATAGAATTTGACTTCTGGGAATGACAATCAAAATCACTTGTTTTTGGAAATGAAATAAAAAGATTTCTTTTGTGGTTGTTATTATTTTCTCCTTCATATGCCACTTGAATTCATGATATCCTTATCAACCCAAATGCAGAAATATTTATAAGCAAAGGAATGCTTAGTCTAGTACAATAAACAAATTCATTTTCTTGTTTGAACAAGTGCCTCTTTAAGCCAATTAACTTTTGCAAAAGTTGAAGACCAGGTTTTTATGCACAGTCTTTAAACCCATGAAAGCCACGACTCCTAAATAAATAAAATGAATTTTAAAATGGAAGCTTCAATGGTGAAATTCTACCAACCCTGCAATTGTTATGAACCTTTTGAAACTTACCATTAGTAAAATCCAGAATGCTCCCATCTTGGAGGTCCACTGTTCTACCCAGTCATTGCTGCAGCAACCGGCTGCAAGCGGGTATAAACGTACATCTCCTCACTTCTACTCTACTTTCTGCACCAAGCTTTCTTTATCACCACAATGAAAAAAAAAAATCTCTTGCCCAATAGGGAACAGTAGGCAGTCAATAAATATTTCCCCCTTTCTCATGTTTCAGGCAGATATTCTGCATGACTTCTCAAAGGTTCCCCAACAGGATTAAACCCCAATTGCCCACACTCTCCTTTCCTATTTTGCTTTTCCAAATTCTCCAGTTCCATACATAAGGAATATTTCCCCAAATAAATCTGCTTACATTGTAGGCTGATGACTCAGGTTCAACTTTTTGGTGGGGATACCTTGGCTAAGATGCTGCTCCATCCTGAAAACTAAATGTCAGAAAAATAAGGGCAGTGTCACTTTACTTTACCCCTCGCTTGCTGTAAGAACTTATTCCCTCTCAACTTCTGTCTCTGTGTATGCTATGATGATCTCATCTGATGTAATGACTCTGGCTCTGGGGGCAGAAAAACAAAGATGTCTGAACATTGCATCAAATTTCTGGATCCATCTGTCTCTATAGGCCAATGATATTAGTGTGTACCAGCATCAGGGTATGGGGGAGGAGAATGTATCTTGTCTTCTCTTCCTGGTTTTTTGGTTGGCCTAATAATTAAGTTGACATAAGATAGATGAACAGGAGAAACACAAATTTAATTTCATACATACAGGAGTTCCACAAAAATGTAAAACTCAAAGAAGTGACCAAAACAGGCAGTTTTTTGTTGTTGTTTAGTCATTAAGTCATATCTGACTCTTTGGGGTCCCATGGACTGTAGTAGCCCATCAAGTTCCTCTCCACGAGATTTCCCAGGCAAGAATACTGGAGTGAGTTGCCATTTCCTTCTCGAGTCTCTTGTATCAGCAAGCAGGTTCTTTAGCACTGAGCTACCAGAAAAGTTCAGTTTATAACTTTTAGGCAAAATAAAAACCCATTTGTGAAGAATTGATAAGACAAAGGGGTTTATTTGTGAGCTGTTGTGATTTCTATGAAGTATATGTCAAGTTATCCAACTTTAGTTCTCATGGCTTTGCTTTTTTTTTTTTTCTCCCAGTTGTGCCATGAGGCTTTTATGATCTTATTGCACCCCACTCCAGTACTCTTGCCTGGAAAATCCCATGGGCTGTGGAGCCTGGTAGGCTGCAGTCCATGGGGTCACTACGAGTCGGACGCGACTGAGCAACTTCACTTTCACTTTTCGCTTTCATGCAATGGAGAGGGAAATGGCAACCCACTCCAGTGTTCTTGCCTGGAGAATCCCAGGGATGGCAGAGCCTGGTGGGCTGCCATCTATGGGGTCGCACAGAGTCAGACACGACTGAAGCAACTTAGGAGCAGCAGCAGCACCCCAACCAAAGATGGAACGTGGGCCATGGCAGTGAAAGCCCTGAGTCCTAATGATTTCAAGTCATAAGTTTGGGAGAAAAGTTGGAAATGCTAGTTTAGACAGCTGAAGCCAGGTATTGGAGGAAACGATAAATAGAAGAATTCAGGATCCAGTTAGTTCACAGATAGAAAACAAAAATTCAAAGGTAATTTAAGATAATTAACAGAACTCGAATCTAATATCCATAAAGGTGTATCACTGAAGCATAATCTTTTTCTTTGTAAACATTCCATTTTTTAATCAAAGATAACAACAATAAGACTAATTTGTTTGCAAATTAAGTCGTCTCAATACATTTGACCTGATTATTACATAAGTTCAGCAAGAATAGTGATCGGCCATATAGGCTCTTTTATGTTCTCTTTGCTGGAACTTTTCATAAGGAATCTCAGACTGGACCTTTAGAAATCCTTTTGAGGCTAGGAAGTCAAGCCAAAGAGTTGCTATCAAGTTTCAGTGCCTATTCCTCTTTTATGTAGGTCCCCCAAATACCCTGAGGTTCCTGCACCTGCCAGGGAGTTTCCTACCTTCAGTTAAGTTCAGTCGCTCAGTCATGTCTGACCCCATGGACTGCAGTACACCAGGCCTCCCTGTCTGTCACCAGCTCCTGGAGCTTACTCAAACTCATATCCATTGAGTTGGTGATGCCATCCAAACATCTCATCCTCTGCCGTCCCCTTCTTCTCTTGCATGATGTACTCTGCATATAATTTAAATAAGCAGGATGACAATATACAGCCTTGACCCAATTCCAATTTAGAATCAGTCTGTTATTCCATGTCTGGTTCTAATTGTTGCTTCTTGACCTGCATACAGATTTTCAGGAGGCAGATATCTTACTTACCTGGTAAAGCTGCTATGAACCCTTCAAGAAAGTGCCAGACAGATTTTTCCAAGAAGGTTTATTGGCTCTGTAAAGTCAACCTTATTTTCTTAAAGCTGTCTGGTCATATCTTAGTCTATGTATGTGTGTGTATGCTAAGTCGCTTCAGTCTTGTCTGACTCTTTGCAATCCTATGGACTGTAGCCTACCAGGCGCCTCTCTCCATTGGATTCTCTAGGCAAGAATACTGGAGTGGGTTGCTATGCCCTCCTCCAGGGGATATTCCTGACTCAGGGATCGAACTCTTATCTCTTGCATCTCCTGCATTGGCAGGTGGGTTCTTAACCACTAGCACAACCTGGGAATTCCCCTTAGTCTATGTGTGTATATCTCTCCCAAATATGACATTCCAGTCAAAGCCAGAGATTAGAATCTTAGTAAACCTATGCTAATAACCACATTACCATGAAAATAAGAATACTCCCTAAAAGTCACTTAATTCTGGAGGAATCATAGGGGGAAAAAATTTGTTTTATCTTTGTTCATAAAAGGATATTTTACTAAATTTCCATGTCATAGATAGTTTAAGAGGAAAGGTCTCTTTACATCTGGAAAACAAGAGGTTAAAGAACTAGCAATATTTTTAAGTCATAAAAATTATAATCATCCTTGTCAGTTCATTCAGCCCCAAATAATTAATTCTCTTCAATCTTGATATTTTGTTAGCAGTTTTATGAAGTCAGTTTTTTGTTTTTTTTTTTAGAATTCTCTAATTTCTTACCCAGTTCAGTGGTATATTCTTAAATACATCAGAAACCTGTATTCTAGAGTACTTGTCAGGGTCCTTTCTATGAATTTCTTTGAAGCAGAAATACTTCTGCAAAAGAATCAGAGTAAAAGAGTAACTGTCTATAAATGACAAAAAGCTTAAAAATTACAATGGTTAAAGATCAGATGAAAGTTTATTGCTATGCAATTGACAAAGAAATTTAGTTATTTCTGTGACACACAACATTTTAAGATAATAACAATTATAGTAACATTAAATCAGAATGTATCAGATTTTTTGGAATTTCATATAATTACTAGAGCAGATATTAGCATATTAATAATATTCACCCATACAATATAAGCTAAGAAGTTTTCCATGTAGTTTAATGTACCAAATAAGCCTAATCAATGTAACATTTCTCTCTCTCTTATTCTCCTTCTCTATTTTTATATGAAGAGAAAACAAATCTTTTAAAATGTTCCAGGGGCCCTCTGGAAAATCCCAAGTTAGTTTGAGGTCAAAAAAATTATTTAGAATTTGATTTGAGGAAATGTGTCAAAAATATGAAAGATTTTGGACACTTGATTAAAAGGAATCATAGATCATTATGAAAGAGTACCTACTTATCCTTTTAACCAAAGTAACAATGAAAGATTTCAAGGGCAAATATAGAAGGTTACATAATTCTGAGCAAAACTTAACTCTTTTACTATTGAGAAGACTTGATTTACTTAGGTAATCAAAGACCAATGATAAAGATAACATAAAGCATAGGAAATTATTATGAAAAAACACAAATTCTTTGTTTTCTAGGCAGATCAATTTAAAAGATAAAGGAAATTCTTTTATAATATCTTTCAAGAAAAGAGTAATAATTGAAGAAAACTTTGTCCTCTTAACAAATAAAAGAAAATTAAGTTCAAATTTTGCACAAATATGCTACTGATATTAAAATTTATGTTTAAAACTCTTATAATAAAGCCATTTAATCTTACCCAGTTTGATCAAACATAAAATTCCTTTCCTAAGATTCCTTTTTTACAAACCTTCTATAACTGTATGTTCACTTTAGTTTCTCTCTTGTTCTCTTTCCCGTTCTAAAATAATCAGCTTTAAGGCAAAGTTACTTTATTTTCTTCAACAAAATGCATCTTAAGTTTTCATAGCTTTTCTTACCCAAATTACATATCTTATTTTTCCTGTATACAAAAGTGTTTCCTTTATTATAATATTTCTATTAGTAGTAGTTTTAATTATATATATTCATTAGAATTCTTAACATTTACCTAACTTGATTTCTAGTTAAAACTAAGAAGTAACCAATTGTGAATTGTTATGTCAGTATAGGTCCATATAGTCAAAGCTATGGTTTTTCCAGTAGTCGTGTATGGATATGAGAGCTGGACCATAAGCAAAGCTGAGTGTCAAAGAATTTGATGCCTTTGAACTGTGATGTTAGAGAAGATTCTTGAGAGTCCCTTGGATTGTAAGGAAATCTAACCAGGCAATCCTAAAGGAAATAAATTCTGAATATTCATTGGAGGGACTGATGCTGAGGCCGATGCTCCAATACTTTGGTCACCTGAGGCAAAGAGCTGATTCATTGGAAAAGACCCTAATGCTGGAAAAGATTGAAGGCAGGAAAAGAATGGGACGATGGAGGATGAGATTGTTGGATGGCATCACTGACTCAACGGATGTGAGTTTGAGCAAGCTCCAGAAGATGGTGAAGGACAGGGAAGCCTGGTATGCTGCAAAATATGGGGTCGCAAAGAGCTGGACATGACTGAGCGACTGAACAACAAAGCAATACCAGCATTTTGCAAATATGTTTTATATTTTTTAGTAGGATACATTTCCTCACAATATAACAATGTTTTAAAATGTAGCAGAAGATATAATCATTAAAAACGAAATATCTTTAGTTTTTCTGTAATGAGAAGCCAAAAGTGGACAAACCTAGGTTTAATAATCAATGTGTCTATATTTTATCTTATTTGGAAATGATCTAGGTAGTCAATGAAATTTTATCATTCAATTTAACATAGCAAAACTTCCTTTTTTATTAATTTTTATTGGAGTGCAGTTGCTTTACAATGTTGTGTGAGTTTCTTCTGTACAGCAAAGTGAATCAGCCATATGTATACATATATCCCCTCTTTTTTATATTTCCTTCCCATTTAGGTCACCCAAAAGCACTGAGCAGAGTTCCCTGTACTATATAGTAGGTTCTCATTAATTATCTATTTTATACTTAGCAGTGTGAATAGGTCAATCCCAATCTCCCAATTCATCCCACCAGTCCTCCCCCCACACCCAGTATCCATACACCCATTCTCTGTGTCTCTATTTTGGCTTTGAAAATAAGTTCATCTTTATCATTTTTCCAGATTCCACATATAAGCAATATTATATGATACTTGCTTTTCTCTTTCAGACTTATTTCATTCTGTATAACAGTCTCTAGGCCCCTCCACACCTCTGCAAATTGCACAATTTGATTTCTTTTTTATGGCTGAGTAATATTCCATTTTCTGTTTTTGTTTGTTTTTTTCATCTTGTTAAAGGGGTCTTAAAGCTGGTCGTTATATTGCACTTCTTTATATCCATTTATAATATGGTCTCTATAGGGTAAGACAATTGCTTAGGATGAGAGCACTCAAACAATTCTTTTTTCAAATATGGAAGCTTTTCCAGTTCAAAAGATCCATCATCTGGCCATTGATGAGTGGGATATAGTAATCTCAATAGTGACTCAGACCAATAACCCTTTTTATGGCTTAACCAAGGAAACAAGAGGCATCCCACAATGCAGTGGGAAAAAAAAAGTTGCTGTCCTCACAAGATCCAGAAAATTAATTTCCAGTTAGCCTAAGAAAGAGGAGGCCTTCCTTGTCACAGGTGGTAAGAACTATGTGGTGAAGGGACTTCCCTTGTGGTCCAGTGGTTAAGAATCTTCCTTGCAATTCAGGGAACATAGATTCCATCCCGTTAGGGAACTAAGATCCCACATGCTGAGGGGTGACTAAGCCTGTACACAGCAACTAGAGAGAAACCTGCATGCTTCAACAAAAGACCCGGCATGCCACAGCTAAGACAAGTCACAGCCAAATAAATAGATAATTAAAAAAAAAATTATATAATGGAAACAGTGTCTCTGGTCATTCATGGGAATGTGAGATGCCTTCAACTGTAGATGCATTAATCTGTGACAGGGGGCAGGTGCTACTGGAATGGGACTTTTCCAGTACTTGACAAAGCAATGAAGATTTAGACAACAAAGGCCACCTATGGACTGGGACCCTTTAAGACAAGCTCCTAATGGCTAGAATGGCCAGATGAAGAGAATGCTGCTTGTGACTTCATGTCTTGGAATTCCAGTCTGGGATGCACACTGGTACATGTACCTTCTGGATGGTAGAGGTCAGAGACAACACTCTCCATGGTCACAAAGCCACGTTCTCTGGCAAGAACAAAAGGAAAGGAAAACCTCATTGCTTTTTACATAGGGGACTCACAGCAAATTTGCCTAAATAGATGCTAGTCTGCTGAGCACGGTGAACTCATCACAGTTCTATTCTATTCATTGCATTTTTCTGTTCACTGCATTTATTCTGTCTATTCATTTATCTCTTCAACATTTGTCTTTCACTCATAAGTATGTGTATGCTCAGTTATGTCTGACTCTTTCGTGACCCCATGGACTATAGCATGAAGCTCCTCTGTCTGTGAAATTTTCTAAAAGAGAAAACTGGAGTGGGTTGCCATTTCTTCCTCCAGGGGATCTTCCCAACCCAGAGACTGAACCCATGTCTCTTGCATATCCTGCATTGGCAAGCGTGTTCTTTACCAACAGTACCACCTAGGAACTAAAGTAGGTTCTAAATTAGTTTGCAAAGATGAGAATAACAAAAAAAACAAAAGCAGATACTCCCACTACCAAAAACAGTACTCTCCCACTACCAAACTCAGTCCATGGGAGTATAAAAAGGAGTCGCCTGGGAGTCTGTGATAGCACTGTATAGAACTTTATAGGAACTCAGAGGAGGGAGTATCTGACTCTCCGTATTTTTTTTAATATTTATTTATTTATTTTGTTGGGCCAGGTCTTTGTTGTAACCTGGAGTTTGTCATCAAGGCCGGGATACATAGAGAGCAGGAGGATAAGCATGGCCCAGACACCCGTCACTCAGGAGCCGTTTCAAATGTCCTCTCCATCAGAAATCTCACAGTTCATCTAAGTGTTTACCTTGGCCCTGGATACAGATCACATTGTGGGGACCACTGGTTCACAAGCTGGGTTCTGTGCTCTCCAATAATACTATCATACCTTTTACTCTTTCTATCCCCATCTCCAATGTGAGTTGGGTCCATACTCATACTAAACATTCAGTAAATGTTTGCTGAAATAATGCATGAATAAAAGGTTTTAGGCCACTATCCCTGAGAGCAGGACACCGGGAAACTATCCTTAAATGATTGCAACAGCCTAGATTTTCTTACTTGCTTTTACCTGATTTGTTCACTCAGCATTTGACCACTCAGCCTTTGAGTTTAACCACTCTGGACATTTGGCAAACCAGGATGGGCCAGAGTTTGTATTCCAGTGAAAGAACTTGGGCAGCCAGAAAAATGAGTCTGAACCAAAGACTGTAGAAAGTCCTGAGCCCACGTTCTGCCATCAAGTCCAAAGAACACAAGTAAGACCCATCAATATGTTCAAAGTCAGAGGGCCTGAGCTGCTCAGATCTGGAACAAAATGGGAGCAATGTCAAGAATATATCAAAAAGACTTCCTTGTCAGCCCAATGGTTAAAATTCTATGTTCCAAAGGTGGGGGGCATGGATTCTCCTGGTCAGGGAAGATCCCTCATGAAGCACAGTATGACCAAAAAAAAAAAAGAATACAGCAAGGGAGGTCTTGATTAATTGCTACAAATAGAAGTGTAGTATGCTTGGCCTTTATGGGCCATTGGCCTGATGGTAAATGGGAGGATCCAGGTACTTAAAGTTACAAGGTCTGGTTAGGAAGTGAGTGTATAATAGCTATTTATTCCATATACTTTCTTATTCAATTTGTTTATAAGATAGTGATAGGTGTAGTAGGAGATACAAAGATGGAAAAAGTCCAACTTCTAAAGTAAAATTCTTTTTATAGCTTATCTATTTTATTCTGCAGTGGTTCAGTTCAGTTCAGCTCAGTCGCTCAGTCGTGTCTGACTCTTTGAGACACCATGGACTACAGCACGTCAGGCCTCCCTGTCCATCACCAACTCCTGGAGTTTATTCAAACTCATGTCCATTGAGTTGGTGATGCCATCCAACCATCTCATCTTCTGTCATCCCCTTCTCCTCCTGCCTTCAATCTTTCTCAGCATCAGGGCCTTTTCCAAGGAGTGAATTCTTCACATCAGGTGGCCCAAGTATTGGAGTTTCAGCTTCAGCATTGGTCCTTCCAATGAATATTCAGGACTGATTTCCTTTAGGATTGACTGGTTGGATCTCCTTGCAGTCCAAGGGACCCTCAAGAGTCTTCTCCAACACCACAGTTCAAAAGCATCTTCAGTACTCAGTTGTCTTTATGGTCTAACTCACATTCATACATGATCACTGGAAAAACCATAGCCTTGACTCAGATATGATCAGAACAGATCAGTCGCTCAGTCGTGCCTGACTCTTTGCGACCCCATGAATCGCAGCACACCAGGCCTCCCTGTCCATCACCAACTCCCGGAGTTCACTCAGACTCATTTTCTTTATGGTCTAACTCTCACATCCATACATGACCACAGGAAAAACAATAGCCTTGACTAGCCGGACCTTTGTGGGCAAAGTAATGTCTTTGCTTTTCAATATGCTGTCTAGGTTGGTCATAACTTTCCTTCCAAGGAGTAAGCATCTTTTAATTTCATGGCTGCAGTCACCATCTGTAGGGATTTTGGAGGCCAGAAAAATAAAGTCTGACACTGTTTCCACTGTTTCCCCATCTATTTCCCATGAAGTGGTGGGACCGGATGCCATGATCTTCGTTTTCTGAATGTTGAGCTTTAAGCCAACTTTTTCACTCTCCACTTTCACTTTCATCAAGAGGCTTTTGAGTTCCTCTTCACTTTCTGCCATAAGGGTGGTATCATCTGCATATCTGAGGTTATTGATATTTCTCCTGGCAATCTTGATTCCAGCTTGTGTTTCTTCCAGTCCAGCGTTTCTCATGATGTACTCTGCATATAAGTTAAATAAACAGGTTGACAATATACAGCCTTGACGAACTCCTTTTCCTATTTGGAACCAGTCTGTTGTTCCATGTCCAATTCTAACTGTTGCTTCCTGACCTGCATACAAATTTCTCAAGAGGCAGATCAGGTGGTCTGGTATTCCCATCTCTTTCATAATTTTCCACAGTTTATTGTGATCCACACAGTCAAAGGCTTTGGCATAGTCAAGAAAGCAGAAATAGATGTTTTTCTGGAACTCTCTTGCTTTTTCCATGATCCAGCAGATGTTGGCAGTTTGATCTCTGGTTCCTCTGCCTTTTCTAAAACCAGCTTGAACATCAGGAAGTTCACGGTTCACATATTGCTGAAGCCTGGCTTGGAGAATTTTGAGCATTACTTTACTAGCGTGTGAGATGAGTGCAATTGTGCGGTAGTTTGAGCATTCTTTGGCATTGCCTTTCTTTGGGATTGGAATGAAAACTGACCTTTTCCAGTCCTGTGGCCACTGCTGAGTTTTCCAAATTTGCTGGCATATTGAGTGCAGCACTTTCACAGCATCATCTTTCAGGATTCGAAATCGCTCCACTGGAATTCCATCACCTCCACTAGCTTTGTTCGTAGTGATGCTTTCTAAGGCCCACTTGACTTCACATTCCAGGATGTCTGGCTCTAAGTCAGTGATCACACCATCGTGATTATCTGGGTCGTGAAGATCTTTTTTGTACAGTTCTTCTGTGTATTCTTGCCACCTCTTCTTGATATCTTCTGCTTCTGTTAGGTCCATACCATTTCTGTCCTTTATCGAGCTCATCTTTGCATGAAATGTTCCTTTGGTATCTCTGATTTTCTTGAAGAGATCCCTAGTCTTTCCCATTCTGTTGTTTTCCTCTATTTCTTTGTATTGATCACTGAAGAAGGCTTTCTTATCTCTTCTTGCTATTCTTTGGAACTCTGCATTCAGATGATTATATCTTTCCTTTTCTCCTTTGCTTTTCGCTTCTCTTCTTTTCACAGCTATTTGTAAGGCCTCCCCAGACAGCCAATTTGCTTTTTTGCTTTTCTTTTCTATGGGAATGGTCTTGATCCCTGTCTCCTGTACAATGTCACGAACCTCATTCCATAATTCATCAGGTACTCTATCTATCAGATCTAGGCCCTTAAATCTATTTCTCACTTCCACTGTATAATCATAAGGGATTTGATTTAGGTCGTACCTGAATGGTCTAGTGGTTTTCCCTACTTTCTTCAATTTCAGTCTGAATTTGGCAATAGGGAGTTTATGATCTGAGCCACAGTCAGCTCCTGGTCTTGGTTTTGCTGACTGTATAGAGCTTCTCCATCTTTGGCTGCAAAGAATATAATCAATCTGATTTCGGTGTTGACCATCTGGTGATGTCCATGTATAGAGTCTTCTCTTGTGTTGTTGGAAGAGAGTGTTTGTTATGACCAGTGCATTTTCTTGGCAAAACTCTATCGGTCTTTGCCCTGCTTCATTCCGTATTCCAAGGCCAAATTTGCCTGTTACTCCAGGTGTTTCTTGACTTCCTACTTTTGCATTCCAGTCCCCTATAATGAAAAGGACATCTTTTTTGGGTGTTAGTTCTAAAAGGTCTTGGAGGTCTTCATAGAACCGTTCAACTTCAGCTTCTTCAGCGTTACTGGTTGGGGCATAGACTTGGATTACTGTGATATTGAATGGTTTGCCTTGGAAATGAACAGAGATCATTCTGTCATTTTTGAGATTGCATCCAAGTACTGCATTTTGGACTCTTTTGTTGACCATGGTAGCCACTCCATTTCTTCTGAGGGATACCTGCCCGCACTAGTAGATATAATGGTCATCTGAGTTAAATTCACCCATTCCAGTCCATTTCAGTTCGCTGATTCCTAGAATGTCGACATTCACTCTTGCCATCTCCTGTTTGACCACTTCCAATTTGCCTTGATTCATGGACCTGACATTCCAGGTTCCTATGCAATATTGCTCTTTACAGCATCGGGCCTTGCTTCTATCACCAGTCACATCCACAGCTGGGTATTGTTTTTGCTTTGGCTCCATCACTTCATTCTTTCTGGAGTTATTTCTCCACTGATCTCCAGTAGCATATTGGGCACCTACTGTCCTGGGGAGTTTCTCTTTCAGTATCCTATCATTTTGCCTTTTCATAGTGTTCATGGGGTTCTCAAGGCAAGAATACTGAAGTGGTTTGCCATTCCCTTCTCCAGTGGACCACATTCCTGTTGGCAAAGTAATGTTTCTGCTTTTTAATATGCTGTCTAGGTTGGTCATAGCTTTTCTTCCAAGGATCAAGTGTCTTTTAATTTCATGGCTACAGTCATCATCCGCAGTGATTTTGTAGCCCAGAAAAATAAAGTCTGACACTGTTTCCACTGTTTCCCCATCTATTTGCCATGAAGTGATGGGACCAGATGCTATGATCTTAGTTTTCTGAATGTGGAGTTTAAGCCAACTTTTTCACTCCCCTCTTTCACTTTCATCAAGAGGCTTTTTAGTTCCTCTTCACTTTCTGCCATAAGAGTGGTATCATCTGCATATCTGAGGTTATTGATATTTCTTCTGGAAATCTTGATTCCATCTTGTGCTTCCTCCAGCCCCGGGTTTCTCATGATGTACTCTGCATATAAGTTAAATAAGCAGGGTGACAATATACAGCCTTGACATACTCCTTTTCCTATTTGGAACCAGTCTGTCCCAAGTCCAGTTCTAACTGTTGCCTCCTGACCTGCATACAGATTTCTCAAGAGGCAGGTCAGGTCATCTGGTATTTCCATCTCTTTAAGAATTTTCCAGAATTTGTTGTGGTCCACACAGTCAAAGTCTGCAATAGTAGATCATTTATTTTTCTGTCAGTGGCATGATTATCTGATGTTATAATCAGTCTATAAATATTTAAAATCATTTAGTTAACACTGAAAACTATTCAATATATTAACTTTTGGCAGGGATTTTTTTTTTTTTGAGGTTTATTCGGTTTTAAGAAAGTTTTTGTAAATTTCTTTTTATCTCTATTTTCTTAAAATTGTTTCCTGAGCTTTCTGAAAGTAGTACTCACTAAATAAATGACAATAGGATTGCCAAAATTGCAAAAGAATAAGGAAATGAGAAAACTTTTCTTAGAAAGAATCACATAAGAAATTTATTTTGGAAATGAAATCATCATTATGACATTAACGTATTAACGGAAACAAAACTTAGGAAGCCAGAAGATGAATGTAAGTAAATTGCAAAAGAAAATAGCACGCATAGCAGAAAGATTTCAACTAGGAAAATTACGACTCATCATAAAAACTTGACATTGAGAATAATGTCCATGGTATTTTCCAGTGTTCATTATTTTCCAATTTTTTAGCCAGAAATATTTTTGCTTTTATTTTCACTTTCCAGGCTTCTTCCATATACTCAGGTAATCTTGGAGACAGAGGATTCTGAATGATATTTATTTCACAGAGGTGGCTCTGCTACTGTATGATCTAGCTAGTTCATTGATTGACATTTCTGAAGTGGTTGACGGTATTAAAGAAATATGAGACCCAACTAGGTATGGTGGAAATTATGGCAGATGTAGAGAAAGTATGGCTTTGCTGTATTTTAAATATGTGTATATTACATATATGTATGTTACATATGTTTATCTTATGCATCAAATGTGAATATCAATGATCAATAATGTCTAATAGCACATATTATAGCATCTGTGTGTTATTGAACCATGTAGATGTACAGATGAGGGGAACTCTTAAAAGTTTCTCTAACAGTTATAAATGCGACTAACAAAAAAATTTTATAAATCATTTACTGGGCAAATGCATGAGTGTGTTATGATGTCTGTGGATAGTTTAGTGAAATCTCTGAGGTTAACAAGGTCAGGAGGTGGGAAGATTCAGCCAACTCTCTATTGGAAGGTGCCTTATCCAGCACCCTGCTGCACCATTACACAATAGTACTAACTGTGCTTTTGTTTCCTCCATGTAGTTAATATCTGACAATCATTTATTTAGCACCAACACAGTCAGGCATTTTTCTGGAAGTGGGAATGAAGAGAGGTTAATGGGCATGACCCTTACTCCTTAATCTAAAAAAGGGAAACAGATAAATAATCACAGTGCAGTCTGGTTGTAATTCTAATGAGAGTGTACATAAATTGCTTTACTTCTTTTTGCCCAGAAGATCCTATCATCATCCCTAGAATTACCAGAAAAAGAAGACTTTTTCCCCAAACAGCTGATAAGTGCGACCTGATTGTCCCCATGCAGCTCATTCACCGCCCTCCTTGCAAGTTTATTACCTCTCACCGTAACACAGGCTAGTAATACCATAATCTCTTTTTTATGTTTGCCTCAGCAAGGAAATAAATATTTGACAAGGTTGTATCCAAAGTTTATTCCTTTACCTTGCTTTCTTTACTAAATAGACAGTGAAGCCAGATTCCCAATCAATAGATGTCCTGTGGATTTTATAATCTTGTAGATATGCTGGTTGATAAACATTATGGTTTTATTATTTGATTTTCTTTTAGTTGTTACCACACAGGGAAAATACAACTTGTGCCTATCATATTAACAGGTTGCTATGCTATACTGCAAGGAGATCCAACCAGTCCTTTCTGAAGGAGATCAGCCCTGGGATTTCCTTGGAAGGAATGATGCTAAAGCTGAAACTCCAGTACTTTGGCCACCTCATGGGAAGAGTTGACTCATTGGAAAAGACTCTGATGCTGGGAGGGATTGGGGGCAGGAGGAGAAGGGGATGACAGAGGATGAGATGGCTGGATGGCGTCACTGACTTGATGGACGTGAGTCTGAGTGAACTCCGGGAGTTGATGATGGACAGGGAGGCCTGGCGTGCTGCGATTCACGGGGTCCCAAAGAGTCAGACACGACTGAGCGACTGATCTGATCTGATCTGATGCTATGCTAAGTCACTTCAGTTGTGTCCGACTCTGTGTGACCCCATAGACGGCAGCCCACCAGGCTCCCCCATTCCTGGGATTCTCCAGGCAAGAACACTGGAGTGGGTTGCCATTTCCTTCTCCAGTGTATGAAAGTGAAAGTGAAGTCGCTCAGTCGTGTCCGACTCTTAGCGACCCCATGGACTGCAGCCTACCAGTCCATGGGATTTTCCAGGCAAGATCTGCACTCAAATTTTGGATTATGGTTCTGTGGGGGAGGGGCGGGCAGTTACAGCTTTTTGACCACATTCTTAATGGGTTGCTTCTTAGTTCAAGGATTGTGGCCACCACTGTTTGCAAATGATATGTGCTCTAGGGGTAAAACTCTAAAGAAAGGGAAGAAAAGTAGCTTTTACTTTTTAAGTTCCAATTTTGACTCAGGCCTGGGATGGTCCTTTCCAGAGTCCTATGGGGTGGACATTACTACCCTTGTTTGGCAGGTGAGAAAACTGGGGAAACTCAGGGTCACACAGAGTCAAAAGATGTAACCCAGACTGTCTTATTCAGAAGCTTGCTGGGTTAAAACCAGCAACCACAAAAATAAAGAAGAATCACACAGGATGAAGAAATAAGTATGAAACCACTAATTAAATTCAGTGAATGTCTTTGCTTCTTTCCCAACATGTTCTAGAAAGCAGGTACTTTTGGCCCTCAATTCAGTTTTCATTAGACCCCCAAACCAAATGCATGTGGCTGAAGCAGAATGGACAAGGGATATAAGTAGAAGCTGTAAAGGACATAGAATCTCTACAATACAGAAAATTACCTACTTGGTGCTACATCTTCCCCTCAAATACTGGCATTCTCATGGGCTTCTCTAGTGGCTCAGATGGTAAAGTTATCTGCCTGCAATGCAGGAGACTCATGTTCGATCCCTGGGTTGGTGAGATCCCATGGAGAAGAAATGCAACCCACTCCAACATCCTTGCCTGGAGAATTCCATGGACAGAGGAGCCTAGTGGGCTACAGTCCATGCGGTTGCAAAGAGTTGGACATGACTGAATGACTAAACTAATACTTTCACTTTCATGGCATTCCCAAAGACTTCATTACCAGATCCGGCCTGGAGACAGAGATTGAAGGCAGATGAGGCAAGGAGATTTAACAGTTCTGCTGATTCTGAGCTTTATTGACCCTACTGACTTGCCAAGCATCTTGAGAAGCACAAATTAGAGTGTGGAATGTTAAAACTTGACTGTTTAATCAAAGATCTAGACAATGTTTTTCGGAGAAGGCAATGGCACCCCACTCCAGTACTTTTGCCTGGAAAATCCCATGGACGGAGGAGCCTGGTGGGCTGCAGTCCATGGGGTCGCACAGAGTCGGACACGACTGAGTGACTTCACTTTCACTTTTCACTTTCATGTGTTGGAGAAGGAAATGGCAACCCACTCCAGTGTTCTTGCCTGGAGAATCCCAGGGGCGGCGGAGCCTGGTGGGCTGCCATCTATGGGGTCGCACAGAGTCGGACACGACTGAAGCAACTTAGCAGTAGCAGCAGACAATGTTTTTAAACTACAAGTTATGATCCATCAGTGGATTATGAAATCATTCTATAGGCTTGTGACCAACATTTTTTTAAGTGGATAAAATAGGATAGGGGTTTCAAAGAGCAAGACATGAAGTCCTCCAAAGCACAAATCCTTTTTGTGCCCCCTATTCTTGTTTGTAGGAAATAGGTTTCATTCAGCCTCCTAGACCTTCCCTGAGTTCCAAAGTTCGGATTCCAACAAATGTTTACGGGCATGGGAGGGGATGCAGAAACAAAGGAGGAGCAGTCAAGAAACAATAATGCAGTCATGGGGCAGGGTCCTGGTTCCTCTTCAAGTAATATATATATATAAATACCTTTGAGTTCTTCTGCAGGAACTAAGGCCCCCACCCAGGTGGAGGATGGTAACTTCATACTGAACCCAAGATTCCTGGAACACCACCATGCTAACTCACCACTGACCAATTGGAAGAAAGTCCGCACACAGGGGAAGATAATGAAGACTTTGACCTCCTTCCTCAAATGATTCCTCCTCCCTTTAGAATCTTCAGAGCTGATTTTTGAACACAAGTTCACCTTCTCTGCAGGTTGCCAGACTCTTGAATGAAGTAACCTTTCCTTTTCCAACCAACACTCGACTCTCAAATATCGGCTTTTGAGCAGTAAGCAGCCAAACCTGAGTTTGGTGAGAAGTATAGAAAATAAAACATCAAAATACAATACTTGTACAAAACAAGTATAAGTATTTTAATGTAAACTTATTTTAGGCACTTGTGTCTAACACTGAATACATGCATATACAGTCTGCATGTGTGTAAATATAGTGAAAGTGAAAGTGTTAGTCACTTAGTTGTGTCCTACTCTTTGCACACCCATGGACTGCAACCCCATCCTCTGTGCATGGAATTCTTCAGGCAAGAATACTGGAGTGGGTTGCCATTCCCTTCTCTGGGGATCCTCTTGACTCAGGGATCAAACCCAGGTCTCCCAGATTGCAGGCAGATTCTTTACCGATTGTCTGAGCCACGAGCATTGCCCCATTTGTATATAAATCGATGCCAGATCACATAGGTTTATTATTTCCCTGGCCATGTAAAAACTTATTTTATTACCCCAAATTGAAATAAGAATACTTCCTAACAAATTTCAACATGATGAAGTAATTATTGTGTTCCTTTTATGATTGTGTACAATAGTATTTTATTGAAAATTAACATTTTACGTTATAACAGTATCAAATAACTAATATTTTGAAAAATAGAAAGAGCATCTTTGAGTAGTGAAATTACATAAAAAATTTTTTTTCTCCTTATTTCCTCTGTATTTCTATGTTATCTACAGTGAGCATGCATTCATTGCCTTTTATAATGATAAAAAAATATGAGTATATCTTTATAACCAACTAAGACCTCAATACTCCGTGCACTCAAGAGGAAGTATTTTTTACCACAAAGGCCTTAAAAGGGAAAAAAAATGCAAAAGAATATCCCAGAGCCAAATACCCTTTGGTGGCTTTGTTTGTTGATAGGGTCTATGGCTGTAGTAAGCGCCTAGTTTGTGGACAGTTTCTGCTGACTAATTCCTGTCAGAAAAAAAAGAAAGAAAGAAAAAAGTTCAAGTCCATTCAATCTTTATCACTCCATGAATGTTTGAACAGCAGGTAGCTACAGTAAATTGTTACCTGATTGCGACTTCCTGGCAGGAAAGCCCTCTCTCAGCACCATTGCTGATAAAGGCGGCAGCTTGAAAGTATTCTCAGGATGGTTAGCCACGGTGATTCTGAAGGGAGGATTAACTAGACCCCAGAACTGGAGGACTTTGTAAAACTGTTTTGGTCCTTTGGCCCTTTGAGTCATACTTAGGAATTACTGAATCCAACTATCTATGTTTTTTGACGCAAGCAGTAAAAGAAAAACAGGCAAAAAAAAAAAAAAGTATTTTACCATGAACACCTCATTTCCAATGTATCCTCTCCCAAAGTTCATTTAGCTTCAGAAACATGTTGCTCTTACAACTTGTTTTTATAATTATCACCAAGAATCACTCTGTTAAATGCCTTATTCGGCACTCCAAGCTGACGGGAATTGTGTGTTAAGAGCAATATTGATAGAAATAATAATATCTGTAATAGTTGCTAATTTTTAAGTACAGACTACATAAGAGGAGTTATGCCAAGTGTTCGCATCATCTATTTGGTCCCCACAATAATCTATGAATTAGACATTCACCCCATTTCATAAATGGGGAAACTAAGGCCTAGAGGGCAAGTGAGTATAGCACATCCTGTGGACCGTGCTAAGGACTTTGGACCTGGAAGATAATTTGGGTGAAGATGCACAAGGTGGACCAAAAATGAAAAGCACCAAATGAGTGAAACTAGTTGAAAGACCTCTCCTTGTGGACACTCTAGTTCTGCAGAATGATAAACATGCTGAGGACCTAATGGTCCTGTGTCTTTTTTATTTTGTCATCTTGTGACTGTTTCATTCTTCCTTTTTCCCCTTGGCAAATACCTATACCACCTCCAAGAGCTGGTTCTGGGGTCAGTTCCTCTCTGAAAAATGTGCTTGTGTGAGAGGCAGCCCACCATGAAAGCAAGAGCACAGAGTTGGAAGTCTGACCTGCTCAGACTTCAGCAAAGTGGTCTTGAGAAACTCAGTCTTTCTGAGACTGTTACCACAACTCTAAGATGGAAATAATATTACCTAGCATGCAAAGTGGATATGGAAATTTAGATGATACTCTGAAATACTTTATAAACCTCTGTAAATAGTATCATTTGTGCTAAATTGCTTCAGTCGTGTCCAACTCTTTGAGACCCTTTAGCCCCCTAGGATCCTCTGTCCATAGGATTCTCCAGGCAAGAATATGGAGTGGGTTTCCATGCCCTCCTCCAAGGGATCTTCCCAACCCAGGGACTGAGCCTAAGTTTCTTGCTTTTCCTGCATTGGCAGGTGGATTCTTTACCCCTTGCACCACCTGGGAAACCCAGTGTCTGTTTAAGGAGGTTGATATCTCAAAGCCTTCTCACTTCCCCCACCTCAAGAAGACTGAATAGGGCATTCTCCACTTTCTCTTAGCAGTCTAATCCTGCCTCTACACAAACACTGCCACCTTAGGTTGAAATGGCATTAGGTCATGAGGCAGAGGAACCAGAGATCAAATTGCCAACATCTGCTGGATCATCAAAAAGCAAGAGAGTTCCAGAAAAACATCTATTTCTGCTTTATTGACTATGCCAAAGCCTTTGACTGTGTGGATCACAATAAACTGTGGGAAATTCTGAAAGAGATGGGAATACCAGACCATCTGACCTGCCTCTTGAGAAACCTATATGCAGGTCAGGAAGCAACAGTTAGAACTGGACTTGGAACAACAGACTGGTTCCAGATAGGAAAAGGAGTACGTCAAGGCTGTATATTGTCACCCTGCTTATTTAACTTATATGCAGAGTACATCATGAGAAATGCTGGACTGGATGAAGCACAAGCTGGAATCATGATTGCTGGGAGAAATATCAATAACCTCAGATATGTAGATGACACGTACAGAGTTTTACCCACTGGGCTCCCAGGGAAGACCCCAAGAACTGTTTTTTAACATTTCATTTTTGTGAAATGTCAACATTATCAAAGGACCAATAATGAGTAAAATATCTTAATTTCATGCTCTGAAATATATTTCCATTAAGTAGTAGAGAATTCTAGTTTCATTTTTATCAATTTTCTATCCTAGAGTGCAGTATAAATTTTAAGGGGATAAAAGCAGAGTCCACTATATTTAATTTTTTTTAGAAAAGCAGCCCAGAAAGTTTAACTGCAATTAATATTTATTGGCAAAGTTAATTGTGACATTAATAGGTAAATAAGTAGTTATTAAGAAATATAATCATGGAAATATGCAAATTGTATCAGCCAACATATACTAAGTAAAATCAGTCTTTATTAAACCAAATCTTCTTTCAAAATATATTTTTGCTTAAAATTCTGGAGATTTTTCTTCATATGAAATTGTGATGTCAACGTTATTTCTTTGCTCTATTGAGGCATGCTATCAAAACTTCATTTCTTTTATTTATGTAGAGTTTCAAGGACAATAAAAACATTAGATGATTTGTTTTCCACAAGTAGATTGAAAATTTAAAAAAGAAGAAGAAACATTTTCTATAGCAAAAGTAGAGATTTAGGCAACTAACTCTTCAAAAGCCTCTTGATTATTTTCTTATACAGAGGATTCTGCTGGTCCAGGCAAATTTTCCTTCCCGTCTTCAGCGTAGCTCTGTCAGAGAAAGAAGAGAGGTGCGTTTCAGTCCTCGGGGTTTGAATTTAGAATTAGACTGGCGGGGAGGCGGCGGGGTTTAGAGGGACGGTAGGGAAGGGGAGAGCAGAGGGTGGGCACGAAAGCAACAAGTTCCAGGACTCACATCAGTTGGGGGCTGGGGCAGTGGAGCCCGGCCCCGATCACTTCCAGGCTGGAGATGTGCCTGGGGTTAATCCCCGAAGTGGTCTTCAGGCACACGCATTGGAGGTCCTCAGACTCTCCACCTTCAGAGTCCGCTGGGAGCGGGACCAAGGTGGCAGGGAATGACGACTCTGTGAATAGTCAGAGGGACCTTGGGGATCTTCTCACTGCCTTGGACCTTCATTTCCTCACCCACAAACCACATCCCTCTGAAAGAGTGTTGCCGGCTAGGTGATCGAGCGCACCGGCCAGCACGTGGCACCGCGCCTTCACACGTAGCAAGCGCTCGGGAAATCCTAGCTGGGATCCGGAGATTACGGACTCCGTTCCTGGGACTTCCCGGACTCTCTGCTGCCCTGGACCTCTCTCCGCCCTGCTTCCATCAGCGCTCACCTTGGGCCAGGGCGATGGCCGGCAGAAGCAGCAGCCCCAGGAGCAGCAGCCCCGGGCTGGACCGCGGGCGGGAGGCGCGGGGTCCGACTGCCTGGTTCATCGCGCTCAGGAGTGCCAGCCGGAGCCGAGAGCCAGCGCAGGGGCTGCAGGGCTGGAGCTCCGCAGACTCGTGGTTCCCCACCCTCTCCAGACCCGTTTTATCCCCGCCATCTGCACGCTTCTTCGGAAGCTTGGGGTGGAGGGTGGGGAACCGCGGTGCGGAAACAGACACTTCTGCAGAATTCGGCTCTGGACAGACAAGATTAAGCAAGAAAAAAGAAAAAAAGCCAGAGACCAGCAGTCTTACTGGGAGCTGGTGGCAGGATCCGACCCCCACCCTGAATTCACATACATTCGTACAGTCAGAAACAGTACTTCAACCTTATAAAAATGTCTTTATTATTCATCTATTTATTGGCTGTGCTAGATCTTCCCTTGCTATGTAGGGGCTTTTGCCAGTTGAGAGCAGGGGCTACTCTTCCTTGCAGTGCTGGGGGAGCCTCTCATTACAGTGGCTGCTCTTGTTGGAAAGCACCAGCCCTAGACACAGGGGGCTGAGTAGCTGCAGTGCACTGTGCGCAGTTGCCCTGCAGCATGTGAAATCTTCCTAGATCAGGGATGGAACCTGTGCCCCCTGCACTGGCAGGTGGATTCTTAACCGCTGGATGACCAGAGAAGTCCCTAAAAGAGTCTGTTTTCTTTGTTATGCGCAATAGTAGAGTCACTCTGCAGTCACTGTTTTGCAATTTGTGCAGCAGGAGTTTCTGTTTCCTTCTCCCAACTGCCTCCTCAAAAACTGCTCCTTCACTTCTGTTTCTTGTGGATGACCATTGAGTTGAACCTGGCAGTTGTATGTCTGCAAGATGTGCGTTTTGTCATGGTATTCTGCTGCTAAAAAGTTGAATTTGGTCTCTAGGTGAGGACTTGGTTCCAGAAGTTAGGTGGATGTGGAAAACTTCCTCAGACTCTTGAATGGGATCTCCCCAGCTTTATCAACCATCAGCCAATACATCCTAGGAAGCAAAATCTGTTGTTCTCATAAGTCCTCTTATTCTAAGAAGAATTGTAACATGACTATTTGGATTCATTCTTTATGTAAAAACTTTACTGCCCAGGTATTTCATCATTTTGCTCACCCTGAAAGAGAGACCAAGGAGAGTGTTCAGGTTTTCCAGCTCCTGCTGCCCCCAGGGACAGGGTGAGGTAGGCTGCACCATTGGCGGGAGTAGTGGTGCTCTCAGGAGGACACAGAGCATCTGGGAGCTGACTGTGGAAAAGAATGCACCAAAATCCTGCACAGAAAAGTTCAGGGATCCATGTGGACTGATCTCTGCTGGCCTCAGCCTGCAGCAGCTTGAAGTAGGGTTTCAGTTCCTGGCCAGAGATTAATCAGGTGGTGGTGGGGAGAGCATCAAATATTTGGTCAGTGACAAGGCACTGGCTTTTCAGCTTTGCACAAAAAAATTCCCACAAAGAGGAAAAGTAGTGAAACAAGTGAAGTGTTTCTTAGGAAGAAAAAAAGAGTAGAGTATATGTGGATAGACACACGGGTGGACTCAGTGAGAGGGTCTTGCTCTCCTGGTAGTTTAAATCACTTACATGGGGCATTTCTTCCAGGTTTCTTTTGGCCAATCATTTTTATTTTCCTGGTTCAGAGTCTGTATTTGGTATATCTCACAATCCTCCCATGTGTATGCATGCATCAATTAACCAAGACGGATTCTGCGGAAGATGTCCATGGGTAGTTAGCATCACTTAATATGGAAGGGCACCTCCTCCCTTTCTGACTTCCAAGGAGCCTTTCTGTATATGCTGCTGCTGCTAAGTCACTTCAGTCGTGTCCGACTCTGTGTGACCCCATAGACGGCAGCCCACCAGTCTCCCCCGTCCGTGGCATTCTCCAGGCAAGAACACTGGAGTGGGTTGCCATTTCCTTCTCCAATGCATGAAAGTGAAAAGTGAAAGTGAAGTCGCTCAGTCATGTCCAACTCTTTGGGACCCCATGGACTGCAGCCTACCAGGTTCCTCTGTCCTTGGGATTTTCCAGGCAAGAGTACTGGAGTGGGGTGCCATCGCCTTTTCCTTCTGTATATGACTGTAGCTCAAATCATAAACTCCTTATTGCAAAATTCAGACTGAAATTGAAGAAAGTAGGAAAAACCACCAGACCATTCAGGTATGACCTAAATCAAATCCCTTATGATTATACAGTGGAAGTGACAAATAGATTCAAGGGATTAGACACAGTGCCTGAAGAACTATGGATGGAGGTTCATAACATTGTCCAGGAGGCTGTGATCAAAATCATCCTCAAGAAAAATAAATGCAAAAAGGCAAAATAGTTGTTTGAGGAGGACTTAAAAATAGCTGAGAAAAGAAGAGAAGTGAAAGGCAAAGGAGAAAAGGAAAGATATATCCGTTTGAATGCGGAGTTCTAAAGAATAGCAAGGAAAGATAAGAAAAACTTCCTAAGTGAAGAAATAGAAAGGAAAACAATAGAAAGAAATAGAGGAAATGCAAAGAAATAGAGGAAAACAATAGAATGGGAAAGACTAGAGATCTCTTCATGAAAATTAGAGATAACAAGGGAACATTTCATGCAAAGATGGGCACAATAAAGGACAGAAATGGTAGGAACCTAACAAAAGCAGAAGATATTAAGAAGAGGTGGCAAGAACACATAGAAGAATTATACAAAATAAGATCTTAATGACCCAGATAGCCATGATGCTGTGACCAGTCACCTAGAGCTAGACATCCTGGACTGCAAAGTCAAGGCATCACTATGAACAAAGCTAGTGGAGGTGATGGAATTCCAGTTGAGCTATTTCAAATCCTCAAAGATGATGCTGTGAAAGTGTTGCACTCAATATGCCAGAAAATTTGGAAAATTCAGCAGGGGCCACGGGACTGGAAGAAGTCGGTTTTCTTTCCAATCCCAAAGAAAGGCAATGCCAAAGAATGTTCAAACTACTGCACAGTTGAGCTCATTTCACATGCTAACAAAATAATGCTCAAAATTTTCCAAGAAAGGTTTCAACAGTAAGAGAACTGAGAACTCCCAGATGTATAAGCTGGATTTAGAAAAGGCAGAGGAACCAGAGATCAAATTGCCAATATCCATTGGATCATAGAAAAAGCAAGAGAATTCCAGAAAAGCATCTACTTTGCTTCATTGACTATGCCAAAGGCTTTGACTGTGTAGATCACAACAACCTGTGGAAAATTTTTCAAGAGATGGGAATATCAGACCACCTTACTTGCTTCCTGAGAAATCTGTATGCAGGTCAAGAAGCAGCAGTTAGAACTGGACATGGAAAAACTGACTGGTTCCAAATTGGGAAAGGAGTACCTCAAAACAGTATATTGTCACCTTCCTTATTTAATTTATATGCAGAATACATCATGCATAATGCCAGACTAAATGAAGCACAAGCTGGGATCAAGATTGCTGGGAGAAATATCAATAACCTCAGATATGCAGATGACACCACCCTTATGGCAGAAAGAGAAGTGGAACTAAAGAGTCTCTAGATGAAAGTAAAAGAGGAGAGTGAAAAAGCTGGCTTAAAACTCAACATTCAAAAAATGAAAATCATGGCATCCAGTCCCATCACTTCATGGAAAATAAATGGGGAAAAAATGGAAACTGAGAGACTTTATTTTCTTGGGCTCCAAAATCACTGCAGATAGTGCCTGCAGCTATGAAATTAAAAGACACTTGCTCCTTGGAAGAAAAGCTATGACCAACTTAGATAGCATATTAAAAAGCAGAGACATTACTTTGCTGACAAAGGTTTGTCTAGTCAAAGCTATGGTTTTTCACATGTATAGATGTGAGAGTTGGACCATAAAGAAAGCTGAGTGCCAAAGAATTGGTACTTTTGAACTGTGGTGTTGGAGAAGACTCTTGAGAGTCCGTTCAACAGCAAGGAGATCAAACCAGTTAATCCTAAAGGAAATCAGTCCTGAATATTTATTGGAAGGACTGATGTTGAAGCTGAAGCTCCAATACTTTGGCCAGCTGAAGCAAAGAACTGACTCATTGGAAAAGACCCTGATGCTGGGAAAGATTGAAGACAGGAGGAGAAGGAGACCCGAGAGGATGAGATGGTTGGATGTTATCACCGACTCAATGAACATGAGTTTAAGCAAGCTCCGGGAGTTGGTGATGGACAGGGAAGCCTGGTGTGCTGCGGTCCATGGGGTTGCAAAGAGTTAGACACGACTGAGCGACTAAACTGAACTGAGTTCAGGCAGGGCTCCTGACTTAGATAGAGAATGAGAAATATGTGGCCTCTCATCTTCTATGTGGGCAGGGCCCAGCCTCCTCCCTTCAGCCTTCTTGCTATTTTTGTCTTGGGGTATCAGTCCACAGAAAACAAACTCCAACTGTTTGCTCCAGGGCTTTTCTATCTCCTGCCTCAAGACCATCTTCCCTTCCCTTAGAAAGAATGACTTTGGTTTTGATTAGGGAAAAACACACCCTCATCTCAAAGCCAGAGGCTCTCTGTCATACTGATTAACTGTGGTGAACGGCCTTGGAAGCCCACTGCATGGACCAAGCTGACCTCTTAAGGCTCAGCAGGACCTGACCTCTGCAGGGATGTGCGCTTGAATTCCTAGACCTGAAATGTGCTTTCTCTTACTCTCTCACCACCTGTCCTTTCATCTAGCTAAGTTCTACTCATATTTCTAATGTCAGCTGAAATATTACCTCCCCAGAGGGATCTTCCCTGACAGCTAAGCAACTCATGTTCCCTTTTGTTGTCATGTAGCACCCACTGCTTCTCCTGTTTGTCACAGCTCGTATAAACACACACACATGATACTCACACAAGACATGCATATATATTTAAATGTGTTTAAAATGGTTTCTCTTCCTAGATGAAAAGTTCCATGAGCTGTGAGATAGTATTGTCTATCACTATTCTAACTCCCTGTTAAAAGGAAAAGTGAAGTGTTTTTTGCTCCGTCATGTCAAATTCTTTGAGACCCCCCTGGACTATAGCCCACCAGGCTCCTCTGTCCATGGGATTCTCCAGGCAGGCATACTAGAGTGGGTTGCCTTTCTCTTCTCCAGCTCCCTGGTAGGGACTCAATATAAAGCACTGCATTAGTGAAGATGATGAATGTTGAAAACGATAATGATGAGGCTTTGACATATTCAAGTGCCATTTCTTTGTGCAGTAGGAGCATACCTCTATACGAACGTGTGGTTGTAATGATTTGTCAGCCTGTCTGCATCTCCCACCAGACAGTTATCTCTTCAAGGACAATTCTCCATAACTTATAGGTCTTTGAATACCCAGCATCTTCACAATGGCTAGTACAGCATGTGGTGTAAGTCATATGTATTTATGGAACTGAAACTTGAGATCCCATTTGGGTTAGCACAGAGAGAATGGATAGAAGAGTGGTTTAGCATACGGATGGGCAACATACTGGATTTGTACAATCTGACCCCCAGGTTTCAATATGTGCAGTGTAAAGAAACTCAGGGAGTAATGGCAGTTAACTCATTCTTTCTCTGCATCTAAATAGAATAATTCAATATGTGCACACAAAAATAAAAGACATATGCACAATGAAGAGGTATTAGCATAGTGTAAAAACTGTGTCATGTCCCAGAAGGTGGCCCTCCTGGATTTCAGTAGGAGATCCTAGAGAAATGAATGAGTTGCTGAGCTATTTTAAATTATTGGTGAAAAACTGATGACTGTGAGTGCTTAATTTATTAAATGTTTATTTATGTGTATTATTTGTTAACTATTATTTAATAAATGTGTTTATTTTGTACACAAAACATTTAAGGCATTAAATCTATAATGATGAGAACATAATAAAAAGAAACCTAATAATGCATAGACTGTGAACTAAATGCTTCATACATGGGTGCTCCCTAAACTCCATGTGCAGGTTGGGGTAGATGAGCTGATGTCTTCTATAATAATCATAGGATGTTTAGTATGCTATTTATGTATCAAGTCTTATTTTCTGTGTCAATACCATTATGTGAAACATAATATAATCTCTTCATTAGAGAAAGAAAAATCAAGCAAAGTGTTAAGATGTTGTGGTTAATAGCACAGTTTCAAATCGCCCCTCTGTCACCTATTTAGTTATTAGATTCTGAGGCAAATTTCCTAATTTCTTTGAACTTCGATTTTCTTCTCTGTAGCACTGCTGCTGCTGCTGCTAAGTCGCTTCAGTCGTGTCCGACTCTGTGCGACCACATAGATGGCAGCCCACCAGGCTGCCCCATTCCTGGGATTCTCCAGGCAAGAACACTGGAGTGGGTCGCCATTTCCTTCGCCAATGCATGAAAGTGAAAAATGAAAGTGAAGTCGCTCAGTTGTGTCCGACTCTTAGAGACCCCATGGACTGCAACCTACCAGGCTCCTCCATCCATGGGATTTTCCAGGCATGAGTACTGGAGTGGGTTGCCTTTGCCTTCTCCCTGTAGCACTGGGGATGCTAATTATAATAATAATAAATACTAACATTGGCCTATGGATTATTGTGTGACATGGATTATTTTCAGCACTTTGAATTTATTAGCTCTTAATTTTCACATCAACTCCATGAGATAAGCAATATTATTATGCCATTTTAGAAATGAAGAAACAAGGCACGGAGAGTTTATGCAATCTGACCAAAGTTACACAGCTAGTAAGTGATGGACTAAGTTACCCCATTATTCTGTCTTTAGAGGATGTGCTCTTAACCACATCATAGCTATCTTGTAAGAATTATTTAATTCTTTACAATTATTTAATTATAATGCATGCAAAACAATTATTTTATCTGGCATATTAATATTGTTATTAATATTATAATATTAATAGTTGTTAATAAAGTTTTGCTATTACTATAGTACATTAAAAACAGCACAAATCATAAACTAGTGAATTTTGTTGTTCATATTGTTAAATACCAAAGTTTTTAAAAAAGATGTCTTTTCCCCCTAACAATTCTGTTAAAAGTAATAATATAAGACAACAAAGCAATAATAAGTTTGATTTTATGTTAATATTTCTGTAAGAATAGTATATTTTAAGGGATTAGAGTGAAAGAAATTCTGTTGATTATAAAATAATAATTATAGTCTGGTAAAGTTTAAATCCTCTCTTGTCCTTATTTGCAAGGCTGATTCTAATACAGAAAATGTAACCATGTAGATATTAAGTAAACAAAAATGTACAAACATGTTGGGATAAAACATTCAATACCAAGGAGAATCTGCTGTTATTATTGAAAATATTGTATCACTGAAGATATATATGATATCATATGTCATCACATATTGTTTGCTCTACTGGTATTAAATGTGTCTACTTTAAAGTAAATAACCACTGCTCACAAAACTCACATTCTACAATTTTATTATTGTTAGGATTTGAAGGCTAAAGTAAACACTGGAAAAATCTTTCAGCTAATGTTTTGAAACAAGACATCCTAGGACTAACACAATGAAAAATCTATTAAATATCTAAATGTATTAATAAACATTTATTCAGCAAGTGCTCCATGCTGGGCTCTGTGTGGTTTCTAATATCACTGACTGTTACGGAATCATCATGGTCATGTCCAGTCTATCAGTACAGTGGAGCACAATAAGTTAAGACAAATGGTTTTGGAAAGAAACTTTTAAAGAAAGAAATGCAAAACACATTACCACATTTAGCCAAGAGTTAGGAAGTAAAACATATATTGTATTTTGAAACAAGCCTTGGTTACTTTCCTTTTTATTAATTTTTAAAATGTTTATACTATTTTAAAAGGTTACTTTCCATTTAGAGTTATTACAAAATATTGGTTATATTCCTCCTGTTATACAATACATCCTTGAGACTGTCTTACACCCTAGCCATGCTTAATTTTATCTTCTCCCTGTCATCTATTAACCAGCCATCTCAGAGCAAATTGTAACTTTTTGAGACAGAATGGAAAACATATCCAAAGTTTAATACAGTATGACTAGGTATCCTGGATAAATAAGAACTCTAGAAAGCCAAGATTTCAACTTCCGTTCTTCTTGGGAGATAAAAAGGTTTGACAGAAAGTGAAAAAGATTAAGCAGCTAACCCACCATCTTCCAATATTTTCTGGACTATTTTCTTGATTTGGGGGCCTTCCGGATTCAGGCAGATTTTCTTCCCATTCTTCAACTCGGCTCTGCAAGAGAGAGTAGAGTTATCTGTGAGCATCCTGGCCATCATCAGAAGGGATCCAGCAGTGGTGGTAGGGAGGAGGATGGAGGGCTTCCTTAGGGAGGCAATACTAGAGAAGCAGAGACTTACATTACTTCGACTTTGTTGCAGTGGGGTCCTGCCCTGTTGACCTCCAAACTTTGGATGTTACTGGAATGAATGCCAGAGATGGTCTTCACACACAAGCAGCGAAGTTCAATATGTAGAAATCTCTCTTTACTGCTAACTAGGGCAGAAGATACGATTTTTTTTTTTTTAGAAGATATGATTCTATTAGTGGTCATAATTATCTCCTAGATCTTATATATTGATGAGTACCTCCTTCGAAAGGCCATTGTGAATATGATCGACCTGTCAACCTTTACTAAAGCACCGAGCAGAATTCTTGGCACAGGTCAAGTGCCCACAGAGTGCAGCATCTCCATTTGTAATTATTCATATAGTGCCCTTCTCTAGTCCCAGGGGCACTAAGGCAGTCCCTCCCCCAGACACAGCTGCAGCAGAAGCAGCCTCAGGTTAGGAGAAGCAGAGAGTCTACTATTCACCTCTCCCTAAAGTTTCTCTTACGTTTTCCATTGGTGGAGGGAACCAGCATCACCAGGAGCAGTGACATCAGCAGCAACACCTGTAGGACAGGAAGCGGGCTGGGCACGGTATATGAGGAGGTGGCGTCAGGTCTGAGGCTCATGGTGGAAAAGACTTGTGTTAGAGTTGTTCCCAGGAGGGTGAACTTCTGCTCAGGAGTCTACAGCTAAGTGGTTTTCACAGTTGCCTGATGTCTTTTATACACCCTGCCTCAAGGCCAGTAAGGAGAAAAAGGATAGGGATAGGGGAAGTGAGGGTGTGTGGTAACACAAGTGTAAGAGTGGTCAAGTTGTGCCCAACACAGATAAATGCCAGGCAAGTCAAATTCCTGCTAAATTTCATTTGCTGCATCCCTGCACATGCTCACCCCCCTTTCTCAATATCCACCTCCCTTACACATATTTAGGCAAGAACTAGACTGAAATATTACATATATTTTCTCTGAATAATTATGTAATATGCCCTGCCTTTCCTATAATGCAATTTAGAGGCCTTATAGACATTTTAGGTGTATCTGAAAGGATAAAAATGTGGCCCTTGGAAAAGAGAATTATCTTCCCTTTCCAGTTGCCAAGGAAAGCAGAGGTTACTATCTTGGTTGTTGATAAGTGCTGGGATTCATTAGGAGTATGTGGATAAAATAGGAGCCAATTATTATCAAAACAACTTTATGTATTAGTTTATGGATCCTTTCTGTCTTCCAAATGTATTATCTTTTATAATTTCATCCAGAAACTAGAAGCAAACTCATCCTCCCTTGTATTATAAAATAAACTTCTTACTTTTTTCTATCATCTGAGTCCACTTAATCTAACAGAGAAATGTATGATACAATTCACTGTAAAAGATTTATAAACTGTAGATAAAATATACAAGTTCCTCTTCATCATTGCTCCACATTCTGGGTCTCCAGTGGTAACCATTGGTAAAAATTTGGCATTAGTTTTCTATTCTATCTACATTTATATATATACACATATACATAGATCCACATATATAATACATAAAGATATACATATAGAGAGATAGACATAGATCATTTTTTATACAGTTGGAGTTATACAGCTTTTGTTCTATAAAATTATGTCTTCATCATCCTTCCATGTTACCTCAATGTCATTTTTCTCCATTCTTTTCAATGTCTGCATAATGTTCTGTAGATAAGCAATTGTCATCCACCCTCTGTCCTACTGGCAACCTTGTAGGTGTTTCTGGTTTTGCACTTATGGATTGCAGTAAGATCTTTATTAAAGTCTCAGACTCTAATTAAGGATCTTGATCTCAAACCCCACGTGATATGGACAAAGCCTGGCAGATGTACAGGAGGGGGCCCACACATCATATACTGGCTGGTGTACGCTGTCATCTGGATCTCTGACTCATCTATAAGATTGCTTCCTCAACAGGACTATACACTTGGTTTTGGGTTTGTTTGTTGTTTTTTTTTTTAAGGTTTTAAAAAATGACATTTCTTAAAATTTCAGTTCAGTTCAGTTGCTCAGTTGTGCCTGACTCTTTTCGACCCCATAGATTGTAGCACGCAAGGCCTCCCTGTCCATCACCAACTCCCAGGGCTTACTCAAACTCATGTCCATTCGGTTGGTGATGCTATCCAACCATCTCATCCTCTGTCGTCCCCTTCTCCTCCCAGCATCAGGGTCTTTTCCACTGAGTCAGTTCTTTGCATCAGGTGGCCAAAGTATTGGACCTTCAGCTTCAGCATCAGTCCTTCCAGTGAATATTCAGGACTGATTTCCTTTAGGATAGACTGATTGGCTCTCCTTGCTGTCCAAGGGACTCTCAAGAGTCTTCTCCAACACCACAGTTCAAAAGCATCAATTTTTGGCTCTGAACTTTCTTTATGGTCCAACTCTCACATCCACACATGAATACTGGAAAAACCATAGGTTTGACTAGATGGACCTTTGTTGGCAAAGTAATGTCTCTGCTTTTTAATATGCTGTTTAGGTTGGTCATAACTTTTCTTCCAAGGAGCAAGCGTCTTTTAATTTCATGGCTGCAGGCCATGCCACTGTCTGCAGTGATTTTGGAGCCCCCCAAAATAAAGTCAGCCACTGTTTCCATTCTTTCCCCATCTATTTGCCATGAAGTGATGGGACCAGATGCCATGATTTTCATTTTTTGAATGTTGAGTTTTAAGTCAGCTTTTTTACTCTCCTCTTTCACTTTCATCAAGAGGCTCTTTAGTTCTTCTCTTGCTGCCATAAGGGTGGTGTCATCTGCATATTTGAGGTTATTGATATTTCTCCCGCCAGTCTTTACTCCAGCTTGGGCTTCATCCAGTCCAGCATTTCTCATGATGTACTCTGCATATAAGTTAAATAAGCAGGGTGACATACAGCCTTGATGTACTCCTTTCCTGTTTTGGAACCAGTCTGTTGTTTCATGTCCAGTTCTAACTGTTGCTTCTTGACCTGCATATAGATTTCTCAGGAGGCAGGTCAGGTGGTCTGGTATTCCCATCTCTAAGAATTTTCTACAGTTTGTTATGATCCACACAATCAAAGTCTTTGGAGTAGTCAATGAAGCAGAGGTAAATGTTTTTCTGGAACTCTCTTGCTGTTTCAATGATCCAACAGATGCTGGCAATTTGATCTCTGGTTCCTTTGCCTTTTCTAAATCCAGCTTGAACATCTGGAAGTTCACAGTTCATGTACTGTTGAAGCCTGGCTTGAAGAACTTTGAGTATTACTTTGCTAGTGTGTGAGATGAGTGCAACTGTGTGGTAGTTTGAGCATTCTTTGGCATTGCCTTTCTTTGGGATTGGGAAGAAAATTGACTTTCTAGTTCTGTGGCCACTGCTGAGTTTTCTAAATTTGCTGGCATATTGAGTGCAGCACTTTCACAGCATCATTTTTTAGGATTTGAAATAACTCAACTGTAATTCCATCACCCACAACTGGCTTTGTTCATAGTGATCTTTCCTAAGGCCCACTTGGCTTTGCATTCCAGGATGTCTGGCTCTAGATGAGTGATCACATCATCGTGGTTATCTGGGTCATGAAGGTCTTTTTTGTATAGTTCTTCTGTGTATTATTGCCACCTCTTCTTAATATCTTCTGCTTCTGTTAGGGCCATACATTTCTTAAACATTAACATGTACATAATAGGCAACTGAAAAACACAAGAAATAGAAAACAGTCATCCGTAATCACAAGCAGCTTACCGCTTGGTACTAAGCATCCATTTTTATGTAAATAAGATCATGCAGTTATGTATCATGCTTTCTCACACATCATGAATACTTACCATTTCACTATCCCACAGCTATATGAGTATTTTGATAACCAAGAATATACTATACCAACTCAGTGCGGGAAAAAAATGCAATCCTGCTTTAGCAATAAATATTTCATAAGAGACAAAAATAGCAACAGCTCTCTGCTGCTGCTGCTGCTGCTAATTCGCTTCAGTCGTGTTCGACTCTGTGCGACCCCATAGACGGCAGCCCACCAGGCTCCTCCCGTTCCTGGGATTCTCCAGGCAAGAACACTGGAGTGCGTTGCAATTTCCTTCTCCAATGCATGGAAGTGAAAAGTGAAAGTGAAGTCTCTCAGTCGTGTCCGACTCTTAGCGACCCCATGGACTAGATAAAGATATTGGTAGAGTTATGATTAAAATACTACATTCCCTTAGTGCTCAATTAAAAATGGGACACAGAGCAACAGAGTACACGAAGTATAATGCTTCTAAGAGGATTCATTATCCACGCTAAACTATTAAAGTATTAGCGAGGAAGTATGTTTCCATTGAATTTCTTAACAAAATGTTCCTGTGATACAGCCTAGAGATGTACACGCATCAGCGGTTATCATCTAAATACAAGTATGACACACCCATATACATCCCTCCTTTTATACTTCCTTCTGCTCATCTGCTGCCAACCTAATGAACAAGTCCCTACGTACATTTCTTAGAGATGGTTTAACAATTCCATATCTAAGATGATTTATTTTTATCAATTATAGCAAATATATTTGGACTTCCCTGGTGGCCCAGAGGTTAAGATTCTGCTCTCCAAATGTAGGGGCCAAGAGTTCAATCCATGGTCAAGGAAGATCCTGCATGCCTCATGACATGCCAAATATATATATATATATATACATGGGCTTTCCAGGTGGCTGAGACGGTAAAGCATCTACCTACAGTGCGGGAGACCCAGGTTCGATCCCTGGGTCAGGAAGATCCTCTGGAGAAGGAAATGGCAACCCACTCCAGTACTCTTGCCTGGAAAATCCCATGGACGGAGGAGCATGGTAGGCTGCAGTTCGTGGGGTCGCAAAGAGTCGGAGACTACTGAGCGACTTCACTTTCACTTTTCACTTTTCCAGGTGGTACTAGTGGTAAAGAATCTGCCTGCCAATGCAGGAGACACAGACAGGGGTTCAATCCCTGGGTTGGGAAGATCCCCTGGAGAAGGACATGGCAACTCACTCCAGTATTCTTGCCTGGAGATTCACCATGGGCAGAGGAGCCTGGCGGGCTAGAGTCCATGGGGTCCAACAGAGTCCAACGTGACTAAAGCAACTTAGCATGTGTGTGTATATATATATATTTGAAGTGAAAGTTGCTCAGTCATATCCAACTCTTTGTGATCCCATGAACTATACAGTCCATGAAATTCTTCAGGCCAAAATACTGGCGTGGGAAGCCATTCCCTCCTTCAGGGGATCTTCCCAACCCAGGATCGAACCCAGGTCTCCTGCATTGCAGGCAATTCTTTATCAGCTGAGCTATATATATGTATATATAATATACATTATATATATATAATTATACATTATATGCATCATATAAATAATATCTATAAATATATATATATATATACACATATATATTTTGTTTAGTCGCTGAGTTGTGTCTGACTGTGACCCCATGGATTGCAGCCCGCTAGGCTCCTCTGTCCATGGTAATTCTCCAGGTAAGAAACAAAGATATTTACAAATTGATTAATTCATTAGCTCTACTTTTTATCATACACTGTCACCTCAGGATATCTAAAAATCTTAGATGTTGCAAAATAATGAACCTTGTCCACAATAAACATAGGTAGGTACTTTACAAAAATGAACATATAAATCTATGGTTACAACCTAAAACTGTCTTCGAGATATGGAAACGTTAGCCAGGAACCCTTCCCTTCACCTTTCCTCTTACCTGTCCTCCAGCATTCTGGGGGACAGCACTATATCTAGCTCCAAGAGGTGATTAACAGAGACACCCCCAGAAAACTTGGGCTTCTCTGGTAACTCAGCTAGTTAAGAATTTGACTGCAATACAGGAGACCCTGCTTCAATTCCTGGGTTGGGAAGATCCCCTGGAAAAGGGAATGGCTACCCACTTCAGTATTCTGACCTGGAGAATTCCATGGACTGTGTAGTCCATAGGGTTACAGACAGTCGGACATGACTGAATGACTTTCACTTTCACTCCCAGAAAATACAGCCCTTCCTAAAAATTAAGGAAAGGGTATCAGTTAAGGGGTTATTTTACTACCTCTGCTTTTAATATACTTTGGGCATTCAGTCATTTCAGTCGCTCAGTTGTGTCCGACTCTTTGTGACCCCATGAATTGCAGCACACCACCAACTCCTGGAATTCACTCAGACTCACGTCCATCGAGTCAGTGACGCCATCCAGCCATCTCATCCTCTGTCATCCCCTTCTCCTCCTGCCCCCACTCCCACCCAGCATCAGAGTCTTTTCCAATGAGTCAACTCTTTGCATGAGGTGGCCAAAGTACTGGAATTTCAGCCTTAGCATCATTCCTTCCAAAGAAATCCCAGGGCTGATCTCCTTCAGAATGAACTGGTTGGATCTCCTTGCAGTCCAAGGGACTCTCAAGAGTCTTCTCCAACACCACAGTTCAAAAGCATCAATTCTTTGGCGCTCAGCCTTCTTCACAGTCCAACTCTCACATCCATACATGACCACTGGAAAAACCATAGCCTTGACTAGCCAGACTTTTGTTGGCAAAGTTGTCTCTGCTTTTGAATATGCTATCTAGATTGGTCATAACTTTTCTTCCAAGGAGTAAGCATCTTTTAATTTCATGGCTGCAATCACCATCTGCAGTGATTTTGGAGCCCAAAAAAATAAAGTCTGACACTGTTTCCACTGTTTCCCCATCGATTTCCCATGAAGTGATGGGACCAGATGCTATGATCTTCGTTTTCTGAATGTTGAGCTTTAAGCCCACTTTTTCACTCTCCACTTTCACTTTCATCAAGAGGCTTTTGAGTTCCTCTTCACTTTCTGCCATAAGGGCATTAGGGCTTACTTATTTTTTAATTCACAGCAGTATTAACTAAAACGCACAAGTAGAATAATGATTACATAATCTGAATGTGTGTGATTCCTGAGCACTGACTGACCCTTCTCTGTCCATGTGGAATGCAGAGGCATGTGGAAGGTTTCTTTGAATGCCTCATGTATCCTGTAGTGTGTAGGATAACGCACTGTACCGTAGGTCATAGCTAAATAGTGTTCGTGAATAAATCAGCTATTCTCATTAAAGGAAAGTTTCTCTTTCCTTTCTGATCATTCACAGTTCTCAAACTAGACTTCACATGAACCCCAAGTGCAAGTGGTATAAAAAAGTGATTTGGGAGGCTGGGAAGAAAGGATGGACCCCCCAGACACAGGTCATCTTCCTCTTACAGCTTTGTAGAAATCTTACATAATATTTAAGCCTCCTATTTTCCTTTCTGCTTATTTATTTATACCTTCAAAATTCTAGAAGGAAGTCTTAAAATGTTAAGTGTATCAAATTACCTTTTATCATAAAAATGACTATGTAAATAATTTTTCCAACTTTAAAAAAAATTTTAAGCCACTTTTTCCTGTTTATCAGTTCCTGACTATGTCTGTTTAAGTTCTTAGCTCCTGCTTTACTATGTATTCCTTATTTTTCTCCACCCTAATAGTTTTCTTCTTATAACTTGCAGTCTAGCAGTAGAACATATTAAATTAACATGACTTCCCCCCTTTTAGTCTAAAATTCATAGTCTAGCAGGTAAACTAGAGGAAAATTCATAATCTAGCAGGTAAACTCAAGGAAAATCTTAAACTGAAAATTAGTATTCTTGTAAGAAGGACCATGTGAAGTGAATTACAGAGAGAATTTCAACAGGAAACAGGACAAGGGGAATAAATTTCCTTCTAGTTCTTCCTGAGTGATGACTGTATAACCTTTCCCCATTATTGTGATTAAAATGTTGCAATATTCACAAATACTGTGAATTAAAAATAAGACACAAAGCAACGGAGTACACAGAGTATAATGCTTCTAAGAGGATTCATTATCCGATCTAAACTGTTAAAGCAGTAGCAAGAAAGTATGTTTTCAGTGAATTACTTAACAATATATTTCTATAGTACAGTCAAGAGACGTGAACGCATCAATGTGCCTGCATTGACTCACAAATCAGATCTATCTGTATTCAAATGTAAGTTCAAAACCATTTCCAGAGTAAGACATAAAAAGTTTTGGCATTATTCATAATCTCTTTCTTTTTCTGTCCTTCTCATCTCTTCCCTCCACTACACATGCTGTTTACTCTTCTTTTTAGTTTTAGTGCTTCCCTGGTGGCTCAGAGGGTAAAGAGTCTGCCTGCAGTTACAGGATACCTGGATTTGATCCCTGGGTTGGGAAGATCCCCTAGAGAAGGAAATGGCAACCCACTCCAGTATTCTTGCCTGGAGAATCCCATGGACAGAGAAGCCTGCTGGGCTATGGTCCATGGGGTGGCAAAGAGTCAGACACACCTGAGCGACTTCATTTTCTTTTTTTCTTTTCCTCCTCTTACGAACACTAACCACATTTCCTTTCTGGTTCGCTTCGATTAGTCACAAGTTCCTAATCCTTTGGGGGAAACTATATGGAATGTCTTCTGAGCTAACAATGCTACTTGAGTTATTTGATACCAGGAAAGAGGTAGCGTGTAGCAGAGGATCATCAACTCATTGTCTTAATCAACAAGTGTATTTTGTCACAAAAGACACATTGTCAGCAAGGTTTGTGAGGCAGGATGAACGTATTTCTTGAGTCACTAAAATTTCACAAGCCTATTAGTCAGCATTTGAGGTAAAATGCTTTTTGCTAGTTTTCATTTATTCAATAAATATTAAGTATCTGCTATGTGCCAGGCAAAAAAATGAGACCTCAAATATTTGTGCAAAGCAATGGGATGTAAATACTAATTTCCTCCTACTACGATGCACTACTACTGCTACTATTGCTAACTGTCCTTACTGTCGTGTGCATAACTTTTTTGATTTCCGTGAAGAGAAACCTAATACTGACACTAATAAGTGGACTGTACAGAAATGGGTAAAAAAAAATTTTAAATCAGTTATTTAAGCAAAAGAAATTAGCTTATACAAAGTTACAATTTAAAAGAATGCTAGAAAATTAGTGTCAGAGCTTCTTCTGTTTAAAAATAATTTGACAGCTTTTTATGAAACATACTTTGTCACCCTGTTTTTTTTGTGTGTGTGTGTGGTAACTTACTTTATCTCTTTTTCCTTTAAGTCATTGTATTATAAATAGCAGTGTCATTCAGGAAATTAGCAAGCTTTCTAAGACTAAAAGCAGAACTTATCTGTTAGCTATTTTAAAAGAAAATGTCTAAAGATACTGGAGGGACATCAGCCTTTAAAATTAAGACATATGTTATTTCTGCTTTATGCAGACTGTTTTAAACTGACATCTCCCAAGTATGAAGGGAATAAGCTATCACCTGCAAATTAGTAATAAAACAATTGATACAGAAGATCTTAGAAATGATAAAATGGAGAGTCAGTTTGTTAAAGCACTTTAATCAATAAGTTGAAATACTACCCAACAAAATATTTCCTATAAGTGCTGAAATCTAATATGTTTTCTGTATAACTTTAAGTGGACAAAAGTGATCCAGACCTCAAATGTTCTTGTTTTAGTCAACTAAGTTGTGTCTGACTCTTTTGCAACCGCATGGACTATAGCTCAACAGGCTCCTCTGTCCTTGGGATTTTCTAGGCAAGAATACTAAAGTGGGTTGCCATTTCCTTCTCCAGGGGATCTTCCTAGCCCAGGAATCAAGCCCACATCTTCTGCACTGGCAGGACTTTTTTTTTTTTTTTTTTTTTACCACTGAACCACCAGGGAAGACTTGACTTCAAATACTCTGGCACTAATTTAATTGTGCCACGACCCAGGGGTGGTGAGACATGGGGTAGGAGTGGAGGGAGAGGGGAAAGAAGAAGTTGGAGGCAGAATATCTTCCGGGTGCTATTACACAAGAACATTGCAAAGTTCTGCAGGCATGCGGATTTTTAATGATGTTGATTGTGGCCATTTGTTGAACATTAGATGCATGATGATCATTTTTCAATCCTCTTTTGCTATATAACAGGCCATTCCAAAACTTAGTGGCTTACAACAAGTCTGTCATTTCTGATAATTCTGCGTGCTAATGAGAGGTCGAAGAGCTGACTCATTGGAAAGGAGCCTGCTGCTGGGAAAAACTGTGGAAGAAAGAGGGAAAGACCAAAGAAGAAGGGGGTGGCAGAGGATAAAATGGTTAGACAGCATCACTAACCCAATGGCTTCCCAGGCGGTGCAGTTGGTAAAGATTCTGCCTGCTCAGTGCAGGAGACAGAGATGCGGGTTCAATCCCTTGGTTGGGAATATCCCCTGGAGGATGAGATGGCAACTCAATCCAGTATTTTTACCTGAAAAATCCAATGGACAGAGGAGTCTGGCAAGCTACAGTCCATAGGATTGCAGAGCCTGACAGGATGGAGCATGCGTGTACCCTGCACCAAGTCAATGGACATGAACTTGAGCAAACTCCAGGAGATTAGTGGAGGACAGCAAAACCTGGAAGGCTTCAGTCCTGGGATCCAGAGTCTGACATGACTTAGTGACTGAACAGCAACAACGAGAAGTACTTCTGCTTTCATCTTGCCTGAGTACACTTGAGTGGGGGTGGTCAGAGGGCAACTGGAAGGGCTGAAAAGTCCAAAATGGCCTCATTCACCCGGAAGGTGGTTCGTCCTGGCGACTGACTGAGATTTCTGCTTCAGCACCTGGGGCCTCGTGTTCCTCCTCCTATAAGTAGTATCATGATATTTCTCAGGAATAAATGAAGGAAGAAGGAAGGAAGGGAGTGGGAGAGAGAAATGAGGGAAGAGAAGAGTAGGAAAGGGAGAGGAAGGAGAAACAAAGAAATGAAAGACAGGAATGCGACTTCCTTGGTGGTGCAGTGGTTAGGAATCCACCTTCCAACGCAGGGAACTCGAGTTCAATTCCTGATGGGGGAACTAAGATCCCACATGCCAAGGGATAACTAAGCCCACTTGCTGGAATTGCTGAGTCCGTGTGCTTCAACAAGAGAAGCCAGTGCACCTCAGTGAACACCCAGCACAGCCAAAACACAAAGAAAAAGAACAAGAGCCTTCCACTCTCCTCCCCTTCCCATTCCCTCTCCTTTCTTCTCCTCCTCCTCCTTCTCCTTCCTCATGAAGAACGGCCAGCATGCCTTTTCAGGATCCTCTGAATGGCGCACCATGGCTTTTTTCCGTATCTGTGGTGGCCCCAGATAGCACGAAACAAACATCATCTCTGGGTTCAGCTCACCGCTTGAGGATATTGTCTTGCCCAAAGCTATGCCCACTCAACACAGGTAGCCCACATCAAATGGCTGGCCAATGGGGGTATTTAGGGGTCTGTCTGCCTGCCACAATTCAGAATAACTCTACAAGGCCATCCCAGCTCCAGAGCTTCTCATAAGCTCCCCCTGAATCTCCTGTTACAGCGGCAGTTCTCCATCTACCCACTGCTGCTTCCTTACTTGCTAAGAGATGTTACTTTTTAGAGCAGTCCTAAATACATTTCCCGCAGGTAGATCTCCTCTCAGAGTTTGATTCTAGGCAATGCCACTTAAGATGCTATTTTTCTCTTTAAAAATAATCTAGTTTCTTTTCATGCAACTTTCAAGAGAAGCTTTGTCAGAGAAAACTGAGTATCTTTGCTGCCAAAGGACCTTAACTAAGGTTGAGAGCTTCTCATCTTTGTTATCCTGGCATCATAAGATCCCGTACAAGGTCTGGTATGAAACAAGATTATCAATAAATGTCAATACTGATGATTCATTGTTTTATCAATGATAAACATGGGTAAACATTCAATATGGATGAATGTTTATAGAAGGGAAATACATCATACATTTTTTGATGTTGTCACATCATCGACAGAAAATATGTAGCATTGTTTTCAGAGGATTTCTGAGAAAGACTGGTGGAAAAAAATAAGATTTCTTAAAGCACTAAAAATTAATCATTCACACACATGTAGAAAGGATAGTAATAAATATGAAAAAAAATTTAAAAATTTAGCTTTCAGTTTTCTCATTTAAAGAGGAATTTGAGTTAGGAGACTCGAGAAAGGAACTACATTTATCAAAAAACGACTTTGTTCCTGGTTAGTCCTTATTGCCTGAGAGATAGATATTATTGTACTGATTTTACAGATGAGAAGACTGAGGGATGTAGAGGTTAAATAAATTGCCAAAGTCACATAGCTAAAAATACAAACTAGACTTGAGATACAATTGTTTTGACTTTGCTCTTTATCACAAACTACAAAGGAATATCGCTGGTCTCTCTTACTGGGAATGAATCAAATCAACTATTTTTCTCTTTGTCAAATCTGAGAAGTGGGTCAGAAATAATCATCATACATTTATGTGGTAGTGGAAACACATCCATTAAGAAAATGGATTTTTCAGAGGGTGGGGGATGTTCTTCCAATTTCTCAATATTTAAGAAATTGGAATCTATAGGCTTTGTAGATGTGAAGTTTTGAAATTAACTCTGTTTCTCTGTGTCATTATTTCACTCTACATATTTGAAGTATGAGCAATCCTTTTCAGGAATATATTATTAATTTTTCTGACTAAAAGCCACCAAGGACCATCAGTCAAAATCAGAATCACATGCATGCTCCTTGTCTTCCGTGACTTAGTCAGTGAGGCAAGCTGAAATCCCCAGATGCTTCTGCTGCCTGGTAAATTTCTCAGTGTGTAACATCCAGGAAAGAGTTAGAAGTTATGAACAACATGAGAATTAACCACAACAACTCTTTTCCTTATGCAAGAATTAAAACTATGATAGATAAACTAAACCACTAGTCATATTTTATCATAGATCTTGTCATATCTTCAGGAATTGAAAGATTATGTGAATGTGACACACCCAGAGGCAAACAAGAAAATCTGGTAGAATGAACAGCATTGATTGTACACTGAAAATTGTCTGGATTGGGGGAGTAACATACAGTACATTTTATCTGAGCATTTGTTCAATTCCCAGTGATTTCATATATGACAGTGAATTTCAGAGGGATAACAGAGTGAACATAGTACGTAGAGACTTGGAGGAAATATAAGGTATATCCTTAGAAGACAAATATTAGATTAATTTCCCCTGAATCTGTTCCAGTATTCTTGCCTGGAGAATCCAATGGACAGAGGAACCTGGAGGGCTCCAGTCCACGGGCTCGCAAAGAGTCGGACCTGACTAAGCATCTGAGCATGTGCACGTGTTATTTTTGATCTTGCTAGTGTCTTTGATTGTCTTTGTCTTTGATTTTGCTGGTGGCAGGATCAAAAGTAGCATCAGGGTTGATGAATAGTAGCTGTCACTGAGGTTCTTGTGTAGATTATACTTTGGTAATATACTGTGATCAATTTTATTTGTAGAACGGCCAGTTATGGCAAGCCCATAACAAATACAACTTCAAGAATATTGCAGTGAGGTTAGTCTATGATCTACAAGCAAACTAAACTTTTAAATCTTGCTTCCGAGGAAAAAAGATCTTGAATTATGATAAAGAAGTACTTAGTAATGTTTATTTCTTCACATAGCTTGTGTTTTATCCATTCAAAAGGCATTTAATACACTTTCATTGGCCATTATCAAGCACCTAATGAGTATTTTGGAGCTGATATAATAGATGAGGGATTGTTTAAAAGACTGAAATTTATAATTCAAACTTTTATAGTGACTTGGTTTGAGTTTTTAGTGTTTTCTTAGTATAAAGATATAAATCATGGGTTTAAAGGAAAATTGCTATTTGAGAGAGCAATAAAATACTACAGAAGTTTAATTTTTTTTTTAATTTGAGGTATTTTGTGCTTTTTAATATTGCTGAAAAAATTTGTCAACAAATTCGTCTCTTTGAATCTACTCTAGGTGCTATCATATCTTTGTATCTCTGCTTGCCTTACACACACTCTATTATATAGATATATTAATATGTAATCATAGAACATCTGTTAATCTAGTTGATATTTTATATATATGGAGAGAGATGAAAAGATATAGAATTACTTAGGTGAAATATGGGTATGTTAATAATACATTAGTATACACTATTAAACATACATACATGTTAATATAAGCATCAGTTCAGTTCAGTTCAGTTGCTCAGTTGTGTCTGACTCTTTGCGACCCCATGAATCCCAGCATGCCAGGCCTCCCTGTCCATCACCAACTCCCGGAGTTTACACAGACTCATGTCCATCGAGTCGGTAATGCCATCCAGCCATCTCATCCTCTGTCGTCCCCTTCACCTCCTGTCCCCAATCCCTCCCAGCATCAGAGTCTTTTCCAATTAGTCAACTCTTCACATGAAGTGGCCAAAGTATTGGTGTTTCAGCTTCAGCATCAGTCCTTTCAATGAACATCCAGGACTGATCTCCTTTAGAATGGACTGGTTGGATCTCCTTGCAGTCCAAGGGACTCTCAAGAGTCTTCTCCAACACCACAGTTCAAAAGCATCAATTCTTCAGCATTCAGCTTTCTTCACAGTCCAACTCTCATATCCATACATGACCACTGGAAAAACCATAGCCTTGACTAGATGGACCTTAGTTGGCAAAATAATGTTTCTGCTTTTGAATATGCTATTTAGGTTGGTCATAACTTTCCTTCCAAGGAGTAAGCGTCTTTTAATTTCATGGCTGCAATCACCATCTGCAGTGATTTTGGACCCCCCCCAAAATAAAGTCTGATACTGTTTCCACTGTTTCCCCATCCATTTCCCATGAAGTGATGGGACCAGAAGCCATGATTTTAGTTTTCTGAATGTGGAGTTTAAGCCAACTTTTTCACTCTCCTCTTTCACTTTCATCAAGAGGCTTTTTAGTTCCTCTTCACTTTCTGCCATAAGGGTGGCGTCATCTGCATATCTGAGGTTATTGATATTTCTTCTGGAAATCTTGATTCCATCTTGTACTTCTTCCAGCCCCGGGTTTCTCATGATGTACTCTGCATATAAGTTAAATAAGCAGGGTGACAATATACAGCCTTGACATACTCCTTTTCCTATTTGGAACCAGTCTGTTGTTCCAAGTCCAGTTCTAACTGTTGCTTCCTGACTTGCATATAAGTTTCTCAAGAGGCAGGTCAGGTGGTCTGGTATTCCCATCTCTTTCAGAATTTTCCACAGTTTATTGTGATCCACACAGTCAAAGCCTTTGGCATATATAACATATTAATATAAGCATATATAACATATTAATCCAATTAGAGTTTGTGTGTATGTACACTAATTGGATTAGTTGCTCTCTTTTTGTTTTCTTGCTTTTCCTCAGAATGAGCTATTTATGTTAAATTGCTCTTTCCATACCAGCGAGACAGTGGGATTTGCTTAGGTCACTAACCTGTTTAAGCCCAATGTGTTACTGTGTGTTAGTCACTGTCTTAAGAACAGAAGCGAATATGATAAATGTAGTCCTCCCCTTACGAAGTTTACAGTGAAGTTGGAATGCTGCTGCTGCTGCATCGCTTCAGTCGTGTCCGACTCTGTGCGACCCCATAGACGGCAGCCCATTAGACTCCTCTGTCCCTGGGATTCTCCAGGCAAGAACACTGGAGTGGGTTGCCATTTCCTTCTCCAATGCATGAAAGTGAAAAGTGAAAGGGAAGTCGCCCAGTCGTGCTTGACTCTTAGAGACCCCATGGACTGCAACCTACCAGGCTCCTCCGTCCATGGGACTTTCCAGGCAAGCGTACCGGAGTGGGGTGCCATGTGTATAGTCTCCATAGGCTGTACAGTCATGTTGGTGACAAAATGTTATGAAGGAAAAGAACAGTCATATGACAGGATATAAAAGGGGCTTTAATCTAAGTGGGAGAGAAGGGTCAGAGAGGCCTTAAGTGACAGGTAAACTGCCTTTGGAAAAAGGACGGGAGTTAGTCAGGTGAAAGTGAGTGTTCTGTGTTATAGGTTGAAAGGACTATGCTTACCAAAGCTCTCGTTGGATTATTTGTAGACAAGAAAGGGAAAAGGGTAAAGGAATTACAGTTTATTTAGCACTTACAATGAGCCAGGTGATTGATTTTAGGATACTATCTACAACCTGAGTTTCAAGATAACTTATTTAATTAAGTCAATCTGTATCAGGTATTGAAGATACAGAGATGAATGAAATGTGGGAGATGCTCTGGGAGAACTCTAGTAGAGTAGGGTAAAAGTCCTTTTAAGCAACTAAAAGCAATGTAATATTGGCTATTCCCGTGAATTCAGATACTTAGAAGACACTATGGGAACATCAAAATGGAAACCATAAATTCTGCTGGTAGTGCCAAGGAAAACTTGAAGGAAAAAATGAAGGAAGTATTGTTTGAATAGAGCTTTGAAGGGTGAATAAGCTTCCTTCTATAGAGAGAAAAATATGAAGGCCTTTCCAGGGACAGGTCCTACCAAAGGCATAGACCTGGAAGGAACATGCCCAGTAGGGAAACTAAATTCTTGACTGCAATTATGCTACGGAAAAATGACTTTGAGGTAGTAATCAGGAGTCATAAGACAGAACCTGATTTGTCATGCTTTGCAACTTGTATTTCATGTTTAGGAAACAGGGAGTCAGTAAAGGATTTAGGGTAAGGAAGTCTTACCTATTTGTGTTTTCGAAAGAGCCCAAAGGTTGTTGGTGCTATGAAGGAACTGGAAGGGAAGTGAGCTTGGAGATAGGTTGAACTAACACAAGGACATTGGGAAATGAGGGTCCTGCTGCTAGTCAGAGAGGAGCATGGTTAATTTTTACAATTTGGTAATGTAGAACCAGGGGCTTCCCCAGTGGCTTAGCAGGTAAAGAATCCACCTGCAAGGCAGGAGACACAGGAGATGCAGGTTTGATCCCTGAGTTGGGACAATCCCTGGAGGAGGGCATGGCAACCCACTCCAGTATTCTTGCCTGGAGAATCCCATGGACAGAGGAGCCTGGCAGGCTATAGTCCAAAGGGTCTCAAAAAGTCAAATATGACTGAAGTGACTTAGCAAGCACATGTGCAATGTAGAATTAAGGAGGAATGACATTTTTGTAACAGTACAATAAACTATGAACTTGAGTAAATTTTATAAATCTTTTATTTTTTCCAAAGAACAAAAGAAGCACTATAAACCATTGAGATACATTTAAAAAGTACAATTTTAACATAGTACTTGTGATGCATATGTAATTCTTTGTAACAAAATGGTCAAACACTTAAAAAGATACAGTATATATGTCTGCACATTTTAGCAAGGCTGTGCATTTTTTATAAACTACATGAGTTTATATTCAAAGACCTTGAATATGCTTTCAGAACTTTCAAAGTATAGATCATTGTTAAGATTGCCTTTACTCTTAAAAACCTAAAGGGATGTATTTCTATAAAAACTAGAAATAAGGAATTTACCTAGTTCCTAGATTATTTATTAGTCAAAAATACATGCTTAGTGGCTAGAAATACAATACTCCTAATAAAATAGCTAATAAATACCATATAAAATCAAAGGTTTAATGAGTAAGTCATGACATTATGCCATACTAGGAAGACATCAAATGTCTAAATTTACAGAAAAAGAATATATTAGTCCTTATAGAACTCATATATTTAGAAATTCTAAATAAGGAAATATATTCTACACAGATAACTGTATAACACTCATATTTCTAATGCAGTATAACTTAAATATCTTCCAAGGGTCAAGAGTAAGAAAATTCTCTAACATATTCCCCAAAAAACAATACTAAAGTTGTTCCTATTTCATAAGAGAGTGAGGATAACAATTTATCTCCATATACAGCATTCCAATGAAATTCCATTCACTCTCATACAGCTTTTCCCATGGCAGTATAAGAACTACATTCTAGAAATAACAGTAGTCACATTGAAAGGATTAACAATCAGTGATTTCTTAATTCACAATTTAGTCAACTCTTAAAGATTTCAATAGCATAACAGTTAAAATAACAGCAAATAAGGAGCAGGAAATAATATGCTAAACAGGACATAAACTGAGCAGAAAGCTGCAAGGGCAAGCATAGATTCCCTCTTCCTTTCTCTCTTTCATAGTAGGGAATTCGTACAGAAACCTAACTCATTGGAGAAAATGAGCCCTTGCTTCTTGTCTTCAGTGGGTCCAGAGGTCCCCAGAAAATTCTGCTGAAGAACTGGGCAACTTTTCTAACACATGGTCTTTTCTTTCAATTGTTCTTTCCACTGTTGAAAAAAAAAAATTATATCAGTTTAACCAAATTTCCACACACTTGTCTACCCCAACTCGTTTTCAAAACAGGATTTAGGATCAATAAAAAGCAGAGGGTGGAGTCCTTAACAAACAAAATACATCTCAATAATGAGTTCTGTGTAACCTCCTAGGCAATTCTTGTTGAGATTCATGATAAGAGTTTCCCCAGGACCTTCGAAAACAACTTTCCCTTCTTCTCCGGAACATCCTTTTTATTTTAAACATGGTCTGAAATGTGGTCGCCAAATCTCAGAGAGTAAGGACTTTGAGAAATCCACACTCCAAGAGAGATTAAGAAACCAGAAAGAGCAAAGTGACAGATACCTGTCCAATATTTTCTGAACGATCTTTTTGATCAAAGGAGCTTCTGGGTCCAGACAGACTTCCCTTCCATTCTTCAAGGTGGCTCTGCAGAGGGAAAACAAGGATGCACCCGTGAACGTAGGGGCTGAAGACTAAGGCGGGCGGGGGGGTGGGGTGCGGTGTGGGGGGAACCTTCCCTCTTGCAAAGATCACGGTGGACAACGCCGCGCACCAGGACTTACATCACTTCCACCTTGGAGCACTGCGGTCCCGCGGCGATCACCTGCAGATCACTGACCGTTTTGGGATGAATTCCCGGTGTGGTAGTTAAACACACACAACGCAGCTCTCTCACAACGGCCGCGACAGGACCGGCTGGGATAGGAGAGACACCGTTATAGGGCAGGTTGCGGGGAGAGCTCTTCCCAGCCCGCCCGCCCGGGACACTTCCCCACGCCCGGGACGCCGCTCCGCTCCACCCGCCGGGTGCGCTCGGCTGATCTAGCGCTCTCACCGCTGGCAAGGGGCCCGGGCGGCGTCAGCAGCAGCAGCGCGAGCAGCGCGCACAGGGAGCCCGAAGGGCCGGAGACGCGGGCAGCGCGGCTGGATAGCAGTCTCATAGTGGCGAAGAGAGGACTGCAGAGGGCTCCGAAGGAGGGAGAAGGCGCGGGATCCGAAGCCAGAGCGCTTGTGACTGCCTCGGGTCTTCAGCGTAGCTTTTATAACCCTGGCCCCTTCCTCCAGGCAGGAAACTCAACCTTTAGGATGCTTGGGAAATTCCCTGAACTAAGTGGGGGGCGGGGAGAGGGGGCCGGGTGGAGGGGCCTGGAGGAGCGGGGTTTGAGGAGAGTGGTTGGGAGGAGCAGCCCGCAGCGGATCTGTTAGGTCGCCCAGCGGTGGCTGGAGTGGATGCTGCTTTCGCTGGAAGTAAGAAGCAATCCTGCGCAGATTTTGTCCACCCGGGCCAGCCCGGGCGAGCGAAAGCTAGCTTCTCCTGGGTGACAGGTGTCTTTTCAGAGATGCCCCTCATCTTCATCTAAACAGAAAGACTAGGCACAAAGTAAGCCGCTGGAAGGATTCTTTGGGGGGAGGGGGTTGTTTTTGTTTTGTTTTTCTTTCTGTTTTTTATTAATTTGGCTCTGCCCCAGGCGAGGTTTGGGGCGGGGGAGCGCGGGCATGTGGTATCTCTGTTCCCTGACCAGGGATCCAACCGCAACCCTGCATTGGAAGCATGGAATCTTAGCCACTGAACCTGCAGGGAAGTTTAGCTGGGAGGTTAGATTTTAGAAAAATTTCTGAACTCTTTCCCAATTATTATTATAACTGTAATAATTGTTACTATTCAGTTAATGTAAGCTGTAACTCAAACTACACCAAACTGAAAAACCTTTCACTCCTGCTTGCCGGCAAACCGTTCTAGCTTCTTCAGATTAGTTTATAATTCTCTGGACTTCAGCCAGCAGTTAGAAGCCAAGATAAGATGATGAAAGTATCTGTACTCCCACTTGAAGTCAGTGGCAGGAACAGGCTGCAAAAGCAAGTCCACTTTCTGGGAATTCTATACATAGTTTTGCAAACATGCATATCAAGGTAGTTTAACAAAAATCATCAAAAAATCACCCACCAAATTGCCCTGGGAAAAAATGCCTTGCTTTCAGCAGTTCAATACACTATGGAATTGGAAGACTCTATGGTCTTGGTTGGGGGTGGGATGAGTGCAGACTACAGCAATGCCCCAGAGCCCATCCTCTTGGTATCGCTCCAAACCTAACCAGATGTGTAATTGCCCCAGTTTGGAGAAGCCCTGGAGTCTAATGAGTTTAAGGGGCTCATCTGGAAGTTTGGTTCTAGGGATCTGAATCAGTTTGGCAGTGAGATGGCAACCCACTCACTTCTCTCAATCAACTTCATGGGATGGGAGGATGACTCACACACACAGGCTTCTGGAACCATCTAGCTTCATAAGCAGTGGTGTGACCAAGCCTGTTTCCACAATCCTGCTCTAGTCCCAGTGAGCCTACAGCTGCTTCCTGAAGCTGTGGGTGAGGTAGCTTATTATCTCCTCTGTAGAAGCAGTTAGCTTTTTTACTTGTTTTCGTTTTTGGCTGCACCATGTGGCATGTGGGATCTTAGTTCCCTGACCAGGGATTGAACTCACATCCCCTGCACTGAAAGTGTGGTCTTAAGCACTAAACTGCCAGGGAAGTCCAAAGAACTCTGAAGTTTTAACAGCTGGGTCTTTCACATGTCCAGTTTCATGGCAGGCATGGCAACGATATTGGAATGGCATGTAGGCTTTCTTTCATGGAAATCTCACTAGATCCTATTCTGGATTGTTCTCAAGACTTGTGTCCTTACAGCTGGCAAGCCAAGGCAATCAGTGAGCATGATGACAATCAGAAATCAGTCATGGAACAAAATTCTTTTCCTTGTCTCCCATGACCCTGGAAAATTTTCTTAACACCTCCACACATCTTCCTTGGTAGGCTATCACTTCCATTGATGAGCAGGGAGGAGGTTTCATAGACCTTTAGAACTTTTAGTCTAGAAGAAAACTTAGCAAATTCCCTAAAGAGGGCTGAGAGGTTTGACCTCATTTTGTGGGAAATTAAATGGGAAGTTCTCTATCCTGCGTAGCTTCCTGATCCCATCAGCATCATACCTGACTCAACTAATGCAATCCTTCATCCTTCTAGGGAGTGGTGACCTGGGAAAATAGCTTCAGACTTATTATATCACCTTTTTAGACATTGTGTGTATGTGTGTGTTAGTCACTGTTTTGTCCAATTCCTTGCGACCCCATGGACTGAAGCCTGCCAGGCTCCTCTGTCCATGGAATTCTCCAGGCAAGAATCTGGAGAGGGTTGCCATTCCCTTCTCCAGGGGATCTTCCCCACTCAGGGATTGAACCTGGTCTCCTGCATCGTAGGCAGTTTCTTTACCATCTGAGCTACTAGGGAAGCCCTTTTAGACATTAGACTGTATCTAAAGACAAAAGCTTCACTGATGTGGATCAGATAAAACTTCAAAAACGTAATTAAAAATCTTGGGAAATTAAATTCAACTTAATCCCGGGGGGGGGGGGGAGTGGTGGTGGTGATGGTGGGGAAACATACACGGTATAAGATTTTGTGGGAGGAAATTGTTTAATGACTCAAATAGGTTATTGAGTTTTTATGAATGTGTGTGTGTGTGTGTGTTTCAGATCCAAATAAGCTGTTTTAGGTATAAAGGAACACATGAATTAGTTTTGGCATCAAATGGTAAGATCACAGAAAGGTCATGAAATGTAATTTCCATTTCCTCTGAACACTCTTACAGATTGTATGCTTCACCTGGTTTGCACCCTGAATCAACTTACCTTGGGTTGCTTACAGAATATAAGGCAAAAATAAATATTAATATAGCTAGAAAGCAGGTAATAGGAAGTCCTCACTAGAAATTGGCTGTTGGGTTGCCAAGAAGCAGCAGGTAACTTAACCTAAGTTCTCACTGAAGTCATTCAGGTGCATTGCCCATTCTGGCTCCTGTCTAGGCATTCCCGATGTAGACCTTGTGCAAAGGCAGATAGAATGTGGCTGGTCTGAAGACTTCCTACAGTTGACAATGACACTCAGTACCACAGGAGGTGGAGCACTTCAAAAGTAATTGCTTCTTTATTGCAAGTCTAAAGGGAAGCCATTTTGGCCTGCCTGCACCCATGGGCAGGTAGTAGAGAAAGACACTGTGTTACTTTTCTCTCAAGGTATAACAAAACAATCCACAAAATGACATCCTGCTAGCCTGAAAGGTTGACTGTTTGTCAAAAGCAACCTTTAGTCATAACACCACAGAGGAATGTGAGGGGAATTAAAACATCCTTGATGGTTTGCAGCTCTCAAAACACGTTCATGATCTTTCAAGCCTCATATTGCTTCTCAGAGGCAGGTAAGAAATATTTTCTTATCATTTTTCAACTTGGGATAGAAAGGCCAGAGAGTTAAGAAATAGAAAATTTAAGATTGGAAGTCAAGCACTAGAGAATCCACCTCACGAAAATTTTAATAGTTTCCAGATTACGAAGCACTTTCTTCATAGTATTGGCAAACACTCTGTGGCTCTCCACATCTGGTTAACCTCTTTACTTTATTGCCCAATAATCATATTTTAAGCTGTTGAAATCCACAGTGTATCTACTCCTGAGGTCACAATGATGTCAAACATCCAAGAGGCTTTTAGGCTAACCAGTCAAAAACTGCTGCCTGCTTTCTAAGTCCTTTTCTTTCTTCCTGACCAGTTCAAAGTCTTAGCTTCTCAGAGAAGGTTTATATGATAAGGCCATTGGAAATGTATTCCTTCCACTTTTGATCTTTGAACAATTAATGTACTTGTAAACCTATCTCCTGAGACAGAGTTAATTATTAATTATTCCATAATTTTTCTCTTGTCTCTCCCAAGTTAACCATAAACTTTAAAATCAGCCCTGATGTTCTATATTTCTCCCATGACGTCCCATAATTCCAAGTTCAGTAGCAAGCAGTCTATGAATATTTGATGGCAAATATTGGTAACTTTTAAATTTTGTAGTGTTAAGTAGATCTTAAAGTTAATGAGGAAAGAATAGGGTGGTTTACTGTCATTAATCATTTGAACTTATCTATTTGGAATTGGCTTTTCTTGATGTTGGAAATTGTTTCTGCTTAGGGACTATACAGATGGTATTTTCAGTCTTTGGACTCCGAACTATTCAAAAGAATGTTCAGAAACCAGCAGGATATTTGATATTAAAAGAAAAAATATACTCAACAAAAGTATTGACCAAAATACATATTTTATGTAACTTAGTGATTGTCGGAGATAAGTGATCAGGGAAGATTCTGACTAGGTTATACTGTGTTGAATGTTAACAGTATGGGGATATTATTCTAAATTGATTTCTTCCAACAAATCAGAGAGGCCTTTAATGATTTAGTATATGACTTAGGCCATTTAGTTTGTGACAGGCCGTTTCACATATTTTTCTAAGTTTCTATTTTTTTAATGTCTACTATTCTTTGTATTACCTTTAAGAAATGGTATATATTGCAGTAAGAAAAGATGTAGACATATCATTATCAAGTTAAGCACATCAAAGATAGCAGTTTATCAATCAGTAAGAGCTGAAGTGGGAAATAGTTACTTGTTTGCATGCAAGTAACAAAAGAAAAGGAAAAGGGCAGTTACTTTGGGGTTAACTTGGCAACATCAATGCAGTTCGTCTCCTTCCACATTAGGCTTGACAGACCAATGAAAAAGGAGCATCATTTAGGGATTAACTTGGCTTCAAAGTTGCCCCAGAATTACTATATGTCAAGAATGTTTTCCCTACTTTTGTTCATGATATAATTTTCCTGCTACCCATTTACAATTAAATCTGCTTGCTGCTGCTGCTAAGTAGCTTCAGTCGTGTCCAACTCTGTGTGACCCCATGGGCTGCAGCCTACCAGGCTCCTCCATCCCTGGGATTCTCCAGGCAAGAGCACTAGAGTGGGTTGCCATGTCCTTTTCCAATGCATGAGAGTGAAAAATGAAAGTGAAGTTGCTCGGTCATGTCTGACTCTTCGCGACCCCATGGATTGAAGCCTAGCAGGCTCCTCCATCCATGGGAGTGTCCAGGCAAGAATACTGGAGTCGGGTGCCATTGCCTTCTCCTGGGGTAAATTAGTACTGAATTTTGATTGAGTCTAGACTAAGCAAGGCTCCAAGTAACAGTAGGTGGGCTTTTCCTTGCCATCTCCTGGGCATACGGGGTAGCTAGTTATTTTTGTTCAGCCTTGCAATCCTGGCCTGCCAGAAATTTTTTGACAAGAGATGACTACACAGGAAATAAACAAAAGATAAGCATTAAAATGTTAAATGTTGTCAAAAGCTTTGGGCTTCTCAGAAATGGGAAGTTTTCAGAAATTTGGTCTGGGCTCAGCAAGAAAAGAAAATCTTAGAGGGGATCAGCTAGTTTAAATAGCTTCATTTTTTTGATACTACAGAGATCCTTTGTGGAAGTTAGACTTCTAAGATTGCACTTAATGATGGTCATTTACTATACTGTTTTTGAACACCATTATCTTCGTAACATTTTTAAGGAGAATATCCACTTCTGCGTGAACTTACAATATCATTCATTCTTATTTAATATATATTAGAACATAATTGATTGCTGTTTTAATAAGAATAATTGTGATGTGCTTATATGTGTGTAATTTATGTACTTCCTAGAGAATCAGAACTCTGTTGGCCTCCCTTGTCACTACTTGACAAATACTGAAAGACTCAACATTTGACAAGTAATACTTTGGACACCTGATGCAAAGAACTGACTCATTTGAAAAGACCCTGATGCTGGGAAAGATTGAAGGCAGGAGGAGAAGGGGATGACAGAGGTTGGATGGCATCACTGACTCAAAGGACATGAATTTGAGTAAGCTCCAGGAGCTGGTGATGGACAGGGAAGCCTGGCGTGCTGCAGTCCATGGGGTCCTAATCCTGAATATGATGGTATTAGGAGGTCAAGCCTTTGGAAGGTGAGGAGGGCTGATCTATCATGAATGGGATTAGTGTGTACATAAGAGAGGCTCCACACTGCTTCCTTACTCCTTTTCATTGTGTGATAACACAGTGAGAAGGCACCATCTATGAACCAGAAAACAAGATCTCACCAGACACTGAATCTTTCAGGACCTGGATCCTAACCTTCCCAATGTCCATAGCTGTAAGCAATAAATTTCTGTTGTTTATGAGCTACCTAGGAACTTTGTTATAACAGGCCAAAGGGACTAACACAAACAGTAGCAACACCAACAAAACAAAATTAAAAACAGAAAACTAGGAATGGACTATATAGTGACATTTACCACAAAACTTTCCATAAACCTTATCATGAATAAGCACTTTTATGCATTTTTGAAATATTATTTTCATAAAAATTGGGAATTAGGAAATTGAGCCCAGTGACATAAGAGGTGTTGCAATGCCAAACCAAAAGTCACAAAATCCTAGAAATTCTGGCTAATGATGGACTATGAGTAGCTTACTAACCTGTTGGGGTTTTAAAGCATGGCTTCCTCTGGAGGGTAAACTGACCAGACCATTAATAAAATGTTTTGCTTTGAATCATTTTGGTTAAAAATTTTTTTTCAGTTTTAGTAAATCAGACGGAAGTAATTTTCTTTGGAACAGAATGTTCCTTGGGAACAACTTTCATTTTTCCCTAGTTTAAATTTGAGAACTAAACTGGTGAATGCTATGACCAAGGACTATGTCATAGAAAAGAAAAAATAATAGTGGCTAAGATATTAGAAATAGACTAAAGCTGGTTTTGCTCACAATATGATTATGCACAAGTAATTTTTTAATAATAAATGACAGTTTTGAAAGTTTTATATGAAGTATATCCAATTAGCTTTCCATGAAGATTTGAAAATAAAATCATAACTTAGATTGAAAGAGTACAGTTAATGAAGGGAAGAATTGACAACCTGTATTTCATTAAAATGAAAACTTTATTTCTGCAAAAGACATTACCAAGAGAAATAAAAGTCAGACCACGGACTAGGAGAAAATATTTGTGAAAAACATATTTGATGAAAGACAATTGTCAAAAATACCCAAAGAATTCTTGAAACTCAAAAATAAGAACACAAATAGCATGATTAAAAAATAGGAAAAAAGATTTTAGAAAAACTTTACCAAAGAAGACATACAGATAGCAAATAATAGGAGATACTAAATATTATTAAAAGATATTCTATATTATATATCATCAGGGACATGCAAATTAAGACAACAAGAGTGAAATACCACTACACATCTATTAAAATGATCAAGATCCAGACACTGACACCACCAAATGCTGGTGAGGATGTTAAGTAATAGGAACACCCGCTCACTGGGCTTGGGAATGCAAAATGGCATAACCAGCTTGGAAGATAGTTTGGCAGGTTCTTACAAAACAAAACATATTTTCTGTTTACAATCTCTCAATCATTCTCCATTACCTAAAGAAGTCAAAAACTATGTCTACACAAAAACTTGCACACAGGTATATACAGCAACTTTATTTGTGATTGCCAAAACTTGGAACCAACCAAGATGTCCTTCAATAGGCAAACGGATAGATAAAGTATGATATATAGAGACAGTGGGATATTATTCAGTGCTTAAAGGAAATGATCTATCAACCTACAAAAATAAGGAAACTTAAATGCCTATTATGGAAAGAAGCTAACCTGAAAAACCATACATACTGTATATTCCAACTATAAGACATTCTCACTGGAGAAGAAGAAGGCAAACCATCACTTCATGGCAAATTGTTGTTGTTGTTCAGTTGCTCAGTCGTGTCTGACTCTGCAACCCCATGGACTGAAGCACATCAGGCTTCCCTGTTCTTCACAATCTCCCAGAATTTGCTCAAACTCATGTCCATTAAGTTGGTGATGACATCCAACCATCTTTCACCCCCTCCTCCTCCTTTCCTCAATCTTTCTCAGCATAAGGGTCTTTTCCAATGACTTGGCTCTTTGCATCAGGTGGCCGAAGTAGTGGAGCTTAGCTTCAGCATCATCCCTTCCAAGGAAATCAAGGGGTTGATTTCCTTGAGGATGGACTGGTTTGATCTCCTGGCTGTCCAAGGAACTCTCAAGAGTCTTCTTCAGCACCACAGTTCAAAGGCATCAATTCTTCAGCACTCAGTCTTTTTTATCGTCCAGATCTCACATCTATATATGACTACTGGAAAAACCATAGCTTTGACTATATGGACCTTTGTTGGAAATGCTTTTTATTTATTTATTTTTTATTTTTTAAGGTTTTTCATTTCATGTTTATCATCAGTGCTTTGATACAGAACATTCTGTAATAATTAGTGACATGTCGATACCAATGGATATTTTTCAAACATCAAGTACCAATATTTTTTGGTAAATACTGATTTTTACCAAACAAAAGAACTAAACATAAGTTTTAGGAGATGATTAATACCATCAGCGTAATTCACCCAAATTATAAAAATGACAACATTTAAAATCATGCACATTATTTCATCATTTCATAAAACTTTTAAAACTTCTACAAACTTTCCCAATATAAAAAGATTCCTCGAAAATGTCATAATAACATTAAGCTACAAAAGTCATTCTGGAAATTTAGGGAGTTATTTTTCCAATTTTAGCTCTAAGAATTTTTTAAAATCTGTTAAAAAATATATAGTGAGGAGTGTGTTGAGAGAGGTGGAGAAATAGGAACTTCCAGTTGATGGATTCAACAAATCTGAAAATACTTCAGTAATACAGAGGAAAAACTTCAAGAGCAAGAATATATTATAAATAAAAAAAGTCTTTTAGCCAGATGAACAGATGAGCAGCTCTTTCATCAATTGCACCCATGGTCGAGAGGTCTTCTTGAAGAATGGTTGTTTATAGAATCTTCTGTAAGACAGAGTTGGCTACATCCAGTGATTCATCTTTTACTAGAACAATATCATAAGAGTCCATGTACTTTTCTAAAAGCTCATCCACTCTATCATTTAGATACCCAATTTTCAGGATGTGTTCCACATTGGCTACTCCATCTGCCATTTTTAAGTCCCCTTGGGAGTCTCCCAGGAGAATTATGTTGCTATTGTTTTTTAGTTGATTGAAATATTCTGTATTCTTCAAGGAACCATCATGTTTGTTAAACACATGAGTTAGTTCTCCTTTAAATCCTTTGAGCAGCCCATTGTCATCAAAATCCATGAAGTTGGACACCACTTTGACATTTGGGTAATATACACCAGCTTGACGGATAACTTCCTCCAGCACATCACCGATACCAGCCGAAAATATGAACACAGGAATACCGTATTGTTGCAGCTTATCAAAGAAATTCTCATATCCTTCCTTGAGCATAATGTCAGATTCTTCCACAATTTCTTTAAGTTTGGCTTTCGGTAAAGCCTGTTCAACAAGCAAACTATGTGATTTAGTATACCATTCTACTATATAAGGGTACTTCTCTTCTATAGTAAGAACAGGATCAACTTCAATAGCATAATATTTTTCCTTTAGTTGCAGTAACTTTTCTCGACATTCATCTGTGATTAGCTTACAGTTGTCAATGACATTATGACATGATGGGCATCTTTTTCCTTTGTAGGAAAATTGACTCAGTGTCATATCAAAGTCTGTTATTATCTGAAGTTTAGCAGCTCCTCCTTTGATAAGACCACAGATAATTTCTTCTACTCTTGTAGGGTTCTTGATGTGAACTGAATTTTTCTGGATTTCCGGCATCATTTCGATGATCTTGGTCTTCCGGCCTGTCTTTCTCTTCAAGGTGAATATGTACTGGGCCAGCACCACCCCCGCCACCAGGGCGCACACGCTGGCCCTCGCTACCGCGCCCACCCTCGCTACCGCCACTCGATCCATGGACCTGGCCTCTTTTGCCTCGCGGTTCGAGAAGAGCTGGAAATGCTTTTTAATAATGTCTCTGCTTTTTAGTATGTTGTCTAGGTTTGTCATAGCTGTTCTTCCAAGGAGCAAGCATCTTTTAATTTCATGGCTGCAGTCACCATTTGCAGTGATTTTGAAGCCGAAGAAAATAAAGTCTGTCACTATTTCCATTGTTTCCCCATTTATTTGCCATGAAGTGTTGGGACCAGATGCCAGATCTTCATATTTTGGATGCTGAGTTTTAAGCCAGCTTTTTCACTCTCCTCTTTCACCTTCATCAAGAGGCTCTTTAATTCCTCTTTGCCTTGTCATAAGGATGGTGTCATCTGCATATCTGAGGTTATTGATATTTCTCCCAGCAATCTTGATTTCAGCTTGTGATTCATCCAGCCCAGCACTTCACCATGATCTACTCTGCATATAAGTTAAACCAGCAGGGTGACCACACAGTCTTGATGTATTCCTTTCCCAATTTGGAACCAGTCTGTTGTTCCATGTCCCGTTCTCACTGTTGCTCCTTGACTTGCATACAGGTTTGCAGGAGGCAGGTAAGATGGTCTGGTATTCCCATCTCTAAGAATTTTCCACAGAATTTTCATGGTAAATTGATGGGGGAAGTGGAAATAGTGACAGATTTTATTTTCTTGGGCTCTGCAGCTTTTAAATCACTGTGAATGGTGACTCCAGCCATGAAATTAAAAGATGTTTGCTCCTTGAAAGGAAAGGTACGACAAACCTAGACAGCATATTAAAAATCAGAGACATCACTTTGCCAACAAAGGTCCATAATAGTCAAAGTCATTGTTTTTCCAGTAGTCATGTATGGCTGTGAGAGCTGGACCATAAAGAAGGCTGAGTGCTGAAGAACTGATGCTTTCAATTTGTGGTGCTGGAGAAGACTCTTGAGAGTCCCTTGGACTGCAAGGAGATCCAGCCAGTCAAACCTAAAGAAAATTAAACCTGAATGTTCATTGGAAAGACTGATGCTGAATCTGAAACTCCATTACTTTGGCCACCTGATGCAAAGAGCCAACTCATTGGAAAAGACCCTGATGCTTGGAAAGATTGAGGGAAGGGAGAGTAGGGGCGACAGAAGATGAGATGGTCGGATGGCATCACCAACTCAGTGGATGTGGGTCTGAACAAACTCTGAGAGATGGTAATAGACAGGGAAGCTTGGCATGCTGCAGTCCATGGGGTTGCAAAGAGTCAGACATGACTTAGCAACTGAACAACAGCAATATTACATTCTGGAAAAGACAAAACTATGGAGACATTAAAAAGATCAGTGGTTGGCAGAGGTTGAGGGGCTGGGTAGGGAGAGCATAGAGGATTTTCAGGGCAGAGAAAATGCTCTGTATGATATTGTAGTGATGGATACTTGTCATTATGCATTAGTCCATACCATAAAATATGTAATACCAAGAGTGAATCCTATTGTAGACCAAGGATTCTGAGTGATAATGATGTGCCAATGTAAGTTCATCAGTTGTAAAAAATGCATCACTCTGATGGGAGAATTTGTTAATGGGGAAAGCTATGCTTGTGTAGAGGCAGGAAATTTCTATACTTTCCTCTCAATTTTCTGTGAACCTGAAACTATTAAAAAATAAGCTTTTTTTTTAATTAGAAAAAATTTTTGAAAAAAGTGTTTTTTAACCATGATTGTTGCCCTATCTAGATTCTACTTATATATCAATGCCACTAACTTTCTGTGACATCTTAACTTATTACTTCTTTAAGTGAAAATACCAAGACCATCTTCTTCTTCATATGACTGTTGAGAAGAAGAAAGAGGATAGCTATGAACCTTTTATTTTTTATATTTCAAATTGAGGTAAAATTTACATGTGAAATGCATACATCTTAAGTGTACAGTTCAATGAGTTTTGAAATATGTAGACAAGTAATCAAGATATAGAACATTTCATCACCTCAGAAAATCTGTGTTCTTTTCCATGCAGTCTCTCTTCTCCAGAGGAACCCATTACTGTTATTAGTTTGGCTGTACTTGAATTTCACATGAATAAAATCATTCAATATGTATTCTTTTGTGCCTTGTTTCTTTTGCTTGACTTACTATTTGTGATATACATCTGTGTTATTGTCAATATTAGTAGCTACCAGGGTCCAGCTCCGGTTGGATCCAGGGATTCCCTCGGGAGGACAGCGTCGGCGATTAAAAGAATAGAGAAAGAGATAAGGAAAGAATTTTGCAGTTAAGAAAATAGAGGAGAGAAAAGAGGCTGATATTCCTTGGTTTATGCAGAAAGCCAATAAAGCCCCAGCATGGGACTTGCTCTGTTCACGTAGGCCGCAGTTGCCCTCTCAAATCGCTGAAGGTGCCCCATCTTAGGCACCTTCTCGAGTGGTTCTTAGAAGCCCAGGCAGAAAAGTGAACACAAAGAGCCCCTGCACTCCAGGGGATCAGCCTGAAAAGGAAAAGGAAAGAGAAAGAATGACACGGGGAGACCAAGCCTGATGAGCAAGGCCCGTAGCTTTATTTTCAAAGGAAGCTTATATACCTTAAGTTGAGCATAGAGGGTGTGAAATCATGCAAAGTCAGCAGTCTGATCCTTATCCAGACCAGGCTTTCTTTTCTGCAAACTTATCCTATACAAATGGTTTAGGTGATTTACATCATCGTCTGGCCAGAAGGCCTGTTAACATTTTATGATTCTGATAAAGGTTTGTCAGCCATAAGACTTATTTTCTCTAAGAGTAATTATTTTAAAGTTTGGCGCCATCCTCCGAAGGTGTTAGATAAAGTTGCATTCCTATAGGGCAGAGGTGCAGTGGGTTTACAACAAGGAAAGAATTTATTACCTTAAGGGTCTAAAGTTGTTAGCACCAAGGCCACTACTTATTTTTTCTATGTACCAACTGTATTAATTAATACACTTTCAAGGATACAATACAGGGGATGTGGAAACTTGGCAGCAAGCATTGGCTCAACAATGAAATCTTCTACTAGTTCTAACAATTTCTAACTCTCCGAGAGGCTCTATGCTATTTGAATATCTTAAGCTTCCCGTGCCTCTCGCAGTTGGGAGACTGTAAACAATCGTATGAGTAGCTGTAGGAGTCCGGGTAAACCTGTCAGGCAAGTTAGCCATCTGAGGGGTTTGGATTGAAACACTCCTATTATGCCCAAGAGGCTAATTAGCTAGAGCTCTAAGTTGATTTCCTTCAGAGAAAGATGATCGGGGATAGCCCCCCGTTAATGTCAGAGGAGTTGGTGAAAGTCGTAAAATAGTAAAACAGACAGATTCTGGTTTTGGGGTAGATGCTCAGGCAGGTCCAGGGGGGCTCCTCGAGTCCTGACTCGCCTTCGCATATCAGGCCTCTCTGCATGACCTTTGTCATGGGTGGGAACTCCCGTGCTGGCTCCCTGCAAGTAGCTATTCCTTTTCATTCAGTTGAATGTTCCTTAAATAATTCATATGAGATTCAGGTGTACAAATACACCAAAATTTGTTCACCCATTCATCTGTGAATGGACAACTGGGTCATTTTCAGTTTGGAGTTAACAATTTGGCTTTATGAGTAAAGTGTCCATGAGTAAAGTATACATTAAACATTGTATAAATATTTTTGTGTGTTCTCAGAATAAAGATGGCCATAAATTACTGTTGTTTCTCTCATTTTAATATGACACCTATTTTTCATACCCTTGAATCTGAACTGTTGCTGTGAATGCTTCAGATCAATATAATTTGGCGGAAGTGCTGCTGTGTAACTTGTGAGTGTTTATCTGCTGTGTCCACCATTGTCTTCTGGAAAGTTCCTTCTAGGAACTCAACCATTCTGCTGTGTAAGGCTCAAACTATGTGCAGAGACCACAGGGAAGAGAATCCAGGCACTCCAGCGGATGTCCCCGGTTAGGTTCCCAGCTAAAACAAGCACCAGTTGACATCCATGTAAATGATTATCTTATGCATTTCAGCACAATCAAGTTTCAAAAGACTGCAACTTCACCTATATGGAGCAAAGAACCACCTGAATGAGTTCAATCAGCTCAGATAATTCTGAGACAAAAAGCAGCTATTGTTTGAAGTCATTCGATTTTGAGGTGTTTTTTTTTTTAAAAAAAAAAAACAACACAGGAACAGATGAATAAAATAAATATTTTTATTTTTTGGATTAGTACCTAGGAGTGGAATTGCTAAGTCATAGGAGAGGCACTCCAGTACTCTTGCCTGAAAAATCCCATGGGCAGAGGAGCCTGGTAGGCTGCAGTTCATGGGGTCACAAAGAGTTGGACACAACTAAGTGACTTCACTTTCACTTTTCACTTTCATGCATTAGAGAAGGAAATGGCAACCTACTCCAGTGTTCTTGCCTGGAGACTCCCAGGGATGGAGGAGCCTGGTAGGCCGCTGTCTATGGGGTCGCACAAAGCCGGACACGACTGAAGCGACTTAGCAGCAATAGCAGCAGCAGGATATGTATATAGTCAGCTTCATAAAAGACCTAAATTGTTGTTATATTCCCACCAGTAAAGTAAAAGTGTTCTGGTTATTCCACATCCATATATATTTTTTTAAATTTTAGCTTCTGGTGGAGACATTAATTAATTAATTTTCATTTTTTAGTAAAAAAATATTTTGATGGTGCCACATGGCTTGTAAGATCCTAATTTCCCCATCAGGGATTAAACCTGTGCCCTTGAAATTGAAAGCATGAAATCCCAACCACTGGACTGCCAGGGAATTTCCTGGGAGAGACATTTAATGGAAAACCATTGTACTGTTAATTACTATCTCATGATTATTAGTGATGCCAAACACTTTTCCAGGTGCCTTGCTACTTGTAAGTTTTCATTTGTGCAATATATTTTCAAATATTTTGGCTATTTTGTTTTAAAATAGCGTGTCTTTTTATTATTCATTTGTAGAAGTTAATTATATATTCTAGTACGAGTCCTTTGATTGATCAATATAATGTGACAATTTCACCCAGTCTACAGTTTAAGTTTTTATTTTCTTAAGAATGTCTTTGAGGGGCAGAAATTTTAAATTCTGATGAAATTCAATTTAACCACATTTTTCTTTGTGTTTGCCTGCTCAGTCATGTCTGACTCTTTGTGACCCCATGGACTGTAGTCCACCAGGGTCCTCTGTCCATGGATTTTCCAGGCCAAAGTACTGGAGTGGGTTGCCATGCCCTTCTCCAGGGGATTTTCCCCACCCAGGAATTGAACCCGTGTCTCCTGCATCTCAATTGCAGGTGAATTCTTTACCACTGTGCCACCATTTTTCTTCAACGATTAATAATTCTTTGTATGACCTCTCTAAGAAATCATTATCACTCCAAGGTTGAAACATATTCTCCTGTGTTTTCTTCTAGAAGCTTTATCCTTTTAGCATTTTTTGAGTATAACTGATTTATAAAGTTGTGTTACCTTCTGCTGTACAAAGTGAATCAATTATATATATGCATATATCCACTCTTAAGATTCTTTTCCAGTATAGGTAATTACAGAGTATTGAGTAGAGTTCCCTATACTATACAGTAGGTCCTTATTAGTTATCTATTTTATACGTATTCATGTGTCTATGTCAATCCCAATCTCCCAGTTTCCCCTCCCTCCTTTCCATCTTGGTAACCATAAGATTGTTTCCTATATCTGTTACTCTATTTATGTTTTGTAAATCAGTTCATTGTACTATTTTTTAAAGATTCCATCTATCAGTTCAGTTCAATCGCTCAGCTGTGTCCGACCCTTTGTGACACCATGAACCACAGCACGCCAGGCCTCCCTGTCCATCACCAACTGCCGGAGTCTACCCAAACTCTTGTCCATTGAGTCGGTGATGCCATCCAGCCATCTCATCCTCTGTCATCCACTTTTCGTCCTGCCCTCAATCTTTCCCAGCATCAGGGTCTTTTCAAATGAGTCAGCTCTTTGCAACAGGTGCCCAAATTATTGGAGTTTCAGCTTCAACATCAGTGCTTCCAATGAACACCCAGGACTGATCTCCTTTAGGATGGACTGGTTGGATCTCCTTGCAGTCCAAGGGACTCTCAAGAGTCTTTTCCAACACCACAGTTCAAAAGCATCAGTTCTTCTGTGCTCAGCTTTCTTTATAGTCCAACTGACATCCGCATATGACTACTGGAAAAACCACAGCCTAGACTAGACAGACCTTTGTTGGCAAAGTAATGTCTCTGCTTTTTAATATGCTGTCTAGGTTGGTCATAACTTTCCTTCCAAGGAGTAAATGTCTTTTAATTCCACCTATAAATAATATCATATTTGTCCTTTTCTGTCTGATTTACTTTACTCAGTATGACCATCTCATGGCCCATCCATGTTGCTGAAAATGGCATTTTCTCATTTTTTGTGTGTGAGCTTTTATGTTTATGTATATGGACCAAGTCAAATTAAATTTTTATGAATTGTTCCAAGTACTGCTTGAAATTTATTGCTTCAGTTTTGCTTCCATGTAGATATCCAGTTATTCCAGCAAAAGTTTTTGAAATGTTTTCCAATTGAATTTCTTAGGAACCTTTATCAAAATTCAATTAATGGTATGTATGTGTGTCTATGTTTGTATTTATTTGATTTCATGGACCTACTCCTCTTTCCTTATACCAATCAAAGTGTCCTTATTAATGTACCTTTGTAAGTCTTGAAATCAAATAGTGTGATTCTTTCAACTCTGGTCTTTTTCATAATTGTATGGATAGTGATAATTCCTTTACTTACATAAGTATTATAAATGATATGTCATTTTTTTCAATAGAGAGCTTGTCAGAATTCTTGTTTGATATTACACTGAATATATGTGTCAATTTTGGGATAATTTTTATGTCTACAACATTTAGTCTCCAAATCTGTGAACATGATATTGACATCTTTTCACTTTTTTAGATCTTTTCTTCTATGTTTTATAATTTACAGTACAGAATTCATATATATATATATATAGCTAAATTTATTAAATATTTTATTGTAAATGATATTTAAAATTTATAATTATTTGCTACTGGAATACAGAAAAATGGATTTAAACACATCAACTTTGTATCCTAAAATCTTACTGAATTCATTCATTAGTTCTGGTAAATTTTGTACTTTTCTAATTCTATTTCTCTTTTTTCTTTTCTTTTTTTCTGTATATTAGATCTTGCATATTTGTCTTGTAACTGGAAATTTGTACCCTTTACCAACATCTCCCCACTTACCCCCCCAAACCATGATAACCACCATTCTACTCTCAGTTTCTCTGAGTTTGGCTTTTTGTAGATTCTATAGGGTAAGTGATATTATACAGTATTTGTCTTACTTTGGCTGACTTATTTCACTTAGCATAATGTTCTTGAGTCCTTCCATGTCACAAATGGCAGAATTTCCTTTCTTTCTTATGGCTGAATAATACTGCGGTGTCTGTGTGTGTGTACATATATATCACATTATGTATAACATTTTTTATCCATTCTTCTGTCAGTGAACACAAACTTAGGCTGTTTCTATATCTTGGCTATTATGAACAATGCTGCAGTGAACAGGGGTTACACAGATATTTCTTTGAGATAGTGATTTCATCTCCTTTGGCAGAACTAGGATTGCTGGATCATATGGTAGTTGTATTTTTGACTTTTTGAGGAGGCTCCAAACTGTTTTACATAGTGGCTGCATCAATTTACATTCCTATTAATAGTACAAAAGAGTTCTGTTTTCCCAGATCCTCACTAATACTTGTTATCTTTTGTCTTCTTGTAGTAACCATTATAGCAGGTGTGAAGTGATAGCTCCTTGTGGTTCTGATTTGCATTTCCTTGACAAGTGTTGTTGACCATCTTTTCATGTATTTTTTTGCCATTTGTATCTCTTATTTGGAAAAAAAAATGTTTATTCAAATTCCCTGCCCATTTTAACATCAAATTATTTATTTTTTTAGTTGTTTGAGTTCCATGTATATTTTAAATAAAATAAATTGTGTTTAGTTTTTAACTGTTTTTGGCAGAACAGTCGCTCCATCATGGCTAGGAAAGGAAAACCTGAAAAGCTTTGTATAAAGAGCTAAGTAGTCTAAACTATTCTCTCTAAGATTACTTTATGTTAGTAAAGTTACATAAGATGATATTTAAGGAAAGTCCTCCAGAGTAACTTCATGGGTTGAGAAAGTTAATATGTTCATTCATCTGGGCGTGTACCTAAACATTATTTTTTTCTCTCTGTCCCTTTCAGCCTTTTTATCTCTCAAGTCTTTATCCCAGATTCTAGGAGGACTGTCACATTGCCTTAACTTAAAACTTGTTAACTTTACTTCTGTCAGTGGCAAGAGATTTTCATTATATATATAATTATGCTCATTTCATTTTTTTCTTCTTACACATTGTATATTGACAATATGCCACACCATGTCATGACTAAGGGTGATGTTTTCCCATAGTGAGTTCTTCTATGCCTTGAATTCTATAACTGTCCAGGGTACAAATATTGAGTTTTACGGAGGAAAGAAAAATTGCTGTGTCATTTTGTAACAGTGTTGGATTCTGTTGGAACCATCTTTAGGTCTTAAGAAACAAAACCACAGTGGATGGCCTTGTAAATGTGGGGATGTGAAAAGCAGACAGTTAAAAGAAAAGGAAAAAACACATTTCTGAAAGGAAGTTGGAAAAAGATAATCTCTAAGTTTAAAGGCAATCTCTAAGTGAAAAGGCATTAATAAAAATTTGAGAGTTCAGAGATTTAAAAGTTTGTTTCTTCAGTAAAATTTTTCAAAGACATCTCCATCTAACCTAAACATCCACTTGGAGAGTGATTTTTTGGTCTATGGTGATAGTAGAATAAAAAATGTCTAGATTTCTTAAGCTGTCCTTAACACTGTCTGTGATCCAAGACTAGTTATAGGGCAAGTTTATATATAAAAAGGAAAGTCTTCTTTGTGGAAGAGATTATCCTAGGGAAAAAAATTCAGGGCCAAGTTGTAACTTTTTCTTCCGTATTGCATCTCTGAGTATGTTATATCATTCATTGTTATGCTAGCCTGATAAATAATCGGGGAAGCTGTTTGGGATATAAAACGTTGATACAGAATATTTGAATCTAATCAAATGTACTATAGAATTCTCTATTGACTCAAATCTTAGAATATTAATCTGCTTTTAATAAAACATTGTAAACAAAGTTTTTTTTTAAACCTTTCAAGTAATTTTCTGTTTATTTTTTTTAAGGCAAGAAATGGATTCATTTAGAGAGACACCCATTTTATATGCAGAGTGTGGTCCATTTCAAAAGGTGAGAATGGCCCTGGAAGAAACACACTCCACAGACAGATACGGGTCATCTCAGAAGGTGAGAGGCTTAATTTCCTGTGTTTCATATTAAGTCTTTGATTATTTAAACAGGCTAGGTCTTACAATTATGTAACTGTCCATATTTGCCTACAAAGTCTTCATTGTCATTTTGGTTAAATGAATGACAAAGTATTATTTGTACAGTGACTTATGATCTTATATGATCAGATGTCTTGATATTTTTGACAAAATTCCTAAAATCAATTTTTCCTTATAAAAAAGGAGATATTAAACCAACTAGACTGATTCAAGAAATTACCTGAGAAGTATTGTCAAATAAGAAGTCATACTAAGCATTCTGATGTCTTGTATGGATTTATAAGTGCTCCAGAAATTATGTAAAATTCCTGGAGAATCTGATGTGTCTTACTATAATGTTTAATTTGACAAGTACAGTTTCCCTGATAACTTTAAGATCATAAAACAGAACTGGGTAAGGCTTCTGTGAACTGATAGAAAAGTTGGATTCAAGCAGAACAATAATACAGGACTGAATAAAATAAGGACCTAAAGATAAGTGCTAAAACTGTATAATTCTTGAAGAAAACTGAGATTCCCAAGGTGTTAGTCTTTATGTTCTTGGATTAGGCAATGGCTCCTTAGATAAGACACCAAAAGGACTAACAACCAAAAAAAGTAGACAAACTGGACTTCATTAAAATGAAAGCCTCTGTGTTTCAAGGGATATATTAATAAATAAAATGAAAAGACAATCCACATAATGGGAGAAAATATTTGCAAATTGTATATATGATAAGCATCTAGTATACAGAATATTCAAATAGCTCTTACAACTTAATGATAAAGAGACAAATAATCCAATTAAAAATGGACAAAGTATTCAAAAACACATTCTTTAAAGAAAGAAGATATACAAATGGCCTATAAACACATGAAAAAATGTTCAACATTGTTATTGTTTTAAGAATATGAAAACTAAAAACTACAATCAGTCAGTTTAGTTGCTCAGTCGTGTCTGACTTTTTGCAACCCCATGGACTGTGGCATTCCAGGCTTCCCTGTTCATCACCAACTCCTGGAGCTTGCTCAAACTCAAGTCCATTGAGTCGATGATGCCATCCAACCATCTCATCCTCTCGCCCCCTTCTCCTGCCTTCAATATTTCCCAGCATCAGGGTCTTTTCCAATGAGTCAGTTCTTTACATCAGGTGGCCAAAGTAAAGAACCTTCAACTTCAGCATCAGCCTTTCCAATGAATATTCAGGACTGATTTCCTTTAGGACTAACTGGTTTGATCTCCTTGCAGTCCAAGGGACTCTCAAAAGTCTTCTCCAACACCACAGTTCAAAAGCATCAATTCTTTGGCACTCAGCTTTCTTTATGGTCCAACTCTCATATCCATACATGAATACTGGAAAAACCATAGCCTTGACTAGACAGACCTTTGTTGGCAAAGTAAAGTCCCTGCTTTTTAATATGCTGTCTAGACTGATCATAACTTTTCTTCCAAGGAGCAAGTGTCTTTTAATTTCATGGCTGCAGTCACCATCTGGAGTGATTTTGGAGCCCCCCAAAATAAAGTCTGTCACTGTTTCCATTCTTTCCCCATCTATTTGCCATGAAGTGATGGGACCAGATGCCATGGTCTTTGTTTTTGAATGTTGAGTTTTAAGCCAGCTTTTTCACTCTCCTCTCTCACTTTCATCAAGAGGCTCTTCAGTTCCTCTTCACTTTCTGCCATAAGGGTGGTGTCATCTGCATATCTGAGGTTATTGATATTTCTCCCGGCAATCTTGATTTCAGCTTGTGTTTCATCCAGTCCAGCATTTCTCATGATGTACTCTGCATATAAGTTAAATAAGCAGGGTGGCAATATATAGCCTTGACATACTCCTTCCCAAATTTGGAACAAGTCTGTTTGTTCCATGTCCAGTTCTAACTGTTTATTCTTGACCTGCATATAGATTTCTCAGCAGGCAGGTCAGGTGGTCTGGTATTTCCATCTTTTTAAGAATTTCTCACAGTTTGTTGTGATCCACACAGTCAAAGCCTTTGGTATAGTCAATGAGGCAGAAGTAGATGCTTTTCTGGAATTCTTTTGCTTTTTCTATAATACAACAGATGTTGGCAATTTGATCTCTGGTTCCTCTGCCTTTTCTAAATCCAGAATAGGTGAATCCAAACGACAGAAATATTAGTGGTTTCCAGGGACTAGGCAAAGGGAGAAAGGAAGAGTGACTGCAAATGGGGATGGAGTTTCTTTTGGGGGCGATGAAAATATTTTGGAATTAGTGGTGAAGGTTGCACAACTTTGTGAACAAATTAAAAACCACCAAAAGTGTGCACTTTAAATGGATGAATTTTACAGCACAAGAATTTTATGAAGTATATCCCAATAAAACAATAAGTAAAAAAAATTCTTGGGCCCTGCCCTAGAACTATTAAATCAAAATGGGGCACGTGATGGGGGAAGGAGTTGCTATGAATCTGTATTTAACAAACTCTCCAGAAGATTTCTGTGCATACTGTTTGAAAAGTACTCTTTAAAATTACTAGATAACAAAAAAGAGACTCTAGCTGACTCATGTTTGGAATGGAATTTCTGGCTTCTTTCACCAAGGATACAGAGAATAGAGCTCTTTATAGAGTTTCATAGTAATAAAGTATCAGTCAAGAACAATAATAAAAGTAATGGCTACTATACGTGCTGATGGTTTTCTTCATGGCTCAGTGAGTAAAGAATCATCTGAAGTGCAGAAGACGTAGGAGACAAAGGTTCAGTTCTCAAGAAGATCCCCCAGAGGAGGAAACGACAACCCACTCCAGGTTTATTGCCTGGAGAATTCCATGGACAGAGGAGTCTGGTGAGCTATGTGCAAAGGGTCACAAAGAGTTGGACATGACTGAGTGACTAAGCACACACACACACCATATGTGCTGTGCAGATATAAAAAAAATCATATAACCATTCAGATGACAGCATCCCACATTCTCCAAGTTCTTTCTGTCGACTAAATGGCAGGTAAAACCTTTTATTTGTTTATTTATTTTTGGTCAGTTCTTTCTACTGTTCCCTTCAACAATAGTTTGAAATTTCCTTGGTTTGGTCTCTCTGAGTGTTCTTTCTCTCTTTCTCTCCCTGGTAGAAATTTTCTCAATTCAGATCTCCCTGTTTTCAGATATTTACATTTGTACCAGACTTTGTTTACTTCCAATTTGTTCATCTATATACTCAATTTGTATTTGCTGAAAACTTTCACTGTACTAGGAGTTTAACATATAGTGATGAATAGGGGTGGTCAGTTTCTAATCTAGTAGGAGAGGTTAAAATAAACCAGGCAAAGAAACAAGATAGAGTTTGTGATAGATGCTGTGAAGAAAGTAGAGTAAATTTCATAACTTGATAAAAAGAATGTAGACTGGGAATACTTATATTAGAATCAGTTCAGTCTTCCAGTCATGTCGGACTCTTTGTGACCCCATGAATTGCAGCACACCACCAACTCCTGGAATTCACTCAAACTCACGTCCATCGAGTCAGTGATGCCATCCAGCCATCTCATCCTCTGTCATCCCCTTCTCCTCCTGCTCCCAATCCCTCCCAGCATCAGAGTCTTTTCCAGTGAGGCAACTCTTCGCATGAGCTGGCCAAAGTACTGGAGTTTCAGCTTTAGCATCATTCCCTCCAAAGAAATCCCAGGGCTGATCTCCTTCAGAATGGACTGGTTGGATCTCCTTGCAGTCCAAGGGACTCTAAGAGTCTTCTCCAACACCACAGTTCAAAAGCATCAATTCTTCGGCGCTCAGCCTTCTTCACAGTCCAACTCTCACATCCATACATGACCACAGGAAAAACCATAGCCTTGACTAGATGGACCTTTGTTGGCAAAGTAATGTCTCTGCTTTTGAATATGCTATCTAGGTTGGTCATAACTTTCCTTCCAAGGAGTAAGAATCTTTTAATTTCATGGCTGCAATCACCATCTGCAGTGATTTTGGAGCCCCCCAAAATAAAGTCTGACACTGTTTCCACTGTTTCCCCATCGATTTTCCATGAAGTGATGGGACCAGATGCCGTGATCTTCGTATTTTGAATGTTGAGCTTTAAGCCAACTTTTTCACTCTCCACTTTCACTTTCATCAAGAGGCTTTGTAGTTCCTCTTCACTTTCTGCCACAAGGGTGGTGTCATCTGCATATCTGAGGTTATTAATTAGAATCAGATCAGATCAGTCACTCAGTCATGTCCGACTCTTTGTGACCCCACGAATTGCAGCACGCCAGGCCTCCCTGTCCATCACCAACTCCCGGAGTTCACTGAGGCTCACGTCCATCGAGTCAGTGATGCCATCCAGCCATCTCATCCTCTGTCGTCCCCTTCTCCTCCTGCCCCCAATCCCTTCCAGCATCAAAGTCTTTTCCAACAAGTCAACTCTTCACATGAGGTGGCCAAAGTACTGGAGTTTCTGGGCATCAAAGTGTTAACATTTAAGCTGACACCAAAAGCATAAAAGTGACACAGTCCTGCAACCAATCAAGAGAAGAGGACTCCAAGCAGAAAGAGCAATAAGATCAGAGGTAGGAAAGACCGTGTTGTGGTTTTTTTTTTTTTTTTAAGGGGACACATGTATGCCTACGGCCAACTCATGTTGATGTATGGCAAAAACCATCACAATACTACAAAGTAATTATCCTCCAATTAAAATAAATAAATACAAATTTTAAAAAAGTTGGTGATGGCTGGAGTTTAGTTATAAAGGGGAAGATCACTGTGAGTGAGGTCAGATAGGTAAACAAGTGTCAGGTCATGCAGGAACTTCTAGGCCAGGGTAAAGAGTTTATATTTTATTTTACTTGCACTGAAAGATCTTTCAAGGATTTTATGTGGCAAGAAGATATGATCTGCTCTATGTTTTTACAAACTTTTGGTTCCTACATGGAATCAGAGTAGCATAAAATTTGGACACAGAACACAATTTGAAGGCAATTATAACAATTTATAATGTCAATGAATCAGCGAACTAAAATGGACTGGAATGGTTGAATTTAACTCAGATGACCATTATATCTATATCGGCAGCCGAGAGTGCTGAGCTGCGACAGTGCAGGAGCAGCCAAGAGGAGCTACCCCCACCAGAGGCCAGGGGCGGCAGCCAGGAGGACCTACCCCACACCCGAGGCCAGGGGCGGCAGCCGGGAAGAGCAACCCCACATCCAAGGAGTGGTGGCTGCATGGGCTGGAGAGCCAGAGGACCTGTTCCACACTCAAGGTCAGGAGGGGTGGCAGTGAGGAGTTACCCCTCGTCCAAGGTAAGGAGCAGCAGCTGCGCTTTGCTGGAGCAGCCGTGAAGAGATACCCCACATCCAAGGTAAGGGAAACCCAAGTAAGATGGTAAGTGTTGCAAGAGAGCATCAGAGGGCAGACACACTGAAACCATAATCACAGAAAACAACTATCTAATCACACCAGGACCACAGCCTTGTCTAACTCAATGAAACTAAGCCATGCCCTGTGGGGTCACCCAAGACGGGCGGGCATGGTGGAGAAGTCTGACACAATGTGGTCCACTGGAGAAGGGAATGGCAAACTACTTCAGTATTCTTGCCTTGAGAACCCCATGAACAGTATGAAAAGGCAAAATGATAGGATACTGAAAGAGGAACTCCCCAGGTCAGTAGGTGCCCAATATGCTACTGGAGATCAGTGGAGAAATAACTCCAGAAAGAATGAAGGATGGAGCCAAAGCAAAAACAATACCCAGCTGTGGATGTGACTGGTGATAGAAGCAAGGCCCGATGCTGTAAAGAGCAATATTGCATAGGAACCTGGAATGTCAGGTCCATGAATCAAGACAAATTGGAAGTGGTCAAACAAGAGATGGCAAGAGTGAATGTCAACATTCTAGGACTCAGGGAACTAAAATGGACTGGAATGGGTGAATTCAACTCAGATGACCATTATATCTACTACTGCGGGCAGGAATCCCTTAGAAGAAATGGAGTAGCCATCATGGTCAACAAGAGTCTGAAATGCAGTACTTGGATGCAATCTCAAAAACGACAGAATGATCTCTGTTCGTTTCCAAGGCAAACCATTCAAAATCACAGTAATCCAATCACAACAATCCAGTAACGCTGAAGAAGCTGAGGTTGAATGGTTCTATGAAGACCTACAAGACCTTTTAGAACTAACACCCAAAAAAGATGTCCGTTTCATTATAGGGGACTGGAATGCAAAAGTAGGAAGTCAAGAAACACCTGGAGTAACAGGCAAATTTGGCCTTGGAATACGGAATGAAGCAGGGCAAAGACTAATAGAGTTTTGCCAAGAAAATGCACTGGTCGTAACAAACACCCTCTTCCAACAACACAAGAGAAGACTCTACACATGCATATCACCAGATGGTCAACACCAAAATGAGATTGATTATATTCTTTGTAGCCAAAGATGGAGAAGCTGTATACAGTCAACAAAAACAAGACCAGGAGCTGACTGTGGCTCAGTCAATATTAACTCCTTATTACCAAATTCAGACTTAAATTGAAGAAACTGGGGAAAACCACTAGACCATTCAGGTATGACCTAAATCAAATCCCTTATGATTATACAGTGGAAGTAAGAAATAGATTTAAGGGCCTAGATCTGATAGACAGAGTGCCTGATGAACTATGGAATGAGGTTCGTGCGACAGAGATCAAGACCATCCCCATGGAAAAGAAATGCAAAAAAGCAAAATGGCTGTCTGGGGAGGCCTTACAAATAGCTGTGAAAAGAAGAGAAGCAGAGAGCAAAGGAGAAAAGGAAAGATATAAAAATGTGAATGCAGAGTTCCAAAGAATAGCATGAAGAGATAAGAAAGCCTTCCTCAGCGATCAATGCAAAGAAATAGAGGAAAACAACAGAATGGGAAAGACTAGAGATCTCTTCAAGAAAATTAGAGATACCAAGGCAACATTTCATGCAAAGATGGGCTTGATAAAGGACAGAAATGGTATGGACCTAACAGAAGCAGAAGATATTAAGAAGAGGTGGCAAGAATACACGGAAGAACTGTACAAAAAAGATCTTCATGACCAAGATAATCACGATGGTGTGATCACTCACCTAGATCAGACATCCTGGAATGAGAAGTCAAGTGGGCCTTAGAAAGCATCACTATGAACAAAGCTAGTGGAGGTGATGGAATTCCAGTTGAGCTATTTCGAATCCTGAAAGATGATGCTGTGAAAGTGCTGCACTCAATATGCCAGCAAATTTGGAAAACTCAGCAGTGGCCGCAGGACTGGAAAAGGTCAGTTTTCATTCCAATCCCAAAGAAAGGCAATGCCAAAGAATGCTCAAACTACCACTCAATTGCACTCATCTCACATGCTAGTAAAGTAATGCTCAAAATTCTCCAAGCCAGGCTTCAGCAATACGTGAACTGTGAACTTCCTGATGTTCAAGCTGGTTTTAGAAAAGACAGAGGAACCAGAGATCAAATTGCCAACATTCACTGGATCATGGAAAAAGCAAGAGAGTTCCAGAAAAACATCTATTTCTGCTTTATTGACTATGCCAAAGCCTTTGACTGTGTGGATCACAATAAACTGTGGAAAATTCTGAAAGAGATGGGAATACCAGACCACCTGACCTGCCTCTTGAGAAGCCTATATGCAGATCAGGAAGCAACAGTTAGAACTGGACATGGAACAACAGAATGGTTCCAAATAGGAAAAGGAGTACGTCAAGGCTGTATATTGTCACCCTGCTTGTTTAATTTCTATGCAGAGTACATCATGAGAAATACTGGACTGGAAGAAGCACAAGCTGGAATCAAGATTGCTGGGAGAAATATCAATAACCTCAGATATGCAGATGATACCACCCTTATGGCAGAAAGTGAAGAGGAACTGAAGAGCCTCTTGATGAAAGTGAGAGAGGAGAGTGAAAAAGCTGGCTTAAAGCTCAACATTCAGAAAACGAAGATCATGGCATCCGGTCCCATCACTTCATGGGAAATAGGGAAAGAGTGGAAACAGTGTCAGACTTTATTTTTTTGGGCTCCAAAATCACTGCAGATGGTGATTGCAGCCATGAAATTAAAAGACGCTTACTCCTTGGGAGGAAAGTTATTGAAAAACAGAGACATTACTTTGTCAACAAAGGTCTGTCTAGTCAAGGCTATGGTTTTTCCTGTGGTCATGTATGGATGTCAGAGTTGGACTGTGAAGAAAGCTGAGTGCAGAAGAATTGATGCTTTTGAACTGTGGTGTTGGAGAAGACTCTTAGAGCCCCTTGGACTGCAAGGAGATCCAACCAGTCCATTCTGAAGGAGATCAGCCCTGGGATCTTTGGAGGGAATGATGCTGAAGCTGAAACTCCAGTACTTTGGCCACCTCATGTGAAGAGTTGACTCACTGGAAAAGATTCTGATGCTGGGAGGGATTGGGGAGCAGGAGGAGAAGGGGATGACAGAGGATGAGATGGCTGGATGGCATCACTGACTCAACAACATGGGTCTGTGTGAACTCCGGGAGTTGATGATGGACAGGGAGGCCTGGTGTGCTGCAATTCATGGGGTCACAAAGAGTCGGACACGACTGCTCGACTGAACTGAACTGATAACAGTTTATGTAAAAAATAGGCAAATTATCATCTATGGGCCTGCCTCCTGTTTTTTTTTAATAAAGTTTTATTTAAACACTGTCAACAGTGACTTTTTGCATATTATCTACATCTTTTTTCCAACTACCGTGGCAATATTTGAATAATTGTGATGGGGACTGTATGACCTGCAAAGCAGAAATATGTACTATTTTGTCCTTTATAGAAAAAGTTTATCAATGCCTGGTCTAGGTGAGAAATCTTGATGGGTAGACTAGGACGTTATCAGTGGAGATGTAGAAACGTCAGAAGATAATGAATATATGCTTCATGTATATACTTCATGAGTTGGATACAGCCAACTAAAGTGAAGAAGAACTAAAGGAACCTCTTGATTAAGGTGAAAGAGGAGAGTGAAAAAACTGTCTTAAAACTCAATATTCAAAAAATGAAGATCATAGCATCTGGTGCTATCACTTCATAGCAAATAGATCTGGAAAATGTGAAAACAGTATTAGATTTCATTTTCTTGGGCTTTAAAATCAACCCAGACTGTGACTGCAGCCGTGAAATTAAAAGATGCTTGCTCCTTGGAAGAACAGCTATGACAAACCTAGACAGTGTATTAAAAAACAGACATCACTTTGCCTACAAAGGTCCATCTAGTCAAAGCTATGGTTTTTCCACTACTCATGTATGAATGTGAGAGTTGGGTCATAAAGAAGGCTGAGAGCCGAAGAATTGATGCTTCTGAATTGTGGCATTGGAGGACTCTTGAGGGTCCCTTGGACTGCAAGGAGATCTAATCAGTCCATCCCAAAGGAAATCAGTCCTGAATATTCATTGGGAGGACTGATGCTGAAGCTGAAGCTCCAATACTTTGGCCACCTAACATGAAGAGATGACTCATTGGAAAAGCCCCTGATGCTGGGAAAGGAGAAGGGGACAAGAGAAGATGAGATGGTTGGGTGGTGTCACTGAGTCAATGAACGTTGAGTTTGAGCAAACTCAGGGAGATAGTGAAGGACAGGGAAGCCTGGCATTCTGCAGTCCATGGGGTCACAAAGAGTTAAACATGACTTAGCGAATGAACAAACAAAAATTCAAGAATTATTCCTAGTTGTTTAATGAAAATAACTGAGTGTATTGAGATGCCATTTATTGATATGTAAAAGACTGGGGAAGGAACATGTTTAGATGGTAGTAAAATTAAGAATTCTCTCTGAAGCAGAAAAAATTGAAATACCTGCGAAATATCCAAGTGGAATTGTCAAGGAGGTAGCTGTATATCAGTGTGGAACTCAGGGGAGTTGTCTGTGCTGTAACTGTTGTGTGGGAGACATCAGCACAGAGAACTATGTATGGAATCTACCTGGTGAGAGATCTGGAAAGAAGTCATGGTCTAGAACAGTGCCTTGAGGACCTCAATGTACAGTGGTCTCTGGTGTCAAAGTACTGGATTTATCCTAGTGTTTTTTGTTTTGTTTTTTAACTTTAAACACTTATTTATTTATTTTTGGCTGCATCACTTGGTTTGTGGGATTTTTAGTCCCCTGACCAGGGATCGAACCTGGGCCCTTGGCAGTGAAAGCATGGTGCATGGTGTTCTAAATGCTGGATCACCAGGGAATTCCCTTATCCTCATATTTAAGTCATTTACTTCTTTCTGCATTACCCAACCTTTCTCATCTTCTCTAGGATCTGGCACATTAGTTCATATCAATTTTTAAGTAATTTTTATAATATCCTGCAAAACAAATGCTACTATTCTCTGTACACATAGAAGGCAAAAAAAAAAAAAAAAAAAACCCAGAGTGATCCTAACATCTTGCTGAAGATAATAATGTCATTAGTTACAAAGAATAAATCACAATATAAGCAAAAAATAAATGTATTAAAAAGATAATGGAAGGTAACAAAATTTCTAGCAGGATCAGAAGATGTTCATCAAGAAGAATATCCGAAACACACAGCAGCATGGGGCTGATGAAGACAACCCAAGCTTCCTCTCTGCATAGACACCATGGCTTTCATCGCTGCCACCCACTTGCCATGCTGAACAGTGAATGCTTTTATGAAAACTGCTGCAGCTGAAGCAAGATATGTCTGCTTTCACTGCCCCTATGTGTTGCTTGGGTTACAGTGCCTCCTCTAGCTGGATTTCACCACAAAGCACCTAGTTCATGAGGTGCTGAAACCTACTGAGGACTTCTGATAACATTTCCTGTAGCATCTATTTAAATGCGAAAGAAATTCCATTGAGAAGACAAAGTGGGTTTCCCCTGTTTCTTATCACCTGTTGGTACACGCATGATAATAGTATCTCAAGTATGAACACTAATTTTGTAGCAAGTCAAAAAATCAGTCTTGCTTGTCATGGGGGACAGCTTTTTACTCAGCCTTAGATAGACAATTAAGAGAGTCAGACTCAAAACTTCCCTAGTGGCCCAATGGCTAAGACTCCACTCTCCCAATGTAGGGGGCCCACGTTTGAAATCTAGTCAGGGAACTAGGTCCCACATGCCACAACTAACAGTTCCCACAGAACTAAAAAAAAAAAAAAAAAAAGATCTTACATGCTATGAGCTTCCTAGATGGTGCTAGTGGCAAAGAACCTGCCTGCCAATGCAAGAGACATAGATACAGGAGTTCAATCCCTAGGTGGGAAGATCCCCTGGAAGAGGGCATGGAAACCCACTCCAGTATTCTTATCTGGAGAATCCCATGGACAGAGGAGCCTGGTGGGTTACAACCCATAGGGTCACAAAGAGTCAGGCACGACCGAAGCAACTGAGCATGCACGCACCCACATACCCACAACAAAGATTGAAGATCACTTGTGCCACAACTAAAACCTGGGGCAGTTAAATAAATAAACTTTTTTTTTATTGTTTTTTTTTAAATTTTATTTTATTTTTAAACTTTACATAATTGTATTAGTTTTGCCAAATATCAAAATGAATCCATCACAGGTATACATGTGCTCCCCATCCTGAAGAGTATCATACTCAACAGACATTCATGTGCCTTTTTCCAGACTTCTTTTTCAGTTTAGTGAGGCATTGGGATCATGGGATCTTATAACTCTTCTAGCTGTTTGGTTACAGTCCATAGGGTTGCAGAGTCAGACAGGACTTAGAAACTAAATAGCCACAGCAGCCAGGCAACTGTTAGCCAGCAACTTTTTAACAGATGTTTTAAATCATGAATCTCTAACTAAGCAGTTATCCAAGATTTCTATTAACACTTCCATGAGTCATTTAACATTTTGATGTCTTATTTGCCTTGCGAATAGACAACATTTATTTTATGTATTGAAAGTACAGTAACCTTTGTCATGAATTTCCTTTCAATACACCCTACTATGGAGAAGGCAACGGCACCCCACTCCAGTACTCTTGCCTGGAAAATCCCATGGGCAGAGGAGCCTGGTGGGCTGCAGTCCATGGGGTCACACAGAGTCGGACATGACTGAGCAACTTCATTTTCACTTTTCACTTTCATGCACTGGAGAAGGAAATGGCAACCCGCTCCAGTGTTCTTGCCTGGAGAATCCCAGGGACGGGGGAGCCTGGTGGGCTGCCGTCTCTGGGGTCGCACAGAGTTGGACACGACTAACTCGACTTAGCAGCAGCAGCAGCAGTATACCCTACTATCCACAGGTAATGCTACTGCTGCTGCTGCTAAGTCACTTCAGTCGTGTCCGACTCTATGCGACCCCATAGATGGCAGCCCACCAGGCTCCCCTGTCCCTGGGATTCTCCAGGCAAGAACACTGGAGTGGGTTGCCATTTCCTCCTCCAGTGCATGAAAGTGAAATGTGAAAGTGAAGCCGCTCAGTCATGTCTGACTTTTCTCGACCCCATGGACTGCAGCCCACCAGGCTCCTCCATCCATGGGATCCACAGGTAAAGAAGCTTCCTTAATTAAAAACTGTTTAGACTCAATTTGAGGGCCTTCTATAAAGATACTCAAGATAGAATTATTAATACTTTTCCCTTCTCACCTCTAACTTCTAGCAGCCAATGTGATTAATTTTTCCTCAGACTACTCTGGTGATATGGTATCAGGACCTTAGAGAAGATAAAAATAGTCTTGTCAATGTCATTACAGTTCACGTTGAACGCCCTTGCAATGAGGTACCCATGGCCATCTCTTCCATTAATGTTACAATATTACAATTTCTTCAAAGAATTACAGTTTCTCTATAATGTACCCTCAGTTGAAAAACACCAGAACTCAAACCACAAAGGTCTATTGTTGCTAATTTATTAATGCATTTATTATACAAACATTTTTGATCACTATCTTTGTATGAGAAGCAAGACTGTTCTCTCATAATTTTAATGATAGGAGGAGCAAAATCAGGAAAGGTCCTTCTGTTTGCTTTTTAACTGATAGCGGCATATTAGTTAGAGAAAAGACTTTAGTAGTTCAGAGTCTAGTTTGTCATTAGGAGACTAAAGCTTTTCTATCCCTATGGCACCTTTCTAACTGTTTCTGAGAGGCCATGTTCTTAGTTGTAAACAGTGGTTCCTTAGATAACTAAGTTCCTTTGTGGAGTTAGCAGAGACACAAGTATGCCACTGGATTTTGGTCTTTCAAGGACTGAATATATATAGACTTCACTTAGGGAAGGAATCCTGGCTACCCACAACCCTCAAAGCTTTTAATGTGGAAGGCATGCCCTCAACATGCTGTCATGACCTGAGAACCTATAACCAAGATACGAGCTGAGATCCCAGGACTGATTTTGTGGTCTTCTTTAGTTCCTACTTTAAGGGTATAATACTACTTCCCTCTCTTGCTTCTCCCAATTTCTAATTATTCCCACCAAAGAACAGAGTGATGGGATGGTCACTCACATTCTCAATTCATGTATGTCTCCACAGAAGCACTTAGCTGCTTCTAGCATCTGATCTCATATTTTCTTAGTGAACTTTATCTACCAGAATCTGCTTTGTTGCTCCTCTCTCCATTATCCTCAGAAACAGCTCTTTCAGTATCCACTCCTAAGAGGTTTCTATTTCTCCCTGACATTTGGTGGGTATTTTAAGAATTAAATATCCATATCCTTTCTTTTGTTCACTTTCGTTCTCTTCCATTTTCTTTCCTTCCCTTCTCCAAATTCTAAATATCCATTCAATAATCTTTAATACACAGGCCAGAGTCTCAGAGGTATTGATAATCTTTGGTCACTGAAAAACATCTATCAGTTCAGTTCAGTCACTCAGTCATGTCCGACTGCAACCTCATGGACAGCAGTATGCCAGAAAATCTTCGGTCACTGAACAGCTTCTATAGGAAGACATTTTCAACAGATTTGCATCAGTGTCCTTCTCATTTTATTATTCTGCCTGTATTTCTCTAAGATGATTGAACCAGTGAAGTTGCTCAGTCGTGTCCGACTCTTTGTGACCCCATGGTCTGTAGCCTACCAGTCTCCTCCATCCATAGAATTTTCCAGGCAAGAGTATTGGAGTGGGTTGCCATTTTCTTCTCCAGGGGATCCTCCCGACCCAGGGATTGAACCCAGGTCTCTCACATTACAGTCAGACACTTTACTGTCTAGGCTACCAGGGAAGATTGAGCCCCTATCTGAAAGATATAATTCTGTAACTAAAAGTACAGGTTTTGATACTTCAGCAATTCTGCCATGAACATTAAGACCTATCCAATTACTGAGCCTGAACTATAGCCCAAACTTCATAGAAGCCTACCTAAAAGCTAAGAAAAAGCTGAGGCTTCTAGGTAGAGAAAAATTTCCTCTTTTGGGTTTGTTTTTAAAATTTGGTGACCACTGGTCCTGACTTACAGGTTAGCCTAGGGATCTTCCTCCCCTGACATGTTGGACATTTCCCACAAAACCTAGTCTCCTTATCTTTCAAATATATATTCCTCTAAAGGCTCTGATGCAGGAAGAAAGGTGGTTTAAGAGCTGCCCCATCATCTGTAGTTGGTACTGTGAAGACCAGCAGATATACGAAGGGTCAATATGACCTTTTGCTTCTCTCAGTTCATAGAACCTCTTATGTCACAGTGTGGCAGCCATGGGAAGGATGCTCCCACTAATGCTACCAACAGACAGTATATCTGAGATGGGGAGATGCAACTCCTCTCTTATGCCTGAGACATCATGTGAGCCCCTGTAATACGCAATGTTGAAAATCTTAAACATAAGCATCAAGGCTATAATAAGTTAGGTAGACATCTGGCATGTTAGATCCTATTAAGTTATAAAATCTGCTATTCCCTAGAAATGACTGATAAATTTACATCATCCTTCACCCCTAAACCATTTTCAGGTGTGTTTGTCTCCAGGCAGTTAAGTTGCCCTTGTTATATTTGATTTATCAGGATTCAGAACAGCACGGTATAAAGATAATGTGCTGTGGCAGTGTGTTTCATGCTAGCCTTTTGTCTTGTTCTTCCTCAATGTCTAGGCCAACAGTTTACCTTGTATAAGGAGTCAAAAAGCACCAGAATTTGTCATTAAGACAGCCTTATTCACTTCTTTCTTTGTCCCTTCTTATCTCAGCAAGACCTACCTGAGGTGCTGGTCCACTTAGCTCTAAGGCTGGTACCAGACTTCATCCTGGCCCAGTGCCTGTTGGTTGATGGCTCTTTCATGTAAACTACAGCGGCCCATGTCAAGACGGGGTGGTAAAAGCCCTCTTCCTCTATGGTGGACATGCTTAGAGGGCGACTTTCCATGAACTTCATTCCAGCCATCTTCAGAGGGGAGACATTTCCCTGCAGTCCCGTAGCTGATGTGATTTAAATGTTGAATTTTACAATGAAAAAAATGTTTCATGTCCATGTCCAACAATGAGTATTTTTGGCTTCAATGTCTGACTTAAGGATTCATTTGTTACTCATCAACATATCCAGTATTTGGGTTTGTAGAAAACTCCTGACACTTAGTGAGAGAGGTAAGAATGACCTATCTGTTGACTTTGTAGTATGAGATGTTGCAGTGCCAAATCATAGAGCCCCAATTAAAAACAACATTAATGCCTAATTGCACATTTCTGTGTCTGTGATCAGTCATTTCTGAGAGAGTTTTCACCAATCTGATTGCTTTGATCATACTGATACCTGTGATATATATTTTAGCATTTAATGTTTTGATACATATTAAAATTATGAATTGGCTCCAAATCTATTTAAGCATTCTTTTGAATCACGGAAACCTTAAATGATACCACTGGATATGAGCTAATAGGAGATTTGCATGTTCAGTCTCTTAGTCATGTCCGATTCTTTGTAACCCCATGGAGTGTAACCTGTCAGGTTCTCCCATTCATATAATTTTCAAGGAAAGAACACTGGAGTGGGTTGCCATTTCCTACTCCAAATTAGGAGTTTTACAAATCTATTAAAGGTGCATAGTATATTGGGGAAATGAGAAAAGATAGACAGAGCAGAGTTAGTATATAAAAACATCTTACAGAATTTTTTATCTATTATTGTGATTGAATGTAGAAATAAAGTTCTATATCTACATGATGCTATAATTCATCTATCATTTCTCTGAATGCTGGTTATAAAGAGATTCCTTGCTTGTATTTTTCTAGATCATTTGATGGCCATATCGACTAAAGCAGAAGGTGCTTGTTCCTGGCAATGGTTGCTGATGTCGAGTAAAATTAGTCTTAACTATCCTTGTGCTGCTGGGATACATGATACTGGTTAACAGCCTACAAAAATAACAGGATGTGGTGTAACATGACGCACTAAATCCTCTGCCAAATCAGTTTTTTTGTTTTTCTCAACTACCTTCCTCTTTTCATCTGACATTTGACCTGATTGTGCCTTCCTTACCTCTATTCATGAAATCTAAAGTTCTCACTAGGTCAACACTAGTGAGATTGTCACAACTGGTGTTCTGTTCAAAACCTCTTACTCTAAATAAGCATTTTAACAGGTGAGAAAGACTTTTGTTATCTAAATATCTGCTGCAGAGTAAGCCCAGCGTCTTGGATCTTCTGATCCTCCTCTTTGCTCTTTCTTCATTATCCCACCACTCACTAGCCCCATTCTACTCTTACTATATGAACAATAGTTAGCATTTGATAATAACTTCTTGGTGCCAATACAATGTATGAATTATCTTCATTTAATCCTCTCCTCAAGAATTCATGTAGTTCCTTTAGGGGTGAGTGTCAGACTTTATTTTTTGGGGGCTCCAAAATCACTGCAGATGGTGATTGCAGCCGTGAAATTAAAACACACTTACTCCTTGAAGGAAAAGTTATGACCAACCTAGATAGCATATTCAAAAGCAGAGACATTACTTTGCCAACAAATTTCCATCTAGTCAAGGCTATGGTTTTTCCAGTGGTCATGTATGGATGTGAAAGTTGGACTGTGAAGAAAGCTGAGCTGAAGAATTGATGCTTTTGAACTGTGGTGTTGAAGACTCTTGAGAGTCCCTTGGACTGCAAGGAGGTCCAACCAGTCTGTCCTAAAGGAGATTAGTCCTGGGTGTTCATTGGAAGGATTGATGCTAAAGCTGAAACTCCAATCCTTTGGCTACCTCATGCAAAGAGTTGACTCATTGGAAAAGACTCTGATGCTGGGAGGGATTGGGGGCAGGAGGAGAAAGAAGGGGATGACAAAGGATGAGATGGTTGGATGACATCACCGACTCAATGGACATGAGTTTGAGTAATCTCCAGGAGTTGGTAATGGACAGGGAGGCCTGGCGTGCTGCAATTCATGGGGTCGCACAGAGTTGGACATGACTGAGTGACTAAACTGACTGACTGACTGTATACAGATTTGAAGAGGTTGGGTGAATTGACTAAAGTCACACAGGAATGCGGTAGAACTGGAGTTCAGGATCAGACTGTCTGACAGCAGAGTCAATACAGGTTAACATTGCCTGATAGTCTTCCTTGTCTCTCCTAAGGTTCAGTTTGCATATACACAACCTTGCCTGCCAAGGAGGATGGGACCTGACCATTTCCAATGGCAGGCAGGTGTGCCAGAGAGGCCACTGTGAACATTTCATGCTCTCGAAACCTATCCCCATCCACTCCTCCATGTCTGTCTCACTGTCTCTTCTTTTTCTATGCCATTCATTCATTCCTCAAATATTTATTGAGATTCTACCAAGAAATTCTCCTATTACTGAAGATACAGCAATAGGCCAAAGTTTCCCTCTCAAGGAACAGTCACTATTGAGAGTGACAGTTGACAAATTATATATATGTATAAGGCGATGGCACCCCACTCCAGTACTCTTGCCTGGAAAATCCCATAGACGGAGGAGCCTGGTGGGCTGCAGTCCATGGGGTCGCGAAGAGTCGGACACGACTGAGCGACTTCGCTTTTACTTTTCTCTTTCCTGCATTGGAGAAGGAAATGGCAACCCACTCCAGTGTTCTTGCCTGGAGGATCCCCGGGACGGGGGAGCCTGGTGGGCTGCCGTCTATGGGGTCGCACAGAGTCGGACACGACTGAAGCGACTTAGCAGCAGCATACATACATATATATTAATATATTAATGTAAAAATATATATACACAGTCGACAAGTTTATATATATATATATATACACAATATACACAATGTATATATATACAAATTATATAGAGTGATTTAAGAAGGACTCTATCATAACTATATTTCAGCAAAACACTGAAAGAAGTGACAGACAAATTTTGCTAGTTTTAGGAGAAATAGTACTCCAGGCAGAGAGACTATCAGGAGCAAAGATCCTAAGACAGGAGTTCTATGACATATTTAAGGATCAATATGGCTGTAATTACTAGTAAAAGCAGTTTGAGATGGTGAGGTTGAAAGGTTTGTGCCTTGTAGGGTATGAGAACTTTAAATTTGCTCCAGCTGAATTATGAAGGCATTTGAAAGATTTTTTAACAGAAGAGTTAAATTACTTGTCTTTTTCAGGGTTTGCCATGCACAGTGTGAACTAGAACAAACAAAGATGAAAGGAGCCCAGTGCATAGGATCTTACAACAGTGCAGGCATAAGATAATGATGCTTCCATTTGTAGTGGAAGCCTTGAAGCTGGTGAAAAGTCATTAGGTAAAGGTGTCTTTGAAAGGTAGAGCTGACAGGACTTGCTAGTGAATTGACTGTGTGGCAAGAAGTACATGATGTACTAAGGATGGCTCTGAGATTAGCTTGATCAAGTGGAAGCATGGAGTTACCATCACAGAGACAGGGAAACTCAGGGAGAAGACTAGATGGGAAGTGGCTTGGGATTTAAAGTTTCATGTTGATCTTTCTAAGGTTAGAAATTCCAATTTGATCACCCAAGTAAAGATGTAAAGTATTGAACAGCTGCATATAGTCATATCTAGTTCAACAGAGAAGTTTGGCTTCAGTTCAGTTCAGTTCAGTAGCTCAGTCATGTCTGACTCTTTGCGATGCCATGAATCACAGCATGCCAGTCCTCCCTGTCCAACACCAACACCCAGAGTTCACTCAAACTCACATCCATTGAGTTGGTGATGCCATCCAGCCATCTCAACCTCTGTCATCCCCTTCTCCTCCTGTCCCCAGTCCCTCCCAGCATCACAGTCTTTTCCAGTGAGTCAACTCTTCGCATGAGGTGGCCAAAGTACTGGAGTTTCAGCTTTAGCATCATTCCTTCCAAAGAAATCCCAGGGCTGATCTCCTTCAGAATGGACTGGTTGGATCTCCTTGCAGTCCAAAGGACTCTCAAGAGTCTTCTTCAGCACCACAGTTAAAAAGAATCAATTCTCCTGCGCTCAGCCTTCTTCACAGTCCAACTCTCACATCCATACATGACCACAGGAAAAATCATAGCCTTGACCAGATGGACCTTTGTTGGCAAAGTAATGTCTCTGCTTTTGAATATGCTATCTAGGTTGGTCATAACTTTCCTTCCAAGGAGTAAGCGTCTTTTAATTTCATGGCTGCAATCACCATCTCCAGTGATTTTGGAGCCCCCCAAAATAAAGCCTGACACTGTTTCCACTGTTTCCCCATCTATTTCCCATGAAGTGATGGGACCAGATGCCATGATTTACATAAATTTGGGAGTATTTATCACAGGATAGCATTTACATTTAAAGAACTGGATTGGGTCACTCATGGAAATGAGTATAGAATAAAGAAGAGAGGCACTCCCTTAATAGTTCTATTAATTTACCTTCACTGCACATCAAAATTTCCATGGGACTTTAAAATATATACGCATACCAGAGTCCTAACAAAAACTCATCAAATCAAGATTTTTGCGAGTATAACCCAGGAATCTACATTATCAATAAACTTCCCTAGGTGTTTGGGAATTAGAACTATAAGCATCTGTTTATGTTACATTAGGAATTACTTTTTAATGCTAAAAAGATACTTCTTTCCATATAAACTGCCGTCTACTCAAATGTAAGCTATGGTTTTCCCTCACCATAAGTGTTCTACTCATTTTTTGCACAGTTAGCTCATACAATATTTTCAAAGAATAAGTCTTCAGTGCCATCATATTGTTCTCGAAGGCAACAGTCCATAGCATGGCTTGAAAGATCCTTTCTGGTGTTGGCCATCTGTCTTTCCACATCATAAGGCATCAGTTCCCTACCTCCTACCCCCTTCACAAGGCACTGCAACCAAACACTGGCTTTCCTCAGTCCCAAGTACACATCCACTTCCTCTTGCCCCTTGGTTTTGCACTTGCTGAATCCTCTGATGACTCTTTTTTTCCCTTCTTTAACCTAACAAACTCTTACTCATCTGTTGACCTCAGCTCAATCATCATTTCCTTAGGGAAGGCTTCTCTAACTTTTCTGACTAAGCCAAATCTCCCCATGGTAGTAGGTTATGAAGTAAACATAGGAAATTACAATCAGCATTTTTTTAAAAAAAGGAAATAGAATGGGAACAAAAATGTCAGAGTGGGTTGCACATGGTAAGGGTAAGTATTGTCTTATAAACTTTTGTTTCTTGTACATGCAGAAGAAGATGCATTTTCCTTACAATACTTTAACGGTTGCAATATGTTGTGTGTGTTATTACTAGCTTCAGTTCAGTTCAGTTGCTGAGTGGTGTCCGACTCTTTGTGACCCAATGAACTGCAGCACACCAGGCCTCCCTGTCGATCGACAACTCCCAGAGTTCACCCAAACTCATGTCCATTGAGTCAGTGATGCCAGCCAATCATCTCATCCTCTGTCGTCCCCTTCTCCTCCTGCACTCGATCTTTCCCAGCATCAGGGTCTTTTCAAATGAGTCAGCCCTTCGCATGAAGTGGCCAAAGTATTGGAGTTTCAGCTTCAACATCAGTCCTTCCAATGAACAGCCAGGACTGATCTCCTTTGGGATGGACTCCTTTGGGAGTCCTTGCAGTTCAAGGGACTCTCAAGAGTCTTCTCCAACACCACAATTCAAAAGCATCAATTCTTCAGCTCTCAGCTTTCTTTATAGGCCAAATCTCACATCCATACATGAATACAGGAAAAACTATAGCCTTGACTAGATTGACTTTTGTTGACAAAATAATGTCTCTGCTTTTAAATATGCTGTCTAGGTTGGTCATGACTTTCCTTTCAAGGAGTAAGCGTCTTTTAATTTCATGGCTGCAGTCTTTTTGGGGTGGAGGGGGCTTTATTACTAGCTTGGAGAAGGCAATGGCAACCCACTCCAGTACTCTCGCCTGGAAAATCCCATGGACGGAGGAGCCTGGCAGGCTGCAGTCCAATGGGTCGATAAGAGTTGGATACGACTGAGTGGCTTCACTTTCACTTTTCACTTTCATGCATTGGAGGAGGAAATGGCAACTGACTCCAGTGTTCTTGCCTGGAGAATCCCAAGGATGGCAGGGCCTGGTGGGCTGCCGTCTATGGGGATGAACAGAGTAGGACACTACTAAAGGGACTCAGCAGCATTACTAGCTTGCTGACTGACAAACTGTAAGTCTCATGACTGTGTCCCAAGTCCCAAAGTGTCTTGAAAGACTGTGTCTGCTTGGCTTTCATTTTATCCATTGTCCTTGATCAAATGGCTAGCCCTAATGTGAGCAATCAAAGTACATTTGTGGGAAGGAGGAAGAAAAGAAGACAGATGTGGGAATTGATATTAGAAGTGGGGTAAGCCAGAACCATCACACTTTGTAGTATGACCATAACTAACTGCCAAGGCAAATTCTGTGGGCTTCTTGATCTCATACGTGAAAACCATAATATGTCTCATAATGTTTATTTATTTTTTAATGTTTAAATAAACAATGAAACACCTTCATTTACAAGTATAAAGTGAAATGGGAAGCTCAGCAAATCTGGTATTGTTGTAGATTACATTGTTTCTTAAGAGGAGATTTAGAAACCCAAGTCTTCCTGAGAACTGCTGTTAAGATCTTTTTTTTTTTTTTTTACTTTGGAAATTTATGGAAAATTTAAAGATAATATCAGGCATAATGAACGGGTGCCTTGTTTCTGCCTGGGAATAATTTCTTCTTCCCCTTGAGATCTCTTTTACTCACCCCTATAATCACTGTTTCCAGCTTTCCTACTCAGTTATAATTTATCTGTAATCAACCAAACTAACTTCCTGAGCAAAGGGAATTTATTTGCTATTTAACTAAATATTTCAGTTAAGAGTTAGTGTCAGGTCTAGCTGAACCCAGGACCCAACCACTATCAGTCACCAAGCCTGGTTTCTTGGCCCCACCTTCCTGGTGCTGGCTCCATTCTTGGGTTCCATGTACTTACAAGTTGATGGCCAGGTGATTTCAGTTCCTCTATCTTCTTAATTTCATCCAGTGTATTTCCCAGCAAAATTTCCCTTTTTGTTCCATTAAGGTTCAAATATGTCCCTGAGTCAATCATTTTGTGCAGAAGAATGTGAATTCTGATTGACCAGGCCTGAGTCACATGCCTAGAGTGGCTTCAACTTTCATAAAGTACATGGACTGAGAATGGGGGTTGGAGGGGGGTTGAAGTGGTTTCTTGGAGGGAAATCAAGGTCTGGGTATCAGAAGGAAAGTGAATAAAGGCAATAGCAACCATTAAGCACCCTATCTACCATGACTCCTCCCTCTCATTTTCAGCAAATGATCTTCATTTTTACCTCAAGAGACCATACAATTAACTGCAATTTTCTCATCTCTCATCTAGCTATACCAGCCTCTACCCTTACTTTATTTCCTGTCATAGCAGGGCTTTGGTATCTGAAACACCATCCACGTGGGTAATTATTAACTTAAATCCTGTTCTTTAAGTTCTCTGGGACTTCATCAGTTATCTTATTTCTCCAATTTATTTACTCCTTGCTTTTCTCACATAAATCTATTCAAAGTTCCATCTTTACCAAAACTCCTTTTGACCTTACAACTCCCTTTGGTCATCAGCCAGTCTTGCTCCTTCCCTCATAACCAGATTTATAAATGTTTTTTTCTCTATTAATTTCTCTTTCATTTGCTCCTAATTTTATGACAATATGACTTGTCTTTATTAAAACTGCTATGGTTAGCATTACCAATAGTCTTAAAAGGGAACCAAGACATTTCCTTTTAATCTCTCTCATTTAGTTTTTATTGACCTCTCAGAAGAAACAAACACCAACGTATGCTTTTTAAATCTTCTCTGCTGCATATTTCCACTTCCACTGCCATTCAGGATTCTATCATCCCTCCCCCAATATTTCTACAGTTTTCTACACATGATTTTCTTGCAATCAACTCTCCTTCCTTGAGTACAGCTGACTACCATCACCAGTTAAAATTAAAGAACTAAATGTGATCATCTTACTTACTTTTTAAAACCTTGTATCAAAACCCACAAGATTAAACAGCTTTCTACCCTACAAATTAGATCAAGGTGTCAACTGTGATCAGTGGTGAGATGAGGCAGAGTAATTTGTTACCGATAAAATATCTAATACTGATAAAATATCTAGTTTTCTCTCTTTTTGCCCTTTTACTTTTGAATTAAAAATATATCAAAAAATAGATGTCAAGATGATAATTTTATTAAAAAACTAACTCCCTTATTTGCATTCTAATACTACCATAAAGAAGTCTGAGTGCAGAAAAACTAATGCTTTTGAAGTGGTACTGGAAAAGACTCTTGAGAGTCCTTTGGACAACAAGGATATCAAACTAGTCAATCCTAAAGGAAATTAATCTTGAATATTCATTGGAAGGTTGATGCTGAAGCTGAAACTACAATACTTGGGCCACCTGATGCAAAATGCCGAGTCATTGAAGAAGACCCTGATGCTGGGAAAGATAGAAGGTAAAAGGAGAAGAGGCCAGCAGAAGATGAGATGGTTAGATAGCATCACCAACTCAATGGACATGAATTTGAGCAAACTCCAGGAGATAGTGAATGAGAAGGGAGCCTGGTGTGCATGGGTCGTAAAGAGTCAAATACAACTTAGTGACTGAACAACAATAAAATACTACCTTAACTGGAAGAGAACTAGGAGAATATATAGTCAAAGTACTAGAGCTCATAGATAACTTTTCTTATATTCATGAGTGTATCTTATATATTTAAGCATCATCTATTAGTTAAGGCAGAAAAAAAAAAAGTTTGAAAACCCACAGCTTAGCATACAAAGTCCTTCAAAATCTGAACCTTCTTCTCTTAGTTTTCTCCACTGTCTCTGCTAATACCCTAGCCACACCAAAAAATTTTTTTAACAGTTCCTAAGATGTTGTACGTTCTCCCATGACACTGTTGATCCCTTCTATCATCAATGCACTCACATCACAAACTCCTACTTACCCCTTGAGATTCCCTTTAAATGTCACTTCCTCCATGATGTTTTCTTAGCCTCTCATGAGGTGTCTCCCTTCTGCTAGGAAGGCAGGAATCTGTGAGCCACAGGACAACAGAAACTGAAGAATTAGTAGTACATTCTCAGTTTCCATGTATTTGGCCTCACCAAGTTGAAAGCACAACTTAGTGGTAGACCAGCTAATATGGGAAAGACTAGAAACTGAACCATCTTAGAAAGTGAAGGTGCAAGTCATTCAGTCGTGTCCAATTCTTTGTGACCTCATGGACTATAGAGTCCGTGGAATTCTCCCGGCCAAAATACTAGAGCAGGTAGCCGTTCCCTTCTCCAGGGAATCTTCCCAACCCAGGGATCAAACCCAGGTCTCCCTCATTGCAGGCAGATTCTTTACGGGCTGAGCCACCAGGAAAGCCTGAACCATCTTAGAAGGTTGACTCAAACTGTAAACCTAGCCCACTTCATTGACCTGTTACTGGGGATCACTAAAGGCTTTCAACCCATAATACATAATTTAAGAAGATGGCTCAGGTACACTTTGGGGGCTACCTGACAAGCTAATTTATGCTAATGACTTATGCCCCTTCAATTGGTCATCTGCATCACAGACTCTTCCAAAATTAAAGTAGAGTGAATCAATGCAAGGTGAATGGGAGAAAAAATTCAAAGTCAGAGAGAGGGGTGGAAGCCTCAGTCATTTATAAATTGCACAAACAGGAAAACTCTCTATTGCATCTGTAGATAACAAGCCCTTTGTGTGCTTTATTCAATGGCTTAGAAGCTTTGGAGGCTGGTTCTTTCTAGTGGAAAAGTGAGTTTTGTAACTTCTATTGGTGTATGCTACAGTGTATTCTGTCCTTTCTATTCTTCCTGAAACCATTTTCTTTTGAGGTTGAGAATTTCCTCAAGGATATCTAAGTATTCAGCAGCAGAGACGTGACCCTATGTGTTATTGTTGGTCATTATGGCAGCTATCAGCATAAACAAAACCACCCCCACAACCTCTATTCTCAATCCATTCTCAAAAACGCAAAAGATACATGAGGGGCATAGCCATACCTAATGTGAGATTAGATGTACTGGGGGCTGGGAGTACTAATAAAGATCTTTACTGTCTCTTTCAGATATGGCAAATGCAATTGACTCTTCTGAATAATCATATGGATAGTCTTACCACCAGAATGCACAGAGGAATGGCCCCAAAATTGTACAGATATACATGTTTGTACATGTACATTGTACATGTACAAATAATTCTGTATTTTAAAAAAAAAATAGAAAACTGTAAAGTGGAAAATAAATAAAGGAATACACAAAAATGGCAGTTCCTATAGCAAGTCTGGCATCCTGGTACACAATGATCTTTTCCTACTGTCTGGCTCACATCTCATGATTTTCCTCAGTTTTTCATAATCATTTTGCCATCTTGATCATGCAACAAAACTGTCTTAACATCAAAGAACATATACTATTTGGTGTTCTCTTTAAAAACACAGATGAAAAAGCAGTATATAAAAATGTTTAGATATTTCTACAGAAGGTTTCCACTTCCTTCTAGGGTCCTATAAAAGTAAGATTCTCTACCTTAATAGCAATGGAATGTATGGAAAAGAGAGACAGCCAAAAGCACCAGAAATGAACTTTTAGGAATATCAATTATTTGCCCCTGTTGCAGGATCATAGAGAAAACTAAGTGACTTCTACAAGAGCAATATTTCCCAGAACTCTATACTGGGAATTACCCTAAAGGAAGACATCATTACTTACGGAACCTATTTCCTGTAAGTTTAGTCAGTATAAAATATAATGTAAAGCCACACCTGTGTATTCTATCTGCTTACCTCTTGTTTTACACAGGATAAGTAATGGGTAAAGTGTGTTTGCCTTTTGAAATTCTGATGACTTTGTCTGATACTATATAGGTCTATAGATAACTAGCCATATGTTCTTACATGAAAACATGAAGCATTACAATGAAACCAAGGCAGTAGGTGGCCACAGAACTTAATAGTCAAGGATGTTTAAGAGCTGTGAGGACGGGACTTTGCCTTCCTCTTCAAACCGTCTTCTCCAAATCTCTCCATTTTCCTTCTAGCACGTTCCTTTTATCAAAATACTTTTCCTCCAAAGAAAAAAGAGGCCTGATCTCAGTCACACACATCTTTCTGTAAAAGTTTATGTCTGGTTGGGTGACAGAAATACTGTTTTTGGCATTTTAATCCAATTGTCTAATGGGGTAGGGGCAGTTATCCTGACTAAAGAATTTCAGGCATAAGGGAGTAGCTGGGGAATTTGAGGGAGGAAAAAGGTACTTTCCAGTCACAGTCTAAAATTGCAACAATCCTGCTCAAAGAAAATTCGCAGTGCCTATGCTGAGAGGAAACCTGGCCCAGCTGGGGTTGAACTCTTTGAAACTTCAACTATACTGCTTTGTGTCTTAGTAAGTTTTCTGTTAGGTGTTCCAGTATCATTATACTTAATTAAATTCAACTGCATAATTATTTTATGATTAATGTGTGTTTTTACTTTCCAAATGACATTTATTTGTCATTCATATAGAAAAGCAGGAAACCATTCAAATGATAAAGTCCCAATTTTCCTCTGATCACAACACACTTCTTTCTCTTTCAGCTCTGAAGTACGATCCTTTAAGCTTTATTTTTTTCCTATTTCTACCACCTTCAAAATAATTGTTTTTTATTCCTCTGTCTTAGCATCTCTTCCTATTGATACTAGATTATCAAACTCCCTTTAGCCCTCTTGTTTTCCTGTAAACTCTAGTACAATTTTTTGACTACATTATTTTGTAATAGTAGTATATTCTCCCTTAAAGAGCTATTTCTATTTTTTCTTATTCCTCTTTTGTCCTCTTTATCATAAGCCCGTTATGAAAAAGAGCTCTGTTTCATCTCTGTATTCTAAAAAACTTGCACCATGAATTCTTAAATTGTAGTTGCCCACTATATCTAGATTTGAATTAATTAAAGATCAATTACAAGGCTTTTTAGGGCTTCCCTTGTGCCTTAGCTGGTAAAAAAATCCACCTATAATGCGGGAGACCTGGGTTCAGTCCCTGGGTTGGGAAGATCCCCTGGAGAAGGGAAAAGCTACCCACTCCAGTATTCTAACCTGGAGAATTCCATGGTGTGTATAGTCCTTGGGGTGGCAAAGAGTTGGACACAACTGAGTGAGTTTCATGAGGCTTTTATGACTTATATCCCAAATATACTAAGAACTCTTAAAACTCACCAATAAGAAAACAAGTAACCCAATTCAAAAAATGGGCAAAAAAAAAAAAAAAAAAAATCTGAACAGACATTCTAATATAGAAGATATACAGATGACAAATAACCATACAAACAGATGCTCCACATGATATATCCTTGTCATTGTCATTACTGTTGTTGTTCAGTCGCTAAGTCATGTCTAACTTTTTGTGACATCATGGACAGCAGCACACCAGGCTTCCCTGTCCTTCGCCATCTCCCAGAGTTTGCTCAAACTCATGTCTATTGAGTCAGTGATGCCATCCATTGCAAATTAAAACAACCATGAATACCACTATACACCTCTTAGAATGGCTAAAACTCAAAACACTGGCAAAGATATGGGACAGGAGGAACTCTCATTCATTGCTGGTGGGAATGCAAAATGATACAGCACTTTGGATTACAGTTTGCTAGTGGCTTACAAGGCTAGACATAGTCTTACCATATTAACCAGCCATCACACTCTGAGGTTTTCACCCAACTGATTGAAAACCTGTGTCTAAAAAAAAAAACTTGAGCAAGAATGTTTATAGCAGTTTTATCTATACTTGCCAGAAATGGAAACAAACAAGAAAGCTTTAATAGGCAAGCGCATAAATAAGCTGATGAATCCATTTGATAGAATACTATTCAGTGATAACACAAGGACATGGATGCATTTTACATCCATGTTGCCAAGTGAAAGAAGCCAATCTGAAATAATACTGTATTATTTCTATTTTCGTGGCATTCTGGAAGAGGAAAAATAAACAAAGTAAAAAGATGGGTGTTTGCCAGGGGCTTTCTGTGGGGAAGGTGCGTGGTTTCAATAGGTGAAATACAGGGGATGTTTTAGAGTGGTGAAACATGCTACTTGGTGCTGTAGAATGCTGACACATGTCACAACACGGGTGAAACTTGAAGACACTCTGCTAAGTGAAATAAGGCAGTCACAAAAGGACAAAAATGATATGATTCCACTTATACAAGGTATCTAGATTAATCGGGTTCATAGAGACAGAAAGGAAATGGCATCTCCAGAGACTGGATGAAATGGTGAGTTGCTGTTTAATTGGTACCAAGCTTCAGTTTGGGACAATAAAAACATTCTAGAGGTGGATAGAGGTGATAGCTTCACAATAGTGTGACTGTACTAATGCAACTGAACTTTACCCTTAAAAATGGTTACATTAGTAAATTTTATGTTATGTACACTGTGCACACACACAAAATTTTTCTAACTTTTTGTTCTAAAAAAATGAGTGAAAACTCTTTGCAGGTAAAATAAGACCTTCTTATTATAAGTATTTAAGAACTAATACTTCAAATATCATGTAGTTCTTGCCTTAAGTAGAATAGCAGGTAAAGCACCCAGCATACTGCCTGGAATAAGGTGGAGTTTAATAAATGATTAAGCTGCATGATTATGGCTATCTATCATATGGAGTTTTGAAGTATGTTGTTGCTGTAAGTGTGATCATATGGAGTTTAGTGGCTGTATGGGGTGGGTCTATATAAAGCTCTAATCTCTTTTGGTGCCCGTTGGGTCCACCCATTTCTCAAACAGAGAACTGTAAATGAGTGGAAAATAATTTTGTGGACTACTGACTGGGAGTCTGTCTCTTCAGTTTGACAATGCAAGGTCAAAGTGCACCAGGAAGAATCCTAGAGGTCACAGGTGATACCCAGCCTTCACCTAGAGACAGACATAGCATAGGAAGTAAGAAGTTCAAGCAAGGGTGTCTATGGAGTTAAATAAAACTTTGTGAACTAATGTGTTTCTGGAACATTATTTCCTATGTGTATTTTTTCTTTGTTCTATTTGATAACTTTTAAAAATGTGTCAGTAGATCTCAATTATATTAAGGAAAACACAAAGAAAGGGGTTTTCCATGTAGAGATCTAACATAAAAGGAAGTTCCATGAACTGAGAAAGCCAGCTTGACAGCACTGGTGGGAGTCAGCATGAGAAGGGCCCAGTAAGGGAAACTCAGGAAGACAGGGTCAGGCACTTAGAATCAGATAAACATCTCTTTACACTTTAATTCCTAACATCTGGCCAAAGAGGTTCTGTGCTTTGTTTTAAGAGAGGCAATAGGGCTTCCTAAGTGGCTCAGTGGTAAAAGAATCTGCCTACCAATGCAGGAGATGTGGGTTTCATCCCTGGGTTGGGAAGATCCCATACAGTAGAAAATGACACCTCAGTCCAGTATTCTTGCCTAAAAAATTCAATGGGCAGAGGAGCCTGGCCAGCTACAGTCCATGGAGTTGCAAAGAGTCAAGCACAGCTGTGCATGCTCACAGTGTTTCCTTGTTATTGTTCAGTCACTCAGTCATGTCCAGCTCTTTGCAACCCCATGGACTGCAGCACACCAGGATTCCTTGTCCTTCACCATCTCCCAGAGCTTGCTCGAACTCGTGTCCCTTGAGTTGGTGATGCCATCCAACCATCTCATCCTCTGACATCCCTTTCTCCTCCTGCCTTCAATCTTCCCCTGCATCAAAGTCTTTTCCAATGAGTCAGATCTTCCCATCAAGTGGCCAAAGTATTGGACCTTCAGCATTATCATCAGTCCTTCCAATGAATATTCAGGGTTGATTTCCTTTAGGAGTGACTGGTTTGATCTTCTTGCAGTCCAAGGGACTCTCAAGAGTCTTCTCTAGGACCACAGTTCGAAAGCATCAATTCTTTGGTTCTCAGCTTTTTTTATTGTCCAATTCTCACATCTGTATATGACTACTGGAAAAACCATAGTTGTGACTATACGTACCTTCCTGGACAAAGTAGTGTTGCTGCTTTTTAATACACTGCCTAGGTTTGTCATTGCTTTTCTTTCAATGTTTCCTTACCTAATACTTTATCTTTGAAAGAGGAAAGTTTTCAAAATGCTTTGGCCTGATGTTTAAACTTTTCTTTGAATGTATTTATCTATTTGGCTGCATCGGGTCTTAGTTGTGGCACACAGGATCTTTGTTGCATCATGTGGGTCTTTCTTTGTGATGTGTGGACTCAACTGTGCCTGCTTCAGTAGTTGTGGTGTCCGGGCTTGCTTGTCTCGGAGCATGTGAGATCTTAGTTGACTGACCAAGGATCAAACCTGCATGCCCTGCGTTGCAAGGCGGGTTCTTAACCACTGGACCACCAGGGAAGTCCTCTGATGTTTAAATTTTTGTATTCACATATTTCAAAGAGAAGTAGAAACTCAAGTGAAACAAATGCTATGCTGTGCCTCTTACAGGCTTTGCCAAGTCAAATTTGCTTGTAGTACAATTTCATTCCACACCATACACACACAAAAAAAGCTTCTTGAGAATTATTATCTAAGGGAGTATGACAACTCAGTGTCTTGATTTCATAGAAGGAAGTCAAACTGAAAATTCAAGAATAAAAGAGAAATCTCAGTAAGAAATCTCTCAGTTTCTTCTCTTTTTGCAAAATTCTCTGGAATGGCTTCTGATATTCCAGCTCCTCTGCTTTGATTTAGAAGTTTGCAGTCCCAGAGTCAGAGAAGGACCAGCTTATTCAAAGCATTTGAAAGGCCATACTACTTCTAGAACACCAATTTAATTTATTTGTTCTGAATGTTTGATCATCTGAATCTATTTTGAGCTGATTATCTTAAGCTATAAGATAAATATATACAAAACAGAAGAGATAAACTGAAATGAGCATTTTTAAAGTGAGCAATCTATTCTGGAAATTCTGAAGTGAATATTTTTGGCTAGAAGCTCTCTTATAGGAATTACAAAGAGTAGATTTATTCTCAAAAAGTGGTAGATTGTTTGGGAGGCTTCTTGCTTTCCTTTTACAAGCATGTAAAAAGTCAACTTGTTGAAGTGTGAATATTTTCCAAAAGTTATAGAAAGAAATCAAAAGACTTGTGGCTTTTTAAAAAATCAGTGTAGAAGTGATTTCACCAAAAAGGCAGCCTAGGACACCCCAGCCTCCCTCCCACAAAATTAAAAATCCAGCAGCTAGTCACAAATAAAAACAGCTCTGGGGGAGCTCTGGAGTTTGTTTAAGAAACTGGCAAACACAGTGGAACAAAAAAGGAGAAGGAAGACAGTTTTGTTTTGCCTGCTTTTCCCCATCTCTCAAGCTGGCTTAGGGCCAAATTTTACCTCCCCAGTAAAAATTTCCCCTCACCAGGAAAGCACAGTGAGCAACCAGCTTCTCCAGCTTTTGGGGCTGGGCACAAAGGTCCCACTTCCGTCTTACTCCACCCAGACCGTTAATGCTGAGACATATAGAGACGGCTAGGAACAGGAAGAAAAGCAGAGGCTGCCAGTAGCAGCCCACAGAGGGAGCAATCATAGTTCACAGTGGCCTGCTTTGCAGACAAACCCAGCGTCATTTACCACTGGGAAAAAAACCAATGCCCAGACGAACTGCTGTAGACCTCCTGTAGATCTTAGCAGCATTTATAGCACAGGTATTTGTGTTCGCTGGTGCCAGTCACCTAAGGCCCTTCCTGCTCTCTCCTTACTGCCCCTCCTGGAGCCCAGAAACCACACTGGCAGCCAACCCAGTCCTCTGAATCTCTGAGAATGGAAGACACCAGCTTAGAACCCCATAACTGACCTTCTTCACGGTCCATGTACCCCAGCCTGGCCCCCACATCTGTGCTCTTGTACACCACTGGCCTGACACCTATCACCAGATTGCACTGCCATGTGCCTGCCTTGGGAGAGACTGTAGAGCCGTGAGAGACCATGTCAACAGCTAGGGTCCCCGAGCTGTTCTGGGGTCTGAATCAAGCCCTATCTTCTGTCTCTGGTCAGCATCACTGTGCCCATCATCAGCCAGCAACTCCACCTGTGCACTTGCATGCCCTTAGCTTGGCCTTCTCATTGGTCTTCATGCCATAAACCCACAGTGAAAGCCAGTAGCCATGGTACTGCTTACTGACAGCCAGGGTCCCTACATCTGTCAGTCTGTCCACAGTTGGCCTGGGCCATTTCTGCACGCTCTGGTTCCCACCACTGCATGCGTGTTAGCAACCACTCCCTATCACTACAGAGGCATCTGTAGCACACCACTGGCTCCAGCCACTACTGCTGCCTACTCTGGTCCCTGTATGTGATTGAAGTTCAGTTGTCATCAGCATAAAATAGACTACTATTTGTAAGAGGCTTTATGTAATACTTTGATAAAATAAGAATTTACTGTATGTAAAAGAAGATTTTAAAATGGATTAAAAAAAAGAGATAAACCGCTACAATATTGTAATTATCCTTCAATTAAAATAAATTAATTAATTTTTTTTAAAAGATAAAGAGAAGGAAATCAAAGTACATACCACTATGGAAATCACCAATCCAGAAAGGAACACAGCAAGAGAGAAATAAAGGAACAAGGAAACTATAAAACAATCAGAAAGCAATTAATATGATGAGATTAGTAAGTTTTGAGCTGTTAATAATTACTTTAAATGTAAACAAACTAAAATTCTTAAATCAAAAGACATAAGTGTGGCTAGATGGATCAAACAAAGACAATTGCATGCTGCCTACAGGAAATTCACTTCAGTTTTAAGGGCACACAAAGACTTAAAGTAAGGGGATAGAAAAAGATATTTCACTCAAGTGGAGCCTTAAAGAGCAGGAATAGCCATACTTATATCAGACAAAATAAACTTTAAGCCTAAAATAGCAATAAGAGACAAGCTCATTGTATTGATATGATGACAAAGCACTCAGTTCATCAAGAAAGTATAACAATTGTAAATATATATACCCCAGCATCAGAACACCTAAATATATTAAGCAAATTCTAAGAAATCTGAAGGGGGAAATAGATAACAGTATAGTAATATTGTGAACTTAATACCACACTTTTAACAATGGATAAGTCATCCAGACAGAAAATCAACAGAGAAACATTGGACTTGGACTATACTTTAGGCCAACTGAGCCAAACAGATATAAATATAGAACATTTTATCCAATAGAACTTACATTCTTTTCAAAGTCATGCAGAACATCCACCAAGAGAGATCATATTGATAAGTCACAAGTCTTAGAAGTTGTAAGGTTGAAATCATACCAAGTAAGTTTTCCAACCACAATGGTATGAAACTAGAAACCAATAACAGGAAGACATCTGGAAAATATACAGCTATGGGGAAGTTAAACAACACACTTTTGAGTAAACAACAGCTCAAAGAAGAAATAAAAGGAAAAATCTAAATATATCCTGAATCAAATGAAAATGAAACACAACATATCAAAACAGAGGGGAAAAGTCTTTTGGCGTTTGTCCTGACAATGATTATTTTTAATATGGTACCAAAAGCACAAGCTAAAAAGCAAAAACAAATAAGTGGGACTACATCAAATTTAAAAGTTCCTGCATAGCAAAAAAAAAAAAAAAGAGCCTACAAAATAAGAGAAAATATTTGCAAATCACATATCTGATAAGAGGCTAATATCCAAAATATAGAATGAACTCAACAACAGCAACAAAATAATCATTTTTTTTTAAATGGCAAAGGACCTGAATAGACATTTTTTCCAAAGAAGACATACAAATGGCCAACAGGTACATGAAAAGGTTCTCAACACCATTAACCATCAGGAGAATGCAAATCAAAATGAGAATGAAATATCACCTTCTACCGATTAATGTGGTTATCATAAAAAAACGCAAGACATAAGAAGTATTGGCAAGAATCTGGAGAAAAGGAGACCCTTTTAAAAAATTAAAAAATAAAGCTACTATATTATCCAACAATCCTATTTCTGAGTATATAGCCAAAGGAAATAAAAATAGGATCTTTAAGAGGTACCTGCACTTCCATGTTCATTTCAGGATTATTCACAATAGCCAAAATATGGAAACAACCTAAAGTTGTTTCATTCATTCAGGGTGAATGAATAAAAAAGATGTGGCACATATATAATAGAATATTATTTAGCCATGAGAAAGAAGGCAATTGCCATTTACAACAACATGGATAAAACTTGAGAGCATTATGGTAAGTGAAATAAATCAGGTAGAGAAATACAAACACTGTGTAATATCATTTCTATGTGAAACCATAAAAAGCCAAAGAAACAGAATAGAGTGGTAATTACCAAGACCTGGGATGGGGAAAATGGGAAGATGTTGATTAAAGGTACAAATTTCTAGTTATAAGGCAAATAATTTCCAGGGATTTGGTATACAGTATGGTGACTATAGTTAATAATACTGTATTATACACTTGAGGGGGCTTTCCAGGTGGCTCAGTGGTAATGAATTTGCCTGCCAGTGCAGGAGATGCAGGTTCCACCCCTGGGTCGGGAAGATCCTCTGGAGAAGGAAACGGCAATTGAGAAGGAAATAGTATTCTTGCCTGGGAAATCCTAGACAAAGGAACCTGGCTGGCTACATTCCATGTCACAAAAGAGTCGGAAATGAGTCATTTTTATACAAAAAAAAAAATGACTTTTTTGTATAATAAGAACATTATACACTTGAAAATTGCTGATAGTGTAGATCTTCAATATTCTCATCACAAGAAATGGTCATTATGCTGCAGGATGGCTGTATTAGCTAAAGCTATGGTGGTGATTATTTTGTAATATATAAGTATATCAAGTCAAGACATTTTACACCTTAAATGCTTTATGTCAATTATATCTCAATAAAGCTGGAAAAAAATAAAAGTCAATGTACTAGAGTTCAATGAGTTATGGACAGAAGATCAAATGATTTGGGTTCAAGTCTCTGCTCCGCCACTAACATATAATCTTGGGTAAGTCATATTACTAAGACCTCTGATCTTAGCTCTTAGCTTTTATGCCTGGAATAAAAAGAATAAGTTCATTCAAGATCACCATGATATAAACTGAGACAGAATTTAAACTCAGAAAGTCTAATTCCTAGGAATGAGTTCTTAACCTTTAGACCAACTGATTTTCTGCAGATGCTAAAGTAACTCCATAAATTACCTTTTCTCCAATAAATGGTGCTGGAATAACTGAATGTCCACATGGAATAAAATGAATATTGGTTTTTGCTTCACATCAAACGCAAAAATTAACATAAAATGTCATATACCTAAACATAAAAGCTAAAATTATCCAATTTCTAGAAGAAAACACAAAATAAATTTTTCAGACCTTGGATTAGGCAAAGGTTTTTAGGCAAGATTATAAAAGTACTAATAGGAACTTTTGAAAAAATTGTTCAGTTCGACCCTATTGAAATTCGAATCTGCTGCTTTTCAAACACTTCTAAGAAAATGAAAATTTAAGACATAAACAGGGAGAAAGCATTTGTGTTGCATATATCTGATAAGATTCATAGTTGAAATCTTTAAAAACTCATACAGCTCAACAATAAGATCATTTAATAACAAAAAGGGACAATTTTTGAACAAGTACTTCATAGAAGAAAGTATATAATTGGTCAATAAGCGTGTGAAAAATGCACTCAAGATCATTAGTGGCTAGATGGGTTGATAGCTTTATCAAAACTCATCAAAAACTACACTTTATAAGGGTGCTTTTTACTGTGTGTAAGATAATTTGGATTCATCTGCTTTTTCATATCCTTATTCAAATGGAACATCAGTATGACAAGTTCCAGGATTTGTCAAAAATGGGAAATAGTGTCATCTTCACTTCGAAATGACAGGTCTTAAGTATGGGGAAGAAGCCAACACCCTTTTGGAGCCATGAGTATTCCTCAGACTCCATCTGTTGCTCTGATTGGAATTTCAACAGATTTACAGGCAGACTCCTACAGGAGATGCTGCAGCACCCTCAGTTGATTCATTCACTAGGTCATCCATAAATTGTGGGGCAATTTCTACCACTTCACTTCATCATCTGAGGCTCAGATGACTCCAAGTCTATCTGAAATTTTCATTTCAGCGAGGGAGGCTCAACAAATGGTATGAAAATTTCAAAAATGACTAATACAGAGCCCTCTCTTTTAAAAACCATAATTTGAGCGAAATAATTTTTAAAAGTTCTTAAACTTGTCATGTTTTAAAGATAAATAACATGGTTTATAAGCAAGACATTAAAAAAGAAAATAAAGACAAATTTTAAAGTACTTACTGACTGTACATTATTATTTTTTGAGTTTTTATAGCAACTTTATTCTTTTTTTATAAATTTGTCTTTAATTGGAGGAGAATTGCTTTACAACATTACGTCGGTTTCTGCCATACATCAACATGAATCAGCTGTAGGTATACATATGTCCCCTCCCTCTTGAACCTCCCTCCTACCCCATCCCACCCCTCTAGGTTATGACAAAGCACAGATTAAATAATGATGCATTATTAAAATAAAATTTTATAAATTTAAAATATAGAAAAAATAAAATATCATCATTTATGATGTTTTACCCTTTAAAATTAAATACTATTCAGAAGCAAAAGTTTTATTTGTTTTGGCTCAACACCATTTTTGGTGGTTAGTCACTAGGTCATGTCTGACTCTTTTGTGAACTCATGAACTCTATCCTGCTAGACTCCTCCATGGGATTTCCCAGACAACAGTACTGGAGTGGGTTGCCATTTCCTTCTCCAAGGCATCTTCCTGGCACAGGCATTGAACCTGCATCTCTTGCTTGGCAGGTGGATTTTTTTACCGCTGAGCTACCTGTGAATCTGATATTCAAAAAGCAAAAGTAGTATGCTTTTAATGTTTCTCTAGTGATTTAAAACAAATTGCTAAGCACACTCATGTTTCTAATTTTTTATTTTTCAATGATTTACTAGAGTAGTTAACAAAATCAACTACATTCAATTTCTAAAGGTTTTGTGAAAAAAAAAATGAAAATGAAAAATAATTTTCAAGAGCATTTCTTCAATCACAAGTACTTCAAATAACACAGGTTAGATATTATTTTTATGTCTGCAAAATCATACTTCTCATGTTTGTTTAACGTAACTACCATGATAAATATGGAGGAAACTTGATTCAATCTCATTAAAAGTACGAGACATTGTACTGATCATAAGATTTTACAGATGGAAAAAAAGCCTTGGTTTTCCATCCCAAGTGCACACTTAGACACACTTATACCTCTAAGAAAATTTCCATTTTCTAAAATATAAATTTATTGTATAAGCCAAAAAACTTTTGTTAGCATGCACTGTACCATCAGAAATAGCAACCTGGCTGACTTCCTTTGTCTTATAAACAATGAGATAGCCACTCAGAGTAAAAGTGTAAAAGCAATTTTGAAGAACTTGGGGACAAGTAAAAGCAGTATGTGAAAATAATTATTAATCGCAGGAGAGCATCACGCACACTCTCAGAATGTTTCCACTCTGGTCCAAGCGATGGGTGGGACAGGGCTAGTTTCAAGGCCAACATTGGGGATGACATGAAGGATCACAAACTTGGTGACCTGTATGGCATTTCACCAGAAGCTGTGTTAGCATAAAAATGTTTTGGCTTTTCTCTTCAGCTCTGCCAGAGAAAATAATTTCCTCTGAGAATCTCTAGCTTAGAATCTAGGTTAATGGAAGGTTTTTTTCTAAACCAGCCAAATTTTCATTTTCAGAATGAAACCACAGAAGTAAATATGGTTTGAGGTTAACTAAATCCCATAACGAGGAAGAAGGAAGTTTGACAAATAAAAGCTCAAAGGGATTTTTGATGAAAGAATTACTTAAATTCCCTTCTTTTTCCCCACTAAGAGAAAGAAATTCCACAAGCATATTAAGCCTTCACACATTCAATAATAAAACCTTTAAAAATGAAAGTAAAAAAAAAAAAAGTTTAACAATTAACTATCTAACCACTTCTGAAATTAAGCAATATTAACATATTATATTAGCTTTAGAACTTTTTTAATGTAAAAAATGATAAAGGTACTAAAACCCCACTGGGTAATCCTTTTTTTCCTTTCACTAACAAACTCCTATAATAGTGTCATTCTCATTAACGCTCTGAACTAACGAAATAAAATTCCTATGTTAAGGCAAGACAAGAAAAACTTAACATCAATTTTTTTCTCTGCCCATTTCAGTCTCCTACCTCCTCTCTAGTGTGCATTATTCGTCTGGCTTATGCATTAACCAGACCTCCCCGATGGCAAAAATACCTGCTCAGCCACAAATTTCCATTTTTCTTCTGGCACCAGCCATGAAACTCCTTTAGAAGATAACATTTCTTTCTCAGTTCTACAAAGGGTCACAATGACCCACCACTCGCCTTCTATGCTCAGACCTCTTTGGTGAACTTTGGTGAACAATGCCAATGTATCATTTCCTTTAAAGATAGTGGTTGGTGCTGAACAGACTGGTCAGACGGGAAGTTCTTAGTGTAAATATTTATGGCCTTATTATTACTAGCTATACTGTTACTATTCTGCCTATTTTATAAGATTATTGCTTCTTGCATTATCAAAATTTGTGACTAAGCCTCATATAAAATTAATGTTGATTTGTTGTTATTTAGATGCTAAGTCATGTGTGACTCTTGTGACCCCATGGACTGTAGCCCACCAGGCTTCTCCTTCTTGTCCATGGGATTTCCCAGGCAAGAATTCTGGAGTGGGTTGCCATTTCATTCTCCATAATGTTGATTGCTGCTACCGCTACTGCTAAGTCACTTCAGTCGTGTCCGACTCTGTGCGACCCCATGTCGCAGCCCACCAGGCTCCCCCGTCCCTGGGATTCTCCAGGCAAGAACACTGGAGTGGGTTGCCATTTCCTTCTCCAGTGCATGAAAGTGAAAAGTGGAAGTGAAGTCACTCAGTCGTGTCTGACTCTTAGCAACCCCATGGACTGCAGCCCACCAGGCTCCTCTGCCCATGGGATTTTCCAGGCAAGAGTACTGGAGAGGGGTGCCATTGCCTTCTCTGATAATGTTAATTAGGTGACTTGAAATGATTGCTCAAATATATAGTCCTGTAAGGGTCTTTTCTGGTAGCTCATCTGGCAAAGAATCCGCCTGCAATGCAGGAGACCCCACTTAGATTCCTGGGTTGGGAAGTTCTCCTGGAGAAGGGATAGGCTACTCACTCAGTATTCTTAGGCTTCCCTGGTGGTTCAGATGGTAAAGAATCCACCTGCAATGCAGGAGGCTGGGGTTGGGAAGATCCTCTGAAGGAGGGCATGGCAACCAACTCTGGTATTCTTGCTTGGAGAATCCCCATGGTTAGAGGAACCTGGTGGGCTACAGTTCATGGGGTCACAAAGAGTCGGACACAACTGAGCAACTAAACACAGCACAACACAGCACTGAGAGCGATGATAGTAATAGTGAAACTCTAGATATGGGAAGAACAACAAGAGGGGACCGTTTCCTGGACCATAAGAGACTAGGAGGACAGGCAGTCCAGAGAATTTTGGCTACAGTTAACAAGGCTTAATGCAATAATAGCACACTGAGTCTCTATTAATGAAATCTTTGCCTGACCTGGGAATGAGCATTCCAGCACTGTGGGACAAATTGGGCACAAAATGCCTCCCAAACCTCAGTTGAAATTAAAACCAGAAAAGAAGAGTTGTAAAGTAAATAATATTGCCACCATCCAATTTTCTAAGAATCAAGTCACTAACCACTGTGGTCACTGACCTACAGTAATCCTGAAAGCAATTCACTAAGATCAATATGAGGTGCTTTGTGTTCTAGGAAAACTGGCAGAACAGGCCTTCAGACAGATATTTTTAGAAACAAGTATCGTGCATCTTTCCATACTAAAAACACTAAAACTATTAGCTAAGATGTTCCTTGCAAATGGCAGTAACTTTCTACCAAGATATGAGCTTGATTGCATATATACCTTCATCAAAATCACATAAATAATAGCACCCTTCTTATTTTTTCAGAACAGTCATCAGAGTTTCCTTAAAGATTGTCTCTGGATTAAAATCCTAAGGTTGGCTTCAATAAAGTTTTCCATTTCTATTTTAGATTGGCTATTGATTAAATTTTCATCAACAGAACCTTTCCTGCAATGCATATTTCTAAATAATAGATGCAATACCATTATTTGGGGCCTTAACATTTACATGAAAGGCATTGTACTGAACATATCAGTTTTTAATTCAAAAGTCTGTTTTAATCCAAATTAATCCAAGTATTTAATAGATGAAGTACTTACTCTGTATCATGGCACTGTTTATTAAGTTAACTATTGAGGGACAGTAGTTGTCTCCATGTTTTACTATTATGAGCAGTGTTTTATGAGCATTCTCATACATCATTTCTTATGTACATGGTTGAGAATTTCCTTAAGGCAGAAAGAAATGATAATACATATCTTCAGTTTCAACCCAATAGTGCCAAAGTGATTTCCAAGATGATTCTGTGCATTTCCACTCCCTTCAGTGAGGAGTTCAGTCGTGTCTGCCTCTTTGCAATCCCATGAACCATAGCCTTCCAGGCTCCTCTGTCCTTGGAATTCTCCAGGCAAGAATACTGGAGTGGGTAGCCGTTCTCTTCTCCAGAGGACCTTCCCAATCCAGGGGTCAAACCCTGGTCTCTCACATTGCAGGCGGATTCTTTTACCATCTGAGCCACCAGGGAAGTCCACACTCCCTTCAAGTTCTCATTTTCTTCATGTCCAAGTTCTCATTTTCCCACATCCTCACCAAAAGTCAGTGTTACCAGATTTACCAATTTTGGACCACCTGATGGATATGAAATACTATCTCATTACAGTTTAAATTTGTTTTTCTTTGATAACTAATGAAACTAAGGATCTGTTAAGTTTCTGTGAATTACCTATTCACAATCTTTTTTATTTTTCTATTAAATTGCTTGTCTTTGTCTTATTGATATACAGCTTTTATTCTATATTCCAGATAGCAATTGCAGAAGAATGAAACTTTTTTGACACCATTTGCAAGCACCAGTTTCATTTTAACTTCAAGTGAATCTTAGTAGAAAAATTTTACAATTTGTTTCACTTTTCAAGACTTACTCCTCAATATTATACACATGTTTACTTACCTATTCTAATACACCTTGAAATATAGGTGGCAGAAATGCTAAATTAGACCCTTTCCTAGGAGAGGCAGATCTCTGACAGATGACTTTGACTCTAGGATTCTGCAAAGACCTTACCAAACTTCCTTTGCCGGACACTACAGTCTAAAATGCCTCCATCCAACATACCTCTATTCCCCGGGTCACCCTGGATCAGACTTGCGCATGGCCTGATCGCCCTCCCTGTCTCCTCCAGCTCACTCCATTTTCTCTCAAACGCATTTGGCCTAACATACTTCTTGCATATCTAGCCCTGTCTACATCTGCTTCTTGGAGGGTCTGAACTAAGGCACACATTCACGAGCACATCTTCAGCTGTAGCCCACGTTGCTATCTCTGAATTAAGACACTGTCATGCATATCATCATCCCTTCCACATACAGTCACCCTCAATCCTATCACCTAGGTCCACATTCCACAGTGAGCGCTTTTCCCTTTTAATCCACATTCTCTTATTCTATACTTCCTCACAGAACATTTACTCATTATTGTTTAAAGATTTATTTTATTGAGGTGTAACATACGTACCAAAAAGTGCACATATTTATTACGAAGTTTAAACTGAACTAGCTCCCAGAGCAAGACAGAGAACGTTACCAGTACAGAGTCTTCTTTCATGTTCCTTTCTAATTACATCCTGTGTCTCAAGGGTTATAAAAGTGCACATTGCTTTTTGCCTATTTTTATTCTCCATATAAGTGCAATTGTTTAGTATATAGGTTACTGTGTCTGGTTTTTTGAACTCAACAAAAAATATGGTTGTAAGATTCATCTATATTTTTTTGTGTATAATTGTAGATAGTTTATTTTCAATGCACTAACACTGTAGAATATGTGAAAATATCATAACGGACATGTATTTTATGGCTATAGACTTTTTAATAATTTTCAATTTAGCACCGTTACAAATAGTATTGCTGTGAACATTCTACTACATCTTTTTTTAGGAATACGTGTGCAAAGTTCTATTGAGGTAACCTAAGAAAACATTTATTGGGTTATAAATCATGTGTATGTCAGCTTTAGGAGATGCTGTCAAACAGATATTCAAACTGTGCCATTTACACTTCCATCAACGGGGTCTGAGCATTCTAGCTGCTCCACATCTTTACCAAGACTTGGACTTGTCTGTCTCTTTATTTTTGACATTCTGATGGCTGTGTTCATTGCTTGTTTATACTTAGATGGATCTCCTATTGCTTTGTTTCTGAACAGTTATATCACAGAGAGTGATTGCTATTGATTCTTCTTCTGCTCTTCTACTGCGTTCTACTTGGCCTGTGGATGAGAAATGTTGCTAATTTTGTGTCTTTCTGGTGAATAAAATGAATAGAATAATAGTTATCTTCCATTCTTCCTCCAGTTCTTTGCAGGCATTGATGAATAAGATGACTATTTCCTAAAGCAGTGCTTTAAGTGACAGATCAGTGATACAAATTTTAGCAACTTACAGTAACCTGAATGCATTCTTTGGAAATGATCTGCTAAGGTAATTCCTTGCACTTATTATCATAGCTACCACACCCAAGGTGGCAGACGTGCTTTATTCTTCTACTCTTTTGCCCTGAGGTTTGCCAAGATAAGAGCCTCTTCCAGGTGGTTTCCAGTTCTATTGGCTTTGCAAAGATGAGTGGCTTCTCTCTCCTCTTCTTTCTACCCTTTCTAATTTATTTTGCTATCCCAGAGTGTGAAATGGCAACCCACTCCAGTATTCTTACCTGGAGAATCCTGTGGACAGAGAAGCCTGGTTGGCTATAGTCCAGGAGGTTGCAAAGAGTCGGACACAACTGAGCAACTAACGTACACACTAAATGCACCCAGCTTTGTTTCCAAATAGACCTAAATCCATTTTATTTTTTCAAAAACATCAAGTAGCAATAGAACCTTTGTTTAGAATGTATTATTATCCCCAGCATTTGAATTTTATCTCCAGAAATGAAAGGCTTTCAGAAATCTCTTAAGTGAACTAGTTCTGCTTTTTCTTATCATCCAACTGATCTCTAATTCTATATGCCTTGATTTCAGACCAACAAATGCAAATTCTGCCTTTTGACTAGAGTTAGCAAAAAAAAAAAAAAAAAAAAAAAAAAAAAAAAAAAAGTGTAGGTGTTCCTCTTGGTTGCACAACTTGTTTTCATGATCCCAAAACCATAACATATACTAATAATCAAATCATTGCAGACTACGTTCTGCTCTTGTCTCAATACTTTTTTTACCCACAATCACCTTTACTATTGCTGTAAACATAGGTTATGTGCTTAGAGAGGATTTACGCAAACACACAGGAAGAATTATCTTAGGCTGACACAATTCACACTTCTCAAGCAAGAGACAAATGATTTGCAATTTTTAGAGTTTCATTTCTTTCTTTCTTTTTTTTTTTTTTAGCGTTTCATTTCTTTGGATTGTTTTTCCAAGAACAAGTGACTAGACGATTATTAACAACCCTCTCAACTCTGTATCTCCATGATTCATTGCTTGGCAAAATCCCTAAAGGATGTAAATATATGTTTTGTTTATTTTATATGTTTTATAGCCCTCACAACATTTGCACATGTCATGGGCTCGTAATATATTTCATTCTAGTTTCTGTTTTTAAGAAAATAGTTATTACTACTTAAGAACTGAATTAGAGACTGAAAATTCTCTTTAAAAATAACACCTGAGTTCCTTATAAAAGGAGTCTACACTTTTAAAAGTGATTTAGTAAGACAGAATACCAGTAGATGATAATCACCATAGTCACTGCCACAACAACAGCTGTAAAATATGATCTTGATCTGTCTACCATATAATATCATTTCTAATAGTTACACCAATTCCTAATGACATTAAATCATAATTAATTCCAGTACTTTTCCATAGATACTAGTTATAGACTGTTGAGTAAGATTATGCTGCAGTTAAATGAAATATTAATTTTCTCATTTGACATAAATACACTCAGAGAGTGAGGAGAAGGCAATGGCACCCACTCCAGTACTCTTGCCTGGAAAATCGCATGGACAGAGGAACCTGGTGGGCTGCAGCCCATGGAGTCACTGCGAGTCGGACACAACTGAGCGACTTCACTTTCAGTTTTCACTTTCATGCATTGGAGAAGGAAATGGCAACCCACTCCAGTGTTCTTGCCTGGAGAATCTCAGGGACGGCGAGCCTGGTGGGCTGCTGTCTATGGGGTCGCACAGAGTCGGACATGACTGAAGCGACTTAGCAGCAGCAGCAGAGAGTGAGGATGAGGGAGAGAGAGAGAAAGAAAGGAAAATATAGTGAAAACAAAATATTCTTTGACACTGCCTTTCTTTAGGATTGGAATGAAAACTGACTTTTTCCAGTCCTGTGGCCACTGATGAGTTTTCCAAATTTTCTGGCATATTGAGTGCAGCACTTTCACAGCATCATCTTTTAGGGTTTGAAATAGCTCCACTGGAATTACATCACCTCCACTAGCTTTGTTTCTAGTGATGCTTCCTAAGGCCAACTTGACTTCACATTCCAGGATGTCTGGCTCTACGTAAGTGATCATACCATCATGATTATCTGGGTCATGAAGATCTTTTTTGTATAGTTCTGTGTATTCTTGCCACCTCTTCTTAATATCTTCTGCTTCTGATAGGTCCATACCATTTCTGTCCTTTATTGAGGATATTTGACTGTACTTATGGCAAATAACAGTAGCTGTAGCTACTTTCTACCCAATACTGCCTAAGAAAAGAATTGCATCTTACTTGCTCAGAGAAGGCAATGGCACCCCACTCCAGTGCTCTTGCCTGGAAAATCCCATGGACAGAGGAGCCTGGTGGGCTGAAGTCCATAGGGTCGCTAAGAGTCAGACAGGACTGAACGACTTCACTTTCACTTTTCACTTTCATGCATTGGAGAAGTAAATGGCAACCTACTTCAGTGTTCTTGCCTGGAGAATCCCAGGGATGGGGGATCCTGGTGAGCTGCCATCTATGGGGTCTCACAGAGTCAGACATGCTTTATTGACTTAGCAGCAGCAGCAGCACTCATAAATAAGATTACCTGAAGTTTCCAGCACAGAGATTAATATTAGATGTTTGATAATGAATTCTTGTGAAAATGATTTGAGTGAGTTTAATAAGATCTTGTGATGTAATGAAGAGAGAGGATTGACTTAGGGACCAAAAGACCTAAATTCAAATCTTCGTTTGAGGTAAACTTCAGCAAGTTTCTTAGACTTTCTGAATTTTAGTCTTATCAATTGAAAAATGGTATTTTAGTACCTTTTTCAAAGTGTTGTATTAGAATGAGATCATAAATTTACCAATTAGATAACAGGTCTTTGAATGCAACACATGTGCTTAATTTACATTTTATTGTGAGGACTGCAAAGATTGTAAGCCTGTTACACTAAAAATCCATAGGGTAAGGACTATTTTTCTTATATTTTGAACAATCATTTTGCTTAACGCTGTATGGACCCAGGGCCCCTGTGAAAAGAGGTTCCATGGAAACTTAATGTGAAGTTTTCATTATAGTTTTCAGTATATCTATACACAACTTTTAGTGGCCATACTCTTATCTCTGAGTAGTGAAGTAACTAATAAATACACATGGTTCTTTTTCAACATAAAATGAAACACAATTACTATCTTTAGAAGAATAAATAGTTATTTATACTGAAAGTAAGGAAATATTTTATTAAAAACAATTTTATCACTAACTTTTGCAATAATACAGTGCTTGCATAAAATATCTGGCATTATTTGTTCACTATTTTCATAGAAATTCAGAATTCAGAAATAACTTTACTGTTGCCATTAGCAGGACATCCTCTCAGTAGCTACAACCTCTTTAAGCTTCAAGAGGAAAAGCTCAGCACTGCAGAATCCTGGGAAGTTTTAAGGGCCTCATGATGACTATTGCAATGTAGACTTAAGAATACGTTCATTCTAAGCCCAACTCAAAACTGTAAATGCTTTTCACATCTTTATATAGGTTAATACCCATTTTTCTGTGGCTTTTTTTCTTTTTAATACTCTATTCACAACTGGGCTTCCCTTGTGGCTCAGCTGGTAAAGACTCTGCCTGCAATGTGGAAGACCTGGGTTTGATCCCTGGGTTGGGAAGATCCCCTGGAGAAGGGAAAGAGTACCCACTCCAGTATTCTGGCCTGGAGAACTCCATGCACTGGATAGTCCTTGGGGTTGCAAAGGGTTGGACACGACTGAGTGACTTCCACCTTGTGTTTGTGGCTCCTGCCAACTTATTTGTTTATTTATTTCTTCACAGCCAGTGATTCTTGGGAGGGGAATTTCAGGAGAGATTGAACCACTCAGAGAGCTCATTTAGTAATTCAACATTTTTCTTATGAGTCCTTGGACTTTGTATCATATAACAACCACTCATGAGTAAGAAAACAATTCCCACATGGATCCAGGTATTCTTTGCATTTTGACTCTCAAGATTTTGCATCTTCATTAAAGTATATTTCCTTTAAAGTCTAGAACATCAGATAATTTGAATCTTTCAAATCAAATTGGGGAAAGATCTAATATCACAAAAGTTATAACACATATGATACCAAAGGCACAAACAACAAAATAAAAAAAAGAGGTAATTGGACTTCATCAAAATTAAACACTTGAGCATCTAAGAACACTATTAACAGAGTGAAAAAGAAGCCCATGGAATTGAGAGAAAATATTTGCAAATCATATATCTGATAAGGAGTTAATATCTAGGTTATATACAGAACTCCTACCTCTCAACAACAATTAAAAAAAAACTCAATTTAAAAATGAGCAAAGGACTTAGACATTTCTCCAAAGAGGATATATAAATGGCCAATAATCACAGGTAAAGATACTCAATATCATTAATTGTTAGGGAAATTGAAATCAAAATAAACCTGAGATATCCTTTCAAACTGATGAAGCTGGCTACAGAAAGAAGAGGGGAAAGAAAGAAAAAAAGGAAGGAAGGAAGGGAAGGTGAAGGAAAGAAAAGGAGAGAGAGAGAGGAGAAAAGGAAAGAAGGAGAAAGGGATAGAATAAGGAAGGAAAGGAGGGGTGGAGGAAAAGAAATTATGGATTGGTGAGAATTTGGAGAAATTGAAATCCTGTGCATTGCTGGTGGGAAGGTAAAATGGTGCCACTATGGGGAAAAGCTGTTGGGTGTTTCCTCGAAGACAGAATTATCATTTGATCCATAAATCCCACTTTTAGGTATACTCCCCAAAGAATTGAAGGCAGGAACTCGAACAGGTATTTGTACCCCAACACTCATAGCATTATTCACAATTCACGTTCATAGCATTATTCACAATAGCCAAAAGGAGGATGTGACCCAATGTCCATCTACAGATAAATGTTTGAACAAAATGTATGTACATACAATGGAATATTATTCAGTCTTAAAAAGATAAGAAATTTTGACACATGGTACAACAGAGATGAACCTGTGGATATAGTGCTAAGTTACATAAGCCAGTCGCAAAAGGCGGATATTGTATGATTCCACTGATGGTAAGCACCTAAAGTAGTCCAATTTATAGCAGTGGGAAAATTGAATGATGGCTCCAGAGGCTGGAGGAGGAGGGCAAATGGAGAGTTACTGTCTAATGGGTACAGAGTTTCAATCTGGGAAGATGAAATTGTCCTAGTGATTATAGTGGTGATGGTTTCACAATAACATGAACACGCTTAATGCCACTGAACTGTAAACCTGAAAATCGTTAAGATGGTATACTGTGTTATATTTTATCATAATAAAAGGTAAGTTTTAACACAATAGGTAACACAGGTGACCCTTGATGGATAAATAACAGATAAATAACAGAGTAGATAGATAGGTGACTTTTAGAATTATTTAGAAATGTCCTAACTTGAATAAAAAGGGTAGTAAACACATATAGGGCAGCTCTGAATTTGAATTTCTGTTTTGTAAATTGTGGAATACAATACAGCTTATCCAAATTCCATTAACTATTCCTCACCTATGTCTACTCAACATAGAATCAGATATCTCAGACTGTCTCTGTCTTGGGCTGTCATGTTCTTTGTTTTTAGGGTCCAATTAAATACAAATTGAAAGTTATGTTAGAATTAAGCTGGAGGATGTTCTGAACAGTCAGAGGTAGACACAATACAAGGGGAAAGTTAGGGAGGTACCTAGAAATTCAATCTCAGTTAATACATCTAAAGAACATGTGGGGGAATGTACTTAAGAGGAAAAGGAAATGACCAGAAGCTGAGGTTGCCAACAGAATACAAGGTGAGAGAATATGTGGTTCAAGAAAAGTGGTTTGTTGGTTTGTTGCTTATATTTTTATTCATCCTTCCAGTATTAACTTAAAAGCTTGGAGAAATTGAAGCTCAGGCTTATGGCACTCTTTGAGCCACTTAGGGTAGCTGGGGAAAATAGAGCAGAAAGGAGGCAGTCACTAACACTTTATTCTCTTAATTTCTTCAGTCCTTGCCTCTGGGCTTCCCAAGGGGTGCAGTAGTAAAGAATCTGCTTGCCAGTGGAGCAGACTCAAGAGACATGAGTTCGATCCCTGGGTCAGGAAGATCCCCTGGAGAAGGAAATGGCAACCCACTCCAGTATTCTTGCCTGGAAAATCCCATGGACAGGGCAGAGGAACCTGGAGGGCTCCAGTCCATGGAGTCACAAGGAGTCAGACATAACTGAGCAACTGAGCACAAGCTTTGCTTCTATTTTGTTACATTTCTTTTTATTAATAATTGGGCATAGGGTAGAAGTGAAGAATAATTTGACTTTTAAATCATGTTTATTGAAAAGCATTTTATTTGTATTTTTCAACTTTCTCCACCATTCCAGATACAAAGAAACAAAAACACTGTTAACTGATCCAGCATTAATTATCCAATCTGAATCTAAGGCAAGTAGGCTTGAATGGAACCTTGGAATTAATTAAAGAAGGAAAGCCTGCAATGGAATTGATTAAAGAACAAATACCTGTAGTGCCAGATTTAACTATCAGATAAAAAAATTCCTTTGAGCAATTAGTTTTTATCAGTCAATTCTGCAGTCCAAACTGCCAGCCAAAAATGTTTCACTTGGCAAGTTCTGTGTTTAAAGATGATTTTAATTGTTATGACTCCAGGCAGACCATGTGTTTTTCAGTTCACCACAATTCCTATAACCTCTTACTGATGGTACTGAGCTATTACACACATTTTCTAACGTATTTCAGATATGGCAGGTTCTCAAAACACAGCTTTCTTCAGTAACAGACTTCAAGGAAGAGAAGACACAACTATATAGATCTGGTTAATGGCCAGTTTAGCGCCATCATTGCGTAAGGGGCACGATTCCCACATACCAGCTTCAAAGCCCAAGTTCCAGGTTCATTTTTTATTAGTAGAGAACTACAATTTACTACATGCTGTAGGTTTTTTATTTCTTTACTTTTGGTTCCCTTCTCCCCACTTACTTTGTTTAAATAAGCATTTTTAAAGAACAGTTTTAGATTTACAGAAAAATTGAAAAGACATTACAGAGAGTTTTTCATTTCCCATATATCCCATACTGTTTCCACTATTATTAACACCTTTATGTTAGTAGGGTACATTTGTTACAATTAATGAGCCAATATTGATACATTATTGTTATGAACTGAATGGACTCCCCAAAACTCATATGCTGAAATCTTAATCTCCCAGTGAAACATTATTAAGAGGTGGTGCCTTAGAGAGAAAAATAGGTATCAGAGTAGAAGCCTCTAGAATGGGGGTTAAGATTAATCTCACGAAAAGAGCTTGCTCAGGCCCTTTGCTTCCTGCCAAGTGAGAATACAAACAAGAGTAGTCAGATTGCAAAGAGAAGGAAGGTCCTCACTAGAACCCCATCAAGCTGCACAGATTTCTAGCCCCAAAACTGTCAGAAATAAATGTTTGTTTTTTATAAACTACCAAATCCATGGTACTTTCTTATAGCAGCCTGAACTAAGACAATTAATATTAACCAAAGTCTATACTTTACTCATGCTTTCATAGATTTTACTGAATGTCCTTCTATGTTCTAGGATCAATCCAGGAAACAATTACATTTAGCTGTCATGTCTTCCTAGGCTCCCCTTAGATGTAACAGTTTCTCAGAATTTCCTTTATGATGACCTTGATAGCTTCGAGGAGCACTAATCAAGTATTTTGTGGAATGCTTCTCTGTCGGAATTGTCTGTTTTTCTCATAATTAGACAGGGTTCAGGGGTTTTTAGGAGGAAGACCACAGAAGTAAAGTGCCATTTTCCCTACACCGCTGCATTTTATCATTATGCTTTATCACTGTTGCTGTTGACTTTGGTTGATATGGTGCTTTTCAGATTACTCTACTATAAAGTTATTCTTCTTCCCCGCCTTTCATGTTGCATTTTTGGAACCAAGTCACTATGTGCTGATAACGCTTCAGGAAACCATAGTTATTTATCACCTCCTTGGGGAAGAAATGTCTATATAAATTCTTTGGAATTCATCATGAGAGGTTTGTCTCCTCCATTTTTTATTTACTCAACCATTTGTGACAGTATGGACTCATGAATAGTTGCTTTATGCTTGGGGTTATAATATACTACTTAATTTTGTTCTCAGTTTGCTCTGGTTCGAGCATTGTTCCAGCTGTCAGTTGGCTCCTATTACCTCTTGACATAGCCTTATCAGATGTTTTTTTGGAGAAAGGCATTGCCTTATTCTCTGATGCTAGAAGATGCTCAAGGCTCATCTTGTACACTTCCTTTCCATTCCTATGAGCAAGGACCTTTGGTCCATTGTATTGGGAAATGGTTTTAGTAACCAAGATCTCAGTGCTCAGTTGCTGTTACTAGAGCATCAGTGCTTCTAGATCCTTTCGGCCAACAAAGGAAGGAAACGTGTTTAGTAACCCATCTGTATACACATAACTGTAAGTTCTTCTATATGTAGCCACCTGTATCTATAATATATTAAGCTAAACATGAATTCATACTGATTTCTCCAACTTTAATTCATTACTACATGGATGATGTTATTCTCTTCCTTTTAGCTTATCTGAAAATTTCCACTGTAACAGTGAGGAACCTGGCTCCCATTATCAGTCATCCATTAACTTAACTATTCAAGTAAATTGTTCAGGTACCAAAGTAACAGTATCAGAATTGCCAATCCATACCCTCTCTGACCATGGATATTTTCAGATGTCAAAATTTCAAAAGCTAAATCTGGAGAAACTGATTTTTATATTATGTATAAAGGATTAGTCCCTCAGTTGTGTTCAGTTCTTTGCAACCCCACGTAGCCTGCCAGGCTGCTCTGTCCATGGGATTCTTCACCAAGAATATTAGAGTGGGTTGCCATGCCCTCCTCTAGGGGATAGTCCCAACCCAGGGATCATACTTGGGTCTCCCATACTGCAGGCATATTCCTTACCATCTGAGCCACCAGAGAAGACCATATTATGTATAAAGCAAGTACAAAAATGGCATTTACTCTATTCCCAATAAATCCACACAGAGCATACCATATTTTAAAAAGAAAGTTTATGTATTTTTGTTTATTGTAAAATCTGGCTAAATTATTAAATAATTGGAAAAGATATGGATTGAAAAAGTACACATCAGATCAGATCAGACCAGTCGCTCAGTCATGTCTGACTCTTTGCGACCCCATGAATCGCAGCATGCCAGGTCTCCCTGTCCATCACCAACTCCCGGAGTTCACTCAGACTCACGTCCATTGAGTCAGTGATGCCATCCAGCCATCTCATCCTCTGTCGTCCCCTTCTCCTCTTGCCCCCAATCCCTCCCAGCATCGGAGTCTTTTCCAATGAGTCAACTCTTCACATGAGGTGGCCAAAGTACTGGAGTTTCAGCTTTAGCATTATTCCTTCCAAAGAAATCCCAGGGCTGATCGCCTTCAGAATGGACTGGTTGGATCTCCTTGCAGTCCAAGGGACTCTCAAGAGTCTTCTCCAACACCACAGTTCAAAAGCATCAATTCTTCGGCGCTCAGCCTTCTTCACAGTCCAACTCTCACATCCGTACATGACCACAGGAAAAACCATAGCCTTGACTAGACGAACCTTTGTTGGTGAAAGGTTGTTGTTGAATCACGCGAATACACCAGGATTCTTGGCCCCTGGAGGAGAAGAATTCAATCCGAGGCCAGAGACGAGGCTTGATCGCTCAGAGCTTTTGTGTAGTAAAGTTTTATTAAAGTATAAAGGAGATAGAGAAAGCTTCTGACATAGGCATCAGAAGGGGGCAGAAAGAGTACCCGCTTGCTAGTGTTAATAATGAGGTTATATAATCCAAAGAATGTCTGGAGGTTGTAAAGACCTCCTCCGACCTACTCCCATAATTTACATTTTAAGATAACACTGTCCTCAGGCAAGATACATCCTTGTAAAGACCAGGTATACTCCCATAATTAACATTTTAAAATAACAGAAGGTTGAATCCAAAGACTGTCCTTAGGCAGGATACATTATTGGTATATAATCCTAAGGAATGTGGAGAAAGAAAAAAGTTTGTCCTTTCTTCCTCCTTGAGAATTCCAGACCCCTCTCTCTTTGGGGATCCCTAGACTCCCTATCAACCTGCCTAGGAACTGACTCTCTCATTGGCAAAGTAATGTCTCTGCTTTTGAATATGCTATCTAGGTTGGTCATAACATTCACTTATATAAAATCTATAGAACATTACATGTAAAAGGTATCATTTGAATTTCAGTAAGTAGATATTACTAACTTTTATCTCTATAAAGAAAGCTGAGTGCCGAAGAATTGATGCTTTTGAACTGTGGTGTTGGAGAAGACTCTTGAGAGTCCCTTGGACTGCAAGGAGATCCAACCAGTCCATCCTAAAGGAAATCAGTCTTGAGTGTTGGTTGGAAGGACTGGTGTTGAAGCTGAAACTCCAATACTTTGGCCACCTGATGTGAAGAGCTGACTCATTTGAAAAGATCCTGATGCTGGGAAAGAATGAAAGCAGACGGAGAAGAGTATAACAGAGGATGAGATGGTTGGATGGCATCACTGACTCAATGGACATGAGTTTGGGTAGACTCTGGCAGTTGGTGATGGACAGGGAGGCCTGGTATGCTGAGGTTCATGGGGTCACAAAGAGGTGGACACGACTGAGCGACTGAACTGAACTGAACTGAATCTCTATTTTAGATCAGTTCAGTTCAGTTGCTCAGTCGTGTCCAACTCTGTGATCCCATGAATTGCAGCACATCAGGCTTCCCTGTCCATCACCAACTCCCAGATCTTTCTTAAACTCATGTCCATCAAATCAATGATGCAATCCAACCATCTCATCCTCTGTCATCTCCTTTTCCTCCCACCTTCAATCTTTCCCAGCATCAGGGTTTTTTCCAATGAGTCTGTTCTTCTCATCAGGTGGTCAAAGTACTGGAACATCAGCTTAAGCATCAGTCCTTCCAATAAATATTCAAGACTGATCTCCTTTAGGGTTGACTGGTTCGATCTGCTTGCAGTCCAAGGGACTCTCAAGAGCCTTTCTAATACCACAGTTCAAAAGCACCAATTCTTGGGCACCCACCTTTCTTCATGGTCCAACTCTCACATCCATACATGATTACTGGAAATACCATAACTTTAACTGTACGGACCTTTGTCAGCAAAGTAATGTCTCTGCTTTTTAATATGCTGTCTAGGTTTGTCAGAGCTTTTGAGATAAAACAAAACAGAATTGTATTCAGCTGGGAGAGTGAAAAAAATTCCTTCAGAAATAAAATATAGTGCTAAACAAGGAACAAGGAGAAGTCTTTTCATATTAGCACAGGGGCCTTACTCAAGCTTTACAGGTGGATTTTGTAACCATGAGATTTTTTTTAAAAAATCAAAGTGTATAATTTGATGGAAGGAAAGCTATGACAAACCTAGACAGAGTATTAAAAAGCAGAGACATCATTGTTGACGAAGGTCCATCTAATCAAAGCTACGGTTTCTCCAGTAACTACTTATGGTCAATTCTAAAGGAAATCAATCCTGAATATTCATTGGAAGGACTGATGTTGAAGTTTGGATACTTTGGCCACCTGATGCGAAGAGCTGACTCATTCATTGGAAAAGACCCTGATGTTGGGAAAGATTGAAGGCAGGAGAAGAAGGGAATGACAGAGAACAGGTTGTTGGATGGCATCACCGACTCAGTGGACATGGGTTTGAGCAAGCTCCAGGAGATGGTGAGAGACAGGGAAGCCAGTAGTGCTGCAGTCCATGGGGTTGCAAAGAGTCAGACACAACTGAGTGACTGAACAATAATAAATGTACAACCATAAGAGTTGGACCATAAAGAAGGCTGAGCGCTGAAGAAGTGATGCTTTAGAATTATGGTAGTGGAGAAGACTCTTGAGAGTCCCTTGACAGCAAGGAGATCAAACCAGTCAATCATAAAGGAAATAAATATTCATTGAAAGGACTGTTGCTAAAGCTCTAATACTTTGGCGCCAAAAACTCATTGGGAAAGACTGATGCTGGGAATTATTGAAGGCAAAAGAAGTGGGTAGCAGAGGATGAGATGATTAAAGAGCATCACTGACTCAATGGATATGAATTTGAGCAAACTTTTGGAGATAGTGGAGTACAGGGGAGACTGGCATGCTGTAGTCATGAGATCACAAAGAGTTGGACAAGACTTAGCAACTGAACAACAAAAATATAATTGTAAATAGAAGGAATAATAACATTTCACTTAAAAACATTTTGTAACGAGCTGTTTACTGACATGGCTGGCATATACTAGAGAAGAACAAAACAAGTGTGGATAGTTGATGGGGGGATGATTCACATGCCATGATGAGGTTGTTAGAGATCTCTAAGACCTGAGAAGAAAACATGGGCTTCCCTGTGGCTCAGATGGTAAAGAATCTGCCTGCAGTGCAGGAGTCCTGGGTTCGATCCCTGGGTCAGGAAGATCCACTGAAGAAGGGCATGGCAATGCACTTCAGTATTCTTGCCTGGAGAATCCTATGGACAGAGAGCCTGGCAGGCTAAGGCACACAGGGCTGCAAAGAGTCAGACATGACTGAGTGACTAACACACAAAGGATTCCTGTATGGGGGCATGGTGAATACCTGTGGAAGCATAAGGAAGTAAATCTAGAAAGTAAGTAAATCTAAATCTATGTTTAGAATGTTTTCCCATAAACTTGTTATTTAGGGAAACACTGAAAATGTAAATGTGAAGGTATTTTGAAAAGCATGGGATGAATGCCAGATGATTAATTTAGGATGCAGACGGTGGAAATGATCAAATCAGAACATGTTTAAGACATGAGCTAAACCATGCCCTATGAAATAGAATCACTAGACACATTAAAAGCTTATCTTTAGCACTAGTACCACGATCTTTTACAAATCTATTAGAATATTCCTCTAGATAAAATCTGAAGAAAACTTTGAGTGGGAGTATCTATGAATGCTTCCCGATTTTACATGTTATGATTTTAAGTCCATCTATCATTTTAATCATATAATGTTTAAAAGTCTTGAAACAATAATATTTATCCAACATGATTTTTATCTATGGAAATGCAAAGAGTATATAAAACTATCTTTCTCTGCTCATCAGGAGTTGGGTTCTTTGACCCTTAGGTAATCTTTTGGAGAATTTCTGGTTGCTCCATCTGTAACTCTTGCGGGAAGTAATAAGCCTACTATTTACTCTGTTACATGGGAAAATTCCCCATTTGTTGTCTGATCTCTGCTCTGCAAATTCAGCAGATGGTTACCAAACTTGGGATAATTGCTGTCTGACCATTTTTTGAAGTGGGTAATGGAGAAATCACTATCTAAGCTTTTTTTCATTATTGTAGGGTTAATACAATCTTAGGCAATTTTTAAACTTGTGTTACTACCACAAGCAAAAATCAAAACATTAAGTTTTGCATCCTTTCTTCTGAAGTTTTCAAACATAGCATGGATGCAAAATAGACATTTTACAGTATCTAATAGTTATCTAATTACTTACTAAAACCTTGAATGAAAAATTTTGCTTAGGTGACTTCAAACTATGAATCTATTTTCTAATGCAAAAAAGGGAAATTATGAAAATTACTTGATTTGCAGGTTGGATGTACAATATATGTGTTACAGTATTTTGCACTTAATTCAGTGTTACGGTGAACACTTTATCTCTCCATACTTTTTAAATTGTGTGTACCTTTATATTTACATTTGTATTTCTAACTTGGAAAACCTTGATTTGTAATTTCTAATCCACACATGTGGATTAAATGCATGGGATATTTTTTTTTCTAATTTTGCAAAATATTTTATTGTGAGTATACCATACAGAGTAAAGGTGTATAACTATGTAAAATAAAAAAAATAAAAGGAACAACCTTGTGATTATCAACCAGGTTAACAAACAGAACATTACTAACATTTTTGAAGGCTCTTATATGGGCTTCCCTGATGGCTTAGAGGTTAAAGTATTCGCCTGGAATGCGGGAGACCTGGGTTCAATCCCTGGATCCCCGGAGAAGGAAATGGCAATCCGCTCCAGTACTCTTCCCTGGAGAATCCCATGGAGGGAGGAGCCTGGTGGGCTACAGTCTATGGGGCTGCAAAGAGTCAGACATGACTGAGCGATTTCACTTTGACAGTATGCCCATGGGACAATCAATTGTTTGCCGAACTTTATATTTAAATCTGTGTCTATACACATAAAACTTGTGTCTATATATTATTTTATTAATATAATTGAAGCAAAACAAAATTTTCAGTTCTGCAAATTTACTGGCTTTTCCTTCTCGTTCTCACATCCTCTCTTACTGTTTTTCATTTTTCCTTTTTGACTTGTTTACATGATGCCTAATCTTCAGTTTGACCCAGTTGACTCCCTTTTCGATGGAATACTTTGTTGTCTTACAGACAGTGACAATACAGATGAGAGGCTGAGGAAAATCATTTGGCATATTTTAAAAATGATTAAAAATGAAAATAAAGAAATAGATTTTTTTAAGTATTCATTATTAAGATTCACCAAATTGGTTAGATGTCTGCACTTTGCCTTCAGGGTTGTGTATTTGTCATATTAAGGATGTGTACTTAACACATTAAGAGGTTTTGTATAATGTTGAGGGTATTTTTGATAATTCAGCCCCCAAATGACATTTAAAAAGGCCCCAAGAACAGACTTCAGAGAAGGCGATGGCACCCCACTCCAGTACTCTTGCCTGGAAAACCCCGTGGACAGAGGAGCCTGGTGGGCTGCAGTCCTTGGGGTCTTTAAGGGTTGGGTCGGACACGACTCAGCGACTTCACTTTCAGTTTTCACTTTCATGCATTGGAGAAGGAAATGGCAATCCACTTCCGTGTTCTTGCCTGGGGAATCCCAGGGACAGGTGAGCTTGGTGGGCTGCTGTCTATGGGGTCGCAGAGTCGAACATGACTGAAGCGACTTAGCAGCAGCAGCAGCAGCTTACCATTTAAAATGAAGGTAATGGAATCCATTAGAATTTTTCAGTTCCATATCTTAGCCCTTCAGACCTTTCCATAGTCCATTTAGCACAGTTTTATCTGTTAATATTTGTTCTGTTTCATGCTAAAATCCACTCGCCCCTAAATTCCTTCACTTCTCAAATCACACAAATTACTTCTCCCTTGTCTTCTAGACCAGTCTTCTCACATAGGCTTCTTCCCTTTGTGTGGCTAACCCCTACTCATCTTTCAGATTTTAGATTTTCTCAGGAAAGACTACCTAGGTTAGATAACTCCTTGCTACCTGCTTCTGAAAGAATCCTATACCTCTGCCATCATCATTTTATTAAAATAATTTGTTATCTGTTATATTCACTATGTATGAGATCCACAAGATGACTACAAAGGTGGGTAGGACAAGGGAATTGTAAAAATCCAATTGGGGTCTGAAGAGAAGAGTACTGGACGTGAAATTTAAGCAGAACTCTGAGGAAGAAGAGGCCCCACAGCAGGGCTGGTAAAGATCAACAGGTAGGGAGAGTTTACTTCTAGAGGGAAACCGTGTTTCTAAGAACAGAAACTACTGGCATTGAATTTTCAGTTCGTTCCTGCTTGTGCATCACTCTCAAAAATTCTATATACACGGAATCTAGAAAAATGGTACAGAAGAATTTATTTACAAGGCAGCAGTGGAGAAACAGACATAGAGAATAAACTTATGGATGTGGGGAGAGGGGAGGAAAGGGTGAGATGTGTGGAAAGAGTAACATGGAAACTTAGAATACCATATGTAAAATAGATAGCCAAGGAGAATTTGCTGTATGGCTCAAGAAACTCAAACAGGGGCTCTGTACCAACCTATAGGGGTGAGATGGGGAGGGAGATGGGAGGGAAGTTCAAAAGGGAGGGGATATGTGTATACCTATGGCTGATTCATGTTGAGGTTTGACAGAAAACAGAAAAATTCTGTAAGGCAATTATCCTTCAATAAAAAATTAATTAACTAAAAACATTCTATTATGCTGCATACTTTTGTGTTAACGTGGCTTGGGAATTAGAAAATAGAATGAGCTTTGCTCCACATTGTTGATAATGTTGACTCAGAGAGAAAACGGCAGTTGCATGTATCTAGGGTGATTGAAAGGAGCTAAACAACATAGGAAAATTGGACTGCAATATGAACTAACAAATGAAAAATTAATAGAGGAATTTTCTTCACCCTAAAATGTGTAGCTTTTCTATAATTAAAAAAAAAAGTGGACTTAAGATAACCACATCAATAGTAAATGTGCTCAGTTCAGTTCAGTCACTCAGCCGTGTCCAACTCTTTGTGACCCCATGGACTGCAACACCCCAGGCCTCCCTGTCCATCACCAACTCCTGGAGTTTACTCAAACTCATGCTCATTGAGCTGGTGATGCCATCCAACCATCTCATCCTCTGTTACACTCTTCTCCTTCTGCCTTCATTCTTTCCCAGCATCATGGTCTTTTCAAATGAGTCAGCTCTTCGCATCAGGTGGCCAAAGTATTGGAATTTCAGCTTCAATATCAGTCCTTCCAATGAACACCCAGGACTGATCTCCTTTAGGATGGACTGGGTGGATCTCCTTGCTGTCCAAGGGACTCTCAAGAGTCTTCTCCAACACCACAGTTCAAAAGCATCAATTCTTCAGTGCTCAGCTTTCTTTATAGTCCAACTCTCACATCCATACATGACAACTGAAAAAAAACCATAGCCTTGACTAGACAGACCTTTGTTGGCAAAGTAATGTCTCTGCTTTTTAATATGCTGTCTAGGTTGGTCATAACTTTCCTTCCAAGGAGTAAGCGTCTTTTAATTTCATGGCTGCAATCACCATCTGCAGGGATTTTGGAGCCCAAGAAAATAAAGTCTCTCACTGTTTCCCCATCTATTTGCCAAGAAGTGATGGGACCAGATGCCATGATCTTAGTTTTCTGAATGTTGAGCTTTAAGACAACTTTTTCACTCTCCTCTTTCACTTTCATCAAGGGCTCTTTAGTTCCTCTTCACTTTCTGCCATAAGGGTGGTGTCATCTGCGTATCTGAGGTTATTGATATTTCTCCTGGCAATCTTGATTCCAGCATGTGCTTCATCCAGCCCAGTGTTTCTCATGATGTACTCTGCATAGAAGTTAAATAAGCGGGGTGACTATATACAGCCTTGATGTACTCCTTTTCCTATTTGGAACCAGGCTGTTGTTCCATGTCCACTTCTAACTGTTGCTTCCTGACCTGCATACAGGTTTCTCAAGAGGCAGGTCAGGTTGTCTGGTATTCCCATCTCTTTTAGAATTTTCCACAATGTATTGTGATCCACACAGTCAAAGGCTTTGGCATAGTCAATAAAGCAGAAATAGATGTTTTTCTGGAACTCTCTTGCTTTTTCACTGATCCAACGGATGTTGGCAATTTGATCTCTTGTTCCCTCCTTTTCTAAATCCAGCTTGAACATCTGGAAGTCCATGGTTCATGTATTGTTGAACCTTGGCTTGGAGAATTTTGAGCATTACTTTACTAGCGTGTGAGATGAGTGCAATTGTGTGGTAGTTTGGGCATTCTTTGGCATTGCCTTTCTTTGGGATTGGAATGAAAACTGACCTTTTCCAGTCCTGTGGCCACTGCTGAGTTTTCCAAATTTGCTGGCATATTGAGTGCAGCACTTTCACAGCATCATCTTTTAGGATTTGAAATAGCTCCACTGGAATTCCATCACCTCCACTAGCTTTGTTCGTAGTGATGCTTTCTAAGGCCCACTTGACTTCACATTCCAGGATGTCTGGCTCTAGTAAATGTGCTGGAAGTTGGATAAACATTAAAGTTCTAAGGTCCTTGTTTTTTGACTAGAAATGTAGAGTTAAGAATTGCCAAGTTGGACTTCTTAAAACTGATTGTTGTTTTTATTGTATAATTTCTGGGAAGTTTTCAACCATTCACTTTAAATGTTGACCCTTTGCTCTCTCATCTGCTTGTAAAAATCCAACTGGACATCAATAAGTCTTGAATCAAGTCAATAAGTCAAGAATCAAGAATCCTTGATTCTTCTATGTCTTTCTTTCTACTTTTCTAATTTACTACCTCTTTATAGCTCTTTGTATCTCTTTAAATTCCAGATAAAGTCTTTGGGTTTATTTCTGATCTCCAATCTTCTTTGCAGCTGTGTCTAGTCTGTTATAAAACTTATCCACTGAGTTTTATTTTGTTAGATTGTGGTTTTATTTTTAAGAGTTTTGTTTGTTTTCAAATATGCTCAGTCTTTAATTATATTTTAAATTTCTTTGTCTCATATGTATCAGTTTTCCTCAATTAGCTGAGAAATGCTTTATAATGCGTGCCCTCTTCCCTCTTTCATTGAGTGTCCCGTTGTGTCAAGCTGTACAGACACCTAGGTTATCTGTTAAAAATCTGAAGTCACCTTCATTTAGTAAAATGGTATACAGTGGGAAGTTGAGAAAATTTCCATCATTCTATGGAAAAGACTACTGATTGTAATCTATCTCTGGAAAGGAGTTATGTTTATCTGCAAATATATTTCCCACATAATATATAAAATATTAAGGGTAAGTATTTATGTTTTTTAAATTGAAACATGATTTTTAATATAAATGAATAAAGCAACAAATCTTAAAATTACCAAAGAAAAATGAAGACAAACTCCTGATGACTCTGACAATGAATTTTATTTTAAATGTCTTATAGTTATATTCATATTTTCATACTATCAAAACCAGTAGAAAGAACTGTGAACATATAAAAGCATCTTAAAGTAAAAAATAAAGTTTATGTTCGAATACACAATAATTTAAAGTATGAGATTCTAATTGTTCAGAATAAATAAATAAATAATACAAAAAATTACTTAATTCATATTGCCTACTAATTTTTACAGATGTAGGAAAGACAGTCTCAAGATTCACATGATTCAACACATCATTGCATAATAAGGGCAAGACTAGGCCAGGCATCTCAAAAGTAGGACTTCCAGTTCAATTAACGTTTAAGATAAATAATTATGTATTTATATACTAAAAGTTATCCAGTGTTTATCTGAAAGAAAAATTGACTAAGAGGCCTTTCTGTTTGTGTCTTTTAATTTGCTAATCTGGTAACTATGATTACAATATAACAATCTTGATCAAAACATCACTTAATATATAAAATAAGTATAAATTTACTAACATCATTATACTGTTTATCAACATTCTTTCCCATTTCTCCAAATTCATGCACAAACATTATTGTATTTGAGACTTAAATAAATATATAAATAGGTAAATAAATTACACTTGAAAATAATTTACATGACCAAATAAAAGTTAAAGTGCTTCCACATGTCCTCACATCTCTGTGAGGTAAAAAGATGGCTGAGATTTTTTTTCTCCAGTTTAGGAATAAAGAAACCAAGGCGCAGTTCAACAGGCACTCGGGAATCCTGGCCAGCAGGCGAGGGTTGCAAGATTAACAAAAACCGAAAACAAAAAAGCAGGATTTCCAGATCGATTGGAATTTACAGTATACAATGAATAATTTCTAAAATATAAGCATGTCCTACATGGAACAATGTACATGCGACACTGAAAAAATATTCATTGTTTTACTTAATATTCAAATATAACTGGACATCCTGTATTTTATCTGACAACTCTACACCAGACCCACACAGTACATGAGGCACTGAAGTAGATTTGTTTTGAAGTTTCATTGGCATCTTTACTGAGGAATTCTTAGAAGCAATGGAAAAAGGATTTTTGGTGGTTTTTTCTTTTTCATGGATCTTGCTTCTCAGCTCTGAAAATAAATAAAATAAAACAAACAGTTTAAAAATTAGCAATGTTCTAATAAGGAGAAAGGTATGGTTCTTAAAAATACACTTAATATAAAAATTAAGAGAATCTTAGATATTCATGTGTTAGAAATGCTCTATATTTTCAGCTACAGATAGAGAGATCAGATAAGTTATCTAAACCAGAGTATTTCTGAGATTTATAGGGAGCTCTACTAACGACAGAAGGCACAGGCATATACCCACACTTCTCTGGACAAACTGAGATATATGATCTCCCAGTCACGAGTACTACAAACACACTATTGCTGCTATTTTTTTTTTTTTAATCGAAGAAGCAACTACTTAAAAGAAAATAAATTTCAGCAGCAGCAGAAAATGTAAAGGCTGACTTTTGGAGTAAATGTCACAGGATAAATGAAGAATATAAATTCAAGAAAAACTTACCTCTTCACAAATACCTGCACAACCTTCTGCACCCACTTTTCCTTGGGGTTTAAGCAGACCTCTTTTCCATTGGTAAGCTTAACACTGAAATGAGAGAGATATGATTAAAATCAATATTTCATGGGCTTCAAACATCACCTTGCCATTCAAGTCATGGTTCCTCGAGTACAGGCATAAAATGGAAGTCCAAACTAATTTTTAGCTATTAGAGTCCCATATTAAATGCCATGGAGACAAAGAATTTTTCCTTTCTATTTTTCTCACTATGTACTCCTAGTACCTAGAACTTTGCTGGATTCTTCCACGTCTCAATTCTAGGCTGACTAAAGTAAAATAATCACTTTTGAAATTACTTACATGATTTCTGAATTTTCACAGTGTGGCCCACTCTCAATAACTCTCAATTCTTTGATAAATTTGGGGTGGAAAGGTGTGGAATGTGTTTTTATGCATTGGCATCGAAGTTCTGTACTCATTCTTGACAGAACTGCAGCTGTGGAAAAAAATTAAGAATTTATTTCATCCATAAGCACAGCTTGGCTAGCTTCATGCTTATTAATTCCAGTGTGATCATTTGGTGAGTATCTGTTTGGTAAACATCACATCTTCAGCAAACTTATCCCTGAAATCGATGGCTGGATATTCTCCCAGGCTCTGACTTCAATTTTTCTCTTTGTTTTAAAAAGAATCATTCCTAACAACATTGAATGGTGTAAAGGCTTAGAGTTGTCTTTGGAGAATGTTGACATCCTCATGGTACATTTCCTCCTCCTCAACATTGCATAATCCTCTGTGATACCACGGTGTTATTAATGGCAAGCAAACTGCTACTGCTGCTAAGTCGCTTCAGTCGTGTCTGACTGAGCCCACCAGGCTCCCCCATCCCTGGGATTCTCCAGGCAAGAACACTGGAGTGGGTTGCCATTTCCTTCTCCAATGCATGAAAGTGAAAAGTGAAAGTGAAAGTGAAGTCATGCCCGACTCTTAGCGACCCCATGGACTGCAGCCTACCAGGCTCCTCCATCCATGGGATTTTCCAGGCAAGAGTACTGGAGTAGGGTGCCATTGCCTTCTCTGGGCAAGCAAACTAAGATTCACCAAAAGGGAAACTGCCTTCAGAAGGAATTAATAGAAATATATGTGAGTTACCCAGAGATTGTACTCTATCTTAATAAAATCCTTAACATTTAAAAACATATACATATGCCATATACCATGTATAATGTTTATGGTATATGCCATAAACATCCTAAACTGTATTTCATAAGAGGGCTTAAAGACAGATTATAAACTTTATTGGGATCCCTCTTATGAAATATAGAATTCTCCAGGCCAGATTACTGGAGTGGGTAACTTTTTCCTTCTCCACGGGATCTTCCCAATCCAGGGTTTGAACCCAGGTCTACCCACATTGTAGGCCGATTCTTTACCAGCTGAGCCACAAGGGAAGAGCAAGAATACTGGAATGGGTAGCCTGTCCCTTCTCCAGTGGATCTTCTTGACCCAGGAATCAAACCAGAGCCTCCTGCATTGCAGGTGGATTCTTTACCAACTGACCTATCAGGGAAGCCCCAACATTCTTAACTGTATTTCTTAAGAGGAATCCCAGTAAGGTTTATAATCTGTCTTTAGGCCAAAGAGCAATTGATAGTTGCCTGAAGCTCGTCAATTAAATAGTACATGGAGTAAAATAACCTGAGTTACCTTACTCAATATTAAAAGATAATTTGGGTAAATGTGGCCTCCAATAAAATATACTGTAAATTATAGATTTATGTTAATTATTTGTATACTACAGAGTATGAATGATGATAGGAACAGAATGTTTATATAAATCAAACTTTCTAAATATATCGATACCACCTAAAAAATTAAAACTTCAATTTAACAGTAAATGACTGCAAAGATGTTTTTCTCTTGCTGAATGAAAAGGAGGCTTGTTATCCAGGCATGAAGGATAATCTTGCTATCTGAGCATCACATTTAGACACAGGAAACTTCTGTAGATTAGGATGTGCTTACCTTCACACAGAGCTGCAGAGAGCAGGAAAGCTGCCAAGAGAGCAACAGCCAGCTTGGAAGTCATATTTGAACAAGAGGCTTTTTGTCAGGTTTCTTCTGGCTCTTGTTCTAGATGCTTGTGAGCTCTGCTGTCCCAGAGGACTTCTGTTGGGCAGAGAACTCCTGTGGCTTTTTATATCATCGTAAGAATAGGGAACAAGTGCACCATCATGCTTGCATCATGTCAGAGGAAATTCCACAATATGCAACCATTCGCCCTTTGAGAGCACATCTGAGTCATCTGACTCCTCTAGTGATTGGTTTCTTATCAAATTTTCTGTGTGACCCAAGCTTTATTTGATCTTTCAAATAATTCTATTGCTTTTGTTTAAAACCATGTTTCTTTTTAAACATTTTAAAATATTTTTTAATAGTCAAGTTTCTCAGTTTGATACATTGTTGTCAATGGTAGTCCTTTTTATTTGAGAACTTTATCATGATCCCATCTGGCAGCTGTTAGAACAAGATCATTTGTGATTGTTCTTTTACGGCACCATCATTTCTTCAGGTTAATTATATGTGCTGTAATGATAGATAAGGCAACCTAGTCAACCACTTTTAATGGGGACACAATTTACAAGAAGTCCATTTCTAAGCGTTTTGGAAAGTTGCCAGGAACAATTATCACTCTCAAGGAGCATGTTCCTTTTTCAAAAGATTTGGTTTTCTAATATGTGTTTAACACAACAAAAGGGAATATCTTTCACAAATATTTATCAGTTCCACAAATATTTATTGAGTAACTTCTGAGTAATGTGGGAATCTGGAGACAGAGAAGACTAAGTACTTGTTTTTAAAGAATATGGTCTATGGGAAGAAGAAAGCAATATAAGAACCAGGATATATTACAGAACAGACAAGTGGTACCAAGATATTTATTCCAACAAGAGCACAAGGGCAGAATTTTCCGTAAGTATATAGAGCAGGGTATTGAAGTATGGAGGACTCTAACAGAGAAGGATGAAACAGAACACCTTCTAGATAGGGACACTGTTGAAAGACTCTCAGGTGGTAAAACAAAGAATTGTTTATGTTCCAGGGTGTGGTTCAAAAGGAGTTACTTGGTTGGGGTGGGATGAGGTGATGTATAATGGAAAGGTAAGCAGTATATGCTTAGTGGAAAGAGCATCTGGGTTTAAACCCGGGATCACCTACTTTTGTGTAGCTTTTAAACTTTCTGAGTTTCAGTTTCTGTTATTTATCAGTTCAGTTCAGTTCAGTTGCTCAGTAATGTCCGACTCTTTGCGACCCCATGAACCACAGCACACCAGGCCTCCCTATCCATCCCCAACTCCTGAAGTCCACCCAAACCCATGTCTGTTGAGTCGGTGATGCTATCCAGCCATCTCATCCTCTATCATCCCCTTCTCCTCCTGCCCTCAATCTTGCCCAGCATCAGGGTCTTTTCAAGTGAGTCAGCTCTTCGCATCAGGTGGCCAAAGTATTGGAGTTTCATCTTTAGTATCAGTCCTTCCAATGAACACCCAGGACTGATCTGCTTTAGAATAGACTGGTTGGATCTCCTTGCAGTCCAAGGGACTCTCAAGAATCTTCTCCAACACCACAGTTCAAAAGCATCAATTCTTAGGCACTCAGCTTTCCTTATAGTCCAACTCTCACATCCATACATGACCACTGGAAAAACCATAGCCTTGACTAGACAGACCTTTGTTGGCAAAGTAATGTCTCTGCTTTTTAATATTCTGTCTAGGTTGGTCATAACTTTCCTTCCAAGGAGTAAGCATCTTTTAATTTCATGGCTGCAATCACCGTCTGCAGTGATTTTGAAGCCCAGAAAAATAAAGTCAGCCACTGTTTCCACTGTTTCCCCATCTGTTTGCCATGCAGTGATGGGACCGGATGCCATGATCTTAGTTTTCTCTATTTGTAAAATGAGTTAATAACATCCACTTATCTCATAAGTAAATTTATGTAAACTACCTGGCTTAACTTCTAAACTGGTAAATTCCCATCTACCTCAAGGGCCCTGGTTTGTATTTCTCATTTTTGTCAAATGATTGACTTTCAGACCACAAAGATATTTACTAAAACATTATTTCCTAAAAATCTTATTTGACTTAAAGGATCTTGATGAAAGATTGGCTTTTGAAATACCAAGCTGAATCAGATTACGGTATATAATGCAATAGAGACAACATCAGTGTGAGTTATGATTTACTAGAATTTAAAGCTTGAGATCAAAATCTATTTGTATTAGAGAGCAAGTGACCATTTCAGATTGAAAATCTGGAGTACAGAGTCTTAGTATCTATGGAATTCCAGAATACTTGAAGAAATAACTAATTTAAATATTTATACAGGATTTAAATTAAATTTTTTGATAAAGAGTTGTTGAAAATTAGACCAAGAGTAATGGTATTTCAGAATGGGAACATCTATGGTTTGGGGAGAAAACTTCCATTGCAGAAAGTTTTGTTTAGTGACCCCAAATACCTTAAGTATCACTTCTATTTGCTTGATACCAGAGACTGTGTGTATGTGTTTTAATCACAACAATAGGACAAGTAATAATGTCCTCATTTTACTCATGAGGAAACTCAACAATGTCTCCATATTCATATATCTAAGAATTAGTGGAGCTGATAGTTCTGGTCCTGGTCTAAAAGCACATTTACAAAAGGGAGTTGAAACGACTTTTTTTCAGAACCCTGGGACACAAAACCAGCTTTGTATGATTCAATGACATTTCTTCATCCCTCATGAGTCTTGATTAGTTTAGACTTCCTTGGGAAGAGAACCCTAAGGAAGGGAGGATACAGTAGGGAAAGTCTGTCCACCTCTGAGCAAGTACATAGCTTATAAAGAATGCAGCTTGATTCAACATCTTCCTTCTTTCCCAGGAAGCTTGATAGAGCAATGAGCTTGTCCACGCAAGTGTGTGTGGAATAGTAATGCTGTGTTTGAGGATTTTCCAAAGAGGTTATTAGATTTCTGAACAACCATGTTTCTCTCTTCTTCCTCCAACTGACAGAAGACTAGAAGACAAAATAGAACCTTACATCAACTTCTGTAGCAATGCAATCTTTACTGGTTTTAAACCTACTATTTTAGGAACTTGATTGTTCCCTTATTTATTTAGTATATATTTATTACCAGCTAATGCCAGTCTTGTAGTAGGAGATGTGACTATTTTGTAAATAAGATATAGTCTGTGACTTTGAGGAGTCTGTGGTCTAATGTAGAATATGGACAACTGGCTACATAAGCAAGCACAATACAGTGAATGACTATTATAATACAGATAACTATAGGAAGCTCAGAGAGCAAACAAGTGGGAACTCTGATGCAGTTTTAATGAATGGAGTTGTCTGAAGAAACATCTTTGAAACCGTGACCTAGTATTGGTGATGAGTAGGAATAACACAAACAGAGTGGGGAGAAAGGGTGACTGCTTTGCTAGTGGAGGCAAAAGCAAATAACAAAGTAATGAGATGTAAGACTATATGGCCCAGTTGAGGTCCTGAAATTGGTGATGATAGTATAAAGAACATTTATGGAGTGAGGAAAGGAAAAGTTGGGTCCAGATATGTAAGAAGAACCTGAATTTTAAAGAAAATTCACAGTCTCTTTGCTTCAGTAATGCTGATTTCTTCAGCAAGGAAATATTCTCATATGGAAGGAACCTGAGGTGACTGGTTCTGTGCATCATCATTAGGACCTAATTTTACCAGCAGTACCACTAAGACAGGCCTTCCCTGGTGGCTCAGACAGTAAGGAATCTGCCTGCAATTCAGGAGACCCAGGTTCAATCCCTGGGTCAGGAAGATCCCCTAGAGAAGGGAATGGCTACCCACTTCAGAATTCTTGCCTGGAGAATTCTATGGACAGAGGAGCCTGACGGGCTACAGTCCATGGGATCACAAAAAGTCAAACATGACTGAAGCAACTTAGCATACATACTTACACTTTCCTCAGAATGGAACATTCATTTATAAAGCAAAAGGACATCTTTGCAAATGTTGGTGATCTCTCATAGTGTAACCTGGATGCATTATGTCCTCAGTCCATCTATCAGAGACACGGATGGACAAAGAAAAAGTGACTAGATGGGGCATAATTCTGGTCTTGTCCCCTTCTGTAAAGGTAACTCTATGAGCCACTACATAGTAAGTAGAAGGTCTAAATTGGGTCAAATAGGGAGGAAGAGGCTAATTATCTTGTTTGAGGAAATACTGCTTCAAAAGAGAGCAAAGTGAAAAATTTTAAAGAAGAGAAAAGCTGCACATAAATACAAGTGACATTTTGTCATCCTCTAGGAATGAATGCCAGAGAAGGCAATGGCACCCCACTCCAGTAGTCTTGCCTGGAAAATCCCATGTGCAGAGGAGCCTGGTGGGCTGCAGTCCATGGAGTCACAAAGAGTCAGACAGGACTGAGCGACTTCACTTTCACTTTTCACTTTCATGCTTTGGAGAAGGAAATGGCAACCCACTCCAGTGTTCTTGCCTGGAAAATCCCAGGGACAGGGGAGCCTGGTGGGCTGCCGTCTATGGGGTCACACAGAGTCGGACAGGACTGAAGCGACTTAGCAGCAGCAGCAGCAGCAGCAGGAATGAATGCAGAGTTCATGGGACTCCTGACCATTGATCTGTTTATGTAAGTTCCACCCAGCACATAACAAAGAGCCTCCAGAGATCTTCACCATAACCATGGGACCAAGTCCATCATCCAAGAAAGGGAAGCGCTAAACAAAGAGCCAAGCAAGACAGACAAAGATGGGCATGTACTTTTTCCACCTTGACAAGTAACTCTTCTTTCATCCAGCTCCTCTCAGGAAAGCAGAATGTCTTTTTGATGTGTTAAACACTTTATGTCCCACCCACACTCTTCACCCTACTCCCACTTCAAATAGGTATTTTAGACTTAGGGCTTTTTTGTATGCCTAAACTAAGTTGTATTCATAAAATAAAGCAGAATGTGGTGAAAAGAACATGGATTCTGAAGTGAGATGAAACTGGGTTTGAATATTTCCCCCGTTGATTAACCAAGAGACTTTGAGCAAGCTGATGCTATTCTGGTATTGCATCTGCTGCTGTTAAAATCTGAACCATCTTTCCCAAAGCCCATACTAAAGTCTCAGCTTGCACCTGGAATTTTTTTCTTCCCTTGAGGAAATTAGTCTCAGCTCAACAATTCTCAAGGTTAAGAGAACCATAAAGTGAAATTGTTATTCAGTCAGCCGTGTCTGACTCTTTGTGACCCATGGACTGTAGCTTGCTAGGCTCCTCTGTCCATGGGATTTCCCAGGAAAGAATACTGGAGTAGGTTACCATTCCCTTCTCCAGGGGATCTTTCCAATCCTGAAATCAAAGCCAGGTCTCTTACATTGCAGGCTGACTTCTTACTGTGTGAGTCACCAAGGAAGCCATTTAAGAGAACCATAGCCAAATGCTAAATACATATCACTCAATTTGAATTACAATGTTGTTAATGCCAAGATCATAAACATAAAATACCTGCCCCCTGAAGCTGGTTGTGGAAACAGACATTTATTATGGACAGATCAGCCTGTCTTCAATATGAAAAAAGTTAAATGGAATTGTTTACTTGTAGTCATTTCTTTGTTAGATTTGTGAAACAAGAGTTTTAGGATTATTTACTCCAGTGTTCATAATAAAATATCTATCTTTGAAAGAACAATCATATGTTATTCGGCAGTAGTATTTCTTTCGTGTGAAGGAGAGGACATAGGAAATGAAATCATTTGGAAAAAAGGGAAGTTGCTCTATTAGAAATGACTGGACTTCTGCATGTTTTAATTATGTCTTGAGGTAACCAAGACCCACACATACCGTTGAGTCAAACGACAGTTGGAAGAAAACGCTCTAAAATGCCAATTCAAGGTTGTATAAATTTATATAGCTATTTTCCCTCTTTCTTTAAAAGTTTCTTTATTATTTTGACCTTTTGTTTTTATAGATATGTGAATTTTTTAAAAACTAAGTTGAGATGAAACTCTTAGCAATTTGATGAAAGCAGTTGACATGGAAAAACAGATCTTATGTTGCAGTTTCTGTATTTTTTCTCTCACAACTCTCTTTCTTAAAACTTAATTTTGAAATTTTTGTTTTAAAATGTGAGCTTCACCTTAACTGGTTCTTTCCCGACTTTGCCCTTAGGGATCACTGAAGTATTTAAGACACAATTTGATTGAAATCCAAACACCACGTCAGATTCTGTTGAAGAGAGCTCAGCCCATCTGTGGGATTGTTGATATAAGACTCACCTGACTGGAAATTCCACAAGGTCAGAGACCACATCTGCTTTGTTCACACCATGTGCCAACTTCTGGCCCAGTGCTTGCAACAGACACGTGCTCCACAAACATTTCTCCAATGAAAGTAAAAATTCCCCAGTTCTCAGAGTTTTCCCACCAAGAGCAGTATCAACAAAAGGAAGTAAAAATGTTTGTCTATTTTTGCTCTTCCACGGGGACAACTGCTTTATGCACATGAACCCAGAAGACTCCAGAATGGAAACTAGAGTTCTGGCTCATGCTCTCATTTAACAGTGAACAGATAAAAGAGTAACCAGTTCAGCAAGGCAGCAATTTTCCCCTTTGGTGAATTAACCATCCAGCACCTTATAGGCTGATACCAGGCTGGGGTAAGAGGTAGTACATAGGAGGCAGGGTGAGGGGTGAAATGCAGTATGCAGGGCCTGTAAGTGTTTAGCATCAACTGATGGAGGGCTCTGCTACTTCCTTCTTCCCATTGCCTTTGTTTCGCAGACCTTGGAGAATCCAGAAGACCCCACAGACAGTACTTCCAGAAGCCAATGAATGAGCTTGAATGGTGACCCATGGATTTAATCTAATTAACCTTAAACACACTAAGACTAAACAGATTAGCTTCCCTTGTGGGTATCACAATAGTTCCTGTTCAGTCTCCAAGTCATGTCTGACTCTTTGCAACCCCATGGACTGCAGCACTTCAGGCTTCCCTGGCCTTCATTATCTCCCTGAGTTTACTCAAACTCATGTGCATTGAGTCAGTGATGCTATCCAACCATTTCATCCTCTGTTGCCCTCTTTTGCTCCTGCCCTCAATCTTTCCCAGCATCAGGGTCTTTTCCAACGAGCCAGGTTTTCGCATTAGGTGGCCAAGGTATTGGAGCTTCAGCTTCAGCGTCAGTTCTTCCAGTGAATATTCAGGGTTGATTTTCTCTAGGATTGACTGGCTTGATTTCCTTATTTTAACCACTTAATCCTTTGAAAATGTAATGAAAGCTCTATGCCCTCTCCTTACCACTAAATCCACTTAAGCCTAAGTGTACAAAGTTGTGTCAGCAATTTTCAGGAATTCACTGATCTCTGTTAAAAAGTCTTAAGGAGTAAAACCAATAAAGGGGATGCTGGAGGTAAAACACGAGAGAATAATGAAAGGATCCTGAGTTTACTGTCTTTACATCAAGTCAACTGAAAGAGAAATGATATTTTCTGCCTGCTGCTTGCTGTCCCTGCATTCAAGACAGGGGCTTCAGGAAGAAATTCATGACATTGTCAAAAGAGGAGGTAGAGATTGGATAAGGACAAGAATGAGAGAGAGGAATAGAATCTTCATATTCAATAAAGATACAAATGACCTATAGTTTTCTTATTGCCCATAAGAGTAAACCCAAGTCAGTAAAAATGGTGAGTGCTGCTTTCAACTGATGCTAAAAAGGAGCACCAGGGGCAAAAGGCAGCTAAGATAGAGAAGGAAAGTTGATTCCTTTCATAATTCCCTTCAGGTTGCCAAATATATACAGAATTTAAGAAAAATCTATGTGTTTTCACACAAAAAGAAAACAAAATTAGAAAATAATTCAGATTGTGTATGGGTTTAGAGATGTGAGCCAGTCTTTCAAAATTCCCCAGATTTATGCAAAATTAGGATATAAAACTTCTTTATCCATCTCCCCTCAATCTGATGCCCTGTGTTATCTGATTTCCAGATTTGTGACCCTTTTGTCTCTAAGCTGTTTATTTTCTCATCTAACATCATTTACAATTTGCCTCATCTAGGGTGTTCTTTTTCTTGACCATATCATGTTACTCATCAAAATTAAATCCCTGCTTGTGGTCCCTAGACCAGGAAGGAGGAAATCAGCACCTGCAGAATCTAGTGGAGTTTTGAAACAAAGGAAAAACTGTCCACTCCAAATCCGTTGGATGAACTTTTCATGCACTTTCTTTCCCCCAGCTGTGGGGGGTGAACCTGGAAAGCACCACTGACATCGTTGCTTGTAAAGTTGGAGATAAAAGCAAAATGAGCAAAAGAGAGAAGAAACAGATAAGAACACACCCAGTCAGAAAAGCAGGGCCTTGCAAACACCCACTAAAGAGATCCAAAGAGAAATGAAGCAGGCATTGGAGAGCCAAGGTTAACAGAGAAAGTTAAAATGGCATATTTCTTTTCTGAGCTTCACTTACTTAGACCTTAGCAATGAGTGCAGAGAGTTCTCATTCAAGAATAATTGTATTAATAGGAGATTAATAGTATAGCACATTAGTCATAATAACCCTATATTTCTGTATTATATATTCCCATTTAACAGATGCCAAACAAGCCTCAAACAGATTAAGCAATTTGCAAAAGGTCACCCTAGCAAGTTAGGAGACAGAATCAGGAGGATTTGAACCTAAACAAGTCCAGAGATTCTGAGCCATTTCAACAGAGTTTCTCACGAGTCTGTAAGTCACACAGACTTTGTTTTGAGCATCTTTCCCTTCTTTTTCCCACCATTTCCTGCCTGAAAGGAGTTAGAAAGCTGCAGAAGAGGAACTTGATTCAGCGAGGGGAGGTGGACACATTAATCTAATAAAAGAACAAGTTCCTCCTTCGGTCAAGGCTTTGGGTTTTCATTTGTGAAATGAGGAAATTTGTCTATATGGTTCCTACTGTCTGATGCTTTATTCTAAGAAGCACAGTGTATGTGCAATACATGAAGAATTGTCCCTGGAAAACTTGAACATTTATGCCAGGAGAGGACAGTTCCCCAAACCTGAGATCTTGCAAATCTTGCAGAGAATTTGCACTTGCCCTTAAACGTTGTCAACTAAAAAGTGTTCCTTGCAAGATTCTCATCAACTGAGAAGAGCCTAAATCTTAATGCTTTTAATGAAGAAAGAGCTTAGAATTGGGGGTAACGGGGATAGGGAGTTTTACCACCAGACTCCTACCTATCCCTCCTGGGCCTTCTGAGATGGCTCAGCAGGTGAAGAATCTGCCTGCAATGCAGGAGACACAGGAGACGAGAGATCAATCCCTGGGTCAGGAAGATCCCCTGGAGAAGGAAATGGCAACCCAGTCCAGGATTCTTGCTTGAGAAATCCCATGGACAGAGGAACCTGGTGGGCTAGTCATGGGGTCACAAAGAATCAGACATGACTGAGCAACTGAGCACACACACCTATCCCCCTAACCTTCCAAGAATGAGAGGAAGTGCTTCCTGTCTCCTGACACCATTTCCTCTTACTAGGTTTCCTCATGACTTCGTAGATCAGTTGCAACTGTTGACCATTTATTGTGAAACAAGTAATGTGGTTGGAGTTGGAAACAGTTTTTGAAGGACCTGAAGTCCATCTGATTTGTTGGAAAGCAAAAACATCAATTTAATGATGATTACTAGAAAATATATGCAAAGAGACCTCATTTATCCATTTAACAGATATTTTCATCCCATCATTCATCCATTTAACAGATATTTTTAAAGTATCTTCTATATTGCAAGCTCTTTCTTCTAGTTGCTTGGGAAATGTTAGTGAATAACATGAATAGAAATGACCATCTTTGGTTTTAGGGCTTCCCAGGTGGCTCAATGGTAAAGAATTTTGTCTGCCAGACAGGAGACACAGATTTGATCGCTGGGTCAGGAAGATTCCTTGGAGAAGGAAATGGAAATCCACTCCAGTACTCTTGCCTGGAAAATTCTTCCTGTGACAATTCTTGCTTAATAGAAGTCTTCCAACTGCACCCTGAGGCGAGTTCCTCAATTATGTCCACATTTGCATGGAGTGGTGGTAATAGCTGGTAATACAAAGAAGACAGGCCGTAAGGAGGTGGAAGTGAGGGATAGATTAAAATTCATTGTGTTTCAGTCACTATTCTAGGTTCTTTTAAAAAAAAAATAAAAATTAGGGACTTTCCTGGTGGTCTAGTGATTAAGAAACCACCTTGCAATGCAGGGGACCTGGGTTAGTCTATGGCCAGGGAACTAAGATCCTACATGTCAAGGAAAAACTAAGCCCACATGCTGTAACTACTGAGCTTGTGTGCCACAACCAGACAGTCTGTGGGCCACAACAAAAGATCCCACACAACACAGGCAAGATCCTACGTGCTTCAACTAAGACCTGATGAAGCCAAAAAATAAATAAAGATTTTTTTTAAATTTTGTGTACAACATGATAATTTGATACACAAATGCATACTGAAATGATTACTGAAGTCAAGCTAATCATCATATCATTGCCTACAATGATTTTGTGTGAGGAGAATACTTGAAATCGACTCTCTTAGAAAATTTCTAGTGTTCTATACAGTGTTATGAACTAAGTCACCATGCTATATATTAGATCACTAGATATATCCAACCTATACTATCTGTACATTAAACCCCTAGAAGCATCCATCCTACATACTTGAAATTTTGTACCCTTTAACCAACATCTCCCCATTTCCCCCACCCTCCCACACCTGGTAACTGCTGTTCTATTCTCTGCTTCTATGTATTTAATTGCAAATCTCCTTTTCTAAGTTTAAATAATATTCATATTATGTATATACATATATATATACACATATATATGGGCTTCTCTGGTGGCTCAGTGGTAAAGAATCTACCTGCAATACAGTGGGTTTGCTCTCTGGGTGGGAAAGATGGCCTGGAGAAGGAAATGCAACCCACTCCAGTATTCTTGCCTGGGAAAGTCCATGAACAGAGGAATCTGGTGGGCTACAGACCACAAGGCCACAAAGATTTGGACACAGCTTAGCAACTGAACAACAAAAGCAAATATGTATATATAGAAATTTCTTTTTTTCCTTCCTGCTTTATTGAGATATAAATGACACATCAGTTCACATAGCATTGTATAAATGTAATGTGTACAATATATTGATTTGATCCACTCATCCATTGATGAATGCTTGGACTGTTTCCACATTTCGGCTATTGTGAATAAGTGTATAATAAACATGGGAGTGCAGATGTCTCTTCAAAGTACTTATTTCACTTCCTTTAGATATATGTCCAGAAGAGGGATTGATTGTTGGATTATACGGTAATTCTACTTTTAGTTTTACAAGCAACTTTCATACTATTTTCCATAGCTGCTACATCAATTCATATTCCCACCAGCAGTATACAAGGGCCCCCTTTCTCTACATCATGGCCAACAGTTAAATTATCTTTTATGGTTTCATTTTTGCTTTATAAAAACTTTTGTAATAGCCATGTCAACGAGTATGAGGTGATGTCTCTTTGCGGTTTGCATTTTCCAGATGATTAGCGATGTTGAGCACGTTTTTATATACCTGTTCGCCATTTGTATGTCTTCTTTGAAAAAAATGTCTACAAGTCCTTTGCCCATTTCTTTATCAAGTTGGGTTTTGGGTTTCGTTGCTGTGGTGTTGCTACTGAGTTGTATGGAGTGTTTTGGATAGTAACACCTTATCACTTATATGATTTGAAAATGTTCTCTCCCAATCTCCAGGCAGACTTTCCAGTTTGTTGATTGTTTCCTTTGTTGTGCACAGGCATTTTAGTTTGATGTAGTCCTACTTGTTTATTTTTTCTTTTGTTGTCTGCACTTTTGGTGTCATATCCAAAAAAAATCACTGCCAGGGATGATGTCGAGGATCATTATTCTTATGCTTTTTTCTAAGCATTGTGTGACTTTATGTCTTACATTAAGTCCTTAATTCATTTGGAGTTGCTTTTTGTGTATAGTGTAAGATAAGGACCCAGTTCCACTCTTTTGCAATGTGGATATCCAGTTTTCCCAATACCATTTACTGAAAAGACAGTTCTTTCCCCATTGTGTATTCTTGGTGCCTTTATTGAAAATTAATTGACTGTATATATTTGGGTTTGCTTCTGGGCTCTCTCTTCTATTCCATTGATCTATGTGTCTATTTTTATGCCAGTACCATATTGTTTTGTTTACTATGGTTTTATAAGATAATTTGAAATCAGAAAGTGTGGTATCTCCAACTCAATTCTTTATTGTCAAGATTATTTTGACTCTTCTGGGTCTTCTCTAGTTCTACACAAATTTTAGAATTTTTTCCCATTTCAGTGAAAAAAAAATACCATTGAAATTTTGATAGGGATTGAATTGAATCTTTATTTAGCTTTGAGTATACTGGATTCTTTTTATAAGCTAATGCATTTAATTATCAAAAACAAATTTATGCTTTTGGTGCTATCATCTTCATTTTACAAGTGAGAAAGCTGAGGCTAAGAGAGTAAAAATTGTGTACACATAGCAAATGAGCAGCTGGGCTCAAATCTGTTCACATCTGAACCTCAGTCTCTCTGATCCCAAAGCCTGGGCCTTTTCCTCTCTGCAGAAAGAAGGCCAGGCTGGGTGTGGGTCCAGCAGCCTGGAGAGAGTTGACACCTCAATGGCCTAAGTTCTGAAAAATGGCAAAAAATCATTTTAAGATTAGAAATTAAGGGTTACAAGAATATCAGGGAAAGCAACTGACAGGTCTGAAACTGCTTAGAGGAGCAAAAATGCCCTGTCACCACCCCTTCCATGAATCTATTTGATAACATCTCTGGTTTATAAGCAGAGTTTATCAACAGGGTGGAGGTGAGGAATGAAAGTATATTTGCCTAGAGTCTTCCAGTCACAAAAACTCTTAAAGCTTGTCTTTGATGTTATCACTGAATAAGATCACACTGTCATTCACAGAGATACATTGATAGGATTGAAAACATTAGATAGTGTTCAACTTTGAACTGTTTATCCTATCCTGGACACAGAACCTGAATGAACTATTAAGTGCTTACATTTTTAATAACCTGACTACTGCAATATATTTGTGCAATCTTAAGGGTATCATTTATTAAATATAATAAGTTGGTTTGTTTTAAGAAGTCTTATAATCCTGTTTTAATATTTCTTTTCCTTCTTCCTCTTCTTTCTTCTCCTCCCCTTCTCTTCTTCAATAAAGAAGAAATACTCCACATTACAATAAAAGAGAGAAAAAGAAGGAATGGCTCAGGTTCACCTTGACCTTTTAAGGGACTCACAAAGGAACCCTACAGCACAGCAAAGCATTTCCTACCTTCACAAATATACCCTTTCGAGGGAAAAAGAGATTCTGAAAAAGATAAGATATTTTATCTTTTCCTGTTAAATAAGTGCTCCTGATGCAAGTCTTAAGCGATGCACAAATTTCACCCTGGGAGCTTTCAGAATCCTGTGGATTGGTAAGTCAGTGTGTAGTAAGCTACTGTTGGTTGCCCTTAATCATATCTGGGTGGCACTGTAGAAAGGTTGCTAGATGTAAAAGGCGAACACAAAGAATCCTTGAGCTATTCAGTCTGTCCCAATACAAGCCCCACCTTGTGGTCAGAAAGCAGCAATATCATTCTCTTGTCTATGAAAGAATTACCAAGAGCTGGGGCTCAGAGAGTTTCAGGAAATGCAGCTAAGCCTGTCTAGGCAAGCTTGTCATCCTCTATTTCTCAACTTTCTCATTTCTCTGGAATTGTACTAGTTCACTTGTTTACTTCCCAAGGGCATGTATGTACATGCATGCAAGTGTGTGTGTGTGTGTGTGTGTGTTTGCCATTGCATTTAAACACCTGAGCTTGTCATTGGCTACATCTACCACCTCTCAGTTTCATCTTCATCACAATTTCCAAAGCCTTGTGGAAATCTGGCTTCCCAAATGCTTATTCTTCAGTTTACAATGTTAGGGTCAAGTGAGCTTGGTCTGAATTGCCTCAGTTTGGAATCAACATGAGGATTAAGGTGTAGCCTCAGCAACCACGGCTGAGAAGATTGTTTATGGCTGTAGGTAATGTGCAAGTGTGTTGAAGAAAGAGGCGGTACATCTGTCTGTCTGTTTGTCCAGGGTGGGGAAAGGTGAAAGGAGAAGAGAGGAAAGGATGAATAAGAAGAAGATGGGCAAAGGTTTTAGGACACCTCAGTTTTCTCTGCAAAAAGCATGCAATATGTTAATGTTAAGGACTATTAAAGTGGTCATATCAAAACATCTCTGGAATATGTACCAATACAGTATATAATAGTACAGACTTTTTAAAAAAATCATGGTAAAATACCATAACATAAAATTTTCCACCCTAACCATGCTAAGTGCACAGATCAATGATAGTGTATTTTCAGTGTTGTGCAACCATGAAACTCATCCATCTTTTAACTTGTAGTGTTGACTTCTGAATAAAAATAATCTTAGTTCAAATTGAGGTTCTGATGTTTAGCAGAATCATATGCCTGAGACCTCAGTTTATCTTACCTGTAATTTTTTTTTTCTTTGAGGAAAACTGATATGGCTATTGTGAGTATTAAATAATAGTGTTTGTAAAGTTCTTAGCAGAGTGATAAATGATTCATTACTGTTATCAGTATCACTTCAGTTCAGTTCAGTCGCTCAGTCGTGTCTGACTCTGCGACCCCATAAACCGCAGCATGCCAGGCCTCCCTGTCCATCACTAATTCCTGGAGTTTACCCAAACTCATGTAGATTGAGTCGGTGATGCCATCTAACTATCTCATCCTCTGTCGTCCCGTTGTCCCCCTGACCTCAATCTTTCCCAGCATCAGGGTCTTTTCAAATGAGTCAGCTCTTCGCATCAGGTGGCCAAAGTATTGGACTTTCAGCTTCAACATCAGTCCTTCCAATGAACACCCAGGACTGATCTCCTTTAGGATGGACTGGTTGGATCTTCTTGCAGTCCAAGGGACTCTCAAGAATTTTCTCCAATACCACAATTCAGAAGCATCAATTCTGTGCTCAGCTTTCTTTATAGTCCAACTCTCACATCCATACACGGCTATTGGAAAAACCATAGTTTTGAATAGACGGACCTTTGCTGACAAAGTAGTGTCTCTGCTTTTTAATATGCTGTCTAGGTTGGTCATAACTTTCCTTCCAGGGAGTAAGTGTCTTTTAATTTCATGGCTGCAATCACCATCTGCAATGATTTTGGAGCCCCCCAAAATAAAGTCAGCCACTGTTGCCACTGTTTCCCCATCTATTTCCCATGAAGTGATGGGACTGGATGCCATGACCTTAGTTTTCTGAATGCTGAGCTTTAAGCCAACTTTTTCACTCTCATTTTTCACTTTCATCAAAAGGCTCTTTAATTCTTCTTCACTTTCTGCCATAAGGGTGGTGTCATCTGCATATCTGAGGTTACTGATATTTCTCCTGGCAATCTTGATTCCAGCTTGTGCTTCTTCCAGCCCAGCATTTCTCATGATGTACTCTGCATATAAGTTAAATAAGCAGGGTGACAATATACAGCCTTGACATACTCTTTTCCTATTTAGAACAAGTCTGTTGTTCCATGTCCAGTTCTAACTGTTGCTTCCTGACCTGCATACAGGTTTCTCAAGAGGCAGGTCAGGTGGTCTGGTATTCCCATCTCTTTCAGAATTTTCCACAGTTTATTGTGATCCCCACAGTCAAAGGCTTTGGCATAGTCAATAAAGCAGAAATAGATGTTTTTCTGGAACTCTTTTGCTTTTTTTGATGATCCAGCATCGTTTCCTGGAATTCTAACCACTTGCTACTTCTGCATGAATAACATGAAACCTTTCTCCCATCATTCTGTGATGCTAAATCCTGACAAATAAACCTTGTTGTTACATAGATTTCTTTTTCTTTTATTTTCATTTTTTTTAGAACTGTGTGTCATTTCCCATAACAGGGAAATGGGCCCAGAAAAAAAAAAAGTAACTACCAAGGCAATCAAAGAACAATCTTTTGAATAACTCTGTTCTAGCACATTCAAATTATCTACTTATCTCAACAATTAGAGCAACAAATGCTCTCAATCAGTGAGGCAAGGCCTGGGGGAAGGCAGGATCTAGGCAGCCAGTCAGCTTTGGGAGGGCAGCCTCCATCCAAGAAGTCACACTCAAGGACCATGGCTTCTCTTTGCCCACAGCGATTCTCATGAGTTCTGTAGCTCAGGATAACATAGTGAACAGTCAGGGAGAGCCCAGCCTACTTATTCTACTTATTCCTCTATCTCTATATTCACCTCATTTTCAACTATCTCCTCCTGTCCCAACCTTCTGTGCCCCACAGTATACCTGAGTTCAGGGCCATAGCCTGTCAGGGCTGCTTTATAGGCATTTTTTTTTTTTTTTTTTTAACTTTTTGGCCATGGCAGCAGCATGCAGGATGTTAGTTCTCCCACCAGGTATTGAACCCATGCTCCCTGCAGTGGAAGCACAGAGTCTTAACCTCTGGACCACCAGAGAAGTCCCTATGGGCAATTTTAAGATGGATTAAATCTAAAAGACCATTGTAGGGATTATAATTTACCTCTGACTTCCCATTCATTATCCCATTCTGTCCTCAAATATGAACCTCTCTCCCTTCCTCCCTTCCTGTCTTCTTTCTTCCTTCCTTCCTCTTCAACATTTGTAGTTCTTGATTTTAAATATGATTTCCATTCAGTATTAGAAAATTGAGGAAATAAAGAAAATATAAAGAAGAACCCCAAATTATCTGTAATCTCACCACCCAGAGATAAAGATTTTCATAAATATGCTTCCATATTGTTTGTTTTTAAAAGCATATATTTCAAAATTTGTATTATACTGTATAGACAGTGGTCTTTTCTGTTTAGTTCGCCTTGCAGACTATTGTCAGTATTTACTACTAGTCAGAGTTCCAAAGAAGAGCAAGGAGAGATAAGAAAGCATTCCTCAGTGATCAGTGCAAAGAAACAGAGGGAAACAATAGAATGGGAAATACTAGAGATGTTTTCAAGAAAATTAGAGATACCAAGGGAACATTTCATGCAAAGATCGGCACACTAAAGGACAGAAATGGTATGGATCTAACAGAAGCAGAAGACATTAAAAAGAGGTGGGAAAAACACACAGAACTATACAGAAAAGATCTCTATGACCCAGATAATCACTATGGTGTGATTGCTTACCTAGAGCCAGACATCCTTGAATGCAAAGTCAAGTGGGCCTTAGGAAACATCACTATGAATGAAGCTAGTGAAAGTGATGGAATTCCAGTGGACCTATTTCAAATCCTAAAAGATAATGCTGTGAAAGCACTGCACTCAATATGCCAGCAAATTTGGAAAACTGAGCAGTGGCCACAGGACTGGAAAAGGTCAGTTTTCATTCCAATCCCAAAGAAAGGCAATGCCAAAGAATGTTCAAACTACCCCACAATTGCACTCATCTCACATGATAGCAAAGTAATGTTCAAAATTCTCCAATGTAGGCTTCAATGGTACATGAACCATGAACTTCCAAATGCTCAAGCTGGATTTATAAAAGGCAGAGGAACTGAGATCAAATTGCCAACATCCATTGAATCATCAAAAAAGCAAGAGAGTTCCAGAAAAACATCTATTTGGGAAAACAGTATGTCAAGGCTGTATATTGTCACCCTGCTTATTTAACTTATATGCAGAGTACATCATGAGAAATGCTGGGCTGGATGAAGCCCAAGCTGGAATCAAGATTGTGAGGAGAAATATCAGTAACTTCAGATATGCAGGTGACACCACCCTTATGGCAGAAAGTGAAGAAAAACTAAAGAGCTTCTTGATGAAAGTGAAAAAGGAGTGAAAAAGTTGGCTTAAAGTTCAACATTCAGAAAACTAAGATCATGGCTTCTGGTCCCATCACTTCATGGCAAGTAGATAGGGAAACAGTGGAAACAGTGACAGACTTTATTTTTGGGGGGCTCCAAAGTCACTGCAGATGGTGACTGCAGCCAAGAAATTAAAAGATGCTTACTCCTTGGAAGAAAATTAATGCCAACCTAGACAGCATATTAAAAAGCAGAGACATTACTTTGCCAACAAAAGTCCATTTAGTCAAGGCTATGCTTTTTCCAGTAGCCATGTGTGGATGTGAGAGTTGGACTATAAAGAAGGCTGAGCACCGAAGAATTGATGCTTTTGAGCTGTGGTGTTGGAGAAGACTCTTGAGAATCCCTTGGACTGCAAGGAGATTCAACCAGTCCATCCTAAAGGAAATCAGTCCTGATTATTCATTGGAAGGACTGATGTTGAAGCTGAAACTCCAATACTTTGGCCACCTTACGCGAAGAACTGACTCATTTGAAAAGACCCTCATGCTGGGAAAGATTGAGGGCAGGAGGACAAGGGGACAACAGAGGATGAGACGGTTGGATGGCATCACTGACTCAATGCACATGAGTTTGAGTAAACTCTGGGACTTGGTGATGGACAGAGAGGCCTGGCATGGTGCAGTCCATGGGGTTGGAGAGTCGGACATGACTGAGCAACTGAACTGAACTGAAGTAGTAAATATAATCTATTATAACACATGGTTTTTCCGAGTCACTTTTTCAAACATCTCTTCTACTGGGGCTCCTCTCCAGCCACTGCACCACCATGAAAATTTCCTCATTGATCTAACCTCCAGCTTCATCCCTCCACTCTCTTCTCATTTCTGCCAAGTGAACTTTCTAAAATGCAGATATAACCATATCTTTCCTTGGTTTTAATCTTCAATGATCTTCAAAGAGTCATCGTTTGGGATAAGTCCTTCTCCACTGGGTGCCTCTGGACTCTTCAGACCCTGAGTCTGTCTGTTTCCTCTCCCTTCCTTGGCTTCGGTCTTTCCATTCTTGGCTCTTGGAGACCAGTATACTCTGTATGGAACACATTTCTCCACTTCTTCCCTCTTTTTTTCCCAGCAAACCTACTGTCTCTTTACAAAGTATAGGCAATTGTATCCTCTCTCCCTCACCCTCAACTTGCCCGGTCTGGATTTGGGTCTCCTGTTCTCTCCCTTAATTCGGTGAGCCTGCCTCAATCTTTATGGGCACAGCAGAATCACCTGGAAGGCTTGTTGAAACACAAATCTTGTAACTTTACTCCTAGAATTTCTGTTTCAGAAGATCTGGGAGGGGGCCAAGATTTTGCATTTCTACAAGTTCCCAGCTGTTACCTATCCAGGGAACAGACTTTCAGCCCTATAGCTATAGACTAATGTACTGTAACCTAAGTGATCTTTTTTCTCCTTCTGGTCTGAAGTAAACCCCAAGATCCTAGTTCATGATGAGCACATAAAAACATCTCCTGAAAAAAGGAGCTCTTCCAGGAGTCCTGACTCAGCGCAGAATGGTAACCATGACCATTCGCAGTCATGGTTACCACTGCAGGCTCCACTGCGATGAATTCCTGAGGGGTGACTCAGTCGGAATTCCTGACTAATGCTGTTTGCAGACATGCTGCAGGAGTCGTGAGTATGAGCCCTTTGACCATGTGTGGAATTTCCTGAGAATTTTGGAAATCTCCCTTTAAATCCCCTTTCCTCAATGAGTTTTCTCTTACTAATGGCTCAAAAATAAAAATAATGGGGCATTGTTTACCCATAGACAGGTCATCAATTATATAAATATCTCTAACTTTGCTAGTAAGAGTCATAAAAAAAGATATAGAGGAAGTTACATGAAGATTATTTTAAATTTTTGGTAAAAAAATTTTTTTCACATGCATATTATTTGTATTTCTGGTAGAGGCTAGAGAGCAAGAAGGCAGAACTCTACGTCAAGGAAAATATAATGTCATGGGAAGGAAATCCCCCTTTGGATGTGACTTACAAGGGTTTGCTGAAACAGATTCTGTTTTATCCACTTCCCTACTAATCAAACATGTCGAATCTAAATCTTAAGTTTACCAAATTCAGGTAAATGACTGTTCACTCAACTTCTCATAAACACATAAATCTAGGAACCAAAGTGGTTGTGTTCTTAGTCACTCAGTCTAGTCCAACTCTTTGTGACCCCATGGACGGTAGCCCACCTGGCTCCTCTGTCCATGGGATTCTCCAGGCAAGAATATATTGGAGTGGATTGCCGTGCCCTCTTCCAGGGGATCTTCCTGACCCAGGGATCTAATCTGTGTCTTTTGTGAAATTGTTCTGGTTTCATTTTTACATGTTAAACTTGTAGGTCTTTTTGGAAGTGTTAATAATTTTTATATTAGTGATTTCTATTATAACTCGATGCAAATAGTTTCTTTAGAGATTATAGATGAAGCAATTCATACTGGCTCTGTCTTTTTAATGACACTCTGAAAGAAATTTCAGTTTCCTTAGGCTAGCTTGCATTAGACAGGCTTAGAAGCAAGCTCTCCTTCCTTGTACTGAAAAAAGGAACCAAAACAATAGAAAGATTTTCCTTGAATTTTTTTTTTTTTTTTTTTTTGCAATTATAGCCCAGTCTTTACAGGGTCATTGTCTTTATGGGGTCACTATCTTTACGTTAGTTTTCTTTCTTCATTCAAAGTTAAAAGGTTTAGTAGCTCAGTTGTGTTCAACTCTCTGCAGCCCCATGGACTGTAGCCTGACAGGCTCCTCTGTCCTCGGGATTTTCCAGGCAAGAATACTGGAGTGGGTAGCCATGTCCTTGTCCAGGGGATCCTCCTGACCCAGAGATAGAATCAGGATCTCAAACATTGCAGGCAGACTCTTCACTACCTGGGCCACTAGGGAGATGAAAGAGACAAAGTCCATGGGGCTGCAAAGACACGACTGAGCAACTGAGCACACACATACACAATAATGCAGACCCATTTCAACTAATTTCTACCTACAAACAATATAAAGTATGGGAATGAAAGGACCTTTTCCCCTCCCTCCTAAAATAGGAGAACAAGATTTGCTTTGAACAAATTCAGGTGGCTCTTTCTCTAGTTCTATCCTCTTACTAGGCATGTATAGTAATTCACTAAGCAGTAATAAAATCTCAAGAGTTTTGGTTTTTCACTCCAGCAGCAAGTGGTCAGTTCTTAGTTGCAATGCAGAGAAAAATTTTCTTCAACATTATTCAACCCTAAGTTGAAGTTCAGAGAGGACAAAATCTATAGATAGAGACACACACATAAAAAGAATGTCTGTAATGAAAGCTGAGCAAAATTACAGAATGATAAAATGATGACTCATTTGACTCATTTGAAATTTTAAGATTGTTTTCAGTATAAACTGATAAAGCCATTTAATTGAAGTTTTGATGGTTTGACCTTATACTTTTAATTTGCCAAAATACACAAGTAACAGAAAATGTCAAGAATTTGTCAAGCATATAATTATGGCAGTGCTTTACTTCATCTTTCACTGTTTCCCCAAAAAAGATTCTGTAATTAATTTTGTTCATTAATGTATTTCTTTCATTCACCCATTGGATTAATATTTATTGAATGCCATTAAATGCTAGACCTGATGTTAGGTACCAATGAATTTTTATTGAAATTTATTAGTGCTTTGTACTAAATTTTTAGTAAAAGTCTAAGAAATTAGTGATATCAATATCAAAATTAAGCCCAAAATTTATCTTCAGAAAGCTCAACCTCAAAAATAAATACTTTGTAACACAAGTGAAAGTGAGTCTCTCAGTCACATCCGACTCTTTGCAATTCCTATGGACGATAGCCCACCAGGCTCCTCTTGCACGGAATTCTTCAGGCAAGAAGACTGGAGTGGGTAGCCCTTCCCTTCTCCAGGGGTTCTTCTCAACCCAGGGATCAAGCCTGCATCTTCTGTGTCTCCTGCATTACAGCCAGATTCTTTACCATCCAGGTGCCAGGGATGCCCAATACAAAATATTAGTTCATCCTGGAAATTATAGAAAATTATAATACATTTCCCTTACTGTACAAACAAAAGAAAACATAGTATCATCATTATACAGAACTGACTAATGTCCAAAGTGGGGAGGGGACTGAGGAGAATAGAGAATGTGCACATTGTGCTTCAGTTTAGCTCTATTTGTTTCCAGGTGCCCGTGTGCTAGCATATTCTTGTTCATGCTGCTTAGCACAGGAAAAAGAAAACCTTTAAATTCTGGATTTCAGATAGGAAAGTTAGACATACAATGGGCACACCTCAGTGCTAAGAAGGGTTATGACCACCATGAAGCTTCTACATGAATTTAATTTTTCCCAGGTCCTCTCTCCTCTCTCTGCCAGTTGTTGATCCAAATGGTGTTGAGATGTACAACAGGTTTTACTAGGTGTGTGGAAGAGAAAGCACAAGCTACTCTAACACTTGCTTCCTTCCTGATCATGACTCAGAGCTATACAGGCAACTGGAGGTGACGAATGGCAACATAAACACAGGAAATGTTGCAGGTGTGAGGTTGCACGCTTCCATACCATCAAATACAAGATTGGAGCACCCTGGTCCCCAGGGTTACAGAGCGTTGTATAAGATTATAAGAGAAGCCATGGATCCATGCAGGCATCGCCCTGAAGCATCAGATTTAATGGGTGTAAATTAAAAGTTTACATTTATAATAAATTACTATTGTCAAGGAAAACTAAATGTTGCTTGAATCTTTAAGTTAAAACAAGTGCTTTCTTTCTTTTCACAATTTTTTAAACTTTTTTTTTGTATTGGCGTATGGCCAATTAGCCATGTTGTGATAGTTTCAGGTGAGCAGTGAAGGGACTCAGCCATACTTTACATATATCCACTTTCCCCTAAACCCCCCTCCCATCCAGGCTGCCACATAACATTGAGCAGAGTTCCATGTGCTATGGACCAGCAGATCCTTGTTGGATATCCATTTTAAATATAGCAGTGTGTACATGTCCATCCCAAACTCCCTAACTATCCCTTCCCCCCAGCAACCATAAGTTCATTCTCTAAGTCTGTGTGTGAGTCTCTGTCTAAAACAAATGCTTTCAAAGGAATATCACACTTGTATGGTTCATCAGGCTTCTACATCTGGTTCCAAATCCTTAGACTCCCTCTGCACTCTTCTGGGTCATTAGAGCTACTACCCCTACCATTACCCTCTAGTTTGAGGCCAAACTACAGAGAGGGAACACAGCCCCACCCATTAGCAGAAAACTGGATTTAAGATTTACTGAGCATGGCCTCCCTTACCAGAGGAAGATCCAATTTTCACCACCAGTCCTTCTCATTAGGAAGCTTCCACAAGCCTCTTACCATCATCCTTCAGAGGGCAGACAGGATGAAAAACACAATCACAGAAAACTAACCAAGCTGATCACATGAATCATAGCCTGTCTAAATCAATGAAACTATGAGCCATACCATATTGGGCCACCCAATATAGATGGGTCATGGTAGAGAGTTCTGACAAAATGTGGTCCCCTGGAGTATTCTTGCCTTGAGAATCCCATGAACAGTATGAAAAGGCAAAAAGATAGGACACTGAAAGATGAATTCCCCAAGTCGGTAGGTGCCCAATATGCTACTGGAGAAGGGCGAAGAAATAGCTCCAGAAGGAATGAAGAGGCTGAGCCAAAGCAAAAGCAACACCCAGTTGTGGATATGACTGGTGATGGAAGTAAAGTCCGATGCTGTAAAGAACAATATTGCCTAGAAACCTGGAATGTTAGGTCCCCAAATCAAGGTAAATTGGAAGTGTTCTAACAGGAGATGGTAAGAGTGAACATAGATATTTTAGGAATCGGTGAGCTAAAATGGGCCAGCATGGGCAAATTTAATTCAGATGACCATTATATGTACTACTGTGGGCAAGAATCCCTTAGAAGAAATGGAGTAGCCCTCATAGCTAACAAGAGTCCAAAATGCGGTACTGGGGTGCAATCTCAAAAGCAATAGAATGATCTCTGTTTGTTTCCAAAGTAAACAATTCAATATCACAGTAATCCAAGTCTATGTCCCAACCACTAATGCTGAAGAAGCTGAAGCTGAATGGTTCTATGAAGACCTTTAAAACCTTCTAGAACTAACACAAAAAGTGATATCCTATTCACCACAGGGAACTTGAATGCAAAAGTAGGAAGTCCAGAGATACCTGGAGTAACAGGCAAGTTTGGCCTTGGAGTACAAAATGAAGCAGGGCAAAGGCTAACAGAGTTCTGCCAAGGGAACCCATCAGTCATAGAAACCACCCCCTTCCAACAACATAAGAGATGACTCTACACACGGACATCATGGTCAGTACCGAAATCAGATCTATTGATTACATTCTTTGCAGCCAAAGATGGAGAAGTTCTATACAGTGAGCAAAAACAAGACTGGAAGCTGACTGTGGCTCAGATCATGAACTCCTTATTGCTAAATTCAGACTTAAATTTAAGAAAGTAGGGAAAACCATTCAGATATGAACTAAATCAAATCCCTTATAATTACACAGTGGAAGTGACAAATACCTTCAAGGGATTAGATCTGATATAGAGTGCCTGAAGAACTATGGATGAGGTTCCGTAACATTGTAGAGGAAGTGGTGATCAAAACCATCCCCAAAAAGGAAATACAAAAAGGCAAAATGGTTGTCTATGGGGACCTTACAAATAGCTGAGAAAAGAGAAGTGAAAGGAAAAGAAGAAAAGGAAAGATATACCCATCTGAATGCAGAGTTCCAAAAAATAGCAAGGGAGATAAAAAAAACCTTTCTAAGCAAACAATACAAAGAAATAGAGGAAAACAATAGAATGGAAATGACTAGAGATGTGTCTTCAAGAAAATTAGAGAACATTTCATCTAAAGATGGGTACAATAAAGGACAGAAATGGTATGGACCTAACAGAAGCAGAAGATACTAAGAAAAGATGGCAAGAATACACAGAAGAACTATACAAAAGAGACCTTAATAACCCAGATAACTATGATGGTGCAATTACTTGCCTAGAGCCAGACATCACGGAGTGAGAAGTCAACTGGGCCTTAGAAAGCATCACTACAAAAGAAGTTAGTGGAGGTGATGGAATTCCAGCTGAGCTATTTCAAACCCTAAAACATGATGCTGTAAAAGTGCTGCACTCAATATGCCAGCAGATTTGGAAAACTCAGCAGTGGCCATAGGACTGGAAAGGTCGGTTTTCATTCCAATCCCAAAGAAAGGCAATGCCAAAGAAGGTTCAAACTACTTCACAATTGCACTTATTTCACATGCTAGCAAAGTAATGCTCAAAATTCTCCAAGGAAGGCTTCAACAGTATGTGAACTGAGAACTTCCAGATGTTCAAGTTGGATTTAGGAAAGGTAGAGGAACCAGAGACCAAATTGCAACATCTGTTGGATCATAGAAAAAGCAAGAGAATTCCAGAAAGGCATCTACTTCTGTTTTACTGACTATGCTAAAGCCTTTGACTGTGTGTATCACAACAAACTGTGGGAAGTTCTTCAAGAGATAGGAATCCCAGACCACCTTACCTGCTTCCTGAGAAATCTGTTTGCAGGTGAAGAAGCAAAAGTTAGAACCATCTTCAGTTAGAACCAGACCAGGAACAACAGACTGGTTCCAAATTGGGAAAGGAGTACATCAAGGCTGTATATTGTCACCCTGTTTATCCAACATATATACAGGGTACATCATGGGAAATGCCAGGCTGAATGGACCACAAGCTGGAATCAAGATTTCCAGGAGAAATATCAAGAACTGCTGATATGCAGATGACACCACCCTTATGGCAGAAAGAGAAGAGGAATTAAAGAGCCTCTTGATGAAAGTAAAAGAGGAGAGTGAAAAAGCTGGCTTAAAACTCAACATTCAGAAAACTAAGATCACTGCATCAAGTCCCATCACTTCATGGCAAATGGATGGGGAAACAATGGAAAACAGTGACAGACTATTTTCTTGGGCTCCAAAATCACTGCAGATGGTGACTGCAGCCATGCAATTAAAAGATGCTTGCTCCTTGGAAGAAAAGCTATGACCAATCTAGACAGCATATTAAAAAGCAGAGACAAGACTTTGCTGACAGAGGACAAGATATTTGGATGGTATCACCAACTCCATGGACATGAGTTTGAGCAAGCTCTGGGAGATGGTGAAGGACAAGGAAGCCTGGTGTGCTGCAGTCCATGGGATCTCAGAGTCAGACACAACTGAGCGACTGAACAACGTCACTTGCAAGAGTGAGAAGTGCTGATGAACTGTGATTTTCCATTGGTTCCCCCACACGCCCCTCAGTTCTACTGTGTTTAACATGGGGTTGTAAATAGTCAGACACGACCAAGTGACTTGGGCTACCCTCGTGGCTCTAATGGTAAAGAGTCTGCTTGCGATGCAAGAGACCTGGATTTTATCCCTGGGTTGGGAAGATCCCCTGGAGAAGGGAATGGTTACCCACTCCGATATTCTTGTCTGGAGAATTCCATAGACAGAGGAGCCTGGCAGGCTACAGTCCATGGGGTCATAAAGAGTCAGACAAAGCTTCGTGACTAACACTAACAATTGTTGTAGTTATATAAGTGTGTCTGTTTCCTGTCTCCTACTAGACTGGCAGTCTGCGAGGAGAGAGACTGTGTCTACCTCCTCCACCATACCCGGCATGTGGCTTAGTGCACTGCAAACAGATCAGATTCATTAATTCCAGAACAAATGTTACTTTAGAAATAGTCATGTGGAGAGTTGATTACAAGTCAAGTTGTGGAGAAGTCTGCTATCAAAGTTCTCAAGCTATCCCAATTCTATGCTCTATTTTTAGGTCCTAGGACCTTTCTTTTCTCATCTTTCCCCCTTTTCAAAACTTCTGGTTTTATTTGTTTTTTTACAGTATGTTGTAAGTGATTAATAAAACTTGAAGTGTTCTCTTTAACAGAAAAATATGTGTTTGAACAAGGCATGGATCCTTAAACTAAAGAGAATTGCAAGCATCCATCAGTGGGTGGAGAGAAATTGATTTTGTCATAGGACATTACCAGTTCTCCTAACCCAGAGACAATTACAAATTCCAATGACTTATAAGGCCAGACTTGAAGTAATCCTTTGGTGGATCACATGAATCAGGTTGAAATCATTTCTTCTGAAAAAAAGTCATTTTCAAAGTTCAAAATGAGAAGTCATCACCAGATGACTTTATGCAGCATAGAAATCATTGGGATTAATTGCATGGGTTTAAATCTACGTCAGGTAAAGCTCTATTCTCTGAAATAAAGAGAAAGTCACGTATCCTTGTAGATTTCACTTTCCTCATCTATTATAAATGAGGATCTTAGGCAGTTGGAACAAAGAATATTTAACAGTGTATTTTCTGTATGATAAGAACTTTTTTCTGTGGCTTCCATGTGGTGAATCTTCTAACAACCCTAAGAGGTCAGTCCTACTATTGCCCTCAATTTGCAGATGGGGACACTGAGGCAGAAGAGGCTACACAGCTTGTCCAAGGTCCCATGCGGGTGAAGTGGCAGAGCAAGAGTCAAACTCTGATATCACATTCCAGAACCAGCCTCCTTAACCCTATGCCACGAGCTATGATGCTTTTCCAACACTAAGAATCTATAAGTCTCTTGCATTCACCTGGATGCATGTCTGATAAAACAGCATTAGAATGAAGCATCATAACAAAGAAACTGGCCAATCTACAGTACCTGCATGATGAAGGTATCATGAAGCTGGTGATGTTTGTCTCCTGTGTCCAAGTTTCTCACTGTTATGATGATTATTTGAGCAAGAGTTATTCAAACCTCTCTGTTTTCAGGTTATTTTAAAGTTCCATGGTATTTGGATTCTGGAATACTGAGAACACTAATAAAAAATCATTAATGTGGAAAGTTGTCTTTGTCTCATTAGCCGATCCTAGCAGAATGGACACGTTTATCACATGTAATCCCACTGTATGCAAGAGATAGCAGTTACTGGGCAGGGACACACCTAGGATTTGAGAGTGGCTCAGACGGTAAAGCATCTGTCTGCAACACAGGAGACCGAGGTTCCATCTTTGGGTTGGGAAGATCCCCTGGAGAAGGAAATGGCAGCCCACTCCAGTATTCTTGCCTGGAAAATCCCATGGATCGCGGAGCCTGGTAGGCTACTGTCCATGGGGTCGCAAAGAGTCGGACATGACTGAGCGACTTCACTTCACTTCAAGTGTTCTTAGTAGTCATCTAGCCTAAGTTACGCACTGCACATTATTTTTTTCTACCTTTTACTTGTTGTGTATCCAGATCTTGAAGTGCAGCTACAATTCAAGGAGGCAGAAATATTTGGCCACATTTTTTCATGGGCAAGGGATTTCTACTTACAAAGTAGGATAAAACCTCCAAACGTTAAAAGGAACAACATTATTCATGGCACAAGAACTAATCTATATGTCAAGTCCTCAATAAAGAATCCTTATCCTGTAACCTGACTTGGATTTGGTGTTTCGTCTAATGGACTGATCTTAACAAATCACTTCCCTTTATTTCTCTTTCACTCAGAGATTTGGGTAATTTTTTCACAATAATACATTTATAGAACTCTTAGATATTAAAATCTTGCTGCATGCTCATCAGATCAGACAAACCTCAAATAATGAAGTCTATCCTGAAATAGCAAAAATTGACCATTAAATATATTAAATGCTTTTTACTCAATTTCTCCTTTGCTTAAGTACTTTCCAGGAAGTCTACACTGGCTGGAGTATCAGGTAACTGGTTTCTGCACTCTTACTCATCTGCTTGTCTGCTCTGTGACCTTCAGAAATCCACTCAATCTCTTTTGGACATAAGATCCTTCATCTACTAAAGTAAGGGGTAGAGAATTCCCTGGTGGCTGAGTGGTAAAGAATCCAACTGCCAGTGCAGGAGATATGGGTTTGATCCCTGGGTCAGGAAGAAGGATCCCTGGAGAAGGAAATGGCAACAACTTCAGTATTCTTTCCTGGGAAATCCCATGGATGGAGAAGACTGGCAAGCTACAGTCCATGGGGTCACAGAAGAATTGGACATGGCCTAGGGACTAAACAATGACAACAAAGGGATTAGACTCATCTTCATCATTCCTTTCTGCAGTTGTCCTAGTGATAAATTTACAATGGAACTTCAACAGTGATATCATTTGATAAAACTATCAGAATAATTAAATGTCATATTTTTTAAAGTTACTCCATCCAGCCACTCACAAAAAGTTGAAGTTTCTCAAAGTACAGCTATAACAACACCATGATATGGTTTGCTTTTGTCATCTTTTTCCTTTGAAAAACTGAAATTTTCATATGTATACCTATGGCTGATTTATGTTGATGTATGGCAGAAACCAACATAATATTGTAAAGCAATTATCTTTGAATTAAAAATAAATAAGAACTGAAATTTTGTATATTTCAGAAAAGAATTCACATATCTAATGTGTATGCTTAATTTTTAAATCATAGTGTCTTTAAGATATATGAGCTCTTATAAAATCAAGCTTGAATATGCTGTTCTAAACAATAAACAAGCATTAGAAGGAAAGTTTAAAGCAATCTCTACCTATGTCTAGTATAAACTTGCTATTTATTTCAACTACTCTAGTGTGTAAGCTCGGAGAAGGTAATGACAACCCACCCCAGTTCTCTTGCCTAAGCCTGGTAGGCTGCAGTCCATGGGGTCGCTAAGAGTTGGACAGGACTGATCGACTTCACTTTCACTTCTCACTTTCATGCACTGGAGAAGGAAATGGCAACCCACTCCAGTGTTCGTGTCTGGAGAATCCCAGGGACGGAGGAGCCTGGTGGGCTGCCATCTATGGGGTTGCACAGAGTCAGACACGACTGAAGTGACTTAGCAGCAGCAGCAGCGGCAGTGTGTAAGCTAGTCTTTAGTTTGCTGCTGCTGCTATTTAGTTGATAAGTTGTGTCCCACTCTTTTTCAACCCCATGGACTGTTGCCCACCAGGCTCCTCTGTCCTTGGGATTTCCCAGGCAAGAATACTGGAGTGGGTTGCCAGTTCTCCAGGGGATCTTCCAAAACCCAGGAATCAAACCCACATCTCCTGCTTGGCAGGTGGATTCTTTTACCCCTGAGCCACCTTGGAAGCCCAGTCTTTAGTTTACTGGTGTGTTACTTTGAAATGTCTTCCCTTGGCTTGGGATAATTTTTGCATCTTTAGGGAATAAATTAAGTAAAATGAATTTTAAAAAGAGAAAGATTATAGTCTATCAGTAAATATATCTGGATTAATTTCCAGATTAGATGTATTTTAATAAGCAATCATTATCAGTACCTTGAATTTTGAGTAATTGTTAAGAATATAATTAATGAACCTGGGGAAATTTTTCATGAGTTATTCACTGATTTTCCAAAGCATCAATGTGTTTTCAGAATAGATTCACATTGGTAGATGCCATACTATTTGACTGCCATCCTTGAAAAAGAAAATGATCAACATTTCACAAACAGTAACCAATTTTGGAGAGTATTTATTTAAAAAATGAGATCATGCCAAAAATATTTCATGGGAGATTTGAAACATCTCTGATTAACAATAACATTTTTACCTAGCTTCCTCAACTCAAGTTAACTTGATCTGACTTTTGGTAGCTTGTGTTTATCTTTTGCAGTGACTGAGTCTGCCAAACTTCTCATTACCCACATCTTCTTTATACTTTTGAATCATGTACCCACAATGACATTATAAAGTTGAGCAACCATGCCCCAAGATTGGAAAGATTTTCTTTCCCAACCTGTGAAATATGTATTAAGAATAATCCCTCACCTTAGTCCTCATTCTCATGTTTTATGAAATAATTATACCATGAGTCATAATCACTTATGATTCACCAATAGGCAAGGGCCCTCCTTTAATGGTTCTTGGTAATCTTTTTGCTGGTTTTTAGTAAATATCTAAGAGTAGTTCATACCACTATATTTACCCCTTTTCCATGTTCTGGTGTTTAGGCTTAGGTCTAACTTATAAAATAAAAATATAGACGTGAGCATATCTTCATGAACCCTTGATTCAACTCTACAGAGCACAGACTGTGTGGTTAGGCAAACCTGGCTTCCAACCTTAAATCTGACATGCTTGCCAGTGGCATGACCTTCAAAAAGTCATTAAATGATGTCTCTGATTCCAGTGTGCAAATTTTGGATAATTAGAAGTACCTTAAAGAATTAACCAATATGATGAATGTATGTAGAATAATCAACACACAATTCAGTTCAGTTCAGTTCAGTTCAGTCGCTCAGTCGCGTCTGACTCTGCGACCCCATGAATCGCAGCACGCCAGGCCTCCCTGTCCATCACCAGCTCCCAGAGTTTACCCAAACTCATGTCCATCGAGTCGGTGATACCATCCAGCCATCTCATCCTCCGTCGTCCTCTTCTCCTCCTGCCCTCAATCCCTCCCAGCATCAGGGTCTTTTCCAATAGGCACTCAATATATAGCTCAGTTATTATCACTGTTATTCATTGAGACAATTACTTATAATTGCTCATTTTGAAGACCTAAATCAAATGAAATCTTAAATCTGCTTCTAGTGAGTCAGAAGTTGCCATGTCAAACACTGCACTTATTTGAAAGTATGAATATGTGTAACTTACCAGGAAGTTGTCAAGGAAGACAATCTAACATGGAGCATGACAACCTCTTAACTCACATGTCACTGGTACTGTCATGAGACAGCATTTCTTATGATGATTTAGAAAACTTGTTCCTCATACAAGAAAATAAATGTCATTTGGATTTGCCTACCATTCTTCTTGTGCTTCCCTGGTAGCTCAGCTGGTAAAGAATCTGCCTGCAAAGCAGGAGACCCTGGTTCAATTTCTGGGTCGGGAAGATCCCTTGGAGAAGGGATAGGCTACCTACTCCAGTATTCTTGGACTTCCATACTGGAGAACATCAATGGACAGAGAAGCCTAGCAGGCTGCAGTCCATGGTGTCCCAAAGAGTCAGACACTAAGGGACACTAAAGGACTAAGCACAGCACCGTTCTACTCAGGATTCTGATTTAGAAAGTGTAAAAGGTCATGACTGTATTCTTTGATATCATGAGTCAAGGCTTACAGACATACAAGGCTATAATTTTCTTAGTTCCTTTTCTTTTTTTAATTTTAACATTTACGTTACCATCCTAGGCATGTTCGTGTATGTTATCTTACTTCATTTCTATGAGATAGGCATTATTATTCCCTGATGTCAGCTTCTCATTGGCTGTGAGCTATCAGAGGAAGAATGTGGGTGTATGATCACTCCATACAAGGGCATGTCTCTTGGCAAGTGGGCGGCTATAAGTCATTTTTAGCTAGCATTTCTGGCAACTAGGAAAAAGAGGATATGGATGGGCACCAGCAGGATCTACTATATCCTACTTTTGCAGAAAGTAATAGGGAAATGGGAATCAGAGCATTGAAGAGACTTTACCAGGTTCCTCCATCCGGTAGTGAAAAGCCAGTTTCCAAATCAGACTGCTTAGAAATACAGACAGATGTAGAGAACAATTGTATGGATACGAAGGCGGGAAGAAGGAGAAGGGATAAATTGGGAAATTGGGAATGACATATATACATAGTACTGATACTATGTATAAAATAAATGACTAATGAGAACCTACTGTATAGCACAGGGAACTCTACTGAATGCTCTGCAGTGAACTAAGTAGGAAGGAAATCCAAAAAGAAGGGATATACATATATATAAGCATGCTGTTTCACTCTGCTGTACATTACAGCTGAATGTACAGTAGAAACTAACACAACATGGTAAAGCAACTATATACCAATAAAAATATTTTTAAATATAAAATAAATAAAAATCAATCAATCAGTCAGACTGCTTAATTCTAAGTCAAATGCTCTACTACACCATAGCTGAAGGATACTAGAAGGACTGTTGTGAATTTATAGAAACTTCTTATGAAGTAGTAGGTTGGAAGAAAGACTTTAAGTACATTACTCACTATAAAAAGTGATAATTCCTTACAATTTCTTAGCATTTAGTCTTTGATTTTAGCTGATGTCCCTTCACTTTTGTTTTGGAGCTGGAGTTCGAGCTGGAAAACAAGTCCATGGGCTCTCTATCCATGACATCCAGGACTGCATGCAACTTTATTTCAAGTCTTTTCAGAAATTCACTCCAAACTCAAGCCCTGTCCTGTGCATCTGATCTCAGAGTACTTTTCTCTTTTTATCTATTTAGAATAATGATCAAGTTTGGGACTCGACCACAAAAAGCCTGATATCAAATGGGCTTTTTCATGCATGGTGCATGTCCTATAGCTCCAGTCTGAATGACATCTGTGGTCCACCCTTAAACATTGACCACTACAAAGCATCATGATGGTGGAATGGCCAGCACTTCAATTAAGTAATTATGGATACTATTTCATCTAGGGGCTTCCCTGGTGGCTTAGACCTGCAATGCAGGAGACAGGGTTTTGATCCCTGGGTCAGGAAGATCCCCTGAAGGTGGGCATAGCAACCCACTCCAGTATTCTTGCCTGGACAATCCCATGGTCAGAGGAGCCTGGCAGACTACAGTCCATAGTGTTGCAAAGAGTCAGACACAACTGAAATGACTTAGCATGCACACATTTTGTCCAGAATGTTTCAGAGGAATAAGCTTGGAAGGAGATCCTTGCTGCAAGATAGTTTCACATTTAACTACTTATTGACCAGAGATATATTAATATGTCTTTTGTTCAGTTCAGTTCAGTTCAGTTGCTCAGTTGTGTCCAACCCTTTGCAATCCCATCGACTGCAGCATGCCAGGCTTCCCTGTCATCAACTCTCAGAGCTTGCTCAAACTCATGTCCATTGAGTTGGTGATGCCATCCACCATCTCATCCTCTGTCGTCCCCTTCTCCTCCCGCCTTCAATCTTTCCCAGCATCAGGGTCTTTTCAAATGAGTCAGTTCTTCACATCAGGTGGCCAAAGTATTGGAGCTTCAGCTTCAGCATCAGTCCTTCCAATGAATATTCAGGACTGATTTGCTTTAGGATGGTCTGGCTGGATCTCCTTGCTGTCCAAGGGACTCTCAAGAGTCTTCTCCAATGCTGCAGTTCAAAAGCATCAGTTCTTTAGTGCTCAGCTTTCTTTATAGTCCAACTCTTACAACCATACATGACTACTGGAAAAACCATAGATTTAACTAGACAGACCTTGGTTGGCAAAGTAATGTCTCTGCTTTTTCATATGATGCCTAGGTTGGTCATAGCTTTTCTTCCAAGGAGCAAGTGTCTTTTAATTTCATGGCTACAGTCACCATCTGCAGTGATTTTGGAGTCCAAGAAAATAAAGTAAAGGTCAGAACTATAATCAGGAAATAAAGCAAGTAGATAAATACCTGAAACCAAGACCTAGTAGTTCTGAGTTTAAAAGCACAATGAGGGTCAGATTTAGGACCAGGTGTAAACAAATCTAAACCCCAAAACACAACCTGGGATCACAAGTTAAAACAGATAGACATCACATCCAGAAGGATCAACAAAACCAACTGGAACTTAAATATGCAATGGGAAGTTTGACAGAGCCTCTTATTCAAAAGGAAGCTACCCAAAGACTTAGGCATGCTCATACCAGAGGTAGAGGGGGTCATTAGGTAGCTTTTGCCTTATCTGACCAAGGTCATCCTGAAGCTTCAAATCACAACCTGAATACCACAACTGCTTTTGTGGGTAACAATTCATGAAGACATTTTGCCCAAAAATCTCTTTGGAGAAGCAAAAGGTATTCCTTAATCCCATTTGTAAGAGAAGCATAGATCCATTTAGCTCAGCACTGGTTCTGAGAAGTGTAAAAAGAAATGGCTATTCTTCTTGAATGTCTTAGGTCTAATTACACAGGTTAGCAATGGCCTTTGACATCTTAGGGCTTTTTTCTTTCTCTTTTTCCCTTCCCAATTTTGGGTCACTTAGCAAGTCTTTACTGACCATTCTTTAGTTCTAGATAATGATTAAGACTTACTGTTCTTACCAGACTAAAAATCATAATAATACATTTTATCTTCATACAGTTAAAAAGCAGATACAGTCTTATTCAGGAACAAAGAAGGAGTGATGAAAATGTACTATTTGTTTCATCTTTTGTTGGACAATTACCCACAACTGGCATCACAGCTTTAAAGAAATCACTTGCGTAACAAAGTGTAACCATACACAGTTTCTGAGGATGAATGAAAATCATTACAGCTTTGAGGGACCTGTTATAGCTCAGTGAGGGCACTTTCAGCTCTACTTTTGTTTATATCTATACAGATATGATAAAAGATTAAAATATTTTCATAAATATAAGACTACTTACTCTCTGGTGGTGGTTTAGTCACTAAGTCGTTTCCTTCTCTTTGCAACCCCATGGACTGTAGCCTGCAGGATCCTCTATCCATGAGACTTCCCAGGCAAGAATACTGGAGTGGGTTGTCACTTCCTTCTCCAGGGGATCTTTCTGACCCAGGGATTGAACTGGCATCTCCCACATCTCTTGCTTGGAAGGTGGATTCTTTACCATTGAGCCTTATTCTCTACAATGAGAATAAAGACCTAAACAGTTCTTGGTCTTTTGCCTAACCATTCTCCAAGCCAGGCTTCAGCAACACCTGAACCGTGAAGTTCCAGATGTTCAGGCTGGTTTTAGAAAAGGCAGAGGAACCAACATTGCCAACATCTGCTGGATCATTGAAAAAGCAAGAGAGTTCCAGAAAAACATCTATTTCTGCTTTATTGGCTATGCCAAAGCCTTTGACTGTGTGGATCACAATAAACTGTGGAAAATTCTAAAAGAGATGGGAATACCAGACCACCTGACCTGCCTCTTGAGAAACCTATATGCAGGTCAGGAAGCAACATTTAGAACTGGACATGGAACAACAGACTGGTTCCAAATACAAAAATGAGTACGTCAAGGCTGTATATTGTCACCCTGCTTATTTAACTTACATGCAAAGTACATCATGAGAAACGCTGGGCTGGAAGAAGCACAAGCTGGAATCAAGATTGCCAGGAGAAATATCAATAACCTCAGATATGCAGATGACACCCACCCTTATGGCAGAAAGTGAAGAGGAACTAAAAAGCCTCTTGATGAAAATGAAAGAGGAGAGTGAAAAAGTTGGCTTAAAGCTCAACGTTCAGAAAACAAAGATCATGGCATCTGGTCCCATCACTTCATGGGAAATAGATGGGAAAACAGTGGAAACAGTGTCAGACTTTATTTTTTTGGACTCCAAAATCATTGCAGATGGTGATTGCAGCCATGAAATTAAAAGACGCTTACTCCTTGGAAGGAAAGTTACAACCAACCTAGATAGCATATTCAAAACCAGAGACATTACTTTGCCAACAAAGGTCTGTCTAGTCAAGGCTATGGTTTTTCCAGTGGTCATGTATGGATGTGAGAGTTAGACTGTGAAGAAAGTTGAGCACCGAAGAATTGATGCTTTTGAACTGTGGTGTTGGAGAAGACTCTTGAGGATCCCTTGGACTGCAAGGAGATCCAACCAGTCCATTCTAAAGGAGATCAGTCCTGGGATTTCTTTGGACGGAATGATGCTAAAGCTGAAACTCCAAGTACTTTGACCACCTCAGTGAAGAGTTGACTCATTGGAAAAGACTCTGATGCTGGGAGGGATTGGGGGCAGGAGAAGGGGATGACAGAGGATGAGATGGCTGGATGGCATCACCAACTCGATGGACGTGAGTTTGAGTGAACTCTGGGAGTTGGCAATGGACAGGGAGGCCTGGTGCGCTACAATTCATGGGGTCGCAAAGAGTTGGACACGACTGAGTGACTGAACTGAACTGAACTGAAAGTAGAACATTGTTACTTAATTCAAAAGAGATTTTGTATTTGGACATGTCAAGATGTTGTTGAAATGGCTGGAGTTTCACAAAATCATTTTTAAAATATTTGGCACAGAGATTTAAGATAGCACTAAATAAAAAATTTTAGATGATCATATTCTGAAAACCAATTTATGCACTAATTGTCTTATCAACCCACTTTCTATTAATTGAGAATCTTTTTTTTATGTTTCCTGTTTTCTGTAAACAAAACCTACTTTAAAGTAATATTTTTGGGTGCCTGCTGTGTGCCCAGTCCAAGGAAGCTAATCTTTATAACAAAAGAGGGGGTGTAAATCAGTCAGTTGTGTCCGACTCTTTGCAACTCCATGGACTATGCAGTTCATGGAATTCTCCAGGCCAGAATACTGGAGTAGGTAACCTTCTCCTTCTCTAGGGGATCTTCCCAACTCAGGGATCGAACCCAGGTCTCCCACATTGCAGGAGATTCTTTACCAGCTGAGCCACATAAGGGAATCCCAATGGAGTGGGTAGCCTATCCCTTCTCCAGCAGATCTTCCAGAGCCAGGAATCAAACTGGGGTCTCCTGCATTCCTGGTGGATTCTTTCCCAACTGAGCTATCAGGGAAGGCCCACCAAAAAAGGGGGTGATAAATAGCAATTCACACAGTGGAACTCATGACAGGATTCTCATGACTGTCTAGCACTTAATGCTAATCTTATCCATATTTATCACTGCTATTCACCAAATACCTTTTTTGATAAATTAGTTGTTTAAAAACTAATTATTAACAATCTAGGCTAAGGACTATGAAGTCTTTGGGATAAAGTGGTCAGTGTAATAAATACAGTTCTGCTCTCATAAAGTATACAGTCCAGAAGACTCAACAATCCCTGTTGTTGAAGATCCTAGATTTCAAAGTATGTCATTCCACAGTTTCCAGAGAAATTATTCACACTTCTCTATCCCTTGGTGTAAAGTGTCAATATTAAAAATAGTCTGTGTGGGCTTCTCTTCCATTCACAGTGAAACTATTTGTCATGCTGGTGGAATGAGGCAGAATTCATTACTAGAGCAAATGTTTATTGAAAACTAAGTATAAACTAGATGACAGGATTTATGTTTATGACAACAGTAAACATAGTCTCAGTTCTCAGAGAACTTTATATTCTGGAAAGAAGGATGTTTAAAAAATAGGTCATTAAATTATCATGTGGTACAGCACAGATCCCAGGAATAGGGTTCACTGTCTCCCCTGCTCCCACACAATGAAGTTAAGTTTATCCCCACCCAAGCACTCATTATAAGATCTCACACCTGCTTATGGAACCCCATTTACTGATTGTGGCCTTGAAGAACCTAGTGTCCTATGCAAACAGAATCCACAAGTGACAAGAATACTAAGTTCAACCTTCGTATTCATCTCCAAGGCAAAAATCACTCAGCCACTTCTAACAGGCTAATCTGCCAGAAAACCTGCAGATGACACAAGTGAGAGCATTCCTTAGTAGTCTAGGCTTACCTGCTCAGAGGTGTTATGTGTGAGCATCACAAGACAAGAGCAGAGAGCTTGCAGCCCTGGCTGTGCCTCCTGAATCCTTCCCCATCATCTGGCTATAGGATTAGAAAAAGTCATTTGACATTGCTTATCTCTAAATGAGAAATGAAGGACTTAGGCCAGAAGAAATAGAAAATTTTGATAATTGCATTTCTTATTCACGTCATTCCAAACTTTGGAAGTTTGGCTGAAGACACTGTAGAAGATAAATACATATCTCCAGTCTTTGGTAATTATACTGTTCAGTGCAGGTAAATAATACAGCTTCTCTCTTAGGATAAGTCGTTCTTGGAATTTGGAGAAAACAGTCCCATGGGAGGTCTCACAGCCCTCAGCTCACATAGAAGGTATTATATGGGAAGATATATTTGGGCCACTGTGTTTCCAGTGGTTGGGAAGAGTCATTCTCAATTTTGGGGTTAATGTGAAAATTAAAGGAGATGCGCTGATAAAGCACCTGACAAAGTACTGCAGAAATTAAATATGAAGAATCCTTTATTTTATTCTATTTTCCTTTCCTCCTTCTAGCCATTATATTTTGTTAATGTATAAATACATTTTATGGAGAAAAGAGAACCTTAAGTTTTTATGAAGTTCCTCTAAGATGTATTTTATTTCCTCACATTTAAAAACTTCCATTGTCTTCAGAGATATAAAGTCATTCATTTTATTAGCAGATAAAACATCTTTATGAAATTATGAATATGATTAAATTTTACTTTGGGAGATCCCAAAGAGATTCCTTTTTTTAAAAAAAGGAAGCATTAAGTGGGTTCTTGTTTTGTGCCAGCTGTTGTGCAGGGAATTATGTTGTGCTATACAAATATTGCTTTTATTTAATTCCTGCCTGAATGCTGTGAGGAGAGTATTAACTTATCTACAGCCGTTCACCTAGAAGCTCACTTCCTCCTGCTCAGCTTACCTTTGGCCCTTGGCTTCCAGGACACTGCATTTGCCTGACCTTACTCTGCCTCTCCCATCATTCTTAGACCTCTTCCCCTCTCTACTCACACCACTTCTGGTGATCTGGAATGTCTTCAATACCTGACAACTTCCATAGTGCTGATCTCTGCTAACCCCAGACTTGGCTATCCAGCTGGCCTCTTTATATCTCTCTCACTTGGGCAACAACAGGAATCTCAGAATTTTCTTGTCCAAAATCATGTGTAGTTTCCTCCCCCAGGGTTTCCCATTTCTGTAGCTGGAAGCTGCATCTTTCAAGTTTCCCTGATTCCACTGTCATTCCCATGGCCTCTTCATTTCCATTTGGTCTGTTTCAGCCACTCTGATTTGTCCTCTTGATCTCACCAGGCAGGTCCCTGACTCAAAGCATTTTTACTAGCTCTTCCCTCTGCTTAACAGTCCTCTCAGATGTCTGTATGACTCCCTCCCTTTCCTTCCTTGGAATCTTTGCTTCTTGGTGAAGACTTGCTTGATCAACCTATTTACTATTCTAACTCTTCACCATCCTCCGCTGCCCATCTCTACCCCAGCAAACATATCTTCACACCCTCCCTGATCTTTTGTTTTCTTCTATATTTATAAGCACTTGACATACTATGTATTCCACTTTTTCATTGTTTGTTAGTTGACGCTTCACATTGCCCCCTCTTCCTACACATACAATAGAAAATAAACTCAACAATGGTGAGGATTTTTGTATGGGTTGTTCACAGGCACAGTGCCTGACACATTATGGGCATTCAATGTATGTTTGTTGAATAAATCCCCATTTTGTAACCAGAGCAACTATGGCTCAACGAGATTAAAAACATTAATGTAGATCAGTTCAGTTCAGTTCAGTTGCTCAATCATGTCTGACTATTTGCAACCCCATGAACCCACAGCACGCCAGGCCTCCCTGTCCATCACCAACTCCCAGAGTTCACCCAAACCCATGTCCATTGAGTTGGTGATGCCATCCAGCCATCTCATCCTCTGTCATCCTCTTCTCCTCATGTCCTCAGTCTTTCCCTGCATCAAGGTCTTTTCAAATGAGTCAGTTCTTTGCATCAGGTAGCCAAAGTATTGGAGGTTCAGCTTCAACATCAGTCCTTTCAATGAACACCCTGGACTGATCTCCCTTAGAATGGACTGGTTGGATCTCCTTGCAGTCCAAGGGACTCTCAAGAATCTTCTCCAACACCACAGTTCAAAAGCATCAAGTCTTTGGCGCTCAACCTTATTTATAGTCCAACTCTCACATCCATACATGACTACGGGAAAAACCATAGCCCTAACTAGATGGATCTTTGTTGACAAAGTAATGTCTCTGCTTTTTAATATGCTGTCTAGGTTGATCATAACTTTCCTTCCAAGAAGTAAGCATCTTTTAATTTCATGGCTGCAATCACCATCTGCAATGATTTTGGAGCCCAGAAAAACAAAGTCAGCCACTGTTTTCCCATCTATTTGCCATGAAATGATGGGACCAGATGCCATGATCTTAGTTTTATTAATGTTGAGCTTTAAGCCAACTTTTTCACTCTCCTCTTTCACTTTCATCAAGAGGCTTTTTAGTTCCTCTTCACTTTCTGCCATAAGGGTGGGTGTCATCTGCATATCTGAGGTTATTGATATTTTTCTTTGCAATCTTGATTCCAGCTTGTGCTTCATCCAGCCCAGTGTTTCTCATAATGTACTCTGCATAGAAGTAAATAAGCAGGGGGACAATATATAGCCTTGATGTACTCCTTTTCCTATTTAGAACCAGTCTGTTGTTTCATGTCCAGTTCTAACTGTTGCTTCTTGACTTGCATACAGATTTCTCAAGAGGTAGATCAGGTGGTCTGGTATTCCCATCTCTAAGAATTTTCCACAGTTTGTTGTGATCCACACAGTCAAAGTCTTTGGCATAGTCAATAATGCAGAAATAGATGATTTTCACACATATTTAGTACACACTGATTAATAACTCAGAAGGATAGCACAGATTATGGTAAGAATATATAGCTTTGGGAGGCAGAATACTTCCCTGGTGGCTCAGACAGTAAAGAATTTGCTACAATGCAAGAGATTTGGGTTCGATCCCTGGGTTGGGAAGATCCCCTGGAGAAGGAAATGGCTACCCACTCCAGTACTGTTGCCTGGGAGAATTCCGTGGACAGATGAGCCTGGTAGGCTACAGTCCATACAGTCCATGGGGTCACAAAGAGTTAGACACAATTGAATGACTAATACTTCACTTTTCTACTTCATACTACTGCATGTGATCTTGGGCAAGTGACATCAGTTCTCTGTGTTTAGATGCTAATTCATAAATTTGAGGTTAAAAGAGTACCTACTTGACAGTAGTGTGAGGACTTGATGTTGTGAAATGAAAATATCTCCTGCCTTATCAAGAAATGTCACAGCCATCAGTGATTTCTGGCCTCCTAATGTGAATGAGGGTACCCAAAACTGTGATCCAGAAGATGCCACCATCCCCAATGGTGACTGCTGAGGAGCTGGGGGGATGCAAGAAGCAAGGTAAACAAGGAAAGAGGATTGGCCCCAGATAGTGAGATGCATATGAAAGGAATGAATTCAGTGAGCCCCAAGGCTTGCATCTTCCCATACATTGAATGCTAAATTCTTTAACTTGATATCTGATCTTTGTTGTTCAGACTGCCTGCTCCCTTTGTTGCAAACTTGTATATACTTCCTCTCAGGCCTCCATGGAGCAGTTTTCTCAGGGACACTGAGAGGCTGTCTCCTGGGCTTTGAGTCCTAAACATTCCCACCAAAAAAAAAAAAAAAAACTACTTTAAGGTTGTGACTATATTGTTTGGTAGACAGTGTTTTGTAGACAGGGTGCTACAAAATTGTTTTCATTATTATTGCAAATCTTGATATCCACACATAACAATGTGACTGGAAACCTATCTCAACGAAGTCATAAAGGAGCTTCTTAATGGGGCAGTGCTTAGGAACACCTGTATGAAGTCAGATAACACTGCATTGAAGATACTTTCCCAAAGGTGACCATCAATATGGATTTACATTTCATTCTTTCCACATCTTACTCAGTCAAAAACATGATGCCAGTAGTCCCTACTCCAAAATACAGTAAAAAATTAAGTTAGTAAGGAGCTAAGTAAAGTCTTCAAATAGAATTTAGTGCACAATTAGTGCTAAATAATTAGAAGCATTCATTCTTACCACAAATAAATGACGCTGAATTACTGAATGGAAATTTTAAAACTTAGTCCAAAGAATTATCTGACATATTTAGTCTTACATACTATTTCCTTGCAGAAAAAAAGCAAAGAAGAAAAGAAGGAAGACAGGGAGGAAGGAAGGAAGAAGGTGGTGGTGGTAGTTTAGTCACTAAGTTGTATCCGACTCTTGTGACCCCATGAACTGTAGCCCGCCAAGCTCCTCTGTCCATGGGATTCTCCAGGCTAGAATACTGGAGTGGGTTGCCATTTCCTTCTCCAGGGCATCTTCCCTACCCAGGGACTGAACCCAGGTCTCCTGCATTGAAAGCAGTTTCTTTTACCAACTGAGTTAGAAGGGAAGCCCCAAGGAAAAAGGAAACAGTTCTTTTATGAAAAAACTTTAAATCTTCAATCTTTTTACAGCTCTGTCCTTGTCATTCAAGACTAAGCCAAGGATAATTGCCTGAGACACTGATCACAATTGGAATTCAAGAGTTGTTGATAGTTTGGGCAGGCTTGTTCCTCAAACCTTGTCAAAACTCATTTCCCTTTTCATAATTACGTAATCCTCGTTCAACATCCTGGCAAAAAAACAAAACACAAAAAACAGAACGTTCTTCTATTTGTTATTGGTGTCATAGTTATTCACCTAAACATGAGGATGCACGTTTTAGAATAACTTAAGCAATGGCCTAAGTCAGAAAGACCAGACCTTCGTCAGAGTGGACCCAATCCCTAGAATCTTGCCCAATCTTTAATTTTTTTTTTTTCCTTCTTTTGCTGTTTGCTGTCAACCCAGAAGCTGAAGCAGCCTTCCCACCTCCGGGTCTCTCTGTCTCCTTTTTCTTATCTATAAAACGGAGGAATAGTGGACCTCAGACTCAAAGGGGAGCTGGGAAGATTAAGATCAATGTAAAGCCCTAAAGCTAACAGCAGACCATACAACAAATACCATTATGTGTGTGATAGTTATTAATATGAAAGTTGTCGGAGACCCAGTTAATCTCCTTAAGTGAATAACCTATCAATAGCTGCTAAATTATAATCTAAATCAAGGTAATATTTCAAGCTGACTCCTTAATTCTCCATTGGAGCTTTCTATTGTAATTTCTCACTTTCAGAAAGGATGGCCATAAATATTGTATCAGAAGAATGCTTAAAAAACAAGATGCGATACTTGTATATTTTTGCAGTTTCAAAAAGGCTCCTTTGACCAAAATGTGCTATCATTTCTCTGTTCAAGAAAACTGCATTTTAGTAAAACGTTTACCCAGGAGATTCCATGATAGCATTATTAATTGTGTATTAGCAGTCACTTAACTAAGTTAAAGCACAGATATAAAGTCAAATTGCTCAGAATTAAAATCCTAACCCTCTGCTCATTGCCTGTGGGACCCTAGGTGACTCTTTGAGTCCCAGTCACTTTAGCTGTAAAATAAACTAATACTCTCTCTTTACAAGATTAGTATGAAAGGTAAGTAACTAGAACCACATTTAAAAAAAAAATACATTACCTAGCCCAATGTACATTCTCAGTGTGTATTTTAATTTTTACTTTTTTCGTAACCTTTGCTCTACTATAGTCTCAAAGTTCAATAATGAAGGCATCAGTATGCATATTTATAATCACTCACAGGAGTATAACTTAGATCACTGGAAACAGGCTCTCTTTGCAAAGCTGCTGAGAAGTGGGCCCAGTTTTCCAGGCCCAGGCCCAGGCTTATCCTCCACTTCCTCCCTCAGGGCCTCTCATACAGCTGATTCCAGGATGACCTGTTCTTTACCTAACAAATTTCATAAAGGGAATGTGGTTTATCACCTTGCTTAGAAAATTTCAGTAGAAACACTTAAAACAAGATTTTCAATTGCAGAGGAAAGTCATACGTGCTTTCCTGCCACACTCCTTACTTCCTCAGACTGGGTCTTCCTTGCAGTTCTGGTGACTCACCACTTCTGCAGCACACACTTGCCCTGATGAGTGCTGTGAAGCATCATGGGAAAGGAGTTCTCATCAAGTCTATCAAAGCAACTAACCAAGCTTCAGCTAAAATACAAGTTCTCAAGAGAGCAAAGAATTAGGTCTCTTGTGTTTACGTGCTCAGTCTCGTCCCACTCTTTGTGACCCCGTGGACTGTAGTCCGCCAGGCTCCTCTGTCCATGGGATTCTCCAGGCAAGAATACTGGAGTGAGTTGCCATGTCCTTCTCCAGAGCATCTTCCTGACCTAGGGACTGAACCTGTGTCTCCTTGGCATTAGCAGGTGGATTCTTTACCAGGAGCCACCTGGGAAGCCCACTGTGTTTACAGGGAAGTTGTAATTGTTGAGATTAGTACCTGAAACAGAGGCATACTCAATTGTTTTAATGAGAGAATTCTATTTCACTTGAATGGGGTTCAGATTATAATTTCACATGAAATCCCAGCCATCCATGACCTGGTGTTGAGTGTGAACTGCTGCTAAATTCAGAATAGTTGACCAGAAATTACACATTTCATGCCAACTCTCCACATCTGAACTGTAAACCTTTCTAGGGCAAGGGCTAGGTCTTGCCTCTTGAAAGACTACCTGTCCTGTCAAATCCAGAAGACACGCACAACCTCACTTTGAGGAATTACTTTGGTCAAGTCACCTTTACAAACACAATAGGAGAATTCAGACAATTTGGAATACCAAGTGGTGCAGGCAACATTTTCTTTAAAACAATCTAGAATGCCATTGTCCTAATCTACAATCCAATCAACAGAAGTTTGGTTAGAAAAAGAAAAAATAAATAGATTGGAATTGAGGTAGGAAACTGTGGGCCTCTGGGCCAGACACCTGGTGTTTGTCAAGTAGAGTAAAATACCAAGCTTTGTTCTCACCCAGACACCCCAAGGACAAAGCTACTGTAAAAGCTGAGCTCTGCTAAAGCAAACAGATTAGGCGGCCACTCCTGAGGTGAAGGAAGACTTCCCTGTCTTCACTTGCACAAAAAGGCTTCTTGGGGTTCAAAAAGGGAGGCCCCACCCCATAATAAGTGTGTACATGCATCCATAGGCTTCTGTGATGGGATCCATCTTAGAAAAAAGTTGTGCACACATCTTGGGAAGGATCCATGGACCAGTCAGGTATGGAGAAAGAAACAAGATAAGTAAAGAATCTGCCTGCAATGGAGGAGACTTGGGTTCAATTCCTGGGTTGGGAAGATCCCCTGGAGAAGGGAATGGCAACCCACTCCAGAACTCTTGCCTGGAGAATCCCATGGACAGTGGAGCCTGGTGGGCTATAGTTCACGGGTTGGCAAAGAGCCGGACTCGACTGAGCAACTACACTTTCATTTTCACTTCAAACAAAGACCCAGAAGGACTGTACTGTATAAAGTGATTTGTGTCCTCTCCATACAGGGTTCCTCCTCACTCAGGATGTCTGCACACCTCTCTGGGTGTGTATCTCTAGCCTAGCTTCTGACTTACTGCACTCCTCCTTATTTGAGGGGATGCCCATATGGGTGTTTATCTCTGTCCTGCTTCTGAGTTGGATAAACAAAATGTTTTCCCATGTGCTCTCCCATACATTGTGCTGCATCTCTAATAATAAACTTTGAACCTGTTTTTACAGTTTTTGCCTCCTTGAAACATTCTTGCTTTGAAATAGAGACAAGAGCCAGGGCCACTTTGCTTCTAGCCTCTAGACCCTGCTGGTCTTGTGGCTTGGACTCTTGGTTTTCATCCAGGTTACCCAGGTTTGATTTCTGGGTAGGGAACTAAGATCTCTCTTCAGGACTGCTCACTGCTCTCCCTCCAAGATCAGAATCAAAAGCAAAGGAGATGGATTTACTCCTGTCCCTTCAGGCATGGATGGACCTAGAAATGATCATACTAAGTAAAGCGAGTCAGACAGAGAAGACAAATATTATATAATATCACTTATATGTGGAATCTAGAAAAATGATACAAATGAACTTATTTTCAAAATAAAAACAGACTCACAAAGTTTGAAAACAAATTTATGTTTGCCAAAGGGGAAATGTTGGGAAGGGATAAATTAGGAGTTTGGGATTAACATACACACATTATTATATTAAAAAAATAGATAACTAACAAGGACTAATACTCTTGCCTGGCAAATCCCATGGACAGAGGAGCCGGTAGGCTGCAGTCCATGGGATCGCTAGGAGTTGGACACGACTGAGCAACTTCACTTTCACTTTTCACTTTCATGCATTGGAGAAGGAGATGGCAACCCACTCCAGTATTCTTGCCTGGAGGATCCCAGAGATGGCAGAGCCTGGTGGGCTGCCGTCTATGAGGTCGCACAGAGTTGGACACGACTGAAGCGACTTAGCATAGCATAGCATAACAAGGACTAATAATAGCATAGGGAACTCAACTCAATACTCTGTAATTGCCTATATGGGAGGGCTTCCCTGGTGGCTCAGCGGTAAAGAATTTGCTTGCAATGCAGACCAGGGTTCTATCCCTGGGTCAGGAAGATCCCCTGGAGGAGGGCACAGTAACCTACTCCAGTATTCTTGCCTGGAGAATTCCATGGACAGAGGGGCCTGGTGGGCTACAGTCCATAGGGTCACAAAGAGTCAGACAAGACTGAAGCGATTGAGCACGTACCTACATGGGAAAAGAATCTGAAAAGAATGCACATATATGTATACACTAATATACTGAATCGCTTGGCTATCCACCTGAAACTAACACAATATTATAAATCAACTGTTGTTGCTGATCAGTCATTAAGTCATATCTACTCTTTTGCAGACCCATGGACTGTAACCCCACAGGCACCCTGTCCCTGGGATTTCCCAGGCAAAAATACGGCAGTGGGTTGCCATTCCTTTCTTCAGGGGATCTGCTCAACCCAGGGATTATATCTGAGTCTCCTGCATTGGAAGGTGGATTCTATACCATTGAGTCACCAGAGAAGCCCTATAAATCAACCATATTCCAAGATAAAATTAAAGTTAAATTTTAGGGGGAAACAAAAGCAAAAGAGGCAGAGGGCTTGAGGGCTTGAGGTTTTGAGGGCATTTTCAGCCAGATCAGGGAGAGGCTTCTTCACAGAGCACCCAGCTTCGGATGGCCACATTGCTAAAGTCTCCACCCTGCTCTCTCAACTCCTTCTTTATTTAGATTCTATGAAGTAATTCATTTCGTCAAAGGGAAATTTTATACAGAAATATTCAAAGGAAACTCTGACAATACAACCTAGCAAGGGAAAATATAGCAATCAATGTAAAACAAAATTTTTCAATTGGTTTGGGTAAATTTCCACTTTGGCTTTCTGTAGTTGTTCCTCCAACGACTGCCTTTCTAGACTGTCTCCAAATTAACCCACCCACTTCTGGTTGTTGTTCACAGTTGTTGTGACTACAACTTCAGAAATAGACAACAGCATAGCCAACTCTATGCATACACTCCAACAGCTGCAATGTTGTAAACTGGGACTATCACTGAAGGCAGACATGTTCTTTGAATACTGCATTAACACCAGCCATTTCCAGTGAAAATTATCATTGTACAGTATAACAACTAAAGATCAAAACAATAATATTAATAGTGGGTTTATTTGCAATCTATCCTGCAGTCAAATGTGAGCTCCAGGAAAGCGGGGTCTTTGTGGGTAGGCCCAGCACATAGATCTACCTGCAATGCAGGAGACCTGGATTTGATCTCTGGGTTGGAAAGATTCCCTGGAGAAGAGATAGGCTACCCACTCCAGTATTCATGGTCTTCCCTGGTGGCTCAGACAGTAAAGAATCTGACTGCATATGGAAAACCTGGGTTCAATCCCTGGGCTGAGACGATCCCCTGGAGGAGGGCATGGCAACCCACTCTAGTATTCTTGCCTGGAGAATCCCCATGGACAGAAGAGCCTGTCAGGCTGCAGTCCATGGGTTCCTGAAGAGTAGGACATGACGGAGCGACTAAGCACAGCACAGCACAGTTGTACCGGGTGGAAGTCAATAACCATTTGTTGGCCTGAATGCACTTTTCTGTGGCCCTTGTAATAATGGTAACATAGTAGACATCATGTTGTAATTAACAGTTTCCAGAAGAGGAATCAGGGACTTGATTACCACTGATTATAAATGAATAATCTGTCCAAACCTCCCTTTGTTCATCACGGAGCAAATTGAGAGAGTTGGAGGTAGGTTATCTTTTAGATCCCTTTCACTTGTAAGAGCTATCTCTCTCCATTTTCACTTAGGATAATTTAACACACCTTATCCCAGGGCATACAGACTTTCTTTTTCATTGCATAGAACAGTATTTTTAATAGAAATGGTGTGGGAGTAATGATAGTGAATCTGAAACTGGTCACTGAGAATTCCTACTTGAAATATACACACAGTAATTTGGACATACAGAATGCTCCATCAGTCCAGAACATTTGGGAAGGGATGTCCACAAGAAATGAATTCTTGATCTTTTAACATTTCATTTCTAGACCCTTAGTTGGCGTCAAAAGAACCACCTTCACCAATCAGTCCATGAGGATAAATTCCTAGGACAAGCACTCTCTGCCACAAGAGCTGCCTGGATGGGTAAAACTAGAAAAAATGAAAGCGAAGGAAAAAAATGGAACCACCACATAGAGAATGGTGCAGATGGAAAACAGAGGTCCCAAGGGGCAGAATGTTCATACAGTATGGCAGGTGGAACCAGTTGATACTTGGAAACACATTGACCAACAGTGGGCTCCAAAAGGACCTGGAGACTAGAATTCTCCTATTGTAGATTACTTACTTATTCTGGACATTTACTTTATTTTCATGAAACTTCCTTTTGATATTAATGGTCACTGTATTTTTACTTTAAGAAGTCAGTGTTCAGATTCTATTAGTCATGAGGAGACAGTTTTTTGAGTTGGATTTTTAATATAATTTATTTATTTATTTATATTTTGATGGTCCACACATATCTTCGTTGCTGCGGGCTGGCTTTATGTAGTTGTGGCGAGCAGGGGCTACTTCTCACTGCAGTGGCTTCTCCTGTTCAGAGCATGGGCTCTAGAGCACTATGCTCAGTAGTTGTGGTGTACAGGTTCAGTTACTTCAGGGCATATGGAATCTTCCCAGACCAATGATCAAACCCATGTCCCCAGCACTGGCAGGTGGATTCTTAAGCACTGGATCACCAGGGAATTCTTGAGTCAGGTCTTGAGTAAAGCAATGTGGTTTCACCCTCAAGTGCCAGGCACCTCTGTTTCCAGGTTGAGATGATAACTACCATTCCTTTAGTGAACCCTAGCTGCTCTGAGATGGGAAGGGGTGGTTGAGAAAGAACTAGAATGTCAGTGAAAACCTCCTGGTATGCTCATTCTGTCCCAGGACCTCTCTGACTCCTAGCCCTGTTCTCAGGGCCTTGGACTTCCTGTGAAATAACCACTCCTTGGCCCTAGTTTAAAGGAAAATTGGAAGAGCTAGACTCTAAGGGGAATGTCTTCCATAGCCTAGGCCAAAGAAAAGCAGAAAACATTTGGCACAAAGACATTGCTTTCGAGAAATTTTTTTCCATGTAGTATTTGCGTAAATTTGTCATGGACCTGCCACTTCAGTACAAGGGGCTAACAGCATAACCTTGAGTCTGATGGCATCCTGTTGCCCTTTGTAGCCAGGGTCAGACATTTCACTTCTTGCTTCATTTCTCCTCCTCTTAGAGGACTCAAGGCTGCCATATTTGATCAAAATTATATGTGTTACAAATGAGCAGGCTGAATTGTGCAACATTTCATTTGGCTAATATTTCAGTTTCTTGAGTCATAAGCCTGACAAGTAGCTACAGAGCATGAAGCAGCATATCCTGAGTCAGTGCATGTGAGAAAGGAGTTTTAGCTAAAGGTTAAGTGTAGCAGGTCCTCTTGGGACCACCATCTGACTCCACAGCCTTATTCTAAGATGAAGATTACTCTTTTAATTCAGTGATATTTGTTCCTATAAATGTAATGTAAACTTCAGACCTTTGAAAACATATCCTAAGACACATGATGAAGCAGTACCTCGTATGCAGTCTCCTCCTGTGCTATCTGTGAATGTCTCCCAACAGGAAATGACAATAACTGTCAGCTTCTAAATTCATGAGCAGTTTGATGTCTCTTTAAGTGATTCATGCAAGTTGAGAAATGAATTCCTACTGTTGAAATTCCAACACTTTAGAAACCGTTCAATGAACAAATATAAATTTGTTCTTTGTGTTAATGATGAAAAAAAGAAAAAGATTTTCTTAAAACCAAACAAATTGTCTTGACAAATTCAGTGATGATGGGTTAGGACCATAAACCATCAATCAGTGGATCTACAGTATGCTGCAGTTTTTTCAAAGATTCATTGAGGATTCAAGACTTTAATTCTTCATTTTCCCAATCATGCCCCATTGTTTTATGCTATAATAAAATGACCTTAATTAAAATGTTATTCCATTAATTTTCCAAGAAATTATCCTTGAAAGAAACATATATTTACACTCCAGTGGAGATGTCTCATCTGGAAGTCTTAACCACTGAAACTGTACCCCAGTCCCTTCCTCAAAATTTCCCCTCCAATTCTGTGTTCAAGGCACTATGAAAACTGTGAGAAGAAAAAATATAAACTAAAACAGGTTTTTCAAAAATATAAAGCATTTGAAATGATCATAATAGCTGTTTATTTAAAAAATACAGGTCTTGAACTATTTCTTTCAGAATTCCTTTTCACAACTCTTCTCCCAATCCAACACTCCCCATGGAAAGTTGCAACATAATGTACAACACTTCTTAAAGACAAGGGTCATGACTATTCCTTTCTTTCATCCCCAAAGGTCTGACCCACCCAGAGCCTGAGGCCTGGAACCACCCTCACCCATTGATCTGTCTGTTTCTTCAGCCATAGTGTGAGCTCCAAGACATGGGAGAATGTCTTAACAGTGGTTCTCAGAGCCCTGCTCAGAAACTTGATGTCTAACATATGCTTATAGTGTTGCTAAACTGAATATGTGTGGAGCCTCCACAACTGTGTTCATATTGAGAGAAGCAGGGACAGCAAAGTCTTTGTTCTCATGGCCTAAATGTTAGTCTGACAAATGTCTGAAAAAACTACAAAAGAAATGCAAGATGGGAATAGCTTAGGAGTCCAAGGTGACTTCTATGCCCTATTGGGTCACACACTCCTCTAACTGTAGCAATGTCGCTATTGTTGACCTTCTGTTCACCTAGTTGCTCATCCCATTAAAGTCAGTTGAGGAAGTTCAGACACCTTCCTCTTACTCTTTTCTCCCATCACAAAGGCCCTTTGTCTTTTTGTACACCATTCTCATACTCCTAGTGCTTCCCTTCCCGCTGAGCTCATTATCAACCCTCCATCTCTGGCTATCTCTGGGATGAATCACAGAGAGTGAAAAGAAGACAAAGAGCTATGCTACCTGCAGGATAATCCAATCTGTTACACCGATCAAAATTAACAATCTTCTGGGCTGTGTCCCTTTGTCATCTTAACCTGTATGAACTCAATAATAGGAGGAAAGGAATTTTAAAAGCTCGTTCTGCTACTGATGAGTTTTGTTTAAAATACATTGATTTTGAGGCACCTAAATGCATGTAGGAGAGAATGCTGTTCAGGTAGATTAAAACATGGGCCTTAAAGCTCAGGTGGCACTTTTGACTACCCAGGTGGCGCTGGTGGTAAAGAACCTGCCTGCCAATGCAGGAGACTTAAGAGATGTGGGTTCAAAAAAAAAAAAAAAGAGATGTGGGTTCAATCCCTGGGAAGGGAAGATCTTCTGGAGGAGGAAATGGCAACTCACTCCAGTATTCTTGCCTGGAGAATCCCATGGACAGAGGAGCCTGGTGTGCTACCATTCATGGGGTTGCACAGAGTCGGACATGACTGAAGTGACTTAGCATTCAAAGCTCAGAGGGAGGAAGATAGTTCAGTTCCCCAGGATTCCTTAGGGAGAGAGATCAGAATCAACACCTCTCTGTCTGAACCACCAGAACTCCAGCCAGGACTCCAGAGTTTCCTGTTCAAAACCAGACAACTTGCAGAGACTTTTGCAAAATTTCATAGTTAATGGCTAAAAACCACATTAATAGTTACAAACAGGATTCTCTGATCATGACTTTTGGCAGACCCTTCAAGGGCACGCCCCTGCAGTCCCTTCTTCTCTCTCACAATGCTTTTCTTTATTCCCTCTATTTTTAAAATAATATGAAATTAAGTGGATAAGAATAAAAATCTCTAGCTTAAAACATTATTGAGAAAGTAAACATATGTGTAACCACCACCACCCAGATCAGAATAATACATTCCCAGCACCCTGAAAAAATCCTTTCCAATGCCAGCCTCTTCTCCTGCCCCTCCTGGTAACTACTTTCTGGTTCTTTTTGCCATGCATGAATTCCTAAACAATACAACTCATTTTGCCTGGTTCTGTACTTCTCCTAAATAGAAGCATACTGTTTGTATTTTTGTGCCTTGATTTTTTTGCTCCACAGTATATTTGTGTGATTCATTCATGACATTTCAGGCATTTATGGTGGATTTATTTTCTTTTCCATCAGTGGTTATGAACAGAAGCTCTATAGAGCTTGAATGAGCAGGCTTAAATTCCAGCTCTATCACTTTTCGCTGTGTGAATTTGTGCAAATTCTTTTATCTCTCTGCACCTTTATTGTAAGTTACCTGGAGTTGATTTTGAGGTATGTATGGGTCAGGGGTCTGTCATAGGTAGATCTCCCTAGGAAACCCATTCCAGTGTTCTTGCCTGGGAAATTCCATGGACAGAGGAGCTTGGCAGGCTGCAGCCGATGGGGTCACAAGAGTAGGACCCAGACTTAGTGACTAAACTACCACCACCACCCTAGGAAACAGATTCTAAGATGGTAATTTGCACATGTGTTGTTTATTGGAGAATGCTTTTAGGGACAATACCCAGCCAAAAGTGAGGAAAGTAGAGTTGGACAGGAAAAACTTGATTATAGAACAGATGCAGCAGAGGCTCCAGCAAATTCCATGGGAAGCTGTAGATCTGTATTTGCCCTTCTAAGATGCCCAATATTGATAGGTTTTTACTCCCACATCACCCAGACTTTGAAGATAGGCAACCCTCAGGAAGGGTCACAGCTTTGAACAAGGTATCTGCTTTAGGCCAAAGGAAATTCCTGAGGTGGGATTCTGCTTTGTGCTATCAGCTAGCAATACTCCTGGCAACTGAAGGATTAGGGTTACCATCCTGAAGGGGAGATCTGGACAGACATCGTAGCATCCAATATAGGGTCAAGTTTCATTTTGCCCATGCAAATACTCAACTGTCCCAGCAGTTCTCTCCATGGATATGTAATACTAGCTCTTTCTTATTAAGTGTTCATGCAGAAGTCAATTTCTGAGGTTGTGTTTTCAATTCTGTTCCCTTGGTCAGTTATCTAATTATGACAGATCAGTACCAACATGTGCATGGATAACTGACCAATGAAAGAGAAACAAGAGAAGAAGGCCTGCTCTATCAGATATAAAGAGTTTCTATGCTGTTTCTGACCATTTGACAACCTCTCTCTCTCTCCTTCATGTACATAAAACATCCTCACTTGTCTTGTTTACCTATGATGACTAGTTTACCCCTTAACCTTCAACGCTAAACTGAAACATGATTTCTCCTCCAAAGGTTTTGTTAGCTTCAGGTCCTTCTTTCACTGTGATTCTTCATTGCCTCAAGAGATGCCTCATAGATTGTGTAGGTTCAAGTCATGACTCAAGTCCTATTGTTACGTGATCTTAAATTAGTTATTTAATCTCTGTATGCTTCAGTTTTCTCAAAACTTTCTGTGAGCATTCAACTTAAAGTATTTATTATATCGCTATTTAGCTTTTATAATAGAACTTGACTTGTTCTTAGTTTCCATTTCAGATGACAAGGTTCTTCAGTGCTAGGGTCAAGGACCATTCACTCTCATCTCCTAGCATATAATTTCACCATATGGAAATGACAGAAATTTGAGACAGCACATTTCATAATTTAGAATCCCAATAGCATATTTGCTTACCAGAATGGACAATCAAGGATATTCATACATAAGTCACTTGTTTCTGACAATAAAGCCCCAACACTGAAAAGTTTAGGTTAAAACCATAAAGTTAGCATTTTTTTCCTTAATCCAAAGCCCCATATCTTACCTATTCTTTTCCCCAAAGGAAGGACACCCCTCTCACCATCATCACTGCCTTATATGGAATCCCAGATTTCCTTGTAGACTAAGGGAAATGAATAAACTCAGGAATAAGAATAAAGAGAATGAGGAGAATGAAGGAGAAGAGGGGTAAGGAAAAGAGGAGAAAGGAAGGTGGAAAAAGAAGAAGGAGAAGGAGAAAGAAGAAGCAAAGGAAGGAAAGGAAGGGGAGGAAGGAGAGGAGGAAGAACAAAACTTAGAGGAGAAATAAAACAAAAATAAAATGTAAAATATGTTTATATACCTTCCCCATTAAATAACTTTTTAAAGATGCTAAACAGGATATCACTTAATATTCCAATCTGATACGCTTTGGGCTATTTTTCTAAATAGTTGAGCTACACCAAGGAGAGAGAATAAACAAGTCCCAGAAGTAAGGTTAACTATCTAGAGGGTGAACTGCTTAGGACAATAAAGGAGTATGCCAAAGGCAAACATTCTGCTTTTACCCTGGAAGTTCAGGAACTATATTTTTGACATTAAAAAAAAAAAAAAAAAGCTACCTGATCCCTGATTTCAAGTATTGTACATTCAGAAATATTGAAGTTCATATTTTAAAAACATGTCTGGATTTGTTCTGATTTGAATTTGTTTCAACAGAAAGCTCAAACTTGGAATCATTTCAATAAAGGATATGTGTTAACTATACTGGTCTGTAAAAAGCCTCGTGATGAAAGTGAAAGAAGAGGGTGAAAAAGTTGGCTTAAAGCTCAACATTCAGAAAACAAAGATCATGGCATCTGGTCCCATCACTTCATGGGAAATAGATGAGGAAACAGTGGAAACGGTGTCAGACTTTATTTTTTGGGGCTCCAAAATCACTGCAGATGGTGATTGCAGCCATGAAATTAAAAGATGCTTACTCCTTGAAAGGAAAGTTATGACCAACCTAGATAGCATATTCAAAAGCAGAGACATTACTTTGCCAACAAAGGTCCGTCTAGTCAAGGCTATGGTTTTTCCAGTGGTCATGTATGGATGTGAGAGTTGGACTATAAAGAAGGCTGAGCGCCGAAGACTTGATGCTTTTAAACTGTGGTGTTGGAGAAGACTCTTGAGAGTCCCTTGGACTGCAAGGAGATCCAACCAGTCCATTCTAAAGGAGATCAGCCCTGGGTGTTCTTTGGAAGGAATGATGCTAAAGCTGAAACGCTAGCACTTTGGCTACCTCATGTGAAGAGTTGACTCATTGGAAAAGACTCTGATGCTAGGAAGGATTGGGGGCAGGAGGAGAAGGGGACGACAGAAGATGAGATGGCTGGATGGCATCACCGACTTGATAGACGTGAATCTGAGTGAACTCCAGGAGTTGGTGATGGACAGGGAGGCCTGGCGTGCTGCAATTCATAGGGTCACAAAGAGTCGGACATGACTGAGCGACTGAACTGAACTGATATTGGTCTGTATACTGGTCCGAAGAGACTAGAGATCTCTTCAAGAAAGTTGAAGATACCAAGGGAATAGTTCATGCAAAGATGGGCACAGTAAGGCACAGAAATGATATGGACTTAAAAGAAGCAGAAGATATTAAGAAGAGGTGGCAAGAATACACAGAAGAACTATACAAAAAAGATCTTCACGACCCAGATAACCATTATGGTATGATTACTGCCAGACATCCTAGAATGCAAAATCAACTGGCCCTTAGGAAGCATTACTACGAACAAAGCTAGTGGAGTGATGGAATTCCAGTTGAGTTATTTACAGATGATGCTGTAAAAGAGCTGCCCTCAATTATGCCAACAAATTTGGAAAGCTCAGCAGTGGCCACAGGACTGGAAAAAGACAGTTTTCATTCCAATCCCAAAGAAAGGCAATGCCAAAGAATGTTCTAATTGCTGCACAATTGCACTCATCTCACACACTAGCAAAGTAATGCTCAAAATTCTCCAAGCCGGGCTTCAACAGTATGTGAACCAACAACTTCCAGATGTTCAAGCTGGTTTTAGAAAAGGCAGAGGAACCAGAGATCAAATTGCCAACATTCATTGGATCATCGAACAAGCAAGAGAGTTCCAGAAAAACATCTATTTCTGCTTTATTGACTATGCCAAAGCCTTTGTGTGGATCACAGCAAACTGGAAAATTCTTAAAGAGATGGCAATACCAGACCACCTGACCTGCCTCCTGAGAAATCTGTATGCAGGTCAAGAAGCAACAGTTAGAACTGGACATGGAACAACAGACTGGTTCCAATTTGGGAAAGGAGTACATCAAAGCTGTATATTGTCACCCTGCTTATTTAACTTATATGCAGAGTGAGTGAGTCAAAGTCACTTTGTCATGTCTGACTCTTTGCGACTCCATGGACTATACAGTCCATGGAATTCTCCAGGCCAGAATACTGGAGTGGGTAACTTTTCCCTTCTCCAGGGGATCTTCCCAACCCAGGGATTGAACCCCAGTTTCCTGCACTGCAGGAGGGAGTACATCATGAGAAATGCTGGGCTGGATGAAGCACAAGCTGGAATCAATACTGCCAGGAGAAATATCAGTAACCTCAGATAATGCAGATGACACCACCCTTATGGCAGAAAGTGAAGAACTAAAGAGCCTCTTGATGAAAGTGAAAGTGGAAAGTGAAAAAGTTTACTTAAAGCTCAACCAACATTCAGAAAACTACGATCATGGCATCCAGTCCCATCACTTCACGGCAAATAGATGGGGAAACAGTGGCTGACTTTATTTTTCTGGGCTCCACAATCACTGCAGATGGTGACTGCAGCCATGAAATTAAAAGATGCTAGCTCCTTGGAGGAAAATCTATGACAAACCTAGACAGCTTATTAAAAAGCAGAGACATTACTTTGCCAACAAAGGTCCATCTAGTCAAATCTATGGTTTTTCCAGTAGTCATGTATGGATGTGAGTGTTGGACTATAAAGAAAGCTGAGCACCGAAGAATTGATGCTTTTAAACTGTGGTGTTGGAGAAGACTCTCGAGAGTCCCTTGGACTGCAAGGAGATCCAACCAGTCCATCCTAAAGGAAATCAGTCATGAATATTCATTGGAAGGACTGATGTTGAAGCTGAAACTCCAATACTTCAGCCACCTGATGTGAAGAACTGACTCATTGGAAAAGGCCCTGATGCTGGGAAATATTGAAAGCAGGAAGAGAAGGGGACAATGGAGGATGAGATGTTTGGATGACATCACTGACTGGATGGACATGAGTTCGAGAAGCTCTGGGAGTTGGTGATGGACAGGGAGGCCTGGTGTGCTGCAATCCATGGGATCGCAAAGAGCTGGACATGACTTAGTAACTGAACTGAACTAAACTGAATAGTGGTTTGTGGCAGGACAGAACAAATGTTTGATAAATGAATGACTCTAGTCATTTAACCACCAAATAACACCTAATGGCAGAGTCATTTCAGATATAACCTCACAAAAGACCTTGTTAAAAAACAGGACCCTCACTGCTGTCTGCCTCCCTTGTTGAAGTTGGGTATTTCTACTGTTTCATAATCTTACTAATGAAGTTGTTTGTATCATTTATTATGATGTAATCATGTCAAAGAACAATAAGAATAGGCTCAATAAAAATCAAATCAACTAAGGAAAACTGGAACCAACAAACTTCCTTCTTATTTCCAGAAACTTCTTTGGGAAAGTGGATGTGAAATAGTCAGTAAAGTTGCATTCATAGCCACATCCCTTGCCAAGGCTACGGAAAAAGGACACAAAGCACGAGCTGACAGTGTTGTCCTCAAGGAAGGGCATGGGGCTCAAAAGTGAGCAGAGTCCAGGAAACTTCAGAGTCGAGGAGCTATTTGGGTCTGTTCACAAAGTCAAAAAGAATTCTTCCCTTTGTTATAAAGCTTATGCTGTGAACCTTGTGAATCAGGAGATTTTTCTTTCCCAGAACTCCCTTTGTCTTCATTCAAAGTACCATTACATGAGATCATGGCACAACTCAGTGAAGCAGAAAATGTCTCCTCCTTTGGAGCTTAACCTCCTGTGGAGCTGTTATGTAGATGATCCTATGACAAGGCTTAGGACCTCAGGCATGTCAGTAGGTCAGTAGGGCGTTAGGAAAGTAAGCTATACTGGCTGCAGTCATTCAAGAACAGGCCTGAGGAGTCGGCTGTTGTTTTCCTCCAGGCCCAAGTGAGAGAGTGCATTGTGAGCCCTGCCATATGCAATTGGACTCCACAGTGAGTTTTAATGGCAAAACTCTAAGGATAAAGTATCATACTGATGAAGTGAGTAACTGGAAAGACTAAAAATATCTGAGGACTTCAGAGTGTGCTGTATTTATTACTCTTCCTCAGCACACAACTATCTGAAGAGTAGATAATCAGGGCCAAGGTTCATATCAGTACGGTAATGACTTTTCCAAGTGTGATGGGCTACTTCACAGGATTATTAGTCTATGGTTTATGTTCCCTGTGCTTTTTATACTCTTGGCTCAGGGAGGCTCCATGCTTATTTGTTCTAAAGCAGAAGAGGTCTAAAAACTAGCATTTTCTTCTCCTGGAAAAACCTGAAGTAATTAAGACAGTTATCCCAGCAATTCTGCTGGAGGTTGAGAAAGAACAGAGTGTCTTTGAGGAGAAAGAGACCTGAGGATGGGAAAGAAGGCACATTATCCTAGACTAAGAAAAACAATAAGATTTGAATTTCGACTACAAATGAGAACCCTGAATTTCTCTCAGATTCGGAGAGGTGACAGGACTCTGGGGAAATCTTCAATTTTATAGCTAGGAAAGTTAGATCGAGATTTGAAATTTCTGAATTGGCAAAGACTTCTGTGTTCCCAGCATGCATCTCTGCACTTCACCAAACCATGTGGGCTTATAAAATTGGCCTCTGGTAGATTTCAAGACCAGAGGAACATTTTCCAAATGTTTTCTTTTTCGTATGTCTCCTGGGAACTTAGTCATATCTGGGAGGTGGGGTGGTAGAAGCCAAGGAGTCCCATTAATGACTGAAATTAAATCTCTTGAAATTCTGGCAGAATAAGGAATAAGGTCAGATTTAATATTATTTTTTAAGTGAATGTGAATTTTCCCATATACTTAAGTTTGTAGTGTAAGAGTCATATTCTCTACACAGGCACGACAATCAGGAAATGCTTGAGAGAGAGTGCATAAGAGATGACTCTTAGTAAGGGAAGGCTGAGAACCCAGAATTTAAACTTAGGCTTCTGATTTTGCTATGGATATTAATCTTAAATGCATTAAACATAGACTTGAGTTAATGACCACTTCTTATCTCATAAATCTTTGCCTGTTATTCTAGGCATGTTTTTACAACTTAAAAATTCCAAGCTCTAAAACATTGTCTGCATGAGAACGTGTCAGTAAAGGGTTGCAGTTGAGGTACATATGTAAAAACAGAAAGCTCTGTACAATCTGAGGATTTGCAAGCCTCAACAAATGACTGTTTTTCTTTTTATAATTATATTTATTGATTGATTTTTGTTTTTGTCTGTGCCGGGTCTCCGTTGTGTGGATTTTTCTCTAGCTGTGGGGACTGGGGACTACTCTGTAGTTGCAGTATGCGGGTTTCTCATCACAGTGAGAAAGTAGTTTCAGCTCCTGGGCTCTAGAGCACAGGCTCAGTAGTTGTGGCGCATGGGCGTAGTTGCTCAAGAGCATGTGGAATCTTCCTGGATCAGGGATTGAACCTGTATCTCTTGTATTGGCAGGTAGATTCTTCACTGAGCCACCAGGGAAGCCCAACAGATGACTTATTTATGTAAAATAATGTTGATTTAAACAAAACTTTATCATCAAATGATGAGGATATTCTTTAGTAATATGTAAATATAATATTTGATCTGTAGGATTCTAAGAGTGCAAAATCGTCCTTCAAAGACAAAGCATGGGACTTCCCTGGTGATCCAGTGGTTAAGATTTTGCCTTCCAGTGCAGGGGGGTGGAGGTTTGATCCCTGGTTGGGGAGATAAGATCCCATATGTCTTGAGGCCAAAAAACTCAAAACATAAAACAGAAGCCATATTGTAACAAATTCAATAAATACTTTAAAAATGGTTCACATGTATACCTGTGATGGATTCATTTTGATATTTGGCAAAACTAATACAATTATGTAAAGTTTAAAAATAAAATAAAATTAAAAAAAATTTTTTTTTAAAGAGTATTACGTGGGATGTTTAGGTACCATGAAGTTAGTGGAAAATGGAAATTTATAATTTTTCTTGTAATTTAAACATTAGACAAAATTTTTCAGAAGTGGTACTATAAATTTTGAATCCAGAAACACCACCACCACATCCACCAACAAGGGAAATGTATATATCCAGGCCAGACCTCTTTCTAAATTCCATATATCTCTATCCAACTGTTTCTTCGAAATCACCATTTGCATGCTTAAAAAGCATCTCAAGTATGGCATCTCCAAAGTGAAACTCCCGTTCTCTCTCCTACATACAACCCTGACTCTCCTCGTGTTCCCCTTTCTGTCAATAGCTAGTCCATTCTCCTGGTGGCTCAAGCTAAAACTTGATTTTAGTCATCTCTGCTCCTCTTATCCTATGTCCACAGTCAACCGTCAAAAATGCCTCTCTGCTATTTAACATATATCTAAAATTCAACTACCTACTTCTCAGTTCCTCTCCTGCTGCCACTGAAGTCCAGACCACCATCATCTCTCCCTGGAAGCATGGCTATACCTCCTGTTGGTTTAGTTGGTGTGTCTACGTCTTCCCTCCTACCCTTACATTCTATTTTCAACTGAAAACCTACTCATTCTGAATAAATAAAAGAAACAAAGGATTCTGTTCAAGTACAAGCCTCATCCTGTTAGCTCAGTATCTCCAGCGGCTTCCCACCTCACTATGATGCAAGTCAGAAGTCATGGTGGCTTTCAAGTTATCATGTGATCTCCTCCTCCCACTCTCTGACCGTATCCTCTGCCATGTCTGTGCTTTGCCACATATGTTCTATCCTCTTGTCCTGGCCTCCCTGCAGCTGCTGGCACATTCTAAGTGCCCCTCTGACCCAGAGTCTTCCTTGCCTTTGCATGATCTTCCTTGTTTCCTTTTGTTCTCTGTGCAAATCTCCCTCTTCAGAGAAGTCTTCTGTTGCTGCTGCTGCTGCTGCTGCTGCTAAGTCGCTTCAGTCGTGTCTGACTCTGTGCAACCCCGTAGAAGGCAGCCTACCAGGCTCCCCCATCCCTGGGATTCTCCAGGCAAGAACACTGGAGTGGGTTGCCATTTCCTCCTCCAATGCATGAAAGTGGAAAGTGAAAGTGAAGTTGCTCAGTCATGTCCGACTCTTAGCGACCCCACCAGGCTCCTCCGTCCATGGGATTTTCCAGGCAAGAGTACTGAAGTGGGGTGCCATTGCCTTCTCCAGAAGTCTTCTAACTACACCTTAAGAAACAGCAACTCCACAGCACTCTCTATTTCTCCAACCTTTCCGTGGTATTTGACTTACTAATTTGTTTACTCTGCCAGCATTTTTTTATCTTTTCAAATGAAGCAGTAAAATCATCAGGACTAAATAAACATTTTACAAAGAAACAGCCAATAAAGCTGTCAAAGAAGTGTCATGGTTCCTTACAGTCTCCATTCCTTTCCTTTTATCATCTATAAGTCAGTCTGGTCTGTTTTCACTTATCCTGACATTGTTTTTTCTCCTACTGTCCACACCCAGGGTCCTGGGCTTGTATTTCTGGGCACTTCCTATGTGGAGTGGCTTATGAACTATTTACTTCTCTCAAATGTAAATTTGCTCTTTATAAATAGGTACAAGCATCTCTCTGTTCCATTATGTCTTCTAGTGTTTCTAAACCTACACATTTATATAAAACACCTATTATTTAATTATAAATTTCTTAGAACTAACTCATTAGAGAAGACCCTGATGCAGGGAAAGATTGAAGGCAGGAGGAGAAAGGGATGATAGAGGATGAGATGTTTGGATGGCATCACTGACTCGATGGACATGAGTTTGAGCAAGCTTTGGGAGCTGGGAATGGACAGGGAAGCGTGGCATGCTGCAGTACATGGGGTCACAAAGAGTCGGACACTACTCAGCGACTGAACTGACTGACTTACGTCTACTTTTGCCTTATGGATAGAATGCTATATATCAAGTTACACTGAATTGTATCTGCAAAGAGATTATATTGCTTCCAAATAACATTTTAAATAATAGGAAAAAGTATAAAGTATCTAACAATAAAGAGGAATTTCAATCTGTGTGGTTGTAGACAAATGTTCTCACACAACTCCCCTCATTTAACAGATGAGGAAACAGAAGCAGAGCTTAAGTCCAAAGACCATGATTTTAGCAACAGAGGCAGGGCTAGCACAGGACAGGTGTGGAGTGATTTTCATTCACTCCTCTTTTTCTCTAGTAGATTACCTCACTGTGGTTCAAATTCTAATATTATTAATAGAAATATTTGCAAAATTATCCTTCTAGCTTAAGAATTTTTTTTCAAAGGGAAATTTTATTCCTAGCTGGATTATGTGAAGTTACATCAATGAAAATTTCAATCCTAACTGGATTGTCTGAAATCACTTTTTCATTTTCTTACAGAAGTCTGTAATTTCAAGACTTGGCCTTTTATAAAAAATAAAACATGCCAGCTCATAAATATAACTTTCAAAGGGCCATCACATGTAGTCATATCATGCTGTTTGTTTTTAATGTTTGGTTTCTACTGATTGCTCAGTGAGGTTACCCCACCGACACTCATATTTCAGTATCAAATATATACAAAATGCTCATATTGTGAAAATGCCTTTAATTCCCAAAGAATAACTCAGTATTGCAAGCATAAAATCAAGCATTGCATGGAGACAACTGCAAAGTAGCAGCTTTCACATTGAACATGTAAAGATGATAGTATCCACAAGACAGAAGAGGCAAAATCAGCTCCAAATTGTAGACTAAAATGTATTTTGCTCATAAAAATAGTGCTGGTTGAAGCCCTACGTCTTGCACAATACACTGCCCTCAGCTTTGAAAGAGTTGGAAAGAAGAATTTGTATTCAGGTTTTTTGGTTATGTTCCTAGCCTCATTGCAGCACTTATGTGGTTTTCAGGCTTGTGTTTCTTTTTCTTTTTTTTCAATTGGACTATAATTGCTTTCCAGTGTTGTTAGTTTCCACTGTACAATGAAGTGAATCAGCTATATGTATACATATATCTCTTCCCTCTTGAACCTCCCTTCCACCCCCACCCATCCCGCGTGTCTAGGTCATCACGTAGCACTGAAAGGAACTCGCAGCGCTATGCAGCAACTTCCCACTTGCTAGCTATTTTACATATGGTACTGTATATATGTCAAGGCTACTCTCCCCATTCGTCCCATCCTCCCCTTCCCCCTCTGTGTCCTCATGTCCATTGATCACTTTCTATGTAGGAGGTGCTAGAGGTATGGAGATAAAAATGGTGAACTTTGCCTTCATGGGACCGTCTGCTTCTGAAGAAGTGAAAATCTTGTCTTTCCTGTGGAAAGACAGGCGGAGCTGTGCTCCTCCACAGCTTACTTAGTAAGTTTGCATGACATGTGTTCACAGAATTGAACCAAAGATAATAACAAGCATAGTTAAGAAGGAAATGGCAAACATGCTGTTGATAGCAAGTCCAGCAGACCTCGCCCAATCCCTAAGGTCCTTAGATCTTTTCTTGGTGTTTTCTTAGATCCATAACTTTTAAAAAATAATACCTTGAATAGGGAATGAGAGAGTCTGCCTCCTCCTCTGGGAGACATCGAAAGAGGCAAGGGAATGTTCCAATTTTAGACTATTAACATTCTGGCTTGAACCAAGTCAAAACATTATTATGTAAACAAAACTGTAATACACTAAAGTAGTCTAGACTCCCTTTTGTACTGTTTACCACTGAGAAAAAAAATGGATTAATAGTGTGTTCCTTTTCTTCTTTTCTACCCAAGGATTATTAATGATAGGAGCCCACAGAGTGTCTAAAATGTTAGGACATATCTTGCAATCATTTCTGCTTTCTCGTCCAGAAGGTTATCTTCCCACCTCCTTAATTGAATGCATCAGTTTTCCTCTTCACCTCCTGCCCATGATCACTCCCAGGAGATGAGCTCAAAAGCCTATCTGTCCTTCTCTCCCTAAGAATCCTCTGAGTTGAAAAGTTAGGAGCACCCCCTCCCCTCACCTCTGTAGCCCCTCACTCTGGTGCTTTGGGTCCAGTCAGCCCATCTCTGACATCTTTCCATGACCCTTCCGGTCCTAATGCTCACTCATGAAGATACTCTGTGTTCAAATGTTGTCAACCTCTTTCTCTAATAAAATATCATTTGAGATCCACTCCATGTACATAGTAGTGAGTAAACTGTTCTCAACATTTGAGAAGATTATAGTTTTAGAGGTTTGTGAATATTTATATTAAAATAGGTAAGATAGCTATGTAGACAGATCTAGTACTTCTTTCTTATCACGCATACATACAGGCTCACTTGACCCTGCTGCCTACACCGCTATTACTAAAAATCTCTTCCATTGGCTTCACCAGGATTAGATAATTCTGATTCTACTATTTACTCTCAGTTTATTTTGCAGGGTCCCCTTTATCTTCCATGTTTTAAAATATTGCTATTTCTCTCTCAAGTCTTTTTCTTTTCATTAGAATTTCCTGTGCCCACGTAACAACAACCTATTTGTTAATACCTCCCAACCTATATCTTTAAGACCGTCTTCTCACCTGAATTGAAGAACTGTGTGTCACACACCTACTGGGATGATTTATGGTTCACCTAGCCAAGTCAATCCCAAACTAACCGATCATCTCCCCACTGACACTGGATCTCCTCTTGTCTTGTTTGTAAAACAAACCACCAGCTACTTACTTGTATAAACAAATACACTAGACTCTCCCCGACTTGTCCTTCTCTCTTAATCCTCCAAATCCTATCAATAACCAAGACTGCTAATCCACTGACATTTCACCTGTCTCCATACCCATTATACCTCACTTGGATTACTAGAAAATCTTGTTTCTCACTTCATTTCTTGCTTCACCCTACTCCATTCTCCATACAATAAGCAGAAATGATTTTTTTTATAAATTATCTTTCTAAAACACGAAACTATTATATTATCTCTCACCCTAAGAAAACTATGATAGCTTTTCTGTTGCTTTTAGAATAAAGACTAAATTTAATTTGGGAGTTTTAAGACCCTCTTTAACAAGCCCCTATAGAGTTCTTCATGGTCTACAGATTTCTTATAATGTAAAATCCAGTCACAATGAAATGCTTTCAGATATGAAAATAGACACGTTCTTTGTCTATATTAGACTTCTATACAAGCTTGTTCCTCTTCCTGGAACACTCTTCCCTCACTCACACGTGCATACATGCTAAGTTGCTTCAGTCACGTCTGACTTTGTGCCTCTATGGACTGTAGCCTGCCAGGCTCTTCATGGGATTCTTCAGGTAAGAATACTGGAGGGAGTTGCCATTCCAGGGGATCTCCCCAACCCAGGGATCAAACCTGCATCTCTTACATCTCCTGCATTGGCAGGCAGGTTCTTTACCACGAACCACCTGGGAAGCCCATTTACACATAAAAGTCTACGTTGCTTATATCTCAGTTCTTGGATTATAGGTGGTTTAATTTTTTTGCTATTGTATTATTAAAATGTTATACAATGACATGTATTACTTTTATAATTAAAAATTCAATAATTAACATATGCATACCTTCTGACCCAGTAACTCACTCTGGATATATAGACAACAGAAATGTAAATATATTTTTTTTCACTAAAGACCCAATTACTTGTGAGAGACTCTCTGTCCTTTCAAATTGAAAGTGAAAGTCACACAGTAGTGTCTGACTCTTTGTGACCCCAGGGACTATAGTCCACAGAATTCTCCAGGCAAGAATACTGGAGTGGGTAGCCTTTTCCTTCTCCAGGGGATCTTCCCAACCCAGGGGTTTAACTCAGGTTGATCCACATTGCAGGTGGATTTTTTACCAGCTAAGCCACAGAGGAAGGGAATTAATTTGCCTTTCAAATTAATTTAAGGCAAATATATTAAGATTTTGTAAAACAATATTTGCTACCAGGTGAAGTGTACAGTGGACCTCTCTATACTATCTTTGCCATTTTCTATTAATCTATTTTGAAATAAAAATTTTTTTTGAAATAAAAAATTTTAAATATAATAATCATTGACATAAGCAACATGCTCTAATTTTAAAAAACATTCTTCTGAAAATAAAAATCTGGTTTGTAACTGAGTGTATGCTGTGCTGAATCTCTCAGTTGTCTCCAACTCTTTGTAACCCATGGACTGTAGCCCACCAGGCTCCCCTGTCCATGGGAATTCTCCAGACAAGAATACTGGAGTGGGTTGCCAAGCCCATCTCGAGAGGATTTTCCCTACCCCGGGATCAAACCCAGGTCTTCTGCATTGCAGGCAGATTCTTTACCATCTGAGCCACCAAGGAAACCCCCAAATGAGTGTATGAAATACAACAAATCATTGATAAAATGTGTCTTCAGAGTTAACTTATGGTGAATTTTTCTTTAAGTAAATCAGTCGAGTTACATATATTTATTGAAATATCAAAGAGGTACATGCTGAACTATTGTTTAATAGGAATAAGCATTTTCTTTTCCTGTGAACCCAGGCATTCATAGATTATGAAGCCTCAATGTGACAACTAGAATAACAAATCAAAAAGTGTAACAGGGTTTCAAAGGCAAATAAGGATTGTAAAGAAAGCATATTTAAAGTAATTGCTAATTTCTGCCTGGGAAGTGCATCATCTCAGTCCCCAGCAAGATGGTCTGGGGAAGGCATGGAAGAGGAAAAGGAGTGAATGTTTCCTCAAAGGCACATGGCAGGGCCAAGGCTGGATTGATTACCTAGCAAGGCATCACCAACAGCAATCACATCAGTGAGAACCGTCTCCTCCATGCTTCTTCCCCCCTCTCTTTACTCATGTCTCCTTCTTGTCCATGCTATCAATCCATCAGTCATACAAATAAAAAAATTTAAAGTATATAATACAGTCTATAAGTGGAAGCTGTCATTAGCAGTAATTCTTCACTTGGGAGACTTAGAGATTTCTCTAGCATCATCTGGCCAAAAGAGAGCTCTTGACATTCCCTCCACAAATGGGCTCATCCCCAAGACTTCCTTGGTTTGGTAAATGGTACCATTAACCACTTAGTTGCTCAAGCCAAAAGCCAAGAGCTTTTCTCCAATTCCTCTTTCTCTTCTCCCCTGCCACACTGCCATTTAATCCATCAGTAAGTCCTCTTACCTTTACATTCAAAATGCTCCTCAAATCTGTTTGCATTTTCCATCTACACTGCTACTACCACTACTGCATTAGTCCAAACACCATCATCTCCTACCTGGATACAACATCCAGGGTGATGACGTAAAATGTAGATCAAATCACATCACTACCCTGCTTAAATACATTCAAATAACTTCCTATTGTAACTAGAATAAACTGCTCCTATAAATGACTCTTCACCATAGCCCTTGAGGGTTCTCAAACTCTAGCCTACCTCTGCATCTCAGGTGGCACTCAGGCTTCCCATGCCTTTTTCTGATCCTCAGACATGTCAATTGTGCCTTAAGGCCTTGTGCTCTGCCTGGAAAGCTCTGTCACCAGAGCTGTGCTTTGCTTCTATTCTTAGTTCTAAAATTGTCACCATCTAATGGAAGTCTTTTCTGAACATTCAAACTAATTTAACTCCCTTAATGTGAAATAATTCTTGTTTTCATTTATTTACTCTTTTTTTTTTTACTACCCCCTCCCAATCCCAGGTAAACTCCAACTGAGTGGAATTTGAGGGGCCTCGAATAGTCTGACACGTAGTAGACTCTTTAAAAGAATGTGTGAAGTATTTTTGACCATTATTTTTCCCTCCCTTATCTTCCATCAGGATAACTAAAGTGTAAGGCGGAAAAAAGGCCGATGAATAAGAAAGAGATCAAGAAATAAGAGCCCCAAGGAAAATAGAACTGTTCTTCTAGATTCAGTATTTGACATGAAATGATGAGAAAAGAGATAAGTGAACTGTATTGGTGATGCAGTGGTAAAGAATCTGCCTGACAGTGCAGGAGACACAAGAAATGGGGGTTTGATTCTTAGGGAGGGAAAATTCCCTGGAGTTGGAAATAGGAACCCACTCCAGTATTCTTGCCTGGAAAATCCCATGGACAGAGGAGCCTGGCAGACTGCAGTCCATGGGGTCACAAAGAATCAGACATAACTAAGCAACTGAGCACACACACGCACGAACTCTATATCATGAGTAGGCAGACTTTAATGGAGTTTTATCTACTGATTTTGGTCAGTATGACTATTATGCAAATACTTATTTGCTTTTATTGCAGGGGTATTATTTTCTACCACAGATTTTGGGTGGAGTACAACCATGCTTTGCAAAGACGTTAAGATCTTATACTTGAAAAACATGAAATCAAAACATTACTCACTCTATAACTACTGTCACACTGTCCAGCTTCCTTCTCCCAGTTGCCATAAGTGTCTTTTCATTTGAAGTAACAAAAGTTCTTTCTATTTTAAAAGAAAATGAGAGAAAGAGAGGTGGAGATTCAGATGACCATCCATTGAACACTTTGCATATAAAGTAGGAATATAATTCATATATATTTGTGACCAAGACCTGCCAAAGGACTGGAGGATGTCTCATTCTTTTTCTGAAACATGTATTTGCTCTTTTTGAGTCATACATATTAAAAGTTGGCCATTATAAGACTCTACTCAAAGTGATGAGTCAAAATTTTTTTCCTTTGTTTTTGAGTAGAGGTTTCTGTTTACCTAAGATGTGCCCTTTTCTCTATAGGTAAACAAGTGGTCAACATGAATAGCAGTTTTGTTATCTCACTAGCCAAGGGACACAAGAGAATAATGAACTCTACCTAAAATCTTCCATTCCATTCTATGGAATGGAAGTTGGTCGTGTGTGCGTGTTTAGTCGCTCATTCGTGTCTGACTCTTTATGATCCTATGGACTGTAGCCTGCCAGGCTTCTCTGTCCATGGGATTTTCCCTGCAAGAATACCGAAGTGAGTTGTCACTTCCTTCCCCACAGTATCTTCCTGACCCAGGGATCAAACCCACATCTCTGGCAGTTCCTGCTTTGGCAGGTAGATTCTTTACTGCTAAGACACCAGGAAAGCCCAAGAAATTGGTTACTGTGCTTAAAGTATCAACTAATTCATTCTGTAATTCCAGAGGACTGTGGGCCAACTGTTGGAGAGCTCCAGATAAGTCATTCTTAAGCTTGAAAAAGGTTTCCCAGGTGGTGCAGTGGTAAACAAGCTGCCTGCATGCAGAAGACGCAAGAGAGGTGGGTTCGATCCTTGAATTGAGAAGATCCCCTGGAGAAGGAAATGGCAACCTGCTCCAGTACTCTTGCCTGGAGAATTCCATGGACAAAGGAGCCTGGCAGACAACACTCCATGGGGTTGCAAAGAGTTGGACACAGCTGAGTATGAGCACAAGATACGAAGCTCGAAAAGCTTCTATAATTCTATCTAATGGTAAAGCAAATCAAGTCAGAAAAGATCTGAACAGTAAGTATAGTGAGAAAGAGAAGCAGTCACTTCTCTTTGTCTGAAATGACTGTTTGGAACCCCACTATGTCCTCCGTCTAGTCTCAGCCTTGGGCTAAAGTATCTCTACAGGTTTAATGAGCACTTATCTGTTGCCCCTAGAATTCCAGATTTTCTGGTCATGTATATACTGCTCAAGAAAAGGGAAGATGTTTCTGGAATTGAAGCAATAACAGAAAACCATGAAGAACAAAGTGTTGCCATGGAAAAAAATCCCAAGCTGAGAATCAGGAACCTTGTTCCTAAGCCTGAATCATGTCTGGTTTATTTAAAATAGCACTACCCTGTTCATCTCTATCCAACTCACCTGTCATACTATTTTCATAGCCCCAATAACCCATGATTTATAAATTTATCTAATATATTAATTGCTTTTTTTGTGTTCGTGACTCGAATGCAAACTCCCCAGGAGTAAGGATTCCCAATTGTCCATTGCTGTGTCCTAGCACCTATAACAGTGCCTGGCATACAGTAGGCACCTAATAGACACTGTTGAGTGAATTAACTAAAGGCACATAATATATTTGATCATCCTTCAGAATAGGTCAAAGCATTGGGCAGATGGAGAAAGAAGTTGTCAAGGCTATTTTCTACTCCCTAGTTTTTCCTCTGCTCTCTCTTCCAAAGGCTTGATGATGGCTTCCTCTCAGGAGACAGTTACAGATTATGGACAATATATAAGCTTATCTGTTTCTGACCTGCAAATGACCATAAAGATGTAATTTTCCAAGAGGGACCATTTATAAGGCATGTTGTACACATTTAATTGTTGTGATAACAAATCAATGGCTATAGTTTAGGGATAGACCCTTGAGGGGTCAGTCAGTTCACCTGTCCGACTCTTTGTGACCCCGTGAACTGCAGCACACCAGGCCTCCCTATCCATCACTAACTCCCAAAGTTTACCCAAACTCAAGTCCATTGAGTCAGTGATGTCATCCAACCATCTTATCCTCTGTCATCCCCTTCTCCTCCTGCCTTCAATTTTTCCCAGCATCAGGGTCTTTTCAAATAGTCAGCTCTCTGCATCAGGTGGCCAAAGTATTGGAGTTTCAGCTTCAACATCAGTCCTTCCAATGAACACCCAGGACTGATCTCCCTTAGGATGGACTGGTTGGATCTCCTTGCAGTCCAAGGGAGTCTCCAACACCACAGTTCAGAAGCATCAATTCTTTGGTGCTCAGCTTTCTTCATAGTCTAACTCTCACGTCCATACATGACTACTGGAAAAACCATAGCCTTTACTAGACAGACCTTTGTTGGCAAAGTAATGTCTCTGCTTCTTAATATGCTGTCTAGGTTGGTCATAACTTGAGGGGTAGGAATTGATACATAAGGTTAATATGTATATGTGTATACATATTACACCATATATGTGTATGTGTATGTGTCTGTTTGTGTATATACATATATATTTATACCTATATATCTATATCTATCAATCTATCTATTTATATTTCCAGCCTTGGTTTTGTTGATTTGGCTTAACTGCTCAGATTCAGGAAACTTGTTTAAACTTTAAAAGTACTAATAAAATCTAGTGATTATTTAGACAGTTTTCTCTTCCCCAACCTTTCCCGGAACCCCCTGCCCCCCACCCCCACCCACCCAGCCTAAATGTTTAGTGCAATTTCCTAGCTTGATAGATCCTAAAGAAGATAAAGAGAAAAAAATAGAGAGGAATAAGAAGAAAACATTCATTTTCTCCTTCTTTCTCAGATTTGGATGTCAAGTCACTAACATTTCAGAAGCAAGGAGTTTTATTTTCCCAAGTGATCTTGGATAGAAGACATCCTCAAAGGAGATTTGTTTGATGCTTCATTGTATGTGTGGAAGTCACTCACCTGTGTCCGACCTTGCAACTCCATGGACTGTATCTCCCAGACTCCTGTGTCTATGGAATTCTCCAGGCAAGAATACTGGAGTGGGTTGCCATTTCTTTCTCTAGGGGATCTTCCCAACCCAGAGATTAAACCCAAGTCTCTAGCACTCCAGGCAGATTCTTTAGCATCTGAATCACCAGGGGAGCCCCTGTTTCATTGCGTTCCAGCTTTGTATCGGAAATCATATCCTATTCAAATGATTTGAAATCATTATTTCCGTTTCCCCCACAAGTTTTAAGACAGCCTGTCATTCTGGTCTGCTTAAACGTCCCATGAACATCTTAAGAACTTCTTTTCCCTGAATTAGACAATGATGGATCTACACACACTTAATGTATCCTATGTTAGATACTTACTTATGCCAAGAAAAACAAATTAGCTTCTTGATCCAGGAAATGCTCTTTTCTGGAATTGAAGACTGAGAATCAAATTAGAAAGTTTGTTTATTAAGATTTAGCAGCTTCTCATCAAGTCAAGTCTTGCTTCAAGATCTATGCCTCAGTATGCTCACCAATCCCTACCACCCTTCTCCTTGAAAAATCTACCTTAATATCCCCCAGCCCAGGTCCTAAAATGCTATAGCTTTCCTGACTTAATGTAGCATTTTGAGATGTCCCTAAAACTGGATAGTGTTCCAATGAGCTTAACATTGCTTGATCAGCAGGTTTTTCTGGTTGACTTTTTGAGAATTGATGGTCAACATTTAAGTGCCATTTTTTGAATCTGACCTCATTATCTCCTCCCTAAATTTGCTGTTTCTTCTTTGATAACATTAGAATTGACACAATATAGTCAGCTAAAGACAGAATTATTGTTGACTCTTCCCATTCACCCCCAATAACTAATCAATCTTAAAGTCCTAATCATTTTGTTCCTTAAATATTTCTCAACTTTCCCCTTTATTGCTGCTCTCTTCCACTCTTTTTTCCATCCCCATCCTGAGTTTTCTAAGTAATAATTACTCCTACCTGTCTGGAATGATTGAGACTAGCATCTTGTACGCTGCTTAATCCCACAGAGGCTGCTTAATTTTTAAATAATTTTATTTGTTATTTATTTGTTTTTGGCTATGCTAGGTCTTCATCGCTATGTGGGCTTTTCTTTAGTTGCAGCAAGCAGGGGCTACTCTCTAGTTGAGGTGACAGGCTTCTCATTTCAGTGGCTTCTCTTGTTGCAGAGCACAGGCTAGAGCCTGGTCTAGAGCACAGGTTCAATAGTTGTGGCCCACAGGCTTAGTTTCTCCATGCCATATGAGATCTTCCCAGATCAGGAAGAAAACCTGTGTCTCCTGCATTGGCAGGCAGATTCTTTACCATTGAGCTACCAAGGAAGCCCCTCATAAATGCTGTTTAAATCTACATCTCCCAAGATGAGGGTTTGGGATTTCCCATCCCTTCACCTTCATCCACAGATGAAGAAACAGGATCTGCTGGACACCCTTTCTCCTCCCTGAGTAATATATCCACTCTTGGTTAGCAAATACAAGGAATTTTGCTCAGATCATCTTGGAAGGAAGATGAGTTTGAAGCTATGAAGATACTTTTGAAGGAAGATGATTTTGAAGATGAAAGGTTTCATCTCCCCAAAGTTTAGCATTCCTTTAAAGAAAGCAACAGGCTGTCACCCCATCAATTCTATAGTGGCAGGCAAAGAAATGTGCAAAAAAAAAAAAAAGTGGTATTTATCTATTTACCATGTCAACTTCATCATCTTATGGGCCATGATTTTTAACATTTTTACCAACCATTTGGCATGTTATTGTCTTTTCTCTAAAACTGGTGAAGTGCCAAGTTGATGTCTCAAAATTAAAGTGTCTGGATCTTGGCTTGCATAGTTCTCAGAGAAAAGAGCAACTGAGAGCTTCAGTCACTTACCTACACAGGCAGCCCTGCGAGATGGCCCCCTCATGAACAAAATCTGAGCCCCAGGTGAAGAAGTCACCGGTCTTGAGAACTAAGAATTATCGACTAATAATATCAGCTGCCCGTATGCTGGGAGAGGAGCCCTCTGGACACCTCTCACCATTTAAAGATCTTCTAGCTGCCCTTAATGTCACATGTGTCTGCTCAGTCACTCAATTGTATCCGACTCTTTTCGACCCCACAGACTGTAGCCCTCCAGGCTCCTCTCTCCCTGGGATTCTCCAGGCAAGAATAGTGGAGTGAGGGAAAGTCACTCATTCATGTCCGACTCTTTGTGACCCTATGGACTACACAGTCCATCAAATTCCCCAGGCCAGAATACTGAAGTAGGGAACCTGTCCCTTCTCCAGGGAATCTTCCTAATCCAGGGATTGAACCCAGGTCTCCCACATTGCAGGAAGATTCTTTACTCACTAAGCCACAAGGGAAGCACAAGAATACTGGAGTAGATTGCTATTTCCTACTCTGGGGGATCTTCCTGACCCAAGGATCAAACCCAGTTCTCCTATGGCTCCTGCATTGGCAGGTGAACTCTTTGCCACTGAGCCACCTGGGAAGCCCAAGTGTTACATGTGTGCTAAGTCACTTCAGTTGTGTCCAACTGCAACCCTATGGACTGTAGCCTGCCAGGCTCTTCTGTCCGTGGGATTCTCCAGGCAAGAATACTGGAGTGGGTTACCATGCTCTCCTCCAGGGGATCTTCCCAACCCAGGAATTGAACCCACATCTCTTACATCGCCTGCATTGGCAGGTGGGTTCTTTACCACTAGCACCACATGAACCCACTCCAGTGTTCTTGCCTGGAGAATCCCAGGGACGGGGGAGCCTGGTGGGCTGCCGTCTATGGGGTCGCACAGAGTCAGACACAACCAAAGTGACTTAGCAGCAGGACCACCATCACCACCACCACATGAGAAGCCCAAGCATTTATATAGTTCAGTGCTATTTTCAGTTTCATCATTAGGTCAACAGCACACTTGGGCATGGCTTACCATGAGTCAATGCTCAAGGTTTGTTTTTCTTTGTTTTGGGGATGAGGTCCCTCTCGAATCAGCAGATAACCATTTAAGGAGAAATAGGATTAAATTACATGAAGCTGAAGAAACTAACACAAATATACAACTGAAACATCTTCTTACAAATAAACTGTTTATATTTAATAGTTAAATGCAGTCCCTTGGACTGCAAGGAAATCCAACCAGTCCATCCTAAAGGAGATCAGTCCTGAGTGTTCATTGGAAGGACTGATGTTGAAGCTGAAACTCCAATACTTTGGCCACCTGATGCAAAGAACTGACTCATTTGAAAAGACCCTGAAGCTGGGAAAGATTGAAGGTGGGACAAGAAGGGGACAACAGAGGATGAGATGGTTGGATGACATCACTGACTCAATGGACATGAGTTTGGGGAAACTCTGGGAGTTGGTGATGGACAGGGAGGCCTGGGGTGCTGCAGTCCATGGGGTCACAAAGAGTCAGTCACGACTGAGCGACTGAAGTGAACTGAAATGCTAACAACAACCACACTTAACAAAACTTTATGAGATATATGACATTATTAAATTAATTTTACTGATGAAGAAACAAGAGATGACACGAGGAGTTTAAACACTTTCCTAAAGTCACACGACACCTAAATGGTAGAGCTCGGATCTAACCCTGAGCCTACATGCAGGGTTCCCTAGTGGCTCAGACAGTAAAGAATCTGCCTGCAATGCAGGAGACCTGGGTTTGATCCCTGGGTCAGGAAGATCCCCTGGAGAAGGAAATAACAATCCATTCCAGTATTCTTGCCTGGAGAATTCCATGGACAGAGGAGCCTGGCAGGCTATGGTACATGGGGTCACAAAAAGTCAGACATGACTGAGTGACTAACACTATTTAGGTTAATGCCTATGACCAGTCAATGCTACATGCATAACCATTTTTACTAGTTTGACAAAATGCATTCTGCAGAAAAGTACTTCCACAAGATTCTCCATAAAAAAGTTATTTCAGAGTCATTTAAATTACATGAATTCATTGCAGTTTACCATTAACATTGTCAAATAAAGACTTGAAGAGATCAGCTTAACTTAGTATTACACACACTTTTATGGCTTACTTGGGCACAGCACACTCTTCTCCATAACCACCACTAACATCCCAGCAAGCACACAGTTGCAGAAACACAAATCCACTGGGATGGCAAAGGATAGGATCCCAGGCTCCCTTCACATTTTTTCTGGTTCAGAAACAACATATCACAGAGACTTGCTCCATATTTCCCAAGTGAGTCACAAAATAAAAACTCTTTCATGCAAATCTCTGAACATCTGTGGCAGATTTGCATATGTATATCTGTGTATGTGGGTGGGCTTTAGTTTTACTGGGTTGGAAAATCCTCCAAGATAGATCAATCAAAGTCTTAGTGCATAGGATCACTAAGCAAAGTGCTAGACATGGGTTGTAACCGCTCTGTGGCTTCGTAAAAATGGAAAAACAAAATTACAGCCAGTTGGCTGCTCTCTGAGGTCAGTGAAAGTTTCCATGGCAGGCAACTATGATAGAAATGGAATGAAATATGTGTGTGTGCTAAGTTGCTTCAGCCACATCCAACTCTCTGTGATCCCATGGACTGTAACCTGCCAGGCTTCCCTGTCCATGGAATCTTCCAGGCAAGAATACTGGGGTGGGTTGCCATGTCCTCCTCCAGGGGGAATGGAATACTATTCAGACACAAAAAAAGGAGGAAATCTTGACTTTTGCAACAACATGAATGGACTTTGAAGGCATTATGCTAAGCAAAATAAGTCAGACAGGGAAAGGCAAATACTGTACAGTTTCACTTATATGTGTAATCTAAAAAAAGAACAACAATTAAAAACAAAATAGATGTCAAACAAACAGAGCTCATGCACACAGATTCATGGTTACCAGAGGCAGGGGGGTTACAGAATGGGTAAAATGGGAGAAGAGAGTTAAAAAGTACAAACTGCCGGCTCTAAAATGAATAAGTCCTGGGAATATAACGTATAGCATAGGGACTATAGTTAATAATGTAGTGGATAGGTGAACATTGCTAGGAGAATAGATCTTTGAAGTTTCATAGCAAGATAAAAAAATTTGTAACTGTATATGGTGATGGATGTTAACTAGATTTATTGTGATGATCATTTCACAATATATTCAAATATCTAATCACTATGTTGTATACCTATAATGTATAATGTTATATCAATTATATCTTAACAGCCATGACACAAAATAGGCCCTATATCCATACATACTTTTTGGTTGTTGAAATGACATGTACTTTCATACCACTTGGCACATAACCTCTGCTCTTGTTCTCTGAGTGCTTCCCAGCCATCCTGGCAGCCTGAGACGTGCTGGAATTCCCCAGGATCCAGGGACTAAAAGGTTAATGGCCTGCACAGATGAGTTCCAAGCTCATTCTTCTATATTTGGTTAGTATCTTTACTAGTGACTGGGCTTCTCAGGTGGCATTAGAGGTAAAGAACCCACCTGCCAATGCAGAAGCCATAAGAGATGCGGGTTCAATCCCTGGCTCTGGAAGATCCCCTGGAGGAGGGCATGGCAACCCACTCCAGTATTCTTGCCTGGGAAATCCCATGGACAGAGGGGCCTGGTAAGCTACAGTACTCATGAAAACCAGCCAAATAAGTCCTATAAATCCTGTGCCCTCAACTCTTTCTCTTATTCAGACATAGGCATCAGTGAGGCTTAAAATGTGATAAGCTCATTCCCACCACTACTGATAACCCTTAGCTATACCTTCCCATGTGGCTCAGTGGTAAAGAAATCACTGCAGGAGACGCAGGAGACATGGGTTCTATTCCTGGGTTGGGAAGATCCCCTAAAGGAAGGCATGGAAACCCACTCCAGTATTCCTGCCTGGAGAATCCCAAGGACAGAGGAACCTGTCAGTCTACGGTCCATAAGGTCACAAAGAGTCAGACACAACGGAAGCAACTTAGCCTGCACACACACACACACACACACACTACCAGTGGCTAAATATTTTTACTATCAACCCTGCTCAAGATGTAAATTTCTTTTTGGAAAATCTTTTGGGATCCCAGAGGATGAAGTGATTAATTCCAATCCTGGAGATTTAGGAAGACTATAGAATGCACTTGAAATGTGAGTTGAGTCTGTAAGTGACCAAAATAAACCTTTCTTCTTCTATCTAGTCTGTTTTTTGTTTTGATGTTTCTAATTACCTCTATATTAATAAATAAAGCCATTACTTAGTTTTAAAAAATCAGGTATAAATAAAGAAAAGCAAAAAGGTCAATAGAAGTTCATCTTTGCCCTTCCAAAAATACATACACCCTACAGACCTCAGAGAAACAATTTTCCAGACAGAGTCCTCGCATCCATCAGTGTATAGTGTTCAGGGCACACCCTTGTTCTTTCAAGTTGTGGGAAGTTTCAGTTTCTTAGCATGCAAATGAGATCATGCGAGTCCCATTGCAAAAGGTTGTTAAGAATGTTAAGCAAGATGATGCATGTAAAGTGCTAGACTCAATGCCAGTACTAAGAAGATGCTCGTTAAAGTTGGCTATTTCTAAGACAGAGTTCTACTGCAGAAATGTGGCCTCAGGCAAGTCACTTCCTCCTTCCAGGAACCCTCTGTCATGTGATGACAGTTTTCTCAATAGTTTCCTTGGCCAATCAAAAAAAGCAATGGATGAAGCTGTCTTCATTAGGTGGAAATCATATAAGAATATGGCAGGCAGCTAGTCTCAATCTGACTCAGAACAGGTTGTTCTGGCAAGAATAGGATGGGTATTCAATTACTGGGCCTTCTAGTCCCAGGAGTAATAAAAATCACTTAAGGAAACACAAACTAGAGTTCCCTAAATAAGCAGGTGTTAGTACTAATTGCCGTCTATGGGGTCACACAGAGTCGGACACGACTGCAGTGACTTAGCAGTACTAATCAGGAAGAGATTTCTTCTCACCTTGTGTTATTTACCAATGTTGTGTCAAGTTGGCAATTGTCTTCAAATAATAGTAAAAAAGTAATGGTTAAATGTGTGAATTCTTATTATACAGTCTCTGGGCTAAGCACTTTATTATATACGCTCAGATTTTATGATTACCATAACTTAATAAAGTAGGTACTATTTTATGCCAATTTCCAGAAATTGAAATTTCTAGAGGGTGAAAGAATCAGTCTGAGGTTGCATATCAGTAGTGCAGCAGTGCTTTGATCTGATCATAGGAAGTCCAATTCCAGAGCCAGTACTTTTAATAACTCTTCTGCTCTGTCAACCTGGGCCTTTACCCACTGCCCTGCTGAAACAATTCATTTTGAGTCACCTACAAGAAACTGTGTACATGTGACATAGATGCAGCTTTTTGATGGCCAGAGAAACAACCAAATGTTATTTCTTAAACCAGGACACACTGTTATGTTTTACCAACACTTTGCCCATATTGCATCGTTTCCAGTGATCAGAAGCTCCTGTGTTACTTCAGCAATGCCAACTGGATATTTCATTGGTTAAAATATATTCTAACTGCTTATGACCTGTTTATGAATGAGTCTTCTAATCCCTACATAGGGATTATTCCTCAAAACTGCAACCTTTGTCATCAGTCAAACCATTAATAATCCCAGTATTTCCTTTAGATGAAAGTTAATGATGAGGTTCAAGCAACCTAAAATCTTATGGATATTAGATGGGAAGATTATGTGATAAAGTAGTCAGATCAATATACTCAAAACAATGGAATGAACCCTAGAATTTAACCGTCCTGAAACTAGGACAGATTAGTATTGAAAACAATGGAATGAACCCTAGAATTTAACGGTCCTGAAACTAGGAGCCTTGTGACTGAATTGGTTGGTTATTTGTTTTGGCATAGCGAAGGACTTACCTCTAAATAAAATTTTTTAAATTTTGAAAAAAGTCCATTTTATATTTGACACATATCTAACACTTCTGCATTGGATATATGATGCTGTTGCTGCATCGCTTCAGTCGTGTCCGACTCTGTGCGACCCCAGAGACGGCAGCCCACCAAGCTTCCCCGTCCCTGGGATTCTCCAGGCAAGAGCACTGGAGTGGGTTGCCATTTCCTTCTCCAATGCATGAAAGTGAAAAGTGAAAGTGAAGTCGCTCAGTCCTGTCTGACTCTTAGCGACCCCATGGACTGCAGCCTACCAGGCTCCTCTGCCCATGGGATTTTCCAGGCAAGGGTACTGGAGTGGGTTGCCATTGCCTTCTCTTATGAAGAAATTAATAAAGTCTAAACCCTTCAAATTTTATATTTTAACCTTGAAAAAAAAATAAACCATAAGAAATATATTTAAGAATAATTAAAACAAAATGTTGTTGCAAAGTGGAGATCACAACCATCACCATACAGATTATTTTAGCACCTATCTCACGTAGCAGAGCAAATTTCTAAGTTGATGCCACTGGGGTACAGGCTCCATGTATAATTGCTAAAGTAGTTAGAGGTTTGAATTAGGACGGATACAAGTGATGATAGTCTTACTTGCTTACATAGGGTTTTCTCTGTGGCAGACAGGGCTTTCATTTAATCTTCCTTACGGCCCTACGACGTTGGAGAGGAGAGTGAGGCAATGAGGCTAAAAGAGGGGCAGCAATTCACCTGAGGTCATAGAACTTGCAGAGAAGGAAATGGCAACCCACTCCAGTATTCTTGCCTGGAGAATTCTGTGGATGGAGGAGCCTGGTGGGCTGCTGTCCATAGGGTCGCACAGAGTTGGACATGACTGAAGCGACTTAACATGTGTTCATGCACTGGAGAAGGAAATGGCAACCCACTCCAGTGTTCTTGCCTGGAGAATCCCAGGGACGGAGGAGCCTGGTGGGCTGCCATCTATGGGGTCGCACAGAGTCGGACACGACTGAAGCAACTTAGCAGCAGCAGCAGCATAGAACTTGCAGTTGACAGAGCTGGGATTTGAAGCCGGAAAATAATGGCTCCTGAATCTGAGATCATCACCACCATACTTGGACTCAGTGTTAATCCTAAAAGGTCAGCTTTAAGCCTAAGGCAACTACTACTCATAAGGAAACCTAGGGAGGAAGTTTGTGCTCTGGGAAGATTGCAAGAGCTCCCCAGACTGAGAATGATGGAAAAAGCCTAAACTAACTGGTCAGAATGACCAGCCCTCATAGAACGGCCACGTACAAAGAGTGAGGACAGGATGACCACCTAGGGGCGCTGCTATTTCCAATGCTCCTCTGGCCCTGAGTGTTCATGTTTCAGAATAAAAGAAGGGAACCTCTCCTGAGCCTTCTCCCTACAGAGTATAACGTGTTGCATCAGGTGACCAATGGGGACTGAAGACAGAGAAGTCACAGGTCTCTGCCTTCCAGAAAATTACATTCTAAAGTTCCTTACTGGAAGCTATCCTTGATTCTCACTTCCCTCAGGCTTTCCTCATGTATCTGTAAGTATTTCATTTTCAAGAAATTTCTAGTATCACTTACACAGTAGTTCCGTCTTTTTCAAAGGAGAGATGAGCTCACCGTCCACATTAATATGTCAACTCATGAAAACCAGCCAAACAAGTTCTATAAATCCCGTGCCCTCAAACCTTGTTCTGATTCAGACATAGGCATCAGTGAGACTTAGAATGTGATGAGCTGGCCCTCAGTACTACTGATAACCCTCAGGTGGCTCAGTGTTAAAGACTCTGCCTGCCAATGCAGGAGACATGGGAGATGTGGGTTCGGTTCCTGGGTCAGGAAGATCCCCTGGATGAGTGCATGGCAAGCCACTCCAGTATTCTTACCTGGGAAATCTCATGGACAGAGGAGACACTGGTGGGCTATAGTCCATGGGGTCACAAAGAGTCAGACACAACTTAGCAACTAAACAACAACAACAATGGACTCTGGGACCAATGTACAACAACACACTTGGGACATAAATAGAGAGGGCTTTGTGCTACTAAAACAGTCTAAGCCCCACATCTACTCTGTACATGACTCTGTCAACACCACTTGATATATTCACAATAACCTGGAGGATCATCGCCAAGCTGAAGCATGGTAATAGGAAAATTAGAACATATTCATTAAAGCCAAGACAAGAAATTTGCCAAGTTAACTTTACATGAAATCATGTATTTTGAGATTACTTTCAACACAAAATTTTTTGAACATCTACTATGAGCCAAGAAATATTGCAACTTATTGGAATACTAAGACTAATCAGACACAGTCACTTCCAGTGAAGAACTTATAATACAGTATTAGTGGAAGCAACAAATGTCCATGACACATTAATGCAACAGGGGCAAAGTCTGTCCTCTTTCTTCTCTGATTTCAAATTTTCATTGGTTGTTAACTTGGTTGTGGTTTAGTTGCTAAGTCATGTCTGACTCTTTGCCACCCCATGGACTGTAGCCCACCAGGCTCCTCTGTCCATGGGATTTTCCAGGCAAGAATACTGGAGTGGACTGCCATTTCCTTCTCCAGGGGATCTTCTCAACCCAGGAATTGAACCCAGCTCTCCTGCATTGCAGGCAGATTCTTTACCAACTAAGCTGTGAGGGAAGTCCATCTACCATAGATTGGATCCCCCAAAATCCAATGTGCTCTTGGGTCTCCTGAAGTATTAGTATGTGCTGTGCCAACTTAGCTCAGTACCGATCTAAGCAAACATTATTGAAAGTAATGACTTGCTGACCAAAAAGCATATACTGCATTCCAAAGCCAAATATGAATTCGATTTGGGATTATTAAGTCCATGTCTCCTCTCCATTAACGCAGAAAACTGAGACCTGGCTTTACTATAAATCAGCTTTAACACTAGAGTAAATCTGCTATAAAATTATTTATAACAAAATAAAGTATTTTCAGACCCTCTACAGTAAGTGATATATAAAAATCATTAGAAGTTTATAAGATTAGCTTAGGCCACTTTTTAACTTAGCAGTTGCAGGTCAAGAAGCAACAGTTAGAACTGGACATGGAACAACAGACTGGTTTCAAATTGGGAAAAAGGAGTATGTCAAAGCTGTATATTGTCACCCTGCTTATTTAACTTCTATGCAGCGTACATCATGCAGAATGCCAGGTTGGATGAAGCATAAGCTGGAATTAAGATTGCAGGGAGAAATATCAATAACCTCAGAAATGCAGATGACACCACCCTTATGGAAGAAAGCAAAGAAGAACTAAAGAGCCTCTTGATGAAAGTGAAAGAGGAGCATGAAAAAGCTGGCTTAAAACTCAACATTCAGAAAACAAAGCTCATGACATACAGTCCCATCACTTCATGGCAAATAGATGGGGGAACAATGGAAACAATGACAGACTTTATTCTGGGGGGGGCCCTCCAAAATCACTGCAGATGTTGACTGCAGCCATGAAAATTAAAAGACGCTTGCTCCTTGGAAGAAAAGCTATGACAAACCTAGACAGCATATTAAAAAGCAGAGACATTACTTTGCCAACTGTCTAGTCTAGTCAAGGCTACGGTTTTTTCAGTAGTCATGTATGGATGTGACAGTTGGACCATAAAGAAAGCTGAGCACCAAAGAATTGATACTTTTGAACTGTGATGTTGAAGAAGACTCTTGAGAGTCCCTTGGACTGTAAAGAGATCAAACCAGTCCATCCTAAAGGAAATTAGTCCTGAGTATTCATTGGGAAGACTGATTCTGAAGCTGAAGCTCCAGTATTTTGGCCACCTGATATGAAGAGCCAGCTCATTGGAAAAGACCCTGATGCTGGGAAAGATTGAAGACAGGATAAGAAGGGAATGATGGAGGACAAGATGGTGAGTGACTGAACAAAAAGTAAATAAAAATGCAATTTTGCTTTCTTAGTCTTAGATTTTGAAGAGAGCAACAATGATCATACTGTTTTTAACTTTTAGGTGAAAACTTTAAAAAGTTTTTTATGGCAATGCAATAAGAACTCTTTTACTAGAAACACAACTTCCAAGATACAAACTAAAGCCATTTTCATATAAAGAAATAAATCATTTTGGCGATAACAAGCCTGCCGATGATCCCACATGGGCCAATTATTGTTTAGTCACTAAGTCATCTCCAACTCTTTGTGACCCCATGGACTGTAGCCCACCAGCGTCGTATGTCCATGGGACTTCCCAGCCAAGAATCCTGGAGTGGGTTGCCATTTCCTCCTCCAGGAGATCCTCCTGACCCCAGGGATAAACCTAAACCTCCTGCATCTCCTGCATTGGCAGGTGGATTATTTACCACTGAGCCATGTGGGAAGCCCTCTTGATTTTTAGTTATGTATAAATTGCCTTTTTTAAAAACGTTTCAGAGCAAATTTCTGAAAGTGTCCATATTATGTCAAATACTTTTAACAACTTTTTTTCCTGATAAAATTGTGAGTCATCTTGTGCTGAAGATAAAGGTGTATTTTTTCACAAGTCAAAGTTATTTTAAGGAGGTTAGAGCAATTTGAAAGACGCTTGGAGAAAGAATAGCATTTTTCTATTGTGGCTAAAGATGACGGTGACCTCTGAAGTAAAAGCAATTCCTGGGAGAAATGCATATCAGATCCAAAATGAGATACCACCTCACTCCTGTTACAATGCCATCATCAAAGAGACAAGAGGTAAGGCTGGAGAGGTTGTGGAGAAAAGGAAGCCAGGCACCCTGTTGGTAGGAATGTAAATTGGCATAGACAAGATGGAAAACAACATGGACGTTCCTCAAAAAATTTAAAAATTGAATTACCATATCATCCAGCAATGCCACTGCCGGGTATTTACCCAAAGAAAACAAAAACACTAATTTGAAAAGATACATGCGTACCAGTGTTCACTGCAGCACTGTTTACCATAGCCAAAACATGGAAACAACCTAAGTATCCATCAAAAAATGAAAGGATAAAGAAAATACAGGACACACACATGCACACACACACAAATGATGAAATGCTCTTCAGCCATAAAGAAGAAGCCAATTCTGCCACTTGCGACAACATGGATGGAATTTGAGCACATTATGCTAAATGCAGTAAGTCAGAGAAAGGCAAATACTGCCTGGTATCACTCACACACTGAATCTTAAAAAAAAAAAAAAAAAAAAAAACCCATAGAAAAAGAGAATGGATTTGTGGTTACCAGAAGCAGAGGAAAGGGGTGTTGGAATTCGATGAAGGTCGTCTGAAGGTACAAACTTCTGGTTAAAGACAAATATGCTTTAAGGGTGTAAATTCCAACACGATAACTACAGTTTACACTCTTTTGTGGTATACTTGAGAGTTGTCATGAGTGTAAATCCTAAAAGTTCTCATCAGAAGGGTAAAACATTGTAATTACATGAGGCGACAGATGTTAACTAAACATATTGTAGTGATCATTTCACAATATATGTATGCCATCATTATTCTGTGTAACATATAGTGATACATGTCAATTATATCTCAATAAAACTGAAGGGAGACAAAAAAATTCCTGGGAAAGAGAAACTGTCTTTTTGTAAAAGGCTGTCCCCCCACCCCCCACCCAGAATTGGGTGGTGGTGGAAAGAGAGAGGAGAGCAAGCATCTTAGGGCCTGGCTACACAGAGTGTGGTCAGGAACCAGCAGCAATGGCATCACCTAAAAGCGGATTGGAAATACAGAGGCTCAGGCCCCACCCAGGACCTACAGGACTAGAGCTCTGGAGTTAACGAGACCTCCGGTGATTCACGTGCACATTACAATTTGAGAAGCAGTATCTTAGAGCAGTGATTCTCCAGCTGGACTGCACTTTGCATTTTCTGCAGTTTAAAAAAAACACTGACGATTGGGCCCAATTCCCAGAACTTCTGATTTCATTGTTCTGCAATAGGGCTGGGGCCCTGAGGTTTTTTGAAGTTCCCAAGTGATTATACTGTGCATCCAGGCACTGCTTCATTCTTCAGTGAGTGATAGTGGCATTCCAGCTTATTTGTTCTCCTCAGTGACAATCTGCCTGCAATGCAGGAGACCCAGGTTGGATCCCTGGGTCAGAAAGATCCCCTGGAGAAGGGGGTGCCGGGAGAAATATCAATAACCTCAGATATGAAGATGACACCACCCTTATGGCAGAAAGTGAAGAGGAACTAAAAAGCCTCTTGATGAAAGTGAAAGAGGAGAGTAAAAAAGTTGGCTTAAAGCTCATCAGAAAACGAAGATCATGGCATCTGGTCCCATCACTTCATGGGAAATAGATGGGGAAACAGTGGAAACAGTGTCAGACTTTTTATTTTTAGGGGGCTCCAAAATCACTGCAGATGGTGATTGCAGCCATGAAATTAAAAGACACTTACTCCTTGGAAGGAAAGTTATGACCAACCTAGATAGCATAGTCAAAACCAGAGACATCACTTTGCCAACAAAGGTCCATCTAGTCAAGGCTATGGTTTTTCCAGTGGTCATGTATGGATGTGAGAGTTGGACTGTGAAGAAAGCTGAGTGCCGAAGAATTGATGCTTTTGAACTGTGGTGTTGGAGAAGACTCTTGAGGATCCCTTGGACTGCAAGGAGATCCAACCAGTCCATTCTAAAGGAGATCAGTCCTGGGTGTTCTTTGGAAGGAATGATGCTAAAGCTGAAACTCCAGTACTTTGGCCACCTCATGCGAAGAGTTGACTCATTGGAAAAGACTCTGATGCTGGGAGGGATTGGGGGCAGGAGGAGAAGGGGACGACAGAGGATGAGATGGCTGGATAGCATCACCGACTCGATGGACATGAGTTTGAGTGAACTCTGGGAGTTGGTGATGGACAGGGAGGCCTGGTGTGCTGCAATTCATGTGATCGCAAAGAGTTGGACATGACTGAGTGACTAACACTTTCACTTTCAGTTACAATAGGAAGTTTCTCCATTTTAGACCTGAAGCCATGAGATCCTGTGATATAACAATGCTTTATGATCAGATGTAGGATAGTCAACAAGAAGTCATAGAATTCTGAGTATAGACATGCTTTACTTTATATAATAGATCTTTCCTTACAACTTACATGTTCAATGAATCTTTATAAATAAGAATAATTTTGTGCTCTTTCTATCATTCACTGTACTGAACAATTCTTTTTTTAATTATTTCATAAACTCTTACAAAGAAAGTATTGTCCCTCTTTCACAGATTGGAAAACTGAGGACTCAGAGATAGATGTTAAGGCATTTTCCAAGGTCACACTTCTGATTATCAGTGTTGTCAGGATTTAAGGACTGGTCTTTCTGTCTCTGGCCTTTCCAGGTGGTGCTAGTGGTAAAGAACCCAACTGCCAGTGTAGGAGACATAAGGGACATGAGTTTGATTCATGGCTCAGGAAGATCTTCTGGAGGATATGTCAATCCACTCTAGTATTCTTGCATGGAGAATGTCATGGACAGAGGAGCCTGGCTGGCTATAGTCCACGGGGCCACAAAGAGTTGAACATGACTGAGCACAATAGCACACAACTTTCTGTCTCCAAAGTTGATGTCTTTTCCCTTGATCCAATTGCTTCCATATACTGAAGCACAATTCATATTCCAAATTCATCATTTGTTATTTCTGTAAATACATAAGATAAATCATTTGGAAAAACAAAGAGCTATCTGAAGCAATCACCCTAATTTATCTACTTTATATTTTACAAAGTTTATATAAATTTTCCCAAAGGACTGTAGTCCAAGCTCCATCTTTAGCCCCTACATGGATGACTTTTAAGACAAATAACTAGAATAACTTCATCTCCTTTCTCCTTGTTCTTCACTGTCCCCACCTCACCACTACCTTCAATGAAGATGCAATAGAGTTGCAAGCCAAAAGAAATTACTTCATTATTGCCATATGCATATATTCAGCCTTCCAATTGCTTTAGTCAAAGGAAGTAAGCAAGGAATAATCAAAACATTATTGCCCTGGATGGGTTTAGCAGGCCTTCTGTGGTGATTTTTCCAACAAGAAACTAAGGAGACCCAGGAAGTTGCTGCTGGTACCCTGTATTCAAACAATTTCAGAATGAAATTTACGCTGAAAAGGAAACACCTGATCATGAACACCTGGTGGGACTTGGGGGACCATTTATAGCACAATATACCACAATACATCGCTTCTTCAGTATCAGACTGCTAGTCTCTGGGTTAAAGAATTGAGTCTACTTAAATTAGTTAATTGATAAAATGTCCTAAGGATGGGAAGAAAAACCTCCAAAACATTCTGGGCAGATGGCAGGTACCCAAACAGATAAAAACAATGCCTTAGAGAGGCCATCAAATGGCTGCTTGACTTGCAAATATATTGTTGCAAGTATTAGAAATCGACAAGCACTATGCTAAGTGCTGTGTATGCATCTCTCCACTGAAAATTCAGAGCAGCTCTACAAGGAAGATTCTACTAATTTCATCTTACAAATGAAGGTGTCGAGGCAAGGAGTGGTTCAGTGACTTGCATAAAACCACATTGCTTGTAATTGTGGACCGAAGGATGGAATGTTTGCAGTCTAAGTAGTCTTCCTAGATGGCTCAAGTGGTAAAGAACCCAGTTGCAATGCAGGAGATGCAGGAGACCCAAGAGAGACGGATTCGACCCTTGGGGAGGGAAGATCCCCTGGAGAAGGAAATGGCAACCCAGTCCAATATGCTTGCCTGGGAAATCGCCTGGACAGAGAAGCTAACCGGGCTACAGTCCATGGGGTCACAAATAGTCTGTCATGACTGAGCACACACACTGTAGGCCAAGTCTAGGCCCCATGTTTTTAGCCCAATACTGCCACTTATAGGTAAAATGAGATATTACTTCTAATGTGCTTAATTGCTCAGTCATGTCCGACTCTTCGCAAATCAATGGACTGTAGCCCACCAGGCTCCTCTGTCCATGGGGATTCTCTGGGCAAGAATATTAGAGTGGGTTGCCATGCCCTCTTCCAGCAGATCTTCCCAACCCAGGGACTGAATACAAGTCTCCCGAATTACAGGTGGATTCTCTACTGTCTGAGCCACCAGAGAAGCCCATGAATAATGGAGTGGGTAGCCTATCACTTCTCCAGGGGATCTTCCCAATCCAGGGATCTAACTGGGGTCTCCTGAATTGCAAGCAGATTCTTTACCAGCTGAGCTACCAAGGAAGCCCATCGCTTCTAATAGGGAAATTAAATGCAAAGTCCTGGACAGACCTGACCAGCATCTATTCCCTTTGTTCCCCCTACCCATTAAATCTCTGATTTTCCTTTAAGGAAATACCTGTAGTAAGCATGTAGCAGTTACACAGTAACCATGATGTGAAAGGGGATTTATCCACTTCCAGGTCCAGGTGATGGTCAAGCAGCCTATTCTCATATCCATTGCAACTATGGTCAATGTATCTTAGTTCAATCTGTATGAAAGAACAGGAAATATCATTTGGTAAGGTGAGAAGAGCCACTTTCTACCCCTGAAATGGACAAGGAAGCCTGTTCCCCTTTGTGATCATGTATCTTTGTGACTGTGGGTGATATTCCAGCTTGGGATAAAGCCAGAATCAAGAGCAATCTTAACCAAAACATGCATGACAATCTGATGTGGGATTGGACAATCCGATGTGGGATTGTCCTTTGACTTTCAATTGCATGAGCCAATAAATCCACATTATTGTTTAAATCCCACTGACTCGGGTTTTCTGCAACTGAAAGCTCATCATTGATAAATAACCAGCACTGTCTACTTTGCCGTTTGAAATTATTTTAAATGAAGGATTTACTTTCTACATGCTATAGTATAAGGGCTTCCTTGTGGACATCTTCTTGGGGTAAAAGATATAGAATTCTCTCCAGACCCAAGCAGTGATCAGATCATTTTTATGCAGCTCATATAGATTTTGTCATTTGAAATTCATTATGATAAGTTCATAAGAATAAAGGTGTTCTTGCTGAGTCAATCATAATACTATTCACCAACTTGTGTAACTATGTGAAATACACATTAAGTCAAACTCAAGGAAAACAAGCTTATTTTTCTGAGAATTTGGAGGAAAATATTATCAGTCATAGATACCTTTTAGTCGAAGGACAGGAAGCCATATTGAGAAATAAAACATGACCAAACAGCCTGCTTCTCATTTTGTTCAAAGCCATTTCCCCCATGAAATTTTCCTCTAGGAATTAAAAAATTTACATATATGGAGCATGACTCAGTCTCTCCACTGACTCCACTTGCTGACAGCTGGAAATTTGGGCTGCCCCAGGTCAGTACCCTGACACAGCCCTTGCAATCATGACAGAGGCCTCTACAGCCCATGTCCAGTCTACATCTCCACACACTTCCCCTTGGCCTTCCCTTCGTGTCCCATGGATCTTTCTACTTACCTGCAGGGAGGTGGCTCAGAGGAAACCACAAAGTTTCAAAATATCTGACAAGCAAATGGCAAGACGAGCACCAGCCAAACAGAATCTGAACAGTCATCTCTCCATACGCGTTTCTGTGTTTCTATGATAAATAAATAAATGCCACACTCATTCATTCCAACACTAGGGAATGAGTAAGATTGTCAAGCATTTAACATTTTGTTGATTATTTGTCTAAAGAAAAGAATACTGAAAGATTGAGGAATCAGGAATGAAAATGTTGTGTAAATTAGAGACATTAGGGCTTCCCAGATGGCGCTAGTGATAAAGAACCTGCCTGCCAATGCAGGGGATGTAAGAGATGCAGGTTCCATCCCTAGGTCAGGAAGATCCCCTGGAGGAGGGCATGGCAACCCACTCCAGTATTCTTGCCTGGGAAATCCCATGAACAGAGGAGCCTGGTGGACTATGGTCCACAGAGTCCCAAAGAGTCGGACACAAATGAAGAGGCTTAGCACACACGGAGAGGTTAACCTGGAAAGCTGCTGCTCTTGCTGCTATTTATTTGCTAACTTGTGTCTAGCTCTTTTGCGACCCCATGGACTGTTGCAAAGGGGATCATCCCAACCCAGGGATTGAACCTAAGTCTCCTGCATTGGCAGGCATGTTCTTTACCACTGGGCCACCTGGGAAGCCCCAACCTGAAAAGCTAGGGTAAGATAAACCAACCTTTGTCTGCAAAGTTCTAGTCAAGTTAAGTTGAAATGATCTACAGTTGAAGTAAAGAAGGTGTCACACCCTCCACTGGGAATCCACTGTGATTGAACAAGCAGTGTTCTCATTGTGTGAGAGAGAACTCACACCTTGGAGGGTGAACTCACAAGAAGATGGCATTCATTCAGAAGAATTTCTTTTAGATTTTGGGCCTGTGTTAGGTGATTTGAGGGAGGATTAGGAAGCAGGGCTTTGCTTTAGGTTGGATGCTATTAGGAAGTGGGACAATTCTATGATTAAAGTGAGGTGATGTGAAAGTCGCTCAGTGGTGTCCAACTCTTTGAGACCCCATAAACCATAAACCATGGAATTCTCCAGGCCAGAATACTGGAGTGGGTAGCCATTCCCTTCTCCAGGACATCTTCCCAACCCAGGGATCGAATTCAGGTCTCCCACATTGCAGGTGGATTCTTTACCAGCTGAGCTACCAAAGAAGCCCTAATTCTATGATTGGGTCTCTTAATAAACCCAACCTAAACAGAGGGATGACTAGAGTTAGGCTGAAACAGTAACAAGTAAAGAAGCCACAGGCACGCTCATCAGCCTGGATAGGGGATAGCGGATTATTTTGGTGGCTTAGTCCATGTGCATGGTTTAGTCTGTGCTCAGTTGTGGTTACGGTCTTGTTTGTGTCTGGATCCATCATGATCACAGAGCGGCTTGTCTGATGTCACTGTTCTGTGAAATTGTTTATTTTAAAAGAAGAACATGATCTCGCTGGGAGTATGAGCCCAGCTCCTGGAGTTTCAGGATAGATTTTCCCTTTTTTAAAACCATGTGAACTTTTCAGCAACAAACCATATAAAATACTTCTCCCTAGTAAACATGAAACAGATCAAAAAAGACTGAGAAGGAGATTTGTAAGCCCAAATTTATAATGTGAGTGAGAAGGGACTGGTTTCATCAAATTAACAGCAACTTTCAGTGGAGCAAACTGATAAAATCTCTCATCCTCATCACTCAAATTTGGATACATTTTTTAGACATCATCAGCACAAAATTTCAAAGTTAACCAAATAAACTTCCTTTATGCTAAGAAAAACTGGGCAGAATTTTTAAGAGTGTGCTTTGAGTTGTTAAGGCTGATCATAGGGATTTATTCTATGTAAATAATCTTTAAAAAGAGAAGAATTACAGGCTTAAAACTTTACCATTAAACTACTAGTAAGAATTAAAATTTAATAGTATCCTAATTTCAAACAATAAGAGAAACTTTAAATAAACTATCTAAGGCATAGCTTAAATGATAAGGCATAACTTAAATGATCATTCCTGGCACTGCAATGGTGCATCAGGGTTGTTCTTGTTTCTAGTCCAAAGGGTCTTTATATCTCTTTATCAGTCACTGGACGTGGGCAGGACCCGGAAGGACATGACCTTGGGTGAGATCAGCTCCCCTCAGCAGGTCACCTCAGCAGCTGAGGCAATTGCTGAAGGGTCTGAGCTGAAGGCCGTCTGCTCACAAGACTCGTGTCTGAGGTGATGAAGGAGAAACCAGGGCACAGCCATGTCCATTGCAGTCCACTCCACACTGTTGGGATCCACTTGCTCACATACATTCAAGGAGCAGCTCTTCCATGAACCTTGGGATCTTTCTTCCTAGGGGAAACTTGGGCAAGGAAATGAAATGGAAAGAACTATCACTGGTCCCCCATGGACCACAACACGCCAGGCTTCCCTGTCCTTCACCATCTCCCAGAGTTTGCTCAAACTCATGTCCTTTGAGTCGCTGATGCCATCCAACCATCTCATCCTCTATCATCCCCTTCTCCTCCTGCCTTCAATCTTTCCCAGCATCAGGATCTTTTCTAACGAGTCAGCTCTTCGCACCAGGTGGCCAAAGTATTGGAGCTGCAGCATCAATCCTTTCAATGAATATTCCCTTTAGGATTGACTTTTATCTCAATCTCTTTTAGCTGACATCCTTTCTCAGAGGCTTCGGTGATGCCCATTCCAAAAATACAAGCAACTCAGCTCAACTCCAGAAAAATAAACGATCATCCCCTAAAGAGACATTTCTCCAAAAAGACATCCAAACACATGAAAAGATGCCAACATCACTCATTATCAGATCAAATCCCAAACCACTCAGGATCATTTCACACCAGTCAGAATGGCTAACGATCCAAAAGTCAAATAATAAATGCTGGAGAGGGTGTGGAGAAAAGGGAACCCTTTTACACTGTTGGTGGGAATGCAAACTAGTACAGCCACTATGGAGAACAGTGTGGAGATTCCTAAAAACTGGAAATAGAACTGCCTTATGATCAGCAGCATCCTCACTGCTGGGCATACACACTGAGGAAACCAGAAGGGAAAGAGACACGTCAATGTTCCTTAATCAATGAATATTCAATGGATAAGAAAGCTGTGGTTGATTTACTCAGGATTGAATCTGGGCCTATTATACAGAGTGAAGTAAGCCAGAAGGAAAAACATAAATACAGTATACTTATATGGAATTTAGAAAGATTTAACCCGTAGCTGACATGATGTATAGAACAGTCTTATGGACTCTGTGGGAGAGGGAGAGGGTCTTTGGGAGAATGGCAGATGCTTCCAGTCCAGGTTCGATGCATGATGCTGATGTGGCTGGTGCACTGGGACGGCCCAGAGGGATTCATGGGGAACACATAAATGTGGTGGATTCATTTTCAAAAAATTATACCTAAAAATAAAATAAAAATTAGAGAAAAAAAAAAAAATACCTAAAGCCCTGACCACCAGGATCTTCTCAAGGCAGGATTACTATCCTTGTCTATTTTCCATGAAAACTGAGCCAAGAGGCACCTAAGTGGATCACCTGAGTTTGCTGCAGTGGTATGGGAGGCTGTAAAACACCATGTTCAATCAGAGGACACATTGCCAAAGGAAATGAAAGAGTCAGCCCAGCCCGTGGGCTTCACTGGTACTCAGCGCAGTGCCTGGCACCAAGAAAGCTTTCATCATCCTCAGCAAAGACGTGAGGGAGGAAAAGGAGCCTACTGTTCAGATGAAATTGCTTAGAAGGGTGTGTGTGCATGTGTGTGTGTGGGGGGTGGTATTTCATTTGAACCTGAAGCATAGTAGGTGGTCAATAAATATGATTTGAAAGAATTATACATATACATTTTGAAAAATAAGGAATTTGTAATCATTTACATTCTCCTTGCCATAAGCAGCTAATCTCTCACCATGAAGGAAGATGCTTATATATTAAAGGATGCAGACTTTTTCTGTTTATATCATATCCCATTATACATTTTATTTTTATATTTCTATTATGTTAATCCTGTATATGGTTTCTAACCCTCCTGTATTTGCCATTCCAGTCTCCTATCTTTAGGCTGAAGAAAAGCTGATTACTATTTTTTCTTTGTCACAAATGAAAAAAACCTGAAATTAATAGCATGGACAGCATGATTAGTTACTTTAGCTGAGGTGGCAGCTTAGGCAAGTCTCTTAATCCTTGACCTTTGTAGTATAATAAAGCAGGCTGCTGGATATCAGCTCCTTTCCATTCTTAGATTGACAGTTTTTTCATTAAATGAAAAGTGCATTTGTAGCAGTCACAAAAAAGTCTCAGTGTCTGCCACTAGAGGGCGCCACAACCCAAGATTTGAGATGACGTTGCTTCCGTGGCCACCGTCCTGCAGCTGCAGTGAGATACTGCATTGTATTACAATGCATCGCTTTTTGCTGTAAAGTGCTGCATTGAATTGCATCAGACTGTGTCATGTGAATTAGATTTATATGGTATTTAACTCTACTGCCTTAGAGAAAGTCTTCTCTATTTGCTATTACATTTTAAAACTGATACCTATAATTCATGCCCATGATTATCATGTTCTTAAAAAAACAGTGACTGAAACTGAAGTGCAAAAAGCATCATTCATCTCAGGATATCTTTATCAGACTCATTTAGTAAGAGGAGGCATGTTCTAGTCGAAAGGGCATGGGTGATGCAATCTATTTTGTGAACCACTGCCTCTTCAGAGCTTTCAAAACATTGCTTGCAGACAATAGAAACTCAAGAGCATATTTCAGTGAATTAGACATGGTCCTGTTCCATGTATGCTTTTATCATGGTGAACTTGGGCAAAATATTTAATCCAAGATTTCTCAGAGTGGGTCCCCTGACTACCCATAGTTGAACCTGTTAGAAAAGAGAAACAGGCTCACAGACCCAGAAAACAAACTTAGAGTTGCCAAAAGGGAAAGTAGGGGAGGGATAAATTATGAGTTTGAGATGAACAGATACGTACAACATATATATTCATATATATATGTATATATACGTCACTTTGCTGTATCCCTGAATCTAGCACAACATTGTAAATCAACTATACTGCAATAAAAAAATGTAAATAAGTTTTAAAAATAAATTCTATACAGGAAATTAAGCAACCAAGAGGGATGGGCAGTGCCAGCATGGGGGGTGGGAGTGCAATTTTAAGTGAGGAATCTCTGTGGAGGTACCAATTCAGCAAAAACTCAAGATAAGCCATATGCAGGTCTCCTCTGGGGGGACTGTATGTCGGGATAAAGGAAACAGCAATTGCAAACACCTTGAGTGATCATCAGGAGGCCAGCATGGCTAGAAAAAAAGAGTGTTGATTTTCCCTGGTATATAAATTTGTTCTAGTGATAAAGAACCCACCTGTCAATCAGGAGACATAAGATACTTGGGTTGGATCCCTGGATCGGGCGATCTCTCAGAGAAGGAAATAGCAATCTACTTCAGGATTCTTGCCTGGAGAATTCCATGGACAGAGGAGTCTGGTGGGCTACAGTCCACAGAGTCATAGTTGAACATGACTGAGCGTGTGCAGAAACAATACATTTGTCAAAGCTCATCCAATGGAACATGTAAGATTTGCACATTTCATTATACCTAAAAAAAGGGAATAGCATTTGGTTTATACACAAATAATGAACTCTAGTTAATCATGTTAATAATATGCACACAGAGGTATTAGGGGTGAACAAGCTGATTTCTATAATTTATTTTAAATGGATCAAAACATAATATGATAAAGAATGAATAGATAGATGGGTGGATAAATAAATATACAATTTTTAAAAGCAAGTATAAGAAAGGGTTAACTGCTAAATCCATAGAGTGAGTACATAGATATTCACTGTAAAAGTCTCTCTACTTTTCTGTGTATTTGAAATTTTTCATAACAAACTGATCGGTTCAGGTTTTCCTACCCCAGCACTGGTTCCAATGGAGATTTTGCTCGTGGGTTTCTGTTCCAGTAAGTCTTGATTCTCTGTCTCTTCAACTTGGTGGAAGTGGTTTGACAGTGACCTCACTTCTCTTACAGACCTAAGAAGAGTCGTTGCATTTTCAATCTGATCAGCATTTTACTTGTTAGAACAGAGTGGTGATTTCCAAGCTCCTTAATCCTAAACAGAAACCAGAAGTCTCTACTTTATCCCTTAGATTTGTGACTGAGGCCATGAAGGGGAGGCGTGGTGGTTGCAGCTGAAGGGCCAGCTTCATAGGGGAACTTTCTGAGGCCTTGGGCATGAACGGGACAGCTGGGGCTGGCGTCAGTGTGGTGAGAGCAGCAACTGTCTCGTGCACCTGCTGACGCATGCACCACCTTGGAGCTTTCACAGCGATGAAGTTGGAAACCTCAGGATGAAACCCTCAGGCTTCAGCCTCTTCCAAAGAAACCCAGCAGCAGTGGAACAAGGGTGACCTCGGATGGCTGTAGATGGAGGTCATGGAGAAGAAAATGGAAGACTCGGTTGCAATCCCTAGAGAAATCTAGAAGCTCTAAGATGGGATTTTGCCAGGACTGAGTTCTGGTGCTGTGTCGGTAGAGAACAAATCGTAGTGAACCATGGGGTTATATTTACCCCCAGACTGACACACAGCTCACCCTCACGATGGTCCACATCTCCCTTGCCTGAAATTTCTGGGTTAAGACAAATGACTAGAGCAAAGAGAGTCAGAAACACAGCAGATTTCAGTGGCAGAAAAGAAAATGTGTTGAAGTCTGCAGTGTTAGCAAGCCCCACATAGGTCAGGTAGTAACATGCTGCTGCAAAGTCGCTTCAGTCATGTCTGACTCTGTGTGGCTCTATGGACAGCAGCCCACAAGGCTCCTCTGTCCACAGGATTCTCTAGGCAGGAACACTGGAGTGGGTTGCCATTTCCTTCTCCAATGCATGCATGCATGCTAAGGCTCTTCAGCTGTGTCCGACTCTGTGAGACTCCATGGGCAGTAGCCCACCAGGCTCCTCTGTCCATGGGATTCTCTAGGCAAGCATACTAGAGTGGGTTGCCATTTCCTTCTCTGAGTAACATATGTAGAAAGCAAAACTGGTAATGTGTGTCCTGGAAGTACAGCCTGAATATCACTGAGCATGGGTGTCTGCAGACTCAAGTTCTCCAGCTTTATAAAGAATGGCAAAGAAATGAAACTCAAAGTGAGAGGTTGGCAGGAACAAGTGCACCCTCTGGCCATAAAATTGCAACAGAAATGTGAGTCTCTGAGGTTCAGGTTCCAGGAAGATGTACCAATATGAGCCTAAACATATGAATGCCAGCCCACTGCTTCTGAATACAGCTGATGTGGATTTAGAGGGGGGTGGATGGGTTAGTTAATCCCTGCTTGTTCACTGGAGGCCTCGAAATACATGAGTCTCAGCCTACGACAGCTCAGCCTGCCATAAGCAAAGGTGACCACAGGACCTTGGTCTGGATGCAGGAAGCTAAACTGCACACAGAATGAGGCAATGGGTTCTCTGCTCCCACCCCTGCTGTCTCTCTCTTTACCTTTTCCCCAGGCTTTATTTTGCTGGGCTGAGCATCATGGGACGGGGAAGTAAGACTGAGGTGGACTGCTGGACACACGTGAAATTTAAAGAAGGAAGAGCTGCCCCCTAAATAACCCTCCCTCACTTATTTTTCCCTCGTGACTCTTAAGAAACAATACTAGTCCCTAGAAGGATACTGCAGAAATGAAAACATTCTTCCCTCTGTCTGTTGACCTTAAGAGCTACAGTATTTGAAAACTCATTAAAATCAAAGCCTTTGTTACTGTATGGTGCTGGTGGTGGTTTAGTCGCTAAGTCCTGTCCAACTCTTTCGTGAGCCCATGGACTGTAGCCCACCAGGCTTCTCTGTCCATGGGATTTCTCAGGCAAGAATACTGGAGTGGGTTGCCATTTTCTTCTTCAGGAGATCTTCCCGACCTGGGGACTGAACCCTTGTCTCCTAGATTGGCAGGAGGATTCTTTACCACTGAGCCACCGAAGAAGCCTGTATATAGGTATGCATGTGTCTGTGTTTGTGTCTTTGTTTGCTCTCCTGGTGGCTCAGATGGTAAAGAATCTGCCTGCAATGAGGGAGAGCTGAGTTCGATCCCTGGGTCAGGAAGATCCCATGAAGAAGGACATGGTAACCCACTCCAATATTCTTGCCTGGAAAATCCCATGGACCGAGGAGCCTGGCGGGTCTCAAAGAGTCAGACATGACTGAGTAACTAACAATTTCACTTTGTGTCTATGTTGGAATGGGGAGGAACAAAATTGGCAACTTCTTCAGGCATTAAAATAATAGCTAAAACTTACACATATGCACACTCTGTGCTAGGAACTGTTCTAAAGGCTTTGCACACTCACTCTGCTTACTCATTCAGTCCTTGCAATAATCCTTTGAGGTAGATATAACTATTCTCATCATTATCACCATCCCCCAGATAAGGAAACCAGGGCACAGAGAAGTCAAGAGTGGAGACAGGATTTGGATCCTATTAGTGCTGCAGGCCCTGGGCTACAGGGGCTATCATCCTGGGGTCTTTTTCAAAGGCACTGGTTGGGTGGGTCTACCTAATTCTACAATTTGGTTCCACTGATACTGCTAATGAGATTGTTCTGTGGTGGGGTTTCCTTGTTCAGAATGTGCTTGCAGGAACACGTTGGAAGACTGGAACCTTTGCCTGTGGCATAGAATGGGACAGATTTAGGGAATGGAATGTCACATTTCAAGATATGTTGGGGAAAAATATTTAGAACATGAAGCTTCTTTGACGTCTTCCCTCCTTCCTTTCAACTTTGCTTTTTTGATATTCCTCTTCTCACTGATAGGCATCTTATGCAGCCCAAGACCACAAGACAACACCCCACTTTTTCCCTAAACTACAGGTCTACTGGGTAACCCAGGGACTGACATGCAATTGTCTGCTGGTGGCCCATCATCACGTTCAGTCATGTCTGACTCTTTTTCGACCCCAAGGAGTGTAGCCCACCAGGCTCCTCTGTCCATGGGACTTTCCAGGCAAGAATACTGGTGTGGGTTGCCATTTCTTCCTCCAAGGGATCTTCCCAACCCAGGGATCAAAACCTCATCTCTTATGTCTCCTTTTTTGGCAGGGAGTTTTTTTTTACCACTATCACCACCTGGGAAGCCCCCACCCCCACCCCACATTGGCAGGTGGATTCTTTACCACTGAGCCATCTGGGAAGCCCAAAATGTTAAAGGCATGGTTGATTTGACTTATATGATTCAAGAAGTATCTTCCTTTCTGCACCAATTATGCAATGATCATTGTAGCCAGCATCTAACTAGCAGCCACTGTTGATGGGCCAGTATCGTATGTTCTTACCAATCTATGACAACCCTCCACAGTAATAGCTCCAGCTCACAGACAGGGAGACTGAGGCTTCTGCATTCTCCTTGACTATCTTGACTCCAGCAACCTTTGATTTCTCAGTCTTTTAATTTTCCCTGTTCCTTCCTGCCCCAGATCTTTTTGTACACGCTGTTCCTTCCAACTATCACACTCTTTTCCCAATCCCCGTCAAATCATAACACAGTTTAGAAAGTATCTAAGTTTGTAATTATGCACTTTACTGTCATTTTAAAATAATGTCTGTGTCCCACTTGATACTCTTCAGTCCAAAAGAGCAGGAATTACAGGTGCTTTGCTCACCATATCATCAGAAACTGGTGCAGTACCAGAGTCACGGTAGGAGTTCAATAACATGCTGCTGCTAAGTCACTTCAGTCATGTCTGACTCTGTGCGACCCCATATATGGCAGCCCACCAGGCTCCCCCGTCCCTGGGATTCTCCAGGCAAGAACACTGGAGTGGGTTGCCATTTCCTTCTCCAATGCAGGAAAGTGAAAAGTGAAAGTTAAGTCGCTCAGTCTCGTCCGACTCTTAGCGACCCCATGGATTGCAGCCTACCAGGCTCCTCCATCCATGGGATTTTCCAGGCAAGAGTACTGGAGTGGGGTGCCATTGCCTTCTCCGTCAATAACATCAGATCAGATAAGATCAGATCAGTTGCTCAGTTGTGTCCGACTCTTTGCGACCCCATGATCGCACTAATTAATTTGCCCAAATTGTCAAAGCTAAGAGTCAAACATAGTTCTGCCCTTGTGTACTGCCTTCCAGTGTATTCTTCATATTTTAATAAAAGAAATCCACCCTAAATTAATAACCTAACAAGACTTGCCAAGGAAAGGGATCCTGGCAAACAATGGCACAACCACAATTGCAAAACATCGGTCTTGGGCTGGACGACATTGCAAAGTCTTTCAACTTTTGAATTCTTGGAGACACCCTATCCTTTCTGCCTGTCTGTCATGGTCATCTCTCCATCTGTATATCTAAGAATCTGTGGCTTTAGTTTGTACCACTCTCCTTAATCTTTCCTTGTCCCAGACAATTCAAGCTGCCTTCAGCCTAAGTCTGCCACTTGTAGATGTGTGTGTGTGTATATACACACACACACACACACACACACACACACATAGGCATATACGTTTGTGCTTTTGGAAAAGATTAAAATGATACTTGAGTCCCATTGGAAAAACTAAAACTTCAAACTAAGTTTCCTTCTAACTTTTTTTCATTAGCCACAGTCTACTTTCATTTTTCCTGTTGTAACTCCATCCTTCAGATATAAAATATAACTTCAGTCTTGGAAGCATCACTTTTGAGACTTTTGCCCTCTCCTGTTCAGCTTAGTTATGTCACTCAGTCTATTGCTCTTTGAAAACCCATGGACTGCAGCACGCCAGGCTTCCCTGTCCATCACCAACCCCTGGAGCTTGTTCAAACTCAAGTCTATCGAGTTGGTGATGCCATCCAACCATTTCATCCTCTGTCATCCCCTTCTCCTCCTGCCTTCAATCTTTCCCAGGATCAGGGTCTTTTCCAATAAGTCACTTCCTCGCATCAGGATTATTAGGGCAATGAAAATTAAAACTACAATGAGATACCACTATATATCTAACTGAATGGCTAAAGGTAATAAGAATAACTATACCAAGTGTTGGTGAATATGTAGAACAGTTAAGATTCTCACGTGGACAGAATGGGGGGTACGATTACAAACAAACCAGAGGATACTTCTGAGGGTGATGGACATGGTCATTATCTTGAGCATGATGATGACTTCATAGTGGTATACATATATCAAAACTTATTAAATTGCATGTTTTAACTATGTGCAGATTATTATATATCAACTACACTCAATATAACTCAATACATAATAAAAAAAATCTCACTGTCCAAATTTGAAATTAAAGAAATGTACTCAGAATATTCCCTTCCTTAACTTCCACATTGCATATGAAAAATAACATAAATTCACCTATGAAATCCATATAGCTATGAAATTATCTCCACTGTCACTGTCTTCACCTGCAAAGGTTAGAGGATTGGTGGGAAATGTCTGATGCCTGATAGGAGCTCCATAAACATTTGTTTATCTGATGAAGATAAATCTTCATCAGAATCTGCAGCCATTCCAAGTAAATGTGCAAGCTAAGCTCACTGTGATTGACTGTACAGATGCCATTTCAAAACAAGCAACATTGTCTGAGTTGTAAGGAACAGACCATTACCTGTCTGTGAGTGAGAGTGAGGGACTATAAGGGGCAGGAGGGAAATGTATGGGCAATGGAAATATTCTCTGTCTTGATTGCAGTGGTGGTTACATGCACTCTGAATGCATGCAGGGTGCATGCATTCATCAAAACTCAAAACTGTACACTGAAAATGGATATAGTTTTGTATTATGTATAAAGTATATCACAATAAAATTTATTTAACTGGTCTTCTAGATTTCTGGGTTTGTTAGACCAACAGAAAATAAAGCAACAAAGCTATAGAATATCAGATGTCAAAAGCAAAGAATATGAAGCTGTGGAAATTAGAAAAGAAATACATAGACTAAATGACAAAGATTCAGACATACTAATATTAATTTCAGATCAACATTCTATTCTAACTAATAAGCAGACCCTGATAGTTCAGTTGGTAAAGAATCCACATGCAGGAGACCCTGGTTTGATTCCTGGGTCAGGAAGATCAGCTGGAGAAGGGAAAGGCTACCCATTCCAGAATTCTGTCCTGGAGAATTCCATGGAGTCCATGGGGTCGCAAAGAGTCAGACACAACTGACCAGCTTTCATTTCACACAGAAAGTTCATAATAACGTTACTCAAGGGTTTAACCCAATTCTGTCAATATGCTGATTTATGTTATGTCACAAGAATTTACTCCAAGAAGGATCCTTTAGCATGAATGGGATATGCTCCACCAACTGCATTCTGTGGCTGGAACAAACACAACTCAACTGTATCCTATTTTCTGAAATTACGAAAGCATCTATGCTTAGAGTGTATGACACAGTTGTTGTTTAGTCGCTAAGTTGATCCAACTCTTTTGTGACCCCATGGACTGTAACCCCACCAGGTTCCTCTGGCCATGGGATTTCCCAGGCAAAAATACTGGAGTGGGTTGCCATTTGCTTCTCCAGGGTATCTTCCCCACCTGGGAATTAAACCTGCATCTCCTACACTGGCAGAAGGGTTCTTTACCACTGAGCCACCAGGGAAGCTTAGAATGTATGACACAGTAGCTGGAGTTATTAAGGGTGGGACAGAAAGCATTTGTGAGCCTTTTAAGAAAAATAATAGCTAAAAATTCATAACATTTTTAAGTCAGTCATTATGTATGACATATTTTAAATGAAAAACTTAAAAAAAAATACACATGCACTTTGTTACCCCTCCCATCTATGACTACAAATTGCTAAATGTCATATTTAGAAATATACTCTCACATTCTATTGAGTTTCTTTATTTTTTGGAAAAAATTATCAGTTTTCAAAAGCAGTATTGTTTAGCATACTGGAATCCCAGCTGAGCTATTTCAAATCCTGAAAGATGATGCTGTGAAAGTGCTGCATTCCATATGCCAGCAAATTTGGAAAACTCAGCAGTGGCCACAGGACTGGAAAAGGTCAGTTTTCACTCCAATCCCAAAGAAAGGCAATGCCAAAGAATGCTCAAACTACCCCACAATTGCACTCATCTCACATGTTAGTCAGAGAAGGCAATGGCACCCCACTCCAGTACTCTTCCCTGGAAAATCCCATGGACCGAGGAGCCTGGTAGGCTGCAGTCCATGGGGTCGCTAGGAGTCGGACACGACTGAGCAACTTCACTTTCACTTTTCACTTTCACACATTGGAGAAGGAAATGGCAACCCACTCCAGTGTTCTTGCCTGGAGAATCCCAGGGACAGAGGAGCCTGGTGGGCTGCTGTCTATGGGGTCACACAGAGTTGGACACAACTGAAGCGACTTAGCAGCAGCAACAGCACATGCTAGTAAAGTAATGCTCAAAATTCTCCAAGCCAGGCTTCAGCAATATGTGAACTATGAACTTCCAGATGTTCAAGCTGGTTATAGAAAAGGCAGAGGAACAAGAAATCAAATTACCAACATCCACTGGATCATCAAAAAAGCAAGAGAGTTCCAGAAAAACATCTATTTCTGCTTTATTGACTATGCCAAAGCCTTTGACTGTGTGGATCACAATAAACTGTGGAAAATTCTGAAAGAGATGGGAATACCAGACCACCTGACCTGCCTCTTGAGAAACCATATGCAGGTCAGGAAGCAACAGTTAGAACTAGACATGGAACAACAGACTGGTTCCAAATAGGAAAAGGAGTACGTCAAGGCTGTATATTGTAACCCTGCTTATTTAACTTATATGCAGAGTACCTCATGAGAAACCCTGGGCTAGAAGAAGCACAAGCTGGAATCAAGATTGCTGGGAGAAATATCAATAACCTCAGATATGCAGATGACACCACCCTTATGGCAGAAAGTGAAGAGGAACTCAAAAGCCTCTTGATGAAAGTGAAAGAGGAGAGTGAAAAAGTTGACTTAAAGCTCAACATTCAGAAAACGAAGATCATGGCATCTGGTCCAATCACTTCATGGGAAATGGATGGGGAAACAGTGGAAACAGTGTCAGACTTTATTTTTTTTGGCTCCAGAATCACTGCAGATGATGATTGCAGCCATGAAATTAGAAGACGCTTACTCTTTGGAAGGAAAGTTATGACCAACCTAGATAGCATATTCAAAAGCAGAGACATTACTTTGTCAACAAAGGTCTGTCTAGTCAAGGCTATGGTTTTTCCAGTGGTCATGTATGGATGTGAGAGTTGGACTATAAAGAAAGCTGAGCGCGGAAGAATTGATGCTTTTGAACTGTGGTGTTGGAGAAGACTCTTGAGAGTCCCTTGGACTGCAAGGAGATCCAATCAGTCCATCCTAAAGGAGATCAGTCCTGGGTGTTCATTGGAAGGACTGATGTTGAAGCTGAAACTGCAATACTTTGGCCACCTGATGAGAAGAGCTGACTCACTGGAAAAGACCCTGATGCTGGGAAGGATTGGGGGTGGGAGAAGGGGACGCCAGAGGATGAGATGGCATCACCGACTCAATGGATATGAGTTTGGGTAAACTCTGAGAGTTGGTGATGGACAGGGAGGCCTGGTGTGCTATGATTCATGGGGTCACAAGAGTCGAACATGCCTGAGCGACTGAACTGAACTGAACTGAAATCAGGGAGTATGATTCTTCCAGCTCTGTTCTTACACCTCAAAATTGCTTTTGTTATTTGGGATATTTTGTGTTTCCATAGAAATTTAAAAATTAATTTTTCTAGTTCTGTGAAAAATGTCATTGGTATTTTGATACAGATTTTATTGAATCTGTAGATTTCCTTAACACTTTAGCAATGTTAATTCTTTCAGTCCATGTTGGTGAGGATGTGGAGCAAAGGAAACACTTGCACATTGTTGCTGGGAATATAAATTGGTGGATGCACTTGGGATTACAGTACAGAGGTTTCTCAAAAAACTAAAAATAGAACTACCTTGTGTGCATGCTCAGTCACTTAAGTCATGGCCAACTCTTTGCAGCCCTATGGACTGTAGTCTTCTAGGCTCCTCTGTCCACGGGATTCTCCAGGCATGAATACTGGAATGGGTTGCCATGTCCTTCTCCAGGGGATCTTCCCTGACCCAGGGATCAAATCCACATCTGTTGTATTGCAGGTGGATTCTTTACCCACTGAGCCACGTGAAAAGCCCAGAACTACCATGCATGCATGTTAAGTGACTTCAGTCATATCCAACTCTTTGTGACCCTATGGACTGAAGCCCCCCAGGCTCCTCTGTCTGTGGGATTCTTTACCCATAACTACCATAAGATCCAGCAATTCCACTCTTAGGTATATATCCAAAAAAAAAAAAAAAACCAAAAAACACAAAAACTTGAAAAAATATATGTACTCCAATCTTCATATTAATAGAAACATTATTTAAATTACCAAGATATGGAAGAAACCTTAAATGTCTATCAACAGATGAAATGATAAAGAAGGTGTGGTATATATACATGATAGAATATTACTCAGCCATAAAAAGGAATAAAATTTTACCATTTGCAACAACATGGATGGACTTGGAGGGCATTATGCTAAGTGAAATATATCAGACCGAAAAAGACAAATACTGTGTGATATCATTCATATACGGAATCTAAAAAATACAACAAACCAGTGAATAGAACAAAATGAAGCAATTGCATACAGAGAATGCTTCTCTATACAGAAACAATCTATATAGAGAACAAACTAGTGGCTACCAGCAGAAGGAGAGGAAACGCAGGAGTGGGGAATGGGAGGTAAAAACTGCTGGGTCAAGGTTGTAGCATACAACACAGGGACTGTAGTTAATATTCTGAAATAACTGTAAATGAAAAGTAACCTTGAAAAGTTATATAAAAACTTAAATAAAGATGATGCTGTGAAAGTGCTGCACTCAATATGCCAGCAAATCTGGAAAACTCAGCAGTGGCCACAGGACTGGAAAAGTCCATTTTCATTCCAATCCCTAAGAAAGGCAATGCCAAAGAATGCTCAAACTACCACACAATTGCACTCATCTCACATGCTAGTAAAGTCATGCTCAAAATTCTCCAAGCCAGGCTTCAGCAATACGTGAACCATGAACTTCCTATTGTTCAAGCTGGTTTTAGAAAAGGCAGAGGAACCAGAGATCAAATTGCCAACATCCACTGGATCATCAAAAAAGCAAGAGAGTTGCAGAAAAACATCTATTTCTGCTTTATTGACTATGCCAAAGCCTTTGACTGTGTGGATCACAATAAACTGTGGAAAATTCTGAAAGAGATGTGAATACCAGACCACCTGATCTGCCTCTTGAGAAATCTGTATCCAGGTCAGGAAGCAACAGTTAGAACTGGACATGGAACAACAGACTGGTTCCAAATAGGAAAAGGAGTATGTCAAGGCTGTATATTGTCACCCTGTTTATTTAACTTATATGCAGAGTACATCATGAGAAGCGCTGGGCTGGAAGAAGCACAAGCTGGAATCAAGATTGTTGGGAGAAATATCAATAACCTCAGATATGCAGATGACACCACCCTTATGGCAGAAAGTGAAGAGGTACTAAAAAGCCTCTTGATGAAAATGAAAGAGGAGAGTGAAAAAGTTGGCTTAAAGCTCAACATTCAGAAAACGAAGATCATGGCATCCGGTCCCATCACTTCATGGGAAATAGATGGGGAAACAGTGGAAACAGCATCAGATTTTATCTTTTTGGGCTCCAAAATCACTGCAGATGGTGACTGCAGCCATGAAATTAAAAGACGCTTACTCCTTGGAAGGAAAGTTAGGACCAACCTAGATAGCATATTCAAAAGCAGAGACATTACTTTGCCAACAAAGGTCCATCTAGTTAAGGCTATGGTTTTTCCTGTGGTCATGTATGGATGTGAGAGTTAGACTGTGAAGAAGGCTGAGCGCTGAAGAATTGATGCTTTTGAACTGTGGTGTTGGATAAGATTCTTGAGAGTCCCTTGGACTGCAAGGAGATCCAACGAGTCCATTCTGAAGGAGATCAGCCCTGGGATTTCTTTGGAAGGAATGATGCTAAAGCTGAAACTCCAGTACTTTGGCCACCTCATGCAAAGAGTTGACTCATTGGAAAAGACTCTGATGCTGGAAGGGATTGGGGGCAGGAGGAGAAGGGGATGACAGAGGTTGAGATGGCTGGATGGCATCACTGACTCGATGGACGTGAGTCTGAGTGAACTCCGGGAGTTGGTGATGGACAGGGAGGCCTGGCGTGCTGCGATTCATGGGGTGGCAAAGAGTCCGACACGACTAAGGGACTGAACTGAACTGAATACTTGTTAAAAAAAAAAACACTGTGCCTTTCACTTCTTAAAATCTATCAAACACTTTTATGCCTTTCGTTTCTTTCTGTCACTGAATTTTTCAAGTATGTGTGCTTTGAAATCTTTTCTTTTCTGTGGCAGAGAAGACTGGATGGATTCCATCTCAATGCTGAAGACTTTAGTTCCTCGAGGGCAGAGATTGTCTTATTTAACTTTGTAAGACCATCTCTGCACCTGCCTGACACAAAATAAATTTTCTTTTTCCTTTTCTGTTTTTTGAAAAGAAATACAGACTGCGTTTGGCAGAAATCAACACAATACTGTAAAGCAATTATCCTTCAATTAAAAGTAAATAAGTTTAGAAACAAGAAAGACAGACTGCGACATGCAGTGCCTCATTCAGATGTGTCTGGAGTCTTGAAAGTATGACTACCTTACCTTCTCCTGCAAATGAACCTTGAGAGCTTATTGTGTAATTCCAGCAAGGAAGCACAGCTACTCATATACCCTTGACCAAAGAATGGTCCACCTATGTAGGGGAAGGTCGTCCTCTTTGACCTAGGGGAGCACGCAGTGCAGGAAGGACATTCATGGAGGTGTGAAGGAAGAAAGTGACATTGCCTAGCCAGCCAGGTCAGTTAAACCAAACCTTGTGATTAATGGGGTGACAGATGTCCCATCCAGATTGATCTTAATCCTAGTAATTTTTCAAAATGTGACTAAAGTGAATGCCTTCCACTGGCCATTACACTACTTGGAAACAGTCCCTATTGACAGTAAAAAAAACTATCAGAGGAGAAAGCAAATGCACTAGGAATGGAACTTATTTCATCACTTCTCAATTAATATAATGTTTTTCATTGTTCAAATTGTAAAAGCAGTTGTGTGGCAATTAGTCTCATGATTAGGACAAACTGCAGTCTGATTCAAAAGTCAATATAGGTTCAAAACATACAGCAACTACAGAAGGGTGAGACTTTTTAAAAATTAAACAACTATATATAAGTTTTAAAAGGACCTGTACATCAATAACAGCATTGACTTAATTAATGCTTTAGGGGGATTTTAGAAGGGAATTTCTCCTCCCTCATCTTATTTTTCAATATATTTTAAACTCAATGTTTTAAACTCTTTGTTTTCATTTAAAAAAATTAAATGTTTCTTAATTTCAACAGGAAATGATGGTTTATTCTTCAAGATAAATGTTGGGATTTTCCCTGAGAATTAATATTATAATTATAAATTATTAAGATCTCTACAGCAAAATTCCTAAATATAAAGTATATTTATTTTAAGCTTTACATATTGGAAAAGTAATTTTTCATGTTGTTTTGTGACAACATGTTGTCTTGTGGTTTCCTTATTAAGGCAATTGCTAGTTAGGTTTTTATTGGGAATCCCCTCCTTGTTTGGAGCTAATCTGCTTCCTTTTTTAAATTTCATTTAGTGCATAACCTTGGCTTCCAGTGCAGAAGCCGAACAAGAAACCTAACAAGGTATAAGACTATGGAACGGACTGGTATGAGTGGCCCATAGCAACTGAGTCACAGTGTTAAAATCAGGCAATTTGTTGTTTTCTTTCTACTTTCTTTCAGTCGCAATCATCTCTAAATATCTTTCAGGAGTGCTTAAGTGAGATATAGAAATGACCCAATCTAATTATACCCACATCTCTTTCTTGTCCCCTTTCTGTTCTATTTCTATGGATGATTGCATCCTGGCAGCAGAATTATATTAAAAACACATTGTGATCCTAGTATTTCTCTCACTTTCCAACTGTTAATATACTATTGTATATGCATGTTCATGTATGTGTTCATTGGTATATGTGTGTGAGAAAACCGCACCAGATATACCAGTTAGACTATGCTCTAAAACATACCACCCCAAAACTTAGTGGCTTAATACAATAGCTATTAAGTGAAAGTGAAGTTGCTCAGTCGTGTCCGACTCTTTGTGACCTGGTGGACTGTAGCCCACCAAGCTCCTCCGTCCATGGGATTCACCAGGCAAGAATACTGGAGTGGGTTGACATTTCCTTCTCCAGGGGATCTTCCCGACCCAGGGATCAAACCCAGGTCTCCCGCATTGCAGGCAGACGCTTTAACCTCTAGCTCATAGTTCTGTGGGTTAGTAATTTGGGCTGGGCTCAGCTAGGTCTGCTGTTCTCAGTTGGACTCCATTATGGGTCTCCAGTCAACTGCAGGTTAGCTTAGTGGCTCTGCTTTTAGACTGTCAGCTGGGGTAATAAAGGCACAGAGTGGGTCAAGGGTCTTGCATCATCCTACAGGCTGGCCCAGACTTGTTCATATGGTTGTCAGGATTCCAAGAACAGTAAGAGGGTATGTCCCAGTGCACAACAGATCTTCAAGCCTCTGCTTTTATCACTAGGAACTGACCCACTAACCAAAGCAAAGTCATATGGCCAATGCCAGAACCAATGTAAGAAAGTCCTTCCAAGGGATTAAAAGAGGCAGGAACAAATCAAAACCCTGAAAGAAAGCTTCAAACAAGAAACATATGTAGTTTTAGGATCCTTTATCCCCTAGACCAGAAGTCACTGATTGTTATTATGGATGGCATCACCGACTCAATGGACATGAGTTTGAGCAAGCTCCGGGAGATGGTGAAGGTCAGGGAAGCCTGGCATGCTGCAGACCATGGGGCCCCAGAGTTGGACATGATTGAGCAACTGAACAGCAACAACCTGCTGGCCTGGGAGAAAAGTATCACTTCAAATCAGGAAAAACTATGACCTATATTTATTTACTCTACTCATTTATTGTTGTTTTTCAGTCGTAGTCATGTCAGACTCTTTGTAGTCCCATGGACTGCAGCATGACAAGCTCCCTTGTCCTTCACTGTCTCCCAGAGTTTGCTCAAATTCACGTTCATTGAGTTGGTGGTGCTATACAACCATCTCATCCTCTGCCGCTGCTTTCTCCTTTGACCTTCCATCTTTCCCATCATCAAAGTCTCCATTGAGTCGGCTTTTCACATCAGGTGGTCAAAGTATTGAAGCTTCAGCATCAGTTCTATGAATATTCAGGGTTGGTTTTCTCTAGGATTGACTGGTTTTATCTCCTTGGAGTCCAAAGGACTCTCAAGAGTCCCCTACAACACCACAGACTGACAGCATCAATTCTTCAGCATTCAGCCTTCTTTATGGTCCAACTCCCATGTCCATACATGACTACTGGAAAAACCATAACTGACTATTACAGACCTCTGTCTGCAAAGTGATGTCTCTGTGCTTTTTTGTCATAGCTTTCCTTCCAAGGAGCAAGACTCTTTTAATTTCATGGTAACTGCAGTCACCGTCTACAGTGATTTGGAGCCCAAGAAAGTAAAATCTGTCACTGCTTCCACTTTTTCCCCTTCTATTCGCCATGAAGTGATGAGACCAGATGCCATGATCTTCATTTTTTTAACTTTCAGCTCAAGCCAGCTTTTCACTCTCCTCTTCCACCTTCACCAAGAGGTTCTTTAGTTCTTCTTCACTTTCTGCCATCAGAGTGGTATCATCCGCATATCTGAGGTTGTTGATATTTCTCCCAGCAATCTTGATTCCAGTTTGTGCTTCATCCAGACCAGCATTTCACATGATGTACTCTCTATGTAAATTAAATCAGCAAAGTGACTATATACATCCTTATTATACTCCTTTCCCAATTTGGAACCAATCCATTGTTCTAGTTCTGGTTCTAGCTCTTACTTCTTGAGCCACATACAGGATTCTCAGGAGACAAGTAAGATGGTCTGGTATTCCATCTCTTTAAGAATTTCCCACAGTTTGTTGTGATCCACACAATCAAAGGCTTTCAGTTCAGTTCAGATGCTCAGTTGTGTCCGACTCTCTGTGACCCCATAGACTGCAACATGCCAGGCTTCCCTGTCCATCACCAACTCCCAGAGCTTGCTCAAACTCATGTCCGTGTCTTTTGTTTCTAGAAGATTACACTGGCTATAGGTGGAGAGTGCACTATTGTGGAACAAGAGTGGAGGCAGCTCTCTGCCTCACTTAGGAGACCATGTGTAGTATCTGACCAAGAATCTAATCTGCTTCCTAATCTAAGGGGTAGTGGAGATGCAGAGATTAAGATACAACTTCAGGACTTGCTGGGTGGGGAAGGACTGAAAGAAAAGAATCGAGTGACTATTAAACATTTGGCCTAAAGAAATAGGCTGAGGGATACAGAGAAGAAACTAGTGGTTACGGGTGGGTAGAAGACAAGATGTAGGTGGGGGATTAATAGGTACAAACTACTACCTATAAAATAAATAAGCTATAGGATGTATTATACAGCACAGGGAATATAGCCAATATTTTATAATAACTTTAGATAGAGTATAATCTATAAAAATTTTAATCACTATGTTGTATACCTGGAATTAATATAATATTGTAAATTGACCCAATTAAATATATCAATAAGTAAATAAGTGAATAAATAAACAAAACTTTGACCTGAGTAACCACAAAACTGCTAGTCACTATGCTAGGATTCAGGGGTAAAATAGATCATAAGACATAGCTTTTCCCCTTCTGGAGTTTACAATCTATAACTATTTACTAAATGCTACTTGGTTAATAGCTAATAGTTTAAAAAAATCAATTTAGATTTAAATATCACAATTGTTAACATCATAAAATCCAGATGGGTTGAAATGTTAAATTTAATAAACAATATCTAAATAAACTAGAAGAAAAAAAAATATATATATATACATATATATACTTTAAGGGTGGGAAAGCTTTTTAACATGGTGTGTGTACTCAGTCATGTCCGATTGCGGTCCCATGGACTCTTAGCTGTCAGGCTCCTCTGTCTATGAAATTTTCCAGGCAAGAATACTGGAGTGTGTTGCCATTTCCTACTCATCTTCCCAATCCAAGGATGGAACCTCCATCTCTTGCATCTCCTGCATTGGCAGGAGGATTCTCTACCACTGGACCACCTGGGAAGCCCCTTTTAACACTGAAGTGTAAGCAATAAAGGAAAATATTAATAGACTGTTTAAAATTTTAAACTTTTGTAAGTTAAAAATCTACCATAAAATTAAAATGCAAACAGTATTGGGAAATATAGCCACAGCATATTCGATAACATGTTGATGTGATTAATATAGAAAGAGATCTTAGAAATCAATACAGAAAAAATGACCAAAGAGAATAATAAACAAAAAGCAAAAGTACAGGGTCAGTCTAAAAATGGGTTCAATCTTACGGTTATCAATCACATACATAGCTAAAATAGGATATGAATTTTTTTAAACCTTTCAAACTGATGTACTGTGTGTTAAGTTGCTTCAGTTGTGTCTGACTCTTTGCAACCCTATGGACTGTAGCCTTCCAGGCTCCTCTGTTCATGCGATTCTCCAGGTAAGAATATTGGGGCGGGTTCCCATGCCCTTCTCCAGGGGAATCTTTCCAATCCAAGGATCGAACCTGCATCTCTTATGTCTCCTGTGTTGGCAGGTGGGTTCTTGACCACTAACATCAACTGTCAAGTTCAAATTCGTACATGTTTAAAAATAAAAATAATCCAAAAGTTAGTTTGGGAGAATAAAATTGACACATGAGAAACTCTTCAAAAATGTACATTACCTTTCATCCGGCAACTTCATTTTTTGAAATGTCTAAAAGGTATAATCATGGTTGTGTGTAACTACATACAAACATTTTCTGCAGCATTGTTTATACTAACATAAATTTCTCACAATAGAGATATGATTAAGTAAATAATGGTATATCCATATGGTGTAATACAGGGCAGCTAATTAAAAATCACATTGCAGGAAAAAAAAGCTGACATGTGGTAGATTGTTTATAATATGTTCAATGTGATAAAAGCAGACTATAAAACAATAAGCCAAGTGTAATAGCATTTTGGTAAATATCCATAGAGAAAGTATATCAATAGTGACATTTACTAAGTTGTTCTTGGTAGCTATATTTCAGAGATGGAATTGTAAGTGATTTTTTTCTTCTACATGTCTGTGCTTTTCAAATTTTTCACATTGCACAAGTGAAATTACGGATTTTTCTATTATAAAATAAAAATTTTATATTTGTAAAAGATTAAATACTCCAAAACAAAAAGAATCACTGAAACTAGCAAAAGGAAACCAGTTGAAGCCAGTCATTGGAACAAAGTCTTCAAGGATGGTTGCAGATAAAAAAGACAAAATAAGGTTTCTCTGATACTGATAATAAACAAATGTAGACAACAGGAGTGCAGCATGGATTTGGAAAAAGATGTGCTGGAGCCTAGGATCTGTGGACACTGCAGTTCCTGTTAGTTGTCATTCAAAGGTCAGTCCATACCAGCAGTCAGTCACACAAGAGGGTTTGTAGAGCCACCATGGCCATCAAACTAAGATCCACAGGTAATACCAGGTCACACTGTCCTCATATATGAAGTTGTAGAAGCTTTTATTGTGATGCAATAAGCCCACATGCCTGATTCTGTTCTGCTTATTAAACTAGCGCAAAGAATGGTCGGTCTGAACATCCCTGGTCTCCACACACCAAAAGACAGATAAACTGTCTGATCTTTTGAACATAGAGGATCCTTGAAGTATTGATACTATATCAAACTTACAACCTGCAAATCAGAGTAATGCTCAGTTAAATTGACATTTGCATATATAGGAAACCAGAAATCAACTCTGCCTTCTGAACTCATTGTAAGAATTATATTCAATTCCTTTTGAGGTCTCTGAGGTTTATACTTGTAAAATAACCTTTTTTTTCCCATTATCAAAGTGCTTTACATGGTAAACAAATAAAGTACCAATGATGCCAAAAAGTACATTTGTGCATGTGTAAATGAAAGCATTATTTCCAGAGCATTTACTATGAGTGTCTCTAAGTCTTTGGTACCTTTTGGGGGGTGGGGGGAGGAGTCTGATTTTATTAATTTAAATAAGTATTAAATGTTTTGGTATTTGGTAGTTTTCAACGCGGGAACTCTTTTTTTAATAATTTTATTTATTTAAAATATTATAATTTTGGCTGTGCTGAGTCTTCATTACTTCCCTAGTGGCTCAGATGGTAAGAAGTCTGCCTGCAATGTGGGAGACCCAGGTTCAATCCCTGGATTGGTAAGATCCCCTGGAGAAGGAAATGGCAACCCAGTCCAGTATTCTTGCCTGGAAAATCCCATGGACAGAGGAGCTTGGCAGGCTGCGTTCCATGGGGGTCTTCCTTGCTGCGAGGGCTTTTTCTATTTGCGGGGAGAGGAGGCTACTCTTTAGTTGCACTTTGCCGGCTTTTCATTACGGTGGCTTCTCTCATTGTGGAGCACGGGCCCTAGGGATCCTGGGCTTCAGTGCTTTGACACATAGGCTCAGTAGCTGTGGCTCCCAGGCTCTTGAGCACAGGCTCAATAGTTGTGGCTCAGAGGCTTAGTTGTTCCCCAGCATGTTGGATCTTCTGGAATCAGAGATCAAACTGAGGTCTCCTGCATTGACAGGGGAATTCTTTATCACTGAGCCACCCTGCTTTTTAACTGTCAGTTCCTTTATCCATTCCTTTCATTTTGAGATATAACTGACATATTCGCTTCAGGTGTATAAAATAATGACTCAATATTTGCATATATTGTGAAATTATCACCATAATAAATCTAGTTAATTAGACTTGTGTCCTTTTTAAAATCAGAGGTATTGAGGGAAAGCAGCTTCCAAACAGAATTCTCTTAGTGACTAAATTACTACTCATTTCCTCCTGTATACTTTTACTACAGTAGTTTTCAAATTCAGATGTTCACCAGATTCTTCCAAGAAGCTGATTTAAAAAATACCTGCCTCCTGCCCCAAATTTACTGGATCAAAGTTTCACAGATGCTGAGACCCGTGGAGTCTAGCGAGATGCAGAAGAGTCTCTGGTTCCCTAGGAAGTGTGAGAACCACTGCTCTGTGTGATTAGGTGCCTTTTCCGAAAGGAAGTGGCAATAAAAACAAGGGGGTATATTTCAGAAATTTCTAATTAAAAGACAAATTTTTAAAAAAGAAAGACATGAATGATGACATTCCATCCTCGTTCATGTCATTTCTTAAAGAAGACTGTTTCTCTACAGAGCAGAGAGGAGAGACTAGAATGTGTCCAGTTCAGAGGATAAAGCTTCAACAAATTCACTTGTCAGTTTACCTGTCCTCAAGATGTGTGACAGGACACAAAGGAGTGTCCCTGTCAGCTGCTGGGAAGAAAGAAAGTAAACACTCCCAACATGCACTGAGGCGCAGGGAGTGGCTCAGGTTCCGAACACTTCCCTGCTGTGGCGACCGGGAGTAATAATTAACAGCTTATTAGGCTGGATGATCGTCGGAAGGGCACTGCCAGGCGCAGAGCGAGCCCTGCCGCCCCTCCTCCCGCACCTGGCTCCGACCTCACCTCCACCTCCGGGACAGGTGAGCGAGCGCTGACTCTCCGGCGATGATCAGAGTTTGTGACTGAGCACGGGAACAAACTCTCCGGGGCAGGTTCGGCTCCACAACTAAGGTAAAAAGTCTCCTCGTATTCACACCCGTAGCAGGTGAAAAATGGGAGAAGGGGGTGAAAAAAACGCTCTAATCCACTCCCTGAGGTCAAGTTGAGGGCAGGTTGTTAGAAAGCAAAATCCATAGGCACCCAGGTTTGAAGGTGTGCGTGTATCAGAGCAGCCCGAAACCCGGACATACTTTTCCTTTTGATTTTTACAGAACACCCCTTCCTGATCCAGGTAAGCATGGGAGGGAGACCGGGCGAGAGACAGGGAAGGGCTTGAAGCTAAGTGTGGCCGCCAATCTCCCCTCACTTTTTAATAGGGAGTGATCTCATGTTCTTTACCTGAAATTGTGATTTTTGCCAGGAAAATATACTAGATCTTGCAGGACTTACTGCTTCCTCTGAATATCCTTAGGTTTGCAATGTTGCATTCAACCAGCGGACTCAGAAGGTCTTTTTAATTGAGGGTTCAGCTAAAGTTTTATTATTTTCCACAAATCAAAAGAGACCTCTCCTACAAAAAAAAAAAAGTTAAAAAGGATTTCTGATACAATTCAGGACTGCACCAAACAATGAAAGAATAATCATAATTAAATAGGAGTTCATGGGTTACGGATCCAATTCTGAAGCAGGAGAGCTTTAGGTTCAAATCTTGCCTTTGTCACTTACTGGTTTGTCCCTTACTTAGCAAATGACTTAACCTAGCCAAGCCTCAGTTCATCATCTATAAAATAGGCATCATAAGAGGATGTTCCAATAGGGCTTTGGTGGGAGCAAAGCCTTCTATAAATAGCTATAAATAATTAGCATTAAGAAATTAACAGCTCTGCCAAAGTGTCCATTCAAGCAGTATGAGCTGAGCTGGTGAGACCAGACAGTATAAGGGTACTGGAGTTGAACTGGTTTCCAGTGAGTCCAGGATGCGTGAGCAGATGGCAAGTAGGCAAAACATTACCTCTGAGAAACAATGAAATTATCTGGCTTCTTGCCACTTTTCAAATAGAGGTTGTGGTGGCCAGTTCAAACTTTTTGCTATGCTCAGTCATTTTTATTTTGAAGAAGTCATACTTATGTTAATCTGTTATTTCTGACTGGAGAAGGGAATGGCCACCACTCCAGTATTCTTGCCTGGAGAATTCCATGGACGGAGGAACCTATACAGTTCATGGGGTTGCAAAAAGTCAGACATGACTGAGCAACTAACAATATTAGAAACTAAATTTTTAATAAGAGAGAAACACTCAATCCTATGTTGTTCAACCCATCAATTTTGAGGTTTATTTATAAAAGAGACTGCCCCTGAATAACGTTGATAAAATTAGACCATATACTCCATGTTCTTATATTGTAACACATATTTGTATTGTTCACAGTAAAGTGGCACAGACTTTTATTTGTGTATGGACAGGCAACATGAAACATAAAAAATGACGCCTGTGTTTTGTTGGTCTTTACCACCTAAACTTAAACTATAAGGAAGCAAACTTACTTTATGAATTTTTATTTAAAGGGTACTTTTGTTATTAATCAGAGAAAGCAATGGCACCCCACTCCAGTACTCTTGCCTGGAAAATCCCATGGATGGAGGAACCTGGTGGGCTGCAGTCCATGGGGTCGCTAAGAGTCGGACACGACTGAGCGACTTCACTTTCAATTTTCACTTTCCTGCATTGGAGAAGGAAATGGCAACCCACTCCAGTGTTCTTGCCTGGAGAATCCCAGGGATGGAGGAGTCTGGTGGGCTGCCGTCTATGGGGTCTCACAGAGTTGGACACGACTGAAGCGACTTAGCAGCAGCAGCAGTTTAATATTAATAATATTGCTAATTATTATTAATTATTATAAATTATTAATAATATTGCTGATAGGTTTATTAATGTGGATACCTTTGAGGTAGGAATAAACTTAGTAGGCGTGACTAACAAAGTAATTCTATTGGTGATATTTTATCTCTTTACTTTATTAATATAAAACATTTAAATATTTTGCAATTGATCTTAGGTTAGTATTATCATGAATTCTGCCCTCAAATTGCAGAGTTGAAAATCTGCACTGTATTTTTTTTTCTTAAGAGGGGAAAGTAACTTTTTTATCCAGTTTTATTGAGGTATAATTGACATTTAGCACTGCATGAGTTTAAGTTGTACAACACAGTCATTTAATTTACATATTCATGAAATGCTCCATCATCTCGCATAGATATAAAATTAAAGAAATAGAAGGAAGCTTTTTACTTGTGATGAGAACTCTTAAGATTTACTCTTCTAACAACTTTCGTATAGCTCAGTTGGTAAAGAATTCGCCTACAATGCAGGAGACCTCAGTTCGATTTCTGGGTAGGGAAGATCCCCTGGAGGAGGGAAATGCTACCCACTCCAGTATTCTGGCCTAGAGAATTCCATGGCCTCTATAGTTTGCAAAGAGTTGGATATGACTGAGCGACTTTCACTTTTGTATACAACATACTTATTTATTTTATTTGTGGCTCTGATGGGTCTTTATTGCTATGTGGGCTTTTCTCTAGTAGCAGCAAGCAGAGGCTTCTCTCTAGTTGTGTGCACAAGCTTCTCATTATGGTAGCTTCTCTTGTTGCAACCCCGGGCTCTACAGCACAGGCTCAATAGTTGTGGGCTTACTTGTTCAGAGGAATGTGGGATCTTCCTGGATCAGGGATCAAACCCGAAACTCCTGTGTTGGAAGGTGGATTCTTTACCAGTAAGCCACCAGGGAAGCCCTATCAGCATTGATTATATTTATTATGTTGTATATTACATCCCTAGTACTAAATTTATCTTATAATTGCAAGTTTTACCTTTTCATACTTTTATATGATTCCCTCCCACCCCCCTTATAATTGGATATTGATTGGAAATAGAATTCTAAACCTAACCAAACTGAACTGTACCACATTATTGTCATCTGAGGTGTGATTGCATTTAGTGTAGTTTAACTAAAAACTTTCAAACTAATGCAATCTATTTAGAATAAGTTATAGTACCAGTGTTCACTAAACATTTTTCAAAAAAGAAATATGCCTTTATGCTAAATAAATATTTTTACAATTTAAACAAGTCATTTGACTTTTTATTTCATATATCTAAATAACAAACAGTAGCCCCAACTAAAACAAATCTATTAACCATATTTGAGATTAATTTATTTAGCCACATTAGTTCAGTTCAGTTCAGTCGCTCAGTTGTGTCCAACTCTTTGCGATCCCATGAATCCCAGCACACCAGGCCTCCCTGCCCATCACCAACTCCTGGAATTCACTCAGACACACGTCCATCGAGTCAGTGATGCCATCCAGCCATCTCATCCTCTGTCATCCCCTTCTCCTCCTGCCCCCAATCCCTCCCAGCATCAGAGTCTTTTCCAATGAGTCAACTCTTCGCATGAGGTGGCCAAAGTACTGGAGTTTCAGCTTCAGCATCATTCCTTCCAAAGAAATCCCAGAGCTGATCTATTTCAGAATGGACTGGTTGGATCTCCTTGCAGTCCAAGGGACTCTCAAGAGTCTTCTCCAACACTACAGTTCAAAAGCATCAATTCTTTGGCGCTCAGCCTTCTTCACAGTCCAACTTTCACATCCATACATGACCACTGGAAAAACCATAGCCTTGACTAGACGGACCTTTGTTGGCAAAGTAATGTCTCTGCTTTTGAATATGCTGTCTAGGTTGGTCATAACTTTCCTTCCAAGGAGTAAGCGTCTTTTAATTTCATGGCTGCAGTCACCATCTGCAGTGATTTTGGAGCCCCCCAAAATAAAGTCTGCCACTGTTTCCACTGTTTCCCCATCTATTTCCCATGAAGTGATGGGACTGGATGCCATGTTAGTTTCCTGAATGTTGAGCTTTAAGCCAACTTTTTCACTCTCCACTTTCACTTTCATTAAGAGGCTTTTGAGTTCCTCTTCACTTTCTGCCATAAGGGTGGTGTCATCTGCATATCTGAGGTTATTGATATTTCTCCTGGAAATCTTGATTCCAGCTTGTGTTTCTTCCAGTCCAGCATTTGTCATGATGTACTCTGCATATAAGTTAAATAAGCAGGGTGACAATATACAGCCTTGACGAACTCCTTTTCCTATTTGGAACCAGTCTGTTGGTCCATGTCCAGTTCTAATTGTTGCTTCCTGATCTGGATACAGATTTCTCAAGAGGCAGGTCAGGTGGTCTGGTATTCCCATCTCTTTCAGAATTTTCCACAGTTTATTGTGATCCACACAGTCCAAGGCTTTGGCATAGTCAATAAAGCAGAAATAGATGTTTTTCTGGAACTCTCTTGCTTTTTCCATGATCCAGTGGATGTTGGCAATTTGATCTCTGGTTCCTCTGCCTTTTCTAAAACCAGCTTGAACATCAGGAAGTTCACAGTTCACGTATTGCTGAAGCCTGGCTTGGAGAATTTTGAGCATTACTTTACTAGCGTGTGAGATGAGTGCGATTGTGTGGTAGTTTGAGCATTCTTTGACATTGCCTTTCTTTAGGATTGGAATGAAAACGGACCTTTTCCAGTCCTGTGGCCACGGACGAATTTTCCAAATTTGCTGGCATATTGAGTGCAGCTCTTTCACAGCATCATCTTTCAGGATTTGAAATAGCTCAACTGAAATTCCATCATCTTCAGTAGCTTTGTTCGTAGGCATGCTTTCTAAGGCCCACTTGACTTCACATTCCAGGATGTCTGGCTCTAGGTGAGTGATCACATCATCGTGATTATCTGGGTTGTGAAGATCTTTTTTGTACAGTTCTCCTGTGTATTCTTGCCACCTTTTCTTAATATCTTCTCCTTCTGTTAGGTCCATACCATTTCTGTCCTTTATTGAGCCCGTCTTTGCATGAAATATTCCCTTGGTATCTCTAATTTTCTTGACGAGATCTCTAGTCTTTCCCATTCTGTTGTTTTCCTCTATTTCTTTGCATTGATCGCTGAGGAAGGCTTTCTTATCTCTTCTTGCTATTCTTTGAAACTCTGCATTCAGATGCTTATATCTTTCCTTTTCTCCTTTGCTTTTCACTTTTCTTTTCACAGCTATTTGTAAGGCCTCCCCAGGCAGCCATTTTGCTTTTTTGCATTTCTTTTCCATGGGGATGGTCTTGATCCCTGTCTCCTGTACAATGTCACGAACCTCATTCCATAGTTCATCAGGCACTCTATCTATCAGATCTAGTCCCTTAAATCTATTTCTCACTTCCACTGTATAATCATAAGGGATTTGATTTAGGTCATACCTGAATGGTCTATTGGTTTTCCCTACTTTCTTCAATTTAAGTTTGAATAAACAGGTATAAATCTTCCTAAAGTTTATTTTAGTATATAAATGTATTTCTACTATTTCTAATGCCTATAAAATTTTGTGATAAACTATTAAATGTTTTGGTCAACCAGAAGAAAGAAATAACCAGCAGTGATTAAAACAAATTAACCTTTCTGATTACATTTAAAATAATGTAACATATGTGTAATATATATGTAGCATGTAATTTAAGGTTTTGTATCGATACTTATTTTAACTTCCTTAAATAAGAGGTATCTTATATTTTTCATTGAAATAGAAATCTAATGTTGTCAATTTACTTGTGCAGATTCTTTGATCACAAGGCAGACAAGGAATTTAAGATTGATAGAGAAACATGGGCTTTATAAAAACAAGTCAAGTAAAAGTCAATTGAAAGTACAACCTCTGCAAAAGAACTTCTTTTGAATGCTCTCCTTTTCGCTGAAGTCTGGACTTAGAGAAGATTGGGGTCTGTTGCAAAAATTAGTCTTTTAAAGACTATCAGGTATAGTGATTTCATCATTTCATAACATCATCTCAAGTACCAAATGAACCAGTACTGCTGCTTTCTGTCACTGAACATGAAAGTGTCTCCTTCTTAAGGGATGAGGCTGTTATCTTAGTAGCGGAGGTGGTTAAAAGACATCTCCATCATCATCCCAGATTCTAGTGAATGGAGCTCAAGAGGAGACAGGGATCATCCTTTTGCAGCCAAATAATGAACAGGAAAAATGAACCATGGTCCCTGTAAAGTCAACCTTAGAATTTCCTGTTGGAAACCTAGATGAAGCAGAGAATCCGGAGCTGGTTCATAGCAGCGATTCCAGAAGATGTTGTTGGCAGACTGAATAGCTCCCTCCCAGACTAAGCGGTGGCAAGGTACTTTGAATCCTGAGGTGGCTTCAAACTAGTTCACCTCTCCTACTGCTCCTGCTTTTCTCGCCTCCCTGAGGGCACTCTGGGGAGAGTGGAGCACCCAGGGTTAGCACCGTGTAAATGTGCAATAGCATACTAATGGTTTGGCATTTCAAATTAGATTCCACTGGGACTGATGGTGATGGGATAGTCGCATAAAAATCTGGTTGCTTGATCCACATTGTGTTTAGTCCTTTGATCCACATTCTGTTTATTAAAGACTATAATACATTTTTACTTGTATCTCAAAACAAACATTTCCTAACTGCAATTAATACCACCCGATAAAGTGATAATATTTATAGTCCAACACTCAACTTTTGCCATCTCTGCAAATGAAGCACATTCCTTAGAAAAAAGTATGGTGCCAAGTATTTCCCAGAACCCAAATTTTTCTTGACTTTTTTCCTGTTTTCTAATAATTAGATAACTGTTAGAATTACAGATGTTTTGTTTCCTTGAAGTGATATAATTGTATATGGCTCTGCTCTTCTGTACTATAAGATTCCAGGTCAGAGCTTAGAGAAAACAGCTTTATTTTAGAGCTAAATACATATTTGTAATTTTCCATTGTTTCTTCAGGCCAAAATAATATTTAAAACAAAATCCTCCATGTGTACAGCCTTTAATATAATTTTACTTCATAATTGAAATACATAATTGCTATTCTAATGTGATACTCTCTAGTCCCTTTTCTTTTTTTTTTTTTAGCAATTTTTATAATGTGTGTTCTGGAGTAAGAAATGGCAACCAGCTCCAGTATTCTTGCCTAGAAAATTCCATGAACAGGGCAGCCTGGCAGGCTACAGTCCATGGGGTTGCAAAGAGTGGACCCTACTGAGCATGCAGGCATGAATATGGCGTGTGTTATGTAAGATATGCTCCTCATGTATGATTTAGAAAGTACATATGAAATCAAAAAGGAAATATTATCACTCATAATTTCACAGCTTTCAGTTTTGCTGTTAATATTTTTGTACATCTCTCCATATACTGAATGACTTTTCAGGTGGCTCAGTGGTAAAGAATCCACCTGCAATGCTAGAGACACAAGTTCGGTCCCTGGGTCAGGAAGATCCCCTGGAAAAGGGAAGGGCAACCCACTCCAGTATTCTTGCCTGGGAAGTCCCATGGACAGAGGAACCTGGCAGGCTACAGTCCATGGGGTAGCAAAGAGTCTGACACTACTTAGCGACTGAGCACGCACATCACATACTGAACATAGAGATATATTCATTGGTTTATATTAATATATGTTTTCTCTACATACTTGCATATATACATTCACTCTAGGAGTCAAAAAATAAAATAAGCCATCATCCTGTTCTAAAGGAAACTAGGTAAAATAAAATAAGATTAGGGAGAGAAAGCGATAAGTAATTAGAAAGCCTCAGATATTTTGCTGTGAAAGTTCAAAGGAGAAATTCTCTTTGGCTGGAGGACCCGGGGAGTAAACACATGTATTTTTCTAGCTCATTGTAAAATTATGACTGCTCTGACATTTCCTGCACTCAGCGGCCTCAGGAATCGAGGGCTGCAGATATAGATACAAATATAGGCTATGCTTCCTGGCTTAGCACGATAGCAGGCACAGAGAAGGAACTCGTGAAATATTTGTTGATATACAGAGGAGCAAACCAAACTTTCCACTTTTAAACAAGTAACCATTTAATTAATCCATGCTTGAACCTGAGAGGGTACTTTAAATGACTGGTCCTTTTGGCCTTTTATTTGGGCTTCACCTCACATCCTTTGGCCTCATTCTGATAACTGGCCAGTTCAGGCAAGTCCACATCTATGCAGGATGCAGAGCGGAAAGAGGTAAACCACTTCAGATGCTTCCCATCCTCAGCATTGCTCATATACGGGTGCTGACTTATCCTGCTTTCTCGGGGTATTCATCCCTGCTGCCTGCTCAGACTGATTCTATCTTCCTGGTCTTCTCTCTTCCCTGTTGTGCCTCCAAGGTCTATTTTAGCCTTGACTGACCTAGTACTTCCAGGACTGTTTATTTCTCCAAGATTTAATTACTTGCCTATTTAATTCTATATTGAGCTGTACTCTATGTGGACAAAATTTTAAAATAGATAGCCAAACATTGAATAAGTGATCTTATTTCCTACACAATCAAAGTCAATAAGCTCTGGCCCCAGGATGGGAGAGGCTGTAAGATTACCCCTCCCAGTAAAACACTTATATTTTTAACAACTACCTTCCTCCTCAAGTCATAGTTTGTGCTTAGTCGTTCAGTCGTGTCCAGCTCTTTTCGACCCCATGGACTGCAGCCCACCAGACTACTCTGTCCATGGGGATTCTCCAGGCAAGAATACTAGAGTGGGTTGCTGTGCCCTCCTCCAGGGGATATTCCCAACCCAGTGTTCGAACCCAGGTCTCCTGAATAGCAGGCAGATTCTTTACTGTCTGAGTGACCAGGAAAGCCCAGAGTCATAGCTTATGTTCTACCAAAGTAATTGTGAGCATTCAAAGTAAGGCCCTTAGGCCTCAGACCTGTAATTTTTCTTTTTTTTCCATAAATCTTTCTGCTGATTTAATCATAACCCTGGTTATCCTCCTCTTAAGCCTTTTGAGAAAACTAGCTCAGACCCTCAGAGAAGGTGATGGCACCCCACTCCAGTACCCTTGCCTGGAAAATCCCATGGATGGAGGAGCCTGGTAGGCTGCAGTCCATGGGGTTGCTAAGAGTCAGACACAACTGAGTGACTTCACTTTCACTTTTCACTTTCATGCATTGGAGAAGGAAATGGCAACCCACTCCAGTGTTCTTGCCTGGAGAATCCCAGGGACGGGGGAGCCTGGTGGGCTGCCGTCTATGGGGTCATACAGAGTCGGACGCGACTGAAGTGACCTTGCAGCAGCAGCAGCTCAGACCCTTAAATCTACTAAGTCTTTGTAATTTAGAGGATATTCACAAGGGCACTGCTGCTGCTGCTGCTAAGTCGCTTCAGTCGTGTCCAACTCTATGCGACCCCATAGACAGCAGCCCACAAAGCTCCCCGGTCCCTGAGATTCTCCAAGCAAGAACCACTGGAGTGGGTTGCCATTTCCTTCTCCAATGCATGAAAGTGAAAAGTGAAAGTGAAGTCACTTAGTCGTGTCTGACTCTTAGCGACCCCATGGACTGCAGCCTACCAGGCTCCTCCATCAATGGGATTTTCCAGGCAAGAGTACTGGAGTGGGGTGCCATTGCCTTCTCCACACAAGGGCACTACCAGATTTTAATTTACGATGAATCATGGTTAATAGGAATGGAAAGGGGAAACCGTTTGAATTCATAGATCTATTTCTCACTTTAGCAATTAATAATAAGCTGGGACTTCTATCAAATCACCTTTTTACCTTTCAAGTATTTCAATTGAGTATTTTGCTTAGCCAACTTTTGGATTCAGTCAATATTATTTCCTATTCAATTAGCTTATAATGCTTATCAAGAAAAATGTTACTTGTTTTCCTTTTCTTTCACAGATTTCATTCAACTGTCCTTCTTTCTAAGGTCAAAATAATGAAAGGACTTTTGAATTCTTATTTGTTTGTTTTGAAATTTAATTACGTCTTCTGAAGCTAGCTACAATTTGCTTCAGCATAGGTCATGAGTGACAATATAATTACATCGCAATTGTTTGCTAACTTGAATGATACTTTAGCTAATGTTTTTATGAATACAGAGTGGGGACCAATCAGGAGGCCATTGCAATGATTCTTCAGCCCATCATCGTCAATTTGCCTTTGTACTTCAGTTCAAAATATCACTCACTTCCAGTCCTACCTAAAATACCATATTAACTATGAGGTCAAGAAAAGTTTTATTAGTAGCGGACAGTCCTTTGGATCACAGATACAGCTTGACATTTAGTTAGTCACTAAATAAATATTATATAAATTCCTTTTATGTTCTAGGCAAAATTCTAAGAAGTGGCGGACACGATTAGAAAATGAGATAAGGTATAAAATGATCATGGCAATACCAGTGGGAAGCAGAGAGTGACATCACAGCAGTATAGAAAACAGGCCATGGGGAGACTGATATGGTTCCTTCTGAGCAGAGACAAGAAGGAAGTAGAGATCTGAATCTGCAGAGATGAAGGAAAGGGGAATGGTGAGAAGAGACTGGATGACACGTGACTCCATTAGACTGCAAAGCCTGGTATTAAAGAAAGTTTCAATGTTGAGTTTGGGAAGTAGGTTTCGGTGGAAATACAGAAAGCCTGAAAGTGAGGTTAGGGGACTTGAGCTGTATTTGCAGAGAATGAGATCTCAGGAATATCTGATAGCAAGATGATGTGATGATCAAAATGGCAAAAGCATAAAGGGAAATTAGTCAAGCATTCAGCTTAGAGACCATTATAAAATGCCTGGTGAGACGTGCTCATAGCTTTCTAATAGATTCTATAATTTCAAAGTAACAATGTACATCAGGGATGTACTCAGGGAAAATCAGGGATGGATTCTATGAAATCTCTTTTCTTCTTTTCATTTTTTTTTGTTGTTGTTTTTGACTGCAGTGTGTGTGTTAGTCGCTCAGTCATGTCCAACTCTTTGCGACTCCATGGACTGTAGCCCACCAGGCTCCTCTGTCCATGGAATTCTCCAGGCAAGAATACTGGAGTGGGTTGCCATTCCCTTCTCCAGGGGATCTTCCTGACCCTGGGTTCAAACCCAGGTCTCCATTGCAGGAGGATCCTTTACCATCTGAGCCACCAGGGAAGCTATTCTCTTGGAAAAAGAAAACATGAAATGTCTTCCACACACCTTACCCCAGCCGGAATGACCTACTTTAAAATTGCCTCCCCTTCTTTTTTAAAATTTAAGAAAAAAAAAATGAAATTTTACTCTCCAGCCTGTCTTTTTATTCTGGCTATAGCCCGTCTGATTCTGTAGGCATGAAGCAATGGTAATTAAATATTCAATTTCTGCAAAAGGGAATGACTAGAAAATATTATACAAAATCTCTGGTCACACCCTAATGCCATTTATATGAAGACATAAATAAGGTTATCATTCATATCTGACCACAGTTTCCAGAGCCTGAAGGAAATCTGAAGGATGTTATGTCATACTTAATTAACCCCACGAGTCAGAGCTTGATTTTGGCTGCCTGGAAACTTGAAATTGTGTTTGTGGAATGGGACAGAGTTCAGTCAGTTTGAATTCAATTGCTGGGATGAAAGGAATATATTCTTTTGCACAATCATACCAAAGAGAATTCTTTCTAGAAATATTCCAAAAACAGACTTACCAAACTAGCTGATCCTTCTCTGCCTTGGGCCAGTTTTTGTAGTTTTTCAGTTTATATAGTTTTCATAGCTGCATAGTTTTCAGTTTGCATACCTCCAGACATTGCTCTAGAATTTCTTCTCTACTTTAACTAGTTTGTGTTCTCATGTTGCCCCCCAAATTTCAATGATTGCAAAATGCCTCTTTTTGGATCATATAAGCCTTTGGGAATTTAATATATTTTTAAAGAAAATAACACTTGGCTGCTATATAAACAGAACTTTAAAACTAGATTGATGTTTTTACAAGTGTCTAGAAATCTTACTTAAAAATATAACAAGATATTTAATTTTTTTCAAAAATACCTGGAAATTTTACTATAAAATCTAAAACCAAGAAGACTTCTGAAATATCATTTCAACTAGGCAGAATTCCTCAAGGAGCTTCTCTTTTTTTCCTTTTTATACTTCTCAATAAAGCGTAAGCTCTGCATCAGGAAACAGCTGCTTCAAACACCCTGAGCCCATCTGTGCATTTATGAAGAGATGGAGCAGGAGGATGACTTTTAAATCACCGAAACCTGCTAGCATCAGGACTGTGGATAAATTGAAAAAATGAAGAAAATTCTTCTCATGTATTCCAAATCAAATACTAAAAATTCAGAGGAGGGTTCCTTACAATGGGAGTTATGCCAAATTTAGACATACTGGTGGGTGCCTTCATTACTGGGAGCATAGCTAAGTACAGCCATCAACTGGAAAGTGACTGTCAGCACAACTTTGATCCAGGATCTCACTTACACATTTGCAAATCATTAGCATTTACCATGGGCCAACATTGTAGTTTGTATGGTCCTCTGATATCCAGCTCCCTGTTCTACCTTTCTCTCTTCCCATTTCTCTGTCACACAGTTAGTTTCTCAAATTGATCACCAAGGGGAAATCTGTATGTCAGGATAAGTATTTTTGACTCATCTACTGTTTCTTCCTATGCCCTCTTCATCATCTTTCTTTAGTGGGTCAAAATAAAATTAAATGTTCCTCTCCCTTTACTGGCTATACTGGTGGCTCAGCTGGTAAAGAATCCTCCTGCAATGTGGGAGAGCTGGGTTCAATCCCTGGGTTGGGAAGATTCCCTGGAGAAGGAATAATACCCACTCCAGTATTCTGACCTGGAGAATTCCGTGGACTGTATGGTCCGTGGGGTCACAAAGAGTCAGACACAACTGAGCAACTTTCACTTCACTTCACTTCCTTTACTAATATTTTCCATAAAGTAAATGAAGAATATAATTTTCAATTTAAAATAAGAAATGGTTATCAAAAGAGGATAAAAATGGCTATTTTCTCAAAAGCACATACTGAGAAATAAGAATGGAATGAAGCACCTAAATATCTTAATGCTTATATGGAGGTGGTGGAGAGGAATGGAAGGGACAAAAAAACATGTTATTACTTGTTCCCGAAACAAATTATTCTGTGAAAAGTGGGTTTACAGGATGCTATTTAATACCCATTCAAAGTGAGTTGTAGTTAAAACTCTGAACTCTAAGTTTATTTTCTTAAAATTGAAGATTTTGGAGAACATTTTACTTATCCTCAATATTAATTCCCTTAGATGTAGGAAAAAGAGATCTTTGAAAAAAAATCTTAAAATGACCAAATTTATAGAAAATCAACAATATTTAATCCATACAACCTTTTTGCAAACTTCAAAAACAATATTGGTGAAAGGAAAAGTAGGAAACAAACATATTCAGACCTTGCTTCAAATGATTTGTTCCACTACTTACTGTTTGAAATGGAGATAATAATGCCCCTACCTTGCTAGGAAGACCTGAGGAGTAAATGAGATACTACCTACCAAATGCTCACGTACAGAGGGTGAGATTCAAAGCAGACACGTGGTAAAAAGTCTCTTTACTTCCCTCTCCAGTCTAACCTTCATGCCCACAGACACAAAACACTACTTAAAAACTCCCCCAAGAATATTTTTACACAGTAGGGATACAACAAACAATTTCAATGTAAACTTGAGACTAATTTATGAATGTATCCAAGAACATACCATTAATATTATTCTAATGTTTTAGGGTAGCCTCAGATGGTCTCAGAAAGGGGCAGAAGAAGACTATGATGGCTCATCAGTTTTCCTCTTGGATCTTCATCAATGAAAGGACGTTCATTACCGGGTAACTATACACCTACAGCTACACACCTTATATACCATTCTGGTCATCAGTCATTTGTGGGTTATACCTTATATTTATTATGCATTATGTCATTCTAACCATCATTTGAAAACTTCAGCTGTATTGGAAAAAAACTGGAAAATGACATCGTTACATTTTCTAACTATTCTCATTTTTCTATAAAAAGAACCCAGTGATATATATTATAAAAATTATGTAAGGGCTTTGTAAAATATTTCAGAACACATGAGATAAACAGTGTCTAAATTTGGTTTTTCCACAGGGATTATAATAAAGTGTAAATGTATATCAGTAAAAAAGCATGACATACGATCCACAAGATCAATGACACAAATCATCAGTTGAGCCTTTGAATAACAAATTAAGTAAATAAGTTCCTGAAGACTGCAAAGCCATAGCCTATCATGGAACAATCACTCTATTTCATAAGTAGTGGTCTAATGTCACCAGAAGCTAAATTTCTATGTTAATACTTGGCACAGTTCTCAGGAGCAGCATTCAGTAAAAGATCTAAGACTCGTCATAAATAATGTATCAAAGAATTATCCCACAGGCCTGAACCAGACTTTCCTGTCCTGTTCTGTCCTTCCCTTCCTTACTCTTCAGGACACACTTCATTTTTTACTGTTTCCCTCTTGATGTTAGGTTATGTAATAGATGACCAGTAGCTATAGTTATTTTCTTATACACAGCAAATAGCATATATCATGTTAGTTGAGGTATAATAGAGCAGGGATTTGAAAACTTTAAGAGTAGAGATAAAAATGAACCTGGCTGAGCTAAAGCAGAAGCTGAATAAGAGAAAGACACAAAGGTAAGGAAAAAAAAAGTGGCTCTGAAACATGACCCATGTCTTACAGGGAAGAGAAACAAAGCCAAATAAATGATAAAGTAGAATAAATGCTGCAGAACTGCACAATGGGAAAGCAGAGAGAACAAATATGGTTAAAATGGAATTGAAGCCCACAGGTAGAGGATGAGCAAGAAATGGGAAGAAGGCAGAACGCAGTAGATAGAGAATTCACTCATTCATTCCACAGATACTAGTTATCTGCTCCCTGTGGACAGGTACTCTTGTGGATCCTGAGAGTTTGGGAATGAATGAAACAAACCCTTACCCTCATGGGTATGTTAAGTCACTCAGTCGTGTCTGACTCTTTGCAAACCCATGGACTGTGGCCCACCAAGCTCCTCCATCCACGGGACTCACCAGGCAAGAATACTGGAGTGGGTCGCTATTCCTCCTCCAGGGGATCTTCCCGACCCAGCAATCAAACCTGTATCTCCTGCAGTGTCAGTCAGTCAGTCAGTTCAGTTGCTCAGTCATGTCTGACTCTTTTTGACCCCATGGACTGCAGCAACGCAGGCCTCCCTGTCCATCACCAAATCCTGGAGTTTACTCAAATTCATGTCCATTGAGGCAGTGATGCCATCCAACCGTCTCATCCTCTGTCATCCCCTTCTCCTCCCACATTCAATCTTTCCCAGCATCAGGGTCTCTTCAAATGAATCAGTTCTTTGCATCAAGTGGCCAAAGTATTGGAGTTTCAGCTTCAGCATCAGTCCTTCCAATGAATATTTAGGACTGATCTCCTTTAGGATGGACTGGTTGGATCTCCTTGCAGTCCAAGGGACTCTCAAGAGTCTTCTCCAACACCACAGTTCAAAAGCATCAATTCTTCGGTGCTCAGCTTTCTTCACAGTCCAACTCTCACATCCATACATGACTACTGGAAAAATCATAGATTTGACTAGATGTACCTTGGTTGGAAAAGTAAAATAACTGCTTTTATTAATGTCTCAGCATATTAATGCTGTCTAGGTTGGTCATAGCTTTTCTTCCAAGGAGTGAGGGTCTTTAATTTCACAGCTGCAGTCACCATCTACAGTGATTTTGGAGCCCAAGAAAATAAAGTCTGTCACTGTCTCCACTGTTTCCCCATCTATTCCATAAAGTGATGGGACCGGATGCCATGATCTTAGTTTTCTGAATGTTGAGCTTTAAGCCAACTTTTTCACTCTCCTCTTTCACTTTCATCAAGAGGCTCTTTATTTCTTCTTCACTTTCTGCCATAAGGTTAGTGTCATCTACATATCTGAGGTTATTGATATTTCTCCTGGAAATCTTGATTCCAGCTTGTGTTTCATGCAGCCCAGCATTTCTCATGATGTACTCTGCATATAAGTTAAATAAGCAGAGTGACAACATACAGCCTTGACATACTCCTTTCCCTATTTGGAACCAGTCTGTTGTTCCATGTCTGGTTATAACTGTTGCTTCCTGACCTGCATACAGATTTCTCAGAAGGCAGGTCAGGTGGTCTGGTATTCCCATCTCTTTCAGAATTTTCCACAGCTTGTTGTGATCCACACAGTCAAAGGCTGTGGCATAGTCAATAAAGAAGAAATAGATGTTTTTCTGGAACTCTCTTGCTTTATCTGTGATTCAATGTATGTTGGCAATTTGATCTCTGGTTCCTCTGCCTTTTTTAAATCCAGCTTAAACATCTACAAGTTCATGGTTCACATACTGTTGAAGCCTGGCTTGGAGAATTTTGAGCATTACTTTACTAGTGTGTGAGATGAGTGCAATTGTGTGGTAGTTTGAACATTCTTCGGCATTGCCTTTCTTTGGGATTGGAATGAATATTGACCTTTTCCAGTCCTGTGGCCACTGCTGAGTTTTCCAAATTTGCTGGCATATTGAGTGCAGCACTTTCACAGCATCATCTTTCAGGATTTGAAATAGCTCAACTGGAATTCCATCACCTTCAGTAGCTTTGTTCGTAGGCATGCTTCGTAAGGCCCACTTGACTTCACATTCCAGGATGTCTGGCTCTAGGTCAGTGATCACACCATCATGATTATCTGGGTCATGAAGATCTTTTTTGTATAGTTCTTCTATGTATTCTTGCCACCTCTTCTTAACATCTTCTGCTTCTGTTAGGTCCATACCATTTCTGTCCACTATTGAGCCCATCTTCACTTCAATGTTCCCTTGGTATCTCTAATTTTCTTGAAGAGATCTCTAGTCTTTCCCATTCTGTTGTTTCCTCTAATTCTTTGCACTGATCACTGAGGATGGCTTTCTTATCTCTTCTTGCTATTCTTTGGAACTCTGCATTCAGATACTTATATCTTTCCTTTTGTCCTTTGCCTTTAGCTTCTCTTCTTTACATAGCTATTTGTAAGGCCTCTTCAGACAACCATTTTGCCTTTTTGCATTTCTTTTTCTTGAGGATGGTCTTGATCCCTGCCTCCTGTGCAATGTCACAAACCTCCATCCATAGTTCTTCAGGCACTCTATCTATCAGACCTAATTCCTTCAATCTATTTCTCATTTCCACTGTATAATCATAAGGGATTTGATTTAGGTCATACCTAAATGGTCTAGTGGTTTTTCCCACTTTCTTCAATTTAAGTCTGAATTTGGCAATAAGGAGTTCATGATCTGAGCCACAGTCAGCTTCTGGTCTTGTTTTTGCTGACTGTAGAGAGCTTCTCCATCTTTGGCTGCAAAGAATATAATCAATCTGAGTTCGGTATTGACCATCTGGTAATGTCCTTGTGTAGAGTCTTCTCTTGTGCTGTTGGAAGAGGGTGTTTGTTATGACCAGTGCGTTCTTTTGGTAAAACTCTATTAACCTTTGCCCTGCTTCATTCTGTACTCCAAGGCCAAATTTGCCTTTTACTCCAGGTATCTCTTGACTTCCTACTTTTACATTCCAGTCCCCTTTAACGAAAAGGACATCTTTTTTGGGTGTTAGTTCTAAAAGGTCTTGTAGGTCTTCATAGAACCATTCAACTTCAGCTTCTTCAGCATTAGTGGTCAAGGCATAGACTTGGATTACTGTGATATTGAATTGTTTGCTTTGAAAACAAACAGAGATCATTCTGTCATTTTTGAGATTGCATCCAAGTACTGCATTTCGGACTCTTTTGTTGACCATGATAGCTACTCCATTTCTTCTAAGGGATTCCTGCCCACAGTAGTAGATATAATGGTCGTCTGAGTTAAATTCACCCATTCCAGGCCATTTTAGTTCACTAATTCCTAAAATGTCGATATTCACTTTTGCCATCTCCTGTTTGACCACTTCTAATTTGCCTTGATTCATGGACATGACATTCCAGGTTCCTATGCAATATTGCTCTTTATAGCATTGGACTTTTCTTCCATCACCAGTCACATCCACAACTGGGTGTTGTTTTTGCTTTGGCTCCATCTCTTCATTCTTTCTGGAGTTATCTCTCCACTGATCTACAATAGCATATTGGGCACCTACCGACCTGGGGAGTTCATCTTTCTATGCCCTTTTTCATACTGTTCATGGGGTTCTCAAGGCAAGAATACTGAAGTGGTTTTCCATTCCTTTCTCCAGTAGGCCACATTTTGTCAGAACTCTCTGCCATGACCTGTCCATCTTGGGTGGCCCTACACAGCAGGGCTCAAAGTTTCATTGAGTTAGACAAGGATATGATCCATGTGATCAGTTTGGTTAGTTTTCTGTGATTGCAGCGTCAGGCAGGTTCTTTACTGCTTGCACCACCTGGGAATCCCTACCCTCATGGGGCTGCCTCCTAACAAGGGGAAACAGTATGTAGGGTAAGTATTAAACAACATGCACTATGAGATGCTGAAAGATATGTAGGATAAAAATAAAGCTGGAAAGGGAGTAATGATCACTGGGGGTGGAGATCAGTGAGTTAAGATTTCATATAAGATGGCCAGGAAAGGCCTCAGGGAGGAGGTAGCCTTGGGAGAAAAGCCTGAAGGAGGTGAGTGAATAAGCTGTGTTGCCATCTAGCTGGGAGGCTTCCAGGAAAGGAGATGCTAAGTTCACAGCCCTGAGGCAGTTACAGGCCTATAAGAGTGGAGGAAGCCAGTGTGGAAGGTGAAATAGGAAGGACAGTAGGAGAAGGTGAGGTCAGAGATACAATGGGGCCAGAATATGTAGGGCCTCACAGGCCATTGAGACTTGTCTTTCCCACTTAAAAGATGATAAACCGTTTAAGAATATTGAGTACATGAGTTTCTGGATCAGTCTGGTTGCTCTGTTAAGGACAGACCAAAGAGGAGACAAGAGTAGGAGCAGAGAAACTATTGAGAAACTTGGAGTCCAGAGTAGAGATGATGGTGGCTTGGACCAAGGTGACAGTGGCAGAGATAGGGGGAAAAAACAGTCAGATTCTAGGTATATTTTGAAGGGAAGGACAATAGAAAATCCTGAAGGATTAGACGTGGGGTATGAGAATATCCTTAAGGATGATACCAAAGATTGTGTCTAGAAGGATGGAGTGAACACTTTCTGACATTATAAAGACTGCAAAAGGACCACGTTTGGGGTAGAAGATCAGGAGTTCAGTCCTAAACATGTTACTTTTGAGAATTACTAATATCACCAAGGGAATAAGTATGAACAGAGAAGATTCAAGGTCCAAGGGTAGAAAAGAGCAAAATGAAGTAGGAAAAGTAGAAAACAAGAAGGTAAGGCTTTGGATGGAAAGTGGGCAGAAGGAATGTGGACGCAGAATGGAGAGGACGAGCAGCGATATGGTGGGTATGTATATAAAGCACCACTTTGGGATGTCAACGTAGCTAACATTTTGTTGGAGATACAAGAAGGAAGTTGAGGAAATGGGAAATTGAAATGAAAGACAAATTAATCTTTAAAGTAAGTGCAGATGACTGATAATGAAAGGGAGAGAAGGTAACATCTGTATAAAACCAAAGGTGAGAGAGACAGAAAGATCCTAGAGAGAAGTAAGATGGACATTGCTAAAAGTACCTGAAAGATGATAGTTTGGGAAGAGAAAAGGGTGATAAAAGCATGTGAGTGATCTGCAGGAGAAGCAGGAAGCAAATGAGATTCAAGACAGAGAGATGATGGAGAAGATGGGAGATGCTGTGAATAAAAGGGAAGAAGCTCACAAGAGGGTGGGCAGAACAGGGTAAGAGCCCCTGGACAGCCCCAAGAAAGCCCCCCTACAACATGTGCCTCTTTCCCCCAAAATTACAGAAGCAACAAAGGTGTCTCCAAAGACACAGCCCTGGGTCTAAATCACTGTTTCTTTGTGCATAAATGCCTTCCATGCAGCCTAAGTTTAACAAACCAGAAAAACACATTTACCACACCAGGAGAGAAGTTTCAAGAAGAAACATTACACAGCATAAGAGAAGAATGTACAAACCCATGTACGTATTTCCCTGTTATTCAATTCTGCCTAATTCAGGTTAGTATGTGAAATCCTGATTCTTACCTGCCAACCACGCCAGGGCATTACTAAACCATACCTCAGGCCAACTCTCAGTCTGAAACTACAATAATTTTCTCTTCATTTTCTTCAGCTATACAGCTGCTCTTCAACTCCTGAATTCCCGAGGAAGCAAGATCCTTTCTCACTCACACCTTTAGATTTACCTTTGTTGTTTAGTTGCTAAGTCATGTGACTCTTTTGCGACCTCGTGAACTGTAGCCCACCAGGCTCCTCTGTCCATGGAATTTCCCAGGCAAGAATACTAGAATGGGTTGCCATTTCCTTCTCCAGGGAATCTTCCTGACCTAGGGATCGAACCCACATCTCCTGAATTGCAGGCAGATACTTTACCGCTGAGCCACCAGGGAAGCCCAGAACCCTTGTCTAAGGTTAAAATACTCTCTAAACAGGCACCACCTAACCCAAATAGCAATCCAAAGTCCCCTTCTGCATTCACTGGCGTCTCTTTGAACTAGGACCTCTCTTCCTCTACAAAACCTCAAGACAAATGTCATAGAGAAGCCCCAGTGCCCTCCCTAACTCCTGTCTGCTCTGAGCTGCAGTCCTGTTCTTCCCAGTCCTGCTATTTGTACATATGTGTTTCTCTTTATTCTCAGCCTTGAATCATCTGTTTCTCTAGAACAGCTTCCTTCCACCTTCATGAAACTCTTTGTTCTGTTCTAAATTGATATATGTTAATCTCATTTGTATCTTAATAATAACTTCTCCTGGACATCATGTTCCTTTTATTCATCTGTCTAATCACAGTATGAATATCAAGAATTTCACTGAAATTAACACCTATTCCATACCCTGGTGGTCACCAGGTCAACTTTTGGTTCCTTTATCATATTTTAGTTTCCCAGTCTCAGTTCCTTACTTTTTTCATGAAATCCTCCCTGAACTGCATTATGACTTTAATTAGCCCTTTAATTACTTGTGTATTTGTTCTTTTAAAATATTCCCTGATTATGGAAGTATGATTATTTTATAAATTATTGTTTTTATATATTTATTTCATAAACTGAGAAAATATAGAAACATATAGACTGAAAGAATAAAAATTATCCATAATTTTACTACTCAAAAAAATAGTTTAATTTTGTCATGTTCCTCATCTGCTAAGCATTCTATTTTATACAGTTGAGATTATACTGTATCTTGTTTTACATACCTAGCATTATCAATATTTCCCCATAAAATTAAAATAATCTTCCTGAAGGTGATTTTAATGACCTTATATCACTCAACAGCACATAATATGTCATAATATAATCATTCCTTTAATTTTGACCCTCAAGATGGCTCCAATATTTTGAATACACTAGGGCTAGTTCACACAGAGAAGGAAATGGCAACCCGCTCCAGTGTTCTTGCCTGGAGAATCCCAGGGACGGGGGAGCCTGGTGGGCTGCCGTCTATAGGGTCTCACAGGGTCGGACACGACTGAAGCGACTTAGCAGCAGCAGCAGCAGTTCACACAGAAATAGAACCCCTGAATCAAAGTATACAAGTAAATCTAATATTATTGTTACTGATTAGCTTTCTAAAAATGCTTGATGAACCTTCTCTCCCACCAACAGCTTAAGGCTCCCTGGCTTGTCTCATAACAGATGCTTGCTTTCCCAAAGTAGAATGTAAACCCTTTAAAGGTATGACCTAGTATCTTTTGCATCCTCTTCCCCAAGGTGAGATACCTAGATGACTTTGATACGTGAGATGATTTTAGGTTAAGCATAAATAATTGGTTTTTATTTAAACACTTATGGAAAATACTAGAAAATATAATTAGCACATGAAATCTTTGATTCCACAAACATTATTTCTCAGGACAAATAAAAGCTTACTTAAATGGAGAATCAACTAAGCCACTTAGTTGGGTGTCAGTCACTCACAACCACAGAGTTCTAACAATAAAAAATACCTATCCTGAAGTACATGCTATCAGAACACTCTCACTTTATAATGTATTATATTTTTAAATTTTATTTATCAAATAAGACTGAAAATTTAAGAGGAAAGGGTGGTGCTTCATATATAATTCTGAAAATATGAACTCAATAAATAATACATGATTGTTGAGTAAATATGTAAAAAAGTCAACTAGAAAACTATTAAGTGACAACAGATGATACTTCGGAGTTGGTCAAACTCATAAAAGCAGTACATGAGTAATTATTTTGAACAGCACAGCCATAGCCCTCAGCCAGAATGGAGCAATCATTTTCCCACAAAGTAGCCTTAAAGTCAGCATTTTGTAATTTTTTTAATCTCTGAAAATACTTTTATAAATACATTCTAATAATTAGAAATATAAGAGAAAAAGAAAACTAACCATATTTGAGAACTTATATGCACTCTCATTTTATAACTGGCCTGTAACCAAGTATGGGCTTCCTATGTTGGCTGAGTGGTAAAGAATCCACCTGGTAATACAGGAGACACAAGAGACTCAGGTTTGATCCTTGGGTCAGGAAGATCCCCTGGAGTAGGAAATGGCAACCTGCTCATTGTTGCCCTGGAAAATTCCATGGACAGAGGAGCCTGGTGAGCTACAGTCCAGGAGGTTGCAAAAAGTCGGAAACAACTGAGCAACCAAGCACAGGTCATGATGAAATATGTCACAATGAAACCACAAATTTGGGGGAGGATATTTCTGAAGAAGTGTCTGGATTTTGTCAGTTCAGTTCAGTCGCTCAGTCATGTCTGACTCTTTGCGACCCCATGAATTGCAGCACGCCAGGCCTCCCTGTCCATCACCAACTCCCGGAGTTCATTCAGACTCATGTCCATCGAGTCCGTGATGCCATCAAGCCATCTCATCCTCTGTCATCCCCTTCTCCTCCTGCCCCCAATCCCTCCCAGCATCAGAGTCTTTTCCAATGAGTCAACTCTTCGCATGAGGTGGCCAAAGTACTGGAGTTTCAGCTTCAGCATCATTCCTTCCAAAGAAATCCCAGGGCTGATCTCCTTCAGAATGGACTGGTTGGATCTCCTTGCAGTCCAAGGGACTCTCAAGAGTCTTCTCCAACACCACAGTTCAAAAGCATCAATTCTTCAGCGCTCAGCTTTCTTCACAGTCCAACTCTCACATCCATACATGACCACAGGAAAAACCATAGCCTTGACTAGACGGACCTTTGTTGGCAAAGTAATGTCTCTGCTTTTGAATATGCTATCTAGGTTGGTCATAACTTTCCTTCCAAGGAGTAAGTGTCTTTTAATTTCATGGCTGCAGTCCCCATCTGCAGTGATTTTGGAGCCCCAAAAAATAGGGTCTGACATTGTTTCCACTGTTTTCCCATCTATTTCCCATGAAGTGATGGGACCAGATGCCATGATCTTCGTTTTCTAAATGTTGAGCTTTAAGTCAACTTTTTCACTCTCCACTTTCACTTTCATCAAGAGGCTTTTTAGTGACCCTTATTTTGCATCGTATTTTAAATTGACTAAATTAGAGACTTGCAGTTTATCTTTTGTAGGCTAGAGCCCATTTCAGGCCCTAGTATCCATGTATTATTGGCATTCTAGATGGTAAAGTAACATAGCCTTTACACAAACGCCAGACGAGAAAATAGTGTTTCTCAAAATGTAGTCATGGGCCACTTGCCTCCTGATTAAGACATTTGTTAACAATGCAGATGCTGTGGTCCACCCCAGTGTTAATCAGGTGACTTTGATGAAGTACTGAAGCCTAGAAACTACTGATTAGTGGAGGAAAGGATTAAAGTTTGAGAATTTCTTTACACCTGAAATAAATTTCTGGAATTCAGAAAAATCTTTACAAAATAGTCACCAGAAATTACAGTGATACAACTGATTACCTACAACATCCAACTTGTCATAAACCTGACAAACACCTGCATTCATTTATTCACTTAAGTATTCAGCCCCCACTCTGCAACAGGCATTGTTCTGGCAAACAAGGCAGGAGTTGCCAATTTATTAAGGGATGTTTATTTTCATGCAGAGAAATACATGAAAATGATGAAGACTAATAGAAAAAAAAAGTCCTTAATGAAAAATTTGCTTTCAGCAGATTTCATGAGAACTATATATGATCTGTGAAATAAGAGGTCTTGATTTAATAGCACAGTAAGCAATATAACATTTATGTCTTAGTGCTGGATAAGAGTTTGGAAACTTCCCTGAGTGAAGGGCATTGGCAGAAGTTAACTTCATGCTCAAGTAACTAAGGTTCCAGTTGGTATTTCCTTGCCTGGGGTTATCGCTGCTCTGTTGTTTCACCTGGTAAAAATTCTAAGTGAGCTGAGTCGTTAAAAAAAAAAAAAAAGTGGTTCCATATGGTTGCTTTCAAAGTGCTTTTACTTCAGGTCCTAGGCTGAAATCTGGGCATTTTAGGGGTGAGTAAATGCCTATCCTAAGTTTGAAAAAAGATGTTTAAATCCAGTTTTAGGATATAGATCAGATTTCACCCTCAGAACTTGCTAGATTTTTTTCCCCTCCTACTTAGGAACCTAATACAAACCCTTGCAGGCTACAGCTCTTCAAAAACAGTCACAAGGCACGTATGCATTCCTGTCCTTACCAACTAACTTTAATTAGCATGATGTAATAAATTTTAGCAGAAAGTACATCATTCCAAACAGTTTCTTTTTCCAAGGGTGTTGGCCGGCACCATTTGCTGAAACAAAGGAACTAGCCACCTACACCTCTGAGCACAAGTTCAGCACAAAGGGCCGGTGTTCCTGAGGCTGCCTCCTACCTGGCCAGCAGAACCAGAGGGCCATGTTTGCCCAGATCTCATGGCCAGAGTCTTCTCTGGATCAAAGGAACTGGAACAAACACCGCAAGCCTCAGTGTGCCCTGTGCTAGATGTTAAAGAGTGGGCACCACTGGACTTTTGTCTTTAAGAAAGAGGAAGAGAGCCCTCCCTAACATATTTTTATAGGAGTGAGGATTTTAAAATGAGCCAAGAAAAAAGTTTGAGACATAGGTAGGACCATCTCCTTTAAAACTGAAGAATATGTTTTCTGTGTGGGAGTTTTCTTTTTTTTTTATTTATGTAAAAATTTTCCATTATTCATGTTTGGTGGCCTAGTAAAAATACGTTTTTATCAAGAGAAATTGTATATCACAGTTTCACAAAAAGGTCAATAATATCACTCCCAGACATGTAGAAATTGTCATTCAGCTTTATATCAGATATTTTTCAATGAGTATATATTGTTAACAGCCACTGAGCACACCAAGACGATTGTTATTCTCAGTAACATTTATCTACTCCACATTTTACTATTTGATCACTTTGGTCCATTAAAAAGCAAGATCATCTGTCTGCCCAATACATACTGACTATGCTTCAATAGACAGTCTGATGAAGTCAAAATTCAAAGACTCTAAAAACAGATGACACAGAGTTTACTTGAACTTTTGGTCATGTTAGCTATGCTGGAAAAAGATCATTCCTCTCTAGGGTTTCCCCAGGACATCAGTTTGATCCCTTGTCCAGGAAGTTCCCACAAGCCACAACTTCTGAGGCTGCGTTCTGGAGCCCAAGAGCCACAACTACTGAGCCCACATACAATGAGAAGCCCACATCCTGCAACTAGAGAAAAGGCCCCAAGGGCTGCAACTACAGAGTCCACAGGCAGCCACTACTGAAGCCCAAGTGCCCTAGGGCCCACGCTGTACAAGAGAAGCCACCACAGTGAGAAGCCTGTGCGCTGCAACTAGGGAGTAGCCCCCACTCTCTGCAACTAGAGCAGCAACAAAGACCCAGTGCAGCCAATTAATTAATTAGTTAATTAATGTAAAAAACTGTTCCTCTTTAAAAGCTGGTCAGGATTGAGTTTTCCGTATTTTATTCCCTAAGCAAATAATTACTAAGAGCACACCGTGAGCTGATGCTGTACTAGAAGCTTAGAAGCTGGAGTACCAATTCTGAATGAAAAAGACCAGAGCCCTGCTTTCATGGAGGTTTTAGTCTGAAGCCACAAATCTCCAACTTTTGAGCCTTCATCAGAGTCACTGCAGAGCTTGGTAAAATAAAGATTCAGTTCAGTCAGTTCAGTCGCTCAGTCATGTCTGACTCTTTGCGACCCTATGAATTGCAGCACGCCAGGCCTCCCTGTCCATCACCAACTCCCGGAGTTCACCCAAACTCATGTCCATCGAGTCGGTGATGCCATCCAGCCATCTCATCCTCTGTCATCCCCTTCTCCTCTTGCCCCCAAATCCCTCCCAGCATCAGAGTCTTTTCCAATGAGTCAACTCTTCGCATGAGGTGGCCAAAGTACTGGAGTTTCAGCTTCAGCATCAGTCCTTCCAAAGAAATCCCAGGGCTGATCACCTTTAGAATGGACTGGCTGGATCTCCTTGCAGTCCAAGGGACTCTCAAGAGTCTTCTCCAACACCACAGTTCAAAAGCATCAATTCTTTGGCGCTCAGCCTTCTTCACAGTCCAACTCTCACATCCATACATGACCACTGGAAAAACCATAGCCTTGACTACACAGACCTTTGTTGGCAAAGTAATATCTCTGCTTGTCAATATGCTATCTAGGTTGGTCCTAACTTTCCTTCCAAGGAGTAAGCGTCTTTTAATTTCATGGCTGCAATCACCATCTGCAGTGATTTTGGAGCCCACAAAAATAAAGTCTGACACTGTTTTCACTGTTTCCCTATCTATTTCCCATGAAGTGATGGGACCGGATGCCATGATCTTCGTTTTCTGAATGTTGAGCTTTAAACCAATTTTTTCACTCTCCTCTTTTACTTTCATCAGGAGGCTTTTGAGTTCCTCTTCACTTGCTGCCATAAGGGTGGTGTCATCTGCATATCTGAGGTTATTGATATTTCTCCCTGCAATCTTGATTCCAGCTTGTGCTTCTTCCAGCCCAGCATTTCTCATGATGTACTCTGCATGCAAGTTAAATAAACAGGGTGACAATATACAGCCTTGATGTACTCCTTTTCCTATTTGGAACCAGTCTGTTGTTCCATGTCCAGTTCTAACTGTTGCTTCCTGACCTGCATATAGGTTTCTCAAGAGTCAGGTCAGGTAGTCTGGTATTCCCATCTCTTTCAGAATTTTCCACAGTTTATTGTGATCCACACAGTCCAAGGCTTTGGCATAGTCAATAAAGCAGAAATAGATGTTTTTCTGGAACTCTCTTGCTTTTTCCATTATCCAGCAGATGTTGGCAATTTGATCTCTGGTTCCTCTGCCTTTTCTAAAACCAGCTTGAACATCTGGAAGTTCATGGTTCACATATTGCTGAAGCCTGGCTTGGAGAATTTTGAGCATTACTTTACTAGCGTGTGAGATGAATGAAATTGTATGGTAGTTTGAGCATTCTTTGGCATTGCCTTTTTTGGGGATTGGAATGAAACTGACTTTTTCCAGTCCTGTGGCCACTGCTGAGTTTTCCAAAATTGCTGGCATATTGAGTGCAGCACTTTCACAGCATCATCTTTCAGGATTTGAAATAGCTCAACTGGAATTCCATCACCTCCACTAGCTTTGTTCGTAGTGATGCTTTCTAAGGCCCACTTGACTTCACATTCCAGGATGTCTGGCTCTAGGTCAGTGATCACACCATCGTGATTATCTAGATCATGAAGATCTTTTTTGTACAGTTCTTCTGTGTATTCTTGCCACCTCTTCTTAATATCTTCTGCTTCTGTTAGGTCCATACCATTTTTGTCCTTTATCCAGCCCTTCTTTGCATGAAATGTTCCCTTGGTATCTCTAATTTTCTTGAAGAGATCTCTAGTCTTTCCCATTCTGTTGTTTTCCTCTAATTTCTTTGCATTGATCACTGAGGAAGGCTTTCTTATCTTCTTGCTATTCTTTGGAACTCTGCATTCCGATGCTTGTATCTTTCCTTTTCTCCTTTGCTTTTCGCTTCTCTTCTTTTCACTGTTTATAAGCTGTTTATAAGCCCTCCCCAGACAGCCATTTTGCTTTTTTGCATTTCTTTTCCATGGGGATGGTCTTGATCCCTGTCCCCTGTACAATGTCACGAACCTCATTCCATAGCTCATCAGGCACTCTGTCTATCAGATCTAGTCCATTAAATCTATTTCTCACTTCCACATTATAATCATAAGGGATTTGATTCAGGTCATAGCTGAATGGTCTAGTGGTTTTCCCCACTTTCATCAATTTAAGTCTGAATTTGGCAATAAGGAGTTCATGATCCGAGCCATAGTCAGCTCCTGGTCTTGTTTTTGCTGACCGTATAGAGCTTCTCCAACTTTGGCTGCAAAGAATACAATCAATCTGATTTTGGTGTTGACCATCTGGTGATGTCCATGTGTAGAGTCTTCTCTTGTGCTGTTGGAAGAGGGTGTTTGCTATGACCAGTGTGGTCTCTTGGCAAAACTCTATTAGCCCTTGCCCTGCTTCATTCCGTATTCCAAGGCCAAATTTGCCTGTTACTCTAGGTGTATCTTGACTTCCTACTTTTGCATTCCAGTCCCCTATAACGAAAAGGACATCTTTTGTGAGTGTTAGTTCTAAAAGATCTTGTAGGTCTTCATACAACCGTTCAACTTCAGCTTCTTCAGCATTAGTGGTCAGGGCATAGACTTGGATTACTGTGATATTGAATGGTTTGCCTTGGAAATGAACAGAGATCATTCTGTCATTTCTGAGATTGCATCCAAGTACTGCATTTCAGACTCTTTTGTTGACCATGATGGCTACTCCATTTCTTCTGAGGGATTCCTGCCCACAGTAGTAGATATAATGGTCATCTGAGTTAAATTCACCCATTCCAGTCCATTTCGGTTCGCTGATTCCTAGAATGTCAACATTCACTCTTGCCATCTCCTGTTTGACCACTTCCAATTTGCCTTGATTCATGGACCTGACATTCCAGGTTCCTATGCAATATTGCTCTTTACAGCATCAGACCTTGCTTCTATCACCAGTCAGATCCACAGCTGGGTATTGTTTTTGCTTTGGCTCCATCTCTTCATTCTTTCTGGAGTTATTTCTCCACTGATCTCCAGTAGCATATTGGGCACCTACTGACCTGGGGAGCTCCTCTTTCAGTACCTTATCATTTTGCCTTTTCATACTGTTCATGGGGTTCTCAAGGCAAGAATACTGAAGTGGTTTGCCATTCCCTTCTCCAGTGGACCACATTCTGTCAGACCTCTCCACCATGACCAGTCTGTCTTGGGTGGCCCCACAGGTCATGGCTTAGTTTCATTGAGTTAGACAAGGCTGTGGTCCATGTGATTATATTGACTAGTTTTCTGTGATTAGGGTTTCAGTGTGTGCCCTCTGATGCCTCTCACAACACCTACCATCTTACTTGGGTTTCTCTTACCTTGGATGTGGGGTATCTCTTCAGGGCTGCTCCAGCAAAGCGCAGTCGCTGCTCCTTACCTTGGACAAGGGGTATCTCCTCACCGCCACCCCTCCTGACCTTGAACATGGCGTATCTCCTCTCGGCCCTCCTGGGCCTCGTTCCCAGAGTCCCTAATTCAGGAGATCTGGGATAGCTCAGGGGTTAACAATGTACCTGCCAATGCAGGAGATGCAGGAGACATAGGTTCGATCACTGGGTCACGAAGATCCCCTGGAGGAAGTAATGATGACCTGCTTCAGTATTCTTGCCTGGAAAATCCCATGGACAGAGGAGCCTGATGGGTTATAGTCCATGGGGTGGCAAAGAGTCACACATGACTGAGCACACATGCATGAGCATTTGCACATATGACAAGTGCCCAGGTAGTACAGCTGTTACTGCTCTCAGAATCACAGTGAGAACCACAGCTCTAAAAGCCTGATTCAGAAGCCAAAGAACCCTTATACTCTGAGAATATACCCTAGAGAATAAGGATCTAGTGTAAGCAGGGAAGGCCAGAGATCTGAAGGAGGATCAAGCCAACAAGTTTAAGGAAGTCAGTGGGAGACCACTCCTGATACAGGGGGCCAGCCCAACATCCTCAAGCCCAGAGAGAGCACAGAGTTCCAGCAAGTCCGAGTTCCCAGAGTGGTTGAGGTGCAGGACCCAAGGAAAACCGTCTCTGTCAAAGAGGCTAAAGAGGAAGAGAGACCAAGCAGGACTTCACCTGCTGTGATGAGGATTTGAGGTTTTTATACCAAGAGCAGTGGAGAGATATTTAAGGATGTTCAGCAAAGTAGATGATTCACTTACAGGTGTTCTACATAATCTGGATAGAATGTGGGGGTAGATGGAAGATGCCCAGGACAGAAACAAGGAGGTTGCTTTATTTTTCCAATATAAAGAGAATCTGTGGTCATAGTCTTGGTGGCATTATTGAAGAGCCGTAAGAGCTGGTGGTTCAGGAGGGTCCTATCTCAGTCTTTAGTTCATGATCATGTAGGTGGCCCCAAGGATCACTGACCACTTGCTGTGTTTCAGACACTCTAGTGACAGTCCTGATGATCCAAGTGGCTGAAAGACATATCAGTAAAAATAATTGAAAGTCTTCATTAACTGAACAGATTATTTCTCCATCTCAAGGGAACAAGGACATCAGACTGTGAAGTCAAGGTAGTGATCGTTGTGTGTGTGGTCAGTCATGTCCAACTCTTTGAGACCCCATGGACTATGTTCTACCAGGCTCCCCTGTCCATGGGATATTTCAGAAAAGAATTCTGGAGTGGGTTGCTGTTTCCTCCTCCAGGGTATCTTCCCAACCCAGGGATCAAACCTGCATCTCCTGCATCTCCCTCATTGGCAGGCAGATTCTTTACCACTGAGCAACCTGGGAAGCCCAATAAGTACAAAATTCCCCCACTGTTCATACACAAAGGGTGTCCTTTTACAGTCAGCCTGCAACTGCTCCAATCATGACTGGTATTGTGTGGCACACTTGTGTTCACTTTTTAACTAGCTCTTAAAAGAAATCTATGGGGCATGTATTAGAAAGACTTGAAAGTTTAAATCATGGAAAAATGAGAAGCAAGATCCAAACAGAAACTAGATACCAACCTCACTGTTTCATTCCCTCGTCTCTACACCCGGCCCCACAGCAAGTCCCATCAGCTCTACATCCAATATGCAAACACCTCTCACCATCCAGTCCAAGCGATCACTATCTCCTGCCAGGACAACTACAACAGCCTCCTAATCAGGCTGCCAGCTACCATTTCCTGGGCCTACAATCCATTCTCCCGGCAGCCAGAAGGTCTCTTTACAGAGTAGTCACAACATCCTGTTTGAACCCTTCAAGGTTTCCTATCACAGACTCCTTGTCATAAGGAGTCTGTAAGGCCCAGTGCAGTTTGGCCTGAAGAACTTTTACAACCTCATCTTGAGCCACTCTTCCTTTGTTTGTCTCCTTCAAATATGCCAAGTTTAGTCCTGCACACAGGATATGGCACTGGCATCTCTTGCTCTGGACCCTCTCTTTGACTCTTCACATGGCTGACTTCTTCCCACTATTCAGGTGTCAGTTTAATAGTTCAGGCCTTCTGATCACCTTTTCTAAAATGCCCTCTTTCATGGGCTGCATCACAGGATGATATTTTATTGTTCCTATACCTCTTACCCATATGTAAAATCAGCATATTTCTTTATTTATTCTTTTTTAAATCTTCCTTCTCCAGAAAGTAACTCCCATCACTGCAGGGGCCCCATCAGTTTAAATATTGCAGTCTTCCTAGCACCTGTTATTTTTTCTGTTACACAGTAATCCTCCAATAAATTTGTGTTGATGATGAGTGAGTAAGGGAGTATCAGTCTCAAGGAACTAAATTAGGACTTTAGTATTTTGGTTTGACGTGTGTGTATGTGTGTGTGTGTGTTAGTCACTCAGTTGTGCCTGACTCTTTGCAACCCCATGGACTGTAGCTGGCCAGGCTCCTCTGTCTGTGGAATTCTCCAGGCAAGAATACTGGAATGGGTTGCCATTCCCTTCTCCAGGGGATCTTCCCAATCCAGGAATCAAGTCCAGGTCTCCTGAGTTGCAGGCTGATTCTTTACTTTCGGAGCCATCAGAGAAGCCCTTTGGTTTGATGGATGTTACCCTCAAACACTGTTTCATACCTAGCGGTAGGGTGATTATCTACATCAGGGTTCTTTCCATTTTAAAGTGCATGCAGACTTTCCTGGGGATCTTGGTTAAAATACAGATTGTGATTTCTAACAAGATGACTCTCAAGTGTTCAGACAATATTTGGATAGACAGAGTTACCCTTAAGTCTTGGATAGCTAGAATAATGGCCTCCCAAAGATGTCTACTCCTTAATCCTTTGAACCCATGAATGTTTTTCATTACATTGCAAAAGGGAATTAAGGTTGCCAATGACATGGCAACCTTAGCTGTCAATGGCAGCTAATCAATTGACCTTAAGTTTGGGGAATTATCCAGATGGGCTCAATGTAATCATGTTCTGTGTGCTAAATCACTTCAGTTGTGTCTGACTCTTTGAGACCCCACGGACTGTAGCCTTCTAGGCTCTTCTGTCCGTGGGGATTCTTCAGGCAAGAATACTGAAGTGGGTTGCCATGCCCTCCTCCAAGGGATCGTCCCAACCCAGGGATCAAACCCATGTCTCCTGCATTGGCAGGTGGATTCTTAACCACTAGCGCCATCAAGAAAGCCCCAATCCTTAAATGTGGGAGGGGAGAAGAGCTATATGAGAAGATTCTGTGTCAGAGTGATGGAGTAGGAAGGACTGTGTGGCATTGCTGGCTTTGAAGATGGATGGAAAGAGATCCAAAAGACAATGAATGTGGGCAGGCTGTGGAAACTGCAAAAAGCAAGGGAATGCATTCTCCACCCAGAGGGCCTTCAGAAGAAATAGCCCTGCAGACACCTTTGTTATAGCCAGTGAGACCAGCTTTTGACCTGTGGAGCTGTCAGATAATATGTCTGTGTTGTTTAAAGCCACTAAGTTTGCAGTAGTTTGTTTCAGCAGCCATAGGAAACTAAAACAAACCTCCTCCCAGAGAATGTCTGTGGGGATGGTGTCCCCTGTCCTCTTACCTCAGTAATAGAGGAGGAGAGGCAGAAGTGTTAGTGGTGGGACTTCCGGGGAGGTCCAGTGGGTTAAGACTGCACTTCTAATGCAGGGAATATGTGTTCAGTCCCTGGTCAGGGAGCTAAGTGTTTTTTAATCACCAAGTCATGTCTGACTCTTCTGTGATCCCATGGACTCTAGCCCGCCAGGTTCCTCTGTCCATGGAATTCTCCAGGCAAAAATACTGGAGTGGGTTGTCATTTCCTTCTCCACGGACTTTCCTTCCTAACCCAGGATTGAACCCACATCTCCTGCATTTTCAGGTAGATTCTTTACCACCGAGCCACCTAGGAAACCCGCTGTGTGGTGTGGCCAAAAAAAGTTAGTGGTCTGATTATATGTAACTATCTTAGTCTCAGTCAGAATGGCCACCTATTTCAACCTGCCATCTGCCAATAGATAAACTTCCCTTCCCCTTCCTCAGCACCCTGAGCTCTAAAAGAATGGCTCTCAAAGTATGGTCTCTGGATTAGTAGCATCAGAATCACCTGGGAGCATGTTAAAAGTGCAAATTCTCAGGATACACCCCAGACAAACTCAAGAAACTCTGGAGGTGCCACTCATGTTCTGTTCCAACGAGCACTCCAGGCAACTCTGATGCTCGCTTCAATTTAGAACCATTTCTCTAACAGAGTACATACTTCACTGCCTCTCCTGTTATCCACACATTCAAGGGCACATGATTTTTCTGTAGTTTTCAAACAGTATTTTCCTGGGCACTAAATGTTTTTTTGTTCTCTCCTAAATGATCAGTTACAACAAGAAACAGACTATTTCATCAAAGGAGAGGTTGTTTCAAGTCCCTACTTTGGATTAGAATAGAAATCTAAAAATCAGTAGTGATTTGTAAATTGCGTCAGGGCAAGGAGTTAGAGATTATACTTCTCTGTGTTTCAGGCCAGAAAAGGAGATGATAGAACAAAGACTTCCCTCTTTCTTCTCTGTCCACACACTGCTCAGGCTGCCCCTAGGAAGTCAGCTGCATGTGATAACAGAAACTGAGGTCTGACGCAGAAGCAGTTCATTACAGCCACCAACTGGAATAACAGACAACGAATTTTTTTAAAAATTTTTTCAGAAGCTTCTTCAGAAGCCAGACCGTAGAAGGAAAGGGAGCAGATATGTGTCTTCCTTTATCTGAGGTTGTTAGAAAACAAGCTAATGTGTTAAACTATCAAATACTTATAAAGGCGTTTGTTAGTTCACTCAGTCGTGTCCAACTCTTTGCTACCCCAGGGACCATAGCCCGCCAGGTTGCTCTTTTCACGGGATTCTCCAGGCAAGAATACTGGAGTAGGTAGCCATTCCCTTCTCCAGGGGATCTTCCTGACCCAGGGATTGAACCTAGGTCTCCTGTATTACAGACAGATTCTTTACTGCCTGAACCGTCAGGGATGCCTAACTTATAAAGGGATTCTCTTCAGAATCAGATGTCACCTCTAAAACACTTTTCCTGTCTTCCTCAGAAGCACAAGTGTTTTAATAAATGATACTGTCCTTTTTTGCCGCTCCCTTTTAATCCTCTCTTCCATGTCATATCAGCATCTGGTGACATTGTTCTTAGTAGTTCTAGCCCCTCTCTTTAGCAGTGGACTTTTCAAACATTTGGGGTGCTTTTGTTTTGTGCCAACTCACTAGCCATCAGTCACATCAAATTTCTTTTTAAAATGGTGAAATTATACCTTAATCTTTAGTCCTTCTGTTCTCAACTGATTTCTAGGAGGAGTTAAGGACCTGAGAGAAGCTGACTCCAGGGCCATTGTTTACAGGGGTAATTTTGAGATGATGAATACCCCCAAAAGTCATGAAATGGCTAAAAAAAAACAACCAGAGTGAGTGCTCAGTCGCTTCAGTCATGCCTGACTCTTTGTGACCGCATGGACTGGAGCCCACCAGGCTCCTCTGTCCATGGGATTCTCCAGGCAAGAATACTGGAGTGGGTTGCCATGTCCCCCTCCAGGGGGATCTTCCTGACCCAGGTATCGAACCTGAATCTCCTGCGGCTCCCGCATTGCAGGCAGCTGAGCCACCAGGGAAGCCCCAGAGGTAAGATCCATCTGGTTATATTACCTTATGGATTAGGTGACTAATGGATTGCAGGAAGCTCCCAGGTCCTTTTTATTATCAGTTGTCAGCACTGACAGAGAGTTAGAGTCTTAAGACAGAACTGCCAGGAAGAACAAGACAAGCCACAGTCACTATTCTCCCAAACACCGGCAGTAATTAATGATACTTGAGCAGAGTTGTGAGGGATGTCAGAAAGGGCAGCACTTCAAAGGAAGTCAGGAGAGTTCAATTCAGGGCTTCCTGATCATTTTGGTTTTGCATTTTTACTTCAATCGAGGAAATAGCATTCCTCTCCCCAGCCTCTCAGTATTCAAATGATGGAACCCAATCCTTTCATTTGCAATGGAAATGAATAGCCTACTTTGAGAACTGAGGAAAGTCTCTAAGCAAAGGTTGAAAAGCAGCCTTTTTTCCTCATCTTCTGAGCCAGGAGCTGAGGCCAAAGGCAAAAAGAACTGGAGCTGGGCTGCTTATTGAGAAAGGACTGAAGGAGTTTGCAATTTTAATTGCAGGATTCGAGCTGACAGTAATGCAGGATAAAGGAAGTTAAGAGAATCTTGCTACTTCTTGCAGATGTCAGGACTATGGAATGATGGTTTGTTTGTCTTGGCAAAGAGCTTAATGATGAGGCTTTAGTTATTCTTTTGTCCTCATATTTCCTGGTTCACCTTTCCAAAAACATACAGGACTCTATATTACATTTTTACGGAAGTGAAATTATGAAAACATCAACTGTATTATGCACTTACTATATGGAGTTTGGAAAGCATATAGAACTATAACACATAAAATTTAAAAAAATCCCAACCTTAATTCCCAGAAAATGATCAATTTGCCATTTTCCATGTTCATTATGTTGTTTATAAAAATCACTATGAATTAAGTTTTAAATTCAGTTTTTTGAAACTGACATTAAATTGTTAACCTCATTGCTGAAATGTAACATTATGAACAAAGTTTGGTGGAGGGGGATGACTAAATCTGTAAGAGAGCAAGCTAGCACTTTTATTCTGCTTTAATTTTTCACCTCTTTGAAGACACTGTTTCGAATGTTCTAGGTTCCTGCAATTAAGCATGGCAACACACAAGGCAGGATGCCGTCTCTACTGCTGTTGTCACTGTGTTCAGTGGCTGCCTGGCCAGGATCCTGAATATTTTTCAGCAAGTCTCCAAAAGGCAGAAATAACACAAACTAAGGAAGTACAGCCATGACCAAATATGCCTTTTGTGACTACATGGGACTGTATTTTCCACTGAAGTTTATTTTGTATCATGTGGCAGGCGCTGAAATTTGTGTTGGGCTACCACATACAAGAGTATTTCTGGTTTCCCTTTGCCCAAATTATAGGAATCACTTAGTAAAGAATGAGATGGGGTTTTTTGATTTCCAGGAAGAGAGTTGGAGATCCACTTAATTATGCTGCAAATCATCACTAAAAGGAGAGAGAACTCACAACTAAAATTTGACTTGCATTCTATCTATGGATGGAGGGCACAACTCACTTCCACCCATCATGCTGTCCAGTGTCAATATTTATTACAGTTTATAAAATTAAATACAAAGTGTTTCTTCTGGCCAACCAAATAGCGTGATAAGATTGAGGAACTCCTTTCTTGTTCGGTCCATTATTCATGACAAACGTCAGAACGTGGGTAATTCCCATCTGCTGAGCAGATGCCATTCAGACCACAAAGTGCAAAGTACACCTAAGCATTTTACAGTCAGCTCTGGATCCACTATTACTCATTAAAACTGAGCCAGGAGCCTTAAAGGAACAGGGACCTTTAAAGGGACAGGAGCCCTGGCATCATCTCCCCTGTACCTGTCATCCCCATGTTAAGTCTTTCCCTGGTGAGCACTTATCTGGGAGCTTTAATGACTAACTCTGGGTGTCCATCTGCATCTAACAGGGTCCTCTTGTCATGCACAGTACCAGCTTCTGTGCTGGGGAAGCTTATGATTCTATGTGTTCATTTAGTTAGAAGTCAAGTTTATATGGAGGCTTGTTATTCTTTAGTTTTGTAAAGACACTATTCACATTATATACTGTGTAGTAGTGTTTTTATTTTTTAATCCTTGTGATACATTATGATACAGTATTCCATGTTTGAAAAACCAAGCTTTTCTTAGAAAATCAATTTATATATCATACATAAAGTAATGGGCTTCCCTGGTGACTCAGCGGTAAAGAATCCACCTGCCAATGCAGGAGGCATGTGTCCGATCTCTAGTTTGGGAAGATTCCCCTGGAGGAGGAAATGGCAACCCACTCTAGTATTCCTGCCTCAGAAATCCCATGGACAGAGGAGGTACATTCCATGGGGTCACAAAAGAGTCAGGCACAACTTAGCGACTATACCACCACCACAAAAAGTATATAGCTTGTTGTACCATGTCAACTTCTTGGGTGTCCCTATGCCTTCTAGATGTGACAGATTTGTAAGCTGAGAAGACTGGATAGGGAATCCATTTCTTATCACCCATTTAATAGTTTTATTAAGGCAACTGAACAGTTGCTAAACAGTCTGGTCTAGGCTGGGTGGAGAATTCTTTGGGGCTGAGAGGAAAAGGTACATAAATTATTTTTTCCCTTTTTTTATGAGGTAGGGAAATCCATCAGTTCAGTTCAGTCGCTCAGTTGTGTCCAACTCTTTGGGACCCCATGCCAGGCCTCCCTGTCCATCACCAGCTCCCAGAGTTTACTCAAACTCATGTCCATTGAGTTGGTGATGCCATCCAACCTTCTCATCCTCTGTTGTCCCCTTCTCCTCCTGCTCTCAATCTTTCCCAGCATCAGGGTCTTTTCCAATGACCTGATGCTCTTCGCATCAGGTGGCCAAAGTATTGCAGTTTCAGCTTCAACATCAGTTCTTCCAATGAACACCCAGGACTGATCTTTAGGATGGACTGGTTGGATCTCCTTGCAGTCCAAGGGACTCTTAAGAGTCTTCTCCAACACTCCAGTTGAAAAGCATAAATTCTTTAGCGCTCAGCTTTCTTTATAGTCCAACTCTCACATCCATACATTACTACTGGAAAAGCCATAGCCTTGAGGTCTATAGGTAACATTTAAGTTAAATTCTAAAGAATATGTTGCAATTGCTCTTGACAAGTCACCATATATATTAAATCAGTGTCCCCTTTCCTGGCTGGGGACTGCTTAGATAACACTTTAGTGATCGTCTTTGGATTTCTTAAACCAAATAATTCCTATACCGTTTTTAGGTCTTTTCTAAACTTGAGTCTTTTGTATACAAGGTACATTTGATCACCTTTATATAGAACTTAGACTTGATCCTTCACCCCAGTGCCATTGCAGTGGTTCCACTCATCGTGCTGCCTTCATGTTCTTTACCCTGAAATCTGGATGGCTCAGTGGGTAAAGAATCTGCTTATAATGCAGAAGACACAGGAGATGTGGGTTCCATTCCTGGGTCAGAAAGATCCCTTGGAGAAGGATATGGCAACCCACTCCAGTATTCTTGCCTGGGAAATCCCATGCACAGAGGAGCCTGGTAGGCTATAGTCCATGGGGTTGCAAAAAGCTGGACATGACTGAGCAAAAGTCTAGTTAATCTACCCTGTCTGCCATAAGTTCCGTAGTGGCCCTTAGGAGGATCATCTCTCTCTCTCTACGTGAAAGCTCCAGTAACTGCCCATTCCCTGCAGAGTGAATTCTAAACTTCTTTTAGAAGTTTGCAAGCTTCTTACCTGCTTCTTCATCATACCCCATCCTAAATGTCCTGTTCTCAGAATCAACTTTTTGAGCTTTCTCCACAAAAGCTATGGAAATATCTAGAAGGTCCCTGCTAATACTTTCTTTGCCTGGTAAGCTCCTCACACTCTTGCTTATTCCTTTGCCTCCAAAGCGCAAAACAGGCAGCACCAATTCCTTGAAGCTCTCACTCATTCTCAGAGTATGACTGAGACCTCTTTATTGTGTTCACACAGCAAGTGTATGAATGAATGACCATTAGGACAGGTCTTCTCTTAGAGGACAAAATTTGAACCATTCATCAGATAAAAAATGATTAATTTGACAATAATTTCTTCAGTTCCTTGTGGCCTGGTTGCCCAAAAAATTTGAATTTGAATGTTGTAGGCTATATTGTATTCCCAGTATTGTATTAGGTCCATTGTTTCATCAGATGCATAAGCTAATCATCTTTAAAAAGTTCCTCGGGTAAGGTCCCAGGATAAAAACGTGATGAGGTTTTAATATTTGGAATGCATTCACCGTTACTATAGCTGTTCACCTAACTTCTGAATTTTCTAATTCCTCACTTTATTGCACCATTAACCTACCCAATTTTATCCCAACACTATTCTACCAAACTCCTCCCTTATTCTGCCTGCCAAAATCCTTCAAAGTGCCATTGTGGCATCAGAAAGATCCTGCCTGTTGTGAGGAAAATATGTACGGTATCTGTGGTCTTCAGTTACCTCGTGTTATACACAGTTTATAGGTTGACCAAATACCTCAGTAAAGGGTCAGATAATATGTATTTTAGGCTTCGTGGACTATATGGTTTACATCACAATCACTCAGCTCTGCAATTATAGAAGGAGAGCAGCTACAGACAATTAGCAAACCAATTAGTGTGGCTGTATTCCAATAAAATTTATTTATAAAACATGGTGTCCTGGGAACCAGTTTGCTGACTCCTTGGGTCATATGGAGACTTATTTCTGTGGAGAAAGATTTAGTCTGGTTCTTTTCAGACATAGAAACATTTTCCAAAGAGCTTGTTCCCAGACAATAATCTTTCTAGTTAAACAGGTAAATACTTTGAAGGATACATGTACCATTCCTTATCATGCAGTTTTATCAGAAACAGAAGCTGAGGGAACAAGATTCTGTAAAAATTCATTTGCTTGTATTACAATTCTCACCGCTTAGCATATCAGGATTTGCATCCCAAGTGAACTGGAAATTTCCATATGCGACCCTGGCACCATAATGAAAGCTATAAAAGTGTTCATGCTCTTTACCAGTATGTTAGGTTTTAGGAACTATCCCACAGCAATGGCTTCAATGAAATAAAATCCCTTGTGTGCTCAGTGATATTTAAAACAGAAATATTCATCAACACTAGAATTCTAAAGTAAGCCAGTTGGGAAATGGTACAGTAGCATAAAGTACTTCTGCAGAAAAATTTTGTGGTATGTGTGTGGAGTATCTTGATCCTTGGAAATAGGTACATTAAAAATTACAAGTGAGAAAAGTCAAATGGAAAGTATGTTTCAGTTCAGTTCAGTCACTCAGTCGTGTCCGACTCTTTGCAACCCCATGAATCACAGCACGTCAGGCCTCCCTGTCCATCACCAACTCCCGGAGTTCAGACTCAAGTCCATCGAGTCGGTGATGCCATCCAGCCATCTCATCCTCTTGTCGTCCCCTTCTCCTCCTGCCCCCAATCTCTCCCAGCATCAGAGTCTTTTCCAATGAGTCAACTCTTCGCATGAGGTGGCCAGAGTACTGGAGTTTCAGCTTTAACATCATTCCTTCCAAAGAAATCCCAGGGCTGATCTCCTTCAGAATGGACTGGTTGGATCTCCTTGCAGTCCAAGGGACTCTTAAGGGTCTTCTCCAACAACACAGTTCAAAAGCATCAATTCTTCAGCACTCAGCTTTCTTCACAGTCCAACTCTCACATCCATACATGACCACTGGAAAAACCATAGCCTTGACTAGACGGACCTTTGTTGGCAAAGTAAAGTATGTTTATATGATCTCAAACATAAAAATCAATATACATGAATTCTGTCAATCAGTATTCATAAGAGCCTACCATGAGCAAGGCTATGCTCTAATCACTGGGAAGACAGCAATGAGTAAAACAGACCAAAATCCCTGCCTTCATGGAGCCAGGATTCTTATGAGAGGGAGACAGATGTTAAATATCAAAGGGATTTTAGCAATTACTATACCTGAAAATTTACTATCATGAGCTATCTCCCCCCTAAAACTGATGATATAAAAGAACTTTTCATTCTTTGATATGTTTAGTTTTATTTTCTGAATAATATTTTTTCTGATCATTTCATTCAACCAGTATTTGTTGAGTTCTTACTATTTGCCATGCTCTCTTCCAGGCACATGAAATATAGCATGAACAAAATATAAAAACAGGCTTATTCTCTTGGAGCTACAGTCTAGTGGAGGAGATAGAATGTTAGATAAATAAGTAGAATATATACAAGATTAGATGGTGACCAAGGGGCAGAAGTAAGGGGAAAGCAAGATATGAATGTTGGGAGAAGGCAAATTTTCAGATTTGGTTATAAGGAAGGACTCTTTGAGAAGGTGACTTTGGAGGAAATAGTTAAAGAAAATGAATGCAGGACAGTGTGATAGCAGGCTGGAGGTCATTCTGGATAAAATTTCAGCAGGTACAAAGGCTCTGGGGTGAGAATGTGCCTGGAGTACTCAAGGAACATCAAGGAGGCCAGCGGCTAGAGTGCAGTAAGTGAAGGAGAAACAGAAATGAGGTGGAAGGTGTAACGTGAAACAGATCAAAGCTGGCCTTTGAAGTTGTTGGAAGGATATTGACTTATATTGTAATGATGAGAAATATTAAAGAGTTCTGAGCAAAGGAGAGAGGCTATTGGCTTTACATTAAAATTACTCCTGCTGTTGAGAACAGACAACAAACACAGGGAGGCTTTTAAGAAATTGCTGCCGTAAGCCAGATGAGAGAAGGTAGCTTAAACCAACAGGCTGACAGAGGCCAGAGGGGGAGGTGAATGAGACAAGCATCTTGAGCCATAGTGGCCCAAAGAAGGATGGAGGTGTGGCAGGAACCAATGTTCCCACTGCCAGAGCCTACCTGCCACAAAGGTGAGATGCTTGGGAGCAACGACGGCTCCTAAACTGGTGCTGTGCCCACCCGACCCCCCACCCCCCAAGCGGGTAACACAAGGTCAGGCACATACTAGTTGATGAACTTAAGTTGATTAAATTGTTGTAAAACAAAAAAGGAAATGTGAATTAAAATCTACTTTATGGCTGCCTCCTGCTACAGAATACTCTCCTCACTGCTTTGTCTGGAGTTATTTTCCATCTTTTGGTTATTTATTTTTCTTGTATGAAAATATTTTTATTTTAGTTGCTAGCTGTCAAAATAAAACTAACTCAAAATTTAAAAAAAGAAAAGAAATGGAAGACCTTGACAACAGAGATGACAGTAGAAAAAAATAATAATAAAGTCATCTCAAATCCTACCTACTATACTATCCTACCTACCTACTATAAATATATTGGTGTATATACTCCAGAATTGGGGTTTTTTTTTTTTTTCTGGCTGAGTCACATGGCTTGTGGCATCTTAGTTCCCCAACCAGGTATTGAACCTGGGCCCTCAGCAGTGAAAGCCTGGAGTCCTAACCCACTGGACTGCCAGGGAATTCTCTTTTACTCTAGAGTTATAGACAAAGAATATTTTTAAATGTCAGTTTGTTACTGTCAGATAAAAAGAATCTATATTTAAACCATGTGGAAAATGACTCCTTGTTTATCAAGAAAATCTTTCAAAACAGCACATAAATTAGCACACATTGTGTGTGCAAAACTATGTGTCTATATATAGGTTTCTTCCCCCACATAGGGAAGCCAAAGCTTTCATCAGGGTTTCAAAGGATACTGTGACTTAAACAGGTTGAGAACCACTGCTTTAGATTTTACATTCAATTCAAACTTTTGCAGCCAGTCATTTCTTCATTACAGAAAATTTTGAAGAACTTTTAAAAAATCAAATTCAACTTGGAAATTATTCATACATATCTTCACCAAGGGAAAATAACCATCTAAAGGTCAGATTTTGTTTGTTTTACTTTGGTTATTCATTTATGAATTAACACCTTCAACATTTGGTGATGTCCTAAGAAGGTTTCGGCTTTCAATGACTTTCATTAAAATGACAGAATAGTAAAGATTCCATTGAACCATTTCATTCCATCTCATACCTTTATGAGTTGAAAGCATCATTATTGCTTTTTATCATTAAAGAGTCTAAGACTGAGTGTAAGTGAATGTAATTTATTTTTCAGGGAACAACTTAATTCTTTACTGAAGACCTATAACTTCTTTTATAGGAACCAGAAAAATCTGCATATTTTATATGGACAGGTAAGCTCGTCAAAGAAATGCAATACAGTTTGAAAGTGAAAGTCGCTCAGTCCGACTCTTTGCGACTATAGTCCATGGAATCCTCCAGGCCAGAATACTGGAGTAGATAATCTATCCTTCTCCAGCGCATCTTCCTGACCCAGGAATCGAACTGGGGGTCTCCTGCATTGCAGGCGGATTCTTTACCAGCTGAGCTACTAGGGAAACCCCAAAACTACAAGTTTTCTGAGGGTAGGCCGCATCTGCTGTATTGCCAGCCAGCACCCAGGGAGGTTTCTGGCACATGTATGTGTGTTAGTCATTCAGTCATGCTGTTTTGTGACCCCATGGACTGTAGCCCACCAGGCTCCCCTGTCCATGGAATTCTCCAGGCAGGAATACTGGAGTGGGTAAACCATTTTCTTCTCCAGAGGATATTCCTGACCCAAGGATCGAACCTGGGTCTCGTGCATTGCAGGCAGATTCTTTACCAGTTGAGCCACCAAAGAAGATTGATTCACAGGGGGGAAAAAAAAAATTCTGTAAAAGTACAGAGAAGTCAGGATAAGTTGGAGTCCATAATACAAATGGTCTGGGGAAAACAGGGGAATAATTTTAGTTTTAGACTATACTGAAAATCCTAGTCTTGAAACATCTGTAAATTTCTAAGTATTTTTTGGAATGGGCAAACATGTAAAGTAACTTTAATGACATATTTGCTTTCTACTTTAAAAACAGAGTATGAATATCTTTTGAACAGCAATTCCATTAGAACTCTATCTTACAAATAATTTACCAAAGCCCTGAATCTAGCAAGCATTTTTAAGGGTGCAATGGTTAGGCTACTGTATCAAGTGACCTTAGATTTTCTTTAATACGTTACTCTCTACAGGTCTCCCCACTCAGTCTTGTATTCTAATGGGACTCACTTCACATCTTTACAATACCTTCCTGGTCCTAGGGGACATTAGAACTGTCTACCTATGTTTAGATTTTCAGATGTGATGGTACAGCATTGACTTTATGCCACCCTTGGCATTTGGGACAGAAGGAAATTTATAAGCCTCTTTGGCCTTTACTAGTGAGCCTAAATGATTTAGTTTGATCAGACATTTCAATTCCCCTCCCAAATGTAATTTTCTACAGAAGCAGGAAGTAGCTAATTCTTTTATAAAGAAATGGGCCCAAGTTTTCTAAATGGCCTAATTTAAAATAATTTCAATATTGTCCTATATCTTAGATCAGTAAAATGCATAACTGTAAAAATATAAACTTTAGGAAAAGATTAAAACTTCAAGGAAATTATTTTAGATTGTAATTCAATAGTTTCCATGTTTCCTTTAGGAAAATTTTGAATTTTGATGTGACAAGCATATGAATTGAGGCATGTCCTTTCTATTCTGTGAATTGGTGCTCAATTTACAAAAGTCATTTGATTTTTTAAAATAAAGTCTTGTGTCTTACATAATTTTTTAAACTGCATGAATTAAAGTATATAGTGAGAATATCAGACTGCTTAATCTTTTCATCTTTACTTGCTGACAATAAAATTAGAATCCAGAATTTTCCAAGTCTCTGACTTAGTTGTAGTGATGGACATGGTTCAAAGGGGCAGTGCGTGGAATAATATCAGCTTTCTTAGTCTCTGATTAATTAATGCAATGACTAGTTATTGTTTACAACACAGCAGACACTGTTCTAAAAGCTAGAGACAAAAATGAAAAAACTAGAGAATGTCCTGCATTCATGCTCATTACATTTTAGTAGATAGAAAAAAAGCAAAAAAGTAAATTGTGTATTAGACGGTGAATAGGCTGTGGAGGAGAGCAAATCAGGGAAGAGGGCTCAGGAATCTAAGTGGATGGGTAAAGAAGAACATTTGACCAAAGACTGAAAGGTATCAGGGTGCTAACCTTGCAGAAGTCTATGGGACATGCATTCTGGATACAGACAGCAGTCTGAATCAAGGTCCTGGCTGGTGTAACTGAGGAACAGCGGGGAAGCCAGTGTGCCAGGAACCTCGTGAGAATGGACGGGTAGAGAGTAAGGAAGCTAGAGAAAGAACTGAGAAGGAGAGGGTGCTAGAGCATGGGGGGGCTTGTAGATCACTGTGGAGACTTTAGCTTGTGCTTGAAGTGAAATGAGAAGCCCCCGAGGTGTTGAGATATGATCTAAAGATTCCTTTTAAAAGGGTCTCTCTAGCTAGTAGGAATACATAGAGGGACAAGAGAAGAATGAGGTAGACCACAGAGACACTACTGCAATAATCTGCCAAACAATGACAATGGCATAGACCAGATCTGTGGTAGTGCACATGGTGAGCATAGCCATATCGGGGATATATTTTTAAGGTCAAGCTAATCAGATTGGCTAATGTATTGGATTTGGAGATGTTCAGAATGAAAGAAAGATTACTGGTGACTGTAACGATGTTGATCTGAGCAACTGGAAGAATGGGAGTGATATTTAACAAGATGGGGAAGGCTGGGAAAGGAAAATGTTGAGAGAGAAATTTCAAGAGTTAACTAGGATCATATTAAATTTGACATCAAGTTTGAAAGCTGAAGTTTAGGGGAAAGGTTAAGGTTTGGGCTGGAGATCTAAAATTGAGAGCTACCAGTTTAGAGATGGCATGTAAAGATCATTGAGGTTACCAAGGATATCGGTGTAGATCTACATGAGAAAAGGCCTAACAATTGAGGCAATGAGACTACAGACGTGCAACCAAACCTTCAGGGATAATTTATGTAGTTAATTTAAAAAGAGATGTTTTCTGAAATTAAAAAATATTCTCATATTCCTTATATGAGAAAACCTCATTGTCTGATTATAGTTGGAGTATTTCTTCTTGAAAGCAAAAATTAGATAACCTGAGAAGATCAGTTATTCTATGAGTTTTTGATATAAGGGATTCATGGAAGTATAATTAGGCCAAGGAAAGATGTCATACATCAATAACTCACATGTAGGCCCTGCATCATGTACTGCCATTTCAGAGAGCAAATTGTGTTTGGTTATTAAGAACTGGGGCTTCCCTGGTGGCTCAGAGGTAAAGAATCCGCCTGCAATTCGGGAAGACCTGAGTTTGATCCCTGGTTCATTCCCATGGAGGAGGGCATTACAACCCACTCCAGTCTTCTTGCCTGGAGAATCCCCACGGACAGAGAAGCCTGGTGGGCTGCAGTCCATGGAGTTGCAAGGAGTCAGACATAACTGAGCGACTAAGCACAGCACATAGCATATTAAGAACTGATAAATGCCTGACTTCACAATAATCTGAAATGTGGACTCAAAAGTGGGAAAAAGAGCAAAACTTTGTTTCAGGAGTGACTCCAAAGTAGGTTTAGCAGCCAAAGAAATAATAAGCAACAACATTTACTGAGCACTTTAAATATCAGCTCCTATGATTCAGGGACTGTTATGATTTAATTCTTCAGAAGAAACAGCCCAGGTTTAAAGGTGTTTGACCTTTTGTCCAAAATCATATAGCTAGGAAGTAGCACAGCCACAGTTCAAATACAGGGCTATCTGATTCTACAGTCTGGAGTCTTCATTACACATTCAAATAGGAATTGAGTCATTTATGTTTTCTAATAATTGATTTTTCATAATAACAAGTAGCTATTGGATGTTATAGTGGTTACTGAATAGATGAAATGTTTCTATTTTTCAAATTTATTATAATAATGTAACTCTACTTTAATAAGAGACTTTTGCATATACAAGAGAGAAATGAATTAGAAAATACATTCTTTGTGAATGTGCTTAGATATTAATATTTACACTCAGAGAATGAGTAATTGTTCAATCCCGTTTACTAGTTTTTCTTTGTTTGCATGGAATTTCCTTCTTTTATTATATTTCCAACTTAAAAGAGATTAAGTGCTATTGATTTTTTCAAAAATATCATGTCAAGCATTTTACACCTTTTTACATATATTATTTCACTTTTTCTGTATAATAAGTGTGTGAGTTAAATTTTTCATCTTCAGAAATGAGAAAACAACCACTAAACTGATCAATGCTATTTAGATTTCTACCACAGTACAGCTTTAATATTGCTTTAATTTTAAGTTAAACAGAATTAGAGAATTAAACTTCCACTTAATTGAAGAATCAAGAGTTCAGAATACATTTTAGCATACTGTGCCCTCTGGTGGGCATGTCGTCACCATTATGACTTACTTTGCTGGTTGTCACTGTTTTTAAAAATAAAAGAATGTTTCAGAAATATGATTGTTCTGTAGATAAATTTAAAAGCCAAATAATCCTACCTGGGAATTTTTTTTTAGCTGTCAGGATGTCTTACAGACTTAATTTCTACAACTGCAGTTAAAACATTTACCTTCTATAAATAATACAAAAGCAATGTTTGAGATGGTTGGCTTCTTCCCTAGACTGAAGATGGTAAGCTAATTGTTGAAGGAATGTTGGACATTTTCTGGGGAGTAAAACGGCCTATCCAACTGAAAATACAAGATGAGAAACAAATCCCTTCTTTCAGTGTGCTGGAGTCACCGGAAGCTTTTTCCAAAAGGTGAGCTAGCTTTTATGGTTTTACTTCCTTAGAAAATGATCATAATTATCTTTCTTGTGCACACTCTTGAAGATGAAAGCTCTGAAGCTTATATCCAATCTCATTTAATCCCCCAGCAACTCTAGAACATAGGTGTTCAGAAACCAGGACTCTGAGAGGTTAGGTAGTTTGTGCAAGATACCCAGTTACCATCCAGCAGAGCTGGACTAGACCTCAGGTCTGTGGGCACCAGAGTCTGTGCCCTTGACCTCTCTGCTGTAGTCCTTCTCTTCTGGGATCCTTCATTCTTTCACTAGAATAGATAAGAGATAGAGGCAAGATTTCATTCAGTTCAGTTCAGTTCAGTTCAGTCACTCAGTCATGTCTGACTCTTTGCGACCTCATGAATCACAGCACACCAGGCCTCCCTGTCCATTACCAACTCCCAGAGTTCACTCAGACTCATGTCCATCAAGTCAGTGATGCCATCCAGCCATCTCATCCTCTGTCATCCCCTTCTCCTCCTGCCCCCAATCCCTCCCAGCATCAGAGTCTTTTCCAATGAGTCAACTCTTCGCATGAGGTGGCCAAAGTACTGGAGTTTCAGCTTTAGCATCAGTCCTTCCAATGAACACCCAGGACTGATCTCCTTTAGGATGGACTGGTTGGATCTCCTTGCAGTCCAAGGGACTCTCAAGAGTCTTCTCCAACACCACAGTTCAAAAGCATCAATTCTTCAGCACTCAGCTTTCTTCACAGTCCAACTTTCACATCCATACATGACCACTGGAAAAACCATGGCCTTGACTAGAGGGACCTTTGTTGGCAAAGTAATTCATTAGCCCTGTGCTTATCAGCAAAAAGAAGGATGAAATTTAAATTTCCCCTTTTCATGGAACAAAGGGCTTTTCCTGCTTTCTGGAAACGAGACTTATGTTCCATCTGATTGCTGCATCCCGTTAAACAGGATCAGGACAAAGTACAGGTGAAGTACAATACATGCACAAAACAGCTCCCTGTGCAGGTTTATGTGACTGTGAAAGGTTGCTGCTGAATCACGCGAAGACGCCGGGATCCTTGGCCTCCAGAGGAGAAGAATTCAATCCGGGGCCAGAGACAAGGCTTGATCACTCAGAGCTTTTGTGTAATAAAGTTTTATTAAAGTATAAAGGAGATAGAGAAAGCTTCTGACATAGACATCAGAAGGGGGTAGAAAGAGAACCCGCTTGCTAGTGTTAGCAATGGAGTTATATACTCTTCAATGAATCAAAAGAATGTCTGGAGGTTGTAAAGACCTCACCAGACCTACTCCCATAATTTACATTTTAAGATAACAGGATTAGCCAGAAGGTTTAATCCAGAGACTGTCCTCAGGCAGGATACATAATCCTAAAGAATGTAGAGGGATAAAAAAGTTTGTCCTTTTTTCCTCCTTGAGAATTCTAGACCCCTCTCTCCTTGGGGACCCCTAGACTTCTTATCAACCTGCCTAGGAAATGACTCTCTCAACTGTACCTTGAAGACATAAGTAGAGTTGATAGATATTTTCATTATCCTTTACAATGTTTAGACTTCCCTGGTAGCTCAGACAGTAAAGAATTTGCCTGCAATACAGGGGACTCAAGTTCTATCCCCGTGTTGGGAAGATCTTCTGGCGAAGGGAATGGCAACCCACTCCAGTATTCTTGCCTGGATAAAATCATGTCAGAGGAGCCTGGCAGGCTACAGTCTTTGGGGTCACAAAGAGTTGGATACAACTGACCAACTAACACACATATAGATCTTGTTTTCTTCTTCCCTCCCTCCCTTTTTACCTTCATTTTCAATCATTGGCTTTCTAATGCATCTTTCTTTTATATATTCATGGAGATATCAATCCTCTTCATCCACCTTTCCATGCATAACTAGATGAGCTGGAGTTCCAACAGGACAGAGGATGGAGAGAGAGCAGCCAGGACCTTTTCCTCAATCTGACCTTTGGCCATAACCAAGGTGATACCATATCACCTTCAGGGAAGCCCTACTTTTCCCTTGGAGAAACACAGAAGTCCCACAAGTTGCACCTTGCCAGCCTTTCTCAAATGTTATCATAATTCTGAACATTTGGTAATTGCCCACACATGTCATGTAGTCTCTTACTTCCCTGACTCTGCCTAGAAGCCTACCTGCTTCTCAATATCCACTTGCTAGACTCTTCCACCAGTCTTTTAAGATTCAGGTCGGTAACATTTTCTCCAGAAAGCCTTTTCTGACCCTTCGATCTGTAGTAGGTGCACTGACAACTTTTCTATGTCACTTTCAGAGCCCACTGTTAATTGAATTTTCATATACCTGCCTCCCCCTCTAGTCTATGAGCTCCTCATGGGTAAGGAGCATGCCTTACTCATCTTTAGCCCCATGCTCAGCAGTGAGCCAGCACAAAGACGGGACTCAAAATATAGTATTGAATAAAACCCTCAGAATCCTGGTGGTTAAATACTTCTGCTCTGCTGTGTGAGCTTTCTCTCCATCTACCACTTATGATTAGTGTTCCATCCAAGCTATCAAAGGACAAAGAGTCTAGCACTTATGAAACAGCAGAAGGGAAACCACAGACTTAGGCAATCTGATGAAATCCTATATCCTTCACCTTCAGGTACTAAGTGATTAATGGGCTGGTGGTTCTAAATGACTAGGAACATCATTTAAAAGTAGAAATTACCCTGGGTCCTACTTTTAGGAAACTATACAAGATATGAATTTGGCAAAATTAGCCATCATTCTTCATATTGCCTAAGAACTCATTGCAAAGTTCTCCGAGCAGTCAGCTCTGTTCGATGTGTTTTAATTAGTTGAATCATGAAAAGTTAATTAGTATGAGACATTATGGGGAGATGTCAAGGAAATGCAGTAAGCTACCTAAATTATCACATTAAGCTATCATGATTTTGAATGTGTATCCCAAGATATATTTTTTTAATTTTCCGAATTAAAATTCAAAACACTTATTCCTAGAAACCCTGAACTTGAGAATGAGTTTCAAGAGCCCAAGTAGACAAGGTATATTAATGCCTTTCAATATTCTATGGAAGATTATAAATTAATATTCTCATGAGTTGCCTTCCATAAAATCCATTTGCCTTTTTTGTTATTTATCAGAATAATGCTGTGAACCAAAGATAAATTATCTCCTTTAGGGACTTCCCTGGAAGTCTGGTGGTTAAGACTCTGAGCTTCCAATGCAGGGGGCATGGTTCAATCCCTGGCTGGGGAACTAAGATCCCATATGCTGTGTGGCATGACCAGAAAAAAAAAAAATCTATCTCTTTTTGTTTCAAGTTGAGAAAGACCACCCTTGAAAACTTTGCTTGCTCTTTACCACAGTAATGAGACTTACTGGGAGAATATTTGAAGTGCATATTTGCAGGATATCATATTTTTCTGGTGAGTAAAAATTGTCAGGAAATGACCCCACTCCTGTCCCACAAAAGAGCAAGATTAGATTCACTTGATTCAATTGTGATTAATTATCCAAGAAGCCTTTGTGGGAACCAGCTGAACAGTTAGCCAGAATGTGCAGCACAATTTGGAATAACTGTTCCTTGACCTCTTGTTCCCTAGTGGGATGCAGTCCCACCTAAAGTATTATGTGTGCATGAGTGCTAAGTCACTCAGTTGTGTCCAACTCTTTGTGACCCTATGGACCATAGCCCACCAGGCTCCTCTGTCCATGGGATTCTCCAGGCAAGAATACTGGAGTGCATTGCCATGCCCTCCTCCAGGGGATCTTCCTGACCCAGGGATCAAACCTGTGTCTCTTAAGTTTCTTCCATTTGCAGGCAGGAATGGCAATCCACTGCAGTACTATTGCCTGGATAATCCCATGGACAGACAAGCCTGGTAGGCTACAGTCCATGGGGTTGCAAAGACTCAGACAGGACTGAGCGACTTCACTTTCACTTTCTTTACCACTAGCGCCACCTGGGAAGTCCCTAAAGTATTATACTTTGTTTCAATTCAGTTCTAGACACCCTCACTCTGATTGCCATCCTTTCAGGCCAGTTCAGTTCAGTTCAGTAGCTCAGTTGTGTCCTACTATTTGCAACCCCATGAGTCGCAGCACGCCAGGCCTCCCTGTCCATCACCAACTCCCGGAGTTCACTCAGACTCATGTCCATCGAGTCGGTGATGCCATCCAGCCATCTCATCCTCTGTCATCCCCTTCTCCTCCTGCCCCCAATCCCTCCCAGCAACAGAGTCTTTTCCAATGAGTCAACTCTTCGCATGAGGTGGCCAGAGTACTGGAGTTTCAGCTTCAGCATCATTCCTTCCAAAGAACACCCAGGACTGATCTCCTTTAGGATGGACTGGTTGGATCTCCTTGCAGTCCAAGGGACTCTCAAGAGTCTTCTCCAACACCACAGTTCAAAAGCATCAATTCTTCGGCACTCAGCTTTCTTCACAGTCCAACTCTCACATCCATACATGACTACTGGAAAAACCATAGCCTTGACTAGACAGACCTTTGTTGGCAAAGTAATGTCTCTGCTTTTGAATATGCTATCTAGGTTGGTCCTAACTTTCCTTCCAAGGAGTAAGTGTCTTTTAATATCATGGCTGCAGTCACCATCTGCAGTGATTTTGGAGCCCAAAAAAATAAAGTCTGACACTGTTTTCACTGTTTCCCTATCTATTTCCCATGAAGTGATGGGACCAGATGCCATGATCTTTGTTTTCTGAATGTTGAGCTTTAAGCCAACTTTTTTACTCTCCTCTTTCACTTTCATCAAGAGGCTCTTTAGTTCCTCTTCACTTTCTGCCATCAGAGTGGTATCATCTGCATATCTGAGGTTATTGATATTTCTCCTGGCAGTCTTGATTCCAGCTTGTGCTTCATGCAGCCCAGCGTTTCTCATGATGTACTCTGCATGTAAGTTAAATAAGCAGGGTGATAATATACAGCCTTGACCTACTACTTTTCCTATTTGGAACCATTCTGTTGTTCCATGTCCAGTTCTAACTGTTGCTTCCTGACCTGCATATAGGTTTCTCAAGAGGCAGGTCAGGTGGTCTGGTATTGCCATCTCTTTCAGAATTTTCCACAGTTTACTTTGATCCACACAGTCAAAGCCTTTGGCATAGTCAATAAAACAGAAACAGATGTTTTTCTGGAACTCTCTTGCTTTTTTGATGATCCAGCAGATGTTGGCAATTTGATCTCTGGTTCCTCTGCCTTTTCTAAAACCAGCTTGAACATCTGGAAGTTCACGGTTCACGTATTGCTGAAGCCTTCTTTGCTGCTGCTGCTGCTAAGCTGCTAAGTCGCTTCAGTCGTGTCCGACTCTGTGGGACCCCATAGACGGCAGCCCACCAGGGTCCCCCGTCCCTGGGATTCTCCAGGCAAGAACACTGGAGTGGGCTGCCATTTCCTTCTCCAATGCATGAAAGTGAAAAGTGAAAGTGAAGTCGCTTCAGTCGTGTCCGACCCTTAGTGACCCCATGGACTGCAGCCTACCAGGCTCCTGTGTCCATGGGATTTTCCAGGCAAGAGTACTGGAGTGGGTTGCCATTAAATTTTGAGCCTTGAATGAAATTGTGTAAGGAAATGGACTATCACTACTCACTGCCTAAGAATTTTTATTGCTCCCTTTCCCATACTGGACTTGTGCGGGCAGAACTTACACCTCTGTTCGCTCAGGTTCACAGACTTAATATCTCCAGCGGTTGGATGTGGTACAAAAGACGTGGAAGTTGTGTACTCAGCTGCAGGAAGGGCTATAATCTTTTCTTTCAACTCACCTTTGGAGAGAATCAAGCTATTTTGTTTACATTATCTTTGAAATGAGTCACACTGAATCAGCTTAATGCGAGTGGTAACAGTTTAAAAATAAATCAGTTTGAGCTGTGACCACTTGTGATCCTTTATGGAAACACTTTGTGGGCAGTGCTTTGATATCTATAACTGGTCCAAGTATTTTGTTTTGGAAATTTTTTGTAAAAGCAACCTTACTGAGGTTATGTTGGCTGGCACCGGTTTCCCTTTCTGTTTTCAATGTCTTTCCAAAGTCTGCTGTGACATGCTTTGTTCAAGTCATGGCAGAATGGCATAAAGAGCAGAAACTGGACAGATGTCCATTTGAATAACATCAATAGTGTTTTTCCTTTCTTACCATGTGGGTAGAGGAGTGACCACCTTCAATTTGTCTATCAAATGTTGACCTCCTTTTTATTTTGCAGCTCATGAGAATACTTCCCCGCAGTTTAAATTTTCTAATGGTATATATCCTGAAACTTGGTTGGAATAAGGCTGACATGCCCGTGCTTGGGCAACTTAAACTATTTGATGTTACATAAAGTTCCACCAGTTTTCTTTAGAACACTCTGGGTCACTGCATTCAAGCTTGGTCGTGTGCACACATGTATATGGAGACACTTCCAATTACATAGTCCAGAGCTGAAAAGGGGTAGGCTGGGGGGTGGTAATTTGGGGGTGGAGGTGCTTGTTTTTGCTAAGATGGTAAGGAAGAAAAGGGGCCGAACACTGGCTATATTAAGCCATGTTTGTTCCTCTACATTTGTGTGACATCACTGAGCTGAGAGAAGGTGAGGACAGGCGTCAAGTTGGGCAGGACTACCAAGAATTTATAGCACATCACTGGTCTGGCATGCTTGGGCTCTCTCGTCTTCCCCCATGGGAGACAGCATTGGGTTGCTTTGACTTTTTAGTTTCTCTTTTCACTGTTATTCTGTTTTTTTTCCATGATTAACCCACTCCACTATTCTCGCCCGGAGAATTCCATAGGCAGAGGAGCCTGGCAGGGGGTCTCAAAGAATCGGACACAACTGAGTGACTAACACTTTCCCTTTCAACACTCTTTCTATGATAATCACATCTGCCTTTTTAAATTAATCTTCTATACATTGATAATTTTGTCTATCAAAAGAATAACTAGAAAAGGGAACCTTCCTATACTGCTGGTGGGAATGTAAATTGGTACAGCCACTATGGAGGACAGTATGGAGGTTCCTTAAAAAACTAAAAATAGAGCCTCTGTATGATCCTGCAATCCCACTTCTGAGCATATATCTGGAAAAGATGAAAACAATAATTTGAAAAGATGCATGCACCCCAGTGTTCAGAGCAACACTATTTACAATAGCCAAGACCTGGAAGCAACCTAAATGTCCATTGACAAATGAATAAAGAAGATGTAGTATATATATACATACAATGGAATATTATTCAGCCATAACAAGAAAGAAATAATTTCACTTACAGCAACATGGATGGACTTGAAGAATATCACACTGCATGAAGTCAAAGGCAAACATCACAAATATCATTTACATGTGAAATCTTAAAAATGATGCAAGTGAAGTCATTTCCAGAACAGAAACAGACGCATAAAACAAACTTATGGCTACCAAATGGAATAGTGCAGGGAGGGATAAATTAGGAGTTGGGATTAACAGATACACACTATTGCATGTAAAATAGATAAACAAGGACCTACCAAATAGCACAGAGAATTATATTCATATCATCTAACAACCTATAATGGAAAAGAATCTGAGAAAGAAATATATATACATATACATACATATATCTTAACCACTTTGCTGTACACTTAAAACATTGTAAATCAACTATGCTGCTGCTGCTGCTACTAAGTCGCTTCAGTTGTGCCCGACCCTGTGCGACCCCATAGACGGTAGCCCACCAGGCTCTGCCGTCCCTGGGATTCTCCAGGCAAGAACACTGGAGTGGGTTGCCATTTCCTTCTCCAGTGCATGAAAGTGAAAAGTGAAAGTGAAGTCGCTATACTTCAACTTAAAAAAAGTAAAAGGAAGAATAACTAGGGTCTGAGTCAGGGCTGGAATTGTTCTCGTTTGAGTTAAAGTTACTAAGTAAAGTTTTTGAACTTCTAGGACATTTGTTTTGACTGGCTATATCCTGGATGGTAGAGCTTAATGGAAAATTAATAAATCAGTATATTAGGATTATCTTATCTATGTCACAAGGCTATTATTGTGAGACTTGATATAGAAGTTGTAAAAGACTCCAAAGGAATTCAAAGGTCACAGAAGAAAAGGATCATGTTTATTCATATTTAGCACCATTAGTATGAATAAGCACGTTGTGTTGTTGTTGCTACCAGTGACATGTGGGTAGAATTAATGTCACAAACTCCCTGCGGGTTAATATTTTTTGGCCATAAGGAAAACAGACATTGGAAGAGACTCTTAGTAAGAGCTAAGACTAGTCCCAGATATGATAGTTATCTACTAACCTAGAGAGATCTAGGAATACCTTGGATCCCTAATGGCTCCAGACCCAGCATGAAATACATATAGATGATGGGGACTGTGATGAGGATGACAATAAAGATTAAGCCAACCACGGTTGTTTTTTTAACACATATTTTGAGTTCTTACTGTGTGTTGGGCACTTTTTCAAGGGTTTTACATAAATTAACTCTTTCATCTTCTCAACAGTCCTATCCTACCTCACTCTATGTTCATCCCCATTTTACAGGTGAGAACACTAATGCACAGAGAAAATAAGTAACTTATTTAAAGCCAGGAAGAAAATAAAAAATGAGCCTTGGTCCAACTGGTAAAGATAAGCAGTTGCCCAGTTTCATTTTTTCTGGGCATTAGAATGCATTGAAAATTAATAGTACACTTTATAAATCATGACGTCCCAGAAAAGGAGTCTTTCCCAGAGATTTTCCTGCTTTATAAATTGAATTCTTTGTAGTGCTCAAGGGTCTTTAAGATAGGTTTTGTATCTTATTATACTGGAATCACTTTACCTTAAAATGCTTTGAATGCAATGGGAGCTCAATGCAAGTTAGAATAAACACTTTTGTATCTAAATTCACTGAAGAGCATAGTGAGGTATCTGTATAAGAATGGATTCTGTTGGTTTCTACATATTCCGTACATTTTACAGAATCTATATAATTGCGTGTTTCAGTATGTAACTAAAATATTGTGTCAAAACATGCTAAGAATCAGTACAAGAATTAATTAAAATGTATGTTGACTACTCTGGTATAGATATTGTTTTAATAATATAAAGATTGTTATAATTTAGGCTGGTGTGTCTACCCACAGAGGCCCATGGTCCTGTATTAATACTGTAAATCTGGAAACTATGATAGGCCCTTTGATGAATATAATTGATATCACTTACACAATTTATTACTTTTCAGGGGAATGACACGCTGGGGACAATTTGATGATCTTTATCGCATTAGTGACTTGGACAGGGATCAGATTCCAGTGACTGGAGGAACAGGTTCCCAGGAAGGTCAGTATCAAACTCTTATTATGAGGAGACTCTTTTAGCTAATACAATGCATGAATCCTAAATGTTTTTCTAAAATATAACATTTTATATACCATTACTTATTAAACTCTTATTTTATATTTAAAAAATATATCTTAGGAGCATACCAACTTAAGTCACTACAGTGCTCATATAATGTTTAAGAACCTTACTTTGCTATATAAAAGCATTATTTTAAAAAAATGTATTAAGTCACTTAGCTTTATTAGATAAGGGAGAATGAATGGTTTGAATAAAGTTTTTCATACATAAAATTGTTCAGTATTTCCCCCCAAGGATTAGGATCATTTATAACACTCAGTAGTTTTTTATGTTAAGACCAAGCCCTTCAGGTTGAATTCTACATCTTTTGAGAAGCTAAACATTTTAGTTAATACTTAATATGACATGGCTTCTCAGAGGCAGATATGCTGGGTTTGTTATATTTGATAGAGTTGTTTTAAGCCTTTATATGGCTGAGTTGCTCTGCTGTGTACCTGAAACGATCACAACATTGTTAATCGGCTATATTCCAATATAAAATAACAAGTTTAAAAAAAGAGAGAAATCTCCTAAAACATCCAATGAGTTCATATCAAATTTGACAAACCAAGGGAAAATGCCAGCTCCTATGACTTGTGACATCAGTAATCATAACAACAATGATATAATACTATTAGTTTTCTGTCATTTACTGAGACAGGCATGATATTTTGTATTTTACATGGATTTTCATTTTTATATGGTATATAGAGATCCAAGGAGGAGCTGATGACTGAGACTGGAGTGGGGTTCACATTTCTGGAATGGTGATATTACCAAGCTGATTTCAGACTGAACAAGGGTATCATGCTGGTATTATCTTCATGAAGCTACCAGCAACTTCCAATGTGTAACTAATTTTTTTCAAAGCATTCTCAATTCATCCCCTCTACTGTCCTTTAACAACTCATATTCTACAACAAACATGATGCTCCTACCAGGACTTCCTTAGTTTTGTCCTATGGCCTTTTGGCATCTTTTATATGAGGATCCTTATATTAATAATTAATCCATTGACAACACTCATTTCAACACAGGGGAATCCCAATATCTTGACACTAATAAAAATCTATTTGTATTTAGCACCAGTGCTAGAGAAAGATGAAACATCACTTGCTTATACTCTAACTACAATTAAATTAAAATTCCAAGGTAAAATGGAACACAAGTGTCACCAGATGTCCCTATTCTTAAACAAGATCATTGCTATTTTCTGTTTAAAAGAATTTTAGTTCATTGCTTAGCCACATAATTACTTATTAATACTAATCCATCCATGATGCAAAGAGATGAGCAGCTAAATTATATGGGTTTATAACCTTTATTCTTCCCAGACTATTTATCTTATCACAGTAGCACTCTGAAGCCTCATGCAAACGAAGAGCCTGAATCTCCATTACTCTATAGAACTATGAGTGAAGCCACCCTGGTGAGGAAAAGGATGACGCCTCTGACGATGGACAGAAAAGACAGACAGAAGCATAGGGCCTCTATTAATGGACACTTTTACAACCATGAAGTGAGTTACAATTCCATTAATGTCATTTGAAAGAATGCTGTCTATTGTGCTAACAATACCACTGAATTGAATTTACAATTCAAACTTACAATACTATCAGATATACTACTGCTATTATTACTGGGTACTGTCTGTTTATTTGGCATGAAATTGTTTTGCTGGCTTATCTCATTACTCACTAAAACATAACTATATGAAGTAGATACTATTATTTCCCCTATTTTACATATGAGTTAACTGAGGTTCACAGTTGTTGTTCAGTCACCAGTCACCAGTCCACCTCTTTGCAACCCCATGGACTGCAGTACTCCAGGTTTCCCTGTCCTTCACCATCTCCCAGAGTTTGCTCAAATTCATGTTTACTGAGTCAGTGATGCCATCCAACCATCTTATCCTCTGTCATCCCCTTCTCCTCCTGCCTTCAATCTTTCTCATCATCAGGGTCTTTTCCAATGAGTTGGCTCTTCACATCAGATGGCCAAAGTGTTGGAGCTTCAGCATCAGCCCTTCCAATGAATATTCATGGTGATTTCAGGATTGATTGACTGCTTTGATCACCTCGGATTCACAGAAATTCACAGAGGTTACACAATTTGTCACAGGTCACACTGCTTTTAAGTACCAACTCTGAACTCAAATCCAGCTTTGTCTGATGCCAGAACCCAAGTTCTTAACCAGCATGATTGGTCAGCCCTAAGTGGCAGACCCTATGATACACACTGGAGATATACAGATGGCTCAGCTAGTGCCTATGTCAGCATGGAGCTCAGCGCTTGGGCAAAGAAACCAATACATCCATAAATGCCATTAGAATCATGTAAGTGCTACAAAAGATATTGGTTCAAAGTACATTCAAACATTAAATTTGAAATAAAAGGATCAAGTCAGCTATAGCCCTGTTTATTCTGATCAGTTAAATTTCTAATTCCAGGTCTTACACATAATATACATATCACTTTTTACACAAGTGCAATTATAGTTTCAGAGAAGGCAATGGCACCCCACTTCAGTACTCTTGCCTGGAAAATCCCATGGACCGAGGAGCCTGGTGGGCTGCAGTCCATGAGGTCGCTAAGAGTCGGACATGACTGAGGGACTTCACTTTCACTCTTCACTTTCATGCATTGGAGAAGGAAATTGCAACCTACTCCAGTATTCTTGCCTGGAGAATCCCAGGGACAGGGGAGCCTGATGGGCTGCCGTCTATGGGGTGGCACAGAGTCGGACATGACTGAAGCGACTTAGCAGCAGTATCAATTATAGTTTATATAATTTGTATTCTGATTTTTTCACTTAATATGTGTTGAACTTATATGTGCCTTTATGTAATATTTATAAGATATTTAACTTGGCTGAAGGTAGGAAATAGATCATTTTTTTCTAGAACTCAAATTTTTTATGTCATGTATTTTAGCAATCATTCATCCATTCATTTAATAAATACTTTAAAACCACTCTATGTGAGGCACCATTTTAAGCTCTTTCATACAAAATATTAATTCATTCATCATAAGCTTTTTCCTTAGAAGGCTTTCTACCTTTTTCCTTCTTCCTCCCTTAGAAGGCTATCCATATGTCTCTTTGGAGACTGGTGGGGAGAAATCTGCCTTGTGAATTTTTGGTTCAAATTAGAGATTTTTCTGTCTCAAGAATTTCCTCCCTGGCCAAAACATAGTTTTGACAGTCCCCTACAGATACGCAACTCCCGATAGGCCTGGTTTCTTCTCTTCAGAATTATGCTGTATGTCATCAGCACATGTAGGGTGGTTTGTGTTAAGAAAGGCTGTGAAAGCCACGTGTTTCCAAATGAGCAGCTTCCAGATTAGTTCGCAGTACTAAGAATGAAATTGGCACTAGGTTGGCAGCACAGCATCATAATTAAAATTCTTGGTCTTTGCAATTTGATGACTTGATTGCAAATTCTTGCTGAGCAAATGAAAAATCTCAATCTCTTAGCTTTCATCCTTCCTTCTTTACAAGGCTGTTCATGGGATTAAGTGGAATGAGATGAATTTAGCACTTAGCATAGTGTCTGCACAAAAGAAGAACTCAGTTTACATTAGTGTCATTGCTGTTGATTGAAAGAGATCAAGTGAAACTAAAGATATTTCATACAAATGTCATTCACTACAGTATAATAACTAGCAGAAAATGAAACCCCAAAACCCAAAGCACCCTATCAATGGGTATGCAATGATGGGCATCTAGGAATTTAAGTTGAAATAGTTGTAAGATATGTTTTTATATCATGAAAGCTCTTGATAATGCCAATATTGAATAACACACTTATTAGAGGCTTAGATTGTGATACATAGTCCCAAGGGAATACGTTCCAAGACCCCCAGTGGATGCCTCAAACCAAGGATAGTACTGAATTCTATATATACTATGTTCTTTCCTATACATACATACCTATGATAAAGGTTAACTTATAAATTAGGTAAAATAAGAGATTGTTGTTACAACAATATTTAACAATAAAGTAGAATAATTATAATAATATAGTGTAAAAATGTTATGTGGATGTGGTCTTTTCCTCCCTCTCTTTCAAAATATCTTGCAGTACTGTATTCAATTTTATAAGGGCAGGAGATGATAAAATGCCTATGATGTGATAAGATAAAGTGAGGTAAATGACATAGGCATTGTGATGCAGCATTAGGCTACTAATGACCTTCTGATAATATATCAGAAGGAGGATCCTGGACCATCAGGCTGTGATGAAGTTGATAGATGTCTGTCAGAAGCAGACATTGTCAGTGGTTGGGGATATTGGCAGGGTGGAGTAGGATGGTGCAAGATTTCATCATGCTACTCAGAATGGCTTCCCTGGTGGCTCAGATGGTAAAGAATCTGCTTGAAATGCAGGAGATCCAGGTTCAATCACTGGGTCAGGAAGATCCCCTAGAGAAGGGAACAGCAACCTACTCCAGTATTCTTGCCTGGAGAATCCCATGGACAGAGGACCCTGGTGGGCTACAGTCCATGGAATTGCAGAGTTGGACACTACTGAGCAACTAACACTTTCAACACACTTTCTGATTGCCACACAGGGACTTCCCTGGCAGTCCAGTGCTTAAGACTTCGCCTTCCATTGCAGGGGGTGTGGGTTTGATCCCTAGTCAAGTATCTAAGATCCCACATGCCTGCGGCAAAAAAAAAAAACAAAACAGAAAACAGAAACAATATTGTAACAAAGTCAATAAAGACTTTAAAAGTGGTCCATATTAAAAAAAAAAAAAAACTTAAAAAAAAAAAAAAGAACGGCACACAATTTAAAATGTGTGAATTATTTCTGGAATTTTCCATTTAATTTTTTCATCTCTCTCAGGATTTTATTTTAAAATAGGAATAAAATTATGAGTAAAAAATGTATGGTTATATGTTTCTTATAGTTTTTATGGTGCATTACTAATCCCCAAGAGAGATGTATCAGATTTATTGGATCATGGCAGCTATTTACCAAATTTTATCTAAAGGGCTGACTATTGATTAGAGCAACTTGTGAGAAACATTGTTCTAAATGGTCAATTAGCAGCACTTTTACCCAAATCCTCAGTTGAGATTTATGCTAAATCACATGAAATTGCCAACACTGGACCACTTCTGACCAACTGAAAAGGAATGATTTCATATGGTTCAAATAAAAACAATTTAGAACAATTACTCCCAAACAGGAGGGAATTTTGAAATCTTAAATTACAGTAAAGAATAGGATGATTATCTAATGAAAATATTTCAAATATTCTCAAACGACGCTTTACCTAACTTACTCTAGAAACAATATAAAGCTGCTTAAAGGCATACATAGTACTCAACAACCAAAACAAAGAAAGTAAAAATAAGAAAGCAAAATTTTAAACTCATGATCTTGGATTTTTTGTGCAAAGGAAGGCCAGATTCAAGAGACAGACTCTTGTTAGTTTGTCACATATGTCCTTAAAATTACAAAAATCTTTTTTTTTTCTTCTAGACGTCAATTTTCACTCCAGCCTTTGGATCAGAAACTAAGGTCAGAGTAAACAGTAATATGAGAACTGAAGAAGTAATAAAGCAAATTCTCCAAAAATTTAAGGTAATCTTTATCAGTGAACTGAACTATAAATATCTTGTGTATAATTTAATTGTAAACACATAAATGGATTTTTCTGAAAAAGACATAAAAGCATGTATATCTAAATTAAATATTCAGTTCCAAAAAATTCTTTCCTATGTATAGTTGACTCTTGAAAAACACCTGTTTGAACACCATGGGTCTATTTAAATATGGATTTTTTGTTAACTTTTTATTTTGTATTGGGATATAGCCAAGTAACAATGTTGTGATAGTTTCAGGTAAACAGCAAAGGGACTCAGCCATACATATTCATATACATGGATTTTTTTCTTCAATGCATATATTACTGTTTACAATACATGGTTGGTTGAATCCATGAATGCAGTCCTGACAGTACAAAAGGCCAACTCAGGGACTAGAGTATATGTGGATTTTGGTATCCACAGCAGATACCAAAAGACAACTATATAACATCTTTTAGTAACTGCATTGAGAAATTACCTTATCCCCAGGGAGCAGAGAAGATTTTATATAGGAAAGTGAAAAATTAAAGTGAAGAAACAGATACGTAATCTGGATCTGGTTGGCTTAGAAAACACTAACAAAGAATTCATGTCTGTTCATTTTTTTCCATTGACAGATTGAAAATAGTCCCCAGGATTTTGCACTTTACATTATTTTTGCAACAGGAGGTAAGAAAACTTGGTTATTCTTATGTGACTGCATGTGTTTCCTGCCCATTAATAAGGCAGAAAAGCAGTTTACCTCTTTCTGCAGAAGAAAAGGAGGGAGGGAAGAAAGAAAGAAGAGAGGTGGAGTGTTTTACATTATTCATCCTTCACAGTTTCAAAGGAAGACAACCTAAGAATAAGGGATCCTAGAAGAGCTTAACACAAAAGACTTTGCTTGTTGGCCAGGCAGTAAACTATCTGAATGGTGATCAAAGAGCCCTGGCGAATAGGGGAAGATTCCCAGGAATTACAGACATTTCAGTTGTTGATCTTTGTACTCCTTTTTTTTTCACTTCCCCTTATCATTCTAGCTTTTACTAGAGTCATCATTACATACCATTACTCCCTGATCTCATTGTTACCTCTTTCTTAACATTACCTCTTTCTGACACATTGTGGGAGTGTCCCTCTTCCTCGCTAGAGAAAAATGTGCAGAACTATGTGGTGGGGTAAAAGTTAGCATCAGGACCTTGGGAAGAGACTGTGTGTGGGGTGCTAGGAGCAAAGAGTAAAAGATGGATTAGAGAAACCCTAAGGCAATATTGAAATGAAATTTTTGAAAGCCTTAAAATAGAAAACCCAGAAATAAACCCTTGCACCTATTGTCAATTAATCTATGACAAAGGAGGCAAGACTACACAATGTTGGAGACAGTCTCTTCAACAAATGGTGCTGGGGAAAAGGGACAGTTAAATGTGAAAAAAAGAAAGAAAGAAAAAAGTTAGATCATTCTTTAACTCCATATACAAAAATAAGCTCAAAATGGATTTAAGACCTAAATGTGAGATTGCATACTATAAAACTCCTAGAGGAAAACATAGGCAGAACACTCTCTGACATAAATCACAGCAATATCTTTTTTAATCTATCTCCCAGAATATTGGAAATAAAAACAAAAATGAACAATGGGACCTACTTAAACTCAAAAGTTTTTTCACAGCAAAGGAAACAATAAACAAAACTATATCCCACTGATTGGGAGAAAATGTTTGCAAATGATGCGAATGATACAAGATTAGCCTCCCAAAATTGCAAACAACTCATGATGTTTAACAGCATCAAAACAAACAGCCCACTCAAAAAATGGGCAGAGGACCTAAACAGACATTCCTCCAAAGAAGACATACGAACAACCAATAGGCACATGAAAAGATGTTCAACATCGTTAATTATTAAACAAATACAAATCAAAACTACAATGAGATATCACCTCATACCAGCCAGAATGGCCATCATTAAAACTGAAAAATTTTGAAGTTAAATTATAGGAATGGCTCAGGTTGTAATTTAAGTGTCTGATCGCTTGAGCCAGAAATTGAATACATAAAATAATACATTTTGATCCAGAACAACTATAAGAAAATGGAAATTGGATATCCAAACATATATAAAATTGAAGTCCTTATAAATTGAAAGCTTAAATATAAGAAATATATATAGAGAGAGATAGATATAGATATATATATATATATAAATTTTTGAAAGTTCTGAGTGTGTGTGTATATTCATTCTGGTTGTTTAGAGAAAACTACAAGATAAAAATACTGGACTGTATAAAATGTAAAAGATACAAACAAAAGATTATGAAGACTATCAGATGAAAGATTAATACCTACAGTATCAAAAAGTTCTTGCAAAGTGATAGTGAAAAGGCAACCAGTCCAATAAAAATACAAAGAAGTATGATAAAGCAGTTCAGAGAATAACAACCTGTAAATATTTTTAGGAAAGTCTAAAACTTAAGGGAATGCAAGTATTAAAGGAAATGCAAAGGTCAAGGACGTGTATATTCAACCCACAATGCCGTGTTATCTTTTATCTGATTCCACCTACTGGCTGGCACAGATAAGAGTAAAAGAGTATGTTCATGCAATTCTGGTGAAGATCTGACTCCTACTCTCTTGGAACTCATTTGAACAATATTTATTAAAAATCTACAGTATACATATTCCTTAGCCCAGCAAATCCACTGGTGAGAATCTGTTTCACATAAATCAAAGCACTATTATCTACAGATTTATATGCAAGGTTATTTATAATGATAAAAAGCTAAAGGCAAAGTTACCCATCATAGAAGAATGATTTAATACATGATTAATATGCAGCTATAATGAAATGAGTTAGATCTGTACCAGTTGAATGAGGGAACTTTACAACACATATTTATTAAAAATGAAACATGCCTATAAATGTATAGAGAATGACTTCATTTTTTTAAAAGAATTATAAATCCCTATTTAAATATGTGGTTTATATGAGTATATGATTAGGGAGAAAGGTATAGAAAGATAAATACCAAGCCATTAACATTGATTGTTTGGTTAGGGGACTGGGAAGATACAGAAAAGACAATGGGAAGAAGAAAAAGCATAAAAGAAAAAAAGCAAAAAATAAACTTTGATTTTTTTAAATGTGTACAATAAAAATAGCAAGTGTGATATGACCACTTTTATGTATTGTCTGTGTGTGTACCTAAAGAGACATATGGAGGGGTGTCCTCTCAAATGCTGCTTATCTCAGAGTTCTAGGATTCCAGGGAATTTTTACTTTCTGCCTTGTGCTTTTCCTCATAATTACAACAGTATATAAAGGTTTTTAACTTTATTGATGAATAATTAGGATAATTGACAAATATAATTGAATATATTTAAAGTGTACAACATGATTTAATATACATATACACTGTGGACTGATTGCCGTGATCAAGATAATCAACACATCTATGAGCTCACATAGTTAACTTTTTTTTTCTTGGGCTAAGAATGCTTAAGATCTACTCTCAGCAACTTTCAAGTGTACATTAGATCCTCAGAATTTGTTCTTCTAATAGCTGAAAATTTGTACCCTTTGACCTACATAACCTCCTTTCCCCTCTCACAACATGCATATTATTTTAAAATCAGAAAAAAAGAAGCCTATTTTTACTATAAAACCATAGTTCTTTACATTTTACCTGTGAAAATCACATTTCTTATACATGAAATCCAGAACTGAAGGTAATCATAACTAAGACCTTTTTAGGGACTAAGAATAGAGAAAAGAATGGAGCATAGAGCACCTGTTTGGGTAGTAATGTGGAAAATAGATTAGTGTACTTTTAAAACCTTTTATCTGCTAAGCCCATGATCTATAACAGTGTTTCTCAAATTGAGGCACACTTCAGAATGACCTGGAGAGTTCATTTAAAATACAAATTCTCAAGCCCCTCCAGATCTGAGGACAGTCTGGGAATATATATTTCTAATAATTATCCCAGGTGACCATGAAGTAAGAAACATTGTTTTATATTATCAAGCATAAAACAAATTGAGGATGCAAACCCAAGTTAACATAAGATGTAAAGTTCAAAAGAGGGTTCTGCCGTATGACCCAGCAATCCCACTGCTGGGCATCCACACTGAGGAAACCAGACTTGAAAGAGACTCTTGTACCCTAGTATTCATCACAGCACTATTTACAACAGCTAGGACATGGAAGCAACCTAGATGTTCATCAGCAGATGAATGGATAAGAAAGCTGTGGTACATATACATGATGGAGTATTACTCAGCTATTAAAAAGAATGCATTTGAATCAGTTGTAATGAGGTGGATGAAACTGGAGCCTATTATACAGAGTGAAGTAAGCCAGAAAGAAAAACACCAATACAGTATGTTAGCACATATATATGGAATTTTAAAAGATGGTAATGACGACCCTATATGCAAGACAGCAAAAGAGACAAAGATATAAAGAACAGATTTTTGGACTCTATGGGAGAGGGAGAGGGTGGGATGATTTGAGAGAATAGCATTGAAACATGTATATTGCCATATGTGAAATAGATGACCAGTCCAAGTTTGATGCATGAAACAAGGCACTCAAAGCCAGTGCACTGGGACAGCCCAGAGGGATGGGATGGGGTGGGAGGTGGGAGGGGGGTTCTGGATGGGGGACACATACATGTATACCCATGGCTGACTCATGTCCATGTATGGCAAAAACCACCACAATATTGCCTTCAATTAAAAGTAATTAATTTATTTTTTAAAAAGAGGGTTCTGGTGGGTTAATGAGAGGAGCTGAATTATCAAGGTTCCCCATTGATTCAGAAATCATAGAGGAATTGAAGCAGCAAACACTGACTCTGTGGACCCGGTAATGAATCATATGACTTGTTGTGGGGAAGCTGGGCTTCTAAGTTCTGGACCCTGTCTTGCATTTTTTTCCTGGAAAAGTCCAGTCCAGGGATGAGAACTGTTCTGACCCTTGGAACTTTTAAAAGCCCAAAGAAACACATGATACCAGAGAAGGGACTGACTGGGCTACCTTTTTCCCATCAGTCTACTTCAACAGAGCAGGCAATTCTTTAACCGTGTAAGTCAGACTGTGTCGTACCACTTCTCAGATCCTCCAATTGTCTCCCTTCTCACAGCAAAGTCAAAATCTTTGTGCTGGTCCCATTACCTCTTCTCTTCATCATTTAATAGCCCTCTCCTCATCTCCATATCAGCCACCTTGTTCCCTAGCTGCTCTTCAACATCTTTGAAGTGAAGTGAAGTGAAATCGCTCAGTCGTGCCTGACTCTTTGCGACCCCGTGGACTGTAGCCTACCAGGCTCCTCCATCCATGGGATTTTCCAGGCAAGAGTACTGGAGTGGATTGCCATTTCCTTCTCCAGACCTTCCCAACCTAGGGATCGAACCGGGTCTCCTGCATTGTAGGCAGACGCTTTACCGTCTGAGCCACAAGAGAAGCTCTTCGATATCTTTAGGCATGTACTGACTTCATGGGTGCTCAGTTTACTTACTTATTCTTTTGACACACACGTCCCCTAAATCGGAGAAGGCAATGGCACCCCACTCCAGTACTCTTGCCTGGAAAATCCCATGGACGGAGGAGCCTGGTGGGCTGCAGTCGACGGGGTAGCTAGGAGTCGGACATGGCTGAGCGACTTCACTTTCACTTTTCACTTTCATGCATTGGAGAAGGAAATGGCAACCCACTCCAGCGTTCTTTCCTGGAGAATCCCAGGGACGGGGGAGCCTCGGGGGCTGCCGTCTATGGGGTCGCACAGAGTCGGACACCACTGAAGCGACTTAGCTTCTAGCTTATGGTGAATTATGGTGAAGATCGCTCAGTCGTGTCTGACTCTTTGCGACCCCATGGACTGTAGGCTCCTCTGTCCATGGGATTTTCCAGGCAATAGTACTGGAGTGGATTGCCATTTCCTTCTCCAGGGAACTTCCTGACCCAGGGATCGAACCTGGGTCTCCCACATTGTAGACAGACGCTTAACTGTCTGAACCACCAGGGAAGCATAGCTTCACGATTCCTCTCTCATCTCCTTCAGGTCTTTGCTCAAATATTACATCTTCGGTGAGGCCTTCCTCAGCCATTCTATCAATAATTTAAAACCTTTCACCTGCATATACATATGTACACACACGCACACTTTCTATCCCCTTCCTTGAATAACTTTCCCCCTGAATACTTATCACTATATATGATAGGTTTTATTACTGTGTCTTCCTTATCACCATCCTCTCCATGAGTGTAAGGGCCATGAGAGAAGTGATTTTACTCTGCTCTCTTCTATAGTGTGCCCAGCCCAGAGAACAAAGCCTGGTATATAGTAAGAACTCAAAAATTATTTGAGAAAGGAAGGAGGGAAGAAAATGATTGTAAGGGCACTGTGTCCTGTTCATGCTTCATTCTGATAAAGATGAAATCACAGGTGCGAAACTACTTAGGCAAAAAATTAGAAATATTTTGTGGTAGAAGTGTTTATAACTTTTGGAAATTTGAAGTTCTGGGAATATACCAAATTGGAAGTTGTTTTCTTTCTCATGTCATTATTATGGCTGAAGCCAATAGATGAATGAAATAATAAAAAATACCCCTAATGTAAATAACAATTCAGAATATATTTTTTAAAGAAAATCCAAAGACTGGATGTGGGGTGAGAGGGAAACGAAGAATTGAAGATAATTACAAAGTTTTGGATCTGAGCTACTAGAAGGATAGAATTATATTAATGGAACTAGGGAAGATCAATAAAATTTATTGAATGAATGTTTTTAAGTTTTGCAAAGGCATAAATGGGACGGCAGATTTGTCTGAACATCCAAACCAAAGGCAAGTTTAGAGTTCTGAGAAAGTCAAATCCCAAAGGATAGCAAGAGAAAGTCTATTTGTAGTTCATTTAAAGGTTTTAATTTCCACTTGCTTTTTTGAGTGAGTGAAACAACTCCTCTTCTTTATAGGTTTTACACAGTAAGCAGAAGAAGCAAAATGAATGGCCGGATTATGTTCCTTTTCTTCTCTAGGATGGCCTCCTGACTATAGCTGATTCTTATTTTCATTTGCAGAGCAGAAACGGCTAAAGAAGACAGACATTCCACTGCTGCATAGACTCCTACAGGGACCGTCCAAAACAAATGCTCGCATTTTCCTCATGGATAAAGATGCCGAAGAAATTAGCAGTGATGTATGGATGCCATTGCCCTGAATCTGTCTTTGAGCTCTCCTGTCCCAGTACCTCTCACACAAATGCTCTACCTTTTTGTTTTTTCTTTCAGGTGGCTCAGTATATTAACTTTCATTTTTCTCTCCTGGAATCCATCCTTCAAAGATTAAATGAAGAAGAAAAAAGAGAGATCCAAAGGACAGTAGCAAAGTAAGTCAAGAGCTTGCACACTGGGTGCTTGGTTCCTTAGTAGGTTCAATGCACGAAATGTGTCCAATGGTTAATACTCTTTCTCCTTATTTTCAGATTCAGTACAGAAAAGGCAATCATACTGAAATATCTTCGAAGTAAACGGGTAATAAAAACAGAGACAACAGTTTAGCAGTACAAGTCACTATTGCTAAGACACTTCTACAAAATTAGAAGGTTTTAGTGCTATTTCAGTGCATAAATTCTATACTTGCATTAAAAAAAATATGTGAACTTGAATCTATAGGAAATTGAATGTACGGCTTGTCTCTCTCTGAAGTGAAGAGGTTAGGTTGGATTCACAGTTGGACTGAAAGAAACTTGAATTTAGTTTCAGTAACTAAAATAAGCTCGGATACTATGTATTCCAAATAGTTTTTAGAGTAAAACACTCAGTGAACTTGAATTTAAATGGTATTTTAAGACACCATGTAGCTTAAGCTTATTTAACTTCAACTGTCAAGAGAACTATCATCAACTAGCTCTCAGAAATGATTCAGAAGTAATAGCTTCCAGCTCTTGAAATAAAATATCAGCCCATTATTATCCCACCAAGAAATCTGATGGTGATGGTATCTCACAGTTTCTTAAACTCTAGCCTTTTCATAAAACCTAGGAGTGTCTTTCCGTCCTTCGAGCTATCTATAACATCAGAGCTACCTGTCCTTTGGGACAGAAAACGTTATGGACTCTGTTAAGAAATCCAAATCATAATTCTCTCAACCCGAGCCCTTCTTTTTTCCCCTTCTGTTCTACTGATGAATTTCAAGTGTTCTTAAGATTTTTCTTAAGTCAATTGAACTAGTTTTCTTTATTTTTCCAAACAAACATATCACAGAGATTTAATGTATTTCATCAGTTAGGCTAAGACTTGATCCATGATAACCAAATTTGTTGCTGAATGAATACAGAAGATAATGCGAAGCTGTGGGATCTGAAGTTGGGCAGGAAATCTCGAGCTCTGTTTTTTTCTCCAAAATAACTCATTCTACAAGACAGGGCTCAGGGTCCTTCAAGTCCACTTCACCAGTCTGAAAAGCACTGTGAATGCCACAAGTATCACCTGTGATTTTACTTATGAACTCTGTATTAAAATGGAGATTTATGCAGCTTTTTTGCATTCTACTACTAGTTCTATTTGCATTCCTCATAAGCATGGGACTCAATGGACTCACCAACTGAATGGACATGGATTTGAGTGAACTCCAGGAGTTGGTGATGGACAGGGAGGCCTGGCGTGCTGCAGTCCATGGGGTCGCAAGAAGTCGGACACAACTGAGTGACTAAACTGAACTGAATAAGCATTGGATTAAACTGATTGTATTACACATACTATAGGATAAGGTGGAGTGTAGTAAACCCAGTTTTCTTTATCCTTTTATCTATGAGTTAATAAGAAGGTCTCAACTCACTAAAATAAAGCAAATGTAGTGGTTAAAACTCAGTATACTTATTTAAAGTAGTCTCAAGTATCCGCCATAAACATGACAAAAGATTTATCTTTAATATCTTGAAAGTCTACAAAATGGAAAAAAAAATAATAAGTAAGACGCATGGTTTGAAAAGTAAAATTGCAGAAGAGAAAATGCAAATAGCTACTAAGTGTGTGGGAAAAGTTGTATCTTAATAGTGATGGGTGGTATTAGTCTGTGTCTAATGAGGAGACAGAAATCACACAGTCATTTAAATGGGGGTTATAATTTAATATAAAGAACTATTTAGCTGTGGTAATAGGAAATGGAAAGGGAAGTCTAAAGGGTACCCTCGTCTGAGGAAGAATACCCAACTACGGAAAAGGTTGGAGTAAAGAGTTGAAATGCACTGAAGAAGGTGTGGCTGCAGCCCATTGCATAGAGGAAACGTCAGCTGCTCCCAGGACACAGCAGGGCCATAGGCGTAGGATAAGCAGAAACAACCCTCTGGAGTGTGGATCCAGTGGGCAAGTGAGCACAGGGGCTTCTCTGTGGGCGCAAGGCCAGATCACACAGTGTCCGTGTCTGGTGGGCTGCAGGAAAAAAAGTCTGGAGAACAGGTAAGCTGAGGCTGAGGGGTAGGCACCCAGATGAAGCCAGGGGCGCTGCAGCCAGTGCTGCTGGGACTGTGAGCTGCGGGAACCATCTCTGTAGGAACCTAGTACAACTCTATGTATGCCGTGGGCTGTGGCATCTTTGAGGCTGCATGGGACAGAGATGGGTTTACTAGATGGTCAGCCCCACAGAGCACTCTCTGGGAGAGAGCACCAAGGTGGGGTGTGGAGAGTAATGATCTGAGTTAGAGCACAGGACTGTAAGGGACTCCAGGCTGTGCCACCACAAACCAAATCAAGAGCTACAAAAGGGGTTGCGGGAGCAAATGCTAAAGAAACCTGCACCCCACAGGCAACTAGCGCTGAAGAAACCATTCTGCGAGGAGCCCCGGGGGAAGAAAGTCAGCTTCCCGGGAACCTGGCATGCCAGCCCCTACGAATCAGAAGACCTGCTTCCTCCGGCAGTGCTTCTCCAGCGCCCTCTACTGGCTAAGTATGATATCACGTAGGCTGCAAAGGAAGCGTATTTCAATGCTCTCTCCTGCTGCAGCTGGGGCCCCAGTAAAGCCTAGCCTGAAAATAAATAAGTAATGGTTTCCACGTCCAGTTTCACAGAGCCAACAACAAAAAGTGAATTTATAACAGAGAGGCAATAAAATAACTGGTATGTCAACAAAATGCAAAGTAAGAAAGTGAAATTGGTCTATTAAAAAGATGAAAAAATGATAATATTAAATACTCAACAAATTACAGTGAGATGTACTGTGCTCAGACTACTGGCCTTTCCTCATGGCTCAGTGGCAAAAAATCTGCCTGCTAATGCAGGAGACCTGGGTTTGATCTTTGGGTTGGGAAGATCCCCTGGAGACAGAAATGGCAACCCACTCCAGTATTCTTGCCTGGGAAATTCCATGGACAGAGGAACCTGGTGGGCTACAGTCCATGGAGTCATAAAAAGAGTGGGACATGACTTAGCGACTAAACAACAAAAGAGATACAAATGAATATAACTTTCTTTGAGAGCAAATTTAGTAGTAAGTTCACCCTATAATTTTACTTGTAGGATCTTATACGAAAATAATCAGATGTACATAGATACTATGTAAAGATGACTATTATTTATTGTGATAAAAGGAAGTAAATAGCCTAATGTTTAAAAATAGAAAAAAAGATTATAGAAGGAAAAACAGAATGTAATGCAGCTCTTAGAATTGTTTTCTAATAAATTTTAATTATAAGAGTAAATTCTCCTTATGTTAAGATAAGAATATAGATACAAATATCCAAAAGTGTACTATCTATAAAATAATATAGATGTTTTTATATGAATATATACTATTACTGTATATATACATTTATGTATGTAGTAATATATACTACAAACCAAAAGCATGTTAAATGTGGTTATATCTGGTTTGTAGAATAAGGTATGGGTGATTCATATTTTTCATATTTGTTTATCTTATTACATAATCTATAATTAACATGTATTACTTATTAAACCAGGAAATAGAAAATGTATGATTAAAAAGTTACCAACAAAAAAGTAGCAAGTACATGCAATCACAGAGTTCTACTAGATGCAAAAAAAGGCAAATAAACTATCAAGTGAGACATTAACATCACTGCAGTGGTAGTTTTGAATATGTTTGTGAAGGCTTTGATACTCCACCTTTAAAGAGACAGTCTAATCCTCCTCACCTTGCAAATGGGCTGGACTTAGTGACTCACTTTTAAGGAACAGAGGAGAGCAGAAGTGCCAGGCTGTCACTTGGGGAGACTGGGTCATAAAAGTCACCGCGGTGTCCTCCTTGCTTCTTCTCTTGGATTGCTTGCTCTGGGGGTGCCAACTGCCACATCCAGAGTAGCCCTGGGGAAAGGCCTATATGACAGGAACCAAGTCCTTCTGTCAAAAGCCAGCAAGGAATTGAGGCGTCCCCTCCACAGTCCACAGCTGTGTGAGTGGGCCATCAACTCACCCCAGTCAAGCTTTCAGATGACTGCAGCCCTGTCTAAGAGCTTGCCTGCAACCTCATGAGAGACCTGAGCCAAAACAAAAAGAAAAAACCAGCTAAACCACTCCTAGATTCCTGATCCTCAGAAAATGTGAGAGATACAAAATATTTGTTGTAATATCCTGCTACATTTTAGGATAAGTTCTTACATAACAATAGATAACTGATATAATTTCAGAGACAAAAATCTGTTCATTTCAGAGACATCTTTCTGTCATACAAGAATATAAGCTTTTGTAACAGAACTATTCATCTTTGTTTTAAATGGTCCAAATATTTCACTACCAGTTACATATTAGTTCAAATTCAGTTCTAGATAATGTTAAACTTCCTAATGGTAGAGGTCCTGTCACATTCATCTCTGTATAGTTTGCTGTATTTAATATTGTGTCCTTTGTATAGGATGTGCTCAAAGAACTGAATAAATTAATGAATGAATAAAAGAATGAGTAAATAAACTGTCTAAAATATTTTTATAAAATCCTCTGTAAGTATGCTTCCTTTTTCACAAATCTGATCTAGTAGCCAAAAATATATAGAAACTTTTCAAATGGTTATTCTCTAATATGGTGGTGTATTTTATTATCTCTTGGCAGTACGAAATATACAGTTAGGCAGTGTTACTATGGAACTTTGTTTAGGGTTGTTCCACATGGCTTCAAGCACTGAAGGAGAAAGAACTACATTGGTAAGGCAGTTGATGAGGTGGAAAAGACGGCAGATGTATCTATTATACTGAGATATCTACATGTGAAAGGAAAGAAAGGAATAGGATGCAATTCAAGAGGGCAAAACCCTTCAACAGCATCCATTTGTCTTCTAAATAACAGCTAACCTATTAGACCGAGACATTTGAAACTGTCCATACTTGGCCTACAAAGGCAACAATTTCATATTATTCAAACTAACCTCACTTAGCATCTGTCACCACTATTTTAAGTGCCTTCCATAGTTCAACTCATTTAACGTTCATTACACTTCCAAGAGGAAATTAACCTTTAAATCCAACTGTAAAGATGAGGAAAGTAAGTCGTGCAGAGGTTAGGAGGTTTGCTAAACTCTTTAGTAGAAGACCAAGGCTCTAGAATCCTTGGTTCTACGGCTCCAGAATCCACACTATTAACCACAAGAGTATATCAGTTCAGTTCAGTCACTCAGTCATGTCCGACTCTTTGTGACCCCATGAACCGCAGCACACCAGGCCTCCCTGTCCATCACCAACTCCTGGAGTCCACCCAAACCCATGTCCATTGAGTCTCTGATGCCATCCAACCATCTCATCCTCCGTCGTCCCCGTCTCCTCCCTGCCCTCAATCCTTCCCAGCATTGGGGTCTTTTCAAATGAGTCAGCTCTTCACATCAGGTGGCCAAAGTACTGGAATTTCAGTTTCAGCATCAGTCCTTCCAATGAACACCCAGGACTGATCTCCTTTAGGATGGACTGGTTGGATCTCCTTGCAGTCCAAGGGACTCTCAAGAGTCTTCTCCAATACCACAGTTCAAAAGCATCAATTCTTCGGTGCTCAGCTTTCTTTATAGTCCAACTCTCACATCCATACATGACCACTGGAAAAATCATAGCCTTGACTAGATGGACCTTTGTTGGCAAAGTAATGTCTCTGCTTTTTAATATGATGTCTAGGTTGGTCATAACTTTCGTTCCAAGGAGTTCAGTTCAGTTCAGTTCAGTACAGTTGCTCAGTCGTGTCCGACTCTTTGTGACCCCATGAATCGCAGCACTCCAGGCCTCCCTGTCCATCACCAACTCCTGGGGTTCACTCAGACTCATGTCCATTGAGTTGGCGATGCCATCCAGCCATCTCATCCTCTGTCGTCCCCTTCTCCTCGTGCCGCCAATCCCTCCCAGCATCAGAGTCATTTCCAATGAGTCAACTATTTGCATGAGGTGGCCAAAGTACTGGAGCATGGCTGCAATCACTATCTGCAGTGATTTTGGAGCCCAGAAAAATAAAGTCTGACACTGCTTCCACTGTTTCCCCATCTATTTGCCATGAAGTGATGAGACCAGATGCCATGATCTTAGTTTTCTGAATGTTGAGCTTTAAACCAACTTTTTTCACTCTCCTCTTTCACTTTCATCAAGAGGCTTTTTAGTTCCTCTTCACTTTCTGCCATAAGGGTGGTGTCATCTGCATATCTGTGATTATTGATATTTCTCCCGGCAATCTTGATTCCAGCTTGTGCTTCTTCCAGTCCAGCGCTTCTCATGATGTACTCTGCATATAAGTTAAATAAGCAGGGTGACAATATACAGCCTTGACGTACTCCTTATCCTATTTGGAACCAGTCTGTTTTTCCATGTCCAGTTCTAACTGTTGCTTCCTGACCTGCATACAGGTTACTCAAGAGGCAAGTCAGGTAGTCTGGTATTCCCATCTCTTTCAGAATTTTCCACAGTTTATTGTGATCCACACAGTCAAAGGCTTTGGCATAGTCAATAAAGCTGAAATAGATGTTTTTCTGGAACTCTCTTGCTTTTTCGATGATCCAGGAGATGTTGGCAATTTGATCTCTTGTTCCTCTGCCTTTTTTTAAACCAGCTTGAATACCTGGAAGTTCACAATTCACATATTGCTGAAGCCTGGGGCTTCATCCTAAACTACACACCTTCAAATGGCAGTCTGTCTGTCTTCATTTGTAGTAAAGAAATAATAGTACCTACTTCATTATACAGTTGTAGAAGTTATAGGAATAATACATTTAAAGGCTGACACTTTGCATGTAAGAAGTGTATGATAAATACTAGCTATTGTTATAACTAGGCTTCCCTGGTTCCTCAGACAGTAAAGAATCTACCTGCAATGTGGGAATCCCTGCAATCCCTGGGTCAGGATGAACCCCTGGAGAAGGGAATGGGTACCCCAGTATTCTGCCTGGAGAATTCCATGGATGGAGAAGCCTGGGAGGCTACAGTCACAGAGAGTTGGACAGGACTGCTCTACAAATACTTTTCATTGTTGTAACTAAGCTACAATGTGTTCCCACCCAGCATTGTCACCTAGGCTTCCACTGAGTCTTACTACTTTATTCTTGTCTTAAAACACATCACGTACATTTTCTAGTCATTGGCCAGGGTCACTTCTCCCATGAACTTTCCTGGTCTCTGGGGTAATGTGTGATCTCAAACCCCTGGGTTCTACCTTATCAGTTAGTTCTGCTCTTGTGACACTGGAAATGTGTAATCTGCCCATTATTACAATTCCTCATGTGATTATATCTTGTTTAAATTCATTAGTGATCTGGTCATATCATATTCATATCATTCCCTATAATACCTAGTACAGTTTATTGAACCTAATAGATACTTCAATGATTTTTGGATTTAATTTGCTAATATATATATATGAACACATTGAAATTACTGGAGTGAGGAAAAACTGAAATCAAGTATAGAGCACTGAAAAGAGCATTAAATATTTTCTCTAATCAAAATCGTTCATTTAGTAAGCACTAAAATATCACTGCTTTTTTTTTTTTTTTTTTTCATTACACACACAAAAAAATCTGGAAAACTAAGTTCAAAGAATAAGTTCTTTATGTCTTTCTCCCAGGAGTTCTGGGGAAAAAAACTGCTGATACACATCATCATTGAAACTTCAAGTTAATACGAATATATTGGGATTCCTTGGTGACAATGTCAGCATCACATATCTAAGGTAAAGATGAATGAGAATACTGTTACGAAAGTAACTTTCTTACAAAACCATTTCATTCAGCTCATCAATAATTATTTTCAGTGGTGGTATGGATAAAAACCCTAAGTGGCACTTTGGATCTTTTTCATTCCAGAAACCCAGCAGCCAGGTCCCAGCTTGATGTGGCATGTGGCACCCATTATATCCACCTGAGACCTTTGAAAGCCACACACCCCTGCCCTGCCCTTGAGTTCATATTTCCAGTGCTGCTTCTGAGAAATAGAAAGTTTATGAGGAGAAAGGAGGTTGCAGAAGAGTTGCAATAAATAGATTCCTCTGCTGAGTAAGAAACTAGAGATTTAGTCTAGATTGGTTAGTGTTCTTGAGTAGCATTGTTAGCAGATGAAAGCTGACACTACTGATTTTTATTCTGAATATTAAACATGCATTTCATTATTCATGAAAAACAAAATGCAGTTCTCAACAAAGATCCTACGATGACATTTTCTGGAATCATTTAGCCTCCCAAAAGAAGCTGGCACTTTTCAATCAGTTTGGACCCCTAAAAAAAAATAAATAAATAAAGCAAATAAGCACATCTGTGAGAAAGAGAACACAGCTAAACAGCTCTGATCCCAAATAGAAAATCTTTAAGACTTCCCTGTTGCATGCCTGAGATATATCCTAATATGTCCCCCACTCAAGGTCTTAGAATAGAATTGCTCATAGGCCTAGTCCCTTAGTTTAAGGACTTAATTCACTGCCATGACACCTACGTTCAAGACCCCAGATTTGGCATAAATAAAAATTTGCTTCCTTCTCACTAAAGTATGGCACTCTTTTGCTGCAGAGTAAAAATGAACAATCAACATCAGCTTCACATTGCATTTTAAAACAGCTCTAGGTAACCCCATATTTACATATGTACTCAGTCACTGAGTTGTGTCCAGCTCTTGGAAACCCCATAGACTGCACCCCACCAGGCTCCTCTGTCCATGGAATTCTCCAGGCAAGAATACTGGAGTGGGTTGCCATTTTCTTCTCCAGGGGATCTTCCCGACCCAGGGATGGAATTCGAGTCACCTGTGGCTCCTGCTTTGCCAGGAATGTTCTTTACCACTGAGCCACCTGGGAAGCCCATATATGTGTGTGTACATACACATGTATCTTTTAAAAATATTTATGTATTTATTTGGCTTGCCAGGTCTTAGTTGGAGCACACAGGTCTTTAGTCTTCATTGCAGCATGCAGATTCTCAGTGGCAGCATGTGGGATCTAGTTCCCTGACCAGGGATCAAATCCAGGCCCCCTTCTTTGGGAGTGCAGAGTCTTAGTCACTGACCACCAGGGAAGTTCTCCTATTTATTCTTTTTCAGATTCTTTTCCATTATAAGTTATTACAATACACTGAATATATTTCTCTGTGCCATACAGTAGGTCCTTGTTTATCTATTTTATACACTGCTGCTGCTAAGTCGCTTCAGTCATGTCCGACTCTGTGTGACCCCATAGATGGCAGCCCACCAGGCTCCCCCATCCTTGGGATTCTCCAGGCAAGAACACTGGAGTGGGTTGCCATTTCCTTCTACAATGCATGAAAGTGAAAAGTGAAAGTGAAGTCGCTCTGTCGTGCCCGACTCTTAGCGACCCCATGGACTGCAGCCTACCAGGCTCCTCCTGGTAGGAAAATCATGGGATTTTCCAGGCGAGAGTACTGGAGTGGGTTGCCACTGCCTTCTCCATTTTATACACAGTAGTATGTATATATTAGCCTGGAACTCCTAGTTTATCTCCTTCCACCCCCTGCTATCCCCTTCTGGCAATCATTGTTTGTTTTCTATGTCTGTGAGTCTATTTCTCTTTAGGAAATACATTCCATTATATCATATTTTAGATTCCCATAGAAGTGATATAGTATGCTATTTGTCTTTCTCCATCTGACTTACTTCGCCTTGTATGATAATTTCTAGGTCCGTCCATGTTGCTGCAAATGGCATCACTTCACTCTTTTCATGACTTAGTAATATTCCATTGTTTTATATATTTATATACATATATATAGAGAGAGAAACAGAGAGATAGATATCACATCTCCTTTATCCATTCATCTGTTAGTGGGTATACTTATGTTGCGTCCATGTCCTGGGTATTGTAAGTAGTGCTGCTATGAACTGTGGTGCATGTATCTTTGAAAAATTAGAGTTTTCATCTTTTCTGGATATATGCCCAGGATTGGGATTGTAGGGTCATGGTAGGTCTACTTTTAGTATTTTTAAAGGAAATTCCATACTATTTCTTAGTGGCTTCACCAATTTACATTTCTGTCAATAGTGAGCGAGGGTTCCTTTGTTTTCTCTCAGCATTTCTTATTTGTAGACTTTTTAATGAGGGCCTTTCTGAATGGTGTGAGGTGATACCTCACTGTAGCTTTGATTTACATTTCTCTGATAATTAGCAATATTGAGCATCTTTTCCAGCTAGCCATTTGTATGTCTTCTTTGGAGAAATATCTATTTAGGTCTTCTGTTCATTTTTTGACTGGATTATTTGGTCTTTTGATATGAGGCTGTATGAACTGTTTGTATATTTTGAAAATTAATCCCTTGTCAGTACCATTGTTTGCAAATATTTTCTCCCAAGTCCATATGTTGTCCATATAGGAGACTACTAACCTATCATCATCTGAACTTTGGAATAAATATTGCTTATCTATTTCTCTACATCCTGTGACATACTTTTCAAGACTACATTCTAGGATATAGCAATTTGCCAACATCCTTTTATCTCTTTTGAAGTCCCAATTCAATAATAGTAGCAATATACCAGAAAGAATAAAGCCTATTGAAAAACCCACCATCAATGTAAGAGCTATTGATGAACTTCTGAAAATTAAAGTCATTGATATGATATTAATCAACATCTCAAAATGCAGAGATAGGAGCTCAGAAGAGCAACATGTAGAGATATTCCAGCAGTACAAGACCAGAAAGTCATTGATTTCTGAGCTACTTCTGTTCTTACCTGCTGCTCAGTCCATTTTTTAAAGCTTCCTAAAGATTTCTGAAATCACTACTATCTTTTCAATATACTATTTTTAATTTAAGTTATCCAGAATTTGACCATATTATTTACAACTAAAGAATTCAAGCTAACATACAAGCTAAAAAAAAAAAAACTGTGTAAATATATGGATAAAATAATAATTTAAACACATAAGGACACCAAAAGTTTTTCTCCTGGGTGCCCATTCTGAAAAAATACATAAATACATTACATACTTAAGCATTTAAGTATGTAATTACATACTTAAGCCCAGAAAAACTTAACAGAATTCAAGAAAAAACATAAAATGGAATTTTAGAAATAGTCCATTTTACCCAAAGTTACACTAGGAAGAGGGGCTTCCCTGATAGCTCAGTTGGCAAAGAATCTGCCTGCAGTGAAGGAGACCCTGGTTCAATTCCTGGGTCAGGAAGATCCCCTTGAGAAGGGATAGGCTACTCACTCCAGTATTCTTGGGCTCCCCTTGTGCCTCAGCTAGTAGATAATCCGCCTGCAATGCAGGAGACCTTGGTTCAATCCCTGGGTTGGGAAGATCCCCTGGAGAAGGAAGGCTACCCACTCCAGTATTCTGGCCTGGAGAATTCTATGGGTTAGTTCATGGGATTGCAAAGAGTCAAACACGACTGAGTGACTTTCACTTTTACTTCACTTCACACTAGGAAGAAACTTTCCATGGATAGTCAATTCTAGAAATAACTAGGTCCAAACTGAAAGAGTAAGTCAGAGGACTTTTCAAATATAGTTATAAGATGATAGAATATGCTATTACAAAAACTGTATGATTAAGAACTGAAGAAAGCTGAGCACCGAAGAATTGATGCTTTTGAACTGTGATGTTGGAGAAGACTCTTGAGAGTCTCTTGGCCTGCAAGGAGATCCAACCAGTCCATCCTAAAGGAGATTGGTCCTGGGTGTTCATTGGAAGGACTGATGCTAAAGCTGAAACTCCAATACTTTGGCCACCTCATGCAAAGTGTTGACTCATTGGAAAAGACTCTGATGCTGGGAGGGGTTGGGGACAGAAGGAGAAGGGGACGACAGAAGATGAGATGGCTGGATGGCATCACCAACTTGATGGGCATGAGTTTGAGTAAACTGCGGGAGTTGGTAATGGACAAGGAGGCCTGGCGTGCTGCAATTCATGGGGTCGCAAAGAGTCGGACACGACTGAGCGGCTGAACTGAACTGATGGAAAAAGAAAGATAATTAGAACCTCTCAAGAAAGAAGGATGTATGAGGAAATCATAGTCCAAATATGTAAAACTAAACAAATGTGGCATATTTTCTGCATTTGACAATAAGAAAAAAGACTTCATTTAATATTGGTATTTTTAAAGCGATACCGGATAAGTTGTTGAACTAATCCATTCATCGTATGGCTGTAAATAACATTAAAGTTAAATGCACTATTGAACATACTATTTATTGGTTTCCACTTGTTAACATCAACCTATTGACAAACTGTATACAGCTTGAACTTTGGAGAAGGGCATGGAAACCCACTCCAGTATTCTTGTTTGGAGAATTTCCATGGATAGAGGAGCCAGGTGGGCTACAGTCCATGGAGTCAGAAAGAGTCAGACACAACTGAAGCAACTTAGCACACATACACCTTACATTAACAAAGCAGGATAAACAAACCTAGAGTGTGTGGAAATAATGGTATAGCTTTTAAAAGGAAAGCTGGCAAAGAAATTGAAGGAAATTTAGATGTTAATTATGTTATGGAAAATCACTAGATGCTGACTGAAATGTAAGAACCAAGGAAGAATATAATCAAAAAAAGAAAAACACTTTACCTAAAAATATATTAAAAGTCTACGAGTGGTATTGTTGAAGTCAGTGTAAACACACTATATTCTTTAAATGATAGCAACATTTTAAGAAGTATGGCACCCCACTCCAGTACTTTTGCCTGGAAAATCCCGTGGATGGAGGAGCCTGGTGGGCTGCAGTTCATGGGGTCCATAGAGTCGGACACGACTGAGCGACTTCACTTTCACTTTTCACTTTCATGCACTGGAGAAGGAAATGGCAACCCACTCCAGTGTTCTCGCCTGGAGAATCCCAGGGACGGGAAGCCTGGTTGGCTGCCGTCTATGGGGTCGCACAGAGTCGGACACAACTGAAGCGACGCAGCAGCAAAGTAATAACACTAATCACTAGGAGTACTAATAGGAAAGATTTAAATCGCTTATCTTTTGGGAATGGGAAATGTACCCTGCTTTTCTGTCTGGACTCTTGCTTTAGTCATGTTCATGTATTACTTATAAAAGAAACTAAATACAGTATCTCAGAATGACTGGATCCATATGACCGAGATATCACATTGCTTACTCTGATCCTTGCTTTTTCTCCAGAAATGCATCCCAGGATTGCAGTAGCTTTAATAAATAGACCCATCAAACTGTAAGCTGCTGCTGCTGCTGCTAAGTTGCTTCAGTCGTGTCCGACTCTGTGCGACACCATAGACGGCAGCCAACCAGGCTTCCCGTCCCTGGGATTCTCCAGGCGAGAACACTGGAGTGGGTTGCCATTTCCTTCTCCAATGCATGAAAGTGAAAAGTGAAAGTGAAGTCCCTCAGTCATGTCCGACTCTTAGCGACCCCATGGACTGCAGCCTACCAGGCTCCTCGGTCCATGGGATTTTCCAGGCAAGAGTTCTGGAGTGGGGTGCCATCTCCTTCTCCGCAAACTGTAAGCAGAGGCTACTTAAAACAGCAAGTCTTTTCACATGAACTTGTGTTGAGTCACAACTAAAAGCAGAGCACTGCTTTTTTTTATTATTAAATTTCATATATTATTTTTCAAACCATCATTTCAACCTGCCCAAATTTCTGCTAATTCTTGTTAACCTTCTTCTATGTTATATTCTGTTGGCTGACAGATAATTATCTCAGGCTATAATTATCATTCCCCTCTGATCTGAGTATTTTTCTTCTTAAAACTGCTGATGTCTGCAATTCACATTATTACCTCATGAAATATGAGATTCCTGTTCTTTGGAAGATTCAAATTCACCTTGTATGGCTGAGTTTCTTATTTTATTCCTTCTTTTTGTTTCATTCTTATTCTTATTGACATTCCAACATTAACTTTGGCTCACTGTTTTCTCCCTGGATTTTTCCTGCATTCTGGTTTACTTCTTAGAATGTCTTCCATCTTGTCTAAAAATGTTTTATCCTCCCACCAGTCATAGCTAGAAAGGCAATCTTCAAGCCTGCCGACTTTATCCTTTAGCAGGCAGAACAGGTTCACATAACTGACTATTCAAACAAAGAAAATGCCTGTAGGTCCCCGCAGCAGTTAGTCTAACTGGAAAATCTACAGACTAATTGGGTAAGCCTCATCACTTCTAAGGCTTCACAAGTGGCACTGTGGTGAAGAATCCACCTGCCAATGGAAGAGACACAGGAGATTCAAATTCTACCCCTGGGTTGGGAAGATCCCCTGGAGGAGGGCACAGCAACCCACTCCAATATCCTTCCATGGAAAATTCCATGGACGGAGAAGCCTGGTGGGCTACAGTCCATGGGGTCACAAAGAGTCGGACACAACCGATCACACAGACTTTACCTGGGGGACTTTGGAGACCCCCAAAGCCACTAGGAATTATTCCTTTGCACTACAGTCAAACCTAGGCCTCTTCCACAAACAGAGACACACACAGAGTCACACAAATTCTTGCTGATAAGATTCCAAGATATTATATTCCTATATTTTATATTTTTGATTATATAGTCCTATATTTTTGGCTAAGCCTATTCATGTAACATAAAGTTGTTTTTTTAATATTCCAGTCTTACCTTTTTTATTTAACGTCCTCAAATTCTTTCACTTCTTTTCATAAATGGGTTACTTTTCAATTGCTTCATTATTTTTGTTACTGTCCTTGGTTCTAACTTCTCACTAGGAGTTAGATATATGAAAATATTGGGAGGGGATGGGGGACTAGTTTATGATTATCTGCTTTCACCCTAAAGTGGTTCCTCAAGTCTTCTCCAAACCAGTAGCATCAGCAGCTCCTGGGAACTTGCCAGACCCCACCCCAGATCTATTGATCTATTGATCAGAAATCCTTTGAGTAAAAAACACTGATTTTGTTTTAACGAGCCCTCCAAGCAACTCTGATGCACACAAATATTCCAGAATCACTGCCTTAGAATAATCATAAGGAGATGAACTTCATGAAACTTTATAGATGATGCATAATTACAGATAATCCATTTTTTATCTGAAGAAGTTAATCTAGCAAATGATAGTTATTATGATATATTCTTCAGATAGCTCCTATTTGCTTCCTTAATTTGTGGAGAAATCCTAAAGCGGAGAGGGAAGGGAGGAAATTTGGGCTTTTCAACCATTAAGTTGAAAATGGTTGTTCGACAAAAAGTGTAGGAAAAAGCACACAGAAATCTTCCTATCATGCTATTGGTGAAATAGTTCCAGCAAGAAGTATTCCTCTTTATGAGCAAGAACATGTCAAGAAAATTCTCTAGGGAATTCTTAAGTACAGGCCTTTCTGAAAAAGTGTTTATGAGCTGACTCATTGGAAAAGACTCTGATGCTAGAAAAGACTGAAGGCATAAAAAGAAGGGAGTGACAGAGGATGAAATGGTTAGGTAGCATCACTGACTCAATGGACATGAATTTGAGCAAATTCAGGTAGATAGTGAAGGACAACGGAAGCCTGGCGTGCTGCAGGCCGTGGAGTTGCAGAGTCAGACGCGACTCAGCGACTGAACAACAAGAACAACTATTAATTATATTTATCATGTTGCAAATCATATCCCTGGCATTTGTTTATCTCATAACTGATCGCAAGTTTGTACTTTTTGACCACCTTCTTCCCCATACAAAGATATTACAATATTATTAACTATAATATATATATATTATGTAAGATATATAATAAAACTACAATAGTTGTTATTACTGGTGTTACTCAGGTAGCAATGTATTTTCTAAATACAAAAAGTAAAAGGGCTTTAAAATGAAAAAATGGACATTTGTGACTGTTTTCATTTTGTGTATCAGCTAGTCTGGCAGTCAGCAAAGTTCTTATTGTGAACAGCCAGATATTTGGAACTCTGTAGTTCATTCAGTCTCTGTCACAACTACTCAATTTTACAACTATTCAATTCTGCTGTTTTAAGCAACGCAGACAACATGTAAATAAATGGGCAGGGCTGTGTGCCCACACAACTTTATTTACATAAACAGGGAGGGAAGCTAAGTTAGCCAGAGGGCGGTAGTTTGACTACCTTTTTGACAAGGCTATGAAAGTGAAAGTGAAAGGCTCTCAGTGGTGTCCAACTCTCTGCGACCCCATGGACTATACACGTCGTGGAGTTCTCCAGGCCAGAATACTGGAGTGGGTAGCCTTTCCTTCTCCAGGGGATCTTCCCAGTCCAGGAATCAAACCCAGATCTTCCACATTGCATGTGGATTTTTTTACCAGCTGAGCCACAGATTATGATTATTGTTCAGTAACTAAGTGGTGTCTGACTCTTTGCGACGCCATGGCCTGCAGCACACCAGGCTTCCCTGCCCTTCACTATCTCCTGGAATTTGCTCAAATTCATGTCCCTTGAATCAGTGATGCTATCTAACCATCTCATCCTCTGCCTCCCTCTTCTCCTTTTGCCTTCAATCTTTCCCAGCATCAAGGTCTTTTCCAGTGAGTCAGCTCTTGGCATAACGTAGCCAAAGTAAAGGAGCTTCAGCTACAACATCAGTCCTTCCAATGAATATTCAGGATTGATTTCCTTTAGGATTGACTGGTTTGATCTCATGGCAGACCAAGGGACTCTCAAGAGTCTTCTCCCACCACAACTGAAAAGCACCAGTTCTTTGGCTTAGACTATAGATATGTGACTTTTAACATAAGCACATGTACAATTTAGTTGAAAAAGTAGAAAAGAGCCAGCTGGATTCTTTACCAACTGAGCTATGAGGGAAGCCCAGAAAAGAGCCACTGAAGGTAATTAAGGCATTTGTGAAAATTGTTACCTGTGAAAATGTTTCCCTAGGCCATTGCTAAACCCCAGCCTTAACTAGCCCCAACCTGTTTTGACTGTAAAGGCTGCTTTATTATATATATATATTTAACCATATACTTGGATTCTTCTACTCAGACACTATAACCTACTATAACTGAATTTCTGTTTCTCACGTCATATCTGCAGGAGAATGGCCATCCCAGGTTCCCTCCATGAATTTACATGAATTTTCTGTACCTCAGAGTGATGGTAGGATCACCATGATATTCTTAGAAATTTAAGTCACACAACTTTACCATCTTATGAAAAGTCATTTGCTTGTTAACTGTATATAATTAGATTGATAAAACAAAACAATCACCTGGTAGTCAGTTTAGTGGATATGCACAGAGACACTTTCTTCTGATCGTAGTTTCTCTTTCTATTCTTCAACCGCCTATTCTAATGATCTGCCACTGAGAAAACACAATGTTTTTCACCTGGTCTCCTAGTTAAGCCCCAAACTACCTTTAGTGACTCTTTCTGATTGTGCCCCCAGAAATTTCTAAAACAAAGCTACAGCTTGCCCAGACAGGCCTTTAAATTGTTACTTGTTTAAAATTTCTCTATATTTCCACGGACACCTTTTCTCTACAGTGACCAGAGTCTTGCTCATCCTTCTTCCCCCCAACCCCCAATCCGAAACATCTCAGTTCATCTAAGATCAGTGACTTTCTGTTTATCTCTTTTCGTGCCTAACACACCTAGTTTCTGCAAATGAACATAAATATTAATGTATCTTCAACCAAAATACTTAGTTACACCAATTCACTCAGACTGGGATTTTCTCCCAGTCCGTTCATGACTAGAACAGAGAATTTTTTTTAAACTTAATAACCCCTACGAATGCTAAGAGAATAAACAAGGAAACAGGGATACCTCTTCTTGGAAACATGTTTCACTTTTCTCTGCTTGACAGCACGTCTCCACCAGGTGAGCAAAATCCACAGTAATTGGTTGGAACTGCATCTCTGCTGCATACAGTTTCTGCTTCACAAGGTTGCTGAGGAGTCTGAATAAGAAATGAGTGGCAAAAAAAACAAGCACTCACTGAGTTCTAGAAGGCCAGCTTGCAAACCTGCCTTACTTATTGAAAGCCGCACACCACCCACACCTTTGCCTAGCTCTCACTCTCAAGTTTAAAGGATCTGAAAACGACCTGATGTTCTCACAATTTTCACAATGTCTATCTCCATCTTCATGTTTATTCCACATGTTTATTCAAGCATATCTCATCAATATACCTATTATAGTAAATTTAATTATCTTTATGTAATTATTACTAGGATAAATGCTTTTTCTATTTTTATTACATTGGGTAGAAAATAGGTTATACATTAGCTTTTCCTATAGTATTTTCTTGTGAACAACATTTATCCTAAAAAACTAACTTCCCAATAAATATTTCAAATATAACACACCTGGACGTTGAGGGCCCTTTATATGTTATTAATGATAAAGCCAATACACTATTTGAAACTTTAGTAATTTGACAGTCAACTCAGATGTCTCTTACAGAACAGTTTCCCAACAACCATATAAATGTCAGTGATTCAATCACTTTGAATATTCAAAATTAAAACCTGGTCTCTGTCTATTTAATAAAATACGTTGTCTTTTTTTTCTGATCAAGAAAGATTTAACTACATAGAAAACAAGGTGTGAAGAGTAGGGAAAATGTACCTCAATCCATATTTTATTGCTTACCCCCCAAAAAACCTTTGCTTGGTCTTCATTTTCAAATTCAAATTAAAAACATCTAGTGGCCTTATTTGTGCTTGAATAGGCTGGCAGAAGAGCAGGTGTGCACCGCATCAGTCTCACTGTCCAGCCCAGTGAAAAGCCCTTTTCTTCTCCCTGAGGTCTCAGTGCAGGCAGCTGACCCAAAGCAAGATGACTCTGAGTCGCCTGACTCCTGGACTGAAATGCCACCAAGCCTTTGCTGCCTGACAGTCGTCCACAGTGAAGTCTCCAACTTGTATGTGACACCAGCGCAGGCACTGGGCAAAGGGAGGGAAGCAGGAGTGAAGTTGGAGACAATGGAGAAGCCAAGGTGGCCCTCTGCAGCTCCCAGGCTTGGCTTATCCAAGTGGTGCCCACAGGACCCACAAAAACAGCCCTGGCCAGACGGCCATAGAACCCTGATCCCATCTAAACAATCAGACAGAAACTTAGCTTAACTGGATAGCCCTCTGAACATGCCTCTGATCTTTCCATTTCAGCTCCACCCTCTCCCACCTCCACCCTGCTGCTGCTGCTAAGTCGCTTCAGTCGTGTCCGACTCTATGTGACCCCATAGACGGCAGCCCACCAGGCTCCGCTGTCCCTGGGATTCTCCAGGCAAGAACACTGGAGTGGGTTGCCATTTCCTTCTCCAACCTCCACCCTAGCCCCGCCTTGATAATGGACAAAGAGATGGTCCACATCTCCACAAAAGGTGGACCATCGGAAAGGCTGAAAAGAATAAGGAAACACAAGCCAAGTTTCTTTTCAGAAACTATTATTAATACAGGTGGGTTTGAGAAGCACGCAATCACTGTATCCTCTGAGCGCCAGCAAAACACAGTCAAAGGACTAGGAGATTCTAATTAACTCCATGTTAACCCCTAATTCTAAGTCCTGGGAATCCAGAAAAAAAAATCAGAGAGGGGACAAAGACATATGTACAAAAATATTCATTGCCGCAATTTATGACACTTAGAAATTAAAAACAATTTTCATGCCCAGAAACAGGGAATAAATTCATTATTGTACCCACGTGTTCTTGTTGTCATTTAGTCACTAAGTCATATCCGATTCTTTTGCGACCCCATGGACTGTAAGCCCACCAGGCTCCTCTGTCCATGGGATTTCCCAGCCAAGTACACTGGAGCGGGTTGCCATTTGCTTCCCCAGGGATCTTCCCAATTCTGGGATCAAAGCTCACCTCTCTTGAATTGCAGGCAGATTCTTTTTTGCTGAGCCACCATTGTACCCACATACTGGAATATTAAAAAACCTTTAAAATGGCTGTTTTGAAGACTAACGTGTACATTATATTTTTTAACATTAAAAAAAAAAAAACAATGGAACAGCCGACATCTTTTGAGTGTATTGATATTTGCTAGGTTTCAGATAATGTGCTGATAATTTATAAATGCTACCTAATGTACTGCCCTCTGTCACCTCCTTAAAATAAGGCTCTGTGTCATCTCCACTTTGAATTTGTAGGAGTAGTTTCAACTCCTTGGGCATAGTATAGTTCTGGGCAAATATAACAAGCCCGTGCAGTGAGCTTCCCTCTCAGAAAGCACTTGAGGAGTGAGAACTACTTATGAGAACCTGTCCTGAGACAAGAAGTCAGGTTCACAGACTTCCGCCCATTAAGAAAGGCCTGGGCAGTAGAAGACAGGAGTAATTCAGCGGTTCCCCAGCTGCGCCTCCATTAGATTCGATTCTGAGTTCTGTGGAATCAGGATAATGCTTTGGAAGGGGGCTGTGTGAGTACTTTCACTAAAGTTCTGCACACCATTAAGACAGAAGCAGCACTGACACAACAGTGACTAAACAAGTAGAATCCTGGCGTCTGGGGAAGGTATTATTTTTTCCCTGAACAACAAAACATAAAGCAGCTTTGTCATCCCTTGAAAGGGATGCAGTCTGCCGCTGAACAGGAGACAGCAGTACCTGGAGGGCACGGCTGATCCCAGTGGCACAGGAGTGGTGCCAAGGATCACGCCTGGAGAATTCAGGGAGTGAGGCGACAGGAGTGTCTTAAGCGCTCCCCTGTGGACTCAGAGATAATTAATTGAACTGATGGCTCTGTATAAGCAGGTAGTAGCACGAGTGTGCAAAGCTTGCATTATTAAGCATTCAAACCATAGATGGAGGGACAGAGGGCATCCATGGGAGTGTGGACTTGTATACGTGTATGACATTCTATACTCCTACACTGTATATATATTTATGATGGGTATTTCTGCAGTGTTGGAATAAAAGTATTATGATTTTCTTCTCTTTTCTGTATTTTCTAAATTTTCTGCAGTGATTATGTATTACTTTAAAGATAAAATATATCTACATTTTACAAAGAAATACAATAGTATAAGCATTTCGTTTCCTACCCAACTGTTCTGCACATATTTGATCTTTTGCTAAATAATTTTTTATTAAAGTATGGCTGATGTATGCACATATTCAACTTTCCCATTAGACCTAAACTTGATCCCACTTGAGAGGAAACACTGCCTTGTATCTCTGTATCGTTCAAGTCTGTGCGGTTATGTATGATGCATAGTCAAAACAGTTGATACTATCTTTGAATAATAATTATCCGTTTTTAACACATTGATTATTCAAAGTGAGAAATATAGGCTATTTTCCACTGGAATTTTGGTGAATTTTGTCTCAGAAAATATTTTCCCACAGAACCAGTATTGCTCATGATGCTGAAATTCACTGACCAACCTATAAAAGCACAGGATAGCTTCAGTCCCAGGCTACAAAAACTAACCCCCATGCGTACCTACATAGTGAGACTACCCTATTTCCCAGCACCTACTGGGGCTTCTATGAATTCAGAGCTCCAAGTAGCTAAAGCCAGTACAGGAGGGGCAGAGGTTTTAAGCGCAGGTTCATGCAAAATCTGGACTTCTCTTTCCTTCCAGTCATGAAAAAGGCACGAACTTTGTAGTCAAACTTACTTCGGCTCAAGTTAGGTCCTCCACTCACTAGTGTTTCTGATGATGAGTACGATACTTTGACCTCCCTGACCTTAATCTACAGAAAGAGAATTTGAATACCTATAGCATTCGCCTGCCAACGCAGGAGATGCGGGTTCAATACCTGGTCCGGGAAGATCCCCCAGAAAAGGAAAAGGAATCCACTCTAGTATTCTTGCCTGGGAAATCCCATGGACAGAGGAGCCTGGCAGGCTACAGTCCTTGGAGTCGCAGAGAGTAAGACATGACTTAGTGACTGAACAACAACATACAATACTTTGCAAGGTTTTTGTGAAGACCAAAAATTATACAATGTTAAAAGACTGAGTACAGTAACTGACATACTGAAGGCACTCAGTACATAATGGCAAAAATAATGTGAGTAATTATATTAATTATTTCATCAAATGATGGCAAAGATAATGAATAATTATAGTAATAGCACAACTTGCAACTGTCTGTTTCCAAGTACTGGTTGTTTCCAACCGTTGTCTCCCTTCTCCCTGATTCCCACAATAAATGGTACATTGTCACAACCTCTTACCTATCTACCCATTTACTCGTTCAGTAAATAATGGATGAGCATTTTTAGAACTTCCCTGAGGATTTGAGCTGTAGATTTAACAATAATAGAGAAGACAGAGGAGGTAGGCAGGCTCCCTCATAGGTACCCTTCTTCTCTTTCCTCACGAGCTTTGGGGATTCCAGGTGTCTTCATAGCTTGGCTCCTCCCAACCCCTCAAGTCTCAATCCCCAGAATTTCTTCTGGGGATTTCTTGAGAATTTCTTCTTCTCTTCTCTCGCTCACCTATGCCTCAGACACACTGAACTGTTGGACTCTCCTCGATCCTGCTGGGCGAACTGGCTTCTGCATGCACTTCCCCAGAGGCACCAGTAGAGGGACCACTGAGCTTCCAAAGCAGACAAGCAGCTTATCTAAACAGGGAGAAACACTCACTGATCTAGGATAGGTAAGTGGGGAGAAAGGCTCCCATTATGAGAATGCAAGTCTGGGAATGAGATTTAGAGCAGAGGTATCAGCATCGTGTTACCTTTCCTTGACACTCCGAATATAAAAGCTGCCTTTTCCATAGCAGGGGACTCTGTGACATTTGGAAGCTAGACGCAAAACCTCCCGTAACTTGTCACGCACTCGTGATCTGCTTGCAGTGGATTTATCTCCTCTCCACTTCCTCCCACCTCCACCTCCCCATCTCTCTACCTCTCAACTTGACTGCTGTTTAAAAAGTCCGCTAATTCTATGTATTCCTTTAGTTTTCAATTTACCTTTTTAAATCTTAGATCCTATTTTTAATCCTCAACACCAAATTGTTTCTGGTTCGTCATTGCAGTGATATTGATCTTTTATTTTCATTATATCTATCCATCCTTTCATTTGAAGCACACTCTAATCTTAAGTTTTAACTATCTTATGTCTAACCCTTCTATCTTAGGTCTTAACCCTTCAACTCTGTATTTTTCTTCACTAAATTTTAAATTCTTTTCTCCTGAACCAGAATTCTCTTTCTATTTTCTCTATCTTATTGCATGACTTTATTTCTGCCTTCTCTTTATAATCATGCTGAATTTTGTCTTTTCCTTCCAGGAATCCCTTCACTTTTTTTTTTTTCTTTTCATGTGTATGTGGACTTATGCTTTGACAATCAGCCAGAACTATATAGGGGAGAGCCCCTACCACTTCCCAGGAAATGGAGGGCTTTGTCAAGCCTGGCTCTTATTTCCCAATATGTATTTTCCCAGAATATTCTAAAAATCTCTGCATTATCAGTCTCTATGTTATTGCTTTCTCCATACAGAACACCATGAATTCACCAGAACAGGGATGCTTCCTAGTATTTCATACTTTTTATTATCCAGCCTTTACATGAAGAGTTTCAAGTTTTAAAAATTATAACCAGCATTATAACACTTTGAGGAGGACGCACTAACAGCTACCTGTTGGTTGTTAAGCGTATGTGCTCTGAGCCAAATAGCCTGGGTACAAATTCCATTTCAGCAACTTGTTTACCTACTGCATGATCTCATACCAGTTCTTCTTGCCTTCTTAGCCTCAATTCCCTCACAATTAAAATGGGGTAATAATATCATCTACCTCCTAAATCAGTGGTCAGGATTTGGTAAGATGACATACATAAAGGGTGCCTATTTGTACCAGAAAATTTCCTCAAGGGAAAGCAAACCTTGAACTCCAAAAGTAAAGTATTCTATGCTCACATTAGCTGGGGCTAAAGAAAGAATGGTTAACTAAGTGTTACAATGGTCATCGGATGCTTACTGAAAAGTTTTAAAGACTAGTTTGTGATCAGTTCACTTTGGGAGCTAAGAAAGGACTTCAAGGGTCGGTTGGTTTATGAATTTTAAATACTGTGATAAAACAGAACAAGTGACAACCTTGTGCTTGCTGACAACAAGAATGTGTTTATTCTCAAGGCAACAAAAACTTGGCCTCACTTGGAAAGATGATATTCTTGGACTAATAATATTTAGACCCTGCAAGAGCAAGTCTTAGAATAAGTAACTTAGTTAGAAGTAAGCTAGCACTTCTGTTGATCTTGAGGGAGAAAGAACTATGAGGACCAGTCTCCTTTCTCCTGAGGACAAGATGCATGTGAGGAGAGTGAGAAGGGAGGGTGGGCACTAAAGGGGAACCTGTCCCACTGTCAGGAGGTGGAGTGATTTCAATTAATTGTGTATTTGTCATTGCTGTTGCTGTGTGTACAAAAGATCCTTACTTTTGCTTTTCAGTTTGTAATTCCTCCTCTTGAGCTTTGCACAAGTCCTCTTTAAGGTTGATGACTTGGTCACAGGATAAAGGTGAAGAAATGTAAGTTCCATCGACTTGCAGGTCATCAAAGCAAGGCTTTCTGAAGGCATACGAGTCATCACAGCAGTGACCCACAGCAGCATTGATGGGCTCCGCCTCATGCCTTCTGCATAAAGCTCCAAGAATTAACTTTGCCTTCCCCAGAAAAGAATTAAAATAAGAGCCATAAGTTTTGTGGTCATTAGGATTATTTTTTTTATCCATAGAAAACTATTCTCAAATTCTGGTTTTTGCTAAACTCACCCTGAATTTTATCATCTGGGAAAGAGCAAGAGTGTCAGGTGAAGCCTAGTTCTCAACTTTGACCTCCACCTTCCTATTATCCTCAAGGTGAGTTCCCTTGGACCCCATCTCTCAAATTCCTTCCCAGACCAGTTTACAGACAAGTGTTGGCTTGAGGCAGGAGTTCTTTATGCTGCATCAAGTTAAAATCAAGCCTCTGGTCAACACAACTGCTAATTTGATCCAGATATAAGACTGATGATTGGATTTCTTACTTAAAATGCTCAAATCCAATGTGTTTCTATGTTTTATAACTGGACATTGGTAACCACCATCAAACTTGGTATATGGAAAATCCTGTATAAACATTTGTTGAATTATTGGAAAAAATGAATAAATGAATGGTGAAAGGAATCCCTGAATCTTCTTTCAGTTATCTCTTTAATTTTCTTGTCTTCTTCTAGAACAGTCACCTTGCCTTGCTCCCCTTGTGGTGTCTGATACTTACTCTAATGCTGACTGCAAGCCTGCTCTATGCTTCTCTGAATATGACCACACAAATGCCCTGTCACTTATGTATGTGGGGATGAAGTGGCTGAAACCATAGAGCATCAGCATTCAATTTACATGTTTATACATTTTCACAGTAACCAAAGAGATCACTTAAAAGCAAGGTTTTAGGAATATAAACCATAAGTTCCCTAAGGAAGGCATGATTGTTAATAAAAATTTAAAATAAAAGGAAGACAGAGCTGGATAATAAAAATTTTAAATCTGCAACCAAAACAATTATATTTTATCAGAAAAAAATACTCACACATCTGGTGCTGGAAGTGTGCATGATAATTGTGTGAGAGTAAAGGAGATACACAGAGGAAAACTGGCTGTTTTTTACTACATTTTTGATTAGGATGAGTTAGTCTGAAATCAGCAAAATCACTTTTGTTGACTTGAAAAGCCAAGGAATAGATCTTGAGATATGATCCAGGCAAAGGTCTGATGAATCTGACATTCCCAGTTTTTGCAAAGTGACGGTCTTACCCCCGCTGTCAATCAAAGACAATTGACATGAACCAACCAGAAAGAAATTCTCCCAAGGACAGAATTATTAGAGTCCAGTGACAACTCACAGATGTGTCCACTGACATGAGATTGATGCTGGGGCCTGGAGTTCAGAACTTCCCACGATAGGCAAACATGCAGCCAAGGGTGTGCTTACTGAGTCCTCCATGCAGACAAACTGGTGCTCTTGATTCAGTGGGCAGCACTTGGTGGCAGCAGCTGCCATGTTCTTCATGAGTACAATCAACTCCTGAGCAGACGGTTGTGGGGCTTTCTTTGTATAAAGGACTATGAGCCTGAAAAAATAATGTCTTCTTATTCCTGGCAATGACTCTGTGCCTCAAATGAAGAATTCTACAAAGTGTTTGTCATCATCTGATATTTGTCTCTGATGTGGGATGAGCAAGTTATTAAACTGGGCATAAGTCTTTTCTTTTAGCTCCTATGTCAGTGGTTCAGTGGCTTCTTCAGTAGACCCAGAATTCTCTTTCCACATCACACATTGCTCTACTCTGAACCAGTTTTTTCTACATAGGATCAAGGATTGTATGATAGCTAATGTGGGTGACTGTAAAATCAGACTCAGAGTAAACAGCTTCTGAAATAAATATATGCACAGGTCTTTAAGGCATGTATTAGTTGTCTGTGATATGTAGGAACAGAAGCTACAGCAGCAATCAGGAAACATTTCCTGGTCTCATGGACTCACACCCTAGTTGGGGAGATAAAAGAGTACACTCAGTGTGATGAGAGGAACACAGAATGCTATAGGTATACATGGAATGGCATTTAATTCCATCCCAGGGAGGTCAGGTAGGCCTCCCAGAGGAAATGACATGGGAGCTGAGAGCCTGACAATAACTAAAAATGACCCATGTGAAGGGGAGTAAATGACCCATGTAAGAGTGGAGCATTTAGAAAGAGACTGAGTGAGATTTTGTTTTTCTTAACTGGGGGGATTGGAAATTGAAAAGAGGGGAAAGAAGAAAGCTTAACTCTAGAAGCAGCTTTACGGTGCTTTTAAGATCATTACGGTTGCTATATAAAGAATCAGTTAGAAGTGGCAAATGGCAGAGTGAGGGAAGGAAAAGCCATGCCAGTAATTCAAGTGAGAGAGGGTGGTGACCTGAACTAGGAGAGTGGTGGGGAATGAGGAATTCAGGGAAAGATTTGAATGAGAAAGACTACAAAACTGGACTTGAGGTCAACAGAATATCAGAATCATTTACTGCATTTATGTTATAATGGAGTTAGGGAAAGAATGTATCTGCTTCTTAAAGTATGACCCCTGGATTGGCAGTATCAGTATCCTTGGGTACTTGTTAGAAATATTAATACATATTCTCGTGCACCATCCCAGATTTACTGACTCAGAAACTCTAGAGGAGAGCTGTGTTTCAACAAATCTTCCAGGTAGTTTTGATGCACTCTAAAATTTGAGAGCCATGGGTCTAATCCTTAAACTAGACATTAACAAACACAATAGTTAAAAGAAAATGAAAACAAATATTGTCTGAAATGAGAATAATTTCTCTGGTTCCATTATTTCAGTCATTTAAGTTCAACATTATGGACTCTGTATCAAACTGAATTTTTCCCCAGTACTCTGCTTCTGAGTAGACTATACTGCTGCTGCTGCTGCTAAGTCGCTTCAGTCGTGTCCAACTCTGTGCGACCCCATAGACGGCAGCCCACCAGGCTCCCCCGTCCCAGGGATTCTCCAGGCAAGAACACTGGAGTGGGTTGCCATTTCCTTCTCCAATGCATGAAAGTGGAAAGTGAAAGTGAAGTCACTCAGTCGTGTCTGACTATACTAGTAAGATCTTAAACATTACTGAAAATTAGCTTATTTTTTGATACTTAATCTTTAAGTATGGGCTTCTCAAGTGTCTCAGTGGGTAAAGAATCCACCTGCAATGCAGGAAACCCAGACAGACTTGGGTTCAATGCCTGGGTTGGGAAGATTCCCTGGAGAAGGGCATGGCAAACAATTCCAGTATTCTTGCCTGGAAAATCCCATGGAAAGAGGAGCCTGGTGGGCTACCGTTCGTAGGGTCTCAAAGAGTTGGACACAATTGAAGCGACCGAGCACACATGCATACAATCTTTGACAGAAATGGGATTTGCCAGGCTCTCTGCACACAGAGTTTTTTTGTGCACTCCCTCTGACTAATAACTAAGGTATCCATTTATTTCCTCTCTTGATGGTGAAAATACTGTAGTGCTATGGTGACCTGACTTGAAACTGATAAAGCAACCCTAGATTAGATCTCTGTTGCAGCCTTGACTCCAAATTGCAGGCAAAGCCCCAAGCTAAATGTACAGGTGAAAGGTAGAGGCTCCTATGAGATTGCAGAAAGGGGGTCAGGGCCTGCTGGCTCCCTAACCTCTGGGCATTGATTGGAATCTGGAAACTGGACCAAAAAGCAAAGTAAAAGCACACAAGGTTATGTAGTCAAGTATCTTATCAAGATAAGGATAGCTGGGTTAATTTGGAACTGAGTTTTTCCTTGGCCTCTGAGGCTTTAAGGTTGAATATAGACTCTTAGCAACTCTTAGCAGCAAAAGTTAACAAACACTAACAAGCATAATCTGGACAATATCTTAGAAGCATACCTGTCGTGAAAGTTACTATCTCCTAATTTCTTACGTAAATCACACTGATTTTTCACACGCTCATGGCTTTCACGAACCACTCTTTGAAACATCCCTTCCTGAAAAATAAAGATAATCAGTGTTTGCCTATTATTGCGACAATATATCTTGAGGTTAGATTGCAAAATCATCTTCTGTAATAGTTTAATGTAACTGTTTTACTAAACCCAGGGTTTTATTTACTCAGTGAGTTTGGAAATGTTGAGAAAACACATTTTGCTATGACAGGAATGGCCATGTACTTTGTGGAGAAAAAAAGTGGGACAACCAGATTGATATTTAGTTTTCTCTGATGTGAACTCATTTGTGGGTTTAAATGGCATATTTTACAAGTATGAAGCTAGTCTTTCATCAAGCCAGAAAGAGGTCCTTAAAAGTAATTTATAGATCAAAGTTCAATTGATCAGAATATGTGTGTATATATTGGTTATTTTTAATAACACAGCATTTTTATGTAAACAGTACAGATATGGAGATATGGATGTAGATATAGAAATGTAGATACATATTAAGAAGAACGGTTTAATAAAAACACGTGCCGGATGTGAAGCACTCCACAAATACACATTGAAGGAAATCACATGGAATTCTCAGAGCTAAATACAAATTGAAAAAGTTCTTGAACAGTGCAAATAAAATCCCAGTGGGAAGATACAATTGGCCTTGCAGACTTAGCTCTTTGCTAGGAACACTGGTTATCATCTTAAGTAATCAGACCCAGTCCACCTGATCCTAATAAGCAGTGTTCAATAGTAAAAAATTTACCCAATTTGCAAACTGTTCGTCTGGATTTAACCCTTCTTGCCTGAGTGGCACTGGACTAGTCACTTGAACCTTCTGAAACCCAATACTTTCATCTACAAAGTGTAGCTAGTACTTCTGCCGTTACCTATCTTACCAAGCTGCCGTAAGAATAAAATAGGACACTGGTTGTAACGCTACTTTGTAAACTCTAAACACCCATCCTCCTAGAAGGGGCTATTATCATAGTAAGGGTGATTGTGAAATCTACAGGTGATACATTGAAAGGTTGCTAACCAGATCGTTCAGGATCCAGTGCCTGATGATCTGAGGTGGAGCGGATGTAATAAAAACAGAAGTAGAGTGCACAATAAGTGTAATGGGCTTGCATCATCCTAACCATCTCCCCCCACCTCCCTACCACGCCGGTTCATGGAAAAATTGTCTTCCATGAAGTGGGTCCCTGGTGCCAAAAAGGTCGGGGACCACTGTTAACCTACAGAACTCTTAAATCACCTTCATTTAGATTTCTCTCCAAGAACAGGAAGATGCCAGATGTACCTGCTTGGACTCAGAACAAGAAATACCTTCGCCCTCTATCCCCACCTCTCTGTAAAGGCTCAAGCCACTCATTAGCATAACAAAAGCCAGACCCTCCTGGCTCCTGGAAAGCTGTGAATGACGTCACCTGGTCAGAGATTTGTAAGGTCACCTGCTTTTTCATGTCAACTGTACAACAGGAGCCACTGCCTGCAAACAGTATGCTCTCTGGCTTGAAATAGGGACAGTGTCCAGGTCTGCTTGGTGGAAATGGTCAACCTTCCCTCACCCTAACAGGTTATGCTTTCATGCTACCTGCTACCAGGCCAAGCAAACTTAAAGGAGAAAATTGCACAGAGAATGTTTCATAAAACACAGAATTTATAAGGCAGTGACTCACACAGAGAGTCGCTGCTGTGTAATGATGTGACCTTCGGTTTAGGCGGAAATCAGAGTTTGTGTGTAGTGCTTGCAAGCAGAACATGCATAGTCATAAAAGCATGGCGCTACTAGCAGCACTGGACTTTTCTCTATTTGTAATCACACCACAAATATGAGAAATAGGTTTCTATAAAAGGAATTTACCCCATGGCTACAGCATTCCAGAGGATTTTCTAATTTACAGCATTTTCCCAGTAAATTTTGATATACTGTATCCACTCTTAAAATGACTGGAACTGCCAACTCTGGGTGTCTTCTTGAGTATTCATAAAGAAACCTGTTTCCACATGAAGCAAATTAGAGAGTAAACAGTAAGTTTCTGAAGTCATATTTTTCTTTCAAAAGCCGTCTATGTAATTTATTCAATATTTTAACTAACTTTAAGGTATTTGAAAATTTGGGGTGACTGGCAGGGAGGATTTCTGGCTATGTTTTGAGATAAGGAAACCAAATCAATAAAATTACGTGATTTTTCCAAAGTCACACAGCAGTGAGGGGCAGATTCAAACTTGAACCTAAAATATTCTGATAACCTTTAGTTCTTGGCTCAGGGTCTCTCCTTACTGTTACTAGAAATTCATTTCAAGTGTGTAGATGAGAACATTTTTCCTAATGACCTTTGAGGCTAGATTTTATAAATATTACAATTTTTGTAAGTATTAAATCACCATCTTCCCCTTGTCCATAATCTATTCCTTCTTCTGGGTTACAAGAAGGAGAAATTTGGACTATAGAATACTTCTAAAGGAATCATAAAATTGCAGGAGGGACCTTTAGAGTGCCTTAAGGAGGGACCTTATCTAACTGCCTCAGTTTATAGTTGGAACCTAGAAGCCTGGGGAAATTAAATGGCTTGAACTGCGTTTCAAAGCAGATGCATGACTGAATTAGACTGGAACTCAGGTCTCCCAACTCACAGACTAATGTGATTTCCACTAAGTTGTGCCTATCCACTTTTTCAGTACCAAATGCAAGTCTAGGGAAATTGAGTTCAGATAGTGACATTTACTTTTATAAGCCAATGTCAGATGTAATTGCAGAAATATAGCTAACGTCACTCAACAGAAAACTTTGAAGAAAACTCAAATTTTTATGCTTTGTTAGAATTTAGTTCCTCCAAATAATACTTTACACAGTAACTTTGGAAATATTTCAATCACACAATAATACTATCTTAATATTGTATCTTGAAATCAGTTTGCTTTATGACCCAAATAATTTGTACTTCTTCATGGGCACCAGAGATGTTAGTATTCCATCTCTTTAATCTTGAAATGTTATGCAATGGCTTTGATAGTAGGTATTAAAATAATCAGAAGAGCTGGCCATACTAATCTGAGGCCCTTACTTAAACATGACTCTAAGTCTCAAAGCAAAGCTTGCACACACTTGACACTCACTCTGTTTTTAAAAATTCCTATATTGGTTGTCTACATTTAGAACTCAAGAGACCCTCAACTCCCCTCCAAATGCAGTTGATCCAACCACCCAAAGCCTACATTCCCAGATGGCCACAAGTAGCTAGAGCCAAATAGTAGCTGCCACCTTGGATTCCACAGAGCGTATCTTCTTGGCCATTTAACCATTGACTGATATTGACTAGCCTCTGCCATCATTCAAGTTTGCAACTTCTCCCAAAGAATCCATAAATACAATATCCCTTTATTAAGGTTTTATAAAATGCTTTATTACCCTTGTAGGAAGAAATCTTGCTTGTCAGTGAATTGTTTACATACAGACTGATCCTCTGTAAACCTGCGACGGGGCAGGGATGAGAGATCAGGTTTGTTGTCATTTTCCGAGTTGATAATGCATTCTCCTCGAAATGGTTCTGGCAGTTCACAGCATGGAGTGAATTTGCTAGATAGAATAGCCTGTTTAGAGCAGATGTAGTTCATAAGCTGACTCTATAAAACAGAAAGAGAAGCAGTTATTTTTGATGACTTCATTCTTATTTATTTTTATTGAGAAAAGCAGAGAAAAACTTGGCCTCGTATTGCTTTTTTCTTGGCAAACTGAAAAACCAGAAAGACCATTTATACTGACTCTTTCTAATAAGAAAGCTTCTCTACTTGACCTTATTCAAGTCTCACAGCTCTCAAAGAACTTAAAGGAAGACAGATTGTATTACTGTTTTCAAGTTTAGCCCAACAAAATACAAATAAAGAGTTTTATCACTTGCTATTGTTATTGTTTTAGGATACCAGTTGAGAAAACATTTTATCTCTGTCATTTTCTATATACATTACTATAATATTACTATTACACTTACATATTTACTTATATGTTAAAAGTAGAAGTGAAAATGTTAGTCTCTCAGTTGTGCCCAACTCTTTGCCACCCCATGGACTGTAGGTCACCAGGCTCCTCTGTTCATGCAATTCTCCAGGCAAGAAAACTGGAGAGGGGTAGACCTTCTTTTCTCCAGGGAATCTTCCTGATGGCAAGAATACACAGAAGAACTATACAAAAAGATCTTCATGAGCCAGATAACCACGATGGTGTGATCACTCACCTAGAGTCATACATCCCGGAATGAGAAGTCAAGTGAGCCTTAGGAAGCATCACTACAAACAAAGCTAGTGGAGGTGATAGAATTCCAGTTGAGTTATTTCAAATCCTAAAAGATGATGCTGTCAAAGTGCCACACTCAATATGCCAACAAATCTGAAAAACTCAGCAGTGGTCACAGAACTGGAAAAGGTCAATTTTCATTCCAATCCCAAAGAAAAGCAATGCCAAAGAATGCTCAAACTACTGCACAATTGCACTCATCTCACACGCTAGCAAAGTAATGCTCAAAATTCTCCAAGCCAGGCTTCAACAGTACGTGAACCATGAACTTCCAGATGTTCAAGCTGGATTTTGAAAAGACAGAGGAACCAGAGATCAAATTGCCAACATCCACTGGATCATCAAAAAAGCAAGAGAGTTCCAGAAAAACATCAACTTTTGCCCTATTGACTATGCCAAAGTCTTTGACTGTGTGGATCACAACAAACTGTGGAAAATTCGTCAAGAGATGGGAATACCAGACCACCTGATCTGCCTCCTGAGAAATCTGTATATAGGTCAAGAAGCAAAAGTTAGAACTGGACATGGAACAACAGACTGGTTCCAAATAGGGAAAGGAGTACATCAAGGCTGTATATTGTCACCCTGCTTATTTAACTTATATGCAGAGAACATCATTCAAAATGCTGGGCTTGCTGGGAGAAATGTCAAAAACCTCAGATATGCAGATGACACCACCCTTATGGCAGAAAGCGAAGAACTAAAGAGCCTCTTGATGAAAGTGAAAGAGAAGAGTGAAAAAGCTTGCTTAAAGCTCAACATTCAGAAAACTAAGATCATGGCATCCAGTCCCATCACTTCTTAGCAAATAGATGGGGAAACAGTGGAAACAGGGGCAGACTTTATTTTGGGGGCTCCAAAATCACTGCAGATGGTGACTGCAGCCATGAAATTAGAAAATGCTTGCTCCTTGGAAGAAAATCTATGACCAACCTAGACAGCATATTAAAAAGCAGAGACATTACTTTACCAGCAAAGGTCCATCTAGTCAAGGCTATGGTTTTTCCAGTAGTCATGTATGTATTTGAGAGCTGGACTCGCAAATGGATTTGAGAGTTGAGAGACTTGAGAGTTGAGCACCGAAGAATTGATACTTTTGAACTGTGGTGTTGGAGAAGACTCTTGAGAGTCCCTTGGACTGCAAGGAGATCCAACCAGTCCATCCTAAAGGAAATCAATCCTGAATATACACTGGAAGGACTGATGTTGGAACTGAAATACTTTGGCCACCTGATGCAAAGAACCACCTCACTGGAAAAGACCCTGATGCTGGGAATGATTGAAGGTGGGAGGAGAAGGGGATGACAGAGGATGAGATGGGTGGATGGCATCACCGACACAATCACCGACACAATGGACATGAGTTTGAGTAGGCTCCGGGGGTTGGTAATGGACAGGGAGGCCTGGCGTGCTGCAGTCCATGGAATCACAAAGAGTCGGACACAATTGAGTGACTGAACTGAACTGAACACACACACGCAAATTAGTACGTGTGTATATGAACAAACTAAAGTCTACACTTAAGGAACTCACAGGTTTAGTTGGAGAGTTTAAATAATTAAACAACAAAATAATGCATTATAAAATAAATTGTTAGAGAAATATGTGTATTATACTTTGGGTGAGAAAAGAAAGATTGCAATCCCAACTGGATAAGATCAGAGTAAAGACCTTGTATGATTTCAGTCTTGAATGACAAATATAAGTTAGTTGGAAACAAATGGAGAGAAAAAAGCATACTAGAAATATCCATATTGGTCTATAAAGAGTCTTAGAGGTGAAGACCATGACATACTTGGGACATGATATTTTAGGATATTTCGAACTTACTGGGAATATTTAGTTGAGATAAAGATCAAGGGATCAGGAGAGAAGGAGAATGTACCGAAAGCCTAGATCTGAGAATGGTAAGTGGAAGCTGCATTATGGGGTCAGGTTGAGATCAATAAGGAGAATGTCTACATTAGTTCGGAGACAAGTCTGCCCTCAGTGGCTTACTAGGATCAAATCTGTTTCAATAAAGTCCTGTTGAAAGGGGAGGCATTGGGCCTGCAGGCAGTAGTTCTGGCAACAAGGCTGGCAAAGGCTCTGTCTTCATCCACCTATAGATTCTTTTATTTTTTTTTATTTTAATTGGAGGTTAATTACTTTACAATATTGTGTTGGTTTTGCCATACATCAACATGAATCCGCCACGGGTATACATGTGTTCCCCATCCTGAACCCCCCTCCCACCTCCCTCCCCATACCATCCCTCTGGGTCATCCCAGTGCACCAGCCCCAAGCATCCTGTATCATGCATCAAACCTGGACTGGCGTTTCATTTCATATATGACATTACACATGTTTCAATGTCATTCTCCCAAATCAACCCACCCTCTCCGTCTCCGTCTCCCACCAAACTGGAGCCTATTATACAGAGTGAAGTAAGCCAGAAAGAAAAACACCAATACAGTATACTAATGCATATATATGGAATTTAGAAAGATGGTAATGATAATCCTGTATGTGAGACAGCAAAAGAGACACAGATGTATAGAACAGTCTTTTGGACACCTATAGATTCTAACATTGCCCTCAGATTGGGAGTGTTTTGGCCAGGAGATTTTCTAGGCCAGGCCAAATGGCATTGGAAAAGATGCACTGGTAAAGCCCCTGATGCTGTGAAAGACTGAAGGCAAAAGGAGAAGGGGGCAGCAGAGGATGAGATAGTTAGATGGCATCACTGACTCAACGGACATCAATTTGAGCAAACTCCAGGAGCTGGTGAAGAACAGAGGAGCCTGCCATGCTGCAGTCCATGGGGTTGCAAACAGTTGGACATGACTTAGCAACTGACAAAAGAAATGACATAAATCACTTCTGACTCAGTTCAGTTCAGTTCAGTCGCTCAGTTGTGTCCGACTCTTTGCGACCCCATGAATCACAGCATGCCAGGCCTCCCTGTCCATCACCATCTCCCAGAGTTCACTCAGACTCATGTCCATCGAGTCAGTGATGCCATCCAGCCATCTCATCCTCTGTCGTCCCCTTTTCCTCCTGCCCCCAATCCTCAAAGCATCAGAGTCATTTCCAATGAGTCAACTCTTCGCATGCTCCACCTATTTGTAAGACTGGAATAGTCTTACTCCATTTTCCAAGAACGCTATCTTGGGAAAGAATAATAAATTAAACAATCCTTTTGCAAAACTGATTAATTAAAAGGATAAGGAGGCAGAGTTACATAATTGATGTTTTTAGTTATCCAATAATAATATTGTCAGGCAGAACTCTATTTCTAAATGAGAAAATACTAGTGAAGGAGAAGTTTTAAAAGAAAGTGTATATTTCAAGTCCTGACAAAAATAAGGACAATTGAGTCTCATCATTCACAGTAGTTATTAACACTGAATTCGTGAATATTGAATCATCTGCCCTGGAGGAAATAGAGGATAAAGTTTCTACATGGCCACATGTTCATGAACAAATCAAGACATAACCCTTGTTTTGTGTATGTTTCTGTTTTAAAACTCCTTATTTAATATACAGCAGTCCTCCTATCCCTGTTTACTGCAGGGGAGACACTCCAATATCCCCTAAAATGCCCCTGGATGCCTAAAGCTGCAGATAGTACCAAACCTTCTATATTTTTTCCTGTACATGCATGCATATGATAAAGTTTAATTTATAAATTAGGCACAGTGAAAGATTAACAAAAGTAACATAATAAAATTATAGCAATATAATGTAATAAAAGTTATATGAATGTGGTCTCTCTCAAAATACCTAATTGTTCAATTTTAATGCCTTTTCTATCTTAACTAACTAAGCACTTATCATGAACTATAGCCAAAACTTTGGCAGTTTGATTTGTGACAACAAAACTAACACGAATTTATTTTTCCTTCTTCACAATTTCACAGATAAAAGATTTGTTCTTACCATAGATCTGGGTGACCTCAGCATGTGATTTTTTTTCTTTCCCTATTAAGGAGAACTTTCACCTTTCCACCTAAAGGATGCACTTTACAGCTTCTCTTTGGCCAGCATCACTACGCTTATGCACTAAGGTCAATGTGTGACTTGAACCCAATCACCATGATCCCAGGGCAGCCAATCTGGTGACCTATATAACTATCATGACTAATCCACAGGAAACGCTAGACAAAGAGATGATTCACATCCCAGATGAGATGGAACAAGATGGCACAAGATTTCATCTTGCTGATCAGAATGGTGCATAATTTAAATCTTAGGAATTATTTTTGGATTTTTCTGTTTACTATTTTCAGATGGAAGTTGACTATGGTTAACTGAAACCTTAGGAAGCAAAGCAAGAAGTAAGGGGGACTACTGAGTATTGGCAATTTATTCACATTGAACTCACAGCCACTAACACTGTTACTCATGCATGAACAAAGCTTATCTAAAATACATAGTCTTTCTTCAAGGCACAACACAGCTTCTTGTGCTTAGGAACACTGGGCAATTCTTCAGTATTATATGCAGGGCCATTTTAAACAGCTACATCATCAACAAAAATGCAGAAAACATGGCATTAAGTGAACATTTCTTTACAGCACGAGAGCTACAATGGGAAGGCAGAGAGCATCGCCTTGTTCTATTGCAGCTGGAAACATGTGCATCAGACAACTTAAATTTCCACTGCTTTGAACATGCATAAGTTTCTGGGAATGACCACAGAGTGCTGTGAGTATTGATTTCGGGGTTACAAAAAAATTTTGGCATGTAGGTGAATTCACAAGGACAGAATTCATGAATAATGAAGATTAGCTGAGAAAACATTTAAATGAATCCATAACAGAAGAAATGGAGAAGCTGTCACACCAGGTTATATCTCTATCCCTGTTCCAGCTTCACAGACAAACCCTCACAAAATAGATAGGTTACAGTAATATTTATTTCAGAGAATTCAAAAGGAAAAAAATTCTAATCCATTTCTTAGAAGTGAGCATAACTGGATACCAAAACCTGATCAAGTATGTGCCAAAAAAGAAAGTTCCAGATCCAGTTCACATTTAAACATAAATGCAAAAATTTGACTTATATATGTATAATATACATAGAGAAAGGCAGAGAGAGAGAGAAAGGCTAGAGATGGAGTAAAATAAGATTGACTTGAGCAATGTAAAGATGGGCAAAAATTAATAAATCTTTTAAGATAATTTACCAATGGATAAGTCAAACAATATAAATCAAATGATCATCTTTAGGAGATAAAAGAATATTTACTAATGTTCAGAATCCACCCTAATTAAAACAAAGCAAAATGACCTCTAAAAAAGGATGAAAAATTACATGTAAACAATTTCTTTGTGAGGCCAATAACTCTAAACCTATTACCTTTATAGTCTGGAATATGGCAGGTGCCAGAAGTAACCATAGTTATTTTATATTGGTTAGAATACTAGCCAATACTATTAAATAACTGGAGATCATTCTAGCACATCTGTCACGTGGTTTCAGCAGTTTAGTCACTAAGTCATGTCTGACTCTTGTGATCCCATTAACTGTAGCCCACCAGGCTCCTCTGTCCATGGGATTTCCCAGGCAAGAATACTGGACTGGGAGAAGGAACCCATTTCCTTCTCCAGGGAGTCTTTCTGACCCAGGAACTGAACCCAGGTTTCCTGCATTGCAGGCAGATTCTTTACTGATGGAGCTATGAGGGAATCCCATGTCTGTCACAGTATAGACTATAACGGAAGCTGTTCTAGAGTTACCAATTTGGAATAGGTATTGTTTATGTGTTAAAGGATTTAAGCAATTTTGTCTTGTTTTAACAACCGTGGATAGGCCTCAAAGTTCCCTGTAATTTCCCCCCAAATTCACATAATCTTCATGCAGACAGAAGTCTGAGAGCCTATCCTGAAGAGCCAGCAGGACTTCTAAGTGGGCAGGACAGTATTCCTTCCAGTATCAGTTGAGATTCTTGACATTCAGAAACTACTCCAAGGAACAACTTCACATTGCCTATCTCCAGGATGGAATTCACAGTGGCAGCCACCGCCTTTACAACTGGTCAAGATGAACATGGCACTGACCTCAGCAAGTAATGGCCAACTGCAACAGCTGCCAAGAAAAAGCTATGGCCTTAGCCCAACTCTCTGTTCTGGCAAAGTAAATATTTGAGGACTAAGAATTCTAGGATTCTATTGAGTGTTCTAGTCAATGATTTTTCTATTTTAACTACAGTTGTTACCCACATCCCTTAATCTGTTGTGTGCCTGTGTGCTTCAGTTGTGTCAGACTCTCTGTGACCCCATAGACTATAGCCCGCCAGGCTCCTCTGTCCGTGGGATTATCCAGCCTAGAATACTAGAGTGGGTCGCCATGCCCTCCTCCAGAGGATCTTCCTGCCCCAGGGATTGGACCCACATCTTCATCTCCTGCATTGCAGGCAGATTCTTTCCCCACTGAACAACCCAGGAATCTGTTGTGTAATGGGACTAAAATGGTTGGAGGTGGGGCTTCCTGCTCTTAAGAGAAAAGGATTTCTCTCTGAAATCATGTTATTCTTACTTTGCTTCTGCTTTATTTTTTAATTGTGATGAAAACTATTGGTTTTCAAACTTGCAGAATGGATAGGAACATGACTTGTATATGATTGTAGTTTACTAAACCCTTATTGGGTTTTTAACAGTTACAATATTTTCCTTCTCTGGGGTTTCGAGACTTTATATTCAAACCTGGGGCAGATAATTCTATGTTGCCCATGCCCCAGCCCTTGCCTCTTGTTGCCATATCTTTGTTTTGGTGGTTTCTTCTTCCCTCCAGGCTGACATGGCCTCAGGGTAGAGTTTGCAATTATAGGACTTGCTAGAGATTCAAAGATGAATGAAATACAATCACAATTTGGGAGGAAATTAACAGTCAATTCTAAAAATTTAAGAATAAAATAATAAAGTAAAGTAAGACAGATTGAGGAAGGAGGGAAAGGGAGGGAAGAAGGGTGAGGGAGGGAGGGAAAGAAAGAAAGAAAAAAATGTTGCATGAGAAGAGAAAAGAGAGGAGACATCATTCTACTGGTAATACTAAGAAGTAATAATTGCTCTTTAATATTTATTATATACCATATTTACATGGTATATATTATATTATATTTATAAATATCTATAATATTTATTTAAGAAATAAGTTGAGATGAGTTTTAAGAAAAGAGAAAATCTTACCCTGCCAAGTACACACACTACTGCATTTCCTTCACAGCATATCTGAGCAAATTTTTAATATCCATGGACGGCTTGGCAATTTCAGAAAAAAATTAGCTTTAGGTAGCTTTTTAGTCAACAGAACCAATTCCCTGGGGGGAGAAAAGTGCATTTTTTTATTTTTTGGATTCAATTCTTTCTAAAATTAGTTCTAGTTCAATGAGTAATCAAAAGAATAGAACTACATTTGCAAATGTAGGATGAAGATAGTTGCATATTATGTTTTCTATTTCTTCAGTGATAGAATCCAGAGCCATACAAAAATCTAAGTCGCAAAATGAAAATTATTCAGTTCATAATCGTGTAAGTACGGTCATTGTCATTACTCAGATTATTGCTTAAAGAAGTTGAGTTGCTTGGACAAGTACTTTGGGAATTTATCTGACCTATTTCCAAATAAAATTCTTTTCCATAAAGACATTAATTATAAAAGGTTTGGTTCTCCCTTGCCCCTCTCTGTTGACAACTGAACAACATCCCTGAGAGTTTTTTTGTTCTGTTGTCCTTTAGTCACTAAGCTATGTCCAATTCTTTTGTGACTCCATGGACTGTAGCTTGCCAGGTCCTTCTGTCCATGGGATTTCCCAGGCAAGAATACTGGAGTGGGTTGCCATTCCTTCCTGACCCAGAGATCGAACCTCGTCTCCTACTTGGCAGGAGGATTCTTTACCAATGAACCATGAAAATTAGGCTTGCCTTATAAGAACTGAGCTTCCAGGCAATGCGATATTGTCCTAAAATGGGTAAGAAGGTAATATAAGGAAGACGCATGCATTCAGGGGTAAACAGAAACCAAATCTGGGCCAAGAAAGAGACACGTTGAGTGACATCAAATTCTCCTCCCACTCCACACTCCTCTATCCCCACCCCAAAAAACACCACTCAATTTTTCTGTTTTTTGTGACATTAGAGCCAAAATCTTTCTTATCTTCCAAGAGAAAAATACCTTTTGTCCTCCAGCCTTAACCATACAGAACAACAAAGGGTATGAATCTGAATAACAAGAATCTTTTGTACACTGGAGAAGAGCCTTAAAAATTTGAGCTGCTGGAAGATATTTAGACAGGAGACAGTGAGTGGAGACGAGGACTGCAATGTGCAGCATAGCCCAGGGTGCCCTGTTGAATAGCCAAGTAGCCCACCTGTAGAGAAAGGAACCAGGTTTGTGCTGAGAGACATTAGTGAACAAAAGATAGATGATATTTCAATGAGTTCAATTGATCCAAAGCAGCAAAGTCCACAAATCTAAGTAAGTAACTTACACAGCTGTTGCTACCTTGTGGTTGAATCTAATCCCAATTTCATATAAATGGTGATGCCTCAAAGATATTTCTCTAACATACTTTCTGATGGGTTCCAGCTGTAATTAGAAAAATGACTCATCAAAGAACTATGGTAATAACTGAAAAAGTTCACCTCATGGTTAGTAAAGAACAGAAAAAAAAAATCATGTATCTTCTCAAAATTAGAAAGTTTTAATTGTCTTATCTATGAGACCAAATGTAAAAGCATAATTTGGTGAAGGTTTTGTTTTCTTGTTGTTGTTTTTTGGGTTTGTTTGTTTTTTACAAAATAGCACTCACTTCTCCAGAGATCGCTTGTCCCTTAACTTTTAGACATTTGATGTATAAATGAGAACAAGACAGTGAACAAACAAGAATCCAGAGAGCCGATAGAATAAATTTCAATAATGTCTTACAGTTGTATTTAGGTTTTATTCAAGTTACTAACCCTGTCATCTTGAGCATGTCTTTAAATGCTTACTGCCGAGGTCCAGCCCCGGCTGATCCAGGGTATTCGACGGCCTAGGCGACTATTTATATGCTAATTAGAGATATAAGAGTAATAGAATGAGGATAGCTCAGTAAGAAAATTCAGTGGAGAAAAGAGGCTGAGTAGCTTGGTTTACGCGGGAGACCAATGAAACTTCAAGACAAGAAATTTGCACCACTTACGTAGGCCGCAGGCGCCCTCTCGAATAGCGGAAGGTGCCCCACCCTAGACACCTTCTCGAGTGGGTCTTAGAAGCCCAGGCATAATTAGTAAGCGTGGTGGGTTCCGCGCTCCAGATGGAGACTCAGCTGGAAGTTAAAGGGAAGAATGACATGGGGAGACCAAGCGTTGGTGAGCAAGGCCCGTAGCTTTATTTTCAACAGGGGTTTTTATACCCTAAGTTACACATAGAGGATAATAGGGGATGCAAAGTCAGCAGTCTTTGATTCTTATCAAAAACCAGGGTTTCTTTCCTGCAAATTTATCGTATACAAATGGTTTAGGTGATTTACATCATCTTCTGGCCAGAAGGCCTACTAACATTTTATGACTGTTGACAAGAACTTATCAACAAAGACTTATTTTCTCTAAGAGTAATTATTTAAAGGTTTGGCGCCATCTTCCGAAGATAAAATTGCATTCCTATAGGGCGGATGTGTAATGGGTTTACAACAAAGGAAAGAATTTATTACCTTAAGGGTCTAAAGTTACTAACACCAAGGCCACTACTTATTTTTTCTACATACCAAATTTTTAATTAATACACATTCAAGGATACAATTCAAGGGATGTGAAAACTTGGCAACAAGCATTGACTCATCAATGAAATCCTTTACTAGTCTTATTCTGACAGTTTGTAACTCTCTGAGAGGCTCTAAGCTATTTGAATATCTTAAGCTTCCCATGCCTCTCCAGGCTGGGAGACTGTAAACAATCGTATGCATAGCTGTAGGAGTCCAGGTAAACTTGTCAGGCGAGTTAGAGATCCATCTGAGGGGTTTGGATTTAAACACTCCTAATTGCCCAGGAACTTTATTAATTGGAGCTGTAAGTTAACTCTTTGACAGAGAGAGCGAGATGGTGGTAGGGGACAGCCCCCAGTAAAGTCAGAGGTGAGAGCACAAAGCAACAAAGTAGGCAGACTCTGGTTTTTTGGGGGGTAGATGCTCGAGAATATCCGGGCGGACTCCTGAGGCTCGATCCCGCCTTTGCGTATGCTGAGCCTCCTTCCTCATGACCTTTGTCACGAGTGGAATGCCTCACCGGCTCCCGGCAGCTTACTATAATATATGCTCCAGTTTTGCAATATAAATTAACAGAGTCCCCCAAAATCTTCATATTCTTTAACTCAGAATTTGGACTTTTGAAACTCTATTCCTTTCTGAATAAACAAAAATATAATTATGCAAAAAGAAGAACATGTATGCCTTGCTATGGCAGCAAAATTTTGGAGACAAAATGTCTCAAAAGAATAGAGATGCCTAAGTGAATAATGGCATATTATTCTTGAAAAAGATGTACACTTTTAATGTAAAGTACATATGTTTAAGTTTCTATTCAAAACTGTGTATTCAATTTGGTCACAAGAATGTACAAAATAAAACCTGTGAATGAAAAAAAAATGAAAATAAATATACTGAAATTAGTATCTCTGTGTGGTGAGAATATAAGTAACATTTAAACATTTCAGATAGCTCTATATATTGACTTAAAACATTATATTGACCATATATTAATTTTACTTTGGGTAACAATATCTTGCTATGCTATGCTAAGTCACTTCAGTCGTGTCCAACTCTGTGTGACCCCATAGACAGCAGCCCACCAGGCTCCCCTGTCCCAGGGATTCTCCAGGCAAGAACACTGGAGTGGGTTGCCATTTCCTTCTCCAATGCATGAAAGTGAAAAGTGAAAGTGAAGTCGCTCGGTCGTGTCCGACTCTTAGCGACTCCATGGACTGCAGCCAACCAGGTTCCACCGTCCATGGGATTTTCCAGGCAAGAGTACTGGACTGGGGTGCCATCACCTTCTCCGTTAACAATATCTTACAATGCTTTTTTAAAGAACAAATCCAGGTTCGATGCACGATGCTGGATGCTTGGGGCTGGTGCACTGGGACGGCCCAGAGGGAGGGTATGGGGAGGGAGGAGGGAGGAGGGTTCAGGATGGGGAGCACGGGTATACCTGTGGCGGATTCATTTTGATGTTGGGCAAAACTAATACAATATTGTAAACTTTAAAAATAAAATAAAAATTAAAAAAAATAAAGAACAAATTAAAAAATGGATACAGAGGCAATATTCAAATCACAAATCTGGCACTATGATAATATTTATACTTTATAATTAATTATAAGTATAATTATTATTTTATTTTTATTCGTTGTGTTGCACTTATTTGAAATCAAATACAAATAAGGTTATTCTCTTCTTCACAAGAGAGTCTGTGAAGGTTTAACTCATAAAGCACATTCTGTGATCACAGACATCACTTTAACACGATTGACTATGCAGTCTTCTCTGGGTAAGGACTAAGAACTCCTGGGAACAGACATTCTGGAGGCAAACAGGACTGTAACCATCACAGAGCAAGGGAGAGGAGAAAAAAACTTAACTAATTCAAAAGCACCTGCTTATGCTTAACATTATAGGGTCACATAGCTGGACCTAGAGATTATTGTACAAAGTGAAGTCAAGTCAGACAGAGAAAGATGAATATATGACATTGCTTATATGTGTAATCCGAATTAGTGGTACAAATGAATTTATTTATAAAACAGAAATAGAGTCACAGATATAGAAAACAAACTTATGGCTACCAACAGGGAAAGTAGAAGGGAGGGATACATTTATTGGGAGATTGAGACTGACATATACACACTACTAAATATAAACTGGGCTTCCTTGGTGGCTCAGAGGTTAAAGCGTCTGCCTGCAGTGCAGGGTCCTGGGTTTGATCCCTGAGTCAGGAAGATCCCCTGGAGAAGGAAATGGCAACCCACTCCAGTATTCTTGCCTGGAGAATCCCGTGGACAGAGGAGCCTGGTGGGCTACAGTCCACGGGGTCGCAAAGAATCAGGCACGACTGAGCGAGCAACTTAACTATATATAAACTAGATAACTAATAAGGCCCTAGTGTATAGCACAGGGAACTCTAGTCAGTACTGTGTAAAGACTTTTATGGGGGTAGAATCTAAAAGAGTCGGTCTATGTATATGTATAACTAATTAACTTTGCTATACAGCAGAGCTAAAAAGAGGAACTAAAAAGCCTCTTGATGAAAGTGAAAGTGGAGAGTAAAAAAGTTGGCTTAAAGCTCAACATTCAGAAAACGAAGATCATGGCATCCGGTCCCATCACTTCATGGGAAATAGATGGGGAAACAGTGGAAACAATGTCAGACTTTATTTTTTGGGGCTCCAAAATCACTGCAGATGGTGACTGCAGCCAAGAAATTAAAAGACACTTACTCCTTGGAAGGAAAGTTATGACCAACCTAGATAGCATATTCAAAAGCAGAGACATTACTTTGCCAACAAAGGTCCATCTAGTCAAGGATATGGTTTTTCCTGTGGTCAGGTATGGATGTGAGAGTTGGACTGTGAAGATGGCTGAGTGCCGAAGAATTGATGCTTTTGAACTGTGGTGTTGGAGAAGACTCTTGAGAGTCCCTTGGACTGCAAGGAGATCCAACCAGTCCATTCTGAAGGAGATCAGCCCTGGGATTTCTTTGGAAGGAATGATGCTAAAGCTGAAACTCCAGTACTTTGGCCACCTCATGCAAGGAGTTGACTCATTGGAAAAGACTCTGATGCTGGGATGGATTGGGGGCAGGAGGAGAAGGGGACGACAGAGGATGAGATGGCTGGATGGCATTACTGACTTGATGGACGTGAGTCTGAGTGAACTGCAGGAGTTGGTGATGGACAGGGAGGCCTCGTATGCTGTGATTCATGGGGTCGCAAAGAGTTGGACATGACTGAGCAATTGAATTGAACTGAACTGATACAGCAGAAAGTAACATAACATTATAAATCAACTATACGCCAATAAAATTTTTTAAAAATTATAAGGGCATATTATACATTAAGGAAAAATTTCCTCTGAAAAGGGTTAAAATTAAGAAAACTTTGTAACAAATTAGCTGAAAAAACTAAAGTCATGAAAAAGTTCATTCTTCCAAAATGCCTGGTAATAAAACATAAGTCTACACAATCACTTGTTTTTGTTGTTTTTAATAATATGAAACCAAAAGGAGGAAAAAAAAAACAAAACTGTCCTGCTTAGGAATTCAGAATTGGCTTCTGAAGGAACTGGAGTTAACTCCAGTTCCAGGGGAAGAACGGAAGAGAGGTAAGAAATATACGTGTGTGTGTGTGTGTGTGTATGTGTAGCTTTAAAGAAAACTATGATTACTGCATACTTAGTATATGCTAGAGACTCTTTAGATACATTATTTAGTTTCTAACACAAGGTAGAAAATAAGGAGCTCAATAGGAGAAACATAGTTAAAGGAATAGAGAAATAGGGGTTGAGAGGATTATGAGAGAAATTCTCACTGAAGAGATCAAAGAAAACAGCAAGAAAACGGTGGTACTACACTGATTATCAAACTACTATTTATTTCAGCGTGACCTTCAAAAAATCCATCTGGTGTGCCTTCTTAAGACAGTTGAAGGGGACGACAGAGGATGAGATGGCTGGATGGCATCATTGACTCGATGGATGTGAGTCTCAGTGAACTCTGGGAGTTGGTGATGGACAGGGAGGCCTGGCGTGCTGTGATTCATGGGGTCGCAAAGAGTCGGACACGACTGAGCGACTGATCTGATCTGATCTGATCTGATCCAGAACCTTTAATGAGCATACATTAAAAAGTACTTTTATCATGGAACTAATCACTGATTTACGTCTATTCAACGAAGGAGAAAAGGCTATCTGGTTAAAATTAAATGTGTGGCTAACAGTATTTTCCAGGGTTAGCTAAAATAGTCTTCTATCTCATGTTTTTCTTACAATGAGCTTTTGTTACAGTGTATTTACTTTCTCCTTCAAAGTTTTGTGGCATTTCAGCCAATAGAGTATAATAAGGGTAAATTTTGAGACTTGGTCATTAAAGGCCATACAACTTCTGCTTTATCCATAAGAATACACATTCTTGAGACTCTGGCCATATGTTAGCAGTCCAGCTGCCCTCAGGCTGCCACGCTGTGAGGAAGCCCAAGCCAGACAAATCAGTGACACCATTTAATTTATTATTAAATAAGGTAATATGAGAAGAAGGAGATGTTGGGGTGTTTTGCTATGCAGAAATAATAATTGAAGTATTAAATATGTATTATGAAGTGATATTTGTGCTGGATCATGCTTCTCAAATTTTGAGGACTATATGAATGGCCTGAGTATCTTGTTAAAATGATGTCTTATTCAGCAGGTCTGGAGAAGAGCTTCATTCTGAATCTTTACAAGCTGCAAGGTGGTTCACATGCTGCCAGTCCACAGTCCTCACTTAGCATAACAAGTTCCTAAATAACAGTTGACATATAAATAGTTTACCTTTGTCTGGAAGCATTGTCTTATTTTCTTCTTGGCAACATGACTGAACAGCTGTTTCATAGCAAACAGACATGGTTAAAATAGTGGGTCCATACAAGAATGGGTGCTTCCTAGAAGTTTCATAAATGTATCTATAATTTGACAAATGCAAAGTCATAATAATGGAATTATTATGGAATAATATAATTTGGAATTCAAGAACATGTTCTGACACTGTTTCTTAAGAACTTATGATTCATTTAGTTTTGTTGACCTGAAACTTCTAGAATTTCATGGTAACAGAAATGGGATACCACTACACTTAAATGTATCAAAGGTTCACAACAGACAGGTCATTGTGAGGTTAGATAGCGCCCAAGAAGTAATCCACTGTATTTTTTGGGCCAGTGAGAAAAGGAAATCACCAATTAAAAGTGTTCATTTTTATATAAGTAGTAAAAGTAGAAAGTTCAATAGTCTAAACTGATTGTAAATGGAGGATAGTACAGCTGGTAAAGGGGAACTAAATTTAGAAATTATTTGTGGGTGAAGAGGAATCTTTCAAGATCATCTGTAAGTTCTTTCTAGACTACAAAAGTTTATGCCATTGTCCTCCAAGATGTCTCACTCAATATTTGGGTTTATGACTAAATCTGAGTATTAATTTGCTTCTCAAATTCATTCTTTTCTCTTTTTTTATATTTTTTAGGTCCCATTTTGTAAAATGTAGGATCATAGTTCCCCAACAGGAATCGAACCAATGCCCACTGCATTGGGAGTTCAGAGTCTCAACCACCACATAGAGCTTGCGTGCTTGCTAAGCCACTTCAGTCATGTCTGACTCTGCATCCCTATGGACTGTAGCCCTCCAGGCTCCTCTGTCCATGGGATTCTGCAGGCAAGAACACTGGAGTGGGTTGCCATGCCCTTCTCCAGGGAATCTTCTTGACCCAGGGACAGAACCTATGTCTCTTATTTCTCCTGCATTGGAGGGTGGGTTCTTTACCTCTACCACAACCTGGAAACCCCAGACCACCAGGGAAGTCCCTCTCAAATTCATTCTTTACACTCACTATGGAGCCTGGGCACCAGGCCTGCCTTTCACTTATCATCATATCTCCTCACACTATTCCACAAAGCTTGCTCAAATTACTTACTCCCCACCCCTCCTCTCACACACAAATACCCAATGAAGGTTGACATTGCAGACAAAAACTGGCTTAAGGCTCAAACAAATCCATTTTCTCTTATAATCACAGGAAAGTTTCTTTTCAAGCCTCCCTTGCAGTTAAGTGGGAACATGTAACTGAGTTCTAATCAATGAAATATGAATAAACATGCCATATACCACTTCTAGGCTTGGCTGTTAATTACTTTGCACAGTTCTTTGTTCTCTTTCTTTTTCAAAGTAAACTTTGGAACACATGCTCCAGGTGGTATAGTTCCAAATAGAAGCAACTTTCATTTCTGAGTTACTTCATAGAGGAAAGTTGTCAGGAGCTGAGCTGAGTTGAGCTGGAGAAGGCTGAGAGGCCAAGTGCCAGAGCAGCCAATTAAGACAAAAGCCAAAATGAAAGTAAAGTCAGGCTTTATTTATTTTCAGGGATAGTATATTCAAAGGGGGCTTCCCAGGTGGCTCAGTGAGAAAGAATCTGCCTACAATGTAGGGGATGTGGGTTTGATCGCTGGGTCAGGAAGATCCCCTAGAGAGGGGAATGGCTACCCACTCCAGTATTCTTCTCTGAGAAATCCCATGGACAGAGGAGCCTGGTGAGGTTCAGCCCATGGAGTCACAAAAGAGTCATTCACAGCTTAGCGACTAAACAACAACTTAAGCGAAAGGAGAGAAAATGGTATTCTCCCCACAACCTTCACCCCAGACTCAACCTGCTTACTCTTGAAAGTTTAATCAACAGATTTGTTTCATTTCAGCAAGGTTTCTTAAGCCTAACTTGTAGGGGGGAAAAAAAAGCAGAATTTATATTATTAAGATATAATTGCCACTCAAGAAAAGGCAAAATTCTTGGCCAATAGGAAATCTCAATAAAGTCATTCGGTATCTTTGCTTTCTATTGGGTACTAAGCTAAACTAAGAAAGATCTTCACAACCCAGATAATCACAAAGGTGTGATCACTGACCTAGAGCCAGATATCCTGGAATGAGAAGTCAAGTGGGCCTTAGAAAGCATCACAATGAACAAAGCTAGTGGAGGTGATGGAATTCCAATTGAGCTATTTCAAATCCTGAAAGATGACACTGTGAAAGTGCTGTACTCAATATGCTAGCAAATTTGGAAAACTCAGCAGTGGCCACAGGACTGGAAAAGGTCAGTTTTCATTCCAATCCCAAAGAAAGACAATGCCAAAGAATGCTCAGACTACTGCACAATTACACTCATTTCACACTCTTGTTAAAGTAATGCTCAAAATTCTCCAAGCCAGGCTTCAGCAATACGTGAACTGTGAACTTCCAGATGTTCAAGCTGGTTTTAGAAAAGGCAGAGGAACCAGAGATCAAACTGCCAACATCCGCTGGATCATTGAAAAAGCAAGCGTCCCAGAAACTCTCTTGCTGTATTGACTACTTCTGCTGTATTGACTATGCCAAAGCCTTTGACTGTGTGGATCACAATAAACAGTGGAAAATTCTTCAAGAGATGGGAATACCAGACCACCTGACCTGACTCTTGAGAAACTTATATGCTGGTCAGGAAGCAACAGTTAAAACTGGACGTGGAACAACAGACTGGTTCCAAATAGGAAAAGGAGTACATCAAGGCTGTATATTGTCACCCTGCTCATTTAACTTATATGCAGAGTACATCATGAGAAACGCTGGGCTGGAAGAAGCACAAGCTGGAATCAAGATTGCCGGGAAAAACATCAATAACCTCAGACATGCAGATGACACCACCCTTATGGCAGAAAGTGAAGAGGAACTAAAAAGCCTCTTGATGAAAGTGAAAGAGGAGAGTGAAAAAGTTGGCTTAAAGCTCAACATTCAGAAAACTAAGATCATGGCACATGGTCCCATCACTTCATGGGAAATAGATGGGGAAACAGTGGAAACAATGTCAGACTTTATTTTGGGGGGCTCCAAAATCACTGCAGATGGTGACTGCAGCCATGAAATAAAAAAACGCTTACTCCTTGGAAGGAAAGTTACGACCAACCTAGATAGCATACTCAAAAGCAGAGACATTACTTTGCCAACAAAGGTCCGTCTAGTCAAGGCTATGGTTTTTCCAGTGGTCATAGGGATGTGAGAGTTGGACTGTGAAGAAAGCTGAGCACCAAAGAATTGATACTTTTGAACTGTGGTATTGGAGAAGACTCTTGAGAGTCCCTTGGACTGCAAGGAGATCCAACCAATCCATTCTAAAGATCCGTCCTGGGTGTTCATTGGAAAGAGTGATGCTAAAGCTGAAACTCCAGTACTTTGGCCACCTCATGCGAAGCGTTGACTCATTGGTAAAGACTCTGATGCTGGGAGGGATTGGGGGCAGGAGGAGAAGGGGATGACAGAAGATGAGATGACTGGATGGCATCATAGATTCAATGGACATGGGTTTGGGTGAACTCTGGGAGTTGGTGATGGACAGGGAGGCCTGGCGTGCTGCGATTCATGGGGTCGCAAAGAGTCGGACACAACTGAGCAACTGATTTGAACTGAACTTAGTTCCTTTCAAGAATTTTCAGTACCAACCAATCTAATTTCAAATCTCCAAAGGCAAAGTTGAACTTTGTATGAGGAAAAATTTTTCTAATAATCAGAGCCGTTTAAAAATATAATATAAGGTCCTATTGTAAAGTAACACAGAGTTACACTTGATTGGTAGTTGGGTACTAAAGTAAGATATATAATAAAATTTTACCATGATCAAAACTGTTTTTGAAAACTCCTTAGATAATCCAAATGTACAAGAAAGTATACATGTATAATATACTATCTTTTGATAAGGCCAAAATAGCTGACTTTTCCTCCAGCTTTGATATAAGTTACTGTTTCTTTGATTGAGAATTAAACAAAATTGTTGGCTTATAATATGAACCAAGTAATCAGAAAATTATTTTCCCCTGAATATGTATAGCTGTATGCACTTAAGTTAAATTAGCATATAAAATAACTCCTCAATACTGACTTTGGAGAAGGAAATGGCAACCCACTCCAATACTCTTGCCTGGAAAATCCCATGGACAGAGGAGTCTAGAGGACTACAGTCCATGGTGTTGCAAAGAGTCAGACACGACTTATTGGCTAAACAACAACAGTAACTATTTAATTCTAAATATTCAAGAAGAGGTTAGATTCACTGCCTGAGTGTTAGTTAGGTTTTATAATCTATGAATGTTCAACCCAAACCTGATTTTATAGCTCTCACCTCGAATGGCTAGTGAATAGGTAGCCAAGCTCATATTTAGTTTCTCATTTGGTTGCAAGTTAGAACTTGTCCAACCCGCTGTCCCTTAGTCCTTTCACCCTAAGTTACTGGGCCATTTAAGTTCTTCTTGAAGGCTCAGTAACTCCTGGGGGATTTCTGCCTCTGGATGGTGGAATTAAAGGTGTTTACATTGTTCAGCATCAAGTCACCAGGTCTGTTCATTCATTTCTGGTGTAGAGTTTAATGTCTAAAATCTGAAATTGTGAATAATAGGATCAGCACCATGCTTCCTGCACTGTATCCAGCACTCAGATCCTTCCTTTATTCCTGGTGTCTGTCTGTCTTGACCAAATGACCAGAACTGCATTCCTTGAGAACGGAAGCTTTGTACTTCTCCTGTCATTTTTGTCTCTCTCGGTATTGGTTTCCTGCCTCTGAACCCCAGATACTTTCTTGTAAGTCTCTAAAGATAGACATCTATGCTAACTAAGACACCAAAATATGAGCACACCTACCCATGGGCTATAACGCTATCCTCTGTAGGCAAGAATTATAGAATCAGAGTTCTTGAAAACTGATCTCTGTCCAATCTACCCTTATTGTTTATTCCTAGGTTCCCAATGACAGAGTCTATGCCTGTCAGATATCCCTCCTGTTATACCTCGGTGAAACTCCCAAGTACTGGCCCCTTGCCTAAGCTGTTACCTGCGCTCTATTCCCAATACTCTGCCTATTATGCTTTGCCTACTAGATCGTCGTTTTCAACATCATTTGCTACTGGTCTGAGCAATCTAACCCTTAAGGAGGTGGGTCCTTTTCAGATCCTAGTCATTTTTAGTGTTTCATGACAGACATTTTCATGCCCTCCAGGGTTCGCTAAGGCCATTGTCATTCTGAAGGAAAAAAATAAATTGTAGCTCAAATTTTTACTTTATTTTTATATAATAAAGCATTGTGTACTCAGAGGCTTTATCTAAAAATCTCTCTTCAAAATTAGAAAATACTCTTTTTCAAAGACCTGGCAAGGAAAGGTGACTTACCTGTCTTTCACTGGCACTTGACTCTCTTTGCCCATCTCACAGATCTGCTCAGGATTTGAAATTTGGAATATTTCACTGTAACCTGCATCATCCTTTTTGTGTAATAGGAAACACTTATGTCTTGCTGTCTTATTTATATTGCAACAGTCAGAAAACACACGCTTGTCAGCCATTCTTTCATTATTGCAAATATGCTCTAGGAAGGTAGCCATCTGTAGAAGGAGATAATAACATGAGGGTAGGCACGTATGGTTCACATTCCTAACCATAGAAAAGTTCAGGAATTATAAAGAAAGGCAACTGAGTGTATAATCTTATACTCTGTATCCAGTAGTCCTTGGACACAGCTCTTTTGAGCAAAAGTCTTTTAAAAGGTTGTTAAGTCTCATGTGCTAGACATTGGCCAAATAGAATTTATCATTCTCTCCCTACTTATATAAGTGTTTCATTTTCATACAGCTGAGAGGTATTAAAATAAGCATAAGCCAAAATGGCCAGGGCCTAAAGAAATCAAGGAATTTTTAATAAGAATTATCCACCAAGAAATATGTGATGGCTTGCTTTCCTTGTTTCATGATGGCTTTTAGTTGGTTTCCATGGGGACTTATTTTAAAAATTGAGCTCTAAGGCAATGTGTATTCAGTGTCAAATATTCTAACAGAAATGTAATGATTCAGTTTTCAAATGCCTTTGGATGGCAGTAAATGTGTGGGATGCTATAAACCTCAAATGGCATTCCAGATTTAGGGGATAAAGTCAGAAAAAGGTCATCTCTTGAAGTAGAAATAAGAAGAAATCACTGTACAATAAGTGCAGAAGTATTTCTTGTAAAGTGTGTTTCTAATAAGGCTAATGATTTTTCTATGACTGCGTGCGTGCCCTGCTAAGTCACTTCAGTCGTGTCCGACTCTGCAAACCCTTGGACTGTAGCCCTCCAGGCTCCTCTGTTCATGGGCTTCTCCAGCAAGAATACTGGAGTGGGTTGCCATGCCCTCCTCCAAGGAATCTTCCCGACCCAGGGATTGAACTCATGTCTGGTGCACTGGCAGGCGGCTCTTTCACTACTAGCACTGCCTGAGAAGCCCTTTCCTATGACTACTTAGATTCTAATAAAAAATAGACAGGTTTTAGCCCAAGAAGACAGAGTGGAAAAAAACCTACAAATAAAGAAGAAAACTATTTGTATTTAAATTGTTGATATGAGAATAATTGATCAAAAATATGTAGATTATAAGACTTTTTTGATATGTTTATCAACAATTTTTCTGGGACTTCTCTGGTAGTCCGGTGGTTAAAACTTCACCTTCCAATGCATGGGGTGCAGGTTCAATTCCTGGCCAGGGAGTTAAGATCCCATATGCCTCACAGCCAAAAAACCAGAACATAAACAACAAAAGCAATATTGCAACAAATTCAATAAAGAGTTTAACAAAAAAGAATTTTTATAATCACAAAATACACACTTTATAAAAGACAATAGTAATTTTCAAGATTTTCTATTAAGCGGGAAAAAAACCTATAATAATATTCACTTTCTTCTTCTTTTTTATATTCTCTTAGACACTTTTCTAAATCAGTATTTTAATTTCCCAGGAATCTTCATATGAGATGTCAGACAATAGTACTCTAGTGACAGAGAAAGAGCAATAAACTTAGATGAATAAGCTGACATTCTAGGGTATAATTCATTCTCTCAAGCCTTTGGTTCTCAGAATGTGATCTCCTAGATATGAGCTTAATAAACTGTAGATTCATAAACCTGCAAAGATTATATCTTGAGTGTGACTCACGTACATATTTTGCTTTAAAATCGCTTGCTTGATTATTCAATCAACCCATCCCATAGCAACATCTTTTGTTTGCAATTTAGTTTCATTTTTTCTTTTTTTAATAGAGAGAAAAAGGCAGAACATGATTCACCTACCAACTGGTGACAGGATTCTGAAGGTAATTCATGTGACTTGAGGTTCTTGCACTTTTCTGCAAGATCCAGCAACTCTTGAACTGTGATTTGTACTTCTTCATAAGTCAGTTTCTGAAGAAACTGTGCAACCATAATGTTAGTACTGAAACAGAACACTTGTGTGAATGTTGAAGCCAATCAAACCCCTTTCCTCCATCAGTCTTGTAATATCACTGCCCTACGCCCCTACAAAATAACATGAGTGTAAATTTCAATTAAAATTTTTGATAATAAAACTTACACAGCTCTTAAGTTCTTCTCTAGATAATTCTGGCTATTTGTTTGGTGCATGGCTGGGGGAAAAAAATGAGATTTTTATTTGCAAAAGAGGAAATTTTCCAAGTTGAAATCCCCTTTTTACAATTCAAATCTACATTTATTCACTCATAAATTTCCAGATCTGTTTTTGTTTACATCATAAATCAGGATAAATTTTATAAAAATATATATTTTCTTATATTTGGGCTTCCCAGGTGTCTCTGGTGGTGAAGAATCTGCCTGCAATTCAGGAGATGTAAGAGACATAGTTCAATCCCTGAGTCAGGAAGATCCCCTGGAGGAGGGCATGGCAACCCACTCTGGTATTCTTGCCTGGAGAATCCCATGAGCAAAGGATTCTGGGGGCTTCAGTTCATGGGGCCACGAAGAGTTGGACATGACTGAGCAACTGAGAACATTTCTTGTATTTAAGCTGTATTCTGTGAATGATTTACTTCTAGTCCAAAACATCATGTAGTTGAAATCTGTCAAATATATATTCTCATCTGTCATTGGCCAACAAATGTTACACATATCTGTATTGACACTTCTGAGTTAACTAAACTCGACTTTTTAATTAAATAACGCTTACTAGAAGTTACTAGCACACTCACATAACACTAAGAAAATCAAATGCTGGCAGTAGGAACAACAATATAAACATTAGTACTTTGCTAGTCTTAATGTGGCAAAGACAATATCTCATACATCTAGGATTCATTCAACATCTTCATCATTCTCACTCACCATGTACATATACACATGCTCTCTATTGAAAACATGTCTTCCTTCTTATACCAATAGCTTCTAAAGAGTTTGCTATTGTTCAGTCACTAACTCTAAAGAGTTTAGTCACTATCTATGTAATAAAGAAACCATATCATTAGCAATATTAACAAGGAAAGGCTTTGGAGACAGTTATTCTGAGTTCAGCCTCTAGCTCTGATACTGAATATGGCCTTAAGAAACTAACTTAAGCACTCAGAGTTTTTGTATCTTTATCAATCAAGTGTTAATCACCTTTACTACACTAGATAATGGTTAGGATTAAATGAAAGCCTATGTGTGAAGCAATGAGCACAGTGCCTGCGACATAGTAGGTACTGAATAATGTAGCTCATGATATTAGTCTATAAACACTATTGCTCAATCTAAAATAATTTATCCAATTTTAAATGCAAGTTAAAAATATATCATTCTCTCATCTAGACTGGAAGTAAGATGTGTGTGTTTCCCCATGTGTGTTTCCTGCTTGTGTTTCCCCAATATATTAATTCTCTTTTTCTATCTTTGAAGTTTTGTCGTGACGTTTCACCTCCTGGCACAAGGATCTGTAGGTTATTAACAGAATTCCCTACCTGCATCTAGTAAACTTCTCTGAAGAGTCTGACATTTAATGTAGCTGAAGAAAATAAGAAGAGATATGGATCTAACAGTCTTCATTATTTCAGATAAACTTAATAGAAGGTGTTCTATCATTTGAGAGAATTGAATAATCCTTTTATATTCTTTCCAAGTAATTACTATTAATAATTAAACTTCTTCTGGTGAATATTTTCCCCAGGCCACTATAACCCTGAAAAAAATTATAGAAATTCATGATAATGAAGAAATATTTCTGATAGATAGCATTCATTAATGAATACTGGATTTTAAAATGAGTCATGTCAATCTAGTTGTTTTTTCAAGATTACATCACATAGGACTTGAAATAAAGTAATCAATAGACGTTTTTGGTAAATACCTCATTTCCTAGAAATGCCTGTTGACATGTACAAAGGTCTAAAATGGCAGGAGATCAGGTAAACACATACAATGCCAGATTCAAATAAATTATGACTATCCTAATTCCAGTGCTGGACACATTTTTAGGTCCCTAGTGAGAGTGGGGAGCACAGATTTGGGAAACAAACCCATGGGAATGCAACCTAATGTACTGAGTGTTCGCTGCAAGTCTAGCACTTTATATGACTGTATTTAGGTAGCAGTATGCTTATTTCTTGAATAATAAGTGAAGACTCAGGGTCGTATAATTTGCTCATGGACTCACAGGTAGAAATTCAGGTCTTTCTGATGTCAGAGCTCACACCATCCAAGAGCCAGTAGTAAAAGTTGAGATACCAGCATCTCTTGGCTGTTTTCTGCTTTGCCTATAATCCAGTTCTTTAGGGTAGGACACTAGTGACTATGGATTAACTTAAAAGTTCAAGCTAAACTTAAAGCCCCAAAGTTGTGGAAATGGGAGACCACTGGTTACTACTTTAACCATTCCTGTCTTCAGTTTCCTCATTTATAAATGGAGGGTTTGGATCAGATAATCTTCAAGGCTGGAAGTCCATTGCTTGATTTTGCTACCCACATAATCTCATTTCTGGTTTCCTAGGCAAAAAAAAAAATATATAAGTGAGAGAGATACATTTGCCTGAAAAACATTATTATTTAGATTTGTCATTATTTAGATTTGGGACATGTTGGCTTATGGTAGAGAATATAGATGACCTGTGTGGTAGAAAACCACACAAGGGAAGACTGTCTTGCCAGGTTTCCATAGGCTTTCCAGGGTTCTCTAAACAGTCCTGATGCTCAGCATCTCTTTCTGTCTTGCACCCTTAGAGTGGCTCCCTTGAGACCATACTCTAAGCTTCCTGGGGCTACCAGAAATGGACCTATTACTCTAGCGATGACAAATGCTTTGGATGACTGCTTTCAGACTGTCACCCGTTGTAGATATTACTCTTTCTCTATGACTAAGCCTTAGAATCATTCACAGCACCACGCCACAGGACAGCCACCATTAACTGATTGGAGCTGGCACTTAAAAAAAAACGGTTCTGTGTATGCTAAACTAGTTTCTCTTTTTTAAAAAAAATTATTTTTGGACAAAATTAACTTCTCATGAGCATCCTTCTCTCACAGTAAGAGATTCTTTAAAACATAGAAGGAGTTAAATTCTTTATTAGTGACTGATAGTGGAATTTTAGATCAGAGGAAAGACAGGTTGTGGGGATTATTTAAGCAAAGGCTAAGGAATGGGTTTTGTGATAGAATTCAAAAGATGGCACAGAATTTGTTCTCTAAGAGAGGAAGATCTCCACCCTGACCTTTAAGATAAAAAAAAAAAAATAGAAGGTGTGCAAGTGTAAGACACAATGATGATTTTTAATAAATAGTTTTACCACAAACCTAATTCTTATCCAAGTCCTAGAAATAGAGTTTGAAGGAACCTTAGAAAAACCAAGGCTGGATCCCTAGATCCTACCGAAAGCCTGGGAAGTGACTGCTCATGCATGTGCAGTCCTGGCCCTCATTATAGCACCATGAGGCTGATGACATTTACAAACATCTCTAGTACTAGAAGTTTTCCTGCATCAACTGAGTCCAGTTATGTTCCAGTCATTGGTATGAGCTCTGTCTGAGCCATACAGAGTCAGTATGACTGGCTTTTGTTCCAAATCCTCTCCTTCCAGGCAAAACAAGACTTTTGAAAAACCCAGTTCTCTCCCTCTTTTATTTCCATCACACTGATTACCTATCTTTTATCACTGTGTTCTTTGGCACATCAGTAGAGGGAGTTGTATGGCAGTTTCCTCTATGATTATGGAGTCTTGTAACGGCAGAGGTCCCTGGGTCTTTGCTTTCATGTCTGTGGCTCTTAGCACAGCACTGGACACATAGGAGAATCCACTATCAGATGCAAAATTGAATTAGGAAACTTCACTCTGTTTCACTTCTGTTTGCTAAACTTATTATTCATTATTTCAATAAAATTGTCTTCCTTGTCATCCCTGACAATAAACAAGAGTGTTTGGGAAAATGGTAGAAAGAAAAATCAGCTTCATGAATTAAACACCTACTTTCTGCTGGCCATTGTATTTGGATACTTTATATAGTAATTTATTACATCTTTCTAAAGCCTTTGTGATGGAGTGATTATTCTTCCACCCTACACCAAGAAACAGAGGTCTTAGATTGTAGGCAACCTGTGTCTGAGGCCATAGAGCAAGGTAATAGTAGTAGGAATATAACTCCCTTCTACTCCGCTCCCACCTGCAATTTCAGCTTGGATGGAATGCCGTTGCCACATGCTCCCACAGCAAGGCCCTTTTTCCATCCTGCACCTATGACATCATATGCGATTGCTTACTGTCTTCTCCCCTACCCAGTAGACATAAGAATGATGCTTAATTGTCTTATTATATTTGGTTATATTGGATTATGTTGTACAATGTCTAACACACAGTAGGATCTAATAATAAATATTTGTTGAACAAATGAGTAAGAATCCCAAATACTGTGCTCTGTGTTAAAACAAAAGAACTCAATATTTTCATGTATTATATCTTAGACGGTCATCATCCTTTATTTCAGACACTGAAACACTAAAGAGCCTTAAAAGTTTAGAGATCAGCCAGGATCATCAAGCCACGGGCCCACAACCAACCTTCACTTCCTGGCTTCCCAGTTCCTACCATTCTCTCTCTTTAGCTGTCACTGTCAATCACTTACAGTTTCAAAATAACAGCAATTTTGATGTGGAATGGAGGGAGAAAAGAGCCACTGTTGCTGATGCCTTGGCCCATTCCCCCTCTCTCTGAAGAACAGAGTTTATAGGGCACCCACGACACAGCCTTCCCTAGGAGGTAATGTACACATTGACTGAGAATATTGTTCTGGAATTAGAGGGTTCAAATTTAAGCTTTTGGTTCTGCCAATGACTAATTATGTGACATTTGAACAAATTCATTTTTTTCTCCAAGCCTCAATTTCCCTGTCTGTAAAACAGGAATAAAAAAACATTTACTTCATAGAGTTGTTAGGATTAAATGAGATAATACATTAGAAGTACCCACACAATGTTTTTACATTGAAAACATTCAATCCCAGCTAGTAATAGTAGGAGGAGGAGGAGGTGGAGGCATACTACAAGCCCACAACACCCCATTTTCTTCCCAGTAGCAGCAAGAACAGAATCTGTGAGTATTCTGCCCACAGAATTGCTATTTCAGAGTCCTGTCTCCCATAAAGTCATAGATTTATTCATTTTGCTGTACAGTAGAAATTAACACAACATTGTAAAGCAACTATACTCCAATAAAAATTAATTTAAAAAGAAAAAATTTTAAAAATATTTTTATAAAAAAAGAAGTACATTTAGCCAGTGAACCAATGATGCTGATGGAATGAATGACTCGGTTGTTTCATTTTGTTAACAAGTTGACACATGACATTAGTCTTTGAGAAATAACTTTATAATGTTGTTGTTTATTGCTTGCTGCAATAACATTATCTCAGACAATAGGTACAGAAGAATCTGTTTACTGTGTTCTTTTCAGAAAACGAAATTCACCACAGGACAGCTAGGAAATAGGTAAGTTGATCTTCCTCTCTGTTCTCAGAAACCTGGAAAGAAAAAACAGTATCTTGTGCAGCAAAGGAATATGAAATGATAGAAAGCCATATATGTGCCTAGATATCCCATAAAAAAACTCTTAGTGGTAACTATGTTTTTCCTTTTGCAGATCCAAACCTGCCCTCTGGCCAGGTGGCGGGGAGGCAGGGGGCGGTGTTGAGGTCTCTGTTTCCTGACATTGAACATCATGCTATATCTATTCAACCTTTTGTTCCTGAAGTCTGTGAGTAAGTCTTTCAGAAACTGCAGGGGAAAAGGGGTCCTTTATATACCTTTTTGAAATTACAAACATATCACTTTTCTTTTATGTAAATCCTGCACTAAGGCTCTTAGAACAAGTTACTGAGGCCTGTCTGCCCATCCCAGCCCCCTCCTCCCCCTGTGAACTTTCATATTAATAGATTCTTTGCCTTTCTTTTCTGGTCCAGACATCTGAGTGCAGTGGCAGGAAGGCAGAAGAGTGGATGTCTTTATATTCAGAAAACTGTTGGGGCAGTAAGGCAGTGCTAACACAAACACAGTAGGGCCATCCCAGCCATCAAGAGTGACTGACACCCAGAGACACATTACAGCACCAGTACTGGGGTTTGTTAGTGCAAGCCCAGGGGGATAAACCAGAAATGTTAGTGCAAGGCCTAGGAGATGAACTAGAAATCAACAGTGAAGCATGAGAGGGGAAAAGCAAAAATAACCAAAGAAGTTAACGATACATTTAGCCTTTGATTGAGATAGAAGGCATTACCTTAGGTGGGTTTTACTTGATGTTTTTCAAGCAGCCTGACTTTTGGCTGCCAATTTTGGACTCTGAGAGAGAAAAAATAGAAATAAAAACATACAGAAAATTTTTGAGAAACCTCCATACTGTTTTCCCACAGTGGCTGCACCAATTTACATTCCCACCAACAGTGTACAAGGGTTTCCAAATACTAAAAATAGAACTGCCTTATGACCCAGACATATAAATCAAAAAACCCCCACTAATTTGAAAAGATACATGCAGCCCAGGGACTTCCCTGGTGGCCTAGTGACTAAAACTCTGCAATTCCAATTCAGGGGGGCTGGGTTCAATCCCTGGTCAGGGAAGTAGGCCCCACATGCCACAGCTAAGACCCAGTGCAACCAAATAAGTAAATAAATAAAATTTTTAATGAAAAGATTCATGTAGACCAATGTTCCTAGTAGCATTATTTATAATTGTCAAAATATGGAAGCAACCTTAAATGTCCATCAACAGATGAGTGGATAAAGAAGACGTGGTGTGTATGCACAATGGAATATTACTCAGACATAAAAAGGGATGAAACTTTGCCATTTGCAACAACATGGATGGACTTGGAGGGAGACGTTGCAAGGAGGAAGCAGGGTCCTGTGGGGAGTTCCATTTTCTTTGTTGGACCAGGAATACTAGTTGAATTCCAGAGAAAAGAGCTGGAAATACCTCCTCCTTGAAGCAGGCCTCAGGCTCCTGGGCTTTGCAACACTTCTCCACCACATTCGTGAAATCCGCCAGCAACGACCACACTTCCTCCCCTGCAAGTTCAGGCTTCAGTTTCACTAAGTTGACAAGAAACCTGTGACCCAATGATGTCAAACAGAATCAATTAACAGTTTCTTTCTGGAACCCCTCTTCTCCAAAAGGCTTGTTATAGAATTGTATCTTTGAAATCTCCATTTAGGTGAATGTAAAAAGTTAAAATATTCTACTTTTGAAAGAGGTCCTGAAACCTTTCTGCTAAACACATGGGATGGATTCCATGATGACATTCTTTGGAGGCTTATGTAATTATGGACAAAATTGTATAAAATGTGGGAACATATAGTAAGTCTCACTCCAGTACTCTTGCCTGGAAAATCCCATGGGTGGAGGAGCCTGCTGGGCTGCAGTCCATGGGGTCGCAAAGAGTCAGACATGACTGAGCAACTTCATTTTCACTTTTCACTTTCATGCATTGGAGAAGGAAATGGCAACCCACTCCAGTGTTCTTGCCTGGAGAATCCCAGGGACAGGGGAGTCTGGTGGGCTGCTGTCTATGGGTTCACACAGAGTCAGACACGACTGAAGCGACTTAGCAGCAGCAGCAGCAGCAGCATAGTAAGTCTTCACTGTGCACAATATTGTAGAATATGTAACTTTTGATATTTCTAGAAAATTCACTTCAAAGCAGTCTCTCTTCCTCAGTAACTGAATTCTGTTTCCACTTCACTTGATACAGACACTGCCTACCTCCTCCCCAAAATCTGCTCCTTTGCATTTATAGCATTGCCTGAGAAAACAAAAGCAAAATCTTATCCCTTTTGGGCCTCTCATATCTTCAAACATTAAGAGAGATTCTTGGAGCAAGCATCTATGACATTCTCTCAAGAAAATCTGATTCATTATGAACCTCCTATGAGCCTTTTTATGGCCTCCCTCACTCACGTTTCCAAATCACAGTCTGGACACTCCAAATCTCTAGCAAAGGAAAAGACTGAGTTTTATAACTAGACAAACTGGACAGTTTGACAGAAGGAACAGGATTATAACATCAAGATCACACATCCATTACAATAAAACTTCTCATTAAAACGTGATGTGTCTTCAGCCTGAAGAAAATGATGAACAGAAGAGAAGGTTGGTACCTGTCTTTTTTCCTCTGGAGTTCCTCGTTATGAGCCTGACACAAGTCTGCGTGAAAGGTAAATAACCCTTGAGAGGTAGATGGAGGTACGTATGTTTTATCAGCTTCCAAGCTCTCAAAGCAGGACCTTCTGAAGGCAAAATTTGTTTTACAACAGTGGTCCACAGCAGGGTTGATATTTCGATTTTCATTTATTCCACATAACTCTCCAAGAACTAAATCCACCTGTACCAATGAAAGTTGCAATGGAGTTTTGAAATATGGTAGATGAATTGTTAGTTTGTTCTAATATCACTGTCAACTCAGAAAAGCTTCTGCAATCATAATATGACGCTATGCACAAAAGAAAAAAAAATAGAGCCTGAGGTACTAAATGGCATTATAACAAAAATTCAAACCATAGTAATTTAAATTCATGTAGATTAAGCTTAATGTATATACAAATTTGTGACTTCGAGCTGAGAGCTGCAAACAGCTAACCGAAAGCATCAGCAGGACACAGTGACCCTTAGATTTAGTCCCCTCCTGGGATCCCCCACATATGGGCCACCCCAGACCTAAAGAGATATGCCCAACCCAAACTGGACTGGAAGCAGCAATTCTCTTACTGACATGGTGGGACAAGGAGAATTTATAGTGTTGTTTAAAATTATGAAGTTTTCTCCGTCATCCTGAAACAATACTATGATTCCAAGTCATTTGCTCTAACAAATTACTTCTAGTATAAATAAGAAATGGGACTTGACTGTTGGTCCAGTAGTTAAGAGTCTGCTTGTCAATGCACAGGACACGGGTTTGATCCCTGGTCCTGGAACTAAGATCCCACATGCTGCAGGGCAACTAAGCCCATGCATACCAACTGAAGCCCATGCTTTACAACCCCTGCTCTGTAAAAACATAAGCCACCACAATGAGAAGCCCATACACCACAATTGGAGAGTGGCCCCCACTCACTGCAAGTAGAGAAAGCTCACATGCAGCAACAAAGCCTCAGTGCAGTCAAAAAAAAAGAAGTAAGAAAGATGATCTGGAGACCCCCAACCAACTATTCAAGACATTCTCTTTAGTTCTTCAGGATTTTGACACAGATAGCTAAAAATAAAACTTGATATTCCTTGCTTAACAATGTTAAAAATAATGGAGAGAGGAAGACAGACAATCACTTATAAATCAATGAATGCAGGTATCCTTTTTTTTTTCTTTTTAGGAACAGTCAGGTATGTGGGCCAGGCTCACCAAATTATCAACGCAGGCAAACTCTTCGCTCAGGGTACAGCAGGTGGTCAAAGCCATCACCATTTCCTTGCCAAGAAAGGTCAGTTCTTCAGTGGAGAGCTGGGGGACTAGCTTCGTGAGATTGATGAGGTAGCTGAAAGAGCATATGTCTGATCTGAACAAAAGCAGAAGCTCATCTTCCCTTGATAAACCACCTGAAACCCCAACCCTGCAAGGCTAGGGACAACCAATGGAAGGGCAATGTGAATCTTAGCTCTCTCATAAAATGGTAGAGATCAGTCTCTTTACCCGCCATTTTCCTGCATCCTGCCTCCTACAGATCTCTGCATATGGGCTTCCTTCTAATTTCATGACAATTCAGAAACTATCAGATTTGCCCATTGTGTGTCATCTGTGATGATAGGAGCACCTTGGCAGCAAGTATCTTGGCTAGCTAGTATGTAAAATCCTACTTGAAATCCTTTGCATTGTGAATAAACATTTCAAAGGGAAAATTTAATAAATACATGTTGGAAAAAGATAATCTGAGATGAAAGAAGCAAGAAACAAAGATCTTTCATGGGCTGAGTTCCCAGCTAACAACCCAAGTGCAGAAATAGTGAAAACATATTTTTTAAACTGTGTTTTGTTTTGAAGATGTTTGGTTTCAATGTATAATACATTAGCATGGTAATTAATTTTAAAAATTCAGAAAAAATTTCATATTATTCATGAATATTCACAAAGTACTTAAAAAACAAATATTAAAGTGTTAAGCAAATTCAAAATTATTTCTTTAAACTCCATAAGATGGGCTTAAATCTTGGGAAGAGCATCTTTTCCTTGAGAAAATATAACAGAAAACCTGAAGTTTGCTGCATTTCATTCCCCATGCCTGAAATGGGGCAAAATCCAGCAATTCTGTGTTGAGAGTAAAAAAGATAAGTCTAAACAAAAACTAAAGCATTAGATAATCAATTTGTCCAAAATCCTATATTTCTTCCATTTCTAGCCTGATTTCTGATAAAGTTTTAAAATGACAGCTCGATGTGAATTCTTAACTCTTGTGATATTATTCTTTCCCAGAATTTATGAATTCATCACAAAAGGGCTGAGCTAAATTTTTGACACTTTGTGGCCATCTTTATTTTATCCTGGTCACCAGGGTTAACCTGCTTGTTTGAACAACTTACTGGTATTTCAAGTCATCCTTCCCCAAATTCTGAAAATGTTCACATTCTCGTTGTACTATCTTGAGGCTTTTCTCTGTTGTCTCATTGAATCTACTTTCCTGAAAATAAGAACAACCATGCTTTTGAAAATTTTATCTAATCATAAATTTAATCATAAGATTGATGTTGACTTGTCTAATTTATTTTTTTATACTTACATAGTATTTTCAAACTATCATTATCATAAATTAGTCAACAAGTTGAGGGTAGTTTTCTATAAATGTATGTTAGAATTTGAATCTTTTTAATTATAGATAGATATATAGATATGGCATTTGCCAAAATGCAGAAATTTAAATTTTCATCATTACCTTGTATATTTTATAGAGCTTTAAAGTCTACAAAGTGGAATTCAAATCTGATTCTGACAATGATCATATAAATTTTCCCTTTAAAGTGGCCAGAGAAGTCATTTGGTCCTGTGAAGTCAAGGGACTTGCCTAGACTTACCCAATAGGCAAGTGTTGCTACAGAACACTTTTAATCACATATCTTTTAATCACATATATCTTTTTTATACCATCTTTTTAATCATTTAGAATTGGAATTTAAAACCTCCAGTAATTGTCTTCAAATATTTGACAAACTCTCACATAGCATAAAGTTGGACACCAGCTAAGTGGCCACCAAGGAGAAAACTACACACCAGTGGAAGGATGCTGAAGGATGAATTGTATCTTCATGAAATAAAAAGAATTTTCTAGCACTATGCTCCATTTAAGGATCAGGAACAGACCTCCTCATTAGGGACAGTGGCAAAGCTGGACGAAACTCAAGTATTCTTACTTCTTGCTCAATTTTGAATGGGTATAAACTGGCATTTTTGGCAAGTGGGGGTAATTTTTTAAGCAAAGCAAAGCAACACATATCAATTGAATGAGAAGCAAATCAAAAATGCCAAATAATTAATTTCTGTAATACATAAATATGCATATGAATGGATATTAAAAACACACTAATTTCAACAAGAAAATCAGTAAAAGATGTGAACAAACTGTTCACAGGAAATTATGACTACAGTAGCTAAAATCATATAGGAAAAGCTTAGCTCCATCATAAAATATATTCTTAAGTGTTTAATTGAATCACTATGCTATGTACCTGAAACTATCACATTTTTAATTAACTATATCCCAATATAAAATAAAAAGTTACAAAAGTCAACTAAATTCTTAAAACACAGTCACTATTTAGCAAAGTTAATTTTCATGTGCAGTGTTAGTGAAGGTGGAGGTGAAATGAAGATTTTCAACATATATGTGGGTAATAACTTTCCAGGTAGCAATTTAGTCATTTGTATCAATTATTTTTTATTTTAAAATCTATATATTTTGATGTAGTAATTTTCCTTCTGATAATCTATCTTGAGAAAATAGTCATAACTATTAATAGAGATGAATGAAATGAGATACTTAGGGTCACTTATAAAATTTTTAAAAAGCTAAATAAATGTCCAAAATGTCAAAGATATAGGAGGAGAGCATTTAGATATATTATTACAATGGAATACCATCATGTAAAATAAGGTGAATTTTTTGAAGTCTGTTTAATAATGTAAAATGTTTTTTATGACAATAAATAAAAATAAATCCAAAAATTTCTTTGGAAAATAATATCCCAATCTTATTTGTAAACATCCATATAAATATATTCATATATGCATAGAAAAGATGAAAAAATGTTAATTAAAGGTATTTATTGAGGACAAAATCAGAAAGTTTTTACTTTTTCCTTTATAACTTTTAGTAATTTCTTAATCATCTTTAATAATCATTTATTATTTTTATGATCATAAAAAATCCAAGATGGCTCAAGAAAACACAAGAGCACATAAATAAAAATATAAATATTTAATCAGAAGAGTTTTTTACCTCAACACACAGGATTCATAGTTCTAAACATTATGTGTAACCCAGATGATGTTGGTCTTCGCAGTGATCAGCTTACACTGAATTTTAGATAGACTCAGATTGATCAATCACATTTTCTACCCTCTGAACCATAATAAAATTTGATAGTTTTTAAGTGTTTGCTGTTTTGTTTAATTCTCTGAGCCTACTAGGATGGAACCTACCGCATGACGGTAACACTCAGGAGGGTTTTCCATGTTACAACACTCTTTCAGGAGATCCTTATACACTTTAGCAATTCTTAACAGTTCTGGTGTGGACAGTTCTGGATGTCTCCTTGAGTACTCATAAAGAAACCTGTGATGTGTAAAATATATTGTACATTAGAACTTCAAGAAAGAGAACTTCAAATCCTGCTATCTTTTACTCTGGGGAGACCTTTTATTACTGAGTCTGCCTTCAAATCCTCTTTCATCTTTCTCTGGCAGAGGAGTGGCTTAAGAGGACATTTTGACAAAAGAGACCATGTTACAAAGATTTTCTTCCATATTATGTTTTAAAATAGCAATGTTTTTTACTTGGAGGGATAGAATGGTTAGAGGTATTTATTATTCATTGTTAAAATAATTTTATCCATAAATCATCAGAAATAGTAGATCATGCTACCAATACTTTAGGAAATACATATCAAGTATAATTCTGTTGGAAAATGCATTCAACCTCCATCTTGAGATTTGGGGAATATGGCTTCTCCTCACTCCCGGTGCACCTGGGGAAAGATTGTGGAGCAGACTTTGCCCATTACTTCATCCTGTCACTTGTCAGTTATGGGAGTAATCACCCCTGCAGGTCCAAATCATTGGCAGTCGTTTCCATGGCCTCAGTGAGGCATTATAAGGGTACAGGTGGGTGTGATTAGAGGACAAAGGGGGAAAGGGAGAGGAAGAGGCTAACACTTATTAAGCCCTTAGTAGGTGCGAGGCATTGGATCAAGCTTTGGGCATAGGAGACAAAGATTGGCTTCCTAGCCTTTATAAAACACTGTCTCATTTAACTTCACTTAGCCCTCGAGATAAGTAGTGTTTCACAGCTGAGGAAACTGCCTCAGCCCAGTAAAGCACCTGGCTATTGGCTTCCCTGGTGGCTCAGACAGTAGAGTCCGCCTGCAATGCAGGTAGCCCTGGGTTCAATCCCTGGGTCAGGAAGATTCCCCTGGAGAAGGGAATGGCTACCCACTCCAGTATTCTTTCCTGAAGCCATAGACAGAGAAGCCTGGCAGGCCACAGTCCATAGGTCAGGAAGAGCCAGACACGACTGAGGAACTAACACTTTCACTTTGTAAAATTTGAACCTAGGTCCTAGAGGACACCTACTTCATTCTTTTTAAACCAAGCCAACTCTTTTCTCAAGAGAGCTGTTTTCTTTAACTACCCTGTGCTATTTACAATTTTCTTCATAGAAATATCATCTTTATTCTTTCAAATTAAGTAAAAATGATCTATGTTTTGTGAGAGTCATACGTCACAAAAGTTTTTCAAGTCCAAGGGAATTTTGTCATCTCTTTTTGTCTTGTAGCCTTTTTCTCTTGATTAATCTTGGCTTTTCTGACATCTCTCCTCTTCTCCATTTACCTTCTCAGTCCCAGTTGTGAGATACAGTCTCATATTCTAAAGCAGTGGTATTTAAAGAATCAAGGGCTCCCCTTAATATTTCATAAAAGGCATGAACTTTTCCTCAGAAATAAAATTGCACCTAAAATCTCACCACCAAAATATTGTAAACAAAAACCCCTGGAAGAAAACCCCTAGCGTGGCAGATCCACCGAGGTCTTGCATCAAATATTGGCATCCAGAAAAACTGCATCGTAAGCTGTTTCTGGTTCAGCATGTTCATCGCTGCTCTATCATTTCTCCCCATGTTTCCTACCCTATCGTAGTTGTCATGGTGATGATGATGGAGATGATGAGAAATGAGGATAAGGATGAAAACTGCTTCCATTTAGCAAGTCTATGTCAGGTACAAGTGACATGCACTGCATCAATGATTTAGTTTAATTTGACTGAGCATCCATGATTCATGAGATGCAATAGAGCTCAGTGGTTATAAGAACAGGAATCTGGAGCCACAGTGGTTGCATTTGAACCCTCACTCCACCAAATATTAGTTGTGTGACTTTGGAGCAAGTTACTTAACCTCTGTGCTTCAGTTTCCTTGCCTGCAAAATGATGATTGAGGAAAGTATTCTAACCACAGAGTTTGTTTTGAAAATTAAATTGATTGACAGATGCGAAGCACTGAAAATTTGGCTAAGTATTCAATAACCTGTATCTTCAATCCAGACATCCTTCCAGAATTCCAGGTTCATATATAAAATCCTCTTATGATATTTCCACTGCATTACCTCACAGGCACCTCAAAGTCAATGTGTGTGTGCTAAATTGCTTCAGTTGTGTTCAATTCTTTGCAACCCAATGGACTGTAGACCACCAGGCTCCTCTGTCCATAGGATTCCCCAAGCAAGAATACTGGAGTGGGTTGCCATGCCCTCCTCCAGGGGATCTACCCAACCCAGGGATTGAACTCTTATCTCGTACACCTCCTGCACTGGCAGGCAAGTTCTTTACCACTAGCGCCACCTGGGAAATCAATGTGGTCAAATATAAATAGTTTCTCTTTCCCACAAACCTTCCCCCATACTTCCCATCTCATTGAGTCTGAAAACTACTTACCAACCACCTAAGCCCCAAACTGGGATTCATTCCAGATGAAGTTTCTAAAAGACAAAAGTGATTTTGTCCTTCCTTATTCTTCAATGAAAACCCTTCGGTGGCATCTTGTTACTTAGCTTATCTGGATGATCTGACCCCATGTGCCTCTCCCTACCCTCTTCTCTCACTCCAGAAACCCTAGCACAACCACATACACACCATGCATTTCACACCTCTATCAGTGTTCTACCTCTTCTATCCAGATTATCAGCATTTCTTCAAGTACCTCCTCCCCGTCAAGACTTTTCAGAGTTCCCAAGGACTTCCTCTTCTATCCCCATATTGCCTATGGTCTAGTGCTTTCAGAAATTAAAGAGTGTTTCTTGCACTCATATATTTATGAGGCTGTCTCTTTCCACATCACACTTCTATTGATGAAAGCTTATTGGAGGCAAAACCCCTGTTTAACTTGGTAAAGCCCCTGGATTATATTGAGTTGCCCAAAAAGTTCATTTATTTTCCATAACATCTTACAGAAAAAAAATCCGAACAAACTTTTTGGTCAACCCAGAGTTATTATTGCCAAACTTTGAATGACTGAATATTCTTGTATGAATTTTATATACAATTCCTAAAATACAGACAGGTTAACTTGTCCCAGTGATTCTACCAGGATTCAAATCTAGTCCTTTTGCTTCCAAGTCAGCTAAACAGTGGTGGGAGTTGGGGGAGAAGGCAGGGGAGAGTGTGGCAGATAAGCCTGCAAATTCTTAGGTCAGACCTCCTGGATCATATCCTTAGTCTGCCATATTTTAACTGTGAATCTTAAACAAATTACTTAACTTCCCTGTACCTCAGTTTTCTCTTCTGAAAACTGGGAGAACTCATGCTTATTTTACATGACTGCTGTGAAAACTAAAATAGATAATCTGTACTTAGCCCACTGTCTGGCACATATCAAGTACTCAATAAATGTTAGCCATCACTGTCATATGCAGTTGCAATTTCTAAAATAATGTAAAAAGATTACAATCTAAAACCGTGATTTTCAAAAATTATGTGGTATACCCAATGATTTAAATGGTTCCTATATCTTCCACCCAAGTTAGCCAAAATAGATCAAGTCATAAGTTTCTGTTTGCCTTATAAATGTCAATATAGAGGTATGTTACTCAGCCATGAAGTTCGCTTGGTCAGCATCTCGTTTCTCACACACATTGTCACTTTCAATAAATTTTGCTTCTCTTAAAGATAAATCGTTTGGTCTATCATCTTTATTGGAGTAAATGATACACTCTCCACGCTCTGGTATTTTCTTTTCACAGCAGTCTTTGATTTTGCTGGAGATGGAATCTTGTTTTGAACAAATATGGCTCATAACCTTGCTCTGTATCAAATAAGAATGAGAAATGACTTTATTTCCATAAGTTCTTCAGGGCTAGATTCTCCTTCATAAATGGAATGCAAAACCAACCATATCTATAATATCAAGAACTGTTTCATCAACTAATTTGATGCTAATTAAATTTTGTATTGATTTAATACAGTGACCTTTCATTTTAATGCAAGCTTGATTTCGTAGGATTTTAGATGATATAATTATGAAAAATAGACTCATAAATTTATTACATATTAGCTGGAATTTTCTTAAAGGTGGTCTAACCCCTGCTTCTTCCTCCAGACTCTTCAGAATGAGTCTGCATATTTCTCCTACTCTCTGTTCCAGCTTCACATGAACTACAATGAGTTTCATCAAAGCACTGGACTATTCCAGACCCTCTGACTCTGCTCAAGCTGTTCCCCTACCTGGAATCTTCCTCTGGGGAACACTGAAGGTGAGGAATGAGATGGAGCTCTAGGCTGAGATGAGAACTGGAATGGAGGTCTGTACCATGTTTCCAGCAAACCACATAGAACCAGGGAGTCCATCTTTGCAGACAAATATACATCTCACCTAAGGCCATCATTATTCAGGGCAATACATCACTTATTGTCTGAAATTTCATTTCTGTTTTGAATGAAATATACCATTCAATTGCTCTTATTTCTACATAAAGCCATCAGAAAAAAGGATATTAAAAATATAATATGATCCCTTAGTCTCAGCTCCAAACTTCAAAGAAAACTCTTCAATTATATCCTAATTCAGTACATTATATTCACTATTATAAAACCAACATCCCTATAAGTGACCAAATAATACACAAATAAACAGTGAGTGAGACTGCTTTTCATTGCAATAAATTTAAGGACAAAATAATTCTTGGGGACATCTATTGTCCGTTGCTTGAAATAAAATGTATATATCTTCATACTCCAAAATTCAAGTTATCTAATGAACATGATGTTTTGTTTTGAATTTAAAACAGTAAGACTAATTTAAAAAATCACTAAAAAAAAACTAATTTCAACTAAGAAATCAGGATTATTTTTAATTGTGTTACCTTCGTATACATGAACAACTTCAGCTAGGTCACTATTATATTTACCAGTATATGTCCTTAGAGAATCACTTTAAAGACTACAATAAGAGTTATTTTAAATGAACATATTCACTTATTTGAAAAGATCGTTCCTAATATCCTGAAGAAACTCAGAGAAAGCAACTCTTAAAAACATAAAGATCACCAGTCATTTTCTGAGCTTTACTGTTAATTTCTAATATCTCTAAAAGAGTATTTGCAATATTAAAGAAAACTTTAGTCTGGCTGAATAAATGTTCACAAATTATAATTCCTGGGGATTATGTCATGTGCATTTAGTCACATAAAATAGAATCAACTAAGTAATCTAAAAGCAATCTCATTCATTAAGAACTCCAATGCTTTATTTGGTCTCATTTGTTAATACTTCTTTTTAAGTTTTATTTGGTTCATGTTATTTAACAATTTTTATTGAAGTATAGGTGTTTTACAATGTGTGTCAGTGTCAGTCATATATATATATATATATATATATATATAACTGAACATACATGTAAGAGATTACATACTATTTTTTTTCAGATTCTTTTCCATTTCCCTTAGAAGCTATTACAAGATATTAAATGTAGCCCCCTGTACCAAAGAGGAGGTCTTTGTTATTTATCTGTTTTATATATAGTAGTGCTATCTGTTATTCCCAATTTATAAACATTATGATTATATTGTGGTATGTAGCCACACATTAAGGCAACTTAAGAATAAAAAATATCCCCCCTGAAATCACCATTTTTGCTTGGTTTTATAGAATATTTACCCTGCCACGGATGCACTGCACAACGTCCCCTTCACAGCACCCATCATATTTGGAAGAAACATCTTCTAGAAGGGAGGTAAGTTGCTTAAATCCAATCTTGGGGAATTTTTGACTAAGTATAGCAATGTTTCTGGAAGCAGAATTGATAAACCACTAAAACAACTTGAACAGCAAATAGACAAAAGGAAGTTCTCTGCTAATACAGTGTAAGTAGCTGCAGTAAGCATTGGTATCCTTGTTTGTTCACCAATCGCTTTTCCAAATAACTGTTTATACATTACTTGGCCCACATGATCATTTTGAAAATCCTAGGTTGATATTTTGAGTTCTAGTTCTAGGACTAGGGGGAGAAAAAGGCCTGAAAGGTATGCCCTCTTCCACAATTGTTATAGCAAAACATATTTTTTAAGGACCACCATTTCTTCTTGTGAGTCCATGGCAGGCATAGATAATTCATCACAGCACCCTTTTTAACTGATTTATTTGAAATCTCAGAATTTCTCACAAAACATTGCACTAGTACCATTGCTCTTTGGCTAGGTAAGATGTGAAATAAAATGTATCCCTAGAAGATCGTTTCCTAGTTATTAAAGTCAAAGATGGATGGATAAGTCATGTCTAAAGCACTGGGAGGTTTTAAAACTCTGATTGGGAACTCCCAGACCCATTCAGATTCCCAACTAACCAAAACCTAACTCAGAAGTAGCCTTCTTTCTCTCTGGGGTCTCCCCACCTTTCAGGGCTTCTCTCATCCTGATCTAATGTCCTGGTTCTGAGCAATCCAAGCAGATTAACCCCCACCTCAAAACCCCTGAGGATCTAAGAAGAGAATAAATAAAAAGTCATCAATAATTTAACAAAAATGGAGCACAAACAAAAAAAAATACAAATAGAAACAAAAGACAGATTATAAAACTCACATAGATTGTAAGATTTGTCGTCCAAATTTCATAAGTGCCCTGCAGGCATTTTTTTGATAAGAAGACAATGCTTTTAAATAGTATATGAAAGGTTCTGCCTGAGGGATAAAGAGAAAATTCTGTTGAAGTAAGTGGAAAAATCCCACTGTTCTCTTATTTCCTAACCACATGTCAGCCAAACAATCCCAATGTTTCCTCAGAAATAGAAAACCTATGGGGTTTTTTATCTCAGGAAATGTGTATATCAAAATAAATATAAATGTGTGGCACATTATAAAGGCAGAGCCAGTCTTCCTGATGACTAAATTACACTTGCTAGGAAGTACAGAGTGCAGTAAGCTTGTCCCTGTCTCCCAGGATGATTCACTTATATGGTTTAGGACTTGTCCAAGATAGAAGATAAAATGTAATTTTTACCCTGGTTAGTTACTCATTAGTGTTTCCTTCCAATTTACAAGGAAGACAAAATCAGAAGAGAGACCCTAGAAATGGGCAATTTTTCAAAGGTCTCAAGTAATAAGACATTTAGATCAGTCAGCAGGTGGTGAATGGGTTGAAACAACAGTGAAAGTGACAAGAGAACGGCTGATAAGTGGTAAAAAAAAAACTCTTTTGCTATAATTTAAGTAAAGATCTACAATTTCGGGTAACTCCCTGTCCTTTTAATAAGTGTAATACCTACCTTTGTTAAATGGAATGAATATATATAATAGTAAATGGAATAAATGGAATGCCCACCTTTGTTTGAAAGCAGTTAGCTTTTTCTTGTTCTTCACAGCATGTTTTAGTCATCTCCTCAAAACGAGCAGCAACAGTTAGAAGTGTAGGAGCAAAAACGAAGGGGTTCCTTCTGGAAACTTCATAAACATAACTTCAAAAGGAAGGAAGGAGGGAAGGGGGAAAAACAGGAAAGAAGTGAAGGAACGGTAGGCAAGGGAAGGGAAAGAGAAGATTAAAAAAGATAAGATCAAGTTGTGAAAGTAAAGTTGAGAGGAAGAAGGATTTCCCATTACTGAAGGCTTCAGAGGAAGGCAACATTACTGAGTCTCCAAAAATGTCATACCACTGAAGTTGCCAACTCCCAAATAAAAATGATGATTGCAGTTCTAATCATGAATGCAAGACCCTGGCTATTCTCTTTTCTTCCCCATGATGCCAGATGGTCCGCAGCTCTCCTTGTCATGCTCAAAGAACAGCTACCTATACAGACTCCATCTGAGATTCAGAGATCATAATCACTTACATGTAAAAAGAAAACTTTGTGATTTAAGCTTTCCAGAAAAAGTCTCTGCTTCTGAAACTATTGCACTGCTAAACATCCATTGACTTAATATTTATCTTTGGTAAAAGCTGCACCTTCCCTTTTGAAAGACCATATATTTCCTGCAGTACTGCTTTTGTACCATGCACACACTTGGGTTCTGGGGCTTATCCCATTAGAAAATGCACATCATTATTGAAAGGACCTTGAAAGCAGGTTTCATATCTTGTTCATCTTCTCAACAATGACCACAGAATCTGACACACAAATGCATGTTGAATAAACTAATTGATCCATAAACCCAGCTATGTTCATTTGGAATAGATACTGGATTTAGCCTAAGAATAATTCTTCAATTAGATGATTTTTCTACTAAAATTCAACTTACTTATTCAAAAAAGATTCCCTGTTATTTTTGTAAGTCTGGCATTTCTCCTCAGGATCCAGAGTAGGGAGAGGAGGCAAAAGTCCTATATCAGCTTTCTTATTATGGAAGAAACAGAGTCTTCTTTCAAAGTCGACCTTACGGCAGCAGTGTGAAAAGTTATATTTTTGTGGCAGTCCCTCCATGGCACATATATTTTCCAGTAAAACCTCATTCTGGACAACAGAAAAGGAAAAGACACATTTTATTCATTGCAACATTTTGCAGGCTTCTGAGATGACACAGTGGAAACAATGAGTGCTGAGTGTCACTCTTTGAGAAAGAGATTCCAGGATGTTCCCAATATTACCAGCAGAGCATCTCTACCCACAGCCTTGACAACCATCCTACGCTTTGGGAAACTCTATCCTATCCTGAGTCCCCTTAACCTCTTCCTATCTCTCTTCTGCCTACACCTCCTTTACATAGTGGCTTTTTTTTTTTTTTTCCCTCTCTCTAGGTAACAGGGTCAGAGTGTAAAGGGTTGGTTAAGTATTTAGCGGTAATGTTTAGTAATAGCTTTCTAGAGATGCAGGTGGTTACTCTATTGGGAGGATGCCAAGAAAAGGGGGTGTGACAGTAGAGTACATATTGAGAGGCAGGTAAAGAAAGTAACTTTACTTCTGTGCACTTTGCCAAGCTATCGGTTTAGTCTTCCTGCCTGAATACTTATGGCATGGACTGCAAGCTCATAGTCAAGCCCTCCTGTGCATCAGTACACAGAATTGCATCTCTCCTAAGAAAGGGCCTTATCCTAAATACTGAAGTCAGGCAAAGTAACAACAAGAGCATAGAGCATCCCTCTATATTTTCAAGCCAAAAATTCTCTCAGTGTTGACAAATAAGCTTGTTTGTTTAAGAAATGCAAACAATGTACTTACAGCTAATTTTGAACATTCTGGGAGTGTCCTGTCAGCCAAGCATTTATCTCTGTATTCTGTCATGGCTTTAACCAACATTTCTACTTCTTCAAAGGATGCCTCCTGAATATATTGAGCAAATGCAATGATGGTGCTGCAATAGTCCACACAGAGTACACAATGATGACCTGCAGAATTTCCAGTTATGTCCAACCAAAATCTCATAGGAACACCCACTTGCTGACTAACCTTAGAAAATTATCAAAATGTGAAGTCTCTAAGTTTTATAACTTCTTGACAATTCAATTGCCTCATCTGAATTTTTCTTTAATACTGTATTCACTTTTTAATGGCATATATTTAATTAATATATTAGCATTAATAATTCTAGAATATATCAGATATGCTTATATAAGCACCATCATCATCAAAACAAGTTTAGAGGAACTCACATATATCCAATGTTATCATCTATAAATTTCTGGGTGATTCTGACATCATCTGAAAGCAAAGATATTTAAGTTATTATATATCCTGGTATTTTAATATTTTACCAATAAATTACTATATGTAATACATTTTAAAAGTATAAAATAAAAAATGATATAGAAAAAAATAGCATATTTAATATGAAGAAGAGACATCATATGAGCCAAATATTACATCTTAATCACAGTTGATTATGTGCTTAAAAATATTCATTAAATTGAATCGGCTTGAATTAATCTCAAACTCACTAGACTTTATATTTACTATTGATGGCTCCCCAGCCACAACCATCAAACACAAGCACCATTTCCATGCTAGATAACAGGTATGACTAGAAAAGTAGTATGAAGTTTCATTGTTAAGTGATATAATGCTACAGTTGCGCCCAGCAAGAGATGCCAGGCATGCTGATGGTAGTGTAAATTATGATGCTTCTGCTGCTGCTAAGTCACTTCATTCGTGTCCGACTCTGTGCAACCCCATAGACGGCAGCCCACCAGGCTCCCCCGTCCCTGGGATTCTCCAGGCAAGAACACTGGAGTGGGTTGCCATTTCCTTCTCCAATGCATGAAAGTGAAAAGTGAAAGTGAAGTTGCTCAGTCATGTCCGACTCTTCGCGACCCCATGGACTGCAGCCTACCAGGCTCCTCTGTCCATGGGATTTTCCAGGCAAGAGTACTGGAGTGGGGTGCCATCGCCTTCTCCAAAATTATGATACTAGCCAAAATTATGACACAGATATTTAGGTGATCTCTGAACTAGTCTAACACCACTGGTTCCTTTCCAATAAGCATATACTTATCAGAACACATTTGTATTTGTTCATACAGGCTATTTTTATGGAGTCTTTACTTTTTCAAAGTATTGCACTGGTTACTATGAGGCAATCAATGATAACTAAAACATCTCCCCTGGACCTTGGGTTCCTAAATACTCTCATAGTGCAGGTGACTCATGAACATGACTGTAATCCAATGTAGAATGTATATAATATTCTACAGTAAAGTGGGTACTAGACAACATATTAAAAAGCATAGACATTACTTTGTTGACAAAGGTCCATATAGTCAAAGCTGTGGGTTTTCCAGGAGTCATGGATGGATGTGAGAGTTGGACCATAAAGAAGGCTGAGCATCAGAGAATTGATGCTTCTTAACTGTGGTATTGAAGAAGACTTTTATGAGTCCCTTGGATTGCAAGGAGATTAAACCAGTCAATCCTAAAGGAAATCAATCCTGAATATTCGTTGGAAGGACTGATTGTGAAGCTGAAGCTCCAAGACTTTGACCACTCGATACGAAGAGCCAACTCATTAGAAAAGACCCTGATGCTGGGAAAGATTGAAGGCAGGAGGCAAAGGGGATGACAGGGGACCAGATGGTTGGATGGCATCATTGACTTAGTGGGCATGAGTTTGAGCAAGCTTCAGCAGATGGTGAAGGACAGGAAAGCCTGGCGTGCTGCAGTCCATGGGGTCGCAAAGAGTCAGACATGACTGAACAACTGAGCAACAACAACATGTAACAGGAATGCCTATGGTCTCTGGGTGAAGAACCAGAAAAGAATTATAGGAGGAGGGGTATATAAGTTGGCCTAAAAAATGTCCAAGGTTTCAGCTAGCTGAGAAGTAAGGAAGCTCATCTTTCTGTGTGGAGAGAATGATGTGAGTAAAGCGCAAAGGTAAGGAATCCTGGGATGTTTGGGGAACATTAATTAATCAATTAATCTTCCACTTTGATGAGAAAGTGAGTCATAAAGAAAATTAATGGAACCACAGATAGAAAGAACCTGGATCCAGGTTATGTGTGCCTTTCATATAAAGCTGAGGAGTTTGGGCCTCAACTAGGAACCATGAGGAGCCACTGAAAATGTTTATATAGAATCGTAATATCATCATTTCTCCAAACTAAGAAATACCAGCCAGGTAATGGTATGTCTGATGTTCTGGGATCTCCCACAGTACCTAACAAATAGAACTGGAGCCTATTATACAGAGTGAAGTAAGCCAGAAAGAAAAACACCAATACAGTATACTAACGCATATATATGGAATTTAGAAAGATGGTAACAATAACCCTGTGTATGAGACAGCAAAAGAGACACTGATGTATAGAACAGTCTTATGGACTCTGTGGGAGAGGGAGAGGGTGGGAAGATTTGGGAGAATGGCATTGAAACATGTATAATATCATGTATGAAACGAGTCGCCAGTCCAGGTTCGATACACGATACTGGATGCTTGGGGCTGGTGCACTGGAACGACCCAGAAGGACGGTATGGGGAGGGAGGAGGGAGGAGGGTTCAGGATGGGGAACACATGTATACCTGTGGTGGATTCATTTCAATATTTGGCAAAACTAATACAATATTGTAAAGTTTAAAAATAAAATTAAATTAAAAAATAAATAAAACAACAACAACAACAAAAAGAAAGTAACAAGAACTATTTGTCAAATAGACGTAAGAATGAATGGATGGAAAGGGGGAAATCAAGACGCTCATTAGGAGACTTTTGCAACTGTCCTGTTGAGAAATCAGCAGGACGTGAATTTTGGTAGGAGTAACAAAAGTGCAAAGGAAAATGTGAATGCAAAAATATAGGAGTCAAAAATCAACAGAACTTTTTTTAAAGCATGTTTATAAGGGGCAAAGGAGAAGGAAAACTCAAAAATGACTATCCTTCTTTAAGCCCTGTGACTGGGCTCACTAGCAGGCACTGTGGTGGTGGTGGTGGTTTTGTTGCTAAGTCGTGTCCAACTCTTGTGACACCAAGGACTGTAGCCTGTCAGGCTCCTCTGTCCATGGGGATTCTCCAGGCAAGAATACAGAAGTGGATTGCCATTTCCTTCTCCAGGGGATCTTCCTGACCTAGGAATCGAACCCAGGTCTCCTGCTTTGCAGGCAGATTATTTACCAACTAAGCTACAAGGGAAGCCCCAGCAGGCACTGTAGGGGATACCAAATTAAGACATCATCCACAACTTCAGGGCATGGTAACACTTACAGCACCTTGGTGAACTGCAAAAAGATGGTCCTTTCAGGCCAGAAGGATTACAAAAAAACACCTCCGAACAGGTGAAGTTCAAAATGTTCCCTCTTTGAGTAGAAGAAATATAAAAGTCACACTTTCCTCCAGGCTGACGCTGCTTCGGCTAGGCTTGAGGAAATGTACAGGCTTGCAGGGATTTAAAAATTTGCCAAGTGTGTACAGTTGGAAGAAGCAGGGTCTGCATACTCTTAAGGTGTTTACCACATAATTAGGAAATACAACGAACGACCAAAGTTCCAGTAAAATCTCAACTCATGTCTAATGTTCCACTGTTTCCATACACTACACATATTTGCAAGAAACATTAATAGTTTCAAATCCAAATTATATCTCCCAGCAACACTTCTTATATTACCATTATGCTGGTGACTGATTGCTGGGTGTGATAATTGTCTCTGTCAGTAGATAGAGTAATATGATCCAAAATACAATATCTGGAAAGGTTAGATCAGGGTATCTGATCAGTATATGTAAACTAGGGAGAGGGAGAAAAAAAGCAAGTGAAAATTTAAACTGAAAGAAACCGAAGTTAAAAATTAGAAATTAGCCCAATTTAGTCATTCCTTAGAGGATAGACAAGGAAATTTCTTACCTACATCTTGAGGCTGTGTGGGCAAGGTTAGGGATTCAGTCAAAAAGAAAAAGAAAATAACAAAACCTGTAAGTTTTAACTGTTTCATTTTTTTAAGAAATCACATTCACAAAAGAAAAGTAACATGAATGAGGAAAATCAAGTTTTTATATTATTCTTTGACACTATTAGTAAAAAAGTAACTTGCTTAACCTATTTCTCATATACCTCATATTTGATTTTTATTTGATCACTCTGCAGAATTTTTTGCTAATTATTAACCAGGAAAAAAATTCTCTCAGTGTTTCACTGGAAAAATCTATTGAGTTAGAAAAAGAAGTCCACAGGTTAAGTATGCACAATACCTAGTCAAACAGACAACCAAAAAAAAAAAAAATCTTGAACTATTGCAAACGCTAAAAGAGAAAGGACAAGAATAAATAATTCACCAAAGAGGAAGCATAACTAAAAAGATGCTGAATTTCTCTGGTAATCAAAAGGAGTTGAATTTGCAATAAATAATTTTATATACTTGATAAAATTAGGGGAAAAATAAGATGTTATTCCAGTAAACATATAGCAAAGCAAGTACCCACAAAATAAAAGTTTCTGATCAAGTTTATTATAAGAATTAATAGCCTTAAAGATGTTTGTGTTTTTCATGTTGATGTTTGACAGAAACCAAAAAAATTCTATAAAGCAATTATCCTCCATTTAAAAATACATACATTTTAAATTTTATAAAAAAGATGTTTGTGTTATTTCAACCAGTCACTCAAATTCTGGGAACCTATACTAAGATCATGATCCTAAATAAGGAAATATTTTCAGTACATGATATAAAAGAAGAAATCTATTTCTTCTCTTAGTTATGGCCACTAAAAGGACACAAAAACAATAGCTACCAGGGAGCTATTTGGTGCCCTTGGAGCCCATTTTGTGCCTCCATCACATTTTAAACACTCTTCTCTACTGTAAGAATCTTGAACTTCTAAAACTAAGGAAAGTTTCAAAAACGAATGGCGACATGTCAAAAGAAAATAGAAATCAATGGGACAATTTGACAATAAAGTAAATAGTGAAAGGAATGCATTATAACACATTGAATTTTGTTTTAAAATTCCATGAATCTATACCAATACAAAATTAAAATAATAGGAGAGGAAACAAAAGCTCTTCTCTCTTTAAGAAGATCAACTAATAAATGTAAATAATCATTTGCAACTCTCACAGTAGCAACTGATCTAAATCAGTTTCATGAATGGATGCCAAAGTTACTGGTGAGAAATTATTAGACAAAGGCACATTTACAGTTTTAAACTATAACTGCATAGATTACATTAATTACGAAGAAAAAAGACACCTTTACAGATGGATAAGTAAACAGTGGAATAGAGAAAAAGAAGTGGGGAGAGAAAGACTGAGGTTTCTGAAACTGGCTTGGTCAGCCTCTGGTTGCAACCAGTAAATGTCACTGATCATGCTGACCTCTAAACAGCCTTTTGTCATTTCAACTATTCAACTATTACATCAACTTGCTTTTCATTTTCTTCTCAGCTATGTTACTTATGACTTCTGATTACTGGTTCACGCCTGGTACTTCTGTGAAGATGGCTCCAGTTCATCTAGTTCACAAGTTTAACCCCCCATCACCGATAGGAATGTGATTTTTTGTGTGTGTGACTGTATGAAATAAAAGAGCAGTCAAAGCTGAGTTAAAAGCTTATTGTATTTAAACCAATTTTCTTCCTGGTCATTTTGAATTTGCCTGGAATTATCTAACTGCTAGCTCCCTTGTTAGCGATAAACAAACTTTGAAACTTACTCAGATAAACATGCCTAAGAAGTCTGGCTTTAGCTATATAGACACATACATATACATAAGGATACTGGGGAAAAAAGAGGGAGATATCCAGCAGAATATTCAGAATCTTGAGAAAATATCTGAAACTAGCACAGATGGGATCTAGTTGATAGAGAAAATAAATAAGAAGGAACTGAGCTCCAAATATGGAAGATAAGACCAACCTTCCCTAGAAGCTCTGAGTCTAAAGAGCAATATTGGCTATATAGGGCGATAATCAGGACAACAAGCTAGAAAGCTGCATTCGGAACAGGTCAGTCAGCGGGCACCACTTCCTTCTCTCTTTCTCTACCACCACACACATGTAGAGAGCAAACTCAGGTCTCAGTGGTTACCTCTAGGTCAAAATTTAAAAATGACTTTTTCTTAGTTTGCATTTTCCAAAAGCAGACCTCCAAAGACCTGTTATTTATTTTGAAGATGATTGAAGGAGGCATAGATGAGGAAGTGAGACCAAGAAGTGAAAAAGCTAATAAAGGAGGTGTTAATGAGAAGAGTAACCATGTAGGTAGCTGGGTGTAACCCTGTCTGAGAAGTGGAAGATGGTTTCCTAGAATTGTCTTGGCCAGAGACTGGGAAGCTGGGGCATTTATACATGGACTGAAGGATGGCCAAGTAGTATAATTATAAAAACCCTAAGGAGAAAAAACACTGGGTGTTTTTTTTTTTTTTCACAATTTTAGAATTTATTTTTTTATTGAAGTATAATTGACATATAGTATTGTGTTAGTTTCAGGTATACAACACGATTCAATATTTGTCTACATTACAAAATGCTGACCACAATAAGTCAACACTCATAAGCATACATAGTTACAATTTTTTCTTTTTTATATTGAGGACTTGTAAGACCTAGAAACTTTCAAATATGCAGTAAAATATTATTAACTATAGTCACTATGCTTTTGACCCTCATGTTCATTTGCTTTGTGCATCTCCCCTTGCCACCCAGTAATCACCAATCTGTTCTCTGTGTCTATGAGCTTAAGCTTTGTTGTTGGTTGGTCGGTTTTGTTTTTAGATTCCATATATATGTGAGATCATATGGTAGTTGTCTTTCTCTTTCTGACTTACTTCACTTAGTATGATAATCTCTAGTTGCATCCATGTTGCTGCAAATGGCATTATTTCATTCTTTTTAATGGCTGAGCAAAGCAGCGCTAATAGATAATAAAACATTCTAAACTAGCATAATAATTAAAACAGTGTATTATAGGCAATCAAGAGAAAGACACATACAATTAAAATTTTAAAATTAGGTTCAAATGCCTGTCCATGCACTAAATTCCAAATAGATCACAGATCTAAATGTTAAAAGGGGGTGGGGAGAGTAAATGCACTAGAAGAAACACAAGTGAAATGGGGACAATTGTCCTATGATACAAAATTCAGAGGCAGTAAAAAATTCAACTACCCCAAAAAAGTTTTTAAGACTGTATATGGAAAAACATTATAGGCAAAGTCACAAATGCAGAGGAGAAACTGAGAAAAGATAGCTGCAATCTATCAATATACAAAGAGACCCTGAAATATGAAAGAAAAAAATACCAACAATCTGATAGAAAAATAGCAAGATGATATAAACAGATGGTATGCAAAAAGAAAAAACATTTAAAAGGATATTTAATCTAAAAAAGATGCTCATAATAGGAAAAATGAACATCTAGCAACACCATAGCACCATTCCTCACCTATATGATTGGTAAAAATCTAAAAGTTTGACAACATACTTTGAGGATAAAACAGTGGAGAAATAGGTCCTCTTATCCAGAGCTTCTACGAATGCAAAATGGTTGTGCAATACCTGTAGAGAATTTGGCAATATCTAAAAAATTATGTGCTTCCCATGTGGCTGAGTGGTAAAGAATCTGCTTGCTAATACAGGACACACAGGTTCAATCCCCAGGTTGGGAAGATCCCCTGGGGGAGAAAATGGCAACCCATTCCAGTATTCTTGCCTGGGAAATCCCACGGACAGAGGAGCATGGCAGGTTACAGTTCATGGTGTCACAAAAGACCCAGACACGACTTATCAACTAAACAACAACAAAAATAAATGTATTTATCCTTTGAAATTTAGATGACCCAGAGGGATGGTATGGGGAGGGAGGTGGGAGGGGGGTTCAGGATGGGGAACACGTGTACACCTGTGGCGGATGCATGTTGATGTATGGCAAAACCAATACAATGTTGTAAAGTAAAAAAAAAAATTTTTTTTTTAAGAAATTTAGAAATTTGTTAGAAAAAATTTCTGACAGGTACCTATACTAAAAAAATAAAAATAAAATGGGCTTCCCTGGTGGCTCAGACAATAAAGAATCCACCTGCAATGCAGTAGACCTGGATTTGATCCCTGGGTTGGGAAGATCCCCTAGAGGAGTACATGGCAACCCACTCCTGGATTCTTGCCTGGAGAATCCCCAGGGACAGAGGAGCCTGGTGGGCCCCAGTCCATGGGGCCGCAAAGTTGAACACAACTGAGCAGCTAAGTACACACACGCTAAAAATATGCTACCAATATGATTAAACAACCAAAGCACTAGCTTCTTCACTGTGGCAGTATTTGCCTTAGCAAAGGATTAGAAATTATCCAAGTGTCAATACAAGGTCAATTAAAAACCTATAGCCCTAATCACACAAAGAAATTCTGTGCAGCTGCTTAAAAATTGAAGGAAAAACGTATGCATAATATGAAGTGGTCACCAAGATTATATTTTTAAGTGTAAAAAGGTACAGAACAATATATGCAAGTATGTAACCCCTTATGTAATAGAGGTAGAATGGTGTAATAGGAAAATTATTTATATACATATTTGCTTAACTGTTAAAAATAAAGAAGAGAACGGATAACCAAGCACTGAGAAAAGCTGTTATCTAGGAGAAAGGGAGAACAGGGCAGAAGCAATACAGTGTCTAAGTTACTTCAAGCTGCTATAACAAAACACCATAAAGTGGGGGGCTTATAACAAAACACCATAAAGTGGGGGACTTATCAACAACAGAAGTTCATTCCTCTCAGCTCTGGAGGCTGGGAATCTGAGATCAGGATACCAGCCTGATCTGGCTCCGGTGAGAGCTCTCCTCAGGGCTGCAGGCTGCCAAAATCTGGTGCTGACCTCACATGGCAGGAAAAGGGTATCAGGGTAGTACTGGCCTCATAGAATCAAGGTCCCTTCTCTTCAGCTTTTTGGAAGAGTTTGTATAGAATTAGTATACTATCTTCCTTCAGTGTTTAGTAGAATTCACCAGTTTTCCGGAGTTTTATGGGAATGATCTTAACCAAATTTTACATTTCTTTAATGGATATAGAAATAATCAAATTATCTTTTTTTTTTAATTTTTAAGGGAGCTTTGGTAGTTTGTATCTTTCAAGGCATTTGTTCATTTCACCTAAGTTGTCGAATTTATTGACAAAATATTTTTCAAAATATTCCCTTATTATTTTGATATCTGAAGTGATGTCACCTCTCTCATTCTTGGTCCTAGTAGTTCAGGATTTTTTTATTATTATTATTATTCCTTGAAAAATCCAGCTAGAGATTTATCAACAGTAATGATCTTCTCAAAGAACCAGTATTTGGCTTTACTGATTTTTATCTATGTTTTTGTGTGTTTTCTATTTTATTGATTTCTGCTTTGATCTCCATTACTTCCTTTATTTGGCTTGTTTTAATTTGCTCTTTTTGCCTTAAGGTGGAAGCTGCATTCATTGGTTTGAGATCTTCTTTCTCCTCCAACAAATGTTAACTGAAGACAACAGAGTGCTATAAATTATAAAACAGAGTGACTTTGGTGCTATACATTTTCTTTAAGTGATATTTTAATAATATCCCACAAATTTTGATATGTTGCATTTTCATTTTAATTCAATTTAAAATATTTATAATGCCCTATTTATTTCTCCTTTGATTCATGAGTTCCTTAGAAGTATGTTACTTAGTTCATGAACACTGAATTTCCAGATATCTTACAATTATATATTATCAATTTAATTTTATACCATCAAGCAATTTTCTGAAATCTCCCTTAATTCTTTGAAAGTAGTATCATTGGGAAGAGACAAATTCTTTGTACAGTAATCCTCCAGTCCTGAGGCAGTAGGGAGAGGTTGGAAGAGTCATTTTTTTAAAAGTGACTGATCTATACTCCGAGTTTCCCTGGTAACTCAGATGGTAAAGAATCTGCCTGCAATGCGGGAGACCTGGGTTCGATCCCTGGGTTGGGAAGATCCCCTAGAGGAGGGCATGTCCATGGAGAATTCCATGGACAGAGGGGCCTGGAAGGCTATAGTCCACGGGGTTGCAAAGAATCAGACACATGGATTCAATCCCTGGGTCAGAGAGATCCTCATGAGGAGGTCATAACAACCCATTCCAATACTCTTGCTTAGAGAATTCCTATGGACAGAGGAGCCTGGCAGGCTATAGACCAAAGTGTCACAAAGAGTCAGACAGGAGTGAAGTGATTCAGCATGCACACACACTCTATACTCAGCTGCTTTCAACAGTTTGTAGCCCAGCAGGAAATTAGTCCTATCCTAATGTTATCCTGTAGACATCAAATGTTTGGATTTTGCAGATATGATTAAATTAAGGATCTTGAGGATTATCCCATCTGGGTCTAATCCAGTGAGAGATGGTTTTAAGAGAAGGGCAAGGGGAGATTTGAGACAGAGAAGAGGAAGGAGAAGACACAGACACACAGAGAGAAGATGATGGGAGAATGGAAGCAGAGACTAGAATGCAAGCCCAGGAATGCTGCAGCACCCACCAGAAGCTCAGGGAAGCACTGGCCTGGCAGTGAGCGCAGGCCTCCAAAACTGTGAGACAGAGAAAACTGTTGTTCCAAGCCATCAGTTTGCAGTAGTTTGTTACAGTAACCACAAGACACCAACACATCCTCATTCTATACCCTAACCAAACCTTAAGAATCTTTAACCTCCTCAGTGGTTTCTTATGTTTTTAATGTCAATTTTTCAGACCCATGCTTCTCCTTCTCCTCAGTGTGACTTTTAGAAAATGGAGCTAGTGACTCCTCTAGGTTACCACCATGTAAGAGAATACAGCCCATGCACGTGTATTCATCTATATACCCATCAAATGTGACCTAATGCCTATTATGTTCCAGGCACTATTCTTACATTGAGAATAATAGAAGTGAGCAAAACAGAGAAAAAGCCCTGTCCTCATGGAGTTTACACTAGTGGGGGTAGTCAGAAAATAAATAAAATCTACTGTATATGAGAGGGTGATAATTGGAGTGGAGAATAAGGATAGGTATCTGATTTAAAATAGGACAGTCAAGAAAGACTTTTCCAGCAGATGACAATGTAGAAGCCTGAGGAGGTGATGGAGCTTGTCTCCCACATATCTGAGGGCACAATTTCCAAGCAAAAAGAATCACAGAGGCAAGTTAATTGGAAATTAATTGGTAACTTGAAGAATATCCAGGAGGCCACTGTACCTGAGCAAAGAGACTCAGTGGAAAAGAAGAAAGAGAAAAGAACAGAAAGCTATTATCATGCAGAATCATTATAGAGACTTTAATCTGAGTGAGATGGGAAGCTACTTAGAGATTTTTTTTTTAAAGATTTTATGATATGAGCCATTTTTTAAAGTCTTTATGGAATTTGTTGCAACATTGTTTCTGTTTTATGTCTTTGCTTTTTGGCCCTGAAGCATGTGGAATTTTAGCTCCTGACCAGGGACTGAAACTTCACCTCCTGCATTCAAAGGAAAAGTCTTAACCACTGGACCCCAGGGAAGTCCTGCTACTAGGAATTTTAAGTGAAAAAGTGTTATGCTGTACTTCAACTAAAGATCACTACAATTACCACGTTGAGTTGGCAATGAGGCAAGAGTACCTTGTAAGGAGAGCAATTAAGCTGTGGCAGTAATCCCTCTGTGGCAGGACTGTGGCTTGCACTGGTGGTATTGGGAAAAAGTCAAATTTGGGGTGTACATTGATAGTAGAGTCATCAGGTTTTGTTCATAGATTGATTCTAGGGATGATGCAGAAGAGTGGAACCATATATGGCTCAAAGGTTTCTGGCCTGAGTAACCAGAAAGATGGACCAGACAGAGGGAGATATAGATTTGGGAGTTTAGTATAAACTGTGCTAAGTTTGAACTGTCTTCGCATTATCAACATGGAGATGTTAGGGAGGAAGCTGACACAAGAGCCTGGAAATTAAGGGAAAAGAAATCCAGGTTGGAGATATACATATGTGTTGTCAATATTTAGATGGTATGAATGAACCAAGTCTATATGAGATTATCACTCCAGTATTCCTGCCTGGAGAATCCCATGGACAGAGGAACCTGGCGGGCTACAGTCCATAGGGTTGCAAAGAGTCAGGCAATGAAATGACTTAGCACTCAGAGAGTAATTTCATGTTTGGGAAGAACAACTCTGGGACACTGCAGCATTCAGAGGTCAGGGAATTGCAGAAAATGTAGTGAAAAATGTTGAGGAGATTCAATCAATAAAATTGAAGGAAAATCCAGAAGCCAACAAGAAAAATGTTTCAAGGAAAAGGCAGTGATCTATTGTGTCAAATTCTCACAAGAGAAATCAGGTAACTGATTTTACACCATGGAAGCCATTGGTAGCTTTGACTAGAAAAGTTCCTACCTTGTGTCTTTATTTATTGTTTGCTTAACTTGGTTTTTTCTAAGAGGTAGAACTGTTCTAAAATCTCCAATTTTTTGTTGTATTTGTGTTAGTTAGTCCTAATGTTTCAAAAAAGTTTTTTCCTTTATATATGTCTATGAAATATAATTTGGCTCATATGTTTTCCAAACAGTTTAATCTTACTCGAACTTTCCTCTTAACAATAAAAAATTATTTTCCTGTTAAATGCCTTTATGTTGAATTATACTTTATCTTACTGTGATCTTTATGTTAATATGTTTTAAAATTACACCAAAATCAGGCAAAGTCCACAGATCCTGCAACAGAATTGAAAGGAAAATGTGAAGGACAAAGCAACTGAGTTAGAACCAAAAGCTCATTTTATTGTTCTGAGCAAATGTTTTCTCCAGCAGCAGAGGCCAAAACATAAATACACATTTTAGATTTCTATTCAAATCTAATACGTACCCCTACTCCCCATACACTGGGCTGGATGAAGCATAAGCTGGAATCAAGATTGCTGGGAGAAATATCAATAACCTCAGATATGCAGATGACACCACCCTTATGGCAGAAAGTGAAGAGGGACTAAAAAGCCTCTTGATGAAAGTGAAAGAGGGGAGTGAAAAAATTGGCTTAAAGCTCAACATACAGAAAACAAAGATCATGGCTTCTGGTCCCATCACTCCATGGCAAATAGATGGAGAAACAGTGGAAACAGTGGCAGACTTTATTTTGGGGGGGCTCCAAAATCATTGCAGGTGGTGACTGCAGCCATGAAATAAAAAGATGTTTACTCCTTGGAAGGAAAGTTATGACCAACCTAGACAGCATATTCAAAAGCAGAGACATTACTTTGCCAAAAAATGTCCATCTAGTCAAGGCTATGGTTTTTCCTGTGGTCATGTATGGATGTGAGAGTTGGACTATAAAGAAAGCTGAGTGCCGAAGAATTGATGCTTTTGAACTGTGGTGTTGGAGAAGACTCTTGAGAGTCCCTTGGACTGCAAGAAGATCCAACCAGTCCATCCTAAAGGAGATTAGTCCTGAATGTTCATTGGAAGGACTGGTGCTGAAGCTGAAACTCCAATATTTTGGCCACCTGATGCAAAGAACTGACTCATTTGAAAAGACCCTGATGCTGGGAAAGATTGAAGACGAGAGGAGAAGGGGATGACAGAGGATGAGATGGTTGGATGGCATCACCAACTCAACAGACATGAGTTGGAGTAAACTCCAGGAGTTGGTGATGGACAGGGAGGTTTGGCGTGCTGCAGTCCATGGGGTAGCAAAGAGTCGGACATGACTGAGCGACTGAACTGAACTGAACTGAACTCCCCATCTTCCATATCTCATGAGATATCTCCTTAAAAACTAATTACTCTGCTTACATGTTATGTTCATCTCCTGGTGCCCATAAGACTTTGTTCAAACCCTTTGTGGTAAAACCCATGAGAATCCACTCAATTCTATATAGTATGCATGTCTTGTTTGATCTTCCATGTCTATACATTCATTCATCATGGTTTTTCATAGTTCATGTTTTCCTTTTTCATGTATTTGCCTTCTTCTTTACCCATTCATCTTCTGAGACACTTAAATGTTTGTCTCTGCCAGTGTGACTTTCCATAGTCACAACTGGTCTCACCCACTCTTTCATTCTCTCAACAATATGTTGCTGCCTCTATAATAGCCATAATCTTGTTGCATTGCTCTTAATTGCTTCCTTCTTTTCTTGAGCAACTGCAGGACAGTGACTGCACCCAGAACAGGACCTGAGATACAGTGAGTGTTCAACAAATACTTGAAGAATCGAAAGAAATAATAATAATTGGTGACAGTGTCTGTTACTGTCAATCAAAATAACTACAGTAAACACTCTGTTTTAAAAGGTCTATGAATAGAGAACTGAACAAGATTAAGAAAAAAGTAGATGTTAAACTAGAATACTTAAGTGATATTTAATGAACAGAATGCCCTGGAAGCACCAAATAGTGCTTTACTTGGGAACATTTGTTTTAGTTCATCGTATAGTTTAGTCTTCAGTGTCATAAATCCATCCTTGAGTAGCTTTAATCGCCTTCAGGGACCAATACTCAGTGCTTTGTGACCAGAATCTGCTTCTGACAATGGTATACAAAATGATTTAAAGAAATTATCTACATGTTTTCATAAATAAGCAGGCTAGGAAAAAGGAAACATTTGAAGGTATTTTATTTCTGTGATAGGGAAATCTCACATAAAAGTCTTCATCATTTCTTTAATTCACAAAAAGCACAAATCAGTTAGAATTAAAGGGAAAAATTCACACCAAACAAAAATAAAGACTTGTTTTCTTCTCTTCCTCCTGTAACAAGAATAAAAATATTATATAAATATTAATTAATTTAACAGATGCAGTAACTGGTTTTATTATTTTGCATCAGGTGTGTGTGTGTATGTGTGTGTGTATGTGTACATATATCAGAGCTGTATCAGATATACTGATAGGAAGGCCTCCTGATGGCATTCTCTGAAGCCTGTGAAAAAACCTAAAAGAATTTTGAGTTATTCAAATCAACAGTTTAACACTGTGAACATTATCATGTTCCAGGCTTTAAAAAAATTTTTTTTTTTTTTTAATGAATTTCCCTGATGCTGGGAAAGATTGAAGGCTAGAGGAGAAGGGGACGACAGAGGATGAGATCGTTGGATGGCATCACCAACTCAGTAGAGACAATTTTGAGTAAACTCCAGGAGTTGGTGATGGACAGGGAGGCCTGGCGTGCTGCAGTCCATGGGGTTGCAAAGAGTCAGACACGACTGAGGGACTGAACTGACTGACTGACTTAAGAAAGTATTTAATGCTAGCTCTTAGGATGCATTTCGCTATGGATCAATATTTGGGGAGAATCAACATTATAGTTAGCCTTTTCTGAACTTTTTGTTACCTGAAGTAATTTAGACTCCCAAAGCAGCACGAGTTTTTGAAATCAGTGCTGGACCCTGAAAATTAAAAATAGAAAAGAATAATCAACAAACTAGTGACTATAACAAAAAAGAAGCAGGTTCACAGATATAGAGAACAAATTAGTGGTTACCAGTGAGTGGGGAGAGGAAAGGGGGAGGGGAGATAAGGAGGGAGGGGAGATAAGGAGGGAGGAGAGTAAGAGGTATTAGGTATAAAATAAGCTACAATGATATATTGTACAACCCGGGGGATATAGTCAATACTATAAATGGAGTAGAACGTTTAAAAAATTGTGAATCACCATACTGTATACCTGTAACTTATATAATACTGTACATCAACTACTAATAAAAAATGAAAAAAATAAAAGTAAACTCAATCAAAAAGACTCATCAGATTAAAAAGTAGATGACTATGCTAGTCACGACACAGTTAACTCTCTACTAGCTAGGGGTAAATTCACATGTTTATAGATTAAATGGATTAAAATAAAGATATCCAACTCTGATGTAAACAAACTGGGACAACAGAAGCCAGAGGTGGAAAAAATCCTCCACTCCAATCAACAGTGGATCTTATATTTCCTATACCAAACTCCCAGAGAAGGCAATGGCACCCCACTCCAGTACTCTTGCCTGGAAAATCCCAGGGACAGGGGAGCCTGGTGGGCTGCCGTCTATGGGGTCGCACAGAGTCGGACACGACTGAAGTGACTTAGCAGCAGCAGATGCTATATTCAAATGTATTTAGTAATACAAACTTGAGGCTTACAAAGTGTAACCAATTTGTAAATCCAGCTAAAATTGCTAAATAATTATATTAAGATAATCCTTAATTACTACTCTGTTAATATTCAAAGGCTTGCTCCTAAATGAATTCAATATACTTTCTATAAATATTCCCCCAATATCCTGTTTGCACAATTAATTTTCAACTAAATCCTTTTCATCCATTTGCTGAATTGATAAATTTTAGGCCAGAAGCCATCTAAATTATCATCAGTTAATTATATATTCACTTTACGGTTTTCTCCACTAGGAAATAAATCAAAATTACTAACTCTCATTATACATTCCAAATTGCACTTCTTCCTAATATTTAGGAAAACTATAGATCCAACCAGTCCATTCTGAAGATCAGCCCTTGGATTTCTTTGGAAGGAATGATGCTAAAGCTGAAACTCCAGTACTTTGGCCACCTCATGGGAAGAGTTGACTCATTGGAAAAGACTCTGATGCTGGGAGGGATTGGGGGCAGGAGGAGAAGGGGACGACAGAGGATGAGATGGCTGGATGGTATCACTGACTCGATGGACATGAGTCTGTGTGAACTCCGGGAGTTGGTGTTAGACAGGGAGGCCTGGCGTGCTGCGATTCATGGGGTCGCAAAGAGTCGGACACAACTGAGCGACTGATCTGATCTGATCTGATGACTATTTTTAAACATTATAGTCTTTCGATTTGTTTCTAAATTAAATATAAATATTTCTGGCATTATTTTAAAATTATACATTAGTGAGATATTCTTTTCATTTTTCATTACAGAAAATTCCATGCCGAGTGTTTGAGTATAAACACGAGCTGCGCCTACCTCTTCTGTAAAGCAGACTTCCTGCTCTTGGCTTTGGCAACACTTTTCCAGGAGGCCAGAGAAATCTGCAACGACCGTCTCCAGTTGTTCCTCTGTTATTTGTGGCTTCTGCTTCACAAGGTTAATGAGAAACCTGTTTCAAAACAAAACAATATATAAGAGAAGTCTGCTTTGCGATGGTATTTTTCTAAAAACTTCTTAGTAGAGAACTTTCAGAGCTCCAGCAATCCTTGTTCTACATCCTCATTCCATCAATTATCACCAGACTTACCACATATATTTTGTCTAATATTTATTAGAATGACTGAGGCTAGAACCATGCTAAATGTTCCACGGGTCTGGATTTATGCGGATTATAGATGAAACACTACTTCATAGTTCCACCGTACTTGTATGTAGTGAAATACAGTCTTCTTACTTGCCTAAATTATCCTTTCTGATTGGTTCTGTCTTCTATAATATGTCTTATCTATGCTCAAAGGCTCCAGCTTCCAAACCCCTGCCGTTCACAGTTACCACACCCCGACGTGAACACTGCCCATCCTAATTGCCTGTACTACACATTTAGTGCTGAAATCTGGGGGGTCACACAGAGTCAGACACAGCTGAGCAGCTGAACAACAACACATTTAGTAATATAGTCATGTTGGAATTCACATTAACTGAAGAAATGGGAGAAGCTTGCCAGAGGAGGCAGCATTCTTACATGCCTCAGATTGTGACAGAAAAAAGGGAAGAACAGGTTTTCCAAAATGAAGGGAGACCTTTTACAAAGCATGGGAGTATTAAAATGCATGGAAATTGGGAGAAATGAATTCCACTTTGCATTACTATCATCATTACAGAATGCATCCCACGATGAACTGAAGTGTGCATTCCATTTCCTAACACCCATACTTCATGGTTGAATCAAATATTATGCTTATTTCCTTCAAGGAGCAAATAGTGTGGGAAAAATGCAAAGGCGCTTATTCAGTGCTTGTGTTGCAAGTACCCAAGACTTCCTATAAAGATATATCCTAATTAACCCTAAACAGATTGCCCCCTTTTTCTTAATCTCAAAATGCATCACAACAATAGTTAAAATGGAGACTCTTTTTACAAACAGGAACATCTGCCCCCAGTGAATTTTTCTAGACTAAAGGCTAAGAAGACACCGAGACAAGACTATTTTGAAAGTCACTTTAAGTGCTTTGGAGTGATAACGTTTTCCTGGTGAGCCCAAGAGTGTTGGGTGCGTGAGGTAGAAATCTCCACCACTATTTAGTGTTGTCAGTCTTCTCCATAATAGCAAATAACTATTTCTTACTGTTGCTTCATTGTCTGCAGTGGTACACCCTGAACTTGGCATAGATCCTTATGGAAGATGAACTTGTCATCGGAGAATGGCGGAGGCACGTATGTCTCATCCACCACCAAGCTGCTGAAGCATGGCCTCCTGTTGGAGTATGAAGAGGTGCAGCACTGGTCAACACCAGGGTTTATGGGGTTCTCTTCATGTCTGATGCATAAGTGTCCTATAATAAGGTCAGCCTGGTTAGGAGAGTGAGAGAGGAGAAAGCAAAGAGATGGAGCATTAACCACAGCATTGATTCAGGAAAATTGTTGCAGTAATGCTTAATGTCCAGTAACATTAGCATTACAGGAAAACGTGTTGTCTGTATCAGCGTATGTGCTGCCATATTTACCTTTACCCACTTGTTTGGGATAAACTTCAGCTTTTAGTTACCTATGTTCCACACGTGATATGGAAGACAGACCCTTCAGCTATTTGTGTCAGCTACTGAAAACACGTTTGCAGTTACATACACACTTCCACAGGGGCAAGTCTCTGCTCTGACCCAGGAAATCATTACATGGATTATCCTTTCCATGTATATTTAGTTGAACTTTCCATTTTCCTTTTGGGATTCAGAGAATCTCTTTCTGTAGGTAAGAATAGCAAAACCTAACCTCTTCACATAGTTAATACATAAGAGTCAGTCGCTCAGTCGTATCCGACTCTTTGGGACTCCATCGACTATACAGTCCGTGGAATTCTCCAGGCCAGAATACTGGAGTGGGTAGCCTTTCCCTTCTCCAGGGGATCTTCCCAACCCAGGGATTGAACTCAGGTCTCCCGCATTGCAGGCGGATTCTTTACCAGCTGAGCCACAAGGGAAGCTCATAGTCCTAATTGAAAAGAAATAAGGCCTATGTGTGTGTGTGTGCGTGTCCTTAAGGCTTTCTTCATGTAGAATTCACCTACCTTCCACACTTTAGAGATACCTTTTTTTATTATTTCAAAAAAGTTTTTATATGGACCAATTTTAAAATCTTTATTGAATTTTTGATAATATTATTTTTGTTTTATGTTTTGATTTTTCGACTGTGAAGCACGTGGAATCTTAGCTCCTCAACCAGGGATCGAACCCATACCCCCTGCATTGGAAGGTGAGGACTTAACCACTGGACCACCAGGGAAGTCCCCAGAGATATTTCTTAAGCACTTAATAATAACTTGTAATAAGGGCCAACATATTTTGTATGCATACTATGTATCACGCTAGTGCTGAGCGAGTCATACTGATTATCTCATTCAAGACAGCCCTTGACAACTTCTGTTCTCAGACGTCAGATGAAAATTCTCAAGCTTAGTGAGATGACCAGCTGTCCCAGTGTGACAAGACTAACAAGTCCTGAAATGGGGCAGGAATGGAGGCAGAAGGCCCCCAGAAACTATACCCCTGAAGCATTCTACCACCCTTGTCCCTGCATCCTCCTAACATGTGGGATTCCATAAATGACAAAGATGACAATGCTTAATTACAGGAAGTTTTCTTTTTACTTCTAACCTTTGCCAAAAAATTCCAGGACATGAAGACTTACTAGCAATTAACTCCTCATCATACAAAAGAGGAAAAATGGGAAAAAATACACAATTTTATTCATAATTATGACTTTAAGGGAAAAAATCATGGAAAAAATTAAACCTGTAATCATATGTATGACACTAGTGATGTTAAAAAGTAAAGGTTATTGGCCTTACAGACTGGAAAGTCATTTTATTATTCAGAACGTGGGACTACCCTGTTCTATACCTGGTACCCTGTTAAGGGGGATAAACTGTCCCTACTATCATCACCATAAAAATTAAACTACAAAAGACAAAAACATTGATATGGCTAAAAATAAAACAGAGATTCTGAATCTGTCAAACCTGAAGCTTTTTCAACATTAGGTATTTGGTGAAATCATGAATCTAGTGATGTGTCAGTCTTTCGGTCATCCCTGTACATAAAGCTTGCTCAGAAATTGTTGAATAGACTCACTGCCATTCTAGAAGGACAGGAAGCCTGACCACATGCCAGCCATTCGGAGCTGAGTCCTTACACCCCTTCAACCGCAACTAATCAAGCAAGTCCAGGAAAGCTATCTCCACATTGGTTCTTAACCATTTCCCCCAAATGGGAACCATAAGGCTATTTCAAGTCCAACAGAGCAGAAACAGGATGGGGCCAAACAGAACACTCACCACTCCCTCGCCACAGGCCAGCTGTTTGTCCTCACTGAGATGGCAACAAATGGCTCCTGCGTTCGCCATTTTCCTGGTCAAGGCCATCAGCTCAGGCGAGGTCAGCTGAGGAGCCTTCTTTGTGTAAGCAACAAGAAACCTGAAAGAAGCATTTCCCACCAGATCTTGCTGAGTCCTTCACTTGTTTCTGGAGCCCCACTCCTCAAAGACCCCCTTCTGGCATCAGAAGGCATGAATTCAGCTCATTTATTTCATCCACATGGTGCCTGGGCCAGTACTGGGGACACATTCACTCTGACACTCACTCCCTACACTCCTGTTACACCAACAGAAAATTGGGAAATTAATTGGGAAATTAAATGGGAAAATTAACACTGGACAGCAGGCTGACTTTATTCCCACCCTCAAAAGTTTCCTTGAAATGAACTTTGATCTTTTGGTGTTTTAACTTTATGATAGAAGGGGTCTCCTTACTGCAAAAATCCACATGGTTTGGGCAACCCAAAGCCAGACTTTGGAGGCCATCTCTACAGGCCATCTGTTGTTTCTTAAGAGAGGGGCCTGGGGAAGGCCGCCTGCTGGAACAGGAAACGGGGTTTTGGACAGTGGAGCCTGGTGGGCTACAGTCCATGGGGTCGCAAAAACTCGGACATGACTGAGCGACTGAGCACACCAGTCCAACTAGGTGATGAAATTAGCATAGCCATGGGTAGTTAATTTAGATAAATCTTTCCCTCACTTAACTTTAAATCACTTAAGTGTTCGGCACTCAGTCATGTCCAACTCTGTGACCCATGGACTGCAGCCCACCCGACTCCTCTGTCCATGAGATTCTCCAGGCAAGAATACTGTAGTGAGCTGCAATTCCCTTCTCCAGGGAATCTTCCCATACATCACTTAAAATATTCTTTAAACAAAGCATACGCATTTTGTAAGTAATATTCTCCTAATTTCTGAAAGAGACCACAGCTTCGCTTTGCCAGGGCTTGGCTCTCCTGGATATATTTCTCCAATTCTTCTTCCTGAAAATACAAGCATTATTATACACGTTTTTTTCTGTCTGTACAAGCAACTTTATATGTAAAATTTGGCCAAATAATATCTTATTTTATTATGATACCAATCTTAGAGAAATCACTTTTAGAGGGGTTTTTTTAATATTAAAGATGAATTATGAGAATTAAAGCAAATGGACTTTAGGCATTTAATTTTAAAACTGTGTGAACCACAAGTTACTGTATGATGGAACTCAATCCTTGGGTAAAAAAATTACAATTCTTTCTATACAAAATTCTTGCCTTTCTGGAGCTATTCAAAAGGAATATTATTTTTATTCTGTGTATAAAAGAACTTTTGGTTAAAACATTTGTATTTCTAAAATAAGCCAAAAGTTGTTGACTACCAGTTAATCACTAGCTAGATAGCTATTTAATAGCTATAACCACCTAACAACTCATTAGTTACTAAGTATTTTCAAACAAACAGCACTTTCAATACATGATATCAATCTAGGTTTTCAGATTTTCTTTAAAAAACTAGAGCAATTTACCCCTTTATCCTGGCATTCAGAAGGGTTTTCAGACTGGGAACACTTCTCCAGTAATTCCTGATATCCTTTAGCAACCCTTAGAATTATTGGAACAGCAAGCTTAGTGTGTCTTCTTGAATATTCATATGTAAATCTGAAATATGTGTGAAAAAACAAGTTATTGGAATTAAGAGACAAATTATTCCTCTGCTATATGACATGCAGGAGTTAACAGTGAAATAAATAAAGCTAGAAGTCAAATATGATTTCAACTATATGCATGGCAAAATTATTCATGAAAATTATGACCCCTCCAATTGTTCTAAAATGGTATTTTGCTTTCTTTTGCATCATTCGCTTTGGCTTTTCACTTATGGACTTTAAATGTATCCATCCAACAAATATTTTTCCACTGCCATCTCTGTGCAAGCATTTTCTTTAAGCAAGAAGGTTTCAATAATGTATTAGATAAAATGCCCAGCCTCTAAAAAGCATGCATTATAGGGAGACAGAAACAAATAACCAATAGGTCATCTAATTTAAGTAGTGCTAAATCAATGAAGAGAAATAAAAGAAGACGGAAAAGGGTGACAATTTAGAGTGTGTGGTCAAGAAAAGTCTCTTTGAGCAGCTCTTTCCAAAGAAAAACCTAGTTGAAGGAAGCCACACAGAATGTTTGAGGAAAGATCATTCTTGGCTGAGAAAATTTCTACTGCGAAGAACCTTTCCAATTGAAGAATTGCTTCTATTAAATGAACAGCTTCAGAATGTATGAACTGGTAAATTTAAAGAGAATTCTTGAATTTACTGATTGTATTCCCAGATTGTAGAAATAGGTCATATTAGTTCTGCCTCCAATAATATTGTCCCTGAGTTTCTGAAATCTAGACTTTGTTCTTGTTTGCATAATTTAATTTAGTGGTGCAAACAATGTGTGCCTGTCTAATTTGAAGGCAACAATAGAGTAACATCCTCTGGGATTATTAAAAAGAAAATTGCACCATTATTTTCATTACCACATTAAAAGCAGACTCTTAAATTTAGAAAGACCTTTGGAGATCATTAAGTATAATGTCCTAAGAGCTGCACAGTCCCTCCTGTAACACTGTCCATTGATACACACTGTACAATAAAGGAAAATGTACTAACTTAGCTGCTCGTTCCCCTTAAAGGCAAATAGAATGAGAACATATCCTGTAAATTACAGTTATTAGTGCCATACTGCAAATATCTTTAAATGCATTTTTATTTTCTTAAAAAAATAAAACATATATTCAATAAATAGCAAATAAACTGCTACTGTAAAGGCCCTTCTATCTAGCACTATCTATTAAGTTATACTTGAGGGAAAGGTTTTTAAAACATGCACAGTGAAAAAGCACATTTTTAATTATGAGCCCTTCTTATTATAAAAATATCTATAACCTACTCGGAAAACCAACGGTGATCTTTATATGAGCAATCCATACAAGGATGATAATGCTTCTGATTCCAGAGAAATTGATACAAAACAAAATGCATCCTCATAAGCAAGCCAGTGAGCAACAGCAAGGGTGAAAGTCTCATCAGTTTAAGAAATCCCATTCTTTATTCCCTTGTTATCTGCCTAATTATATTTTGGCTTAGAACATTCTAGAATCATCCTCACATACTGAGTTCAGAAACCATTTCAACAACACAAAGCTGTCAGTCACATCATAATTCTTACTTGTGTGAACACAACATTTACAGAGTGTGTTACCTTGCCATGGAGAGATCTTTATCCCTTGAAGAAAGTTGGTTGAAATCTCTGTCTCCTAAAAACCTATTTACATTTGGAGATAAGCCTTCAGGTTTGTCATCATTTTCTGCATGAATTATGCAATGACCAAGTTCAAGTGTGGTGGGCAACTTGCAGCACTCTGCTATTTGTCTTGACAGAATATCTTGTTGGGAACATATGTAGGACATAACTCTTTCCTGTAATAGAAAAACAAGTCTAAGTTTTAAAAATTTACTCTTTAATTCAGGATCTTAAGGCCAATCCCAGGAAGGAAAGATGGAAGGAAAAAGACATTTGCCTTGTCTCCCCTTTTATGGTAGGGCTTTCTCCCTTCTATCTCTCTTCACGTCTTTTCACCTAACCTTGTTTGTTCATTTCTTCTTTTCATATGTGCAGCTAAATCTATTTTACCCTCATAGCAAGTTTTTAAAAACAAAAGACAAATGTATGCCTCAAAATTAATGACGTGCATGTTGATGCTTATCTTTCTATTAGTATTGAAATGTGCTACTAAACATTTGTTATTGATGGCATATCATGGAGAGCAAAAGATTCATTTTTAGCAAAACAATCTGCAGTAATCCATTATGACCTCCAGAGGGCAGTCTATAGACAATGAAATGTTCAAGGCATGTAAGTGACCAAGAAAGAAGCTGAGCTTACATGTCCCTCTGAAAATTCTGTGCATTCTTACCAGGAACAATTAGAACCCATTATTCAGCTGTTAAAATCCAACTAATATACCATACTTAAATTATTTTTTCCACCTTAAAGGAAAAGGATGGTTATACAATCCAAAAACTGAAAAAACTAAACTTTAGGAAATGACCATACCACTTAGTAAAATTGTCAACTAAAACTGATACAAAGAGAAAATTGTTCTTATTACCATTCTTAATATGAAGGTAAGTGCTTCTAAAAGGAAAAATAAATGAGATAGGAAAACTGCCTTGGCGGCAGCATCCCCAGTTCACTTTCCCCAACTCCCGACACCAAGATTCTTTGCCTGGGCTCAGAGTCACCCTCAGGTCTCCCCAGCAGCCTTGGCTTTTTGCTGACTTCAAAGTCTATCTCAGACAAACTGCCATTGGACTGGTTGAAATGAGCATTTTACCCTCACTTTCAACCTTCTAGAAACCACATTCCAGCTCTGGTTTCAAGCCATCTAAATATCTAGGAACAATGATTTTAAGCCTCCTTAAAGAAGAAGGTGTATCACAGGGAACCAGAGAGGGAGAAATTTGGAGACAGACAGGCCTAGTGCACAACACCTAAGAAGCCCAGGGTGGCCCAAAATAGATCAATGCCACACTGCTTAAAGCTCAACTGACTATGGCCTGCTTGAGGTTCTGTTTTGGGTGTATTTGTTTCTGGGTTTTAATTATCTTAGAGCCCGCTATTCACACCTCTCCTTGATGGCTAGCTTTTTACTTTGTAAAACAGTATTTTGTGTTGTTGTATGTTTCTTATATTATTTTGTTGTATTCATGTAATAGCTCTATGAATATAATATAGAGTGCCTTCCATGTGCCAGGCATTGTGCTGGTGGCCTACAGAAATAACAGCCAATCAAAGACAGTCCCTAATCCCAAGGAGGTCACATGTCTTATCTATCCTATTAGACAGTAAATTCCTTGAAGTCAGCTTGTGTCTTCCTAATAGGTGATCCCAACAGTGGCTAGCACATGGAAAGTATTCAATATATACTGTCAATTGAAAGTACAAATGGATGGAAAAACAAATATATTAACAGTAAAGAGTCTGCCCGCCCTCAGTTCTATGTGGGGGGTTCCCAAGAGGTTACCATCTCCTTTCAAAGTAAAAATGAATGGTCTAGCAAGAGGAGCCTATGCTTGAAGTAAAAAACAAAGTCAGCAAAGACGGTTGTTCACTGTGAGCTAGTTACCGCACCTATGACCAACTCACAACAGCCTTCTCCCATTTAGAATGAGAGCAAGAGAAAGAAAGGAGAGTGGAGATATCTTTTATAGGAGGCAAAACTCTTCACCCCATCCTGCAGACACTCCAGCACGTTTCCTTTGCAGCATTCCTCATGTATGTGGGCCACATCCATGACCAGTTTCTGAATTTCAGTAAAATTAGCTTTGGGAAACTTTTGACTCACTTTAGTAACAGTTCTAAGGGAAAAAAAGAATTAGAAATCAATCATGGCTATCTACCAAGATGAAATAACATGCATAGAAGAGTGTTCATCTAGTTGCACTCCAAGGAGAAAAGGCCGAAATGTTCCTGTTTATAAAGAAAAGGGGAAGTGTTACACATCTTATCAATTCTACCCCAGTCTTTCAAGGCAGTGACTCTATAAACTGTGATCTGGCCCTATAAATGGTATGGAACTAATGCATCTTTTCCTAAAACCTTTTTTGTGATTTGCAACAATATTTATCTCTTTGTTGTTGGATCCTGATGCTGAGTATTTGGGATCCTTGTTGTGAAAAGGTGGGAAAAAACTGAAAAGGAAAAATAATTAAGAAGTGGCAAATTCTTTGAGAACAGTAATAATTTTTTTACTTGGGAGGAAAAAAAAAACACTCCTGAGAATATGGGGAGGGTGCATATGTGTGAATAAACAGGAACAAGAAAGCAAAGCCAACTAAACACTCAGATGTGTCATTATGCCAAGACATATAGTATGACCCACAAAGGAAGCCAGAAATAAAAATTCTTATTCCTTCTGCATATTTTATGTAAATTTTAAGAGCTATTTAGTTGAGACCTCTGCACCCTAGAGTAACTGGTATTGTTGCTGCTACTAGTCGACAGACTTTCTTTTTTAACTGAGAATATTTAACTTTAATCACTTATGGATGTCAAATGATAAATAATATCATTATAATAATATTTTTTTCCTTTGGTTTTTATTCCATTTTTGGTTTTGGAATTTAAAGATTAATATGTTAACTTACATTGTTTTACCAAGGTAAATTTAAATAAAGTAGGTCATGAATTAATCTTTAAGTTTCTAATAGAGTTGGAGGGTAGTTAAAGCATAATCTGACCTCCTCCAAGAAGAATCAATCGGTCTTGGAACTAAATCCATGACTTAAAACTTTGTTTTTACCAAGTACAATATTTTTAAATGTGTCATTTAACAAACAAGCAAATAAATATACTTTACATGCATATACTTGGTACTCTTCAATTAGCAGGCCAGCTGTTTTTCTATACTAGAAATGCTTCAGTTTAAAACTGAAGAGCACTTTGAACCAGTTATATAATTTAAAATTTCCTAGCAACCATACTAAAAAGTAAAAAGGAACAGGTTAAATTTGCTGTAATAATATGTTTTTTAGTACAATATATAAAAAATAATACTTCAATCAAGGTTAAAATTTATTTTTAACTACTTTTTATTGAAATATAGTTAATTTACAGTGTGTTAGTTTCAGGTGTGCTAACTGCAGAGTGACTCATTTTTATATGTTTTATATATATATATTCTTTTGCAGATTCTTTTCCATTATAGGTTATTACAAGATATTGAATATAGTTTCCTATGTTATACAGTGGGTCCTTGTTGTTTATAACAGTAAGCCTATTAATGAGATATCGCACATTTTCTTTTTCATACTGAGTCTTTGAAATCTGGCTTTACACTTAGAGCACAATTCCTCCTTTACACTAGCCACATTCCAAGTGCTTGGGAGCTTCCTGTGGCTCGTGGTTGCCATGCTGGCTAGTGCCGCGCTAAATCACTGATAATTCTGATTCCCATGCTGCTAAGTCTGCTAAGTCGCTTCAGTCGTGTCCGACTCTGTGCGACCCCATAGACGGCAGCCCACCAGGCTCCCCCATCCTTGGGATTCTCTAGGCAAGAACACTGGCGTGGGTTGCCGTTTCCTTCTCTGATTCCCATATTTGACCTCAAAGTCTCAGTTGTGAGGATTCAGACAATTAGAGATTACTGACATAGCAGACAAGCAAATGTGATGGAAATAAATCATGACAAGGACCTAGAAAAACTTGGTTCTGATGACCAGTAATGTGGTCTTGGGTAAACTGCTTTAATCTGACCGGACTTTGGTTACTCAAGTCTGAAAAGGAAGAGGTTGAACTACATGATTCAGTTGTTTGGGTTTTGTTTTTTTAATATTCCTCTCATTCTAACAACAAAAAATAGATAAATGAGATAAATTAGATACATAAGTGATAGACTAGATAGATAGATACACAGATACATACATAAATACAGTCAAGAGAAGAAAGAGAGGGCAAATACGCTAAGTATAACAGTCAATTGAAAAACTCCCAATTTGCCTCTGAGCTTTTTTAGCAGCTGGGACAAGAAAACAGACTTCAGTGAGTTATTAACATATGCTTTCATCAGTTAGGAAAATACATGCCAGTTCTTCAGAAATGGCAATTTTGTTTTCCTCTGGACAGTAGATTTTTATATTATTGCTTCAAGTGAATATTTATGAAGAGCAACAATTGGCATAATGGACTTTTATAGCAGAGTAGAAGCAGAATTAATATAAAAAATGTTTTGTTAAGCCAGAAATTTTAAATGATACTTAGAGAAGGCTAATCTACTTTGTAGAGAATGCAGGAAAATAATTATAACTAGGAGGTATAAATAAGTTGAAGTCCAGAACTTGAGTATCTAGAAGAACAGGTAAGTAGCATAAATCTCTGAAGCCTTCTCTAAGCATTATCTCGTCTAGACTTTAGAAAGTTTTAAATAGCAGACTGATCTGTTCTCCCCATTCCTAAGATTTCATGATTCTAATCACAGTGAAAAGTGAAAGTGAAAGTCGCTCAGTCGTGTCCGACTCTGCAACCACATGGACCATACAGACCATGGAATTCTCCAGGCCAGAATACTGGAGTGGGTAGCCTTTCCCTTTTCCAGGAGATCTACTCAACCCAGGGATTGAACCCACGTCTCCCACATTGCAGACGGATTCTTTACCAGCTGAGCTACAAGGGAAGCCCACAGTAGCTCTCATCAATGGAAACTTCATTGTCTACAACAGTATTAACAAGAAAAGTGGACTCAAAATACAAAATGGAAGTTTTACAGATATCTTCTAGATAGAGCTCAAACTTACATGGCTCGGAAGGTCCGGGGTCCAAATTTTCCCATTACTGCACATATATGCTGATTTAACAAACTGCTTTCTCTTAATTCTTTTGTAATTGATGTTACCTAGACAGAAAAACAAACAAAAAAAAAAGTGTCAAGAAAGAATGCATTTTCCCTGTTAGACTCTAATAATTAGAAAAACAACAGGTACAGCTAACGTATTTATTGTTGTTGTTTAGTCACTAAGTCATGTATGACTCTTTGTGACCACACGGACTGTAGCCTGTCAGGCTCCTCTGTCCATGGGATTTCCCAGGCAAGAATACTTGAGTGGGTTACCATTTCCTTCTCCAGGGGATCTTCCCAACCCAAGGGTCAAACCCAGGTCTCCTGCATTAGCAGACGGATTCTTTATCACTGAGCCAGCCACCAGGAAAGCTCACAGATAAAACATAAAACTCTACAAAAACTCTTTGCTAAAAATTATAAACATTTTTAAATTATTTATTTATTTAAAATATTTAAAATATTTTTAATATTTATAAATTATAACTATTTTTACAAAACTTTATTCATGCTTTTTTCTTTTAGATGGGTTTATATATATCTATGCCATACAGATTTATTAAAAGTAACTTGAAACAAAAACACTGCAATTTTCATACTTGAGAATGAATAAACAACTGTAATTTTGAGCAAATTGAAGCCTGATAATTTCTTAAGTGGCTGCTCAGTCACAAAAAGTGAGATTGCATCACAGCCTGACATTCTAGGAATAGTCACTGTCCTTAGGAAATTTTTATTATAGGACTTTTAATTCAGTTCAGTTCAGTCACTCAGTCATGTCTGACTCTTTGTGACTCCATGGACTGCAGCATGACAGGCTTCTCTGTCCATCACCAACTCCCAGAGCTTGCTCAAACTCATGTCCATCGAGTTGGTGACTTTAAGCAACAAGTAATGAATTGTGGATGTTATTCTAGCTCTCCAAACCTAAGAAATCTATTCACATCTCTAAATTTAAATTTCCTTGTTTGTTAAATAACAGTAACACTTCTACTTCAAATTTATTCTAAGGTTTAAAAGAAATAACAAATATAAAGCATTTATCCTACTTCTCTCACTTTTTTCCCTCTTTTCCTGCTCGTTTTCTCCTCTTCCTCCTGCCCTATCTTCTTTCACCTTCTACTCCTCTCCTTCATTTATGTTATCACTTCTACCTCTGTCTTTATCCCACCAAAATTACTTCCTTAATAATAAAATAATCATTGTCTGAATGGATGGATAAAAGAATGAATTAAAAAAAACCCAGCAAACCCAGGTTTTTAGCCCAAAGAATAGCAGACTACTGAAATATATCCTATTCTGGAAATGATACTCTATACACAGAGCATATTTCTAACTTTTTTTTTGCTTTAGTCAGTTATAATCAGATTGAAGTTATTGGTTCAGATATCCCTACAAATATAATACCTTTGTTTCGAAGCATTCAGTGGCATTTTCAGCTTTGCAGCAATGTGGAATAATTTTATTGTATTGAGTAGCCACAGAAAGAATTGTTGGTGCATACAGGACAGGGTGCCTTCTTGCTATTTCATAGATGTATCTGAAATGAAAAGGAGCAGTAAGATTTACAAACACATTAAAATAGGACTGCTATTGCTTGGAACTGGACTCTGGAATTGTTTAAAGATTAGGAAAATCGTCATTTTTTCCACTTGCTGTCAAAATTTTCCTCACTAAAGATCTTCCAGGGGGAGGATATATATATATAAAATTATGATTGCTATACATTGATGTACAGCAGAGACTACCGTAATATTGTAAAGCAATTATCCTCTAATAAAAATAAATAAAGATGCTCCAAGAAAAAGAAAAATCTGACAGCCAATCCTACATTCTATTATGAGAACAAACCAGGCAGAACCACTGACTGTGACTCTTATTAAAGTATCCTTTTCAAAAAGTCTACTCAGACATGTTTCCAGAATCAGAAAGGCCAGACTTTCACTAAATAAAGAAGAAAGGTAAAGTATTTTTTTCTTATCAGTGCAAAATGGGATTATCCACCCTGGCAATCATTGTAGCAGAGATGTTCTAAGGGCAGGTTCTATATTTCTCTGGATTAGGCACTACCAGGGAAGATAGAAGTGATTAAGAATTAGACACAGGCTTCCCCAACAGAGAACCTGGACTCAAATACTTTCTTGGGAATGTACTAGCTGTATGCCCTCATACAATTGCCTTAATTGTCTAAGCTTCAATCTCCTCATCTGCAAATAAGAGGAAGGAAAGAAATCAAGAGAAAGAGGACAAGGAGAATTGATAGGCTGTTTGTGAGCATCAATATGATCATATGTGCCAAGCACACACGTCCCTCAGTTCAGTTCAGTTCAGTTCAGTCACTCAGTCATGTCGGACTCTTTTCGACCCCATGAATTGCAGCACGCCAGGCCTCCCTGTCCATCAGCAACTCCCAGAGTTCACCCAAACTCATGTCCATCGAGTCGGTGATGCCACCCAGCCATCTCATGCTCTGTCGTCCCCTTCTCCTCCTGCCCCCAATTCCTCCCAGTATCAGAATCTTTTCCAATGAGTCAACTCTTCACATGAGGTGGCCAAAAATGTATTGAGGTTTCAGCTTTAGCATCAGTCCTTCCAAAGAACACCCAGGACTGATCTCCTCTAGAATGGATTGGTTGGATCTCCTTGCAGTCCAAGGGACTCTCAAGAGTCTTCTCCAACACCACAGTTCAAAAGTATCACTTCTTTGGCAGTCAGCTTTCTTTACAGTCCAACTTTCACATCTATACATGACCACTGGAAAAACCATAGCCTTGACTAGACGGACCTTTGTTGGCAAAGTAATGTCTCTGCTTTTCAATATGCTATCTAGGTTGGTCATAACTTTCCTTCCAAGGAGTAAGCGTCTTTTAATTACACACGTCCCTAAAACATACTAAATGCTCAATAAATGCTAGACACGCTTATGTATCTTAAACATTCCTGAATGGCTAATTTTTTTTTTCCAAGCAATTTGATGAACACAAAATACCAAATGTTTGGCTCTAGAAGGAGTCATTTGTGCCATAGAAACATTGGACAAGCTAAATATTATTCTTGGGCAAGCTAAAATTAGGAAAAACAAGGTGTGTCTGAGACTAACAGCTGGTGGGTCTCCTGTGTGGTCTACCCCTTTCTATTTACCTGTTGTGGAGACAAAGTTACATTTAACATTGCTCACTTAATTTCACAGGGAAAGAGTTCAGAAGATGCCACACAAAACATTTTTTTCTCCATGCATTAGACTACATTCACAAATTGCAGAATTTCTAGATTCTGCTTGGCACTGCACTCTTTCTGGGGTCTTACCTGTTTATGAACAGCTCTCTGTTTTCCTTGTACGATTTACAACTTGTGACAGGTTCCAGAACTGGAAAGGGTGGAATGGAAGCTGGAGCCGCCTTTTTGTGTGCCAAGAAACAGTCATGTCTTTCCTCTCCAGTTCGGCTGCAGCAGTCTGAAAGCCCATACTTTTCAGGAATTTCCTTTTCACGGCAAATTTCTTCCAGAAAGGCAGATACCTAGAAGATTTATTTGTAATGAAAGACAACTAACTTTACCTAAAAATGCTGCAAAATACATGAAAAGTCTTCTAATATCTAGAATCAGAACTGTGGATTAGGAAAATAATTTCCCCCTACAAATTCCAATATATTTAGTTTCATCCTGATGGGATAATTTTCTTTGCTGTGTTTGGAAAATGGAATTTAGTTGCCAACCTTGAGTAATACACATGACAAAATTATTTTGTCTTAAAAGCAGGACATAGATACTCCATCTGATATTCTTGTGATAAGACACTGATCTAAAAGTTGGAGATTATTTTCAGACAAAAATCAAAATAATTTGAAATGGAATAAGAATAGCCTCAAATACTTTTAATGGGTCTAATTATACATTTAGCTAAAATGTTTTAGTGAATTCCCTGGTAGCCCAGTGCTTTAGGACTCAGCGCTTTCACTGCTGTGGCCAGGGTTTGACCTCTGGTTGGGTAATTAAGGTCCCACAAGACCCACAGTGTAAAAAAAAAAAAAAAAAAATTAAAATGTACATTTTAAATGTTTAAAATCCTTCTTTGTTGCCTTAATTTTACCAAAATCAGTTGATGACACCAATAGCCCGATGAATGCCTCTGAGAATTATGTGTGTTTCACTCAATTAGGGACATTTTTTATTTAGCTTTTAAAACTACTAATATTTAGAGAATCCTAGAAATCGTAACTAAGACTTCCATTTCCCAATTTACATAAAAATTATGTCTTCAGGTTTACAATGATAAGTCACTATTCTTAGTGACTTATCACTAAGTCACATCCAAGATGTAATCACATCACATCACCTTGGATATCTCATCGGATGTAAAGCTGTGATATAACATGCATTTTGCTTATTTTACATACATTTTTAGACTATCAGGTCAAGTCAAAAATAGAGATGCCCATCAGGGACTTTTATTAAGTCATCAATTTCAGAGTTATAAATACTTTATATCTTTAAAAGGGCATCTCCTTTATAATAATGTAGATGCATCATGTTTTGGCTACTTCATTAGCCCCATCATGACAGAGGATTCTCTGGGCATTTTGTTTCATAATTTGTAGCTCTAATTATTTTAAAGTTCTTAGTTATTTTCTATATTGAGATAATAATAACCAATAATAACTGTCATTTATTGATCTTCTACATTAGGTTATTCTATTCTAAAAAAGTGGTCATTGTTAATCTGAAATTCAATTTTAAGAGGGCTTCCTATTTTTTTGTTGTTGTTTATTTGTTGAATCTGGCAACCTTAATCTGTGCTATGCTCCTCACATTTGCTACAGTGTAGAGTCTAATATAACAAAGCCACTGAGGATGTTAAATTCTGGTTGTGAGTTGCCTTTAAGAAAATTACCTAACCTCTCTGTGCTTCGGCTTCCCCAAATGGAAGACTTCCATCTGCCCCCTAGGATTATGGCAAATATTTAATAAATTAGCATTTGCAAGCAAAGCTGATACTCTGCCAACAAGGCCTACCCAAAATCTCTTGGCTCACTGAACATTCATCCTGATTCATCAAAGCTATGCTCCATGTCACAAAATATTTTGACTATCAATAGGTACATAACATTCCCAAGAAGAATGGCTGTCACATTGTTTGCTTAATAAAAATTAACTCCTACTACTCATCATATCAGTCTCCATGACAATCCAGAAATGGAAGCTATTATTATCACTCATTTTATAGATAAAGAAACTAAACTCAAAGAAGTTTAGTAATATGCGCACAGTCGCCCAGATACTCTGATTTCAGAACCTTAGCTCTTAGTCCCATGCTTATAGCATCTCTTTACAATAGACATCCATTGTTTTCTCCTCTGCTCTCTCCAGTGAGTCAGAATTAAACCTCCTCTCATAAAACAGGTTTTCAAATAATTCAATGTATTTATTTCTTAAACAGTCCCTGCATCTTCTCTTTTGCATGCTGAGTTTTAGTCAAATATCACAATAATTTTTTAAAAAATTATTGCTATCCACTCACCTGGTTCTCTAAACACCCAGCAGGTTGCTTACTGCCAGTGGGTTTCTCTATTATAGTCAACACATCTTTCACCATTTGACTTACTTCCTCGTAAGTGGCTCCTTGAACAGACTGGGCAAAAAATATGGTAGCTCTAAAACAAAAATATATATGAATGCTTAAGAAACAGACTTCTATCATTCTCTTTCTCAAGGTTAGTTTTTGGGTTTTTTGTTTTCTGCTATATTGTAATCTGCTGAGGGGATGACTTTTGCTAAAAATGTATGTAAATTTTAGCCATCCAGAAGAAATGTCCATCTTCTTCTTGTCCCTTTCCCCCACGAATACACATATATCTGTTAACAAAGAAAATAAGTGGATTTCCCCTAAGAATGGTTCCTCCTTTCGTGGTCATCCACCCACTGCAATGTATCCATACTTGAACGTATCTATATTCTTTTTAGTTTGTTGTTGTGTGTGTGTGTGTGTGTGTGTTTAAGCAGAGAATTAGTCAGTAGACCTTTGCCTGAGTCTACTCCCAGGGTGATCAAGATCTGATCATGGATTAACCCAAAGCATTATACTATCACAGGTTTCTGTGTGCAATCGATATCCATACCACATGCTTTTAAAATCATTATTAGAAACTTCAGAAGTATGGAACAGAAAGACAGCATTCAAGAGAACAACATACCTTCTACAAATAACCAAAAATAGAACATTTCACCTTCTACTATCTGTTACTAGGATTAAGCAGTATTCAGATTAGAAAATATGACACTATCATCCTATTGGTATTGATGAGAAAAATTCTTGAATTCGTATAGAGTTACCATCAATCAGACATTACTCTTCAAGTTCTAAAATCTGATTTTGTTTGTCCCATAGATCTACAAGGAATCTAGAGGTTGAGATTAACATCTAAGGCATGGGTCAACCATTCAACTTTTTCAATATCAATTTGATATTCAACATAAATAATTTTTCTTAACATTGTCTTGTTTGCTTTTACATTTTTAAAAACTCATAGAGCTGTCCAATTTTATTCAATTATCTAAATTAAATTTTCATTGCTGTACATATTTAAAGTGCATTTATACAAGCAAAACTTACAGGCCAACTAAATTCGTCCCTGAAGAACATGGGGAAGAATCCAATATGGAATCTGGAAAGCAAGATAAATTTCATGAAAAATGGTGTTTTCAACTGCAGTCAGGAAAGGCATCATTGCTAGATATAATGTTTGTGTCTCAGTTAGAACTATACAATTTTAGAACTGAGAAGACATTAGGAATCATCTATCCAAATATCTTAATTTTGTACTTGGGAAAACAAAGAAGCTTAGAAATAGAGTTAAGCAGAATAATTTATTGTAGACTTAACACTAAAATTCGAATTTTATATCTTCCAGTGTTTTAACACTATTGAACTAGTCACAGATAATGTTAAACACTGCCATGATTTTGTAAAACTCTTGTACTCTTATAAAGATATAAATTTATCATTCATTTTAAGCTATTCACCAATGAAATATGTATCCTCTATGTGGAGCAATATGATAAATAATTCAAAGCAAATGAATAAATACAGATTTAAGAATTCTCATGTAGAAAAAAGACAAAAGAAAAACACAAAATATCTTACCTATTCCATATGCATTTTTATGCATTGTTCTGGAATCGCTAAAATTTAGTAGAAAAAGTAAAAAGAATGATACCACCCACTTCATGCTTGCTAGTTATTTTGTCCTCCGTGGTGATGATTGGGGCAGAATATTGAAAACTGAACTGAAATTCTTTTATAGTCTTCTCTAGCAAGGCCTGTTAACTAGTAATCTGTTGCCAGTACATCGGTTACTTTATTTCCTTACATTCCAAATAGGATGACTTGCTAATAATTAACAGCACAGGGATTATTTGCGTTTTATGTTCAAGGACACAGACCTTCTTTGGGTGGAAAAAGGGGAGGGGGATGAAACTTGCAAACTCATCCCATTTTGCAAATATAACAAATATTCTTCTCAAACTACAGGCATTCAAGAATGTGACTTTTCCCTAAATTGCACAACACAAGTTAACAGGGCCATAGATAAAATGGCATCAGATTTTGTATGAAATTCAACTAAATGCACAAATTCATTACTGCCTTATAATCAGGACAGTACAATGTCGTGATTCAACAAGAGGGCTTGGGGACCAGGTTTGAATTTTTGCCCTGCCACTTAGCTACAAAACTTTGGACAAGTTGTTTAACTTTTCTATTTTCATCATCTACAATATAAGGAGACTATAGAATTCTTTCATGATTAAATAAACTACTGGGCATAAATAGCTAAGAATAGGGCCTTGCACAGAGTGGCATTTAATAGATGGGAGTTTTATTTATTCATTCAACAAAAAGATGAAGTCAGCATACCAGGCACTATTCTTTGGTGGGAATAATTAGCAACAAGAAACATGCACCACCCCTGTTCTCACTGATTTATCATCTAAGGGGAGAGACAGAGAGTTATTATCAGCAATCACAACATGGTAATATGTGTTGTGCTTCATCACTCAGTCGTGTCCAACTCTTTGCTACTCCATGGACTGCAGCCCACCAGGCTCCTCTGTCCATGGGGATTCTCCAGGCAAGAATACTGGAGAGGCTTGCCACGCCCTTCTCCAGGGAATCTTCCCAACCCAGGGATCGAACCCAGGTCTCTGGCATTGCAAGTGAATTCTTTACCGACTGAGCCACCAGGGAAGTCCACGTGGTGCAATGGATGCAGTGATAAGCAGAATGAGAAGAGAAAATTCTGACATGTTTGGAGAGGGTCAGGGAAGGCTTCCTGGAGAAAGCAATCTCTTAGCAGGGACCAGTAAAAAAACTGGAGGTGAGCCAAAGAAAGGGAGGTAACACTGGGAGACCCATTAGGAAGTCAGGCAAATGTAGAAAGCAGTGAAAAGGCCCACAAGTGAGGGCCAGCACAGCATATTTATGGAATTGGAAGAAATGCAATTGCAAGGAAATACTAAGTTAAAAGCTGAGGGAACATACTCTATAAAGGGACTTCCTGGCAAAGTGAGCAGGATCACATCTCAAAGACATTTTAAATCAAGTTTGCACCTCATCCCATGATAACAGAGTCTACAAAGGGGATCTAATAAAATCACATTTGTGTTTTAAAACAATCTCTTTGTTACAAAAGGAGACAAGATTGTGATAGGGAAAACCATTAGAAAGCTTTTCCAATACAGCCCAAGAAGTGTCCTGGATGAGAGTAGGGCTAATTAGAAATACTGCTGTGGATGAAAGCAGGTGATATGAATGAGTTAACATGGAAAGGACTGACTTACGAATGTACCTTCAGTTTTGCATATACTGAAGTTAAGACAGAGTGACCAGTTCACTCTGGTTTATGCCTGTTGCCATGCTAAGTCGTTTCAGTCGTGTCCGATTCTTTGTGAGCCCATGGACTGTAGCCCTCCAGGTTCCTCTGTCTATGGGATTCTCCAGGAAAGAATACTGGAGTGGGCTGCCATGCCCTCCTCCAGGGGATCTTCCCAATCCAGGGATCAAACCCATATCTCATGTCTCCTGCATTAGCAGACAGGTTTTTTACTACTAGTTCCACCTTAACTTAGAGTAATTATTAAGCAGAACACCCTGGTTTGCAAGTTTAAAGTAAGATCTATGCTAGAGGAGCTGATGGGCAGTTGAATAGTAATCATCAGCTTATAGATGGTTATCATAGCCATGTGATGGGATGAGAAAGACAGATTGTAGTGAAAAGAGGTACCCTGAGGAACACCAAATTTTAAAAGACAAGCCATAAACAGGAGCTCTGGACCACAGTTTGTCTACTAACTGCAAACAACCTTTGATGTATATGCGTCATTGCTCAACATGTCATCCAAAGTACACAGTTCATGTCAAATATTTCCATTGCTCTAATTTTGACTCTATTTGCTTTGTAATAAATCTATAATACTGCCCAGAAACAGCATAGCATGGTAAACTGGACTTTTGTATCAGGCAGATGCTGATCTTGGCTGTAACATTTATTAACCATATGACTTTGGGCAAATAATTTAATCTCTCTGATTCTCAATTTTCACACATATATAATGAAAATGATAATTTCCCCCTCAAACAATTTTGTGTATAGAAGGAATAATGCATTTAAAGTGTCTTATACCTAACAGATATTTTTAAAAATAATTATCATCATCGTATTTGCACTATGATTAGTGTTAAATATTAGAAGCACTTTTCTTCAAAGTAGTCAAGCTGTACACGAGGTTGCTAGAAAATGCCTTCTATTCGGATGACACTGGCTACTTACTCCTTCTGGGCTCTGTTTTGCTCTTTGTTGATTTGACTGGTTAGTTATTTGAAAGTTGAGGGGGGAGCTTAACCTCTCTTCCTCTTCCTCACTGATGCTTATAAAAAAATTTATTCAAGGTCTGTATTGGGCTTCCCAGGTGGCGCTAGTTGTAAAGAACCCCTTTGCCAATGCAGAAGATGTGAGGGACCTGGGTTCGATTCCAGGGTTGGGAAGATTCCCTGGAGGAGGGCATGGCAACACACTCCAGTATTCTTGCCTGGAGAATCCTCATGGCGAGAGGAGCCTGGTGGGCTACAGTCCATGAGGTCGCAAAGAGTTGGACATGACTGATGCAATTTAGCACACATACACTTACAAAGTCTATATCAAATAATCTTCCATGAATGTGTATCTGATTACCCCCTAAGGAGAGAAGAATGCACTCTCTTTTGGCAACCTGTAATACCTTTTATATTGTTTTCCCTTGGTACTTCTCATTTGACCTTACATCACAGGCATTTGCAAGCTTACAAAGTTCTTCCTGAAGAGTGGGCTTCTTGGATTCAAAGACTCATCTTCACAACTCCTGCAATGCCTGGCACAATGTCTGGCACAAAGCAGATCTTCACATGGAGAAACTGAGTGCCACAGAACCAGATTTCTGTAGTCAGGGTTTATGCATTAACTGTAGTCACTCACTCATTTGACATAAATGAGTGACACATCTCTCAGACCCTTTCAACCAGACAGCATTGCTGAAATGTTTACATTCATATTTTCTCTGATGGTCAGGGTTCAGAGACTCTGGGTCAGATTTGGGAAGAGGACGGTACCGAAGATCCTGGTGAGGAAGCTGATAAGTCTAGAGCTCTTCTGTGATGACATATACTTTCTCTGATGATGAAATGCTTATGATCCATCTCTTCCCAGATGCTGTAGCCAAGGCAGAGTATGCGAAATAACAAAGGGATTCTCTGACCTTATGCCATCATCAGCATAACTGCTGGACACTCCCTGTCCTTAGCAAAGTGGAGTGATGGCTCAATGTCTTAGGAGCTTCAGAAAAATCCCCTCCATGGTCCACAGGTTTCACACACTTTTATAGACTGAATTTTTTTATCCTCGCAAAACTCATATGTTGAAGCCCTAACCCACCACTGTGATAATATTTGTAGACCGGGCCTTCGGCAAGTAATTAGGTTTAGATGAGGTCACGAGTGAGCGGGCTTAGTGTCCTTATAAAAATAGACACCAGAGGGCGCGCTTGCGTTTATCGTCTCTCCCTCCCTCCCTATCTCGTTTTTCTGTTTCTCTAGTTCTCTCTCTCCAGCTTGTGAGCGTGCAGTGAGAAGGTGACCATCTGCAAGGCAGCTAGTGAGCGCTCACCTGAAACTGAAGCCTACTAGATATCTATCTTGGAATTTCCAGCAGTCCGAATTATGAGAGAATAAATTTCTGTGGTTTAAGCCACCTACTTTATGGTATTTTTTTATGGCGGTCCAAACTAAGATACATACACACACGCAGACACACACACCTGTAACTATGCGTTCTTCTCATAAGACATGTATAGGATAAAAGTAGAATTATTGTCTATTGTTCTTAAGCCAATCACACTGCACCCCAGAACACAGACCACCTCTCCCTAACCAGATTCTCTTTAGAGAACTGTGCCTTGCTTTTGATGTTCCTGAAAAAGAATAGAAACATATGTGCCCTCCAGTATTCTGTGGGAGGTAAGACATTTGTGAGTGGATTGTGCTGTGGACTCATAATTTCTCTCCTGAGATAGGTAATAAAATGGGTCAGAGCACCTCTGCATTCCCATCCTCAATACCTCATGATGGCTCTTGCACTGAATCCGTTTTGCCTCAAGCCATGTGTCTGTTGTCCACCCCATCACAAAGTGAGGGAACCCAGCTCTCTTTTCCAGGACTGTTCTGACGGTAGAAGAGCCGATCCCTCAGCACTGGGAAGAAGCAGTGGAGTGAATCTCTGAGTATGGTTGTGGTGTTCTACGTGTTTTTCCTTGTTGCAATTTAAAAAAGAAACCAAGGGAGCATCTTTCCCATAGGACAGAGGCATTCTTAGTTTGAGCACATGTTCTTCTTGCCAGCCTCTCGAGCTAACTCGGCACTCTGCTCCCTTTTAACTTCTGCTCTAGTGCCCAGTGCTGAGCCCAGCGACATGGGCTAACCCTATTTGAAACTTCAGGGTGTTCATCTGCCTTGTTGGTGTCCCCTTCATCCCTGGAAGATGTTTGTGACTCCTAATACTCGAATGTGTGGCTTCTCAGATTATTATTCCATCCAAGGTCCTGCTTTGCCTTCCCTCTGGCAAAGGGTGAGATTTTTCCAGGGTCCTGTGACTGTGGAGAGGGGACATGAGAGATGCACAGGGCCATCTGTGGTTGAGTAGGACCTGCAGGTGACAAGGACAGTCCCCCTGAGGACTCTGCTTCCACCCCAGTGGCTGGGCACTGAAGCTGAGGGCAGAGTCTCTGTTTCCCACTCCCTCCAGCTTTGGACCAGGGAAGCCAGTAGGGCCTGAGACCATTTCCAGAATGTCCCCTCCCAGGCTCCAACTCATCCCTTACAGCTTTTCAGCTGCTGGCCCTCTATGAAGTCCCCCATCAGGACAGACGACACTACAGGGTTTTCTCTGCCATACCCCAGCCTGGTCCCGCCTCGCCACCAACCTCTTGTCCCTGACCTCTGGCTCAGGAGAGTCTCACGCTGGTGCTCCTGGAGGCCGGGCCCGAGGTGGGAAAGCAGTGTCGGTCACCAGGGGTCCCCGCGCCAGGCTCCCACTCAGTGCTTTGTGCACCATCTCACTCAGCTGTGACACTCATCTCTGATACCAACCCGACTCATGAAGGCCACAGAGCTGCCCCTGGTGTCCAGACCCAAGGCTTCTTCTCCGCCTGAGGAAGAGAGGATCCTGGCCCTTCATGAGTCCTGACACCCAGAGCAGGGCCTGCAGGCACCTAGTCTCCCTCTCAGCAACATGGGGCTTACCTTACTGATTAAAGAAAATAAAACATGCTGTGCCATTATTTTTATAACAGCATCAGTGTTTGTAATTTAACAAAGTATGTGTTGTACGGAAAGCATGTATTTCCACAAGTGGTTTTCTGCACATCTGGGGAAAAAAGTGCCACATTGTTCCACCTGAAGTGGGTGAAGGTTCAACCCTTCCAAATAGGATGGACTTCTCTCTATCACTTACAACATCCCCTGGGGTCCCACTTATTCTTAAATAATGCTGCTCCTAAATTCACTTCTCTTGAGATTCTTAAGGCCAGATTTTTTAAGGAACTAGTTCCTAGGGTCCAGATATCAATTGACTAAGTCAATGAATGAAGGTTCAATATTGTGTATAACATCTTTATTTTTTACCAGAAAATTTCACCTTCTAACTCTTGTACTTCCTCAATCTAATATATCTCAATCATTTATTACTTGACTTTTGTCAAGACTGCCTATCTTCTCTTCCAAAAATGCTTCTCCACACTTGTTAAACTTCTTACAGACTTCTCGTATTGTCTTCCTACACTGTCATTAAATTTCTTCAGGATCAGGTTTTTGCTTTTCTAATTCAGTTAATTACCCTAGTCCCTCATCCATGGCTTCACTTTCTGAGGTTTCAGTTACTCAGATCAACTATGGTCCAAAAAATATTAAATGGAAAATTCCAGAAATAAATAATGAATATGTTTTAAATTGTACACTGTTCCCAGTACCATGATGAGATCGCATACCATCCTGCCCCAGACATGAATCATCTCCTTGTGCAGCGTATCCCACCCGTCATATCCCACTTGGTAACCCTCTCAGTTACCAGGTCAACTACCCTGGGATCACAGTGCGTGTTTTCAAGTCACTCTTATTTTACTTAACTATCACCCCACAGTGAAAGAGTAGTTATGCTGACAACTGGGATCTGTCAAAGAAAAGCCGTAAAATGATTCTTGAAAGTGAAAAGGTAAAAGTTCTCAATACGGTAAGAAAAACAATCGTATGCTGAGGGTGTTAAGATATACGTTAAGGATATATCTTTCATCTGTGAAATTGTGAAGGAAAAAGAAATTCATGCTGGTTTTGCTGTCACGTCTCAAACTGCAAAAGTTGTGGCCACAGATGGAAAAGGCATAAAAGTGGTACAATAAAGTGTTTTGAGAGGGTAAGGCAACATTACAGTATATTGTAATAATTTTTCTTATTATTGTTAATCCCCTACTGTGCCTAATTTATAAATTAAGCTTTATTATAGGTATTATAGGTATGTAAGTACAAGAAAAAACCTAGTATATATAAGATATATTAGTATATATAAGCGGAGAAGGCAATGGCACCCCCACTCCAGTACTCTTGCCTAGAAAATCCCATGGATGGAGGAAACTGGTAGGCTGCAGTCCATGGGGTCGCGAAGAGTCGGACACGACTGAGTGACTTCACTTTCACTTTTCACTTTCATGCATTGGAGAAGGAAATGGCAACCCACTCCAATGTTCTTGCCTGGAGAATCCCAGGGACGGGGGAGTCTGGTGAGCTACCGTCTATGGGGTCACACAGAGTCGGACACGACTGAAGCGACTTAGCAGCAGCAGCAGCAGCAGTATATATAAGATATATCTGCAGTTCAGTCATCCACTGGGAATCATGGGATCTATACCCTGCAGATACAAGAAGACTTATTGTATCCTTGCAATCATCTCTATTGTCTCGGTCTCCACATTTATTATTCAGCCCTAGTATATAGGCAAAAGCTATACTTTATATGCCTTCAGAGAAGGCAATGGCACCCCACTCCAGTACTCTTGCCTGGAAAATCCCATGGACGGAGGAGCCTGGTAGGCCGAAGTCCACGGGGTCGCTAAGAGTTGGGCACGACTGAGTGACTTCCCTTTCACTTTTCACTTTCCTGCATTGGAGAAGGAAATGGCAACCCACTCCAGTGTTCTTGCCTGGAGAATCCCAGGGACCACGGAGCCTGGTGGGCTGCCGTCTCTGGGGTTGCACAGAGTCGGACACGACTGAAGTGACTTAGCAGCAGCAGTAGCAGTATATGCTTTACCTATACCACAGTTCTTATTCTTTTATCCAGAATTATCATAATGTTAAAACATTACTTTGAATGCTTAGAATTCACAACTCAGAACAGTATTAATGTTTCTTTTATATAATTAACCCATAAGGAACTAGAAGTCCTCCATTGAAATGGGGAAAGAGAGAACAGTGGGACTTTTACAGCACCTAACACAATTTTCAGGATGGCAACACATCTTTGAAAAATAACACTCATGGACAGTTATGTTAGAGTCTTTTCATTTTTTATTAATTGTAGCACAAACAAAAGAAGCAAAATATTTAAAGAAATTTACGTTCTTTAGTGAGAGTGTTGGTTTAACACCAACAGAAAAGAAAAACAGATGAATAAGCTCTGAGTTTTCATTTCTCTTTTTTCCTCTTACTCTCAGGGTAGGCTGAAAAACAAAAGATAAATATAATTACTGTTTATAAAATGGCATGTGCTTTTTCAAATATATTCAAATGAATGCCAGATTGCTTAGACTGTCTTTCTATTTCCATCAATGAAAACAATTCAAGCCTGTCCTAGACTCATGGCAGTTGAATTCTTCTGCCGGGCGAGGGGAAAGGACAGAGCAATAAGGTTCATAAAGTCCTCTCTTCGTCATGATGTCAATCAGGGTTGAACATTATAACACCAGTTTTTCATCATGAATTCTCAGAGTCATTTACTTAACAACTACTCTTTTTTGGCCATACCATGCAGCACAGCTTGAGTGATCTTAGTTCTTTAACCAAGGATTGAACCTGTGTCCCCTGCCGTAGAAATGTAGAATCATAACTATTGGATCACCAGGGAATACCTGACACCTACTTCTTACCTAAGTTAATTACAAACAAAAAAGTTGTCTTCTCAAAGTTAGACCTCTAGGAAGAAAATCTTGCCATTTCAGACTGATACAAGTCACATTTTGAAATGCCCCATTTGCAAAGATATGAAGCTGTTTCCTGTCCTGAATGCACAAAATATAAGTATTACCATACAGGCAAAGAGCAAGTTAAAATCTAATAGTGGAATAAACATCACAGTCAGTTTGAAAAATATAAAAATAATTCACGCTAAAGAACAGTTGGATGGGGATGGGGAACACATGTATACCTGTGGCGGATTCATTTTGATATTTGGCAAAACTAATACAATTATATAAAGTTTAAAAATAAAATAAAAAAATAAAAAAATAAAACAAAAAACAAAAAAAAGAACAGTTGGGCAACCTGTTTCAAAAATGAAGTTCATTCTATTTTTTAACTTCCCCCACAATACTATACTAAAATGGGTTAAACACATTTATTTATGTTCAAACATCTAAGTTTTAAAGTGAGCCTTTTTGTCATAAGAGAAATCCTCTTAAGACTTAGCATCTTGACACATTGGAAACTTAGTAGCAAATTATTTACTTGTAGTAGAAGTTCACACAAGGTAGACCTCTCATATTCGCCAATGAAATGAATTTGTTTTTGAGCTATTTGGTTGAACCATGTGAAATCATTGCTATCCAACTGTTTTTGTACGTATGAAAATGCACTTTCATACAATTCAGCTTATTACCTATAGGATCCCATTGCTGAGCCAATACTTAGTAGAATGACTCTGTCTTCCGTGTCACATTAGGGCAGAACAAGATAGTGGTTAATTCTCAAGCTCTGGTGTGAATTTTTAATTTTGGCTCCACTTCTCACTGATTGGATGGTCTTTGGGTAAATTACTTAACCTATGCCTTGATCTATACTATCCTTTTCTCATCTACAAAATGGGAATAATAATGGTTTTCAACTCAGGCAACTGTTTTGAGAATTAAAGAAGTATATATATATTAACATATATATAATATATATATATATAAAATGAGTTTAGAATAGTGACTGGCATTAATCAGTTGATCTTTGCTATTTTAATAACTAGGAGCTTCCCAGGTGGTGCTAGTGGTAAAGAACCCGCCTGCCAATACAGAAGACATAAAGAGACACAGATCCAATCCCTGGGTTGGGAAGATTCTCTGGAGGAGGAAACGGCAACCCACTCCAATATTCTTGCCTGGAGAATTCCATGGATAGGAGTCTGGTGGGCTACAATCCATAGGGTCGCAAAGAGTCGGACACAACTAAAGTGACTTAGCATGCATGCATGCGTTATAATTACTTATTAAAAATAATTCTATTTACTTATTTATTTTTGGCTGTGCCAGGTCTTTGCCGCTCAGGCTTTGCTCTAGCAGGGAGTAGGGGCTGCTCTCCAGTTGCAATGTGCAGGTTTCTCATTGCAATGGCTTCTCTTGCTGCCGAGCATAGGCTCTAGGGTGCACAGGCTTCAGTAGCCGTGGCTCCCAGGCTTTAGAGCACAGGCTCAGTAGCTGTGGTGCACGGGCTTAGTTTCCGCAGCATATGGGATCTTCCTGGATCCCATATGAGATTGGGATCCACGTTTTCTGCATTGGCAGGCAGATTCTTTGCCCCTGAGCCACCAGGGAAGCCCTATATAATTAGTTTTTTAAAAAAATCTGAAGTATGGTTCCTGGAGGAGGGCATGGCAACCCACTGCAGTATTCTGGCCTGGAGAATCCCCATGGACAGAGAAGCCTTGTGGGCTGCAGTCCATGGGGTCGCGAAGAGTCGGACACGACTGAGTGATTAAGCACAGAAAAGTATAGTTACCTGAGATGCCTGTGGTTGTGTCGTGTTTAGGCTAAGGCTGTTTGAGTTGAAACAACAAGTTTTGGACCCTAAATACAAAGAAATGACAGATACGGGGGAAATATTAGCACAACTGTTAGGATTTTTAAGAAGTAACATTTATACAGCCATTGGTGATTACAAAGTAATTTTTCATATATCACATCCTTCAATAACAGTTCAGTACTAGACTCTCTTGCAGAGAGTCGGACATGACTGAGCGACTGAACTGAACTGAACTGAACTGAACTAGACTCTCTAGAAGGAGGCTCCCTGAGGAATGAAATACTGTCAAGTCCTAGGGGGAAATATTAAATGATTCACACATTTAAATAGAAATTTCCCCTGTAACCTATAAAATCAACTATTCATATTCAACCAAATCACAAATTACCATTTTCAAGAAAATGTTAAACTAAATTAAGTTTTGCTTTGATGCTGTCTCTACCAAAAGATTTCAGGCTTTAGAAATATTTCTGTCTAAATTCATAAACATACAACTTTGGAAACAGAACAAATATTAAAACACAACTACAGTGCAACAAGAGATTTTTTTTAAAAAAAGAATATTTCAGTCATTTGGTAAGACAATTGTACGAAGAATAAGATTCCTGTTCCACACACACATAATTTCTTTCAGGTACTTAAACCACTAACCCCTAGCTTGATCAAATGCAACAGCAAAGGAAATTAGACATATTAAAATGAAGATAAACAACTCCAGTACCTCCACAACAAAGCAGGCCTCTTTGTCATCAGCTGCACAGCACTTGTCTACAAAAGCCACAAAATTCTCCATGACGGTTTTCAGTTGTTCCTCTGTTGCCTTGGGCTTGTGTTTCAACAGCTCAACAAGTGCACTGCATTTGAATAAAAACAACAAAAAACAGAAAGAAATGCACTCACTGAATAAAAATGGAGATGGTAAGAATGGTAGCAGTTCTGTTAAATATTCTAAGTTTTAGAGCCAGACAGCTCTGGATTTGAGGCCCAGGCTTGCCATTCAATATTCTTACTTGCATAATGAGAATAAAATCCACCTTCACAGGGTTGGTGGAAGGATCAAATTAAGTAATCAATGTAAATTGCTCAACATTTGTAGTGTCAGTGTATCTCAACCAATGGTTCTTTAGTAAATCACCGGAAAAGATGATGTCATTGCATTCGTATGTTATCTGATCTGGGGAGTTATGGCATATTGAATTGTATAAATTTAAGAGCTAAAAATAATTTTTAAAAATCTACTTATCCTGGACTCCATTTAAAAAGTTTCTAATCTGAGAATATTTTTCTTGGTATTTTGTAATCCACCCCATTCAAAGTTAATAACAATCTTGACCCAGGGATTGAACCCAGGTCTCCTGTATTGCAGGCAGAGTTTTTAAGTCCTGAACCACCAGGGAAGCCCTAATAATATAGAGGCCATAGGAAATAAAACTATCCAACTCAAGGGAGCTGGTGGTTCTCTTTTTTTGACATCTGCAGACAATAGGGCTAGAGAAAGAGTCATATGGGCACAATATTACTTTAAAATCTAGCTCCATGATCAAAAGCCACCAGAGGTAATAACAACTTCATGTTGCTAAATTTCTTGCAATTATAACCCCTTGTGACAGCAATAAGGAATCAAGGGAATCAAGCCTCTGAACTCGAAATGACAGATGTTTTTTAATCCAAGTTCCATTCTCAAAAGTTAGATCTTAAGGGGCTGCCTTATCTGTAGGTCGATACAGAACAAACTGAAAGTAACTATTCATGCCCAGAATTAAATTCTCGTATGATTTCTACTGAGTAATTTGCTATCTACAAAAATGCATCAGTTAATTGTTCAGCTTATTCTACTGAACTAGCCTAAGATATAATTCTGCTGCAGCTTTTAACCCACAAGATTCTTCTGAATGGTTTGTAGGCAAGATGATGAGGTTTTTTTTTTTTTCTTTTGCTAAGAAAACAAAAGACTATGCATTTTATTCTTGACATTTTTATCTGCTTAACATGGCCAATACTTCTGTACTTTGGGTCTATAATCACTCTTTCAGAGAAAGCTGCTTGTTTACAGTTCTCACTATCAAGATTACCAACACAAAGAGTAGTGAAATACTCCTCACGTTTGTTTCTTGATTTGTTTCTCAGTATCGGGAAGTGTGCATATATCTGCATGGAAGGTGAACAATTTCTCATCAAAGGCTTTGGGTACATATGTTTCATCAGGTGTCAGAGCAGAGAAACATGGCCGTCTGTTCACCAATGACTCTGTGCAGCACTTGGTGACTTTTTCACTCACTGGTGTCTTCTCATGCAGCACGCACAACCGGTTCAGGATCAAGCTCAGCTAAAAACAGGCAAGAACACAGAAGCTCAAAGAAAGCATAATGAAAAGTTTTCCAGGAACTCCTACCTTCCACTGGACCAAAACAAACTCTATCTTTTAACTCACAACATTGAATCCAAGGTTGATTTGAGGCAACAGTTTACTTTAGAACTACAGGTAAAAAGGGACTTTGAAAAATCTTCTCAATTAAATATGTCTACATTTTAGGAATAATATATTTGAGAAAATAATTGATTGCATAATTTAAGAGAAGTCCTGAGATATGTGTTGGAGTAGGGAAGAAATAGTCTTATACTGATACATTAAAGGAAAAAAACCCAAAAAAGTAAAAATTTAGAAAATTCAAGGATGGAACATTAAAAATTCATGAAATTTTTTAAAAACAATTTATCACTTTTGGAATCTTATCTAAATCCTCTGATGGTCAAGATAATATAGGCAACCAAATCCTGGTTGCCACTGCCATATAGACAACACACACACACACACACACACACACACAAGTGAAAGCAAGCACTTTCACTTGCTTCTGAAAGCTTTGTCAACATCCAAAGACAGAAATTCATCCTTACTGACAGCTCTATTTTAAAAGACTCACATAGTCTTCAGTACAGGGCATTCTTTCTGATTCCGGCTTTGTACAACACCTAGTACCCACTTTTCCTAGGCTTCTTGAAACCTCCACGAGAGTTGGAGTTGACACTTGGGGTACTTTCCTGGTGTAACGAACTATGAGCCTGTAACAACATAATCCATGCATTTTCAGTCAGACAAGAAACTCTTTTTCTAACACATCAGGTCAAGCAGAGAACACTTAGCCAAAATCCACCAAGATGGTTTCCAGGGAAGACCTATTCCACTCATAAATTGTCTTCATCTTCACATGGGCGGAATAATGTGGGTGAAGACCTTGTCCTGAGCAACTAAGTAACCTAGCTGTGGATCCCACCTGTGCTATATAATCTTAGGAAAGTGGCTTACTTTATCATAATTCAGTGACATTAAAATACTTTTTAATTGCTTCTTTCTTTCAATAAAACCTACTGAGAGCTTAATACACATCAGCACTATCCTAAATCTGAAAGATATGGATGAATTTTCTCACCTATAAAACAGAAGGAAATACACCTGACTCAAAAGGGATGGTGCAAGGACTAAACGAAAAGAAACAAAGTATACAATCAGCCTGACATGGTATCTAGCATGTAATAATCATTTACTAAGAATGCTAATCACTAGTGAAAGTCAATGTATAACAATAATCTACTCAAGGGAAGAGACTGTATCTTGTTCAATGTTATTCCAAGCACCTATAGTTAAAAAAGTGGTAACAGGTGTCAGCTGAAAAGTAAATATCAGTTAAATGATGTGCCCCTTCCTGTCTTAACTTCCACAGATAAGGCTCTATTTAATCAGAACATTAGTCTATCATCTTATTGAGCTACAGCCACTGAAGACTTATTTTCTGCTCTGTAAAGCATTGTTTTTATTTTGTTCACTCATAAACTATTTAACTGTCAAACAGCATCCTCAGTTCCTATAACCCAATATTTGATATTTTTCCTCCCAGATATGAGCCCAACTTTTTAAACTGTCCTCAAATATAAGCTCTTCACCCCATCAACTATTTTATCTCATTTTCTCTTGTCTTTCTTGATGGAGAGTGATTAGAAATAAGACTTTACTTTCAAAATTAAAAGTTCTATGATAGGTGGTCTATGAATATCATCTTAAATATTTACTAAATGAACAAGAAAAATTAGCCAATAAGCAAATATACTTACGCATTTTGGAATCCATACTCTCCAAGTTTTTCGAATTGGTCACAGTTTTGTTTGATTAAATTCTGAGGCTCATCCACAAGATGCTTAAGTTTGTCAAACTGAAAAAGAAAAGAATTGTGCTTATAACATTCTATATGAGGACCAGATGCAGGTTGTTTTTCACCCTTTTGGTAGAATGAGATCCTTCCTCTTCTCTGCCCAAAGTCATGTAAATAGCTTTTTGATGCCAAACCTATTATATGTCCAAACTGTTTATTTGGTAAGACTGTATAAGTGATTAAGAACATTCAGACTCTGGAATGCAACTCCTAGTGTTTAAGCCAGGTCATCTGATTCATTTTCTAGTTGTTCAACTTTACTTCCCATCTCAAAGCTCTAGAACCCTCACTTCTAAAATGGAGATGAAAATGATACTCACCTCAGAGAATTACTCTGTAAACCTCCTGAGCTCATGAAATTAAAACAGAGCCTGGGATACAGTAAAAACCTAATAAACGGTGGCTATGGGCTTCCCTGGTGGCTCGGTCAATAAAGAATTTGCCTGCAGTGCAGGAGACCTGGGTTTGATCCCTGGGTCAGGAAGATCCCCTGGAGAAGGAAATGGCAACTCGCTCCAGTATTGTGGCCTGGGAAATCACATGGACAGGGGAACCTGGTGGGCTACAGTCCATGGGGTTCCAAGAATCAGACATGACTTAGCGACTAAAGCATCAAACCACCTTGTAATTATAAATATATTATAATTATAATATTATATTATAATTATAAATACTCGTTATTATTAAGCCATCTCTGCAGTTGGATCCCGAGCTCTCTAAGATAACAGATTTCGTCTTGGTCATCTTGTGTGGTACTTGGCATATAACTAGTTTCTTGATAGAGGAGAAAATGACTTTCCTCTGATTCTTAAGTTTGAAAACCACTCTATGTACTGAGTGCTAAATATCTCAAACATGAGCTAGTTGCTAAATATTTGCTGTTGCTGTTGTTCAGTCTCTCAGTCATGACTGACTCTTTGTGATCCCATGGACTGCGGCACACCAGGTTTCCCTGTCCTTCACTATCTCCCAGAGTTTGCTCAAACTCAGGTCTACTGAGTCAATGATGCCATCCAACCATCTCATCCTCTGTCACCCCCTTCCCCCTCTGCCTTCAATCTTTCCCAGCATCAGGGTCTTTTCCAATATGCTAAAATTTTAGCATAGCTAAATATGCTAAAAATTCTTGAAGCAGATTTCTTCTCCTTATTTAATTTCTTTCAAAACCATTCCTAAACTGTTTCAAAAGAGATTTGAAAATATTCTATGTCAATAGATTTCACCATCTTCTCTAAGATACTAATTCTTGATTACTTAATAAAACTTGAAAACAGGTTAACCTTCTTTATATCTATGTTAAATTTCTTTTAATTAACATTTAAATTTGCCTTATTTTGTTCTCAGGAGTCTAAAAAGGAAAAAAATGCATGGTCAAGATTATGTAAAATTAAGAGAGTGCTCTCTTCGACCTTTCTTTTTTATTGAAGGTTATTATTCCTATAATGTTTACAGGCACAGAACTGAAATCATCTTAAGAAGAGATCTACATTGCATGATATAATAATCTGGCATCATTTTTATTTCCTGTTATTGGAATCATCAACCAAAGAGCTATATGTCTTCCTTCCAGAAACTTACCACTGTGGAATAGCATGCATGTGGATCATCTTTGGCACAGCATTCCTCCAGTGTGGCTTCATATTCCTTGGCAAGTCTCAATAGCACTGAGACAGCATATTCAGGATGCCTTCTTGAATATTCATACAAAAACCTAATTAAGATGACAATAAAATAGATTTTGTTAGACAAATGAGCAAGAAAAACCACATAATTAACCATAAATGTAAATCATATCCTAAAGGTTTGAATTAGACTAAGCCGGGTGCAGTCAAGGACTAAGGGCTTGAAGGTTCAGAGTTAAAGCTATCAAACCCTGACTCTACCACTTGCTTTATTATATCCCCTTAGGTGACTTATTACAATTTTTAAGCCTTGGTTTCCTCCTCTGTGGAATGGGGATGATAATAGTGTGTCTCAGAAGGTGAACTGTGAGAAATACATGATGTAATCTATGCAAAACACACGCTGTTGGGCACATACTATTTAATGAATGACACTTGTTACTATTAGGTACATCTTGTCTAATTTGGACTACACTTCAAAAATGTTCTGATAGATAACTAGAGACATATTCTTAATTTTTTTCTTCTCTGTATGAATAAATTCTTTATGGGTATGTAATTTTATAAAAGATTTAGTGCACAGGATACTATAATTGAGCAATAAAAATTTAAAGTTTATCACCACACTTACTGATTTTATATAATCATTGATTTTGTCATTTAATTATATGCTGCCTTGCATGCTACTGGACTCTGGTCTTTTCAACAAAATCTGACTCATTTTCATTTTAAAGCACCTGGTAACAGTTCCATACTTTATAGTTCTTCGCTGGCATCAGATAGATAGACAGATAGATATAGAGGCTTAAAGATGTATTACATATATTCACACATATATAAGTTCTAGAAATACACTTTGAATGAAGGCATGAATGAATAATATATATAATTTACATGTAAACAAAATATTTCTACATGTATTTCCAGAAATATTCCTAAGGAGTCAGGGGTGGGAGTAAAAATAAATTTTTATTATTACATTGTACTCTATTGATAGAGCATCTGCATAAGCATGTATTATTTTATGACAATTTTTTAAAATCAATTTTTCCAAAAATGTTTAAAGACCAGAAGAGGAAAGAATAAAGAAACATTGCAGGCAGTGTGAAAATTGTAGCAATTCCAAGGGAAAGCCTAGAATAATTTCCTAAATTCTGAGATCATGTAAAAGTATGAAAGGATCATTTCTTATCCACTTACGAGCCCAGGAAGGCATCTTTTGCTTCCTGATAGTTTTTGCAAACATCCTTATCTTCAGCAAAGTCAGCAGTTAATGGGGGCAGGTTTTCAGGTACGGCATCTTTTTCTACCTCAGCAATGCAGTGGGATTTTTCCAACAAAGGCTTATCACAGCATTCCTTCAGTTTACTGGAGATTGTATCTTGATTATCACATATGTACTTGGCAAGATCTGCCTATAAGCAAGTAGGTAAAAAGTGTTCAGTGTAAATTGACATTCCTGTGCTTCCTCCCCAGACGTCTACTATGTTGACAGAACACATTCATTGTGTTCTAAGACCATACTTATACTGATATGCCTTCTGTGAACATTTTCAGTCTGTGCTGCGAAGCCTAGAGGCACAGATAGAACTACTAAAACATGATTGGAAAAAAACTAGTCTTAATTGGGGCTCATGTCAGTTATTTATTAACTTTATACCTACTTTTAAAACACTTAAGTTTTTAAATTAAAACTCAGTAGTGTTTTTCTAAATATCCCCCCAAATTAAGTGCAGGCATCTTGAAACCAAATAACCAAATAAAGTGCTGGAGATTTTTGAAAAGTTAGTCAAGATCATGGTCACAGACTCTACTTACAGATGTAAAATATCTGCCTTAAAGTTTTCAGAAAGTGTCCTGAGAGGTTAGGATTCTTGTATTTTGTCAGTTTGAGGGAAAAAAAAAGATATCATTCCAAATATTTGTATTTTTAATGTAGGGTGTTAATTAAGAGAGAACATAGAGGGGAAAATTACATAATTTCCAAAGCTCTCTTCAGGTTCCAGCCTTTCTCCAACTCCCTCCACCTCTTCAAGAAATCTTAGAAATCTACCTTTGTGACTGTCCTACTTCAGCTTTAAGAATTTGATCTCAGAATTTGAATGAAAGGGATTACAAACTATAAATGAGTTTATTAGATCATTTAGTGAATAGGATATCAGAGAGAAAAAAAGAAAGAGGGAGGGAGGGAGGGCAGAAGGAAGGGAAACAGGGAAAGGATTGAGTAGACCCAGCAGAGAAAATAATCTCAAACCGCTCTCAGTTGTTCTTATGCTAAACAAACTAATTCTACCAACTTAAGCAATATGTTACCATAAAGCATACTGAGGATTCCTTACCCTGTCATCTGCGCATTCAAGTAGGTCACCATGGCAGCATTCCTTGTGGACTTTTGTGAGATCTGTCACTAGCTTGGTAACTTCTACAAACTCAGCCTTAGGAAATTTCTGGCTCAGGCGAGCTACTGACCTAAAAAGAAAATTCTCCCATCAAAATATTATTAACAGACAACGTTTTATGTGAAAGCATTAGGAAAATACTACACATAACTAGAAAATTTAGGCTCAAATAACACACAGAAATAATTTGTAAGACATATTAGCTCTTATTTTAATGATAATTCTGAACCAAATGTTAGAGCAAAATGTTTCCTTAGGGCAGTACATATGGAGGTTAAAAGTCCAGCAATTCATAAAAACAGAAATCAAAGAGGGATTCTAAAAAAGGTAACGTGCTGAGAGGCCCCAGGTTTAGAGCCCAGGAATGACTTCCACATCTGGCTTTATAGCTTAATAATCATGAGACCCTAGGCCAGTTACTTAGCCTCTGTGAGCTTCAGTCCCCACAGAGTCACAACAACATGCTAAGTCAAAGCATTGTTGTGACGATTAAATGAGATAATCTATATGAAAGCATTTTATGAACTGGGAAATGCCATACAAATTCCAGTTACTCCTTTTTTTTTTAAATTATTAACCAAAGTACATTCTTCCTGACTTCTAAAAGCCTCTGAGAAAACAAATTTTGTTAACTTCTACAAAAATTAGAGAGTTTTGATTCAGCATACTTTTACCAAGAAATTGATTCAGCATAATCTCTGTACTCATTGATAAGATGTAAAACCTAACATCCACAAGCTTTCTCAAATCATTTCAGTCACTGAAATCAGATAAAAGACACTTCCCCAAAACTAATCATACCCTGTTTAACTATGTATCATTTCATGTTAGGGTTGTTTTGTTTAGTGATTTTATTGATGGTAGGGATGACAGGCAAGATAGTTCAAGTGACAGTTTCTTGACAGCTTCCAAAATGTCTGTTTTCAATTGATTTTCTGCCCAATGTTGATTTATTGTTGACTAGAAAGTAAGGGATTGGTGGTGGGGATGGCAGGGGGTCGCAAAAGGGATTCCTTGGTCCAAATATTGAAGGATGCTTACAGAGCTAGCTGATAATATCCAAACAGAGGCCCAGGCAAAAACAAGAGATTAAGAGCAGAACTGGTGCTACCAGAAAATAAGAAGAAACTTTGATGACTGAAATTAGTTATCAGAACATAAAAAGACAAGCAGACACCTTCCGATAATTGGTTGGAGGGATGGATGAGAGATAAAATTAGATCAAAGACCCTAACTATAGATCTATATAAACAGTGGATTATTATACTAAGATCACAATCGTTAAAAATACATGGAAGTTTAAACGCCTGTCCTGGAAGAACAAAAAAGTTGTCATCTAAATTCTCTGACTACTTAGGGAAAAAAAGGTTAAAAATAATGACAAATTGTCTTTGATGCTCTGGTTTTCATCTCTATCAAATGTCTACCTTTTAGACAACCAAAAAGATGTACGTGAAAGCACTGTGTAAAATGATATATGATGCACAATTTTGTCAACTGAACCATCCATTTACATCATGAAAAAGATGCAAACTAAATTTAACATACCATGCTTTTAAAGCTCTTTCTCCAAATTTTTGAATACTGGCACACCTGAGTCTCTGTCTGGCAGATGAAGTCAGTACTTTTTCTCTCATAGTTTCAATCTGCAAAAAGAAATAATTTGAGGAACATTAGAAAAGAAAATTTATGTACAGACCACCCCTTCTGGAGCTCAGATGAGACTGCTGCTGCTGCTGCTGCTGCTGCTTGCTGCTGCTAAGTCACTTCAGTCATGTCCAACTCTGTGCGACCCCATAGACAGCAGCCCACCAGGCTCCCCCGTCCCTGGGATTCTCCAGACAAGAACACTGGAGGGGGTTGCCATTTCCTTCTCCAATGCACGAAAGTGAAAAGTGACAGTGAAGTTACTCAGTGGTGTCCGACTCTTCACAACCCCAAGGACTGCAGCCCACCAGGCTCCTCCATTCATGGGATTTTCCAGGCAAGAGTACTGGAGTTGGGTGCCATTGCCTTCTCCGGAAATAGGGTTTACGTAAGTCAAAATTATCTCTGACAGTAGCAAGATTTAACCTTTTGAGCAAACCCCAATAGACCAGCATTACAACTGAAATGATTAACCTAATGTGTAGTTGCTAAGTCATGTCCAACTCTTTGCGACCCCATGGACTGTAGCCTGCCAGGTTCTCCTGTCCATGGGATTCTCCAGGCAAGAATACTGGAATAGGTTGTTATTTCCTCCTCCAAGATTAATCTAATACATAATGATAAATATGAGACTTTGCCAAATTAAATCTTAAAGAGAAAATTTAAACCTCAATTCCCAAGTATTCATTATTGGCAAATAATTATTTTGTTCTATAGAAAGAGGAAAAGTCAGTCTGGTCATAATGGAACCTCCAGGTGGTTAAGAACCAGCGTGGAGGTATTGCCAGGGAAAAGGGAATGAAAAGGAAAAGTAGAACAGTGTACACTAATGTCCAAGGGAATAGAACTTTGCTGACTTCTTAATTTTGCACGTAATGCATTTTAATCCTTCCTCCACAACTCCCATAACATCAATAAACTCCCTAGAAAAGAGAATGAAGTGTAAATATTTACAGGATAAATCAATAAACCTAGGCTTCTAGATGCAGTTAAATTCTCCCCCACTTTGAATTCTCCCCTCCCCCCCTCCCAAAAAAAAGCCTCATGAAAAGAGAAACAAAAATGGTGTCCTCTTACTGTGCAATTTGAAAAATGAGTTTCTGCATTTCACTATAGCAACTAGCACTATAGAAAGAGGCAGGATATTTAGACACATACAAACCAGTTCCCTCTACCAGATCCACTTTGCAAATCTTATTAGAAAAAGGAAAGTGGAAGACATAGCTCTTCAAAAAAGGTGAAAAGACATAGCCCTTAGTTAAAAAGACATAGCCCTTCAAAAAAGGTGAAAAATTCTTTGATTGGGGGAAAGAGGTAGGAGTTTAAACCATGTAAAGAAGTTTCTGCTGGAAGCTTCAGTTTCCTAAATTTAGCCATAAGATGTCCCGAAACTGAGATTTGATTATGAATTGGTTCTTCTATTCTTTCTGAAGAATACCTTTGGTAGCAGGCAGGCACCTTTATCTTCAGCTTGGCAGCATTCTTGAAAAACTCCATTATATTTATTAGCATAGTAAAGGAGTTCTGGTGCATAAAAGTAGGGATGTCTTCTAGCAATTTCGTATAGGTATCTAAATTTTTAAACAAAAAAACAGTCACTTTTCTATAGCAGGAACAAATGCATGGCAGGAACATTTGTAATCTACCTTCTCCCCAGAGCCAATTCAAAGACTTCTAATCAACCAATTAAGCTCAATTTGCAAATGATGAACTTGCCTTTGTCATTCTTTAAGTCAGTGAAAAGGTCAAACTCACACACACATATATATACATATAAGTATACACACATGCATAAAATAGTTTAATTTCAGTGATATGTTATTGACTAATTTGAAATAAATTCTGAGAATGCTAAATATATAAGTATATCTTTATAATATCTTAATACATGTCAACTTCAGTTATTTTTGTATAGATCATATCCTGTTCTGCAAAAGATCTTTGATCAACTTTTTCATCATGTAGAATGTTGTAGTATGTTATTTACTACACATAATAAATACTCTATTTCTTTGAAAATTGTCATTAGAACAAAAACTTCAAGTCTTAATGTTGATAATAATTTTCATAATAGTAATTATTGTAGTGAATCTTGACATATTTCATAATTTTTAATTTTGAAGCTTAAAAATCTGATTACTTACTTTCCCCAAAACTTCTTTTCATCTGCCTTAAACTCATCACACAAAGTATTGGGGTCTGGTTTCAATTTAGGGAGGTCTGGGCTATCATCTTTGTGGCTCAGGAAGCATTCATTTCTTTCAGGCTCTTGTTTCTCACAGCAGTCAGCCATGTCACCATAGGTTTCACGAAGGGATGCAACTTTACACAATTCATCTCCAAAGAGAGTGTGCTGTATGGAAGAGAGCAGGCTTCAAATTGCTGAGCAGCATTTTATTTTCCTTATACCCAAAGAATAGTACAAGAAATTAGTATCTTGGTGAACCTTGGTTAGTATGTCATATAAAAATCCACTTTTTTTCTCAGATTTAGAGAGTTTCCCTTGATTTGACCATCTATGGGTGATTACCATAGGAATTAAGTGTCACACTATTACTTATAGTGGATAAAACAGAAGGGCAAAAAGAATGCCTTTAAGGAATGAACAGAACTCCTGTTTCCACCTGAGGTTAAAGGCCAGGAGAGAAATCATTAAAGTAAAAACTCAAGGGAAATTATCCTGTTAGTAGCAATGAATTCACATTAGGGAAGACAGTGTTCAGATAGATTCTCATTTGATCTGCTCCTTTTCGAGAGGTCCAAATTTTTAGTAGAAACCATTCAAAACTGAGGAGTAACACAATCTACTATATACAATTGTTATAGTAACACAATCTACTATATATTAATTGTTACTGCATTAGAGTATAATTTTTTTGTTCTAGAAATATTTGCCTCAATGCACAGCCCATTAAATGAATCCTTTCTGTATCAATTAATTTTCATTATGAAAGTAATTATAACTTCAGGGGAAATAGGCTCAAGACAAAATTTATTAATTTCTTTTAAAATATATTTTTAAAAATTCATATTTAGAGTAATATTATTTTTTTAATTTTATTTTATTTTTAAACTTTACAATATTGTATTGGTTTTGCCAAACATCGAAATGAATCCGCCACAGGTATACATGTGTTCCCCATCCTGAACCCTCCTCCCTCCTCCCTCCCCATACCATCCCTCTGGGTCATCCCAGTGCACCAGCCCCAAGCATCCAGTATCTCGAACCTGGACTGGCGACTCGTTCTATATATGATATTATACGTATTTCAATGCTATTCTCCCAAATCATCCCACCCTCTCCCTCTCCCACAGAGTCCAAAAGACTATTCTATACATCAGTGTCTCTTTTGCTGTCTCGTATACAGGGTTATTGTTACCATCTTTCTAAATTCCATATACATGCGTTAGTATACTGTATTGGTGTTTTTCTTTCTGGCTTACTTCACTCTGTATAATAGACTCCAGTTTCATCCACCTCATTAGAACTGATTTAATATTATTGTGGGTAGTTAAAGAACTGATTCTGCCTTGAGGCAGAAGTACATATAGAGAAAAACAAGAAGGAAGCCTTCTGTGATAAACAAAAAATTGCCTTGTCCCAAGAAAGGTATATATAAAGTGGTAAGAGAAATATAGACCTATCTTTGTATTAAAGATCTATCTGAAAATATCACAAGTCCAAAGTCCTGATTTTTTATTGTATGTAAAAATATGAATATCCCTAAAACAAGGAATACATAGCCATACTGTTGTTTTTACCTAGATAACAAGGTAAAAACTATCCTATCATTATTAGTGTCTATTAAAAGAAATTTAACTTTAAATTTAAAAAAGAAACTTCTAAAAATAAAAAATTTCCAAAAACACTATGACTTTTGTGTGTGGTTTCAGTAAAGCAATGTTTTTTAAAACTGTGAGTACACTAGAACATCTCTATCATCAAAGAAATGCTATACGCACTTTTGAGTGTTGCTTACAAATATAGTCTTTGATAATAATTGAGAAAACTAGAATGAGATATTTTTACTTTTTAAACATTCAAGATTATGTTACAGAAGAAATGCTATTCAAAACCAGAATATACTTACAAGTGACTTTTCACAGCCGGCATGGGACTCATCAGCAACACATGTTTTTGCAAACTCAGTTAGTTCGTTCACTAATTTTACATGCTCATCAAATGGACACTGCTGGAGATACTGAGAAAAGGCAATGAGTACCCTGAAATAAAGAACACAGAAAAATGTAGTATAATAAAATTTTAATGTACACTAGATTGCCATGTTAGAAAACAAATAGTGTCTGTATATGTTCTATATTTTACACACCTTTCTCATGATTATTCAGAGATCCTATTGACGTCAGCTGTGTTCTGAGGCCTAACCATGTATATGTGGCTTTCTAAGAAAAAAGGATGTATATTTCCACCACGTTTAAATATATGTGTGTGCAGGTCAATATATGCATACTATCACATCATCTATGTGAGCAAGCAAGCAAAATGCATTCTAAATAGACAAATAGACAGGTCCTTCAACTATTTAAAACAAAAATCATACATACATACACAAATATCTTATTTAATCAGGAAATAGGATGAGACAGACTTTGAAAAACAAGCTATTTCCTCACCTTTTACTAGATTAAAAAATATTCAAATTGTCTCAAAAAACCACAGAAATATTTGCTGGGTAAAGAATTTAGTAAATGAGTTGTGAAAGGAGTCATATAGTAAATGTTTTCTACCATGTAGATTATATAAGAGTTCCAGATCTACACTGTCCAAACAGTTTTCATTAGCCACAAATGACAATATATATTTGAAAAAGTTAAAATTAAATACTGTTTAAATTTTTGATCCTCAGTTTCAATTGCCATATTTCAAGTCCTCAATAGCCACAGTGGCCAATGGCAACTATATTAGTCAACACTGATACAGAATATTGCCACTGATGCAGAAAATCCTATTGGAGAGTACTGTTCTACAGTCTTGGATGACGGGACTACAAGGACTTCAAAATTGCAACTAACACTATTAGAAACATTAAATTTGATTCTTCAGTATTTCAACTTACAGGCCTTTAAAATGTTCTTCTCCCAAATCTTTAAACCGATGAGCAATCTCACTCTTGTCTGCAGGGGAAAATGGGGGGAAAAAAGATTTGCTTTAAATTCTGAAGAAACAACTAGTTACGATATTATTTTTTATGTTTCTCTCCATTTGACTTGGGTATTCATTTGCTCCAGGATATTGAGCTCTGATTCCCTACAGAAAATCTTAAGATGATGATTAAATGTTTCTTCTGCATTTAAGCAGAAAAGTTATTTAATCACCATTGATACTACTTGAAAGATCATTGAAGTCATTACATATTTATAGTTTTATATTCAAACTTGGATAAGATCTAATGCTCTTGCAGTGTCTATTAGCTGAGAGGATAGTCCAAAATGGAAAGTATAAATACAAGTTCTATTTATAAGATTAAAATCACAAATTTTGAATTTTTTATATAAATTAAAGTACAGCAAACAGGTCTTTGGAAACTTGGATTTTTAAATTCTATCTTCAACTATATTTTGTGAAGTTTAAGTCACTCTGCAGAAACTCTTTCATGTGCAATAGGAAATTACAGTTACTAAACAATTCTCACTTTTTTTTTCACCTGGGATGTTAGAAATACATTAATAAGGTATCTTCCTCAGGGTTCACAAATACAAAATATAGTAACAGTCTAAAAATAAATGCTAAAGGAAAACTTTCTTCATTAATGATTCAAGGTTTACTGAAACATTCTTGTCTAGGAAAGAAAAGTTGAACAATTGAAAACTAGAATTCTTACGTGTATCTCGACGAAACACACCCCTGGAATAAGCAGAGCTGAAGAGAAGGAGAAGAGAAATAAAAGTCACCCACTTCATTGTGCCAAAGTTTTGTGGGGTTGATAGAAAAGATAGTATGATAGAGGGAAATCAGCACTAATATACTTCTTTAGCCAATAATTGTAGATTATTAACTAGACTCATCTTTGTATTTCATTGGTTCATAAGTGATTACAAAATTCATAGCATTCTTGCCAAAAAATTGTTTGACTGAATCCCTTGTGTATGTTTGCCATCTGGAACTGATTTTTCCACAAGACCTGGTCAATTCAATAGTTGTGTAAAACACCTTATCAAATTTTACATAAGAGTTTAAACGATTTGTACCATTACTGTGTTCTCTATCTGTGATTTACTATTTGAACATTTTAGTTTTCAATATTTTCAAAAATTTGACCAGATCAATAACTTAGCTTGGAAATAAGATATATTAAAAGAGTTAATCTTTGAGCCACCTATGGCTGATTCATGTTGATGTTTAACAGAAAACAACAAAATTCTGTAAAGCAATTATTCTTCAATTAAAAATAAATTTTAAAAAGTTAAGCTCTTAATTGTATTGTTACTAACTCAAAGTATACTTTAACTGATAAATAATGAAAGATGTACACATACACACACTTGAGTGATTCAATGTCTTTTCATTTTTCTGAAACTGTTCTGTCTGAAAAAGCTGATGTTTTGGTTGCAAATTAAGGAAAAGCCATAGCAACAATGACAACTAAAATGGATACACATTTTCATCTCAGCTCTGGCCCACGTGTGATTCAGTCCCTAGAGCAAAGTACTTAGAGGAAATGTGGATATTGCCCATGAAGCTTTCTGTCAAACAGGCATGGGGAAGAAAATGGGCACAACGGCTGGAGCCATCACAATATACACAAGACAAGCTGAGCCTGATTACACCCTTAGTGGTTATAAGAATTCTAGATCTTCTTTACCAGGCATCATATTCTTTCCATCCCTATTTCACACTTTTTTTCCCTCTCTCTCTTTTAATAAAAAGTCACAATGCTTTTCTTTAATGTTATTTTAAATTTCAGAATAAATTAAATTTGGGGTCTAAAAACAAAGCAAAACAAAGATAATTTTTCAAAAATGTTTTTTCAAAGTTCCTTGCTTATTCTTCCCACCCAAGATTTGATCTCTACCTCTGAAAAATTATTTTCTCTGCCCTTTTGCTCTAAAGATGAAGAACTATGGATTTCAATCAGTAGGAAAATTTACTTTCTCTGATACTGCTTTCTCTAGCTCCAATTATTGTCAGTCCAGATATTTCACTTAATTAAATAACTGAGTCAATCAAAACTGTCAGTCATGTTGCCCTATGGCACATACAAGCACACAGACTAGTAAGTACTTAAGAGAAGCATTATTTTTCCTATTCAGTCATATGATACAAGAAATACACTTTCTATGATCTTATTTTATTTTCAGGATACTGATTAAGTAATCAAGCACAGAAGAAGAGATAATAGAAAAACAAGTGATAGATATTTAGATACATGACAGAGATGTATAATACACATATAGATGATAGCTGGCTAGCTAGAGCTGATAAAAGTTTTTTTTAATGGCTTAAGGGAGTTCTGAAGAATGGAGCCAAACATGCCTTTCTGGCCATAGCTGAACAGAAATAAATTAATATCTGCCTGTGGAATTATTTCCACTGGAGAAAAACATTTCTTTAAAGTCTGAAAATGTATATTGTAAAAGGAAAAAGGAAACTATGATAATTTTCTAAATAAAAATATAATGCCTTTTGGGGTAAATTATGGCATCTTTTATTTGAAGTCAGTATTAAACCCTGGCCTTTTCCTTAAAATGCGTCTTCTGGGAAGACTTGATCAAATACACAGTCCTTACCATTGGACATAATTGTGTTACTAATTCCCCAAATCAGGCCCTTGTCATTCACACATATACTTTGTGCATATTTTTTATTTAAAAAATGAAAAGAATATTAGTTTCTCCACCTACTTTGTACTGTAATACTATATTGAAATATAATGGTAATATAGAAAACAAAAAATTAAATTCATTATGATTCTGGAAACTTAAAATTGATATTCCTATATTTAATGAAAATCTCATAGCTTTCAAATAAAAACTGAAAACACCCGAATCTTTCCGTATAGTACGATAATGCATTTTCCATGTGTGTATCCTTTTGAACAATTAGCAGATGTATGAGAAATTTAAATATTTAATTTTCAACATTATCTGCTTAAAATTTATCTTAATCAATCTTAATTAATAAGCAAAGTTCCCAAAATAAGGATACCTATAGTTGTCTTTGATTAATTCTGAGATATGTTCTAAACTGAGAATAAAACTACATATTTGTTAGTTATTTCTAAAAATTCTCTTCTTTGAAGCTTTTATTTTTTTTATTTTTTTTAATATATAGTGTGGTTTTATTCAAATCAAATTGAAAAAGACAATATTTAACTATATATTTTCAAGTCAAGACAGTGGAGAGGAAAGAGGAAGTAGAAACTGGAAAAGTATAGTAGGGAAAGGGCTTCTGGGGTTGCCGATTTTCTGTCTCTGGATCTGGCTTAATAATGTTTCACTGTTCTTGTTTTGTAATTTTCTGTATGTGTTTGCTTCTTGGAAAACATTGTATATAAATTAGTATGTTAAAACAAAATGAACGTTTCCAGAGATTGACACCAAATCCTCTTTATCATTCAAATTTACTTTTTTTAAACACTTGATTTGGGTCTGCTATTTCAATAACACATTAAAACTCCTAGAAAATAATTCATTTCATTCTTTATTTTTTTTGTTAAATTCAAATTTATTTATTTTAATTAGAGGCTAATTACTTTACAATATTGTATTGGTTTTGCCATATATCAAAATGAATCCTCCACAGGTGTACACGTGTTCCCAATCCTGAACCCTCCTCCCACGTCCCTCCCCATACCATCCCTCTGGATCATCCCATTGCACCAGTCCCAAGCATCCTGTATCCTGCATCAAACCTGGACTGGCGATTCGTTTCTTATATGATATTATACATGTTTCAATGCCATTCTCCCAAATCATCCCCTCCCTCCCTCTCCCACAGAGTCCAAAAGACTGTTCTATATATCTGTGTCTCTTTTGCTGTCTCGCTTACAAGGTTATCATTACCATCTTTCTAAATTCCATATATATGCGTTAGTATACTGTATTGGTATTTTTCTTTCTGGCTTACTTCACTCTGTGTTCCAGTTTCATCCACCTCATTAGAACTGATTCAAATGTATTCTTTTTAATGGCTGAGTAATACTCCATTGTATATATGTACCACAGCTTTCTTACCCATTCATCTGCTGATGGACATCTAGGTTGCTTCCATGTCCTGGCTATTATCAACAGTGCTGTGATGAACATTGGGGTACATGTGTCTCTTTCCCTTCTGGTTTCCTCGGTGTGTATGCCCAGCAGTGGGATTGCTGGGTCATATGGCAGTTCTACTTCCAGTTTTTTAAGGAATCTCCACACTGTTCTCCATAGTGGCAGTACTAGTTTGCATTTAAAATCATATTTAGTTAATCATCAAAGGAATCTGGCATGGGAGTAAATGCAAATATTTAAACCAAGAGTTATAAATATGGCTTAAAGAATCTAGTTTCTAAGTAAATAGGAAACTAGCTTCAATAATTTTTCAATGCTTTCCCATTTTTATGGAAGAAGTTTAAAGAGAGAATGGTCAAGATTACTTCTGGACTTCCCTGCTAGTACAGAGGATAAGAATCCACCTGCCAATACAGGTTTGACGCCTGGTCCAGGAAGATCCCATATACAGCCAAGCAACTAAGCCCATGCATGACAACTACTGAGCCCACCAGCCACAACTACTGAGCCCACAGGCTCTGCAACAAGAGAACCCACCGCAATAAGAAACCCACACACAGCAATGAAGAGTAGCCCCTGCTCACTGCAACTGGACAAAGCCCGCACAAAAGCAACAAGGCCCTGGAGCCACATGCCACAACTACTGAAGCCCGTGCACCCTAGACTCTGCTCCAAACGAGAGAAGCCACTGCAACGAGAAGCCCCCGCAACTAGAGAGTGGCCCCGACTCCACACCTAGAGAAAAGCCTGTGCAGCAAGGACTACCCAGCACAGCCAAAAATGAATGAATTAAATCATTTTAAAAAGAAAGAAGAGTACTTCATATGGAAATACTAATAATGTACTGATCATTTAGAAGAGAAAAAATACCTCATTTGAAATATAACTGGGAATTAAACCTGAGCCTTTTTCCCTTTTGTCGTTGTTTTTGCATTCACTTCAACACGATAGAAAAAGCACAGTTTTGAAACAAATGAAATCTCTCTTGAGACCAGTCCCCCACTTATTTGTCATGCTAGCCATACCCTTAAACTTACACCCTCCAAACTTAACGAGTTTCCTGAAGCTTTTCACCAAAGTCATCCGAATCAGGTTTCCTTCCATCTGTTCATTTTCTGGGTCCAACTCTTATGCCGTCTCCTTTTGTGATAGATTACTACCTCTTGGTTGCCTTCTCGTAGAAAAAAAAGTGAAACACATGCATCAAAATGCAACAACAATATCTGATAATCGCCTCGGTATTTAAATAGAGACTTTCTGCTGCTGCTGCTACTGCTAAGTCGCTTCAGTCGTGTCCGACTCTGCGCAACCCCATAGACAGCAGCCCACCAGGCTCTGCCGTCCCTGGGATTCTCCATGCAAGAACACTGGAGTGGGTTGCCATTTCCTTCTCCATTGCGTGAAAGTGAAAAGTGAAAGTGAAGTTGCTCAGTCGCGACGGACTCATGGCGACCCCATGGACTGTAGCCCACCAGGCTCCTCCATCCATGGGAATTTCTAGGCAAGAGTACTGGAGTGGCTTGCCATTGCCTTCTCCAGAGACTTTCTAGAAACACTTAACTCAAAGTCATCCCAAAACAAGGGAAATTTGGATCTATTTGAAGAGAAATTTAAGAATAGGAAAATCTTTTCTTAGTATGCTTCCTACTATACTGTGGACTTGGATGTCTGTATGTATGGATAGGTGGGGTAGATCTTACATCGTGAAGGCCCTGGACTGCTTTCCAAAAAATACAGAAGGGTAGAAAAGTGAAAGACCATTAAGCATGAAACTAACTAACTGAAACATGGTAAGCAATTTAACTTATTCACTTGTGAAGATACATTTCCCATTAAAAAGTAAGAAAATAAATTGTCCAGATTGCATGAACTTATATAGGCATTTCGAATACAAACAAAAAATTGTAATATAATCCAAATATCAATTGTCCCCTCATCTCCCTCCATAAACACTTGATTAGTAAGAAAATTCTTTGCTGAAAATTTTGTAGGGAACAAAGAAAAAAAAGTTTACATTATAAAACCCACACTAGATCACCATTGCCAGCTTGTCCCAGTTCCCAAGACTCTCTCTCCAAATCTCCCATGGCAGGAGGGTCCCTTGTCTCGCTATCCTCATGTTACTTTGGGCCTCTAGAATTCACTATACCTTCTTTCAGATTTCCTAATCATTTTCTTCAAATTCCTCAACTCTTTACCATCGATGCAGCTTAATTCATGTTAGTGTCAATTTCTAGCTCCAAGCTTGAACACACAAATCTGTTTATATCTTTATGCCATGTGGGTCAAGTTGGATTAACTCATTGTTAAGGACCCTTCTACCTTGAACATTCTGTTATTCCATATAGTCAGTGAAAGAGTCATAGTGGGGCTTCCCTGGTGGCTCAGTGGTAAAGAATCTGCCTGCCAATGCAGGAGACATGGGTAGGATCCCTGACCTGGGGAGATCCCACATGCCACAGAGCAACTAAGCCTGTGTACCACAACTACTGAGACTGAGCTTTATGACCCATGAGCCGACAACTACTGAAGCCCATGCACTCTACAGCCCATGCTGCACAGCAAGAGAAGCCACCACAGTGAGAAGCCTTCATACCACAACCGGAGAGTAGCCTGGACTCACCACCAAGTAGAGAAAAGCCTGCGCAGCAATGAAGACCAAGCACAGCCAAAAAATAAAATGAGTAAATAAACATTAAAAAAAGAAAGAAAGAAAGAGTCATAGCATGAGAAAAGGGCCTGACAGAATGAATATAGCAAGTTAGGGAATTGGGATACAAAGCTGAGAACTGGTCCATTGCTAAGCTGCCCAATGGCTCCTCAGACATTACTTTCTATCTAGATCTCTAGATGGCTCCAGGCTGAGCATCTGAAGTTTGCTCCCTGTGAACAGATACTCTGAGATGAAGATAATAGCAGGAGCAAGAGAGGAGCTGAACCCTGTCCAGATAAGAGACCACATATTTCTCATTCTCAAGGTCAAGGAAATCTTCCCAACTACAGATGCACAGAAAGGCTCCTCAGAGGTCCAAATGGAGGGGCCATCACTTCATAGTAAGTGATGTCAACCTACCCATAGGCCGCTTTGCTAGAATCCATCTTGGCAAAGAGATGCAGTGCACACGTGAAAGGATCCTAAGATATACCAAATACAGACTCAGAACCAAGCAAAGCAAGATGATTGGCCAAAGGAAACCAGAAGAAACGCCCCAGATGATTCAAACTCCCAAGGGCACGACACTCTCCAAGTCCACTCATATGAGTCTATTCACATGTACACTTTCCCTCCGAATAAACACTTCACTTGTTTCACTACATTCCATCTCTTTGTAGGAATTCAATTCTACAAAGCCGACAGGTCAGGTCTTGTCACTGGCCACTGGCCCTGGTGGTCTAGTGCCTAGGATTCAGCACTCTTGCTGCCACAGCCTGACTTCAATCTCTGGCTGAGGAACCAAAATCCTGCTTCAAGCCACTGCAAGCTGAGGCCACATGAGATCAGTTCAGATTAAAATTTTTTTAATGAAAAGATCATTTAGCTTGTCTAAATTATAAAATGACATGTTCCCATATCTTTTCCTCATTTTTCCAAACCAAGAAAAATATAGCTAATGCCTAAAATCCATGTTTATCCATTCTTCATATAGCAACAAATAGTCTACAGACATAGAAATTGATGTTAATGCTAGTAACTCCTCTGTCACAATAGTAGCTACAGATTGAAATCAAACAGAAATTAATACACTGCTGAGGGTTTAATAGTGCTTACTCTCTTCATATTCTATACTTTTTTCAAAAGTAATTCAAGAGACAATACTTAAAAAGGAGATTAAAGTTACAAAATGGAACTATTTTTAACTTCCTATAAAACCACAAAGGTTGTTTAGCTAAAATATTCCTAAATTAAAAGGTCAGTGGATTAATTTAGAAAGTTTTCATTAGAGGATAAAATTTTTTTTTGCCTTGATGTCTTCTAAAGCTTAAACTTTAGCAGATGTTTTGCAATATTGCAGGGCTGGACTTTAGCTGAAACTTCTCTGGCATGCCACCCAAATGAGCCATGATATTTCAGTCTTGAAATTCTTGTCAGCTTTTTAACCATCTGTGTATGGGTTAACATCAAGAAATAAATAATTTGACTTAAAAAATTGTAACTATTAAGAAATACATCACATAAATAATTGGCCTAATTTTCTCTTTTTAAATAGAAATTCTTCTCTAGCCTAATTTTAATAAACTAATGTAAATATTTTAAATGATTTTAAATACAATTATTGTACATACAAGCATTGAATTGTTCAAAATTGGTTTTTCATTTTGTAGATACCGAATAGAACAAAACTCTTTTGTTAGAATAATATTTATAGGTTCGGAGTTTCTATTTGTAAAAAGTTATTTGATAATAATATATTTCAATAAAAATATGCATTCAAATGGCATAAAGAAGTAATTTCAGTAACGTATGATGTTGACAATGGCACTCCCTTTGCAAAATGCTTTTCATTTACAGTTGTGAGATATTTGGTATATTTAACACCAATAGTTTATTATATGAAATATATACAATTACTATTTTGATTGTAATTTTATACTAGATATTCCTTCATTGATTAAAATTACATAAATCGGTGTCTCAGCATTTACTGTCTTAAAGGCAAATACTGTTATTGATGAGTTCAAATTTCTCTTTGTTATTACATAGAAGATTGGCAAAAAAAAAAAAAAATACACATTGAAAATCATGGTATCTAACAGCAAACATTGTCCTAGCATCAACAGACCCATTATTTACTTAGGAACACCAATGTTCTTGCTGACAGGGCACAATTCTGATAACAATGTTTCAGACTTATTTTATTACTTATTATTTTAAGCAGCACCACCTGGTCTTTCATTTATGCTCAGAATGTACTGAATGCTTACTAAACGTCAAGCATTTCTTAGGTTACTAGGATACAAAAGATTAATAAGATATAGTCCCTGACTTTTTAAGTTCTTGAAGACCTCCCTAGATCTTAAAAGCCACTGTTTAATAGGGAAGATAGATACATTAAAGATAATTACAACTCAACATTGTAAAGTACTGTGCATGTAGAACAGAAAGTACTCTTGAGCTGATAAAGAAGTATCAGAGAAGCTCTAAATCCAAGGGCAATCTTGTCCGTAAATAAGATGTGTGGACTCTAGCCTTTTCAGTTAACTATGCAACTGAACAGACTGTAAAGTTTCAAGTTTGCATTCTCTCTGTTCATGTTTGCTTATGGAGGAAATTTGCCTGAATAAACGGGATGAGTAGGTATAGAATTGAGGGAAGGAAAGAAGGTATAAATATGTGTAATTTCTAAATGCTTCATAAAATACAAAAACACAGAAAGCAAAGAGGATTCAATTTAGAAGATAATGAAATTCCCTGTAGAAGTGGAAAAGCAGGCTGGCAGTCAGAAAAGAAAAGCAGAACTTGCAATTATTTGGATTACAGGCAAAGCTAAGGATGAGATTAGTCACTTTAATAGTGATCCAAGAGAAATGTACTTTAAGCCCCAGAGAAATGTACTGTCCTTGTAGAAAGCTACAAAACTTCTATTGGGAAATAGTTCATCTAAGATGATTGACAAAATTAGAAGACCTCCCAAATATTTAGTGGTAAAACAGTGTTCTTGATCCAAATCATAGATATTTAATAATATTGTGAGTCTGGAAGTCTGAGAGGGAGCTCCAGGGATGTGACTTTTAAACTGAGAATTTTTTATATGAGCATATGAAAGAAAATAACCATCTAGGCACAGGGTACAGAATGTGAAAATGCTTGAGAAAAGAAAGGGCATGAAAGAAACTGAGAAAGGATAGATGAAGAGTTAAGGAAGAGCACAATGTGAGATAAGATACATGAGTAGATGGTTTGTATGTCATCTTATTTACTGTAGTATTTTTGGTTTTCAATCTAAAAGCAATGAGATGTTGAATGATTTTATTAGCCCAATGATAAAATCTGATTTATGCTTCAGGAAATTACTCTAGTTGAAATCTAGGGAAGAGATTAGAGAAGGCAAGAGTATTTTTAGGACGACTAGTCTTGGAACTAACGCAATAGTCCCAGGACCAGATGATGAGATCTTGACCTGTATCAATGGTATAGAAATGGAGAGAGATGGGCAGATTGAAGAGATATTTAGCAACAGTACTGGTCTTGGCCCAAATCCATGCTTTAGAAGGCCTCCTGTTTCTTCTTCCAGCTATAGTCTGCCTCAGCTATGTTCTGCTTCCAGCTATGCTCTGCTCACGAAATCAAGGGTATGTCTTCCTCTTTTTCTAGACCACGATTCAGGTACCTGACCCTAAACCTTGTCCAAACAGTTCTGAACCTCTTTGAGAACCAGAGAGCCTCTTACATGAGTACATCTTCCCATGGGCAGACCATATCACTGATGTATTTACTCCAAGGCCTGAGAAGTGGCCAAGAGGCAGTTTTTTGAAGTGGTATGGACAAAGCTGGGATATGATGAATGCCATGTTCACATGTCGATAAGTAAGGCCCCTTCACAGAACAGGATAGGGGCTAGTTCTCTCCAGCACAAAACTCCAAAGAGAAAAATTAGCAGGACTGGATGGATTGAAAATGGGTAGTGAGAAAAGTAGAGGTGTCATGATAACTTATAGATTTCTGTCTTATATAACTCAGTGATTGTGGCATGACTCACAGGTCTAAGGAGCACTGGCAAAGACCAGAGCTATGTAGGAATATCATTAATATGATTTGGATATGTTTGATTTCAGATATCTTTGAGACATCTAACAAGAGATGTCAAAGACAAAAAAATAAATATAAGAAATCCAAATTGGAAAAGAAGATATAAAACTGTTAAAGTTTGCAGACAATACGATGCTAAACATGGAAAATCCCTAGAATGCTACCAAAAAACTACCAGAGCTCAACAATTTGATAAAGTTGCAGAATACAAGACTAATATACATAAATTTGTTGCATTTCTATATAATAACAATGAACTATCAGAAAGAGAAATTAAAGAAACAATCACATTTACAATTGCATCAAAAAGAATAAAATACCTAGCAATAAACCTAAGAAGGTAAAAGACCTGTGTCCAGAAAACTATAAGACATTGATGATGACATAAACAGATAGAAAGATATACTGTGTTCATGGATTAGAAGAATCAATATTATTGAAATGATCACACTACTCCAGGAAATCTACAGATTAAATGCAATTATTATCAAAATACCCATGGTATTTTTCAAAAAACTAGAACAAATAATTTTAAAATTTGTATGGAACCACAAAAGACCCTGAATAGCCAAAACAATTTTGAGAAAGATGCAAAAAGCTGGAGGAATCACACTCCATGACTTCAGACTATACTACAAAGCTACAGTAATCAAAACAGCATGGTACTGGCACAAAAAAACAGACACACATGTCAATGAAATTGAGTAGAGAGCCCAGTAATAAACCCACATACTCATGGTCAATTAATCTATGACAAAGGAGTCAAGAATATACAGTGGAGAAAAGACTGTCATCAAGAATACCACAAAGAAAACAAATGTTGACAATGAGAAAAGGGAGTACTTGTACATTGTTGGCTGCACTGTTAATGCCACCACTGTGAGTAACAGTATGTAAGTCTTCAAAAACCTGTAGAAGTATTACATAATCCAGCAATTCCACCCTTGGGTGTATATCCAAAAAACAATAATGTGAAAAGATACATGCATCCCAATGTTTATAGTAACATTATTTACAATTGCCAAGATATGGTAGTAACCTAAGTGTCCATCAACAGATGAATGGATAAAGCTATGGTATATATTATACAATGAAATACTACTCATTCATAAAAAAGAATGAGATTTTGCCATTTTCAAGAACATGGATGGACCTGGAGGGGATTATGCTTAGTGAAATAAGGCAGACAGAGAAAAACAAGCACTGTATGCTACCACTTATATGTGGAATCTAAAAAAATTAAAACTTAGTGAATATAACAAAAAAAGAAACAGACTGACAGATATAGAGAACAAACTAGTGGTTACCAGTGGGAGGAAGAAAGAGAGGAGGGACAACATAGGTATAGGGGATTAAGAGGTGGAAACTACCATGTATCAAGTAAATAAGCTATAAGAGTGTATTGTACAGTATGATGATAATAATCCATTTTCTCTAATAACTATAAATCAAGTACAATTTTTTAATTGTGAATCCATATGATGTATATCTGAAATTTGTATAATATTTTAAATCAACTATACCTAAATAGATTTTAAAAATTAAAGGAACGCTATAAAAAGGAGATGTCAAGTGAGACAGAGTTTAGAGGTCAGAGGCGGAGCCTGAGCTTGGAATACTATTTCTGAGTCACCAAGCAGTGCAAGATTGAGACAGTCTGTTAAGAGAGTGACATAAAATAAGAAGGGGCACATTATGGAGTGGAAAGAGCAGAGCTCAAATAACAGGTGGCCAGAGAAAAGGAAACAAGTCAAGGCACTGTTATACCAGGGACTGTAAGGGAAGAGAATGTTTATGTTGGAATAGATAGAGTCCCAAATGTTACTGATAGGGATGGTAGATAAAAATTGAAATGATACCTATTGCAAGGGCTTTACTAATGTTCTTAATACAGCTGTTTGTTGGAATGATGAGACCAAAAATCAGACTGTAGTGGCTGGAAAAGTACATGGGAGGAGAGGAATAAATAACACAGTATACCTAACTCTTCCAAGAAACTTGGATGTGAAGGGGAGCAATGGAAGAGGGTTGAGGGTCAAAGAAAATTTTCACTGATGAGCATTTAGAACCAGTGGCCAGGGTTCCACTGATTGTGGCTTTTCTCTATAAGGAAAGGAGTAGTGAAAATTAAAGGATTGGAATTGAATATTTGAGGGAAATTGAGAACGTTGAAGTACTCGTAAAAAACGAGGGCATGCACTGAACAGAGAGACTTATTACCTGGGGCTAAATTGAAAAGGAAGAAAAGTCTATTTCTGGCATTCACTCCCTCTTCATTCTCTCACGAAAGCTCATGATAAATCTTCTCTCCCATTACACTGTCCTCAGTTCAGTTCAGTTTCGTCGTTCAGTCATGTCCATCTCTTCGAGACTCCATGGACTGCAGCACGCCAGGCCTCCTTGCCTATCACCAACTTCCGGAGTTTACTCAAACTCATCTCCATTAAACTGGTGATGCCATCCAACCATCTCATCCTCTGTTCTCCCCTTCTCCTCCCACTTCAGTCTTTACCAGCATCAGAGTCTTTTCAAATGAGTCAGTTCTTCGCATCAGGTGGCCAAAGTATTGGAGTTTCAGCCTCAGCATCAGTCCTTCCAATGAATATTCAGGACTGATCTCCTTTAGGATGGACTGGTTGGATCTCCCTGCAGTCCAAGGGACTCTCAAGAGTCTTCTCCAACACCACAGTTCAAAAGCATCAATTCTTCCGCGCTCAGCTTTCGTTATAGTCCAACTCTCACATCCATACATGACTACTGGAAAAACCATAGCCTTGACTAGATGGACATTTGTTGACAAAGCAATGTCTCTACTTTTTAGTATGCTATCTAGGTTAGTCATAACTTTTCTTCCAAGGAGCAAGCATCTTTTAATTTCATGGCTGCAGTCACCATCTGCAGTGACTTTGGAGCCCCCCAAAATAGTCTTTCACTGTTTCCCCTGTTTCCCCATCTATTTGCCATGAAGTGATGGGACAAGATGCCATGATCTTAGTTTTCTGAATGTTGAGCTTTAAGCAACTTTTTCACTCTTCTCTTTCACTTTCATCAAGAGGCTCTTTAGTTCTTCACTTTCTGCCATAAGGGTAGTGTCATCTGCATATCTGAGGTTACTGATCTTGATTCCAGCTTGTGCTTCATCCAGTCCAGCGTTTCTCATGATGTACTCTGCATATAAGTTAAATAAGCACAGTGACAAGATACAGCCTTGACGTACTCCTTTCTCTATTTGGAACCAGTCTGTTGTTCCATGTCCAGTTCTAACTGTTGCTTCCTGACCTGCATACAGATTTCTCAAGAGACAGGTCTGGTGGTCTGGTATTCCCATCTCTTTCAGAATTTTCCACAGTTTGTTGTGATCCACACAGTCAAAGGCTTTGGAATAGTCAATAAGCAAAAGTATATGTTTTTCTGGAACTCTTTTGCTTTTTCAATGATATAGCGGATATTGGCAATTTGATCTCTGGTTCCTCTCCATTTTCTAAATCCAGCTTGAATATCTGAAAGGTCATGGTTCACGTACTTTTGAAGCCTGCCTTGGAGAATTTTGAGCATTACTTTACTGGTGTGTGAAATGAGTTCAATTGTGCAGTTTGAGCATTCTTTGGCATTGCCTTTCTTTGGCAATGGCAACCCACTCCAGTATTCTTGCCTGGAGAATCCCATGGATGGAGGAGTTTGGTGGGCTACAGTCCGTGGGTCTCAAAGAGTCAGACACGACTGAGCGACTTCACTTCACTTCACTTCACTTCTTTGGGACTGGAATGAAAACTGACCTTTTCCAGTCCTGTGGCCACTGCTAAGTTTTCCAGATTTGCTGGCAGCACTTTCACAGCATCATCTTTTAGGATTTGAAATAGCTCAACCGGAATCCCATCACCTCCACTAGCTTTGTTCGTAGTGATGCTTCCTAAGGCCCACTTGACTTCACATTCCAGGATGTCTGGCTCTAGGTGAGTGATCACTCCATCATGGTTATTTGGGTCACGAAGATCTTTTTCACATAGTTTTTCTGTGTATTCTTGCCACCTCTTCTTAATATCTTCTGCTTCTGTTAGGTCTATACCATTTCTGTCCTTTATTGTGCCCATATTTGCGTGAAATATTCCCTTGGTATCTCTGATTTTCTTGAAGAGATCTCTAGTCTTTCCCATTCTACTGTTTTTCTCTATTTCTTTGCACTGTCTTCTGCATACCCCAAATGAGTGTCTCAGAGGCACCTCAGTGTTACAGCTCTGTTAGGCTCATCAGCCCCAGTGGCATCCCACCTTCTCTTTGTGTGCCTCCTCTCTAATGGGCACCCCATTCTGAAACTGTCATCTGTGAACTTGTGGGCAAGTTCAGGTGAGTGTTAAAATTAACTCTGTAAAATCTGAGTCTCTTTTTACCTCAACCCCATGACTTCCCTGGTGGCTCAGATGGTAAAGAATCTGCCTGCAATGCAGGAGACCCAGGTTCAATCCCTGGGTTAGGAAGATCCCTTGGAGAAGGAAATGGCAATGCATTCCAGTATTCTTGCCTGGAAAATTCCATGGACAGAGGAGCCTGGGAGGATGTGATCCATGGGGTTGCAAGGTGTCAGACAGAACTGAGTGACTAATACACACATGGTCCTAAAACCCTCAGCCCTTTATTTTCTCCACAAAGCTCTACATAACCTTCTTAGAAACAGAGGCATTTTAGATGACTGTTGTTCTGTCTGTGAATTTCTGAGTGGAATCTCAGACAGGTAACCAAGTGAAGAACCTCAGGCAGTGGGTCCATAGTTCTCAACTCTCACCCTGCAGGTGCTATCCCACTAGGAGAGAGGTTAACTGACTCTTGTAAATAGCCTGTAAGACCTGAACTTTGGTGCATGAACTTTGAAATCTCTATTTTGTTGTTCAGAAATTTATTTTGCTCTCTTTCTCTCTCTCTTTTTTTTTTTTATCATTAAGATTATTAGATCAATGTTTCCTTACAATTAAAATGCTGCAATTTGTATCCTACATGTCCAGTATATTAAAGTCCTTCAAGGCATACCCCATGTATTATGTTCACTATACCTAACACCAGATTCAGTGCATGCCTAGGGTATGGAAGCAATTCAAAACTTTCACTCACTGTCAATTTAATTTGACTGACAGAGAATCAAGTGCCCTCATGTGGTTAAGAGGTCATGATCAACCTGATATTGATACTGTATGTCCTCCCACATTTTTTAATTTCTCATTGGAATGTAACCTGGGAATCAATTTAGTTGGAGGGATAAAATGGAGGTGAACATATTAGCAGTAGACTTCAATTCTGGCCAACTGAAAAAGCTGAGACACTCTTGCCATTAGGCATGTGGAGATATATTTATCAATAAATAGCTCAATAATATATCCCATTGACCCCGTAGCCACATTCATTGCCTGGAGTGTGGCTCAATGCTTAGCCTGTTGCTGTATGACTTGACACTTCTTTGCATTCCCTATCCGAATCCAAGCCCCAATCACCACTGATTCCCATTCATAATCTTTTGCACGCAGTGGAGGGGAGTAAACAAAAAGGGTGCTAGAAAAGTTCAAACATGAAAATCTTCCCAATGACTCAACCACCCTGTGACACAAGGCCCTCTGTAGAGAGATTTGTTCAAGGCCGCTTACTACCCTGGTACTATTGCTTCTTCATTAACCAAATTCAACTGATGGTTACAATAACCTAAATCAGTCCATTCAGAGGTTGCTTCTTTGGTTCATTTTGACTTTACCTTAAAATTGTGAGCATATTTCTGGGAAATATCAAATATGTGATGTGTCTGCAAGCATGAGGAGAGAAGGTATGTGTAACATTCCTTTACTCTCTAGGAAAAATCTGGTGTAGTCAGACATTAATACAGATGTCCTTCTTTTTAAACTAAAACACAATTTTATGTCAAAAAAAATATGATTAGATTGCATGCTATTTTTGACATTCTTTGCTATCCAGATCCTGGGGTATGTCTAACTAACTTGTTAGAGTCTGCCTGTAACCATGGTCATCTAGGAAGAATTTCTTACCCTGTGAACTTGAATTTATTTCCTAACACCTGATGGCACAATCCAAAATCAGTATTAGCTTGCTCCTTATTGCCAAAAATCTCTACAATGCACCAACTACAACAAGATCCTGATTTCAACTATCTTTAGAACAGTTTTTCATAAAGGGTCACAAAATAAATTTCATGTACTGACCAGTATTTTTTAGAAAAATGAAATGAGCAGAACTGATCAGAGTGCATTACATATTGTAGGGAAAATATCATTTTGTGGAATGTTTGCTATATATGTGTATATTAGTTCATTGTGTAAAATGTATTTCTTACTATGGTCACTGTTAAAACACTTGAAGATCTATTCCTCCCCTCACATAAGCTCAGTATGTGAGTATGTTCAAAATAGATTTGTCATCTTCCCACCACAACCCTCATTTAATTTTTTTCCACATTTATCCATTTAACCTATTATTCCTTAATTCTCCATGTCACTCATTTTTATAAGCTCGTAGTAATTTTAATATCTTTTTCTCCTTAACCTCAAGTATCCAATCTGTTCCTAAATAATTTTGATTCATTCTTTAAATCTCACATTTACCCTTAACTCCAAAATACTTACATAACTCTGGTTCAGGCTCTCATCAAATAATGCCTGAGTTATTATAATAAACTCTTAATTAATGTTCATATCTAATATTTATATCTTCTAATTAATCCTAAGACTTTTTTCCTTGAAATTTTTTAATGTTTCCCTGTTACATTTTAATAAATTCCAGGCTCCTTACCTTGGTATGCAAAATGTTCAGAAACTTGATTCACTAGTTTATAAAATCCATGAAAGCAGAAGCTCTATCTTTCTCAATTCCTTCAATATCCTCAGGGAATAACACATGATTGGCATGTAACAGATATGCAGTAATATTTGTTGAATGGGTGAGTAAAAGAACAAACAAATAAATGAAGGAATGGTCTCTGTAGCATAATCTTTTACTTCTCTTTCACATATGAGTTCCCCTACTGAGTCAGGAATATTCGGTGTAACATTTTTCACAATCCTATAAAGTATATAACACTGTAATGAGAAGACTGTGCAAGGGGCTGCAAGGTCATCTTCATCTTATCCAGCCTACCAAGTTCATATCCAGACCAAGGTCTCTGTTTATTAGGCAGTCTCCCGCCATGATGACTTTCCTCTGCTTTCTATTTCCTCCTCTTCAGAGCATACCTCAGAACTTTCTCTCCCGCAGTCTTATAGTCTTATCACTGTCTTCTAATCATTTCTGCTACTTTTATTAGTTCTTAATCTACCTCTTGAATTTTATGGTTTGATTAAATTTTCATTTTTTTAAGAGTAAAGATTTGTTCTCTGATGGCTTAGTTGGTAAAGAATCTGCCTGCAATGCAGGAGACCTGGATTCGATCCCTGGGTTGGGAAGATCCCCTGGAGGAGGGCATGGCAACTCACTCCAGTATCCTTGGCTGGAGAATCCCCATGGACAGAGCAGCCTGGTAGGCTACAGTCCATTGGGTCACAATGAGTTGGACATGACTGAGTGACTAAGAACATTGTATTCTCCACAAAATCTCGGTCTAGTACTAGACACCCAATTCAGTTCAGTTTAGTTTCTCAGTTGTGGCCGACTCGTTGCAACCCCATGGACTGCAGCACACCAGGCCTCCCTGTCCATCACCCAGTTCCTGGAGCTTGCTCACATTCATGTCCATCAAGTCAGTGATGCCATCCAACCGCCTCATCCTCTGTCGTCCTCTTCTTCTCCCAACTTCAGGGTCTTTTCTAATAAGTCAATTCTTTGCATCAGGTGGCCAAAGTATTGCAGTTTCAGCTTCAACATTGGTCCTTCCAATGAATATTCAGGACTGACTTCCTTTAGGATGGACTGGTTGGATCTCCTTGCAGTCCAATGGACTCTCAAAAATCTTCTCCAACACCACAGTTCAAAAGCATCAATTCTTCGGCACTCAGCTTTCTTTATAGTCCAACTCTCACATCCATACATGACTACTGAAAGAACCGTAACTTTGATTAGGCAGACCTTGGAGGCAAAGTAATTGTCAGTAAAGTAATGATGCCTCCTCCCTATAACTGCCATTTAAATTCACCAGAACAACCTAGTAGAGAAATGTTAAACCCATTAATTAAATTTAATTTTAAAATTTATGAAATGTTTGTATAGTGGGAAATAGGAAATGTTATTAAATATCCATCTCTAGCAAATTTAAGAGACATACAAGTAATTGCATACATTCTTCCATGTAGTATTTATGAGTATTCATTCACAATGTTCGTTGGGTGAACAAATAAATAGACAAACAGTTTCTAGTCTAGGGTCTATAAACCCTTTGATATCCATAAAAGCATCATGAAAGTCCATGGGTTTATTGGGCTTCCCTGGTGGCTCAGACGGTAAAAGCATCTGCCCACAATGCGGGAAACCCAGGTTCGATCCCTGGGTCAGGAAGAACCCCTGGAGAAGGAAATGGCAATCCACTCCAGGACTCTTGCCTGGAAAATTTCATGGATGGACTATAGTGGTGGGCTATAGTCCACGAGGTCGCAAAGAGTCAGACACGACTGAGCAACTTCACTTCACTTATTGTCAATAGTGTAAAAAATAATAATAGAAATTTTGCATTCACTCATGATGAAACTTCAAATATTAAGATCTCAAGTGCCTTTACACTAGGTTAGAGCTAGTTCAACTATACCGAAGCACTGCTGGGTGTGTCAGGAGAAAAATGTAGCAGTTTATTTAATAAACATTTATAAAATGCCTACAGTGTGCCAACCCCTGTTCCTAGCAGTGCTCAGATTAGCTCATTTGCTCCTCAGGAGAACCTTACAAGGGCAACACTGTTATTATCTTTATTTTACAACTGAAGAAACCGAGGTAAAGTAACTGAGGTTAGGTAACTAGCCCAAGGTCAACAGTTACTGAGCAACAGAGCAAAGATTATAAACAAAGATACGTAGAGTCAACTAGTAATGTCATTCAAAAAATTAGGGCAGTTGTCCTCCAATGATAGTCCTTAAAAACTTTCATTATACTTGCAAAGCCACATTCACTGGCATTGGCAGCAGAAATATTTTTCCTTCGGTTTGAGCTGCAGAAGCTCCCATAAGGATCTACCCTTCGCATTTTGTTTTATTCTTTGTTCTCCTAAAATCAAGTCTCTGTCACAGAGGCATGGCTTTTTACCTTTCCTGGGAGAATCCCGGAGGCTGAAGCAGCAAGATAGACAACTGGTAGAGGTGACAGTGCAAGATAAGGAGGAAAACAGACGCTGGCAACCACACTGGGAATCAAACACTAAAGTATCCATAAATATTTCAAATTTCAGATGATCCAGCAATGAATTAAAGCTGGAATCTACTGTTTTATTTTATTTTACTATTTCAAAAACAAGCACACAAATCCTTATCTTAAAATATTTAAACTCATATTCTTTTCAATCACTGCTCTCCCACTTCTAGAAGGCCTATAGAAAGGACACCCTCCCATAACTCGAAAAGCCAAAGTCCTTCTAAGCCACGCAAAGTCCCGCTCAGCCTAGGAAGATTAGGTTTGAGGCTATTTTCAATTTAGTTTTACTAACAATTGCCTTTCAAGCTCAGTGGGTTAGATAAGACATCTGTGGAATTTGAAGACAAATGGATGCTCAGCTATAAAGCTGCTGGGTTAAGCAGAAGCAGAGTGGACTGGAATGATAAATACAAACACAAGCCATGTGAAGGTGATATAATTGATATTTTCACTTCAACTCTTGAAAGGGAAGTTGCTCAGTCATGTCCAACTCCTTGCAACCCCATGGGCCTACCAGGCTCCTCCATTCATGGGATTTTCCAGGCAAGAGTACGGGACTGGGTTACCATTTCCAGAGAATCTTCCCAGGTTCTATTCCTGGGTCTCCTGCATTGTAGGCAGATGCTTTACCCTCTGAGCCACCAGGGAAATCCAAGGTGGCAACCAGAAAAAAACAAGGTATTCATGGTAATGTGCATCTTCTCAGTAATAATTATTTGGGAAATTTCTGGATGAGCTCATATAGCTATGACATAGAACTGCTACTGTACATTTTTCTCTTTGTTATTTATTCATTCAGCTCACTCAAATGAATATCTAATGTCTCTTATATTCCCCACATATTTTTAGAGTCTCTGTCAGGTACTATATGGGTCAGTATCATGTGTTGAGCACAGACTTGGAAACACATTTCCCAAGTTTAAATGTCAGTCCCACAATTGGTTATATGGAATTAAGCAAGTTACTTCTGCTTTCTCTACTTCGATTTTCTCTTTTCCGAACTAGGGATAATGTTAATTCATGGGATCATTATGAGGATTAAATGAGTTAATGCATGTCAAGAGTAAACAGTGCCTGGCACTTACTGACACTTAATGAATTTTAGGAAAAGCAGGCTGGCACTAGCACAGGCTCTTACTTTTGAGTGTGTTCAAATGAAATTGAACCTATAGACACACATGCAAGAACACTTTAACTAAGAAGGCAAAACTGCATAGGGATAACTGCGAACAGGCCTTTAGAGACGCTGAAGTTATCCAGACAGAAAAGGCCACAGGGAGCTCCTCAGAGCAGGGTGATCAGAGGTATGACTTAATCTAGGTCTTAGAATATGGGTTCCATGTGGACATTTTCCTATCCTCATTATTCTGACCATACAGTTATAAGGGACAAAAGCAAGATCTTAGGACTAGAAAAGTCCTTATAGATAATTGGTTCCATGTCTTTTGTTTTACAAAAAAGAGTATAAAGGCCAGGTAACCAGCTCATCATGCTTCCCAAGTGGTACTAGCAGTAAAGAACCTGCCTGCCAATGCAGGAGACATAAGAGACGTGGGTTTGATCCCTGGGTCAGGAAAATCCCCCAAAGGAAGGCATGGCAACCCACTCCAGCATTCTTGCCTGGAGAATCCTATGGACAGAGGAGCCTGGCGAGCTACAAGTCCTTTGGGTTGCAAAGAGTAGGACATGACTGAGCACGCACATACATATATATGTGACAATCAAAACCAGATTTACCTTCATAAAAAAGATAATAAATTTCTACTTTTACTTATTTGCAGTCCCACTAAGTTTCAAATGGTATTTTTGTGTAATATTGCCTGGTTATCCTTATGAATAATTCATTGGTTAGTCACATACACTCTCTGATTTAATGATACAATACCTATCTTGGCAACCATACCTGTATATCTTGACCCTACACCTTAAATATTCTTGTGCAAATAATGAGATAGATTTATAGTTGCATTTAATTTGGACAAAGAGTTAATTTAAAATCTTTCTTGAGAATATACATTGTATTATAATCAATTTGGGTCCTTTATGATATGCACAAAAATATGACTATGCACAGAAATTCCTCCCAAGGATTTTACAAGTTAAAAAGCAGAGAAAAGCCAAAAAATCTATGATACAAGACATTTAGCAATGAGGGCTAAATAAAGATATAGGCAAAAAGCACTTCTGTTCATTCAAAGTTTGGTTTCACATTTTAATATATAGAAATATCTCATCCTTTAAACTTTAGAATCACCTCTGATCATAGTTAATTTCTTTTGCATACAACAAAGCATCCTGTAGAAATCTTTCAATATACTAAAAAATGAAATCATCTAAAGATTTTTTTTTAAACTATAACATCAGGCCACATAACGTTGAAGGCCAATAACCTGATGTTTACACTTTAATCCTTTACCACAGATAATTTGCAAAACCCAGGCAGACAGCAAATACTTTACAACTCTGATCAACAAAGAGTGAACTATGTCCATTGAAAAGTATACTCTGGGCAAATGAATTACAGAAAGTCCACACAAAGAAGTGACCTCCAGGGAGTAGCCTCGCTTTGGGGAGAAGAAGAAATGCTGAGTCCAGCATTTGTGTTATCAATCAGGGAGACCTTACCTGGTAGATATTTAATAAATGTCCCATCATTCTATAACGTGGTGATAATGAACAATTGTGAAGAGCTCCAATGGTAAATACAATCAAACAAGCACTAACTTAAAATATGACAGTGATCTAATCTGGGGAGATATTTTAAACTATTTGTTATGTCTCACATGTTCTGCTGAGTCCTCTTAACACATCAGTGAAGAGGCATTTGTAAGGGACAACCTGGTGAAGTAAAACTAGAGATTCTAGTATCAGTTTTCTATACCTGACATCACTTTAGCTCTTCCAGTATGAAAAGTCTTAAAAGTATGGCTGTGGGTGCCATACATGTGAGCGTGCTCAGTCGTGTCTGACTCTTTTGCAAGTCCATGGACTGTGGCCCTCCAGGTTCCTCCGTTCCAGACAAGAATATTGGAGAGGGGTGGCATTTCCTACGCCAGGGGAATGGGTGCCATCCTACACACAAATGAGCGAAACGATTCCAGGGACATTAGACTTTGTTTGTAGACGTTCTTTTTCCCTCTGACCTGCTGTCCAAACCTCCTAATGTACAATATAAGAAGAACCCACAGCTCTTATAACAACACTCTCATGTTCATAGAGAAGTAGCTCAGTACACAGACTGTCTCAGTGTGATCTTCCCTCCACCATTTACTAGTTTTTGCCATCCAACAGGTTACTTCTTTATGCCCCAATTTCCTCAAGTATAAACTGGGGACATGAGTTTGTTTTAAAGGATTCAATGACTTAATATATGTAATGTATCTAGAAAGTACCAGGCACACAGCAAGAACTCATGTTAAGTTGCTTCAGTCATGTCTGACTCTTTGTGACCCTACGGACCTTAGCCCTCTAGACTCTTCTGTCCATCATATTCTCCAGGTAAGAACAATGGAGTGGGTTGCTGTGCCCTCCTCTGGGGGATCTTCCCCACCCGAGGATCAAACCCCCATCGCTTATGTCTAACCGCATTGACAGGTGGGTTCTTTACCACTGGTACCACCTGGGAAGCCATAAGAATTCAATAAATGTTGACTATTATTACTATATATTTTATTATTGCACTGTATGTTATAAACACACAAGTACATGTATGTGTGGAAATTGTGATGTCCAAAAAAAAAGAAAAGAGCAAACAAATGGGAATGAAGAGTCCAAGATGTTTAGCAAACAGGATATACTTTAGGTGTAGAGAGATAAAAAATGCACACAGCAACTCACATATAGCTTATTTTTTATTATTGATATGTGCCCAGATGACTCCAGGAAACGTTGGCTAGGTTAACCTACCAATCTTTGTAAATAACTTTTACATTCTCCCTATTTCAAAGTCTTAATATAGGTAAAAGCAGCCAAGATTAATCTGGGATCCCTAAGGGGAAAAAGTTTTAAAAACTACTAGAAATTTTTTATTTTATTTCATTTTAAATATACATGCTACATGTCTAGAATAGTGCCAGGCACTGAGCAGGACCCTGATACGAGTGTTAAAACAGGAGTTAAGAGTCAGTTTCAAACTCTGCCACTAACAGCCTGTGACCTTGAAGTTTATTACATTTCTGTCTCAGTTTTACAGCTACAAATGCAAGAGATAATAGTGACTACCTCTTATTCTTAAGTGTCTTCTGGTGTTCAGCACTTAAATTTTTTTAAATGAATTGTCTCATTATTGAATAGTCTTAATCATTCTCTAAAACATCACAGGAGAGATCATTTCTCTAAGGATTTTTACCTTTTGTCTTAATCTGACCAAAAATAAATTCCTCAGGATGCCCTTATTTTATAGGAAAATTCCCAAAATTTGGTGGGGGGTGGTTGTTGACACTACTGCCACTGGTTATTTACCAAATACTCACTAACTGAAGATGATCTGACTCCATAAAATAAAATATCTGTACCTACGTGATGGGATCACATTTGATCTAGTAACTTCTCCTTTCTACATAAAATGTTGATTTTTGTCAAAAGCAGTTAAGGTATTCTGTGCTAAGTGCTTCGAAGGAGGGCTATAAAACGATAGACAAAGAGTTCTCTTTAATGTTTGGGTGGCTTCTAAAACGTAAGCTCTTAGAGGAGTTGAAACTATTCCTGAAGTAAACAAAATGTTTGGGAGAAGTGCTTGAGGAAGAGCAAAGGACAAGAGATAAGACAAGAAATAATTTCTTAGGCTGGGGAGAGGAGACAGACATGGAGACAAATACTAAAAATATGGTCCCTGGCAAATAACAGATGAAAGGACTTATATGTGGAATCTAAAATATGATACAGGGATTCCCTAGTCACCAGAGGTTAAGAACCCACCTTCCAATGCAAGGGACGTGGGTTTGATCCCCGGTGAGAGAGCTAAGATCCCACAAGCCAAGGAGCAACTAAGCCCTCCTGCCACAGCTAGAAAGAAGCTAGCACACCATAGCCAAGAGCTGATGCAGTCAAATAAATAAATCTTATAAATAATAAATAAAACGTGATACAGGCAAATATACATACAAAACAGAAACAGACTCACAGACATAGAAAACAAATGGTTTTCTATGGTTTATGGTTACCAAAGGGGAAGGGGAAAGGGAATAAATTAGGAGTTTGGTATTAGCAGATACAAACTACCGTATACAAAATTTAAAAAGTCCTACTGTAGAGCATAGGAAACGTCATTCAATATCCTCTAATAAGCCATAATGGAAATGATATAAAAAGAAATATATACACACATATGTGTGTACATACATACACTGAATGTACATATATGTACATATATGGATATACATATATATGTATGACTGAACTACTTTGCTGTATGCCAGAAACTAACATAACATTTTAAATCAACTATATTTCAATTTAAAACAAAAAGAATATGGTCCCTCAGAGTCAGAAAGAAAGGCTTGTCTGAAAGATTCTTTTTCTCCAGAAGTGAAGGAAAGATAAAAAAAAAATTAGTATCTTGAGAGAAGGACAGACCCTGTGTTCTACTCAGGAAGGGTTTGGGAGGTAGCAAGACCCTAAAGAGGAATAACTGTGGGGGGTGTCTTAAGTTATTCCAAAGTGAGGAAGATGAAAACAACTCTACTTAAGCAAGTTCAAAATTGAAATAAATTTCACTTAAAAAATTTAAAGACATTTGCATTCTTACTGCTTTATTCAAATACACGCATGTATTTAAATAAAACTAATTTTTCTTTGAAAATTGACTATATCCCCCAAATTTTTAGGAAATGTCAAGGGTATCACAATGCATGATACATTTAAGAACCTAGGATAGCACATATAATTTTAAAAATAATTTAAATAGATTAATTATTCAGACTTGTTTTTGCTATTATTTATAAATTGTATAATTTTATGAAAATAAGTTATAGTACAAAGATTTTTCAGAAGAAACTGGATATAAGAGCCATGTTTAAAATGTCCTTCATCTTGATTAAATTATCAATATTTCTAAATACATGTTTTTTCAATATATAGTCACAATATTGCATATATTTGCACATATTCAGAAACTTTCCTCGTAGCTTAGTCAGTAAAGCATCTGCCTGCAATGCGGGAGACTTGAGTTCAAATACAATTTTTTGGTAGCTTCTATTAGTTATTTTCTTTAAACAATGGAAGTCAGATTTATGATTCAATCTGACAACCTGGATTTGCTACATTCCTTTCAGTTTTTATATCACTGCTAAGTATATTCAAGAATTTAATCATATACCATAGTAAGAATTTTTAGATAACTCTTTGGCTAACTTTGAAATATACTAAGCATTTAGTCAGTCATTCCACAAACTTTTACTGAGTGCCTATAGAGTACTAGGAATTATGCTAAGGTATAAGCAAAATACCTTGTTACCAATACACCACTGTTAAATAATCAATAATAAATATTTTCAACAGGTAGCTTTTAACACATTTTCATAAAATCCAATGTATTAGTGGAGATTATAGTGAGGTGATTACACTACTAGAATTCTGTAGTTTACGAAAAGCTTGGGAAATTAGAAAATTTCATTAATATGAAAAATGCATAGGAATAGCTAATTTATTTTTCAATTACATATCTTACATGAAATTGAAATGAAATGAAACAAAAACTTATCCTCTCATATTCCATTTGATTTACATTATTCATCCATATTAATATATCAGTTATAGATGTAATTTGACAATTTAGTAGTAAATTTTCAGAGGAGAAGAAAGAAGGAAAAAAGAAAAACCCACCTTGAAAAACACATATCAGTTGCAAGATGCTTCCTAATTTTAGAAATGCTACAATGATAAATATTCATTTTAGATTAGGAAACTAAGGTATTTAAAGACCATTTTGAAGTTATTATTTTATTTCCATTGAGCAGATTTATACTACTCAGAATGCAGAATACAAATTTAAATGGACTACTCCTTGAAAATTAATATACAACTTTTGTCAAAGAAATATCTAATGAAGTATCACTACTTCAGATAACAAATCTATCTGAACCTATCAATTGCAATCAGAATTTATCAGCTAATTTTAATATCGAAGATGTCACACATACCTTATCATACATTCTATCAATTCTGCGTATACATCAAATTCATAGATCATTGTAGTAGCTGATGTTCCGGCCTCAAAATTCAAAAAATAAAGAAATTTTATAATAAATTGTAACAAATTTTATGTTTATAGCAAACTTGCATATACCATTGCAAGTTTGCTATACCAACAGAAAAATTATAGAGTCTATGAATTCAGGATGTATTTAAAGTGAATTTAATTTTATTTTATTCAAATTAACACAAAAGATGGTACTCTGAGTGCTGGGAAAAATAAACTAAGACGTATGTGATACCAGTCCAATTAGAGAATCAATCAGAATAGAAAAATATATCAGACCTAATTCAGCCACCTAGTCTCAATGACCCTTCCATGTTATATATCATTTTAAAGGTTGAAATATGTGAGATAATATACAGTCAGTCAGTCAGTTCAGTCACTTAGTCATGTCCAACTCTTTGGGACCCCATGGACTGCAGCATGCCAGGCCTCCCTGTCCATCACCAACTCCCAGAATTTACCCAAACTCATGTCGATTGAGTCGGTGATGCCATCCAACCGTCTCATCCTCTGTTGTCCCCTTCTTTTCCTGCCCCCAATCTTTCCCAATATCAGGATCTTTTCCAATGAGTCAGTTCTTTGCATCAGGTGGTCAAAGTATTGCCGTTTCAGCTTCAACTTCAGTCCTTCCAATGAATATTCAGGACTGATCTCCTTTAGGATGCACTGGTTGGATCCCCTTGCAGTCCAAGAGACTCTCAAGAGTCTTCTCCAACACCACAGTTGAAAAACATCAATTCTTCAGCGCTCAGCTTTCCTTATAGTCCAACTCTCACATCCATGCATGATCACTGGAAAAACCACAGCCTTGACTAGGTGGACCTTTGTTGACAAAGTAATGTCTCTGCTTTTTAATATGCTGTCTAGTTTGGTCATAACTTTCCTTTCAAGAAGTAAGCGTCTTTTAATTTCATGGCTGCAATCACCATCTGCAGTGATTTTGAAGCCAAAATAAAATAAAATAAAGTCAGCCACTGTTTCCCCATCTATTTGAGAAATATACAATAGGTCCTTAAAATTGTTGTCTTAACTCTGAATTTGTTAATACCACAGTAATGAGTTACTAGACAAAGTAACTAGAAACCTAAAGAGCAATACCGAAATATACATGGGGCTGGCTAGACATTTTAGGTGACAGCCTGGCTTACAGTAAATGCACAACATATTTTATTTATTTGGTGAAAGACAGAATAAGTGAGTTACTCACTCAACATTCCAACATCCTCAGTTAAAACATATGACTCAGCACAAGTATCAACTTTTACATACAAAGGACCTTCAGAGTTGCTTGAAAGTAATACAAACTGTGAATGTTAATCTGCAATTTCTAAAGATCTAACTATTCCAAAACCTTTGACTATGTGGATCACAATAAACTGTGGAAAATTCTGAAAGAGATGGAAATACCAGACAACCTAACCTGCCTTTTGAGAAACCTATATGCAGGTCAGGAAGCAACAGTTAGAACTGGACATGGAACAACAGACTGGTTCCAAATAGGAAAAGGAGTATGTCAAGGCTGTATATTGTCACCCTGCTTATTTAACTTCTACGCAGAGTAGATCATGAGAAACGCTGGGCTGGAAGAAGCACAAGCTGAAATCAAGATTGCCAGGATAAATATCAATAACCTCAGACATGCAGATGACACCACCCTTATGGCAGAAAGTGAAGAGTAACTAAAAAGCCTCCTGATGAAGGTGAAAGAGGAGAGTGGAAAAGTTGGCTTAAAGCTCAACATTCAGAAAACTAGGATCATGGCATCTGGTCCCATCACTTCATGGCAAATAGATGGGGAAACAGTGGAAACAGTGTCAGACTTTATTTTTCTGGGCTCCAAAATCACTGTAGATGTTGACTGCAGCCATGAAATTAAAAGATGCTTACTCCTTGGATGGAAAGTTATGACCAACCTAGATAGCATGTTAAAAAGTAGAGACATTGCTTTGCCAACAAAGATCTGTCTAGTTAAGGCTGTGGTTTTTCCAGTGGTCATGTATGGGTGTAAGAGTTGGACTGTGAAGAAAGCTGAGCACCAAAGAATTGATGCTTTTGAACTGTGGTGTTGGAGAAGACTCTTGAGAGTCCCTTGGACTGCAAGAAGATCCAACCAGTCCATTCTGAAGGAGATCAGCCCTGGGAATTCTTTGAAAGGAATGATGCTAAAGCTGAAACTCCAGTACTTTGACCACCTCATGCGAAGAGTTGACTCATTGGAAAAGACTCTGATGCTGGGAGGGATTGGGGGCAAGAGGAGAAGGGGACGACAGAGGATGAGATGGCTGGATGGCATCACTGACTCGATGGACATGAGTTTGAGTGAACTCCGGGAGTTGGTGATAGACAGGGAGGCCTGGCGTGCTGCAGTTCATGGGGTCGCAAAGAGTCGGACATGACTGAGCGACTGAACTGAACTGATTGCATTTAGGAGCATGACAAAACTGAGGACTAAAATATCGCCTGCTGTATCAGTAAGCAAAAGATGTTGCAGCCATCAGGTCTTTAATATTACAGCCTCCAGATGGTGAGCCCTGAGAGAACTCAGGGAAGAGACAAAAGGGCTGTTCACTACCAAGCCCATCTAGCAGTTAAGTGCTGCAGCCACCAGCAACAGTGTGCCTGAGGAGACTCAGGATACTGGCCCAGACAGTTGAGGTACATTATCAAAGGAATGATCATGGTAAGCCCAGACTCATGTATCTTCCTATACATAGAAAGGCACTAAATTTTTCAACTTGGTATATCAGGGTTTCTTTTATGAAATGTAATTTTTTGACGTTCCATCTACCTGGTCTTTGTTGCAAAAACTCCTATATATCCTTGCTCCTCCCTTGCCGCATTGGAGCAGTCTCTCAGAATTACCTGAAACACTATGTCTCAGGCTTGAGTTATCAGTTTGTCCACTGAATAAAACATAACTCTCAACTTTAAAGTTGTGCACTATTTTGTAAGTCAACATAACAGTAAACTCATTATCTGAAGGTCAACAAGTGACTCAGTTGGCTTCAACAAAGAACTAACATAAATCAAAATCTCAGGGAGAAAAGGACTTCCCTGGTGGCACGGAAGATAAGAATCCCCTTGCCAACGCAGGGGACATGGCTTCGATTCCTGGTCTGGGAGGATTCCACATGCTGTGGAGCAACAAATTCCATGTACCACATCTACTGAGCCTGCACCTCTAGGGCCCACGAGCCACAACTAGTGAGGCCCTGTGCTGCAACTACTGAAGCAAGCGTGCCCTGGAGACAGCAAGTCACGACTACCAAGCCTGCATGTTGCAGCTACCGAAGCAAACGCGCCTAGAGCCTGTGCTCCAAAAGAGAAGCCACAGCAACAAGAAGCCTGTGCATCGCAACCAGAGAGTAGCCCCGCTCTCTGCAACTAGAGATAGCCCACATGGAGCAACGAACACCCAGCACATCCAAAAATAAATCAATACAGAAATGTATCAGTGCAAACACGTCAGAAAATAAACTTTTTAAAAATCTCAGGGAAAAAAAAAATACTTGTATAGAAATACTCCTTACAAGTAATAGCTTTCTCTTAATACATCTGTTACTGCCTGTCTCTCTATCTGTGCTTCCTCCAGGGTGGCAAACAAGATTTTGCATGGTAAATCGAATTAAATAGAATTTAGTTAATTTACACACTTAGAATAACATTGCAATAAAATTACTTTTTCTAGTGTTTTATCCAATACAGTGAGAATACTCTTTTTTATATATCCTGCTATAAATTGAGGCAATGATAGCATGTATTCTTGTTATAGAATGCCATGGACTGCTACTGTTCTATCCTCAGTATTCCCTGTTTTCCATAATCCACCAATCTTCTTTTTTTGTCAAAGAGAGTAGAAATATTTCATTTACTTGAACCTATCTTAAGCATTTGTAGCTTCATACTGTTCTCTCTCTTAACAAGAATTCTCATATGGGGGCTCAGACAATCCACATAAAATACGAGAAAGCAAAATCAGAGTAGGCCTGGGAAAGCCTCAAAAAGCTAGAGGCTTTGAAATCTGGAATTTTGATGCTGCACATTAGTAAGGTTTTCCACATACATTAAAAATCTAAATGCACAAAATTAGAGCATCTTGAATCAGAGAAAGACAATAAATGCAAGTCACAGCACTTAAGCTCTACTTAGGTTTTCTTACTGCATTTGTAGCCTTGGATAAATTCAAGCTCTTAAATCTCACTCCTACTTGGTGGGATTTTGTAATTCAGTTCAAATCAGTTCAGTTCAGTAACTCAGTCGTGTCTGACTCTTTGTGACGCCATGAATCACAGCACACCAGGCCGCCCTGTCCATCACCAACTCCCGGAGTTCACTCAAACTCATGTCCATCGAGTCAGTGATGCCATCCAGCCAGCTCATTCTCTGTCGCCCCCTTCTCCTCCTGCCCCCAATACCTCCCAGCGTCAGAGTCTTTTCCAATGAGTCAACTCTTCACATGAGGTGGCCAAAGTACTGGAGTTTCAGCTTGAGCATCAGTCCTTCCAAACAACACCCAGGACTGATCTCCTTTAGAATGGACTGGTTGGATCTCCTTGCAGTCCAAGGGACTCTCAAGAGTCTTCTCCAACACCATAGTTCAAAAGCATCAATTCTTTGGCACTCAGCTCTCTTCACAGTCCAATTCTCACATCCATACATGACCACTGGAAAAACCATAGCCTTGATTAGACAGACCTTTGTTGGCAAAGCAATGTCTCTACTTTTGAATATGCTATCTAGGTTGGTCATAACTTTCCATCCAAGGAGAAAGCGTCTTTTAATTTCATGGCTGCAGTCACCATCTGTAGTGATTTTGGAGCCCACAAAAATAAAGTCTAACACTGTTTCCACTGTTTCCCCATCTATTTGCCATGAAGTGATGGGACCAGATGCCATGATCCTAGTTTTCTGAATGTTGAGCTTTAAGCCAACTTTTTCACTCTCCTCTTTCACTATCATCAGGAGGCTTTTTAGTTCCTCTTCACTTTCTGCCATAAGGGTGGTGTCATCTGCATATCTGAGGTTACTGATATTTCTCCCAGAAATCTTGATTCCATCTTGTGTTTCTTCCAGTTCAGCATTTCTCATGATCTACTCTGCATAGAAGTTAAATAAGCAGGGTGACAACATACAGCCTTGACGTACTCCTTTTCCTATTTGGAACCAGTCTGTTGTTCCATGTCCTGTTCTAACTGTTGCTTCCTGACCTGCATATAGGTTTCTCAAGGCAGGTTAGGTGGTCTGGTATTCCCATCTCTTTCAGAATTTTCCACAGTTTATTGTGATCCACACAGTCAAAGGCTTTGGCATAGTCAATAAGGCAGAAATAGATGTTTTTCTGGAACTCTCTTGCTTTTTCGATGATCCAGCAGATGTTGGCACTTTGATCTCTGGTTCCTCTGCCTTTTCTAAAACCAGCTTGAACAACTGGAAGTTCATGGTTCACGTACTGCTGAAGCCTGGCTTGGAGAATTTTGAGCATTACTTTACTAGCGTGTGAGATGAGTGCAATTGTGCGGTAGTTTGAGCATTCTTTGGCACTGCCTTTCTTTGGGATTGGAATGAAAACTGACCTTTTCCAGTCCTGTAGCCACTGCTGAGTTTTCCAAATTTGCTGGCATATTGAGTGCATCACTTTCACAGCATCATCTTTCAGGATTTGAAATAGCTCAACTGGAATTCCATCACCTCCACTAGCTTTGTTCTTAGTGATGCTTTCTAAGGCCCACTTGACTTCACATTCCAGGATGTCTGGCTCTAGGTGAGTGATCACACCATCGTGGTTGTCTGGGTCATGAAGATCTTTTTTGTATAGTTCTTCTGTGTATTCTTGCCACCTCTTCATAATATCTTTTGTTTCTGTTAGGTCCATACCATTTCTGTTCTTTATCGAGCCTATCTTTGCATGAAATGTTCCCTCAGATCAGATCAGTCACTCAGTTGTGTCCTACTCTTTGCGACCCCATGAACTGCAGCACGCCAGGCCTACCTGTCCATCACCAACTCCCGGAGTTCACTCAGACTCATGTCCATCGAGTCAGTGATGCCATCCAGCCATCTCATCCTCTGTTATCCTCCTTTCCTCTTGCCCCCAATCCCTCCCAGCATCAGAGTCTTTTCCAATGAGTCAGCTCTTCACATGAGGTGGCCAAAGTACTGGAGTTTCAGCTTTAGCATCATTCCTTCCAAAGAAATCCCAGGGCTGATCTCCTTTAGAATGGACTGGTTGGATCTCCTTCCAAGTCTATGCCCCAACCAGTAACACTGAAGAAGCTGAAGTTGAACGATTCTATGAAGACCTACAAGACCTTTTAGAACTAACACCCCAAAAAAGATGTCCTTTTCATTATAGGGGACTGGAATGCAAAAGTAGGAAGTCAAGAAACACCTGGAGTAACAGGCAAATTTGGTCTTGGAATATGGAATGAAGCAGGGCAAAGACTAATAGAGTTTTGCCAAGAAAATGCACTGGTCATAGCAAACATCCTCTTCCAACAACACATGAGAAGACTCTATACATGGACATCACCAGATGGTCAACACCAAAATCAGATTGATTATATTCTTTGCAGCCAAAGATGGAGAAGCTCTATACAGTGAGCAAAAACAAGACCGGGAGCTGACTGCAGCTCATATCATGAACTCCTTATTGCCAAATTCAGACTTAAATTGAAGAAATCAGGGAAAACCACTAGACCATTCAGGTATGACCTAAATCAAATCCCTTATGATTATACAGTGGAAGTGAGAAATAGATTTCAGGGCCTAGATCTGATAGATAGAGTGCCTGATGAGCTATGGAATGAGGTTCGTGACATTGTACAGGAGACAGGGATCAAGACCATCCCCATGGAAAAGAAATGATCTTTTTCTTTTGGTATACCCTTGGTAGTCTTTCCCATTCTGTTGTTTTCCTCTAGTTCTTTACAATGATTGCTGAGGAAGGCTTTCTTATCTCTTCTTGCTATTCTTTAGAACTCTGTATTCAGATGTTTATGTCTTTCCTTTTCTCCTTTGCTTTTTGCTTCTCTTCTTTTCACAGCTATTTGTAAGGCTTCCCCTGACAGCCATTTTCCTTTTTACATTTCTTTTCTATGAGGATGGTCTTGATCCCTGTCTGTACAATGTTATGAACCTCATTCCATAGTTCATCAGGCACTCTATCTATCAGATCTAGTCTCTTAACTCTATTTCTCACTCTCCTGTATAATCATGAGGGATTTGATTTAGGTCATACCTGAGTGGTCTAGTGGTTTTCCCTACTTTCTTCAATTTAAGTCTGAATTTGGTAATAAGGAGTTCATGATATGAGCTGCAGTCAGCTCCTGGTCCAATCCCCTATAATGAAAAGGACATCTTTTTTTGGGTGTTAGTTCTAAAAGGTCTTGTAGGTCTTCATAGAACCATTTAACTTCAGCTTCTTCAGAGTTACTGGATTAGGGCATATCCATCAGTAAAAACCTGTAATGAGCTTACCTGCCTAATAGGAGTTTTTTTAAGTGATGTTGGACAAGCTGTGGAAAATTCTTAAAGAGACAGGAATATCAGACCCCCTGACCTGCATCTTGAGAAATCTGTATGCAGGTCAGGAAGCAACAGTTAGAACGGGACATGGAACAGACTGGTTCCAAATAGGGAAAGGAGTACATCAAGGCTGTATGTTTTCACTCTGCCTATTTAACTTATATGCAAAGTACATCATGAGAAATGCTGGCCTGGATGAAGCACAAGCTGTAATCAAGATTGCCAGGGGAAATATCAATAACCTCAGATATGCAGATGACACCACCCCTATGGCAGAAAGTGAAGAAGAACTAAAGAGCCTCTTGATGAAAGTGAAAGAGGAGAGTGACAAAGCTGGCTTAAAGCTCAACATTCAGAAAACTAGGATCATGGCATCCTGTCCCATCACTTCATGGCAAATAGATGGGGAAACAGTGGAAACAGTGTCAGACTTTATTTTTCTGGGCTCCAAAATCACTGTAGATGGTGACTGCAGCCATGAAATTAAAAGATGCCTCCTCCTTGGAAGAGAAGTTATGACCAACATAGACAACATATTAAAAAGCAGAGACATTACTTTGTCAACAAAGGTCCGCCTAGTCAAGGCTATGGTTTTTCCAGTAGTCATGAATGGATGTGAGAGCTGAACTCTAAAGAAAGCTGAGCACTGAAGAATTTATGTTTTTGAACTATGGTGTTGGAGAAGATTCTTGAGAGTCCTTTGGACTGCAAGAAGTTCCAAGCAGTCCATTTTAAAGGAAATCAGTCCTGAATATTCATGGAAAGGACTGAAGTTGAAGCTGAAATGGCAATACTTTGGCCACCTGATGTGAAGAACTTACTCACTAGAAAAGACCTTGATGCTGGGAAAGATTGAAGGCGGGAGGAGAAGGGGGCAACAGAGGATCAGATGGTTGGATGGCATCACCGACTCAATGGAGATGAGTTTGAGTAAACTCCAGGAGTTGGTGACAGACAGGGAAGCCTGGCAAGCTGCAGTCCATGGGGTTGCAAAGAGTTGGACATGACTGAGTGACTGAACTGAACTGAACTGGACGAGCAATTCAACTTCGTTGAGTCTCTCAAGTTTCTCATCTATAAAATGAAAGGACAGGGCCAGATGATTCATAAAGTTTTTTCTCCAATTTGGATTCCTCTGAAGCCACTATAAAGTGCAGATTTTTTGCTCGATGTCTAAAAACTAAATCCCTAAGAGTAAGGCTGTATAGCATCAGCCAGAGGAAATAAATGTTTACTCCCTCAAACATGAAATAGCATTTATGATGAACCTTGCTCTAATCACTTTACCCATAAGCACACTTTTAATCCTCACAAGCAAAACAGGTATCATTATTACATCGTTAACAGACAAGGAGCATGAAGCATCAGGGTAAGCAGTTCAGCTTGTTCCAGAGCACATAGTTAGTAAATAGTGGAATCAGGATGCAAACCCATGCTGTTTGGCTTCAGAATCAGTGCTCTTTACACTGGTTATTTCAGACTTGCAGAACTTTTCCAGGTTCCCTACACATTAACTAAGGTCAAGGGACAGGACTGACTAGATGTGTGTTGTAGGAGCTTTGGAAGGATATGTGACTTGAAACTGCTGATGTTGCAAATTTAACAGTGATCAAAAATAGCCTATCCTTGGGAAAAAAAAAATTATAATAACCCTGAAGTTCCACCCAACATTATAATGATATTTGTTACTAATTCCATTCAATATTACCTTTAGTTGGAAACATAACTGCATATGATTTAATTTTATATACTACACTTAAAGTTTTGCCATTTACTCACAAATTTAAAAAAATAACTTCTTAGACTAAGCACGTATTTTTGTTTGAAATATAATCCACATAATTTAATTGGATGGGCCCTGGTCTTTTATTCTAGGACTTTGTGATAGTTGTAATAATGCTGTATATCAATGCAACACAATTTCTCATGTAATGTTAAACATAATTATTTCAATGACTCTGGGAGACAATGAAAATAGTCCAGAGAAAAGGACAAACAGATCCAAGGTTAAAATTTGGGTAAGTAGTAGCAGGACATAAAACCTAGTTCTTCTAAGTTGGGGTCAGCAGCTTTTCATTATCCTAGTCCTCATTTAAAATACCTTAAGTAGATAATCAGTTAAAGAATAGAAAGATTTATCAATTACTATCAAACTATACAAAAGATACATATGTCAAATAAAATATTTTTAAAGCAACATTTACCAAAAGAAAACAAAACTACAACAACAACAACAACAAAAAAACATGATTTATTCTGTATTTTGGGGGAGGTGAAAGAATGAAACTGGGAAATAACAATAACAATTGTGCTTTGGTTATGCATTGTAAGGTAGAAAGGTGAGCTTGTCTTTTTAAGAACTTTAAAAGAAAACTGAGAACCAATCACAATAAAACTAGGGAAGAAGAATCTAAATGAGCTTTAGGAGGTACTTACTGAGTTAATGTGCTTGCACATTAAGCATCTATTAAATGAGTTTCCATGAAATTCAATCTCAACCAATGATGGTTTATATGGTCTCACTGAAAGAGCAGTCATTTTTGCAATGCACAAAAGATGTCTTCAATTAAAAACAAGATATCTGATTTATACTGTTGACTTAAAAAAATGCACAATGTGAGAGTTGTGAGTTAAGTTTTCTGGGGCATAAAATCAGGATTGCAGCCCAGGAGAAAGCATTTCAGATAGCTCTGAGAAACTGTTCCAAAGAGGAAGGAGGGGAGGTCATATACATGTGATTAAGGTGAAAGGGGAATCTATGAAATCAACACATATTTTTCCAGAAATTTTCTGCTACTCTGATGAAGTTTTAAGCTAGTCACAAGAAACAGTCATTACCATGAAGGATTTTAGTACTTTTCTAGCGAAAGGCAAGGAGAAGGCAATGGCACCCCACTCCAGTACTCTTGCCTGGAATATCCCATGGATGGAGGAGCCTGGTGGGCTGCAGTCCATGGGGTCGCTAAGAGTCGGATACAACTGAGCAACTTAACTTTCACTTTTCATTTTCATGCATTGGAGAAGGAAATGGCAACCCACTCCAGTGCTCTTGCCTGGAGAATCCCAGGGACGGGGGAGCCTAGTGGGCTGCCATCTCTGGGGTCTCACAGAGTCGGACACGACTGAAGTGACTTAGCAGTAGCAGTAGCAGCGAAAGGCAAAGGAGAAAATGAAAGATAAACCCATTTGAATGCAGGGTTCCAAAGAATAGCAAGGAGAGATATGAAAGCCTTTCTCAGTGATCATTGTAAAGAAATAGAGGAAAACAACAGAATGGGAAAGACTAGAGATCTCTTCAAGAAAATTACAGATACCAAGGGAACTTTTCATGCAAAGATGGGCACAATAAAGGACAGAAATGGTATGGACCTAAAGAAGCAGAAGATATTAAGAAGAGGTGGCAAGAATATACAGAAGAACTATATAAAAAAGATATTCATGACCCAGATGATCACGATGGTGTGATCACTCACCTAGAGCCAAACATCTTGGAACGCGAAGTCAAGTGGGCCTTAGGAAGCATCACTACGAACAAAGCTAGTGGAGGTGATGGAATTCCAGTTGAGCTATTTCAAATCCTAAAAGATGATGCTGTGAAAGTGCTGCACTCAATATGCCAGCAAATTTGGAAAACTCAGCAGTGGCTACAGGACTGGAAAAGGTCAGTTTTCATTCCAATCCCAAAGAAAGGCAATGCCAAAGAATGCTCACACTACCACACAGTGGTACTCATCTCACACACTAGCAAAGTGTAATGCTCAAAATTCTCCAAGAAAGGCTTCAACAGTACATGAACCATGAACTGCCAGATGTTCAAGCTGGATTTAGAAAATGCAGAGAAAACAGAGACCAAATTGTCAACATATATCTGTTGGATCATCAAAAAAAGCAAGAGAGTTCCAGAAAACATCTATTTCTGGTTTATTGACTATACCAAAGCCTTTGACTGTATAGATCACAACAAACTGTGGGAAATTCTGAAAGAGATGGGAATACCAGACTACCTAACCTGCCTTGAGAAACCTATATGCAGGTCAGGAAGTAACAGTTAGAACGGGACATGAAACAACAGACTGGTTCCAGATAGGAAAAGGAGTACATCAAGGCTGTATATTTTCACTCTGCTTATTTAACTTATATGCAAAGTACATCATGAGAAACGCTGGCCTGGATGAAGTACAAGCTGTAATCAAGATTGCCAGGAGAAATATCAATAACCTCAGATATGCAGATGACACCACCCTTATGGCAGAAAGTGAAGAAGAACTAAAGAGCCTCTTGATGAAAGTGAAAGAGGAGAGTGAAAAAGCTGGCTTAAAGCTCAACATTCAGAAAACTAAGATCATGGCATCCTGTCCCATCTCTTCATGGCAAATAGATGGGGAAACAATGGAGACAGTGGGGGAATTTATTTTGGGGGGCTCCAAAGTCACTGCAGGTGGTGACTGCTGCTCCTGCTGCTGCTAAGTCACTTCAGTTGTGTCCGACTCTGTGCGACTGCAACCATGAAATTAAAAGATACCTCCTCCTTGGAAGAAAAGTTATGACCAATCTAGATGGCATATTAAAAAGCAGAGGCATTACTTTGTCAACAAAGGTCCATCTAGTCAAGGCTATGGTTTTCCTAGTAGTCATGTATAGATGTGAGAATTGGACTATAAAGAAAGCTGAATGCTGAAGAATTGATGTTTTTGAACCGTGGTGTTGGAGAAGACTCTTGAGAGTCCCTTGGACTGCAAGGAGATCCAACCAGTCCATCCTAAAGGAGATCAGTCCTGAATATTCATTGGAAGGACTGATGCTGACACTGAAATTGCAATACTTTGGCCACCTGATGCAAAGAACTGACTCATTTGAAAAGACCCCGATGCTGGGAAAGATTGAAGGAGGGAGGAGAAGGGGAGGACAGAGGATGAGATGGCTGGATGACATCACCAACTCAACGGACATGAGTTTGAGTAAACTCTGGGAGTCGGTGATGGACAGGGAGGCCTGGCGTGCTGCAGTCCATGGTGTTGCACAGAGTTGGACACGACTGAGTTACTGAATTGAACTGAACTGAGGTCTGAGGAGAAATAAGAATTGGGCTCATAATATCGGCTCCTGAAAATATCTAACTATCTGAAGACCTGTCCTACCAGTCCCCCGCCACTCTCTACCAAGCTGAGAATGCCTCATTTCTGCTCTCCACCTTGAACTCCTTTCAGGGGATGTTGAAGGTCAGCAGCTCAGCAGCTCATGATTTAATCCTTGTAGAGATAGATGGCAAGTGCCAATTTATAGTCGACAATAGATATTTTTGTTTCAGCAGCTAAGAAACCAAACAAGAAAAAGCCTAAACTTGAGTTTAGCAATCAAGTTGTGAGCTTAATCCTGTTGTTTGCACAGAGAATGTTGAAGACCCCTAACAACTGTATTAGGCCACCTGACATTCATTAATAAACAATTAAAATTAAACTCCAAAAAGAACAATCTAAAATTGTGGGGTATGGGAAAAAACAAAAATAAAATATAGTCACCCATCTGTAGAATCAAGGAACCTACAGTGGAAAATGATTACCTGAACCTTGAGATAAACATTAATGATTAAAATGTGGATGATGGGTCCCCAAAGTAATAAACTTTTGCTTGCACTGAAAGAGTGTCAAGGTTATCACTGCTTTTCTCTAAACAAATTCTAAAACCCACGCACGGTAACCTTTGGAATTTTAACAGAGCATCACCAGACTTGCACTGATTGCTTCAGTTTACATGCCACTGGTCATAGAACTTTGAACTGATCATTTGGTTTGGAAAACTTGAAGATACTGTATCTCTTTAAGTTAAACAAACCCTTGGACATACACACATGCTGTTTAATGAGTGTGGTCCCCCACAAATGGAAAATTTTCCTGCTAAAGAATTGAATAGAATAGTACAAACCAAATCGAAGAGTCCCCAAGTTGTAAAACTGATCTAATTTTGCATCTTTTCTCTCATCTATATATTATATACTTATATTTTTTAAAAACTTTGCCTTTCTGCTTCATTATTCAAGAGAATGAACCTTTGTAATCTAAAGCTATACCTATTTGGACTTACCATTAAAATGTCTTATGTAGATATCGTAGATATGATAAAACTTCGTTTTTGCTTTACAATATCTTTATTCAAATACAGAGATGTTTATAAGCAAATTTCTGATAGTGCAATTCTATTTTTCTGCTTAATTTCATGAAAATATCATTAGCATATTTTATAGGAAAAAGTAGAGCCCCTTGGTAAACCAAATCTACATTTAATTCAATAGCAAAGAAAGTTTAAGCCATTTAATTAAATATATGAAAATAATTTCCCACAAACATTGACAAAAATGTTCTGAATACTAATAATTTTATTGTATCTAATTACTACATCTCAGAATAAAAATATCAAACAGAAAATAAACAGCTGTGTTAACTCTGACAGTATTCATTTATTTTTCTTTTATTGAGGTTTTAAACACATTGGTGTTTGCTTTTTGTCTAGATTCTTCTACTGCTTCAGACTAGGCTAAAAGTGGGTGGAGGTTAGAATACATTCAAGAACTTGCTAACAATGCAAAAATTGCCCAGTCTAAGCTCTACAATTGAAGGCCGGTCATAGTGACAATTCAGTGACGTTCTCCTATTGCTTTTTCATTTCCCAAACTTTTAAGTCAGTCATGAGCAAAGATAATATAAGAAATCTGAAGTTCAACCCATGTATCCATTTGATACAGGGCAAAGTTGTATGACTAGACCATGTGACAGGAACAGAAACTCAGTGAGAGACCCTTTTTATACCTCAGTTTAATAGAAGCATTCTCAAAACAGGTTGTTCAAATGCATTTAAACTCACATTGCTTATCCTGCAGCAATGAGGTTTTTAAAAGTTTCTCAATTTGCATACCATTGGGTGGAGGACACCCCATTCAGTTTACTACAGGAACATCACTCCAATAGTCTTATACCTCGCCTCATTCGTACGTTTGTGTTCTACCTGTCTGGTCTTGGTTGACAGTTGATTTTCTAACCCTGTGTTAAACTGGCGGGTATCCATGAGAGCAAAGAGAACTTCAGGAATGTCCTTTTTTATCATGACAAATAAAGAGAAAATGATTGTTTTAAAGTCTAGGAACATTTACAATTTTGTAATTCCCCCAAACGAAAAAAAAAATAAGTATAGTCAAGCTGATCAGGGGAGTGTCAGGAAGCCTGGAGCTCTGAAAGCCTCGTTTCTACTCTGACAAAGGAGTCCTGGTAGTACTGGATACCTGGACAGTAGCAGAGGCAGACTTCCCTATGATTAACTGAAAGATTAAAGAAAGAGAAGTGGTGAGGCCTCCCACCACTGCACTCTGTATGCTCAGTCGTGTCCTACTCTTTGCAACCCCGTGGACTATAGTCTGTCAGGCTTCTCTGTCCATAGAATTTTCCAGGAAAGAATACTGGAGTGGGTTGCATTTCCTACTTCAGGAAATCTTCCCAACTCAGGGATTGAGCCTGTGTCTTCTATGTCTCCTGTGTGTGCAGGTGAATTCTTTAGCAATGAGCCACTTGGGAAGCCCACCCCTGTAAGGCCTGTGAATGTAGAGTTCAGTTCTTAACAGGAATTTTCAGTACATCTTGTAGTGAGATCCAGCCTAAAGAAAAGTGTGTCATAGCCATGGTTCTCCCATGTGCAATTAGCTGATAATGACACCTAAATGAAACTACTCATTCCTCTCAGTTTCCTCCAAATGCTTTCCATCTCTACCACTGCTATGAATTGAATTGCCTCTCAAGTATTCAACTGTAGTAGGAAAATATTTGCTACATGTTTCATGCATAAAAGAGGACCAAGTCAATGGCATTTGACTGGCCTCTTTTACATTGATTCCATAAAATTACATTATTCTAGTTCCTCATTTCCTTGAGCCAATTGTTTTCTTTTTTATTTGCTTATAACACTTTTTTATCATCGAACCAAGGGCTTCTTCATCTTCTATTGAGTCAGTCAAAAATCAGGTAGTTCTTTCTTCTTTGGGTCTTTCTATTTACTCTCTCTCTCAGTTTCATTTCAGTTAATGTATTATAGGCATACTTCAAACCACAAGCAGGACCTGTATATTACTTCCACAAATATCTTCCTAGAATATTATGTGCAATCATTACTCTCCTTTTGCTCAAAAGTTTGTAATGATTCTGTATTGCTTAAAAAATTAAATCCAAACTAATAATGTGCTGGACCTTGTGCTTGGTATGCAAAGGAATTGGGGACAAGGAACGTCACCTGCAGTATCAGTAAACAAGGGTTGCTGTGGCCATTATGCCATCAGCCAATGCAGCCACAACTCCACCCCGTCTCAAATATGCAGAAATTAACAGAATTGCATGATGATAGAGTTCTTTAATATGATCTACAACATTGTGTCTTACTAATTTATAATCATATGTTACACAAATGAAGGAGAGGTAGGACACTAAGCTGATGGGTGTGAAGTCAGGGCAGGACAACCCTATTTGGTGAATTCTGCTTTGCTTCTGAGTGTAGCCATATATGGTGCCACAGAGCTTTATCATAGTTAAGCGCATACAGTTGAATTTTAGCATTTTCTCCCCTGTGTAGAGAGTATGCTGTAGAATCTTGTGGAATAGGAAAGTTAAATGCAGGAATACTGAGAAGACTACACAATACTCCAGATCAGTGAAAGTTAAACACATATATTCAGCAGACTGGGAACGCTAAATCTTAATCATTTCTTCAGGTTAACTCTAAATCAGAAAAGAAATGAGGTGCCGAACAGTGATCATCACACTGACCTTCTTGGTCTGTCTTGTGATAAGAAATGGTATTCTAGACAGGTCACAAGCAGAGTGGCCCAAAATGTCAGGGGGTAACAGTCCCTTTGGCAATAGTTTAATCACTAAGTTCAATGTCACATGGAAAAGTAATCTAGAACATTCACAGCGTGTCTTATCCCAGAGAGCCCACCCACACATGTTTGTCTATGTGCTCTACACAAAATTTTACCACTCCTGCTGAGAGCTTGTTTGTTGACCCAGCCATGAAGCACTAAGCTCAGGATTAGAAGTCACACATTACCAAGATAGAACTCATTCCCTCAACAAAAAGTAACAGAAGACAAACATCCCTCCCTTCTACAATTTTCCATTCTTATTCCAATGTTTTCTCACTACTCTCAACAAAACACCGTATCTCCAAAACACCAAATAAACCTTTGGCATTTACTTTGAGACAAGATACAAGAGTCACTAACTTCCTTTTTTTTTTTTTTTTCTGACATGGGCCTCCTTCTCACTTGCATGGGGAGAATTTCCTCTCTCTAACCCTTTATTTACTTCTAAATTTGATGTTCAGTGGGACTTGAAAATATCTGGCCTTGCAGAAGAGAGTATAAATGGGAAAAAGCAGTATTATTTGCCATTCTGAAGCGACCAGGTAAATGTGAACCCAAGAAATACATGTGAGATCCCACTACCATTCTAGGGGAGTAGGTCTCAATTATTCATGTGTTTAAAATCAGCAATGGGATAGTAGGATATCTCTTACTAAACCATATTCTTTCAACAACATTCCACACTAAGAATGATTTAATCCAAATTTTCAAATGATAAAATTTGCACAGGTATAATTGTGCAAATTATATAGTAATTATACTATATATATATATATATAAAAAAATATATACACATAGCAGATGACATGATGCTATATATAGGAAAACCTAAAGATGCCCAACTATTAAAACTGATAAATGAATGCCACAAGGTAGTAGAGCGCAAGATTAATCTACAGAAGTCAGCTGCATTTCTTTACACTAAAAATGAAATATCAGAAACAGAATATAAACAACAATCCCCTTTAAAATCACATCAAGAAAAATATTTAGGAATAAATCTCACCAAGGAGGTGAAAAGCTTATATGCTGAGAACTACAAGACAATAATAAAGGAAACTGAAGATGATTTAAAAAATAGAATGATATCCCATGCTCTTGGATTGGAAGAATTAATATTGTTAAAATGTCCATACTATCCAAAGCAACCTACATATTTAATGTAATCTCTATCTAAGCATCCATGACATTTTTCACAGAACTAGAGCAAATAATCCTAAAATTTATAAGGAATCATAAAAGACCCAGAATTGCCAACGAAATCCTGAGAAAAAAGAAGAGAGCAGGAGGGCTAATCCTTCCAGACTTCAGACAATACTACAAAGCCACAGTAATCAAAACAGCATGCTACTGGCACAAAAACAGACACCTGGGTCAATGGAACAGAATAGAGAGCCCAGAAATAAACCCACACGCCTATGGTCAATTAATCTTCAACAAAGGAGCCAAGAATATACAATGGGGAAAGGACGGTCTTTTCAGAAAATGGAATTGGGGAAGTTGTACAGCTGCATGCAAATCAATGAAGTTAGAAAACTCCCTCACAGCACACACTAAAATAGATTCAAAATGGTTTAAAGACTTAAATATAAGACATGACACCATAGAAGTACCACTATTGATGGAAATGTAAATTGGTGCAGTCATTACAGAGAACACTAGAAGTTCCTTAAAAAACTAAAAATAAAGCTATCATATGATCCATTAATCCCACTCCTGGACATATATCCAGACAAAACTATAAGTTGAAAAGATTCATGCACCTCTATGTTCACAGTAGCACTATTTACAATAGCCAAGATGATGTATGATATTATGTGTGTGTGTGTGTGTATGTACAACAGAATAGTATTCAGCCATAAAAAAGAATGAAATAATGCCTTTTGCAGCAACATGGATGGACCCAGAGCTTATCATACTAAGCAAAATCAGAACAAGAAAGACAAATACTATGTGATATCACTTATATGTGGAATCTAAAATGCAATACAAATGAACATATTTACGAAACAGACTCACAGACATAGAGAACAGAGTTGTAGTTGCCAAGGGAGAGAAGGTGTGGGAGAGAGACATATCAAAAGTTTGGGGATGAGCAGATGCAAACTATTATACACAGGATGAATAAACAAGGTACCACTGTGTAGCACAAGAAACTATATTCAATACCCTGTGGTAAACCATAATGGAAAAGAATATGAAAGAATATGTATGTATATAACTGAATCACTTTGTTGAGCTGGCCAGACTCCTCTGTCCATGGGGATTCTCCAGGCAAGAATACTGGAGTGGGTTGCCACGCCCTCCTCCAGGGGATCTTCCCAACCCAGGAATTGAACCCAGGTTTCCCGCATTGAAGACAGATTCTTTACCAGCTGAGCTACCAGGGAAGCCCCTTTGTTGTACAGCAGAAATCTAAACAGCACTGTAAATTAACTATACTTCAGTAACATTTTTTAAATATGATCATTCACATCTAAATGTAACACTGCATCAATTCAATGGAATATGATGCCCCATACAAAAAAGGAAAAAACTCTTATAAATGCATATGAAATTATCTCTCAGGTATATTTCTCAGGAAAATAACAAAGTATAATAAAATAAGAACAGGAGTTTTTAAAAGTAGTGTATTAGGAGGGACATATAGGTATTGACTCATCATGGTAAAAAAGATCTGGCTTGACTCAAACAATCTGGAAGGATATGTAATAAAATGGTAACACTTGTTGAGTCCTGGGGTGCTGGAGCTGGATGACCATGGAACAGTTATGGAATGGATACTTTCCACAGAAATATTTGTTTACGCCTTTGTAAACATGTGAATCATCTTAGTGTATTATTTATTCAAAAATAATTGAAACTAAAACTGAACAAACATTTAAGGCATGAAGTAGTCTTATAATCTTAGTACTGGTAAATTTTGTTGTTCTTATTTTTCAATCACTAAGTTATGTCTGACCCTTTACAATCCGTTGAACTATAGCACACCAGGCTCCTTTGTCCTCCACTATCTCCCAGAGTTTTCTCAAATCATTGAGTCAGAGATGCTATCTAGCCATCTCATCTTCTACCACCCCCATCTCCTTTTGCCTTCAATCTTTCCCAGTATCTGAAAGTGAAAGTGAAAGTCGCTCAGTCGTGTCCGGACTCTTTGCAACCCCATGGACTGTCCATGGATTTCTCCAGGCTAGAATACTGGAGTGGGTAGCCTTTCCCTTATCCAGAGGATCTTCCCAACCCAGGGATCGAACCCAGGTCTCCTGCATTGCAGGTGGATTCTTTACCAGCTGAGCCACAAGGGAAGCCCAAGAATACTAGAGTGGGTAGCCTATCCCATCTCCAGCAGATCTTCCTGACCAGGAATCGAACCAGGGTCTCCTGCATTGCAGGTGGATTCTTTACTAACTGGGCTATAAAGGAAGCCCTCATTTCCATTGAGTATGCTCTTTGCATCAAGTGACCAAAGTAGTGGAGCTTCAGCTTCAGCATCAGTCTTTTCAATGAATATTCAGGGTTGATTCCTTTAAAATTGACTGGTTTGATCCCCTTGCTGTCCAAGGGCCTCTCGAGGGTCTTCTCCAGCACCACAGTTCAAAAGCATCAACTTTTCCACACTCAGTTTTGTTTATTATCCCACTCTCGCATCCGCATTCGTATATGACTACTGAAAAAACCATAGCTTTGACTATACGGACCTTTGGCGGTAACATGATGTCTCTGCTTCTTTTTTTTTTTTTCTGAAAAAAGCTTTATTGTTTCCATTTGGCCCAAGGCTTGAGAAAGGGCTCCAGAGTGTTGAAAAACTGCCTAGTAGATTCAGAGAGGGGCTTCAGGCAGCCCTGATGTTAAGGGAGCTCCTCAAAGGCCACTGGGTTCCAGAGACTCCTAGTCATGCTTGAGGATGAGCTTTTCAAAAAGATATTTGCCCAACCCAGCTGGGGACCAGCCAGCCTGCAGAGGTGAGTCGGGTGGTCACCCATCTTCTTGAGAGTTTCACCTCATTTGGAAGTGGTTCTCCCGGAAGTCACAGATGTGGGGGTCTACACAGGCAGAACCCAGTCTATGCAGACCCAAAAGGGCCTGGTTCAGATTCTTCTCCTTGAGAAGGGCAGCTTCCATAGCATCCTAGGTTTTACCCCACTCATCTTGAGATGCTTCTGTATGTCCAGGGAGAGGGCGCAGCCGCACTGGTTTTGCATTTTCAAGAGACGCTGTGTGCCCTCATGCTTCTCCTTGACCAATTTGCATAAAAAAAAAAACGTGGCCCACATCCTCCAGAACCACATCGTCCTGGTCAAAATAGAAGCAAAGAGAGAGGTAGGTGTTGGAGACCCACAGATGCATGTTGACCAGGAGATGGAGGGCAGGCTCCACCTATCGAATAATTCTGATGAATCTGGGAGCTCACGGTTGATCGGTAATAAGGAGTTAAGATTAAAAAAATGGTCGCTGGTCCCAGTGATCACGGACAGCTGAGTGGCTGATTCTGAATGTTGTGACTGGAAAAAAGGTTGGAGAGTGGTCGGAGCCTGAAGCAAGTGGCATCCCTAGGTCTGTTCCGTCCAAGCACTGTGGAAGCAAGAGACAGATCCACGGGACTGCTGAGCGCACTTCCGATGTCTCTGCTTTTTAATACACTGTCTAGATTTGTTTTCTTGCACCATCATAATAATCCTAGGAAAGTATAGATGACATCAGAAATCACATATTTCATATACCTTCTTATATAGTTTCACAATTGGCTATAGACGCTAAGGAGAATGAGAAACTGCAGAAGCATACTTCAGAAGTTATAACTAGCTTTAAAGCTTTAAAATCCAATTAACTCTTGATCATTGCACATAGTATTTTGCACTGAAGAATAACAGAATTGATCTTAAAGAGATTAAGGAAAAGCAAAACAGAAAATTTACCCTTTGCAAATGCAATCATTTTCATACTAGTTGGAAACTAGACAACAAGCTATATTAATGTACACTTTATTGAATAGCCCCTCTAAAATTATGAGGTTCTCTCAAGTACACACCATCTCTTACTGATCCTTGTAACAACCAGTATCAAGAGCAGTGATTTTTCAAGTTATGTTTCTGTGACACTGGAGTGCTTCAGATATTCTGCAAATATTTTATTTTATTTACTTCTTTTAATTATATATAGTGTTTAAACTATGTATGTGTGTATACACATATATACACATATATATCTACATGTGTTATATATATCATACATATTAATAAAATATATATTATATATAAACACATTTTATTTAAGATTTTATACCCAAATTGGAGACTTTGGAGACAATGAAAATATTAATTTCTGGGTATCTCCCTGGCGGTCCAGTGGTTTAAGACTCAATTCTTCCTTTGCAGTGGACACAGGTTCAATTCCTTGTTGGGGAACTAAGATCCCTCATGCTGCATGGTGCAGCCAAAACAAAAAGAGAGAGAGAGAGAACAAAATATTAACTTCCATGACTAGGAAATCTTACTTTTAAATAAATGTAAGAAAAATATTCTCTATGCATATATTAGAGCTTCTGAACATGTCAGTGCTTAGGAAGGTTGAAACTTTGCAACTGGTATTTTTCTAACATTCAGAACTAGACATCCATGTATATAAAATTTTATAGAAGATTCATTCTATTCTGCTGGATAGGCAATTTCAAACTGATTCTTTCTAGTCCCTCTTGGATGAAGAAAAATATCTGACTTCAAGTTACCTTACTCCTTAAGATGGCTAAAGCCTCCAACCTTTTGGGACTGTGTGCATTACAAGTGTCCTGGGCACTGTCAAGCAGAAAATTATCTGAAAGTGGGCTGAGCAGAGCTTCAAAGTACAGAGGATGTCACTCCAAACTGGATAAATGATAGCGAACTGACCCTTTTTGTGGCTGGTTTTGACCAGTGACAACAACAGAACAACATGGAACTCTTCTAGGTTCCATGAAGTTTCCCAGTTCTAGAACATTTGAGGGAGGCCTGCTCTGGCTGCTTGGAGTGAAGGGGAGGGGATTGTGAAATTCTGTCTCTTACCTCTTCTTTAGTCATGTATAATTTATAACTGTGTGCATATTCTGTATATCCATGGGAAAGTCGATGTTGCCATCTTGCTAATGTCACTCTAGATACTTGGAACTATTTTTCTTGAAACCTTGCAACTTAGGGCTTCCCTGGTGGCTCAGATGGTAAAGCGTCTGCCTGCAATGAGGGAGACCCAGGTTCGAGTCCTGGGTCAGGAAGATACCCTGGAGAAGGAAATGGCAATTCACTCAGCACTCTTGCCTGGAAAATCCCATGGATGGAGGAGCATGATAGGCTACAGTCCATGGGGTCGCAGAGTCGGACACGACTGAGCGACTTCACTTTCACTTGCAACCTTGGTGTTAGAGACATTTGAAAAAACTGGCCCAGGTCAATAACCATGACAAAAAGCAGGTTGAAGACAAATTTAAAATTCCCTTCTTATCCAAGTAAGACCATTTTACCCTTAGCAAAATTCAGAGTCATATAGCATAGTTAAAAAGGAAAATTTGAGAAACATATAGGTTGGAAAGTAGTCTTGCGAATATTGTTACTTCAACCTTGAAGTAAGGAGATAACATAAGAATTATGAGTCATTGTGAAGTAATTTGATTTCAAGAACTTGATTTTAATAACCATAGATGGACAAAACAAACTTACTTTATTCATGTAGGGGTTAGCTGTGATAAATAATAGTCTTATTTTCAATAGCCCTTAATGCTTTTTCAAATTTGGTAGACTATATTTTACCTTTTAAAAATATATGAAATTTATTTATAAGTGAGAAAATGTTCACATATAGTCTTAATAAACTGGGCTTCGTAAATATAAATTCTCAGTATTTCATACAAGACATAACTTTCTTAGGTTATTTCACAACTGTCATTTATTCATTCATTCATTCAACAAATATTATTGCTGCATATTAATTTTAAAAATCCTATTGTCATAAAATTTACCTTCCAGCACAGGGAGACAAACAATTTTAGCATAATAAATAAGTAAATTATATTTTAAAGGGTGCATGGTATTATGGAAAAATTAAAATTAGAGCAAATAAAGGGAGACTCAGAGTGCAGGCAACATAAGATTGCTTGCAATTTTAAATAAGGCAGGCAGAGTAGACCTCACTGAGAGTGTGATAGCTGGGCAAACACTTGAATGAGATAAGGTAGGTGTCACATATGTATAAGGATAAAGAATGTTCAAGACAAAGGGAAGAACTAGTGCAAAGGCTCTGAGACAGGAGCATCCCTGATGTATGGGAAGAATAGTGACAGTCGGTGTGTCTGAAATAGAGTGATCAAATGGAGAGAGACCAGAAGTCAGAGAGGTAAAGACAGCAGATCACAGAGCATCCTATTGGCCATTGAAGGGATTTCAACTTTCACCCAGAGTGAAATGGAAAGGCAATGTACGATTTGCCTATATAATATAGCAAACAGTATTACTCTTGCACAATAAGAATTGTATAACAGCATGAAAGTGAAAGTCGCTCATTCGTGTCCAGCTCTTTGCGACCCAGTGGACTGTACCTCTCTCCATGGAATTCAACAGGCAAGAATACTAGAGTGGGTTGCCATTCCCTTCTCCAGGAGATCTTCCCAACCCAGGGATTGAACCTAGGTCTCCTGCATTGTGGACAGATTCATTACCATCTGAGCCACTCTCTCTATGCATGCGTGCTCAGTAGCTTCAGTCGTGTCCAACTCTTTGTGACCCCATGGACTATAGCCCACCAGGCTCCTCTGTCCATGAGATTTTCCTGGCAGGAATACTGGAGTAAGTTCCCATTTCCTTCTCCAGAGGATATTCCCAACCCACGGATCGAATCCTCATCTCCTGTGTCTCTGGCTTTGCAGGAAGACTCTACGGGGTAATGGCAAACTATGAGTTCTGTGTGAATGTGTGTGCTTCATCTCTCAGACATGTCCAGCTCTTTGTGACTCCATAACTGTAGCCTGCCAGGCTGCTTTGTCCATGGAATTCACCAGGCAAGAATACTGGAATAAATTGCCATTTCTTCCTCCAGGGGATCTTCCAAACCCAGGGACTGAACCCATGTCTTCTGCATTGTCAGGAGGATTCTTTACCACTGAGTCACCGTATATATATAATTCCTCTTCTAAAATCCTACATTCTGGGGAGATTTTATTCTAAGACCCTATTGAGTAGTCACTATGTTCCAAGTGATGTTCATTAATTAATTCAACAAACATTTATTAAGTGCCTTAACCATCTTCAGAGACAGTTTTCTCATCTGTAAAAGAGAGTAATAAATATATTTCTTACACTATAAGGTTCTGTGAATGATATTCTGGTTGTTATATGGAGAGTAGATATTACTGAGAAAACATAGGGAGTGTTATTAGGGGATATAGCAATTATTTAAAGGAGAGTCCAAGGTAGTGGCAAAAGTGGTGAAAAAATCACCAAATTCAGGACATGTTTTGGGATTTAAGCCAACATAATGTAATGATTGATGAATTCGATGTGGCATGTAGGGCAAGAGATGAAACAAGGGTAATTGCTATGTTTTGGCCAAAGTTACTGAATAAATCATGGGTCCATTTTATTCAGTTGTTGAGGTTGGACATTTTGGAGAAGGAATTGAGTTCTATTTTGGATATATTACATCTTGGTTACCTGATAGGCATCCAAGATTTCAAGTAGGCATTTGGATATATAAATTTAAACCTCAAAGGAGAAGCCAAGGCTGAAGATTTAAATATGGCATATACCAGATGGCAACTCTACCATGAGATAAAATTAATTGCTTAGATAGAGTAAAAGAAGATGACCAGGGACTGAGCTCTGGGGAGGAATCAACAGAGGAAAGAGAAATGGTCAGTGAATTAGGAGAAAAACTAGACAAGTGAGATGTCCTCATTTAAAGATAAAAATCATTAAGGATAAGGAAATAATCAGGAAATAATAAGGAAATATCTCAAAATCCCTTGAAATTTTGTGGAAATGAGGCCTGAGATTTGACCATCAGTTATAAAAAGATGAGGAGGTCATTGCTGACTTTGACAATAGTAGTTCCAGTGGAGTCATGTGGCTATCGCCTGACTGAAGAGAGAATTGAGGTGGGAGTTAAGAAGTAACAGTGAAAGAGTAATTAAAGACAACTCTTTTTCCCCTGAATTTTGCTATAAATGGGAACAGAGAAATGAGGCTGTACTGGAGGAAGTCTTGGGCCAAGTAAGACTTCTTCAAGATGGTGGTGATATTTATATTCTGATGGGAATGATCCCAAAGAAAGGAAAAACTAATGATGCAGGAGAAAGGAGCCAAATGAAGGAGAAAATCCTTGAATATGCCAAATGCTATACATGAGTTGAAGAATAAGCCTTTAGACAGGAGCTAGGATAGTTCAGCTACTGAACAAGAGAACCCAAAGCTTAAGAACAGGTGAAGACAAGATGGTAATTTGAGGGTTGGAAAGATGAGATAGCTGTCTTATGATTGTGTCTGTATCCTGAGTTAAGAAGGAATCACAGTCATAGCTTAGAACGATGGGGAAGAGAGACTTTTTTTCTGATTTTCTGATACTTTTTTCTTCCTGGAATCCTTGGCCACTTCATATATGCATGTCCTGCACCCAAAAGGGATCCACTTGATTTAGTGCTCTGCTGCTGCAGTCTTGAAATTCTTAATAGTTTTTTTTTTTTTTAACAAGGAGCCCCATATGTTTTTTGATTTCTTGTTGAGCTGCAGAAATTAAATATCTATCCATGCTGGAAGCTTTTGACTCTTCTTCACCAGTGTTCTAGAATTTCATGAAGTACCTGGTATGAGTTTTTTCAGCCATTGCACTGGATCATAATTCCCTCTTTTCAAAACAGTCATTACAGTTGACCCTTGAACAATAGGGAGATAGGGGTGTCAACCCTCTGTAAAAATGTGTGTATAACTTTACAGTCAGCTCTTTATAACCATGGTTCCTCATCTGCACATTCAATCCACTATGGATCACGTACCATCACTATGGAAAAAATCCGAATGCTAGTGGACCTGCACAGTTCAAACCTGTATTGTTTGAGGGTCAGTTATAATGTCCTTCAGGTCTAAGAAATTTCCTTGCATTGCTTCACTGACAATTTCCTCTCTTCAGTCTTTCTCTTTATGCAGATTTATAGTTTGGTTCCTGAAGGCAGAGTGACGAAATCAGAAAGTAAGACAAGAAAAAGAGAAAAGGCAGTGACGGCTGTGTTGATGGGTAAGTTACTACTGTGGGCACTTGGGGCTTGGTCCCACTGGAGACTCCTTGAGGGCCCTAGTGGAGTACAATTTAGAACTGTCAGCAGCTCTATCCCTCATCAAATGAAGACTTTTTCTGGGAACTTAACCTCCAGCATGCCCCCATGTCTTCTCATAGCAGGCACTTAAGAGGGTAGCACATTATAGGCTCCCAGTAAATACTGATTGAATGAATAAATGAGATATGTAGAGATTTCTGGAGACACTGGAGAGAATAAGAATATAGATCTAAAAATATCTTTAAAGCACATTAACAATTTTAAAAGATAAAACAATAAACAAACTAGTGTTAGAGTTTGCTTCTGTTTGTTTTCCTGTATAATATTATTTAATGCACTAATCTTCTATAACAGAAAGACCTCAAAATACCGTGGCTTATAAAGAGGAATAAATTCAAGTCATTTGTAGTGCAGTGGATGAACCTAGAACCTGTTATACAGAGTGAGGTGAGTCAGAAAGAGAAAAATAAACATATTAACACATGATTTTTCCAGTAGTCATGTATGGATGTCAAAGTTGGACTATAAAGAAAGCTGAGCACCGAAAAACTGATGGTTTTGAACTATGGTGTTGGAGAAGACTCTTGAGAGTCCCTTGGACTGCAAGGAGATCCAACCAGTCAATCCCAAAAGAAATCAGTCCTAAATATTCACTGGAAGGACTGATGCTGAAGCTGAAACTCGGTACTTTGGCTACCTGATTTGAAGAACCAACTCATTGGAAAAGACCGTTATGCTGGGAAAGATTGAGGGTGGGAGGGGAAGGGGACGACAGAGGATTAGATGGTTGGATGGCATCACTGATGTGACGGACATGAGTTTGAGCAGGCTCTGGGAATTGGTGATGGAGAGGGAAGCCTTGGGGAAGTCCATGGCGTTGCAAAGAGTCAGACGCGACTGAGCGACTGAACTGATGCGGAGTCTACAAGGATAGTACCAATGAACCTATTTGCAGTGCAAGAATAGAGATGTAGATGTAGAGAACAAGCTTGTGGACATGGGCGGAAGGAGAGGGTGGGGTAAATTGAGAGAATAGCATTGACATCTATTACGTGTGAAATAGACAGCTAAAGGGAAGAGCTATACAGCACAGGGAGCTCAGCTTGGTACTCTGTGATGACCTAGAAGTATGGGATTACAGGAGGAGGGGAGACTCAACAGGGAAGAGATATATGTATACTCATAGCTGATTCACATTGTTGTACAGCAGAAATCAACACAACATTATAAAGCAATTATCCTTCAATTAAAAATAAAGTACAGTGGCCTAACTAAAATACAAACATCATTTCCCTAAAGTAACAGCCAGATATAAGCAGTCTGGGGCTGACATATTAGCCATCTTTAATCTGATGCCACCCATCTCTGGACTCAAATCAATTGTACCATGCTCTGCATCCTCGAGCTAGTGGAAACCGGCAAAAGAGCTGGGGGAAATAGGCTCATCCCTTTGAAAGATATACCCAGAAAAGGCACACCTCACCTTTTACTCACATCCTGTTGGCATATAGTCACATGGACAAACCCAATTCCAAGGAAGGATGGAAATGCAGTCATTTTCTAGGCATGCCCAGATAAACTTGCTGCTGCTACTGCTGCTGCTAAGTCGCTTCAGTCGTATCCGACTCTGTGCAACCCCATAGACGGCAGCCCACCAGGCTCCCTCGTTCCTGGGATTCTCCAGGCAAGAACACTGGAGTGGGTTGCCATTTCCTTCTCCAATGCATGAAAGTGAAAAGTGAAAGTGAAGTTGTTCAGTTGTGTCCGACTCTTAGCGACCCCATGGACTGCAGCCCACCAGGCTTCTCCGTCCATGGGATTTTCCAGGCAAGAGTGCTGGAGTGGGGTGCCATTGCCTTCTCCACCAGATAAACTTGGGAGTCTATTATTAAGTGGGTTCTGGTAAAGGAGGCAGTTTCTCACAAATTTATATTTATATACAAATATAAATATACATTTACACATAAACAATATTTCTGGCTCATATGGTAAAGAATCTGCTGCAATGCAGGAGACCTAGTTTGATCCCTGGGTCAGGAAGATCCCCTGGAAAAGGGAATGGCAACCCGCTCCAGTATACTTCCCTGGGAAATCTCATGAACAGAAGAGCCTGGCAGACTATGGTCCCTGGGGTTATGAAAGTTGGACACGACTGCGTGACTAACATACACACACAATGATTTCTAGTGTGGCGAAATGGAACTTTAGAATCTAGATAAGAGACTAGCTTGCATGTGTGTTAAGCCACTTCAGTCATGTCAGACTCTTTGAGATCCTATGGACTGGAACCCGCCCAGGGATAGAAATAAGAACTAATGTCTCCTGCACTGGCAGGTGGGTTCTTTACCACTAGCACCACCTGGAAAGCCCAGAGACTAGCTTCAGTTCAGTTCAGTTCAGTTGCTTAGTGGTGTCCGACTCTATGCCACCCCATGAATCGCAGCACGCCAGGCCTCCCTGTCCATCACCAACTCCCAGAGTTCACTCAGACTCACGTCCATCGAGTCAGTGATGCCATCCAGACATCTCATCCTCTGTCGTCCCCTTCTCCTCCTGCCCCCAATCCCTCCCAGCATCAGAGTCTTCTCCAATGAGTCAACTCTTCCCATGAGGTGGCCAAAGTACTGGAGTTTCACCTTTAGCATCATTCCTTCCAAAGAAACCCCAGGGCTGATCTCCTTCAGAATGGACTGGTTGGATCTCCTTGCAGTCCAAGGGACTCTCAAGAGTCTTCTCCAACACCACAGTTCAAAAGCATCAATCCTTCGGCACTCAGCTTTCTTCACAGTCCAACTCTCACATCCATACATGACCATTGGAAAAACCATAGCCTTGACTAGACGGACCTTTGTTGGCAAAGTGATGTCTCTGCTTTTGAATATGCTATCTAGGTTGGTCATAACTTCTTCAAACGAGTAAGCGTCTTTTAATTTAATGATGGCTGCAGTCACCATCTGCAGTGATTTTGGAGCCCACAAAAATAAAGTCTGACACTGTTTCCACTGTTTCCCCATCTATTTCCCATGAAGTGATGGGACCAGATGCCATGATCTTCGTTTTCTGAATGTTGAGCTTTAAGCCAACTTTTTTACTCTCCTCTTTCACTTTCATCAAGAGGCTTTTTAGTTCCTCTTCACTTTCTGCCATAAGGGTGGTGTCATCTGCATATCTGAGGTTATTGATATTTCTCCCGGAAATCTTGATTCCAGCTTGTGCTTCTTCCAGCCCAGCGTTTCTCATAATGTACTCTGCATAGAAGTTAAATAAGCAGGGTGACAATATACAGCCTTGACATACTCCTTTTCCTATTTGGAACCAGTCTGTTGTTCCATGTCCAGTTCTAACTGTTGCTTACTGACCTGCATACAAATTTCTCAAGAGGCAGGTCAGGTGGTCTGGTATTCCCATCACTTTCAGAATTTTCCACAGTTTATTGCGATCCACACAGTCAAAGGCTTTGGCATAGTCAATAAACCAGAAATAGATGTTTTTCTGGAACTCTCTTGCTTTTTCCATGATCCAGCGGATGTTGGCAATTTGATCTCTAGTTCCTCTGCCTTTTCTAAAACCAGCTTGAACATCAGGAAGTTCACAGTTCACGTATTGCTGAAGCCTGGCTTGGAGAATTTTGAGCATTACTTTACTAGCGTGGGAGAAGGCAATGGCACCCCACTCCAGTACTCTTGCCTGGAAAATCCCATGGATGGAGGAGCCTGGTAAGCTGCAGTCCATGGGGTCGCTAGGAGTCAGACACGACTGAGTGACTTCACTTTCACTTTTCACTTTCATGCACTGGAGAAGGAAATGGCAACCCACTCCAGTGTTCTTGCCTGGAGAATCCCAGGGACGGGGGAGCCTGGTGGGCTGCCGTCTCTGGGATCGCACAGAGTTGGACACGACTGAAGCGACCTAGAAGCAGCAGCAGTAGCAGTTACTAGCCTGTGCTGCTGCTGCTGCTAAGTCACTTCAGTCGTGTCCGACTCTGTGAGACCACATGTGAGATGAGTGCAATTGTGTGGTAGTTTGAGCATTCTTTGGCATTGCCTTTCTTTGGGATTGGAATGAAAACTGACCTTTTCCAGTCCTGTGGCCACTGCTGAGCTTTCCAAATTTGCTGGCATATTGAGTGCATCACTTTCACAGCATCATCTTTCAGGATTTGAAATAGCTCAACTGGAATTCCATCACCTCCACTAGCTTTGTTCTTAGTGATGCTTTCTAAGGCCCACTTGACTTCACATTCCAGGATGTCTGGCTCTACGTGAGCGATCACAACATCGTGATTATCTGGGTCATGAAGATCTTTTTTGTATAGTTCTTCTGTGTATTCCTGCCACCTCTTCTTAATATCTTCTGCTTCTGTTAGGTCCATACCATTTTCACCCTTTATTGAGCCCATCTTCGCATGAAATGTTCCCTTGGTATCTGTAATTTTCTTGAAGAGATCTCTAGTCTTTCCCATTCTGTTGTTTTCCTCTACTTCTTTGCATTGATCCCTGAAGAGGGTTTCTTATCTCTTCTTGCTATTCTTTGGAACTCTGCATTCACATGCTCATATCTTTCCTTTTCTCCTTTGCTTTTCACTTCTCTTCTTTTCACACCTATTTGTAAGGCCTCCTCAGACAGCCATTTTGCTTTTTTGCAATTCTTTTCTATGGGGATGGTCTTGATCCCTGTCTCCTGTACAATGTCATGAACCTCCGACCATAGTTCATCAGGCACTCTATCTATCAGATCTAGGCCCTTAAATCTATTTCTCACTTCCACTGCATAATCATAAGGGATTTGATTTAGGTCATACCTGAATGGTCTAGTGGTTTTCCCTGCTTTCTTCAATTTCAGTCTTAATTTGGCAATAAGGAGTTCATGATCTGAGCCACAGTTAGCTCCCGGTCTTGTTTTTACTGACTGTATAGAGCTTCTCCATCTTTGGCTGCAAAGAATATAATCAATCTGATTTCGGTGTTGACCATCTGGTGATGTCCATGTGTAGAGTCTTCTCTTGTGTTGTTGGAAGAGGGTGTTTGCTGTGATCAATGCATTTTCTTGGCAAGACTCTATTACTTTGCCCTGCTTCATTCTGTATTCCAAGGCCAAATTTTCCTGTTACTCCAGGTTTTTCTTGACTTCCTACTCTTGCATTCCAATCCCCTATAATGAAAAGGACATCTTTTTTTGGGTGTTAGTTCTAAAAGGTCTTGTAGGTCTTCATAGAACTGTTCAACTTCAGCTTCTTCAGCGTTACTGGTTGGGGCATAGACTTGGATTACTGTGATATTGAATGGTTTGCCTTGGAAACGAACAGAGATCATTCTGTCATCTTTGAGACTGCATCCAAGTACTGCATTTTGGACTCTTTTGTTGACCATGATGGCTACTCCATTTCTTCTAAGGGATTCTTGCCTGCAGTAGTAGATATAATCGTCATCTGAGTTAAATTCACCCATTCCAGTCCATTTTAGTTCACTGATTCCTAGAATGTTGACGTTCACTCTTGCCATCTCTTGTTTGACCACTTTCAATTTGCCTTGATTCATGGACCTGACATTCCAGATTCCTATGCAATATTGCTCTTTACAGCATCAGACCTTGCTTCTGTCACCAGTCATGTCCACAACTGGGTATTGTTTTTGCTTTGGCTCCATCCCTTCATTCTTTCTGGAGTTATTTCTCCACTGTTCTCCAGTAGCATATTGGGCACCTACTGACCTGGGGAGTTTCTCTTTCAGTATCCTATCATTTTGCCTTTTCATACTGTTCATGGGGTTCTCAAGGCAAGAATACTAAAGTGGTTTGCCATTCCCTTCTCCAGTGGACCACGTTCTGTCAGACATTGTCACAATTTGAAATAATTACCAGATATGTCTATAACTGTAGTGGTATTAAAATTTTATTCTCACTATACTCAGATGTATGATAATAAAATATATAGCTTTTTTTGTTTTCCATAAATAATTATGAGTTCTTTTCCCATTGGGGGAAAGGGGTACATTTTTAATTTTTGAATTACAGTATCTGGAGTTCCCTGGTGGTTCAGTGGTTGGGACTCTGTGCCTCCATTGCCAGGGGCTCATGTTCAATCCCTGGTCAGGAACTAAGATCCCACAGACCAAAAAAAATTAAAATGACCAGATGAATTACAGTATCTGTATCAGTCAGACCAGGCTGCCATAACAAAATACCATAGATTGGGAGGCTTAAAGAAAGTAAATCTGTTTTCTCCCAGTTCTGGAGGCTGGAAGTCCTAGATCAGTATTCCAACATGATCAGGATCTGGTGAGAGCTCTCTTTGTGGCTTGCAGGTGGTCATCTCCTCTCTGTATTCTCAATGGCACAGAGAGAAAGGTACTAACTGTACTGATTCAGTTACGAGGATCCCTCCTTCATGACCTCATCTAAACCACATTACCTCCTAAAGTTCCCATTTGCAAATACAAGCACACTGACAGTTCGGGCTTCATCAGATGAATTTTGGGGGGAGGCACAATTCAGTCCATAGCGATATTTTCATCTCTCCTACTTTAAAAAAATCTGCTTCATAATTCAGTCTGTTTTGTTTTGATTAAGTGGCTGTTCTTTCAAGTTGTGCTCACCCCAGCATTACCCATAAATGGCATCAAGCTATATGAACAAAGAGGTCCATGTGACTTCGTGGCCTTGGGTAAAGTTAGAGGCCTGCACATATACGGTAGCCAGGCACTGCCCCTGAGGTGCGGTCAGCAGGAACCCATCGCTGGACACTTCACTGTCTGCTTCAGTGTCTACAGCTAAGAAGAGGGAGGTTTATGAGTGTGAAACATACCGTGGCTTGGCCTCCCCACACTGTTCTACCCATTTACTCTGTTAGGGCTGCCCCATGTGGAGCAGGGTCTCCCTGCAGACTGGTGGACACCCAGCTGACCAGAGGAATGGAGCAAAAACCCCTCTGCTCTCAACACCTGCCCACCAAAATAAGGGCACCCGCACCCTCAACAGACATGACTTACCAGACATGCTAAGTCAGACATGACTTAGCAACTGAGCAGCAACAACAATGCCATCAAATGACCTAACACATCTCCCCTCTAGGATTTCAGCCCAGAGAGGGGAGGTCAGGATATGTGTATCTCATGGCTCTCTTGGTATCTAATTCTCACAGTCTCCTGGGGACTAAACAGGCAGATTCAGGCTTTCCTCCTTCTTCAAATCCCTTTTCCACTGTAGAATAGTAAGCCTCATGGTACAGCCACCATCCTTAGAACCAGTATCATTTCAAAGCTGGCAAGAAACTCCATGATCAGAACCCCTCAGAGCTGGTTCTTGATATTCATGTGGACTAAAAACTTGGACAACTTTCTTCTTTCTCAACCAAATCTAGATTTCAAATGTATTTTTAAAAATTTTATTGGCAGAAAAGAGTTGAACCACTCTATTTTGTCTTTATGTATTATCTAAAATTTGCAAAATTACACAATAGTACAGGACATAGTAAAATGTATGCATCACCCACATTCAAAAATTATCAACATTTTTGATATTGTTTAACCTACAACTCACTTTTTTCTTCTGAATTATTTTAAAAGGAATTCTACATCCATGTCATTTTTTCTTTCCCTTTGCATTCTTTCTGTAAGTCCAAATTCTACCAACACTTAAAAAATAGAAGCTAGGTACCTTAGGCTAACCAGGAAAAAAATGTTTGAGCATGAAAATGCATAAGAATAAACTTTCCTAGCACATTAGAGAATCGCCAAATTAAAAGACATTTGTTTTACAGTAAGTGCTTTACATTAAAATATGTTTCATTTCATTTTTAATAGTAAGCTCTAATTCTATAATTATTTTCTCACTTTAGTTTAACAATTTTCCCTTAAAAGTCTTTCATGTTTAAAATTTAAACATCCTTTCAGTGACCAATTTATAATTGACTCACATTTAAACAAAAGTATCTGAAAATTTAAACTTTTCTTTTTATACGTTCTCATTTGAAAGTGTAATGCACATTACCTTATGACATTGAGGAAAGTCAGAATGGAAATTTTATGTGTACTGTGAGTATAATTATGTATTTTAAGTAGATACATGGAAGGAAGGTGTATAAACTAGAAAGCAGAATAGTGATGTAATTACCTTTCTAGAACTGAACCAGAAATTTTCTCCCATTGAAGTTTCCAGATATTCCATAATGTAGTTATAGCACTTCTATAGAAGAGTATTATTTTTAAAATAGAAATATATATATTCTAAGGATCTTCTCACTAAAATTTCTCATTTTTTTCATTTTATATGGTGTCTTGCCAAATTACAAATTATTTCCAATGTTTACCCAGTTACACAGTGTATACCAAGAGCTCCAGATGGCTTCTTACAACAAAGTGAAAGCAGTCTTGTTTCTATTAAACAGACTCATGAAAATTTTCAAGAGATAAATGACGCAAATACATTTTGATGGGGAAACCAAACACTAGAATACATAAATCTCTTATTTGCTCTTTGGGGTACGTGCGAAGACTCTGTAACATTACTCAGATGGTGGCAAAATGATGTTGAGTATACAAAGGGGATTGAACAGGGAGTCAGGGAACCTGAGTTCTAATCTCCAGGATGCTATAAATTGCTCTGCAATTTGATGGTTTTCTAACCTATTTGATCCTAGTTATCATCTGCAAAACCTGAAGATTATTAGCTTCTCTCACATCACAGTGCTGGTTGGCAGATAAAGTACATTAATGTTACTTTAACTTAATGGGTTATAAATCACAATCCAAAGGCAACTAAAATGGTAATTGTGGCAAGCGTCTGATTAGCAGCTATATTAAACAGGCCTAATTCAATTCCTCAAACTTAATGCAAATCAGAGTTTGGGAGGAAAAAACGGGTTTAGCAAGAAAGTGAGGACATGAGTTTCAGCAAACTCCCAGAGATAATGAAAGACAGGGAAGCTTGGCATGCTATAGTCCATGGGGTCACAAAGAGTCGGACACGACTTAGCAACTAAGCAACAATAATAAAGTGATAAGAAGAAAATTAGTTGGAAAATATCAGAGTACTCAAAAGAAAGACATGGAATTTTCAGAAACATTATCTTTAATTAACCAAAAAGCTCTACATTAATTACTATTAGTAAATTATGTTTGCCCACATATCTGCCCCTTTACTAAACTGAAACCCCTAATGATGGTGTAAATTCATGTGCTCTGCTTTTTCCATCAATACATGCACATGTAGCCTTTTGGTTCATGGATAACAGTCCTGTTTATAAACCTCTTTGGCCTATTTCAGGTGCTCAGATCATGTTTGTGGAACAGAATTGAATTAATTTATATAGGCCACTTAGATATTGTGCAAAGAAAGCTACCCAGTTTCAACAGGGACCAAAGGTCCAAGAGAATTGCTATTTGCACATAACTGTTTATTAAATGTCTAATGCACTTTAAATGTCCGTAAATTATATAAGTCAAGAAATGCATAAATTTATTTTAAGGCAAGACATTTGCAAGTAATGCAATCATATAAAAGAAAAACACTGTAAAAGTATTTTTCTTTACTTCTAGGAACCAAAAATCTCTCAAAGTGAGTATAATTCATACACCTATGATATATAAATATCTTACTTCCCTAATTCATAGATACCTTAGAAAGAACTTAACAGTAAAGATACTACACATCTAGAAAGAGTATTTTGCATTGCCTTTGTACACCATTAAGCAACTTGAATTATTTTGTCAGCCAGCTAATATTTTAACCACCTGTGGCTTCCTTGGTGTTCATCCAAATATTTGTTTTTTCACGTAATGTTCACTCCATGGCCATGGTAGCTTTTAAACATTAAGCTCTTCTACCTTTGGACTTCAGGGCATTAACAGATATTAGGCATTTCTGCTGTGTTTTCTGTGAAGGGAAAAAAATATTCCATAGTGCTTTATATCATGAGGAAAATAGTCCATAGTCTATAATGGTTGGCTCTGTGTAATTACAATAAAAAGCTAGCCCTTTCTGAGCACTTATAATGTGCCAAGCACTGACTTTTACAGGTATTATTTCACTTAACCCTCACAGCAAGAAGAGGAAATGGATGCTCAGAGGAGTTAGGTAATTTACCCAAGGCCATAGACCCAATTAGTAAGTTAGCCAGAATTCAAACCCAGATCTGACTTAAGCACCTGGCTCCTAGCACACACCATGCTGTTAGTTCAAGAGCGCTTCACTAAATCTTGCTGCAAATGTGGTGTTTCAAGAATATAATGTATCACAACATTGTAAAGTAATTATCCTCCAACTAAAATTAATTAATTAATTTTTAAAAAGAAAGTAAATTCAATTCTAAAAATAGTATTATAGTCATAGCTTTAAAAATATTACACAATAGAAATCAAGAATAGTGACAAGACTGAAATATTATGTTTTGAAAGAAAACTCCAATATCACATTAATAAAATGTATTCATAGTTACATATTTAATATTAATTAACCTCAAATAAGGATCCATTGAGTAATTTTTCTATAATAAAATCTGAGCAAAAAAAAAAAGGAATATAATGTATACTAAGACTTAAGTAGTATAACCTTTCCAATTCCTCTACATATAATCATTATTTCACCTGTGCCTAGAGCTATAAGAAAGGAAGGAAGAGCAGGAGAGAAAAGTGAGGGGTGAATAATATTTTTTATTTTTCTCCACTGGAAAATATAAGTTAAATTCCAAAAATATATCATTTGGATCATATTAGTTGATTCGTAAACAATTACCTCTCAACTCCAAACCCATTCTTCCTTTCGGTATTTTGTAAAGCTGGGATTGAGATTCTGAAAATTGCACTTCTGTCAGCTAATCCCTGTTAAAATCTGCCAAAGGCAGCATCAGAAGTAAATGAGAAGGCTGAAGGAAGTCTAATATATAATGCAGAGAAAAGCAGAAGTTGCTGGAATAGGAAAGATGCAACAGAGAAATTCAGTAAACACAAAACGTGGTTCTTTAACGATTTTAACAAAATTTCCAAACCTCTGACATAACTGATTGAGAAAAAGAGAATGCAAAATCTTATGTAACATACTTTATATTAACATAATATTGTACATCAATTGTATTTCAATTAAAGAATGAAAGAAACAGTGAGAGGCTTCCCTGTGGCTCAGCTGGTAAAGAATCCGCCTGCAATGTGAGAGACCTGGATTCGATCCCCAGGTTGGGAAGATCCCCTGGAGAAAGGAAAGGCTACCCAGTCCAGTATTCTAGCCTGGAGAATTCCATAGACTATATAGTCCATGGGGTCACAAAGAGTCGGACATGACTGAGCAACTTTCACTTCACTTGCATGAAATGTTCCCTTGGTACCTCTAATTTTCTTGAAGAGATCTCTAGTCTTTCCCATTCTATTGTTTTCCTGTATTTCTTTGCATTGATCACTTAGAAAGGCTTTCTTATCTCTCCTTGCTATTCTTTGGAACTCTGCATTCATATCCATATAGCCAAAGCTATGGCTTTTCCAGTAGCCATGTATGGATGTGAAAGTTGGACCAATTGAAGACGGCTTTATGCCAAAGAATTGAAGCTTTTGAACTGTGGTGTTGGAGATAATAAATGCTTAGTCACTCAGTCGTGTCTGACTCTTTGTGATCCTATAGACTGTAGCCTGCCAGAGGGGTGGGGTCCTCTAGGCAAGAATACTAGAGTAGGTAGACATTTCCTTCTCCAGTGGATCTTCTCGATCCAGGGATCGAACCCAGGTCTCCTGCATTGCAGCAGATTAATTCTTCACCATCTCAGCCATCAGCTGTTTTGTTTTTGTTCAGTCATTCAGTCGTTTCTGACTCTTTGTGACCCCATGGACTCCGGCATGCCACGCTTCCCTGTCCATCACCATCTCCCGGAGCTTGCTCAAACTCATGTCCGTTGAATCAGTGATTCCATCCGACCATCTCGTCCTCTGACATCGCCTTCTCCTCTGCCCTCAATCTTTCCCAGCGTCAGAGTCTTTTCTAATGAGCCAGCTCTTCGCATCAGATGGCCAAAGTATTGGAGTCAGCTTCAGCATCAGTCTTTCCAATGAATATTCAGGATGAATTTCCTTTGAGATTGACTGGTTTGATCTCTCTGCAGTCCAAGGAACTCTCAAGAGTCTTCAACACCACATAGCCACCAGGGAAGCCCCAAATAAATAATAAAGGTAACTAATCAGCATACTCTAAAGCAGTGTGCAGACACTAGTTATCTTTCTCGGGTTGTTGCTATACTACTTTCTGCCCTCGGTCCTATTGTACCAGGGTACTTTCTCAACCCCACCCATGGCTCTGCACCCGGTTAGCTGTTCAGTCTGTCAGGCAGTCTTCCAATGGCAGTCAGATCTACCACGGTCTCCTGAAGCTGCGTATCGTTTATCTGAGGGACTGCTGTACAGCACTCACTGGGATGAGAGCGCCACCTCGTGTTGCATCGCTGACTGTTCACAATCCCCAACGTGATTTCTTTTCACTAGAACTCCTTGCAGATGAGGCCCCTGAAGCTTCCTCCCGGGAGTAATTTGGCCACGAAAGTTGCTAACAAATATTTTCCAAAAAAAAAAAAAAAAAAAAGAGCCCAAGACCTTTTCAATATAGTAATGGTGCTAATGCCTGAACTTACTAGATTGGGCCCTACATGCTGCTCCCCATATCCTTAACCTATGTCCTTTGAATATTTGCTGTATTTGTTTTTCATAGATTCTTTTAAAATTATGTTTTAAACTACAACTGAAATTATGATCTGAGAGCTGAAATAGGTTTGGTAGAAACCTACCCTGCTCTCTCTCATAGAGGCCCATACTCAATAATAAGTTCTGAGAAGAGATTCCAAGAGGTTGTTTGAAAGCACATTCCTTGGTGTCTGCAGAAGACGCTACAAGCCTTTGCAGGCAGACCAACTATTTAAACTATTTTAAAAGAATTATTAGAGAAAAAAATTTTCTTAAATTCCTGGAGAATGACCATGAATAGACTCTTATTGCCACTTCCTCCCCACAGTTTTCCACAGGCAGTTTTGCTTTACTTTTCTGCTCTTCTGGAGAAAAATGAGTTTCCATTTTTTCCTTGTATTTGTTGAAAAATGAGCTCCCAATCCTGGGAGCTTGTTGATGCTTTCTTAGTTAAAGTATAAACCAATATGTGCCCATAACCACTATACTTTATTGCCTTTAAATATAAAATGCAAAGACTTTCCTGGTGGCTCAGCAATAAAGAATCTGCCTGCAATGCAGGAGACAGAGATTTGGGTTTGATCCCTGGGCCAGGAAGAGCCCCAGGAGGAGAAAATGGCAACCCACTCCAGTATTCTTGCCAGGAAATTCCCATGGAGAGAGGAGCCTGGCTGGCTACAGTCCATGGGGACACAAAAGTGAGACACAACTGAGTGACTGCACATATAAAATGCAATAATTATAAGGATATACTAGTGCTCATACCTCTTAAGTAAAACCCAAGATAAACAAAGTATGTATAAATGTCAAAATAAATATAAATTTGGAAGTAAGATGATCATTCAAAACTTACCATAAAATTTAGTATCAAGACATTGTAGTATTGGCATAAGGGTAAAATATACATTAATGTAAAAGAATAGAGAGTCCAGAAATGAACCCATACATCCATAATCAACAGATTTTAAATAAGGTGCCAAGACCACTTATAGGGAAAGAATAATCTTATTTTTTTTCCCCCTTCAGCTTCTTTATTTTTTTTAATTTATTTGTTTTAATTGGAGGCTAATTACTTTACAATATTGTATTGGTTTTGCCATACATCAACATGAATCCACCACGGGTGTACACGTGTTCCCAATCTTGAACCCCCCCTCCCGCCTCCCTCCCCATACTATCCCTCTGGGTCATCCCAGTGCACAAGCCCCAAGAATCCTGTATCCTGCATCGAATCTGGACTGGTGATTCGTTTCTTATATGATATTAAACATGTTTCAATGCCAGTCTCCCAAATCATCCCACCCTCTCCCTCTCCCACAGAGTCCAAAAGACTGTTCTATACATCTGTGTCTTTTTTGCTGTCTTGCATACAGGGTTATCGTTACCATCTTTCTAAATTCCATATATATGCATTAGTATACTGTATTGGTGTTTTCTTTCTGGCTTACTTCACTCTGTATAATAGGCTCCAGTTTCATCCACTTCATTAGAACTGATTCAAATGTATTCTTTTTAATGGCTGAGTAATACTCCATTGTGTATAATAAGAATAATCTTTTAAAAATAGTACTGTGACTAATGATAACCACATACAAACAATGAGGTTGGACCCTTACCACATACCAAATACAAAAATTAACCCAAGATATAACCAAGACCTAAGTATGAGAGTATTTATATTTATATAAACCTAAATCAAGTGGGGCTTAGAAAGCATTGCTACAAACAAAGCTAGTGGAGGTGATGGAATTCCAGTGGAGCTATTTCAAATCTGGAAAGATGATGCTGTGAAAGTGCTGCACTCAATATGCCAGCAAATTTGGAAAACTCAGCAATGGCCACAGGACTGGAAAAGGTCAGTTTTCATTCCAATCCCAAAGAAAGGCAATGCCAAAGAATGCTCAAACTACTGCACAATTGCACTCATCTCACACGCTAGTAAAGTAATGCTCAAAATTCTCCAAGCCAGGCTTCAGCAATACTTGAACCGTGAACTTCCTGATGTTCAAGCTGGTTTTAGAAAAGGCAAGAGGAACCAGAGATCAAATTGCCAACATCCACTGGATCATGGAAAAAGCAAGAGAGTTCCAGAAAAACATCTATTTCTGCTTTATTGACTATGCCAAAGCCTTTGACTGTGTGGATCACAATAAACTATGGAAAATTCTGAAAGAGATGAGAATACCAGACCACCTGACCTGCCTCTTGAGAAATCTGTATGCAGGTCAGGAAGCAACAGTTAGAACTGGACATGGAACAACAGACTGGTTCCAAATAGGAAAAGGAGTACGTCAAAGCTGTATATTGTCACTGTGCTTATTTAACTTATACGCAGAGTACATCATGAGGAATGCTGGCCTGGAAGAAGCACAAGCTGGAATCAAGATTGCTGGGAGAAATATCAATAACTTCAGATATGCAGATGACACCACTCTTGTGGCAGAAAGTGAAGAGGAACTAAAAAGCCTCTTGATGAAGGTGAAAGAGGAGAGTGAAAAAATTGGCTTAAAATTCAACATTCAGAAAACGAAGATCATGGCATCTGGTCCCATCACTTTATGAGAAATAGATGGGGAAACAGTGGAAACAGTGTCAGACTTTGTTTTTGTGGGCTCCAAAATCACTACAGATGGTGACTGCAGCCATGAAATTAAAAGACGCTTATTCCTTGGAAGGCAAGTTATGACCAACCTAGATAGCATATTGAAAAGCAGAGACATCACTTTGTCAACAAAGGTCCATCTAGTCAAGGATATGGTTTTTCCAGTGGTCATGTATGGATGTTAAGAGTTGGACTGTGAAGAAGGCTGAGAGCTGAAGAATTGATGCTTTTGAACTGTGGTGTTGGAGAAGACTCTTGAGAGTCCCTTGGATTGCAAGGAAATCCAACCAGTCCATTCTGAAGGAGATCAGCCCTGGGATTTCTTTGGAAGGAATGATGCTAAAGCTGAAACTCCAGTACTTTGGCCACCTCATGGGAAAAGTTGACTCATTGGAAAAGACTCTGATGTTGGGAGGGACTGGGGACAGGAGTAGAAGGGGACAACAGAGGATGAGATGGCTGGATGGCGTCACTGACTCGATGGACGTGAGTCTGAGTGAACTCTGGGAGTTGGTGATGGACAGGGAGGCCCTGCATGCTGGGATTCATGGGGTTGCAAAGAGTCGGACACGACTGAGTGACTGAACTGAACTGAACTGAAATATGAGAGTATCTAAAACTATTAAACTTTTAGAAGAAAATACACATAATCTTCATGACCTTGGATTAGGCAGTGATTTCTTCAATATGACACTAAAAGCACTAGCAATAAAAGAAAAAATAAATTAGACTTTGTCAAATTAAATACTTTTGTCCTCCAATAAAAACCCTCAAGAAAGTAAAAAGTCAACCTATAGAATGAGATAAAATGTTTGTAAATCCTATATCTGACTGGTACTAGGATATAAAAGGAACTACAACTTAATAGTAAAAAGGATATATAATCCAATTCTAAAATAAGCAAAGGATCTGAATCAGACCAGATCAGATCAGATCAGTCGCTCAGTCGTGTCCGTCTCTTTGCGACCCTATGAATCGCAGCACGCCAGGCCTCCCTGTCCATCACCAACTCCCAGAGTTCACTCAGACTCACATCCATCGAGTCAGTGATGCCATCTAGCCATCTCATCCTCTGTTGTCCCCTTCTCCTCCTGCCCCCAACCCTCCCAGCATCAGAGTCTTTTCCAATGAGTCAACTCTTCCCATGAGGTGGCCAAAGTACTGGAGTTTCAGCTTTAGCATCATTCCTTCCAAAGAAATCCCAGGGCTGATCTCCTTCAGAATGGACTGGTTGGATCTCCTTGCAGTCCAAGGGACTCTCAAGAGTCTTCTCCAACACCACAGTTCAAAAGTATCAATCCTTAGGCGCCCAGCCTTCTTCACAGTCCAACTCTCACATCCGTACATGACCACAGGAAAAATCATAGCCTTGACTAGATGAACCTTTGTTGGCAAAGTAATGTCTCTGCTTTTGAATATGCTATCTAGGTGGTCATAACTTTCCTTCCAAGGAGTAAGCGTCTTTTAATTTCATGGCTGCAGTCACCATCTGCAGTGATTTTGGAGCCCACAAAAATAAAGTCTGACACTGTTTCCACTGTTTCCCCATCTATTTCTCATAAAGTGATGGGACCAGATGCCATGATCTTCGTTTTCTGAATGTTGAGTTTTAAGCCAACTTTTTCACTCTCCACTTTCACTTTCATCAAGAGGCTTTTTAGTTCCTCTTCACTTTCTGCCATAACGGTGGTGTCATCTGCATATCTGAGGTTATTGATATTTCTCTCGGCACTCTTGATTCCAGCTTGTGTTTCTTCCAGTCCAGCGTTTCTCATGATGTACTCTGCATATAAGTTAAATAAACAGGGTGACAGTATACAGCCTTGATGTACTCCTTTTCCTATTTGGAACCAGTCTGTTGTTCCATGTCCAGTTTTAACTGTTGCTTCCTGACCTACATACAGATTTCTCAAGAAGCAGATCAGGTGGTCTGGTATTCTCATCTCTTTCAGAATTTTCCACAGTTTATTGTGATCCACACAGTCAAAGGCTTTGGCATGGTCAATAAAGCAGAAATAGATGTTTTTCTGGAACTCTTGCTTTTTCCATGATCCAGCAGATGTTGGCAATTTGATCTCTGGTTCCTCTTCCTTTTCTAAAACCAGCTTGAAGATCAGGAAGTCCACAGTTCAAGTATTGCTGAAGCCTGGCTTGGAGAATTTTGAGCATTACTTTACTAGTGTAGGAGATGAGGATCTGAATAGATCTTCAAAATAATATACAAATGGAGTATAAGCATAAGAAGAGCTGCTCAGAATAATTAGCCATCAAGAAAATGCATATAAAAAACAATAATGAGATATCATTTCACACCAACTAGGATGATTACAATAAAAGAGAAAGACAATAATAGGTGTTAGCAAGTATGTAGAGAAATTAGAACCCTTATACATTGCTGCTGCTGCTGCTAAGTCGCTTCAGTCGTGTCCGACTCTGTGCGACCCCATAGAAGCCCACTAGCCTCCTCTGTCCCTGGATTTCTCCAGGCAAGAATACTGGAGTGGGTTGCCATTTCTTTCTCCAATACATTGCTGGTAGGGCTTAAAATGGCGTTGTCACTAACAATCTGGAAGTTCCTTAAATGGTTAAACATAGAGTTCCTATATGATCCAGTCATTCCATTCCTAAAAATATACCTACAGGAAATTTATACACAAAAATGTACACATAAATATTCACAACCACAATATACATAATAGCCAAAAAGTGGAAACCCAAATGTCCATCAATTGCTGAATGTATATATAAAATGTGGTATAGCCATGAATAAATAGGCCTTCACATTGCAGTTTTGGACTATTATTCAGTAATAAAAAGAAATGAAGTAATGATACATGCTATGACATGGGTGAACCTTGAAAACATGCTAAGTGGAAAAACAGTCACAAATACCATATATTGTATGATTCCATTTATACGAATTACAAGAATGGGCAAACTGATAGAGACAGTATATCGCTAGGGCTGGGAAAGATGAGATTAAGGGGTGACATCTGCAGGATGTGTGTGTGGGGGGGTTATCAGGTAAGGAAATATTCTAAATAATTGATTGCAGTGATGAATGCATAATTATGAATACACTGAGTGACTTCATTTTCACTTAAATTATACACTATTTTTTTTACATGCTGCACAGGCCTGGGCAGTGAAAGTGTTAAGTTGTAACCACTGGACAGTCAGGGAATTCCTGAATTGTACACTTTAGGTAGGTGAATTGTATAGCAAGTGAATTATATCTCAATAAGACAATAAAAAATGCTAGTTGTACATGATGGTTATTCAGGAATATTTTGCCTTGAACACAGAAGCAGAGAATCATGTGCTGATTCTGAGAGAAGTCATAAGTCAGATGTGAATGCGAAAAACTGCAAGCCTCTAAGCCTCATGTGGGCTTCCCAGCTGACTCAGTGATAATCTGCCTGCCAATGCAGGAGACGTGTGTTCAATCCCTGGGTTGGGAAGATCCCCCGGGGGAGGATAGCAACCCATTCTAGTATGCTTGCCTGGAAAATTTCATGGACGGAGGAGCCTGGTGGACCACAGTCCAAAGGATTGCAAAGAATCAAACATGACTGAGCATGCACAAAGCCTCACGTAGTTGCCCTTCAGAAATGTATTAAAGATATTACTGGTTTAAAAAACAAGAAGGCTAATGAACAAGCAAAGAAAAAGTACTTAAAGTAGTGAAACTGCTGTAAAGCTTACCTTGATGATATTGAAGATACAAAGTCATATTGCTAAGTTATTAGCATAGACATTCAGAGCTTATTTTCAGATTTTCTTTGCTGTTGAAGTAAAGAGAAAAATTAGTCACCATTCTTGTGCAACAAATAACATATTGGTTAGCTTGGAGATTACTCAAGTTCTTTAATAAATCTTAAAATGACAACAAATGGTATTATCAGTACTTCAGGAGACGTCCTGTTCTTGAACTAATATTTGTAAAATCATGAACTGCTAAGGAATACTGCCTTTTAGAGTAGGCATGTTTCCCCAGTGACTCAGCTGGTAAAGAACCTGCCTGCCAATGCAGAAGACACAAGAGACTTGCATTTGAACCCCGGGTCGGGAAGATCCCCTGGAGAAAGAAATGGCAACCCACTTCAGTTGGGAAAATTCCATGGAGAGAGGAGCCTGGCAGGCTACAGTCCATGGGGTCACAAAGAGTCAAACATACTAAGCACACATGCACACACACACACACGTAATATCTTAATAATGAAGAACTGCTTTTAAAAACTTCATTTTTACCTGGAAGAGCCATTCAAGGATTAAAGGAAGAAATTTCAAGGAATATTCTAAGTAGAAATACAGGGCAATTTCTTTAATGTCAGTTCTACACTTATGTTATTTTTAAATTGCTTTATATATAGTATATAATAAAACATGTATATCCATATATAACATGAAAGGAATAAATTACGAAACAAAGAAGGGCTTATGAAGGGAAGGGAAGAGTGGAATTGGGGAAGATGAGGAGATTGAAGAGTGATGATCAGGGATGACTATATATGTATATTAAGCTATGTATATACATATATGGGCTTCCCAGATGGTGGTGGTAAATAATCCACCTGCCAATGCAGGAGATGCAAGAGATGCAAGTTCAATCCCTGGATCAAGAAGATCCTCTGGAGGAAGAAATGGCAACCCACTCCTGTATCCTTGCCTGGAGAAGGAGCCTGGTGGGCTATGGTCCAGGAGGTCACAAAGTCAGACATGACTGAAGCAACTCAGCACAGCACAGCACAGCATATGTATATATACATATTTCTTTTATGATTTTTAAATTAAATTTTAATTGGAGGGCATTGCTTTCAAGTTTTAATTTTGAACTAATATCCAACCATTGATGAATGTACTAATCATCTTTTGCTAGATGATACTGCATTAACAGAAATCTTAGTCTCTCAAGGGCTTATAGCAACAAAGATGTTACTGCATTTGTCAGCTGGGGGTTATTGTTTACTCCACATTCTCTTCCCTTCTCCATTCGGATAAAGAAGCAACTTCTATGTGGAACTTCGTCATAGCTGTGGTAGGTGGAAAAGTGAGAGAGCAGAACCTAGGATGACTCAGAGCTTCTGATCAGAAATGGTACACACAGATTCTGCTTATTTCCCATTGGCCGATTTATGTTGCCTGGTGATGCCTGATACCACTGAGCAGGGAAGTGTAATCTTCTCACAGGGAAGGGCAATTCTGGGTACATGACTAAACCTGACATTAGAGTATTGGAAATTATCAAAGTTTAACTGGAAAAAGCAACAAATACATTAAGAACAATAATCTACCATCACCATGAACCATATAATCTGAAGAAAATCTTAGCGATCATCTATTTCATCTCATTCAAACTCATCTGTGGATAAAAAGTCAGAGACTAGAAAGGAAACATTATTTCCTTAGAGTTATAAAACTAATTTAGAGTCAAATCTCTGATAAACAGTCCACTTTCTCTCCCCATCGCAGAATTCACCTTTGTGTTTACATGAATAACCTGTAAATGAAAAATAAATGGTTGGGTAGGTCAACTTAGCTATAAATTTACACAGAAGAAAAATATGCCCAGAGTAACTATTTTCAACCAGCTCTGGGAGTTGGTGATGGACGGGGAACCCTGGTGTGCTGCAGTCCATGGGGTCACAAAGAGGAGGACACTACTAAATGAATGAACTAAATTGAATTAAAGGTTGTATAATTTATATCCAACAGGGAACTTACATAGAGAAGAGAAATTATTTCTATTTCTTGGAAACAGTACAAATAAGCTCTTGATTTGTTGATTTAAGGACAGATTTAATAAAGTTATGGAGAAAATATTGATGATGCCGATTAAACTTAAAAGTGTATCATGTCATACTACATTGTAAGTAGCATAAAAATATTAGAGAAATTCTTTCAGTATTTTAAAATTTTATCTGATTCAGTGAAAAAAAAAAGAAAAAGAAAAAAAGTTACACAAACATAACTATAATACAAAGCAACAAGTAGCCAAAAAGAGTAGGAAAGGTAGTAATGAAGCAATGATGTTCCAGTGCACTTTTATCAGAAACTACAAATCTAAAAATAGGAATGATGTTTACACATGTTCCCAGAAATTAGAAAAGTTTTATTACAAACATAATTAGAATTAGTGCTTATCAGAGTGTTTTGTCATAGTAAGTCTTCAACACACATATTGAATTGTACTAAAGGTGAATGTGCCAGAAAGAAAAATCTGTAGAGGGAGAAAAATTGGCAAGGACTGAGTTTAAGAAGAGGCTCACTGATGATAAGGCAGAAAGGTAGCAAGGGACATAGTAGTCACTGTCGTATCCGACTCTTTGCAACCCCATGGACTGCAGCACACCAGGCTTCTCTGTCTTTCACTATCTCCCAAAGTTTGCTCAGATGCATGTCCATTAAGTCAATGATGCTTATCTAACCACCTCATCCTCTGTCAACCCCTTCTCCTCCTGCCCTCAATCTTTCCCAGCATCAGGGTCTTTTCCCATGAGTCAGCTCTTCACATCAGGTGGCCAAAGTATTGGAGCTTCAGCATCAGTCCTTCCAACGAATATTCAGGGTTGATTTCCTTTAGGAAGGCAAGAGACATAGAGGGAAGTTGATATTCTAACAGTCACACCTGTGGTGAGACAGATGGTGGAACAAACTCATTCCGGGGTGGGGGGCGGTGCACAAGTAACTGGCATCTTCAGAAGTTCTAAGGACTGGGTTCCACCTTGAACAGTATCCTCAAAGGAACAGGATTGAGGGGAGATAGATACAGATGTCAATTTATCTGTCTTTCATTTTGAGTTACCTAAAAGAAAAACTTCAGGCTTCTTTGCAGGGCTTTCTATTTTAATGCTTTATGAGATTTCAAGCATCCCATTGACTCTCTCATTATATATAGTCTCATCTCTTGCAGATACTTTTAAAACCCACAAATGGAGAACAGGAGTTAAATGCAGGTGAAGACTGAAATTCAAATTAGCTTCAGATTAAATATTATCAGACCACAAATAAGCATCAGTGATAGAGTCTCTGATTTCCCTGGTATTGATGAATAAAGACAAGGCAAAACAGATAAATGATAAATAAACAAGTCTGAAAAGGGAAAAAACTGCAAAAAGAAAAATTTAGGAACAAGACAAAACTCTGAACTTCCACATCTTTAACTTCAGAAACCAAAATTGTGGAGTAAGATATTTCATGACATAATCGCAGTGGTAGTTTAGGTTTCATAAAGGTTTTTTTGCTTTTAAATTATGTTTAAATGAGAAACCTCCCTGGGAATGTCTAACTGAGGTGTCAAAATGAGTGTGTTGCTTTCATTTCCTTGATTTGCATATCAGAAGGATGTACCCATTGTTTTATTTCATAATGTGGTACAAAGAAATCAGATGCCATTGTCTCTAGAGTCTACTGCATTTAAAAGATTAACTTGCGTAAGCAGAATTTTTCAACTTGATAAAATGAACAATAAAAATGGCCTTGACAGTTCAAAAAACAAAAATGTAAAGTACTATAGATAGAATATGTAGGGTACCTAGAGTGCATCTAGAGGTAAATCGAAAGTCTTAACTGCATTTATGGGGGATTGGGGAGGGAAGGGGGGGATTAAATATGTTAAGAAAATATTTAGAAGCAGAGGAGAGAAAACCTAACAAACTAGCTCCAGAAAGGAAATAATAAAACTACACTCAGAAACTGAAGAAATGGCAAAGAAAAAAAAAAAAAAAAAAACAGAAAATCGGAAAGGTAGTTATCTGAAAAAGCTGAATTGAAATAGACAAGTTTCTAGAAATCAAGGGGAAAAGACGCAAAACAAAGCATATCAGGAATGAATCAAGAGGAAATCCTTAAAATTATAAAATAGTAATGCAAGTTTTGTCGGTACTTTTTGGTTTTTTATATTTTATATTTCAATAGATAGTACATTCATGTGGCTTTAAACTCAAAGTGCTCCACATCTATATGATAAAAATTCCCCTACCACCATATTCTGCAACTACCCACCATCTTTCCCAAAAACACCCTAAGGTTTGTCAATTACTTATAAAAGCTTCCAGATACTTTATTCATTTATACATTAACACAAATATGACTTCTCTTAGCCCTTTTCTTGCTTGCTCTTTGGAAGAAAAGCTATGACAAACCTAGACAATATATTAAAAAGCAGAAACATTACTTTACTGACAAAGGTCCGTATAGTCAATGTTATGGTTTTTCCAGTGGTCATGTATGGATGTGAGTTGGACCATAAAGAAAGCTGCGAGCTGAAGAATTGACGCTTTTGAACTGTGGTGTTGGAAAAGACTCTTGAGAGGCCCTTGGACAGCGAGGAGATCAAACCAGTCCATCCTAAAGGAAATCAGTCCTGACTATTCATTGGAAGGACTGGTGCTGAAGCTGAAACTCCAATACTTTGGCCACCTGATACAAAGAACTGACTCACTGGAAAAGACCTTAATGCTGCGAAAGATTGAAGGCAGGAGGAGAAGGGGACGACAGAAGGTAAGATGGTTGGATGGCATCACTGACTCTATGGATGTCAGTTTGAGTAAGCTCTGGGAGTTGGTGATGGACAGGGAAACCTGATGTGCTGCAACCCATGGGGTCTCAGAGACAGACACAATTGAACTGAACTGACCACTTTTCTCACACATAAAATAAATTTAACTGGTAGGTTTAAAAGATTCTTCATGACAAAAATGTACAGGTATATTTCCCAAAACCTTCAAGAAGTTTATCATGTCTGCCTTATAAAAGCTGTTTAAGATAACTAAGAATGGGGAAGATTTTACACAGACATCAATGTGGATTGGCTCATTCAGTACTATTCCACCTCCTTAGAGCAGCAGAAGTCATATAACATATAGCATTTCCCAGAACTGCTCTTGATCAGATTCCAGATGTGATTTGGGCTCTGATATGCAATTTTACTCCTGTGAAACTGTAATTTGACAGTGAATCAAATGGGGAAGGAGGCAGGTTGCAAGGCATCCACTATGCTGTGGTGGATTGTGACAAACTCACTGTGGTTCCTGAACCAGTAACAAGCAGCAATGTCCTGACTGCAGAGGATGTCCTGGCTGCAGACGACTTCTGGATTAGTAGAGGTGGTGTAATTTTGGAACTGGCAATACAGAAGCTTCTGTATACCGACTGGCAGGTAACTTTCTGATTCAGTGGCTTTCTAATCTTAGCAGAGATGGTAGCATCTTAATCTGTCAAAAATTTTTATTACTAATTTACTCTCCTACATAATTCTTTTTTTAATTGAAGTATAGCTGATTTACAATGTTACATTGGTTTCAGGTGTACAACATTGTGATTTAATATTTTTATAGATCATACTTCAATTGAAATTATAAAACTTTTTGGTTATACTCCTTGTGCTGTACATTATCTTTGTATCTTACTTAATTTATACCTATTAGTTTGTACCTTTTAATCCCCTTTCCCTATTTGGTCCCTCTCCCATCCTTATAAGTAACCACTTATAATCACTAGTTTGTCCTCTGTATCTATGAGTCTGTTTCTACTTTTTAATATTTATTTGATTGTTGTACTTTTTTAGATTTTACATACAAGTGAAGGTGTACAGTATTTGTCTTTCTCTGTATAACTTCATTAAGCATAATACTCCCCATGTCCATTCATGTTGTTGCCAAAGGCAAAATTTCATTATTTTTTATGGCTGGTTTATTGTGATATAAACCACAGCTTCTTTATCCATTCATCTGTTGTTGGATATTGAGATCACATCCTTATTTTGACTATTATAAATAATGTTGCTATGAACATATATATTTTCTAATTAGTGTTTTCTTTTTCTTGGGATATGTACATAACAGTGGAACTGTGGATCATATGGTAGTTCTATTTTCAGATTTTTGAGAAACCTCTACACAGTTTTCCATAATGGTTCATACCAACTTACATTCCCACCAACAGGGCACTAATGTTCCCTTTTCTCAACATCCTGGCCAACAATTATTATTCATTATCTTTTTGATGATACCATTCTAACAGATGTGAAGTAATAGCTCGTTGTGGTTTTGATTTGCATTTCTCTGATGATTGGTCATATTGAGCATCTTCTTATGTACCTTTTGGCCATCTGTATGTATCTTTGGGAAAATGTCTAATCAGATCTTTCAATCATTTTAAAGTTGAATCACTTGCTTATTTGATATTGAGCTGTATGAGCTCTTTATATATTTTGTATATTAACCCCTTACCCCTTATCAGATAAATCATTTGCAATTATCTTCTCCCATTTGGTAAATTGTCTTTTCATTTTGATGATAGTATCCATCACTATGCAAAAGCTTTTAAGTTTAATTAGGTCTCATTTCTTTATTTTTGCTTTTATTTCCTTTGCCTGCAGAGAAAGACCAAAAAAAATATTGGTAAGACTTATGTCAAAGCGTATACTGCCTATGCTTTCTTCTAGGAGTTTTGTGGCTTCCAGTTTTAAATTTAGGTCTTTAATCCATTTTGAGTTTATTTTTTTATATGGTGTGAGAAAATACTCTAATTTCACTCTTTTACATGTAGCTGTCCAGTTTCACCAATATCACTTACTGAAGACACTGTTTTTTGTCCATTTTATATTTTTGTCTCCTTTGTCATAGATTAATCGGCCATATGTGTGTGGGTTTATTTCTGGGCTCTGTATTCTGTTGATCTATGGGTCTGTTTTTGTGCCAGTACCATGTTATTTTGATTACTGTAGCTTTGTAGTATAGTCTGAGGTCAGGGAGCATGATACCTCCAGGTCTATTTTTCTTTCTCAAGATTGCTTTGGTTATTTGAGGTCTTCTGTGGTTCTATAAAATTTAAGATTATTTGTCTTAGTTCTGTGAAAAGTATCTTGGGTATCTTGATGCATTAAATCTGTAGATTGCTTTGGGTGGTATGGACATTTTAACAATATTAATTCTTCCAATCCATGAACATGAAATATCTTTCAAGTTCTTTGCTTCATCTTCAATTTCCTTCATCAATGTTTTATAGTTTTTAGAATTTAACCTTTATCCCCTTGATTAAATTTATTCCTATTTTATTCTTTTTGATGCAATTGTAAATGGGATTAAAAAAAAAAAAAAACTTTTTATTTTGTATTGGCATATAGCCAATTAACAATGTTGTGATAATTTCGGGTGGAGAACAAAGGGGCTGAGCCATACATACACATGTATCCATTCTCCCCCAGACTCTCCTCCCATTCAGGGTGCCACATAACATTGCGTAGAGTTACTGGTGCTATACAGGAGGTCCTTGTTGGTTATCCATTTAAAATATATCAGTGTGTACATGTCCATGGAATTGTTTTCTTGCTTTATCTTTCTGACAAGTCATTTATTAGTGTGCAGAAAAGCAACAGATTTCTGTATGGTAATCTGGTATCCTGAAAGTTTACTGAATTCAATTATTAGTTGTAATAGCTTTTTGGTGGAGACTTTAAGGTAATAATTTTTTTTAGATTTGACATCAAAAGGAAAGATAATGATAGCAAAAATAATAAGATACATTAAACTAAAAAACTTCTGCACAGCAAAAGAAGCAAACAATATAAAAAGACAACCTATGGAGTGAGAGAAAAATAATTGCAAAGCATATATCTGATAAAGCATTAATGTCCAAAATATATATAAAGCCATACAACTTAATAACTTTAAACAATCCAATTTAAAAACAAGCAGAGGAACTGAGTAGACATTGTTCCAGAGAAGACATACAAATGGCCAACAGGTACAGGAAAAGGTGCTCAATATCACTAATTATCAGAAAAATATAAATCAAAGTCACAATGAAATACCATCTTACAGCTGTTAAAATGGCTATCATCAAAAAATCAAGAGATAAAAAGCGCTGGTGATGGTATGGAGAAAAGAGAACCTTGTACACTGTGGGAATGTAAATTGGTGCAGCCACTGCAGAAAACGATATAGAAGCTCCTTAAAAGATTAAAAATAAGTATCATATAATCCAGCAATTCCACTTTGGGGTATACATCTAAAAGAAATGAAAACAGAATATTGAAGTAATGCCTGTACTTACACATTCACTTTAGCATTATTTGCAATTAGCCAAAATATAGAAACAACTTGTGTCTGTCAATGAATAAATGGATAAAGAAAATGTAAGACATATAGAATATATGCATATGTGTGTATGTAACAATGAAATATTAGTCATCCATGAGAAAGGAAATCCTGCCACTTGTGATAACATAGGATTTAAAGGCCTTATGCTAAGTAAGATAAGTTAGATATGGTGCTGGGAAAACTGGTCAACCACTTGTAAAAGAATGAAACTGGAACACTTTCTAACACCATACACAAAAATAAATTCAAAATGGATTAAAGATCTAAACATAAGACCAGAAACTATAAAACCCCTAGAGGAAAACATAGGCAAAACACTCTCCGACATAAATCACAGGAGGATCCTCTATGACCCACCTCCCAGAATATTGGAAATAAAAGCAGAAATAAACAAATGGGACCTAATTAAACTTAAAAGCTCTTGCACAACGAAGGAAACTATAAGCAAGGTGAAAAGACAGCCTTCAGAATGGGAGAAAATAATAGCAAACGAAGCAATTGACAAAGAATTAATCTCAAAAATATACAAGCAACTCCTGCAGCTCAATTCCAGAAAAATAAATGACCCAATCAAAAAATGGGCCAAAGAACTAAACAGATATTTCTCCAAAGAAGACATACAGATGGCTAACAAACACATGAAAAGATGCTCAACATCACTCATTATCAGAGAAATGCAAATCAAAACCACAATGAGGTACCATCTCATGCCAGTCAGAATGGCTGTGATCCAAAAGTCTACAAACAATAAATGCTGGAGAGGGTGTAGAGAAAAGGGAACCCTCTTACACTTTTGGTGGGAATGCAAACTAGTACAGCCACTATGGAGAACAGTGTGGAGATTCCTTAAAAAACTGGAAATAGAACTGCCATATGACCCAGCAATCCCACTGCTGGGCATACACACCGAGGAAACCAGAAGGGAAAGAGACACGTGTACCCCAATGTTCACCGCAACACTGTTTATAATAGCCAGGACATGGAAGCAACCTAGATGTCCATCAGCAGATGAATGGATAAGAAAGCTGTGGTACGTATACACAATGGAGTATTACTCAGCCATTAAAAAGAATACATTTGAATCAGTTCTAATGAGGTAGATGAAACTGGAGCCTTACAGAGTGAAGTAAACCAGAAAGAAAAACATCAATACAGTGTACTAATGCATATATATGGAATTTAGAAAGATGGTAATGATAACCCTGTATGTGAGACAGCAAAAGAGACACAGATGTATAGAACAGTCTTTTGGACTCTGTGGGAGAAGGCGAGGGTGGGATGATTTGAGAGAGTAGCATTGAAACATGTATATTATTATATGTGAAACAGATCACCAGTCCAGGTTTGATGCATGAGACAGAGTGCTCAGGGCTGGTGCACTGGGATGACCCAGAGACGGGTAGGGGAGGGAGGTAGGAGGGGGGTTCAGGATGGGGAACACATGTACATCCATGGCTGATTCATGTCAATGTATGGCAAAACCACTACAGTATTGTAAAGAAATTAACCTCCAATTAAAATAAAAATTAAAAATTACCAAAAAAAGTTAGATACACAAAGACAGATAAATAACTGCATAACATCACTCGCATGTGGAATCTTTGAAAAAAAATCAAATTCGTAGAAACAAAAAGTAGAAAATTGATTGCCAGGAGCTGTGTGGGGTAAGGCAAATGGAGAGAAGTTGGTAAAGGGTACAGAGTTCCAGCTGGGGATTCCCAGGTGGCCCTAGTGGTAAAGAACACATCTGCCAATGCAGGAGACATAAGAAATGTGGGTTTGATCCCTGGGTCAGGAAGATCCCTTAGAGGAGGTCATGGCAAGTATTCTTGCCTGGAGAATCCCATAGACAGGGGAGCCTGGCAGGCCACAGTCTATAGGACACAACTAAAGTGGCATAGCATGCTTGTGCAGAGTTTCAGTTATAAGATGAGTAAAGCCTGAGTATCTAATATAAAAATGGTGATTATATAGTTGATAACACTGGATTATATAATTGAAATTTGCCATGAAATTAAAAGACGCTTACTCCTTAGAAGGAAAGTTATGACCAACCTAGATAGCATATTCAAAAGTAGAGACATTACTTTGCCAACAAAGGTCCGTCTAGTCAAGGCTATGGTTTTTCCAGTGGTCACGTATGGATATGAGAGTTGGGCTGTGAAGAAAGCTGAGCACTGAAGAACTGATGCTTTTGAACTGTGATGTTGGAGAAGACTCTTGAGAGTCCCTTGGACTGCAAGGAGATCCAACGAGTCCACTCTAAAGGAAATCAGTCCTGAGTGTTCATTGGAAGGACTGATGCTAAAGCTGAAACTCCAGTACTTTGGCCACCTCATGCGAAGAGTTGACTCACTGGAAAAGACTCTGATGCTGGGAGGGATTGGGGGCAGGAGGAGAAGGGGATGACAGAGGATGAGATGGCTGGGTGGCATCACTGACTTGATGCACATGAGTTTGGACGAACTCCGGGAGTTGGTGACGGACAGGGAGGCCTGGCGTGCTGCAATTCATGGGGTCGCAAAGAGTTGGACATGACTGAGCCACTGAACTGAACTGAACTGAAGGGAATAGAGCTGAAATATTCTCAAAAAACTTAAAAATAATTTTGTGTGGTGAAGGCTAGGTTAATTAAAAGGGAAGAATCCTTACACAATGTATTTGTATATAAAATCATCATGGCATACAATTTAGATATCTTACAATTTTATTTGTCAATTATACTTCGATAAAGCTGATTTTTTTCAGTGATAATGAAGTTGATTTACTTTTCCACCTTAAGCAAGAAAAGCTTTTGCAAATGTTGCCATCTAGTGGTTTCAAACATAAAGAAATAATTAATAACTAATCGTTCAACCATGTTTCCTCAGAAAAATTTCCTTAGCAGTTTTCAAATAAACAAATGTTACACGTGTGCCTCTCCCTTCAGAGGAAGTACTCTGGACTTAAGCTATTGGACTTTAAAATGTGGCTTCATCATTTACTAACTGAATGGTAAATGCCACAGGTAAGATGCTTAACATCTCTGGAAAATGCATATAATTGTACTACCTACCTCCCAGAGTTGTTAAGAAAAATTAATAAGAAAATCCACATTAACTTGTTTAGCACTGCATTTAGTTCACAGTATACACCCAACAAGTAGTAATGAGTATGTTACTTGATGGGGAAAGAGTTGCAAACTATTGGGCTGTCGGTGAAAATGAAGTTTGAGTGATATAGCACTTAAAACTATGGTACTTTATATTGTCAATTCTGGTTAGAGTGTTATACTTCTTTCTTAAAATAGAAACATTGGTATATGGTTGCTATCTCCATAGCAGGTATTAGTGACTGGTATTCTCTAATTGTAAAAGGTCACTGAATCAAATTATAACTGTGATTTACTGTAAAAATATTAATAAAATATAATTCATCCCTGATTTAGTCTGTTGGCTATTTTACTTTAAAAATGTACATCTTTCTATGAGAGCACAAATGGAAGTGGAGGAAAGGCAGCTTCATTAGTTGGTTAAAAAAAACTGAGGCTCATATAAGATGCAGTCATCTCTAAAACTGCCTGTCATGAAGGCAAGGCTGATGGGATTGGTCCTTTCTTTATGATATTCTTGAGCTGTAATACTGCAATGACTTACTTTATTGTTCAAAGCAGTTTCTGCAGTTTATTTTAACTTGATTTCACCTATCCAATGATGCATAAACAGTGTGACTTTTAAAATATATTTGACTAAAATGTTGCCTGAGATCTCCAAGAATATGATGACAAAATGTTAGATCACATCACTATTGAGAATTTAAAGGTATGCCACCAGCAATATTCATAGTATTAGTGCACTAGAGTCAACCTGAAAGGAAAAAATCATGCCACAAGACTCTGTCATGAACACTTCTTTATTTTCATCAGAAACTTCATGAATAAAGCACGCTTTCTTTAAGTTGCAGAAAATTATGGATGAATAGATATGTCAGGCAGCCTCTAAGATGACCCTGATTATTCCTGCCTCCTGGTATTCACACTTTTGTGTGATCCTCTCCCCTTGTGTGTGAACTGGTTCTAATGACTCACTTCTAATGAATGTAATACAGCAGAAGTGACCAGAGACACCTCTGAAATCAGGTTATAAAGGGACTCTGGCCTCCGTTTTGCATGCTTTTTTCTTCCTCTCTCTTGCTAACTCACTGTGATGCATCCCCGCTGCCCTATGGAGAGGCTTCCCTGTCTAGAAACTGAGGGAGACTTCTGGCCAACAGCCCCAAGGAACTAAATTCCACCAACAATCACACAAGTGAGCTCAGAAATACATCCTCTCTTAGCTGAGGCTTTACAAGAGACTGCACTCCAGACACCTTCATTATAACTTGATAAGGGACTTTCAGGCAGAGGCAACCAGATAAACCATGCCCTGGATTCTTGACCCACAGAAACTTTGAGATAGTATTTTCCCATATTGTAAGCCACTAATTTGTGGGGATAATTTATTATAAAGCAATGGATAATTAATTCAGCTGATTAGGGTTCAGCAAACCACAGCCTGGGGGCCAAATCTGGTCTAAGGTCTGCCATTGTATGGCCCTTAAGCTAAGAACAGTCTTTACATTTAAAAGAGTTTGTTTGTTAATGAAAGAAGACTTATATGTAAAAAAGACCCAAGGCTCACAAAGACTGAAATATTTCACTAGCTTTTTCAGATAAAGCTTGCCAACAGTAAATAATATAATCAATAGCAGAATCAAGATTCAAAATAATTACCTTCACTCCCTAAAATAAAGAAATGAAGGAAATGAGATAAAATTTAGCAGTCATTAATAAAAAGTTCTGCCCTGAATTTCAAAACTCAATCTCAGAAATATAGGATTAAAAAAATAGAAAGAAATATAGGATTGTGATCATGTGACTAGAATTAGGATATTTCAGTGGATCCCAGTCTCACAAAAAGCTAAAATATAGAATGGATGCGTTAAGTTAATATAATCCAAGATTGCATTAACATAAATATAAATCTACTTCACAGAGAAATATAACCTCAAGACTACCCAACTCAACACACGTGGTCTATTTTAACATGGATCATTTTAAAATTGTTTAGAAACAATGGAGGAGGCATTTGTATTTGTTTTAGTGGGAAAGGCTTTTAAATTTACTTTCTTAACTAACTGCAAGATACTTTTTGAAAAAAATCAACATAAGTGGAAATACTAGCATCCAAATTTACATATTTTATCTATATTAATCTTTCTCCATATTTTTTACTTGAATCTTCCTTTGATGCTTATTTGTATTTTATAATATTTATATTTTTCATGGGTGTCTTTCCCTTCCCCTAGTCAACTGGAAAAATACACACAACCTAAAAGTTGAGAGTTATGTTTTATTAAGTGGGAATTTTTAGGACTTCAAACCCAAGAGACAGCATCTCAGGTAACCTAGAGAGAACAGCTCTGAGGAAGGAGCAAAGGTGGGAAGGAGTAAGGTTATATAGACATTTGCAATGAAGAGTAAGTAGTCTGAATGTCAAAAATATTTCTGTGAATTAAAGAAAACCAGGTTATCTCAAGTTAAGGGATTTAGCACTTTTCTCTTTGGGAGGGCTTCCTAGGTGGCTCAGTGGTAAAGCATCTACCTGCCAAGCAGGAGACTTGGGTTCAATCCCTGGATTGAGAAGATCCCCTGGAGAAGGAAATGGCAACCCATTCCAGTATTCTTGCCTGGGAAATCCCATGGACAGAGGAGCCTGGCTGGCTATAGTCCAACAAGAGTTGGATACAACTTAGTGACTAAACTACCACTTCTGTATGAGAAGATGCAAGAGTCTAGGCTCACTGAAATCATTCCTTTCATAGGTATCTCAGCTGTCTGGGGCTAATATTTTGGTGAGTTTTTCAGTGCTCACCATAAGGAGTGACTGCAGCCTAATAGCTGCGAGATGCAAGTATTCTTCTCCTTCCTGGGTGCTCTTAGGGCTCAGGAATTCACATTTGGAGGGCTGGAATAAAATCCCTGATAACTGTGACATCTTTGTTTACTGATATGGCATAAAATACTCCATTTCTCACCTTCTATACCAAGAGCAACATACCTGTGTTTGACTATGGAGTTGGGAGATAATTGTTGTATTTAAGAGTATTATGTCCTATCTATCTTCTATAACCTCTTTAAATTGGCCTATCTCTCTTTATCATCCTTTCATATCCTATATACATCTGTGCCCAGAAATGTATCCTGGAGCTTTGAGTTAAGAGTTACTGCAGAATGAAATGCAAGATCATTCATTTTAAAAACTTTAAATTCACATTTATACTTGCCATGAATAAGAAACATAGAGACTAACCAAAAATGCTTCAATTTATTTGAATTCAATGAGTTTTGAAGACTGTCTAAAGATATGATGCACCCAGAGACATAATTAGCTCCACTTGGCAGCCCACTCCAGTATTCTTGCCTGGAAAATCCCATGGACGGCGGAGCCTGGTAGGCTACTGTCCATGGGGTCGCAAAGAGTCGGACACGACTGAGCAAAGGGAAGATTCCTTTTTTACAGTAAAATCTACTCTCTCCTGGCTATTTTTTTTTTTACTGAGGTAGCTTATTTTAACATTACAGCCTACAGTTCCTTGTTTCCTTTTATTCCTGAGAAATTGCTCTGAACATAGTAAGAAGTCACTGACTCAGACCCAGTGGCTTCTTCAGCTTTCACACCAGCCAGTGGTAGACAATCAGGGAAGACTGGGGATAAAAAGAAACTTTGATGCTGAATTCTGAAAAGCAGAATATGGAGGAATTAACAGAGTTCCTCTCAAAAATATTTCTCCCTGAGGATGAGTGAAAAGTGGCTGCTATTTTCATATTCTAGAAGGGGGTACAGACTTACACTAAGCTGACTCAATGATGAAAAGAATAAAAGAAAGAAAATACAGAGGAGAGAATTGGAATAATAGTACTTCTGCCTATACTGAATATATTTGAATTAAATTACTTAAATATATAAGGTTAAAATTTAAATCTCAAACCTATATTTGGGTAATGGTCACGTTGGACTCTATTTTGTTCTACCAGCCCATTACTGGTAACTCTCCACAATAAACTTAATATTTAACTTCAGTCAGTTCAGTCGCTCAGTCATTTCCAACTCTTTGCAACCCCATGGATTGCAGCATGCCAGGCTTCCCTGTCCATCACCAACTCCTGGAGCTTGCTCAAACTCATGTCCATTGAGTCAGTGATGCCATCCAACCATCTCATCCTGTTTTCCCCTTCTCCTCCTGCCTTCAATCTTTCCCAGCATCAGGGTGTTTTAACAATATTCTCTTAATATTTAAGTCATAGATTAAGATAGTCTATAAAAATCTTTAACTGCTAAGAATGTAGATGGAAATTATTATATTAAGCATCTTAATAATGAGTGTCTCCATAAAAAATGTATTTCTTATAAACTTTGACTATGAGAAACTAGGAGACGAAAAAAATTCTTTTAATTTGTTTTAATAACTTGGGGAAAAGAAAGGGAAACCAAGAATGAAGTAAACCAGCAAACTGACTTGCTTGTTAAAAAGGAAATTACAAGCATATATAACCAGATTTTATATTTGTAGATTAGTTATCAAGTAATTTACCGAGATTATTCAAAGTCTTTAATATGAAGGCTTTAATAGAAGGTGAGTTTTATTGCTAATATGTTTTTGCTTGTCTGAGAAGAGCAAAGTCACATGTCCAGAAAATACTCATTTTGATATGAGATATATATAGTTATATGCCTATTGTACCTTTATTTTGAATTGTAGTTTTTCTCTGTTACCATGTATTAGTCTTAACAGACTCACAGGGCAATTAGAAATGAAAATACCTCTAAAATTAGTGTTTCTTAATATACATTTTATCATTTAATTAATATTAAATATGCTAGTATTTATATTACTAATACAATTATTATATTTTATACTTATATATCTGAAAACAGAAATGGCAACCCACTCCTGTATTCTTGCTTGGAGAATTCCATGAGCAAAGGGCCTGGCAGGCTATGGTCCATGGGGTTGCAAAGAATCGGACATGACTGAGCAACCATCACTCTCTCACTCACTCATATATAATACGGAACTTCATTTTTCTCCTGATTTTTCTAAAGTAAACAAACAAAATGGCAGTAGAAAAAAATATATATATATATATATATTATTGGCATGTCCCACTAACACAGTCTGTTTCTTTTTCCTTGTTCCCTCATTAGAGCGCGCATTGATTGATTGATTGAAGTCTCTCAGTCGTGTCTGACTCTTTGCAACCCCATGGACTGTAGCCTACCAGGCTCCTCTGTCCATGGGGTTTTCCAGGCAATAGTACTGGAGTGAATTGCCATTTCCTTCTCCAGCGAATCTTCCTGACCCAGGGATAGAATCCTGGTCTCCCGCATTGTAGACAGACGCTTTTCCGTCTGAGCCACCAGGGAAGTCCATATTCATCTTTATTTTAAATTATTGTTTTTGTGATAGACAAAATGTTATGTTTTTTTATTTAAAACTTTTATTTAAATATTTATTTAAAACTTTTTATTTAAAATTATAGCAAAACATATTCTGGTTGCTTCATGGATTCATAACGATCATCTTAATGTGCTAATGCTCAAAGACTTTGTAAAATGAAATAGGGTGTCCCTTGTGGAAGGCCAGGTGATTAGTCATGTCCACAAGGTGCCACTTACCTTGGTAAATTCTTCACTCTCTTCTCCTTTTACAGACTGGGACACCCAATTTGTTTCCTGTCCTAGAACTGATTGAGTACAGGATCTTGTTTATTCTAAGAAACCTTAAAGAGATTGATGTATGATGAAACTAGAATAGCAAGTTATTAATTTATAATGAGAAATAAAGCAGTAAAGGTGCAAGCATTCCTTCCTGTGTTTGCTTTGACCTGCCTATCACATTCTATCCCTCTAGGCAAACTCCATGAAATGTCTAATGGTAAGGGAGGTAGCATGACTGTGTGCTGTGCTTAGTTGCTCAGTTGTGTCTGACTAGCATGGATGATAAACAAAAAAAGAATCCTTGGAATTTCCCTGTTGGTAAGACTCCAAACTCCCAAAGCAGAGGGCCCAGGTTCAATTCCTGGTGGGGGAACTAGATCCCACATGCATGCTGCAACTAAGAAGTTTGCACGCCACAGTGAAGATCCCTTGAGCCACAACTAAGACACAGCATGGCCTAAACAGATAAATAAAAGATTAAAAAGAAAAAGGATCTCTAAGTAATTTGAATGCCTGTTTACATAACCACCCTAAATAGTTCTTAGAAAGATCACAGTGTCCTAATCAGTGCTGAATGGGCACATATCAGTTTTGTTTTCAAGACCTCTCCTCTTGGTTGTTGTCATTTCCATCACCAAACAACCCAATCCTCAGCTGGTGCATTCTTTCATTAAATGTATCAATGAATTCATTTGGGTTACAATTATATATTAATACTTTGGACTTGAAAGCCCATCTCCTTCTTCTGTCCTCATCCTTTGGGCTTTGATTTTACTGCCTCCCTCTTGCAAAAAAATATTTTTTTCTTAAATATTAGTTATTTAAAAATACCCATTATCCCCATATACCCCAAATATTCCTTACAAATGGCATCATAGTATTACACTGAGTTCCTTCACCATAATTTATTTAAGCAGTTCTCTGTCAATGGCCATTTGTATTTTTCCCTTTCCCATGCTATGAAATCATAATGAGTGTCCTTTTTTTTTTTTTGGCATTTCTCACAAGGATCAATTCCTTTGAGAATCAGAGACTCAAAGGGAGAATACATTGCATACATTTATATATTTATTGCCTAATAACTTCACAAATTATTTGAGTAATTTATACTGATACTAGCAAAATACAGCAATTTCAAAACAATCTCACCATTTTAACTTCTTTGAAATTTTTAGTATGTTAATAAAAATAAAATTATAATATGTTGCTATTTCAAATTACATCTCTATTACTTTTGGAACTGATCATTTTTCATGTCTCATTATTAATTTTTCTTGTTAACTGAGTCAAATTATATTCTTTGTTCAGTTTTTTTTTCAGAATTTGGCATTTAGCTTATCACTTTGTATAAACTGTTTATATGACAAAGATATTGTTTCTGTCAATACAGAGCCTAATATTTTCCCAATTATTATTTTGACTTAAAATGTTCATATAGGCTCTTCTGTGTTTTAGAAATCTCTTCACATCATGTTCAGGCCATTTAACGTATTTCAATATTTACTTTTTAAAAAATAATATCTTCCATTCATTTATTTCCCTATTGTTCCAAAATAGTTCATTTATCATATGTTAAAATAAATGATTACATATAGCTAGTTTTTCTTTTCAACATTGCTTACAAGATTTATCAACCGTCTTGAATAATGAATAAATCCCTGCAACCTCACAGTTCACCAATACCACGTAAGAGTTGCCCCTGAAAGAAACAGCTCAATCACAGTGAAAGTGAAGTGAAAGTGAAGTCGCTAAGTCGTGTCCGACTCTTTGCCACCCCATGGAAGGTAGCCTATCAGGCTCCTCCGTCCATGAGATTTTCCAGGCAAGAGTGCTGGAGTGGGTTGCCATTTCCTTCGCCAGGGGATCTTCCTGACCCAGGAATCGAACCTGGGTCTCCAGCATTGTGGGCAGACGCTTTACCGTCTGAGACACCAGGGAAGCCTTGCTCAATCACAAATCTATGCCAAAAATCAAAACTTCTTCCTTCACAAATTTTGATTGAGGTTCATATTTAAAACTCCTGTTCACTTTCTTCATTCACTGTGTTTTAATATTTTATGACTTGTATCTCACAATTTAAGTAACACAGGCCTCAGTTTCAGTTGTTCTGGAGAATTACTGCCTATCTTTTTGAAGTGCTCTCCACAAGATCTCCATAGTGATTTATTTAGATTGGGTCTTCCTGGGTTTCCTGAGTACATATCCTATCATAATATATTTATTGTATCACATTATAGTATATATTAAATCACATTTCAGTCACTTAAATTCATTTGCATTTTGATGTGTAACTCAGTAGCCTAAGTGTGCTCTTGTTCAGTCATTTCAGTCATGTCTGACTCCTTGCAATCCTATGAATATGTAGCCTGCCAGGCTCCTCTGTTCATGTGATCTTCCCAGCAAGAGTACTGGAGTGGATTGCCACTTCCTCCTCTAGGGAATCTTCTTGACCCAGGGATTGAACCCACGTCACCTGTGTCTTCTGCATTACAGGCAGATTCTTTACCCGCTGAGCCACTGGGGAAGCCCAGCCTAAGGGTATCCTGAAACTAATAATTACACATGTTGAAATATGTTAAAGACAGTATTCTTCAAAGTACAGTAAATTCTCTCTGTTACTTGTATCAGTTATCAGACTCTACAGAGAGAAAAATGGAGGGAAGTAGGGAAGAGAGGGTACAGGATAGAATGAGAATAGAATTTATAGTAATACAACTTTCTTCAGCATATAAATGGAAACATTTCTTTTATTATTTGTAAATGACTGCAGTTTTCACTTCCATGATGCAAGGCTCTCTACCAATTTTGATAAGAAAAACAATGAGAAGTTCTGATCACACTATACATCTTCCAACTTTTGTATTCCCAAATTCTAAATATAGGAATGTATAGATTTAGATATACATAGCCAAAGGCAACAAAGAGAGCCTTTCAACTATGCAAAGACAAGTCTTTTCCTGTTAGTCTAGTCCTGTCTGTTTCCCTAAAACTCTTATGTGTATCTCTAGATTGTCACAATGTACATCAGTAACACAGTACAAATGGGAGGAAATAAAAGATGAGGGAAAAAAAACCATTTAGAACAGAAGACTAGATTAACAGCTTTGAAATAATTAAGGCATTTTAGAGTGAAAACAAATAGAATTATAAGAGGGAAACATCATTATAATTCCTCACTCTGTAATATGAGTAAAAATGAGGGTGAGGTGCAGGGGATGGGGTGGAGAAAGAAATAGAATGGTACGATGCTTACCCTATTCCTGGGTAAGCCCCATGACCATGTTTAAATGACCCCTGGTATTCATCCAAAGTAGTCAAATCTCTTTGGAGGACAATGATTTTTAAGTCTTTACCATTCTCAGCAAACATACTTGAGGGTGGAATTTCACACTTAGAGATTAACAGCAAAGTTTTCTAGTCAAGACACTTGGCCAAACAGACGGCTTTGTTTGCAACAAAAAGTATTATTTGCCTTGTGAACATGGAACCAATAGAAAGTACTAAAAGTTATAGATTGTCACAGTTGATTTTTAATATTTTGGGTTTAACATGAACCCTAAAATCCTAATTGAAAAAATAAGATTTAAAAAATGTTTATATATAAAAGTATATATACATATATACTTTTTGACAGATATCTCATATATACAAAGTGAGCTTTGGTAAAGATACATAACTTAGGGCCACAGCAGAAGAGCAGCTGAGAGGGGGCAAGGGATTAAATTTTTTTAAAAAGATACATAACTTAAATTCTCAAAAAGAGATGATTTTCCCCCAACCATCCTATAGAAAGTAAACGCTCTTTCAAAAATCTATTCATGTTTTTAAAAATCCTAATAGTCATGCCAAAAAAATTATCTATAAAAGATACTTTCTGCTTCTGTAGATGTTAGAGAAAACAAAAAACTCTTCCTTTAGATCTTATGCACTATTGAATTTTTCCATTAATGTTTCATTATACCCCTTTCTACATGTTCTAATTTCAAGTTGAAGGTTGAGGCAGAAGGCATAGAGTAGAAGTTTCACAAAATGTTGCCAACCTAGTCTCCTTTTTAAAATGATTTCAACAGTATATCCTTATTCCCAACCATCTAACCTCGAAACTATTTCTCAGGGTCCTAGAGTTTCCATAATCTGTACCTAACTTTCCTACTTTATTCTCAATAACTCTGAGTATTTATCTTCTTTTCTGGTTGGGCCTATTAAACTAATTCATTCAATAAATATTTATTTAGTGTTTACCATGTAGCAGGGGCTTCCCCCTAGTGGTTCAGCAGTATCTGCCTGTAATGCAGGAGTTGCAGGAAATGCGGGTTTAATCCTTGGGTTGGGAAGATTGTCTGGAGGAGGGCAAGGTAACTCTTGCCTGGAGAACCTCATGGACCGAGAAGCCTGGCGGGCTACAGTCCACAGGGTGGCAAAGAGTCAGACGCCACTGAAGCTACTTAGCACACACACATGCACCTTGTAGCAGATACCAAACCACAACGTGGTGGTGGCACAGGTTCCAGAACCAGACAGACCAAGTTAAAACACAGGGTAAAATACCACTTCCTGTGAGGTTCCTTAGGGTGTGAGTTTCCTTAACCTCCATTTGCCTGTTTCCTTATCTTTCAAAAAAGGGTAATATAGTATCATAATTTTGTTGTAAAGATTAAAGGAAATAATACATATCAAGTGCATAGAACAGTTCCTGACACATAGAAAGCCCTCAGCAAACATTATGGTAGTGTATACTGTATAAGAAAATTTAAAAACCAAACCAAAATTTGGTAAATGCTAATCCAGGGAAAGTACAGGGTGTTTTGGCAGGGCCAAAAAAGGCAATTACATTGACAGGAAAGGTTTCCCAGGAAAGTGACATTGAAGCTGAGTCCTGATAAATTGGGAGTCAACTTGGTAGTAGAAAAAAAGGAGTAGTCCAAGCAAGAAGAACTATATGTGAAAATGCATTAACATGGTACTTTTGTGAAACTAAATGAAATTCAGGAGAGCTGAGGAATGAGAGATGAGTCTAGAGAAGTGAGGCAGGATCCCGGCCACAGATTCTTTGAGTTTCAACTCCATACCAAGAATAATAAGGAATTTTTGGATTTTGGAAAGAAAGGCAATCTGACTCTATTTCAGGTTGAAAATAGGTAGCTGCAGAGTGGAGAATAAACTGGAGAGAAAAAAAAGAACAGGGTTATCTCTTGTGTCTTACAGTTATGACAGGCTCTACCATCTTTCAGAGATCATATAAACACCATAGTCTTTGGAAAGCCTTTCTTCACTTCTTGAACTCTCATTGATCACTTTCTTCCTTCTAAACTTCCTTCCTCCATATTTTTTTACTCTGACAATGTACCTTTAATTCATAATCTCACCACAAGGCTATTATCTGAGAGGAGGAAGGCAGAGGAGAGAATTAGTCATCTGTCTTTTCAAGCATGGCTCCAAGAAAGACTCACAAGCTATTCATGTCTTGCAGGTTGGATTTCTAGAAAGATTCTAAGACTGAGTTTAGTGTGCAGGGAGTACTTGTGGAACTAAGGTATACCCATGGGATTGACACCTGTGGAAGGGAAAAAAAGAAAGCAGGAGTGGGAAGAGGGAGAAGTGGGTAGAGCTCCAACCAACCCCTTTGGAAGCTTTGGAGTCAGAATGGCCTTTAGATGGCAAGGCCTTTATACTCGGTCCACTGTTGGATATAGGACTTCCTACGTGGTTCTCTGGAACCGAGGCAATCTTCGAAGGCGCTGAAAGCTAATGGCTATCTATGGATAGCCCCTTCAGTGGCTGAGGCATCAGACCTTCATTGAAGGGATCCAGGTGGCATATCGTAGTGCCATCACACTAGGTTAAGATAGCTGGGACTGCTTATCCAAGAAACTTGACCAAAAATATTCATCTTATTTCTATATATTCCATATACCTCCTAGAAGCTATGACTTCTTTCCTAGAAGAAGGATGAGGTTTCAGTGTGGACAAGTGGAGAGGAGGACTGTGGAAGAAAAGAAAAACACAAGGAAGAAGCTGAGTTCCAAATTGAGCAAGAATGTTAGGGGGAACATGTCGAGGCATATATGTTAGCTAGGAATCTGCTGATTAGAAGGTTATCGTCATCAACTAACCAGAGATACACAATGCTGTGGACTCCTAGAGCACTTAGACATTGAACTTCACTTGAGTATAGCATTCCCTCAGGCCATTGATTACTGCTGCTCTCATTATTGGATATATATATATCCAAGAATGTATATATATATATATATATATATGTAAAATATTTGGCCTGTTAAATGGTGTTCTTGAAACAGGGAGCAGATAATAACAGTGAATTTACAGTTGATGGCATGATCTATTTCGCACCTGTGGCTCAAATTCAAAAGAGAAAAGGTTCACTCTTAAAAAAATTTCTGTCCTTTAGAATTCCATAAATGAAATATCTATGGCAATCTCTCAACCCTCTTTACTCCTTTGTTGGGGCCCTGGTACTCTTTAAGAGAAGAATGAGAAACCCCAATTCTTCCAGGATTTATTCACAACCTCAAAGCTGTGCTGGTATGAATTGTCTACCTCCAAGGCTTTAGATTGACTCAGAGAGAGCATGTAATCTTATTCCACATTCAAGGAAGCATTGTTAGGGAATGGTCTTCTGCACACACTTGGAGGAATTGAAGTATTTGGTGATACTCTTGAGCCATTAGAACACTTAGGTGTTTTATTTTGATTCTCCATGATCTAGATGTGTCAAAAAATATGGCCTTATATGATTGCCTGGTTTTCATGGCCCTAGGGCCACTGTACTATCTTCACCTCTGAAGAAACTCCAGCAAATGTATCTCTGAGACCTCTTAGTCTGAATGTCTAGGCTGGATTATGTGAATTTAGCTAATGCTGAAAACCACATTTCTCAAAATTCTTTTCCCTCTATGTTACTAGGTTAGAGTTGACCAAAAGAGCTGCATGAAGTTTAAAAAGGAAAAGTGAAGCAGAGACCATCACTCTTAGAAAGTCATCGTGGTCAGACATGGTGACAGAGTGACACAGAGTATTAGCAAGTACCATCCTATCCTCCCCCACATATGGCTCATCCTCAGCTGCTGGTCAACAGTGACCCCAGGCTCTCCACCAGGTACTAGACTGCTTATATCAGGTATATATAAAGCAAAAGAAATCTATGAGTTTATTGATGGACAAGGTTAATCATGTCTGGAGAGTCTTTTCTTGAAGGCTGTCATGGTCCTACAACCACAGTCAAAGAAGAAAGACTTTATCAGAGGGTATTAAGCAGCAAACATTTAGGCCAAACAGAATCCAAGGAATCTCCAGAATTACTGGAAGCAGCCCTGAAGAATCAAGAAGTCATTTTCACCAAAGTGAATCAAAGACAAATGTTGACCTGACTGGATCCTGGGAGCCATTCAAGACCCCAAACATGAAACATGATGCATAAGGATATATGCATGCATGCTAAGTAGCTTTAGTCATGTCCGACTCTGAGACCCTAAGGACTGTAGCCTGCCAGGTTCCTCTGTCCATGGGATTCTCCAGGCAAGAATCCTGGAGTGGGTTGCCGTGCCCTTCTCCAATAATGAAACTTTTTTGATGATACCATTGTTTATAAGACTTGCATCAAAGCAAGCTCAAGATACCCTAAGAAAAATTATATCATGATCCTCAGAGCTCATTAAAAACTTGTTACAATGGTTTGTCATAACTCTTCCCCTCCACATAGATTTTGTATAATTCTTAGTACTCCCACCAAGATGGGGCACAAGGTATCTTTTCCATTAGATCACATTCTGCTTCAGAGCTTTCTCCCACTTAGTTGGTAAGCTTAATAACAATAGGGGCCATGTCTGTTTTTATTCACTATTGTATCTTTATTCTAGCCCAATGCCTAATACATATATGGTAGGTGCTCAATGAGTATCCGTTAAATAAATGAAAGCTTAAGTTGACAGTCTCAAACACTAAGTGAGATAATACAGAGAAAAGACTTTGTGGCTCTTCTCATAACAGATGCATACCACCTATTATTCCTATTACTACTTTCTAACCTACACAAGAACATGGCTTCTGACCCATAAAGTAGGGGCCCTTTCACTTCTAGGTTTTCCATCCTTGCATCCCAAATTCATTTTCACTAATCCTTGTGCACATGTCCCTAGAATTTCACTCTAGTGAACTCAAATCCTTTGCAATTTACCCCAGCTGCCAGAGACAAGGAGCCAAAATACACACTAGAGAATGATCTGGACTTTGCCATTATTATAGCTAATTCTGGTACTTCATCTGGTACCTAGCAGAGGAAAACACCTATAAACAAGTATTGTGAATTTCTCATGTAGGTTCCAGTGGTTTGGATTGAGGTATGACTCCATGATCAGAAATATGGGTTATGGTCCCTACAGAAGTAGGGATTGAGTACTTACAGAATAATGAAAGTGAAGCAGTTTGAAGTGGGTGTGATTATTAGAACACTCTTTTGAGAACAGGCCAAGAATCAAAAAGAAGAGACCAAACAACAAAGTCTAGTTCAAAGGACAGGAGAACTATAAATTGGGAATGGAGCCACAGTCAAAGGCCAGATGAACTATGGAATGAATGAGTGCAGATCAGAAATCTGGGAGATGTCTACACAATAATTACAGTGAACAGATCAGAGCAGGCAAATGCCTGGGGCCATAAGGTACAAAGGTGGAATAAACCTCCTACTAAAGAAAATTGATTCCTTCAAAGGCAATCCCTGGGAAAGTCTTCCCTTCCTTGAAAGGGCAAGCCGGGGTGTTTGTATAGTAGTCAGAAGGAAAATCAACCCATAATTAATTTCCTTTCATTCAGCCCCACCCTCCACATATTTAGCACATGACCCCACATCCAATAACAATCAAGCTTCAGTAATAGGCAAGCTTCTCTGGTAATTAACAGGGAGCTTCAAGTGACCCAGCTCATTTCACACTGAGAATGCTAAATCCGTTAGCCTCATTACCATCTTACTCCTTTCTCCTACTGTCTTCTTGTGTCACGCCAAATCATGACCTCTGATTTGTCTTCCAGTATTCAGCCAGTCATTCCTTGCAGCTGACAACAGATTCAGTTTCATTGACTTATTCTACAGGTTTTTGACTTCAGTTCAGTTCAGTCGTTCAGTGACTCTTTGCGACCCCATGAACTGAACGCCCCTGAATGCCAGGCCTCCCTGTCCATCACCAACACCCTGAGTTTACCCAAACTCATGTCCATTGAGTCGGTGATGCCATCCAACCATCTCGTCCTCTGTTGTCCCCTTCTCCTCCTACCCTCAATCTTTCCCAGCATCAGGGTCTTTTCAAATGAGTCAGCTCTTTGTATCAGGTGGCCAAAATATTGGAGTTCCAGCTTCAACATCAGTCCTTCCAATGAACACTCAGGACTGATCTCCCTTAGGATGGACGGGTTGGATCTCCTTGCAGTCCAAGGGACTCTCAAGAGTCTTCTCCAATGCCACAGTTCAAAAGCATCAATTCTTCGGTGATCAACTTTCTTTATAGTACAGCTCTCACATGCATAAATGACTACTGGAAAAACCATAGCCTTGACTAGACAGACCTTTGTCAGCAAAGTAATGTCTCTGCTTTTTAATATGCTGTCTAGGTTGGTCATAGCTTTACTTCCAAGGAGCAAGCGTCTTTTAATTTCATGGCTGCAAATCACCATCTGCAGTGATTTTGGAGCCCCCCAAAATAAAATCTGTCACTGTTTCCATTGTTTCCCCATCGATTTGCCATGAAGTGATGGAACTGCATGCCATAATATTAGTTTCTAAATGCAAGGAAAGCATTTGACACAATTGAACATCCTTTCATGATAAAAAAAAAAAGAAAACTCACAAATTAGGTATAGAAGGAATGCTCCTCAACAATAATAAATGTCATATATGTCAAGCCCACATCATATTCAAAGGTAAAAAGCTGAAATCCTTTCCTATAAGATCAAGAACTCCAAAAAAAAAAAAAAACACCTAATATATAGTCAGCTAATCTTCTACAAAGGCACCAAGAAAATAAGGCAAGAATAGATTCTTCAAGTGTTGGGAAAACTTAATATATACATGCTAAGAGTGAAACTGGACCCTTATATTACACCATACAAAAAAATCAACTCAAAATGGATTAAAGATTTAAATGTAAGATCTGAAACTGTAAAACTTACAGAAGAAAAGATGGGAAAAGCTCCTTGACATGTGTGTTAGCTATGACTTTTTGGATTTGACACCAAAAGTCAGGGCAACAAAAACAAAACTAACAAAATATCAGAGTAAAGAGTTTCTGCATAGTAAAGGAAACAATCAACAACATTAAAAGGCAACCTATGGATTGGGAGAAAATATCTATAAACCATATATCCAATAAGGGCTTAATATCCAAAATACATATGGAACTCATATAGTTCAATAGCAAAACCAAACAACCCAATTAAAAAATGGGCAAAGGATTTGAATAGACTATTTTCCAAAGAAAACGTACAAATGGTAAACAAATGTATAAAAAGATACTCATATTAGTCGTTATCAGTGAAATGCAAATCAAAATCACAATGATGTATCACCTCACACCTATTAGGATAGCTAATATCAAAAGATATCTAAAGTTGAGAGGATATGGAAAAAAGGATCCTTTGTGCACTACCGGTTGAAATGTAACTTGGTATGATCATTATTAAAAACACTATGGAGGCTTCTCAAGAAATTAAAAATAGAACTACCATATGATCCAGCAACCCCACTTCTGGATATATATTAAAAAACAAATGAAATCTATCTTGAAGAGATATTTACATTTCCATATTTGTTGAAGGATTATTCACTATAGCCAAGATATGGATCACATTAATTGTAAGTGGTCTAAATAGTCTCATTTTAAAACTGGAGACTGTACGATTGGGTAAAAAGCAAGATCCAACTATATTAACATATAGGTCTTAAAAAAAAAAAAGGATGAAAAAAACCACCCCATGTTAAGATTAATCAATAGAAAGCTGGGATGATTATATAAATATCTAACAAAATAGATTTCAGAGCAAATATTACCTGAGTTGAAGAGGACATAAAACAGATAGGTTGCTTGAAATATACAAACTACCAAAGCTCATTGAAAAAGAAACAGATAATCTAAATAACTTTATAGCTATTAAATAAACTGAATTTTCAGTTAAAAACCTTCCTATGAGAAAACTCTAGGCTCATATAGCTTCACTGGCAAATTCTACCAAATATTTAAACAAAGAATAATACCAATTCTATACAAACTCTTTCAGAAAATTGATGAGGAGGGGATACTTCCCAAATCATTCTGTGAGGATTACATTACTCAATACCCATTTCATAAAATTACATTTTAAGAAAACTACAGACCAATATATCTCATGCTTATACATGTAAGGACATGTAACCTTAAATGGCAAAGGGGACTTGACAGGTACTATTAAGGCTCTTGTGATGTAAAGACTATCCTGTATTATCCAGGTGAGCCAATGTAATCTAAGAGTTCTGAAAAGATGAAAGAGAAAGAGAGTTAAGGAAGATGTGATGATGGAAACAGAAGTTGGAGGATTGTGCTCTAAGATGGAAGAAGAGGTCACACACCAAAGAATGCAAGCAACTCTAGAAGCTAGAAAACTCAAACAGAATTTCCCCTAGAGCAGGCAAAGAGAATGCAAGCCTGACAACACTTTCCCAATTTAGCCCAGAGAAATCTATTTCAGACTTCGGATCCCAATTGTAAGATGATAAATTTGTGTTGTTTTAAACAACTACGTCTGTAGTAGTTTAATGCAACAACAGTAGGAAACAAATACCCTTGACTTACGAGAAGATTATTTTTAGAGCTTCTATTTTTGCTTGAATAAACTTATATTCTGTACAATATTGCTCTTTACAGCATTGGACCTTGCTTCTATCACCAGTCATGTCCACAGCTGGGTATTCTTTTTGCTTTGGCTCCATCCCTTCATTCTTTCTGGAGTTATTTCTCCACTGATCTCCAGTAGCATATTGGGCACCTACTGACCTGGGGAGTTTCTCTTTCAGTATCCTATCATTTTGCCTTTTCATACTGTTCACGAGGTTCTCAAGGCAAGAATACTGAAGTGATTTGCCATTCCCTTCTCCAGTGGACCACATTCTGTCAGATCTCTCCACCATGACCTGCCCATCTTGGGTTGCCCCACGGGCATGGCTTAGTTTCATGGAGTTAGACAAGGCTGTGGTCCTAGTGTGATTAATCCCAAAGAAAGGCAATGCCAAAGAATGCTCAAACTACCGCACAATTGCACTCATCTCACACGCTAGTAAAGTAATGCTCAAAATTCTCCAAGCCAGGCTTCAGCAATATGCGAACCGTGAACTTCCTGATATTCAAGCTGGTTTTAGAAAAGGCAGAGGAACCAGAGATCAAATTGCCAACATCCACTGGATCATGGAAAAAGCAAGAGAGTTCCAGAAAAACATCTATTTCTGCTTTATTGACTATGCCAAAGCCTTTGACTGTGTGGATCACAATAAACTGTGGAAAATTCTGAAAGAGATGGGAATACCAGACCACTTGATCTGCCTCTTGAGAAATTTGTATGCAGGTCAGGAAGCAACAGTTAGAACTGGACATGGAACAACAGACTGGTTCCAAGTAGGAAAAGGAGTACGTCAAGGCTGTATATTGTCACCCTGTTTATTTAACTTATATGCAGAGTACATCATGAGAAACACTGGACTGGAATCAAGAAAAGCTGGAATCAAGATTGCCGGGAGAAATATGAATAATCTCAGATATGCAGATGACACCACCCTTACGGCAGAAATTGAAGAGGAACTAAAAAGCCTCTTGATGAAAGTGAAAGTGGAGAGTGAAAAGTTGGCTTAAAGCTCAGCATTCAGAAAACTAAGATCATGGCATCTGGTCCCATCACTTCATGGGAAATAGATGGGGAAGCAGTGGAAACAGTGTCAGACTTTATTTTTGTGGGCTCCAAAATCACTACAGATGGTGACTGCAGCCATGAAATTAAAAGACGCTTTACTCCTTGGAAGGAAAGTTATGACCAACCTAGATAGCATATTGAAAAGCAGAGACATTACTTTGCCAACAAAGGTCCGTCTAGTCAAGGCTATGGTTTTTCCTGTGGTCATGTATGATGTGAGAGTTGGACTGTGAAGAAGGCTGAGCACCGAAGAATTGATGCTTTTGAACTGTGGTGTTGGAGAAGACTCTTGAGAGTCCCTTGGACTGCAAGGAGATCCAACCAATCCATTCTGAAGGAGATCAGCCCTGGGATTTCTTTGGAAGGAATGATGCTAAAGGTGAAACTCCAGTACTTTGGCCACCTCATGGGAAGAGTTGACTCATTGGAAAAGACTCTGATGCTGGGAGGAATTGGGGGCAGGAGGAGAAGGGGACGACAGAGGATGAGATGGCTGGATGGCATCACTGACTCGATGGACATGAGTCTGAGTGAACTCCGGGAGTTGGTGATGGACAGGGCGGCCTGGTGTGCTGTGATTGATGGGGTCGCAAAGAGTTGGACACGACTGAGTGACTGATCTGATCTGATATTCTGTACAAGAGTAGAATGCATCGAGAATTAACCTATTACTGTGCAACATCTGAATTTAGTATAACATTCAAAGAATTACAAATAGAGATCATTTATTTGATGAGATTTGTCTTAAAAAGATACAGTGACTGGAAGCAGGAAAGACAGTAATTGACAACATTTGGACTGAAATATTTACTTATTTAATAAAATAAAATCCAACCTGAGAAGATACTCCATTTGACATAGTTTGCTCTGAGTTTATCAGATACTTATATTAACCAATATAAAGATCATGTTTCCAAATAAAAACATTGAGGTCAAGAGAAAAGTCAACTGAGGGCATTAACAATTTAAAATTTACTAAGTGTAAAATTGCCGGGAGAAATATCAATAACCTGAATATTCACTGGAAGGACTGATGCTGAAACTCCAATATTTTGGCCACCTGATGCAAAGAGCTGACTCACTTGAAAAGACCCTGATGCTGGGAAAGACTAAAGGCAGGAGAAGGGGATGACACAGGATGAGATGGTTGGATGGCATCACCAACTCAATGGACCTGAGTTTAGGTAAACTCCGGCAGTTGGTGATGAACATGGAGGCTTGGCATGCTATGGTCGATGGGGTCACAAAGAGTCGGACACGACTGAGTGACTGAACTGAAGTGTAAAATATGTTAAAGAGTTTAGAGATATTCTTATGAAAAATTACAAACATATTACCATGTAAAATACATTCTTCAGTGTAGCTGGGTGCCAGGGAAAATGGGCAGATGTTGGGTGAAGGATACAAACTTGCAATTATAAGATGAAAAATTTCATGGGATCTAAGGTACTGTATGGTGATTATAATTAACAATAGTATATTACATACTGGAAAGTCACTAAAGAGAGCAGATATTAAATGCTATCAATACAGAAGAGAAGGTAATTATGTGAGGTGATAGAAGTGTTAACTATATTGTGGCAATTATTTCATAGTATATATGTGTATCAAATCACACGGTACACCTTACATTTACACAATGTTAGATGTCAATTATATCTCAATGAATCTGGAAAAAATGCATTTTTCCAAAATGAAAATATACATGATATGAGACAAATATACTTGTGAAACTGATTAAAATACATAAATATGTATAGAGTAATTACTGGCTGTTATTTTGAATGTACTAATAATCAGTATTAAGCAGTTTTAATATTTTCTAGTGTATTCAGACTTCTTTTTGAAAGTTTTCAAACAGACTGTTTTATAGGGACACTAATATAATAAAAGCAATTTGTTGGTTAATACGTAGTTTAAAAAATTATGTAAGTTTAATTGTTTACTGCTCCATTTAAATTCTTAAGTGTCTCAGACTGGACAACATAATTGTTGTCATTAGGTCTTAATAGTGACTTGTGCCATTCCACAGCCACCACTATGTTCTCAGACCAATGTTCTCTGTTATTAGAATAAGCATCTGATTTCTTTAAGACCAGATCAGATCAGATCAGTCACTCAGTCGTGTCCGACTCTTTGTGATCCCATCAATCACAGCACACCAGGCCGCCCTGTCCATCACCAACTCCCGGAGTTCACTCAGACTCACGTCCATCGAGTCAGTGATGCCATCCAGCCATCTCATCCTCTGTCGTCCCCTTCTCCTCCTGCCCCCAATCCCTCCCAGCATCAGAGTCTTTTCCAATGAGTCAACTCTTCCCATGAGGTGGCCAAAGTACTGGAGTTTCACCTTTAGCATCATTCCTTCCAAAGAAATCCCAGGGCTGATCTCCTTCAGAATGGATTGGTTGGATCTCCTTGCAGTCCAAGGGACTCTCAAGAGTCTTCTCCAACACCACAGTTCAAAAGCATCAATTCTTCGGTGCTCAGCCTTCTTCACAGTCCAACTCTCACATCATACATGACCACAGGAAAAACCATAGCCTTGACTAGACGGACCTTTGTTGGCAAAGTAATGTCTCTGCTTTTCAATATGCTATCTAGGTTGGTCATAACTTTCCTTCCAAGGAGTAAGCGTCTTTTAATTTCATGGCTGCAGTCACCATCTGTAGTGATTTTGGAGCCCACAAAAATAAAGTCTGACACTGTTTCCACTGCTTCCCCATCTATTTCCCATGAAGTGATGGGACCAGATGCCATGATCTTAGTTTTCTGAATGCTGAGCTTTAAGCCAACTTTTTCACTCTCCACTTTCACTTTCATCAAGAGGCTTTTTAGTTCCTCTTCAATTTCTGCCATAAGGGTGGTGTCATCTGCATATCTGAGATTATTCATATTTCTCCCGGCAATCTTGATTCCAGCTTTTCTTGATTCCAGTCCAGTGTTTCTCATGATGTACTCTGCATATAAGTTAAATAAACAGGGTGACAATATACAGCCTTGACGTACTCCTTTTCCTACTTGGAACCAGTCTGTTGTTCCATGTCCAGTTCTAACTGTTGCTTCCTGACCTGCATACAAATTTCTCAAGAGGCAGATCAAGTGGTCTGGTATTCCCATCTCTTTCAGAATTTTCCACAGTTTATTGTGATCCACACAGTCAAAGGCTTTGGCATAGTCAATAAAGCAGAAATAGATGTTTTTCTGGAACTCTCTTGCTTTTTCCATGATCCAGTGGATGTTGGCAATTTGATCTCTGGTTCCTCTGCCTTTTCTAAAACCAGCTTGAATATCAGGAAGTTCACGGTTCGCATATTGCTGAAGCCTGGCTTGGAGAATTTTGAGCATTACATTACTAGCGTGTGAGATGAGTGCAATTGTGTGGTAGTTTGAGCATTCTTCGGCATTGCCTTTCTTTGGGATTGGAATGAAAACTGACCTTTTCCAGTCCTGTGGCCACTGCTGAGTTTTCCAAATTTGCTGGCATATTGAGTGCAGCACTTTCACAGCATTATCTTTCAGGACTTGGAATAGCTCAACTGGAATTCCATCACCTCCACTAGCTTTGTTCATAGTGATGCTTTCTAAGGCCCACTTGACTTCACATTCCAGGATGTCTGGCTCTAGGTCAGTGATCACACTATCATGATTATCTGGGTCACGAAGGTCTTTTTTGTACAGTTCTTCTGTGTATTCTTGCCATCTCTTCTTAATATCTTCTGCTTCTGTTAGGTCATACCATTTCTGGCCTTTATCGAGCTCATCTTTGCATGAAATGTTCCTTTGGTATCTCTGATTTTCTTGAAGAGATCCCTAGTCTTTCCCATTCTGTTGTTTTCCTCTATTTCTTTGCATTGATCGCTGAAGAAGGCTTTCTTATCTCTTCTTGCTGTTCTTTGGAACTCTGCATTCAGATGTTTATATCTTTCCTTTTCTCCTTTGCTTTTTGCTTCTCTTCTTTTCACAGCTATTTGTAAGGCCTCCTCAGAGAGCCATTTTGCTTTTTTGCATTTCTTTTCCATGGGGATGGTCTTGATCCCTGTCTCCTGTACAATGTCACGAACCTCAATCCTTAGTTCATCAGGCACTCTGTCTATCAGATCTAGGCCCTTAAATCTATTTCTCACTTCCACTGTATAATCATCAGGGATTTGATTTAGGTCATACCTGAATGGTCTAGTGGTTTTCCCTGCTTTCTTCAATTTCAGTCTGAATTTGGCAATAAGGAGTTCATGATCTGAGCCACAATCAGCTCCTGGTCTTGTTTTTGTTGACTGTATAGAGCTTCTCCATCTTTGGCTGCAAAGAATATCCTCAATCTGATTTTTGTGTTGACCATCTGCTGATGTCCATGTGTAGAGTCTTCTCTTATGTTGCTGGAAGAGGGTATTTTTTATGACCAGTGCATTTTCTTGGCAAAGCTCTATTAGTCTTTGCCCTGCTTCATTCTGTATTCCAAGGTCAAATTTGCCTGTTACTCCAGGTGTTTCTTGACTTCCTACTTTTGCATTCCAGTCCCCTATAATGAAAAGGACATCTTTTTTGGGTGTTAGTTCTAAAAGGTCTTGTAGGTCTTCATAGAACCGTTCAACTTCAGCTTCTTCAGCGTTACTGGTTGGGGCATAGACTTGGATTACTGTGATACTGAATGGTTTGCCTTGAAAACGAACAGAGATAATTCTGTGATCTTTGAGATTGCATCCAAGTACTGCATTTTGGACTCTTTTGTTGACCATGATGGCTACTCCATTTCTTCTGAGGGATTCCTGCCCGCAGTAGTAGATATAATGGTCATCTGAGTTAAATTCACCCGTTCCAGTCCATTTTAGTTTGCTGATTCCTAGAATGTCGACATTCACTCTTGCCATCTCTTGTTTGACCACTTCCAATTTGCCTTGATTCATGGACCTGACATTCCAGGTTCCTATGCAATATTGCTCTTTACAGCATTGGACCTTGCTTCTATCACCAGTCACATCCACAGCTGAGTATTGTTTTTGCTTTGGCTCCATCCCTTCATTCTTTCTGGAGTTATTTCTCTACTGATATCCAGTAGCATATTGGGCACCTACTGACCTGAGGAGTTCCTCTTCAGTATCCTATCATTTTGCCTTTTCATACTGTTCATGGGGTTCTCAAGGCAAGAATACTGAAGTGGTTTGCCATTCCCTTCTCCAGTGGACCACATTCTGTCAGATCTCTCCACCATGACCTGCCCATCTTGGGTTGCCCCATGGGCATGGCCTAGTTTCATTGAGTTAGACAAGGCTGTGGTCCTAGTGTGATTAGATTGACTAGTTTTATGTGAGTATGGTTTCAGTTTGTCGGCCCTCTGATGCCCTCTTGCAACACCTACTGTCTTACTTGGGTTTCTCTTACCTTGTGCGTGGGATATCTCTTCATGGCTGCTCCAACAAAGCACAGTCGCTGCTCCTTACCTTGGATGAGGGGTATCTCCTCATTGCCGCCCCTTCTGACCTTCAATGTGGGAAAGCTCCTCTAGGCCCTCCTGCGCCTGCGCAGCCACCGCTCCTTGGACATGGGGTTGGTCCTCCTCAGCCGCCACCCCTAACCTCAGACGCGGGGTAGCTCCTCTCGGCTGCCGCCCCTGACCTCGGACTTGGGTAGCTCTTCTCTGCCGTTCTGGCACTGTCGCAGCCTGGCACTCTCGGCCACTGCCCCTGACCTCAGACGTGGGGTAACTCCTCTTGGCTGCCGCCCTCCGGGCATGGGGACCTCCTGGCCTCTACCCAGACCTCGGACGTGGATTAGCTCCTCTCGGCCGCACTCAAGTGGGCCGGTCGCAGCCGCCCGCGCCTAAGAGTCACTGAAGCCACTAGTAAATGATATGACCATGTAGGTGGCTCACATCACCACCTACTCTGTGTATAATGCCACCATTCTATCAATCCACACTTCCCTGTGGTGACCAACCCAACAGGGAATTCTCTATGACCAGTTGACTCAGGAAGAAAAAATTCAATTCTGGTTTACAGATGGTTCTGGAAAATGAGCTAACATTACAGGAGGTCCCAAATATACCTGTCCCTTATTTTGCCCATGTCCCTGTATGCCCAGCCAGACTACTAACCACTACCCATAAATTGGCAAAGGACATTACTTTTCCAAATTAAAAATGAGATACACTGACTAAAGTTCTTCCCCTTGGAGTTAACTCTGAATAAGAGTGTAATGCTACAGCAATATGCTTCTGGCAGGAGCCAGCTCATTTTCCATGTAATGTACTCTGCATATAAGTTAAATAAACAGGGTGACAATATACAATCTTGTCATACACCTTTCCCAATTTTGAACCAGTCAGTTGTTCCATGTAAGGTTCTAACTGCTGCTTCTTGACACACTTACAGGTTTCTCAGGAGATGGGTAATATGGTTTGGTATTCCCATCTCTTTAAGAATTTTCCACAGTTTATTGTGATCCACACAGTCAAAGGCTTTCATGTAGTCAAAGAAGTAGATGTTTTTTCTGGAATTCCCTTACTTTCTCTATAATCCAATGAATGATGGCAATTTGATCTCTGGTTACCCTGCCTTATCTAAAACCAGCTTGTACATCTGAAAGTTTTTGATTCAAATACTGCTGAAACCTAGCTTGAAGGATTTTGAGCATAACTTTACTAGCATGGGAAGTGAACGCAATTGTCCAGTAGTCTGAACATTCTTTAGCACTGCCCTTCTTTGGAATTAGGATGAAATAAATCTGTTATAGAACCTTAATCTAAAACCTAGACCAGCTAAAAAGTTCTCTTACCTTGAGGACATTTCAAAGTTGGTAACATTAAATAGATTGGAGTAGTACATCCAAATGTAGTGTGTATGTGCTAGGTCACCTCAGTTGTGTCTGACTCTCTTGCGACCCCAAGGACTGTAGTCTGCCAGACTCTACTGTCTGTGGGATTCTCCAGGCAAGAGTAGTGGAGTGAGTAGCCATTCCCTTCTCCAGGGGATCTTCCTGATCTTCAGAGATCAAACCTGGGTTTCATGCATTGCAGGCAGATTCTTTACCATCTAAGATACCTGGGAAGTACTAAATGGTAGTATATGTTATTTTAAAAATTAGGAAGAGGCTCATCAAGTGCTTTCTTAGTGATATGGGGGAAAGGTGCACCACTTTTCCTATTGTGTTGATAGGAATACCTTGAGATGCTGAGACCAGCTGATCCTCAGAAATTTCACTCAGGTCACAGTTACCTGGATTTTCATTGGAGTTTATCTCCTGCTCCCTGAAATCCAGTCACCCCTTACTATATCATTAAACTAGTGTAATATCATGTAAAATTATAAGATGGTGAGATGTTAAAGGTCTCTGCAGGCTACATTGTAACTGAGAGCTAAAGAATTGACACAGATCAATGAAAGTGTATTTGTGTTCCTTCAACATAAAAACACTTCTTTTTGAGTCCTGTGCTAAAGCTGAAACTCCAATACTTTGGCCACCTCATGCGAAGAGTTGACTCATTGGAAAAGACTCTGATGCTGGGAGGGATTAGGGGCAGGAGGAGATGGCTGGATGGCATCACTGACTCAATGGACATGAGTTTGAGTGAACTCTGGGAGTTGGTGATGGACAGGGAGGCCTGGCATGTTGCGATTCATGGGGTTGCAAAGTCATGACTGAGTGACTGAACTGAACTGAACTGAACTGATTCTTACTGAGATGGGGCTTCCCTTGTGGGTCAGATGGTAAAGAATCTGCCTGCAATGTGGGACACCCTGCTTCGATCCCTGAGTCAGGAAGATCCCCTGGAGAAGGGAATGGAAATCCACTCTAACACTCTTGCCTAGAGAATGCCACAGGCAGAGGAGCCTGGCAGGCTACAGTCCATGGGGTTGAAAAGAGCTGGACCCAACTGAGTGACTACACTTGCACTTGCACTTTCTTACCAAGATACAGTGAAAAAAACAATTGCCAGATTAATAGCCATATTCTAACTGCTAGAGGTTATGTTGATTTACTTTATTAAAGACACCATGTCTGGAGCAGCAGCTGTAACTAGAGTCACCACCTGATTATATTTACAGTAGTTCACAGTTATTCTCCAACACTCTAAGACTGTTCTACTTAGGCAAAAGAAGATAGATAAACGTGAATAGAAAGAATCATTGCCACTACATCTGTCAAGTCTTTTTATGGTAGCACTAATCATGCAATTTTTCCAGGAATGCAGCTTTACTTTACTTATTACATAAACAACAATTCTAATCGGTGGATCACAGTGGCGCTCCAAGGCCTGAGGATTCAAGTTTGCTGAGTCAGCACCTAGTAATTCCAGGGTATTCCCTTTTCCCAATCGATCAGCTATCACTACATAACAGACTTTCCCCAAATTCAGTGGTTTACACAATTATTTATTCTTGTTCACACCCATGGGTCAGCTTCCCTAGATTGCATTAGAAAGGTTTAAGAAGCATACACAAATGCCACGCATGCATGTGTGCTAAGTTGCTTTAGTCGTGTTTGACTCTTTGCAACTCTATGGACTGTAGCCTGCCCGGCTCCCCTGTCCATGGGATTCTCCAGGCAAGAATACTGGAGTGGCTTGCCATTTCCTCCTCCAGGGAGTCTTCCCCACCCAGAGACTGCACTTGCATCTCTTCTGTCTCCTACATTGGCAGGAAGGTTCTTTACCACTTTTCCAGGTGTGGGCCACCTGGAACGCCCACACAAACACCCACATGTATTATCTCAGAAAACCCAAAGAGGCTCACTGGGTGTTTCTTTTCTTTTTTATTGGCAGCTTTGCTGATCTCAGCTGGGCTTTGACACATATCTTTAGTTGAGCTGAGGTACAAGTTTGCTAGTGTGGGTCTGTTTCACTCTTTTTCCTTGACTATGTGAAATATTAGCTAGGATGTGTTCTCATAACAGTGATAGAGAGGCAAGAAGTCAAACAGACATGTTCAAATACCTGCCACAGCTCAGAACTGGCAAAATGTTACTTCCATCTACATGATCTGGCCAAAACAAATTATAATGCTGGGCCCAAAGTAAGGAAGCAGGAAAATACTCTGTGGCAATGGTAAGGATATAGCAAGGATGTGGCTAGAGATAGGGGTAAGGAAATGGGGCCAAGCATTAGTAAATATCCATGGGTCCCTTATAGAAAGTAAGGAGAAAGGGACTTGCCTAGTAGTCCAGTGACTAAAACTCCACATTTCCAATGCAGGGGGCCCAGGTTCAATTCCTGGTCAGGGAACTATATTCCACGTGCCACAACTAAAGATCCCACAAACTGCAATGAAGATCGAAGATGCCGTGTGCCAAACTAAGATTTGACACAGCCAAATAAATAAAAATTCAAAAAAAAGTAAGGAGAAAGATTCACAGCATGTACCTGTGATGCATGTATCTTCCTCATGTGACCACTTCTTGGGGTTCTTAGAGACTGTAAAATGACTCAGGTTGAGAGATTACGTAAGAAACTGTGATTTTTAGTATGTTTTAAGTTATATCCAGGTCACTATTTTGCACAATTCAGTCAGTCAGTTCAGTCGCTCAGTCGTGTCCAGTCAGACTCTTTGTGACCCCATGGACTGCAGCATGACAGGCTTCCCTGTCCATCACCAACTCCTGGAGCTTACTAAAACTCATGTCCATTAAGTCGGTGATGCCATCCAACCATCTAATCCTCTGTCGTTCCCTTCCTCTCCTGCCTTCAATCTTTCTCAGCATCAGGGTCTTTTCCAATGAGTCAGTTCTTCATATCAGGTGGCCAAAATATTGGAGTTCAGCTTCAGCATCAATCCTTCCAGTGAATATTCAGGACTGATTTCCTTTAGGATGGACTGGTTGGATCTCCTTGGTGTCCAAGGGACTCTCAAGAGTCTTCTCCAACACCACAGTTCAAAAGCATCAATTCTTCAGTGCTTAGCTTTCTTTATAGTCCAACTCTCACATCCATACATGACTACTGGAAAAACCATAGCTTTGACTAGACAGACCTTCGTTGGTAAAGTAATGTCTCTGCTTTTTAATATGCTGTCTAGGTTGGTCATAACTTTTCTTACAAGGAGCAAGTGTCTTTTAATTTCATGGCTGCAGTCACCATCTGCAGTGATTTTGGAGTCTCCCAAAATAAAGTCTGTCACTGTTTCCATTGTTTCCCCATCTATTTGCCATGAAGTGATAGGACCAGATGCCATGATCTTTGTTTTCTGAATGTTGAGCTTTAAGCCAACTTTTTCACTCTCCTCTTTTACTTTCATCAAGAGGTTCTTTAGTTCTTCTTCACTTTCTGCCATAAGGGTGGTGTCATCTGCATAATCTGAGGTTATTGATATTTCTCCTGGCAACCCAGCATTTCTCATGATGTACTCTGCATATAAGTTAAATAAGCACAGTGACAAAATACAGCCTTCATACTCCTTTTCCTATTTGAAACCAGTCTGTTGTTCCATGTCCAGTTCTAACTGTTGCTTCCTGACCTGCACACAGGTTTCTCAGGAAGCAGGTCAGATGGTCTGGTATTCCCATCTCTTGAAGAACGTTCCACAGTTTGTTGTGATCCACACAGTCAAAGGTTTGGGCATAGTCAATAAAGCAGAAATAGATGTTTTTCTGGAACTCTCTTGCTTTTTCGATGATCCAGCAGATGTTGGCAATTTGATCTCTGGTTCCTCTGCCTTTTCTAAATCCAGCTTGAACATCTGGAAGTTCATGGTGCATATGCTGTTGAAGCCTGGCTTGGAGAATTTTGAGCATTACTTTGCTAGTGTGTGAGATGAGTGCAATCGTGGGGGTAGTTTGGCATTCTTTGGCATTGCCTTTCTTTGGGATTGGAATGAAAACTGACCTTTTTCAGTCCTGTGGCCACTGCTGAGTTTTCCAAATTTGCTGGCACATTGAGTGCAGCACTTTCAGAGCATTATCTTTCAGGACTTGGAATAGCTCAACTGGAATTCCATCACCTCCACTAGCTTTGTTCACAGCGATAATTCCTAAAGCCAGCTTGACTTCACATTCCAGGATGTCTGGCTCTAGGTGAGTGATCACACCATCATGACTGTCTGGGTCATGAGGATCTTTTTTGTATAGTTCAAGTGTGCACAATTCTCACTTGTAGTAGGTCTTGTGCTCCAAGAGATACCATCTATATAGACTACAAAGTAAATGGTTGCTAAGAGTTATGTGTAATGTGGCAACCCTGACTGTTCTTGTTAGCTGCCTATCTATTTAGTCCTAAGAAGCTTCATGATCACTTTGCCATTACCAAAGATCTTTCATTCTGAATTCCACTGTAGTCTTACAGTTATGCCAATCACATCTACTGTGTTTCTGTTGCTTAAATGCAATAAATTGATCTGTATTACTGTAGGATTATCCTATTTCTATTAAAATAAGAGGGCCTCTGTAACCCCCGACTTTATCTCCAGGCTTTTGATGATGGAAACAAGAGTGTTGAGCTTTTCAAGACTGCTGACATTTCTGTCACTACTTTGTCAGTATCTCGATGAGGAGAGTATCCTTTGGGTTCTTTTGGGAGACAATGGAAAGTAGGAGAAAGAGTGAACATGATAAATCACTCAAGTTTTTCTTTTCTCCTTAAATCTATTCATTCCTCTACATTTTGTTAAGGAACGTATGATATCTCAAATCCACTTAATTTTGTCCACCAGCAAAATACATTTCAGTTCCTCAAGCCAACGAATGATTGTAACTATTCCAAAATGATTACATCTAAATTAATTATTAATATAACTACATGGATGAGACTCCTATATCAATATTTGACTCTAAATTTGTATTCCTTCCTTTTTCCATCTTCATACGTATTTCCAGTTTGCTGAAGCTTATCAAAATCTTGCCACTTTTATTCATAGACCTCTTAATTGATTATGACTCTAGTTACAGATCTGGACTGGATACAAGAAGTGGGAGAGATATGACATGTGATAGCTCCCTCAAGTGGGTTGCTACAAGGATTTCAGGGAGGGAAAGGAAAGTCTTAACAAGAAGAGGGCTTGCTGGCAAGGAAGACACAGTGAGGTTTGATGTTTTGTGAACTTCAGAGTTATATGAATTCACCCAAATGTTCTCAGGATCCTATTATGTCCCAAATAGTCCCTGATTTTTACATATACGTCCTTGAAATCCTGTGAATTCTCAGCCTTCATTTTAACCCTGCAATTTGGAAGATCAGATTCTATGTCTTATTTTCAGGTATTATTTCTCTGGACCTAACGATGCAAGTTTTGCTTAGGGCAATTATAGAAGCTCCCCAAAACTCTAATCATGCCTAGAGCCTGGAATTTAAAATCTTGGATTTGTCATGGTCTTTATTTAAGCTTTGTTTGGTATAATTAAAAGCAGACAACCCACCCCACAAACCCGTATTCCTCATTCACATTATATTCATATGGCTTGCCAAAGTTTTGACATTAGTAAACACTTCATTCTAGGAAATTTCAAGTGATTATTTAAGCTACAGATTTCCTGAGTCCCACTCACTGATGCTAAAAGAACTCTTGCCTGTTTAAAACCCACTCAGGTCAGATAATCAATCACAAGTTCACATTGTCTTGAGAAAGTCACTGTTGGTACTATTTTATTGGTCAGAGTTAAGTTGAAAGGGGTAAATATACTGTGGTTAAGCAGAAAACAATATATTATAGGACACTGAATGGCTTATAGAATTTTTTTGATGGATAGAAGAAATGGATTTTAGGTGAACGTCCAGAATTAAGACCTACAGCCACACCTCAAAATAAGGGCACTAAAGGAGCTATCTGGAAGGGAAAATGCAACCCACTTCAGTGGAGAAAATTTTGTAGGGTACAGAATTCTACACTGGGGTTTTTACCTCTCTACGGTTTAAATATTTCACTTCACTCTCTTTTTGATTGCATGGTTTCTGGAGAGTGTTAGTCACTCAGTTGTATCTGACTCTTTACGACACCATGGATGTAGAGCTCCTCTGTCCATGGGATTCTCCAGGCAAGAACAGTGGAGCGGGTAGCCGTTCCTTTCTCCAGGGGATCTTCTTGACCCAGGGATGGAACCAGGGTCTTCTGCATTGCAGGCAGATTCTTTACCACCTGAGCCACCAGGGGAGAGTCGGGACATGACTTATCATCTGAACAACAACCACCACCAAGAAGTTAAATGCTAATTCTTATCTTTGCTCCTCTATGGGTAAGGTATTTTTTGCTTCTGGCTTCTTTCAAGACTTTATCTTTATTTTTGATTTTCTTAAGTTTTAATATGATATGTCTTCTTGTTGCTCAGTTTCTAAGTCATGTCCGACTCTTTGCACCCCATGGACTGCAGTACACCAGGCTTCCCTACAATGCCTGCCTTAAATAAATTGATATATCCATTGTATATTCAATACAAATCACATCTAATGGCATGAGAATATGCTCACATATATTAAGTAAAACAAAAAGCATGCTAAAAAAGCAGAAGAAACATTTTCATTTTATTTAAAAATACACGCCAGTTCAGTCGCTCAGCTGTGTCCGACTCTTTGCGACCCCATGGACTGCAGCACGCCAGGCCTCCCTGTCCATCACCAACTCCCAGAGCTTGCTCAAATTCATAATCCTTGAGTCAGTGATGCCATCCAACCATCTCCTCCTGTCATCCCCTTCTCCTGCCTTCAATCATTCCCAGCATCGGGGTCTTTTCCAATGTGTCAGTTTTTCTCATCAGGTGGCCAAAGTACTGGAGCTTCAGCTTCAGCATTAGTCCTTCAAATGAATATTCAGGTATGATTTCCTTTAGGATTTATTTAGGAATATCATCATTGGCTATCTCTAGCTGATGGAATGATATGTTCCTGTGTGTGTTTTTCTATTTTGTTAATGTTCTATAATCAATATGTATTGTTTTCTTTAAATCCAGATGTCAATTGTTTTCACAATTGACTTTTCACAAAGTAGAGAATTAACTCAGGTGGCAATGTCAAGCATAAGATGGAGTAGGATAGGATCAGAGACAGAGAGATTAATAGACTATTGCAATAGAATGGATGAAAGACAGTAGAAGCCAAATTAAGGCAGTGGCTGTGGGGACAAAGAAAGTAGATAATGAGAACATAGACTGAATAAATAGGATTTGATAATCCTAGATCCATTTAGGTTGTAGATAAAGGCTAAGGAAATATTAAACACTGTAAATCCACTGGTAGCCCTGGATCTATATGGGTTGGGGTGGAGGTAAGGGTTATGAATTCACTAGTCTTAACTATAGTAAATAAAATTGTGAACTTAACATGCGATTACTTAGGGACAGTTAAAATAGAAATAGGGCAATGGCCTGAATCATGGGGAACTCAATATTTAAGAGCCAGATAGAGGAAGAAAGGCTTATAAAGAATAAGTAGGATTGATTTAAAAGGTAAAGCAACTAGGTTGTCATGGAAGCTAAAGGAAGGAAATTTCAAACAGGAATTGGTCAATGGTGCTAGTAACGAAAGCATCCTGCTTCTAATGTTTACTCCCTGTGAAAGGACTTCAATCAGTTCTGGGTCTTCCTCTATACTTAGGGAGATTTGAGTGACTTACAAATAGTAAATTTCTGAAGAATGTCTGATTTGGTTTTGTCCTCCAACCTCCAAGAACAAAGTTGTCCAGAGACCGAATTTTCATTTGATCCTCCATGCTGTCCCTGTCAAGTGTTGCTAGGAATTGGAGGTATGCTGCTGCTGTTAAGTTGCTTCAGTCGTGTCCGACTCTGTGCGACCCCATAGATGGCAGCCCACCAGGCTCCCCCGACCCTGGGATTCTCCAGGCAAGAACACTGGAGTGGGTTGTCATTACCTTCTCCAATGCATGGAAGTGAAAAGTGAAAGTGAAGTTGCTCAGTCATATCCGACTCTTAGCGACCCTAGGGACTGCAGCCTACCAGGCTCTTCCGTCCATGAGACTTTCCATGCAAGAGTACTGGAGTGGGGTGCATTTGCCTTCTCCAATTGGAGGTATAAATCTGTCTAATTCTGGGGATCAGTTGGCAGGCCTATTTACCCACTAAGCAACATCAACCAACGTAACTTTATCAGTAATAAAGTGATATTTTGGTCCCCATTTCTATCCTTTAACTTGTTCAGAACCTAGGCAAGAAAAGGGGAATTGGTTTACTGGGACCACTTGGAAACTACAACTGATGTCACATTCCACATCAGGGAAGTCAGGGGTTGAAGAGACTAATGGCTAATGACTTTGGCAGTTAGGAAGTAATCATTAATCACTCTCTTCCTTAATAAAGTCGATCACAGTTTGTCCAAGGAAGGCAACTGAGGAAGTATCTCCATGGGGTTTCAGTGGGATAATATTAACTACTGCTCCAATCCTTGTTTTGTAAGATTCTCTAAGAATGTAACTATGTCACCCAGAGGACTATAGCATTTTATTTGCAAATGTATAAAACCTACCTTAAAGTAGCTTAAATGAGAATGGCAGGCATGGGAAGGAAAAAAGAACTTGGTGGCCACTTAATTAATGGATAATGGGTTAGTCTATGATCCCAGATTTCAAATGCATTTAGACTCTACTTTCTATTGCCAATATTGCCTTCTTTTCTTCTATGGGTGTAACTTGCTTTGTTAAGTTTCATTTATTGCATTTTGCAGATACTGCATTTTTTAAATATTATTGCATTTTGCAGATACTGCATTTTTTAAATAAAAGGTTTGTGGCAACTCTGCACTAAGCAAACCTATCAGCACCATTTTTCCTACATCATTTGCTCACTTTGTATCTCTGTCATATTTTGGTAATTCTCACAGCATTTCAAACATTTTTATTACTATATTTGATTTGGTGATCTGCGAAAGTAGTTGTGATGCTACTACAACTCGCTGAAGACTCAGATGATGGATAGAGTTTAATACCAATGAAGTATTTTTTGATTTACGGTATGTACATTTTTTAAAGACATAACAGTATTGTACACTTAATAGACTACAATATAGTGCAAAAATAACTTATAAACACTGGGAAACCAATAAATTCATGTGACTCACTTTATCAATATTTGCTTTATTGTGGTAGTCTGGAACCAAACCTGCAATACCTCTGAGGTAAACTTGTTTATCGAAGGCAATGGCAACCCACTCCAGTACTCTTGCCTGGAAAATCCCATGGACAGAGGAGCCTGGTAGGCTGCAGTCCATGGGGTCGCTGAGTCAGACATGACTCAGCGACTTCACTTTCACTTTTCACTTTCATGCACTGGAGAAGAAAATGGCAGCCCACTCCAGTGTTCTTGCCTGGAGAATCCCAGGGATGGCGGAGCATTGTAGGCTGCCGTCTATGGGGTCACACAGAGTCGGACACGACTGAAGCGACTTAGCAGCAGTAGCAGCAAACCTGTTTATGGTAAGATAGTTTTGCTCCCTGTTGTGTCGAAGATGGTGAGTGGCAGCTCTAGCCTAAGATTGTCATACATCACTCTGGAGATTGGCTCGATTCATGCATGCACCTATCTTTATGGCAGAGTAAAAGTCATATAACTGAGAGCTTCATTCCATAAAAGATAGGAATCTCCTGAAAAGATAGACATACTAAGTGTTGTCCACTACATTCTACCCCTTGACTATCTGGCACCTATTTATACTTGTGCTTTACTTAGTATGTAGAATTGTTTAAATATCCTGGTCTAGGACTATGTAATTATCCCAGGGACAATTGAAATACTCTCTACTCAAGGAGGAGATATGCCAAAATCTCATCCAATTTTTTCATCTTGCTTGGAAACCAAGAGTTCTAGGTGATATGCACTTCTTTTAGATAGATTTGGATGTTGCTCATCACAGTATAGCATGACAAAGATAATTTTATTAGTACATACTTAAGGAAAGTAAATGAAGTGAAGTCGCTCAGTTGTGTTCGACTGTTTGCGACCCCATGGAAAGTAGCCTGCACCAGGCTCCTCCGTCCATGGGATTTTCTAGACAAGAGTACTGGAGTGGGTTGCCATTTCCTTCTCCAGGGAAGCTTCCCGACCCAGGGATTGAACCCAGGTCTCCTGCATTGTAGACAGAAGCTTTACCATCTGAGCCACCAGGAAGCCCTGGTCAAGGAAAGGGCACTCTAATTAGTAGTAGGTGAGGTCCTTGGTCAGTTAATACATCTTGAGTTTGCTCTCTCAAAGATGCTCCCTGATCCCTTGCCCATACATCAGAGGGTATCAGAATTAAGCAAACATAGGTCTTTGTTTGCAAGGCTTTGTAAGTTTTGTCTGAACAAGTCACTTAAAATCTTAGTTGGTTACTGGTTACCTTGTTTTTTGGTAATTCCATGGTTTAGAAACCAAAAACAGATGGTGTGTTAATCTGTTTTCTGTCCCTTAGCAATGTGTTGCAAGGCTGGAAAGCAGTTTATCCTCTAGTCAACTAAATTAACTGTGTGTTACCATTTTGGCCTTTGCATCCAATATTATAAGCCGAGGAATGAGTTTAGGGATAACACTGCTAGAATTTATCTCTGTTTACTTGCCCCCATGTTGCATCTCAGGGAATGGCTACTCACAGTGGGACTAATTCGTCAACAATTGTCAGACAGGATATATACAGCAAAATGCATGAGGTGATCAAGAATCAGGGCTTTTTTCAGGATTCCGGTTATATTTTTCACTGAGTTTTCAACTCTTTACCTCTGTTGCCCTACTTTAGCTCAGGACAGAGAATATAGGTTTTCCAAACCTGCAAGATGCAGGTTTGTTTGACTCTCAGTCGCATAGGTTTCTGAGTACAATCAAAAAGGGGATGTCTAAGAAATACACAATTGTTTCTCTGTCCTCAAAAGGGACTGGTTCTAGGACCTGCCACAGACACCAAAATGTGCAGATGCTTGGGTCTAGTTGTCAGCCCTCTAGATCCGCGGATTCTAAATTTGTAGATTTAATCACATATGTGGAACTTGTCAATACTGAGGGCCAACTGTATTTATTTATAAGGGTCAACTGTATTCTTTCTTCTGCATTCCTAATGCTCGCTTGAGCTGAAATGTATCCCTTTCTTGTACACACTCCAATGGAGTGTGCTAATGGATACACTCCAAAACCTGATTCCCCTAAAATGTTAACTTTGATGTAGACATTATCTAACATCTAAAATTTAACAATTGCTTGCTGGCTGCAACACGTTAAACAAATATCAACAAACCTCCTAGCCAGGGCCAAGGAATTGTTATCAGAATGCCACCCACCCAGACTCACTAGTTTTACATTTCAGGGTATGTCAGTTGTTGACACTGGTACTACTTTATGCACTAGACAAGATTAAAAGCCTAAACCTTGCCATGTTGAGATTTCTTACCCTTTTCTAGTTTAACAGTCTGTTTTGAATTTCATGTCAATTTTGGATGCAAGTTTAGAGAATTCAAACTAACATATTATTAGGCTTTTCTCTAAGATTTTATCCTGTTGCTGGAGGTAGGTCCTTCATTATCATGGCATTGTCAGATGGGTATTTGGTCTCCCTGCTATATAAATTTGTTGCTCTAAGGTCTACCATTGATATAATTTGCAATCTAGTCTCTCAAAAAGTGATTGTTTTTTGTCTGCCCTTACTTTAGAATTTATGGGTAGGGATCTTCTATCCAAATCATGAACCCAGAGCCTGTGCCATGAGTTTCAATCATCCTGTACTACAGCAAGGAGAAGGCAATGGCAACTCACTCTAGTACTCTTGCCTGGAGAATCCCAGGGACAGAGGAGCCTGGTGGGCTACCGTCTATGGGGTGGCACAGAGTCGGACACGACTGAAGCGACTTAGAGCAGCAGCAGCAGTACTGCAGTAAGCCTATGTAGAGCAACTGGGCTGGCGAATCCAATTTATATACCTCTTATGGAATTCTGTATCTCCTTTACAGTTCACTGCAGTCAAGGAACATGCAGAAGTGGGAGTGGTTATCAATGCTGCCTGGCCCTCTGCTTAACATATTATGCTGCCATTTCTACTTGACTGAGGTTGCCTGTGTTGGGCAAAGTTCCAGGTGGGAAGCGGGGCTTAAGCCACAAGCTCCCTGCTTTTGAATTCTGAAGTCTTCCTGGCAGTATCTATCCCTTACCAATTAAGGTTTCAACTCTGAGGAGAGAGCCAACATGTGTCTCAATTCATGAGCATTTTCCCCCTCTTGCAATACCACTGAGGCTGTTTCTACTTTCTTGAAATGATTTCTCAGACAGGTTCATGCCACTTAGCAACCAAAGGCAACAGAATTTTAAATTTTTGCTTAAGTTCAGCCAGAGTGAGATGCCTTGCTCAATAAAGCTAGCCAAAATGTTAAGTTGTCTCTGACTGGCTTCCTTTTGTTAACCTTCCCATTCCTAAACCAATCACCATGACTGAGGGATTAGGGTACCCCCCTCACTCCCGTTCGATTGATTCATGGGCTCACCCCTCTGATATAAGAGTTAAGACCAGGAAATGGATGGCTGCACATGGGGTAAGAAGGATAGGTCTATCCTAGTAAGGACAGACTCTCAAATCTCAGTGAGTCACACAAAAGAATGCACTGAACTCTAACACAATAGGCAGGCAGCTACCTTCCAAGTGAAGATTCAGGAAACTAGAGTCCTTCCTCCTTGCGACTTCACCATCTTTAACACATGGTTTCCAATACAAATGCTTTAAGTTGCTGGGGAATATGGAGATGCTCAAGGACTTTTCATGTGACATGTTTTATGTACCAAAGATGCAACAGGAGCACATCATTTTCACTTACATTCCACTGGTTAGAACCTAACTGGCACATCTAATGATAAGCCTAATTGCAAAGGAGGCTGGAAAATATAATTTAACTGTGTGCCCAGAAAAAGACTCTAGAGCCTGTAAGAGCTCACTATTCTGATAACTAAATATCTACTATATTTTATCTCTCTTCCCACACAAAGAACACATCCTATCCTAATAAACACAATCTAAAAGTTCTATCTAGTTACTAGGTCAGGCTTAAAGTCTAGTTTTTAGGTAATGTGCAGTCCTTTTCTTAAGGTCTAGATGCAACCTATGAATTAAATGCACAAGTTATCTCTAATATCACCCCAAGTTCCAGGAAACGATGTACAGTTTTGTTGTTGTTTGGTCGCAAGGCCGTGTCCAACTCTTTACAACCCCGTGGATTGCAGCATGCCAGGCTTCCATGTCCTTCACTAACTCCTGGAGTTTGTTCAGACTCATGTCTTTCAGTCAGTGATGCCATCCAACCATCTCATCCTCTGTTACACCCTTGTCCTCCTGCCCTCAATCTTTCGCAGCATCAGGGTCTTTTCCAGTGAATCAGCTCTTTGCATCAGGTGGTCAAAGTATTGGAACTTCAACTTTAGCATCAGTCCTTTCCATGAATATTCAGGGTTGATTTACTTTAGGATCAACTGGTTTGATCTCCTTGCAGTCCAAGGGACTCTCAAGAGTCTTCTCCAGCACCACAATTCAAAGCATCAATGCTTCAAGCATCAAGAAGCATCAAAGCCTTCTTGATGGTCCAACTCTTACATCTGTACAAGATTACTGGAAAAACCATAGCTTTGCTCTTATACACAATTTTGATGGTAAAGTGATGTCCCTGTTTTTTAATACACTGTCAAGGTTTGTCATAGCTTTTCTTCCAAGGAGCACGCATCTTTTAATTTCATGACTGCAGTCACCATCTGCAGTGATTTTGGAGCCCAAGAAAATAAAATCTGCCACTGTTTCCATTTTTCCTCCTTCTATTTGCCATGAAGTGATGGGACCAGATGCCATGATTGTAGTTTTTTGAATGTTGAATTTTAAGCCAGCTTTTTCACTCTCCTCCTTCACCCTCATCAAGAGGCTCTTTAGTTCCTCCTTGCTTTCTGCCATTAGAGTGGTATTATCTGCATATATGGGGTGGTTGATATTTCTCCTGGCAATCTTGATTCTAACTTGTGATTCACATCATGTACTCTGCATATAAGTTAAATAAACAGGATGATGATTTACAGCCTTGACATACTTCTTTCCCAGTTTTCAAACAGTCCATTGTTCTGTGTCCCATTGTAACTGTTGCTTCTTGACTTGCATGAAAGTTTCTCAGGAGGCAAGTAAGGTGGTCTGGTATTTCCACCTCTAAGTTTTCCACAGTTTGTTGTGATCTACACAGTTGTCTGATCACAACAAACTGGACCAAAATATACAGTGGTAGAGCAGAAACAGGTAACTAGAATATGCTCTCACTGGAAAAAGAGAAAACTGTGAGACACCAGGCAATATAGATATATAAAAAGGATGAAATATTGAGCAGGAATTTTCTGATCCATCTCCCCTGAGAGTGGAGGAAATTTTGATGAGATCTCAACTTAGTTTCGGAGAGAAACATGTGCCCTCTGTCTTCTATATGGCCTCATATGGGCCTCTGAACTGTTCTTTGTCCATTATTCTCCATGGCCACATCCTATGTGAATACTGGGGAGCTATAAAGCATTTATGTCCTATTTTCTACTTATGCAAATTTGGGGTTGAACAGTTCCCTCAAGTGAGCAAACTTGAATTGGGTTCATGATTTGATTAGTGGTAAAATTCCTTCAAAAGTTTAGTCCTATCATCTATTTGCTTCCAGTAACTACATCCAAAGTTCTTGCTTATGTAATTCTCAAAAATGATTTACTTCATTTCCTTGCCCCCATGTCAGTTTTGCAAGAACATCATCCCAGCTATCTTGAGACCATCTAAAATAATGGTCTTGGATGGAAAGGCCAAAGTCTTGATCTGATCTTTGTTCCAGGACTAAATCTTGACAGGACTGTACTCAAGGCCTCTTCTAGCTTTATATTTTACTCTTCAAGGTCTAGAAAAACTCTGCTTTTCCAATCTTTCCAAATATTTTTATGCATGTTCATTTCTGCAAGTGTTTTCTGAGCTTATCTTTTTAGTAATATCTTACTAAAAGTAAAACTCAAAATATAGTATTACTTTGACTCTTTTCAACTATTTCCTCCTATTACTGAGACTCTACTGGGTCACAATCTCAATAGGTGGATAATATGCTTTTAAATTATCATGGGTAACTGTTTAAACACCTCTTTTGCCACTGCAAAACATGGGTCTCCTTCCATTCTCTGATGCCAGTATCTCTAACATCTGCTACATCACCAAGGCAATGTAACATATTTTAGGTTACTGTTTTAGCAGTACTCCACTTCCAGTACCAATATCTGGGTTAGTCATGGTCATTCAAGCTCTGGAACATCTAAATTCTCAAATCTCAATTTTCTCTCATACAAGAAGTCCAAAAAGGAGTGTTTCTAATTTGGAAATATCTATATTCCAAGTAGTAATTTAGCCACTCATGATCTTTCTCTGGCTCTGGCATCTTCAACATACTCACTAGCTTCAAGTTGATGGAGAAAGAGTGAGGATGCAAGGACTTCATTAAGCCTGGAAATGAGCACATCACTTCCACTTACATTTCACAGGCTAAAAGTCAATTACAAGACCACAACTAACTAAAGAGAAGTTGGGATAATTAGTCTAGCTGTATCTCCAAGAATAAATAAGTTTCATGAATGACTCTGCTACAAGGTTCTAAAAGGAAAAAAAAAATGCTAGATAAAAATAATAGAAAGTCACTCCAGAGGCTTTGTCCATTTCAGTAGGTTCAATCTTATTCTACAAGTTCCAATAAATTATTTCCTTATTATATAAAAGATAAGAATTCATTTTCTTCTAAATAATGGGATTACTTTAGAGTATTTTTGATAGTGTGATAGATGCAGAAATTAGACTGCAGAGAGTTAATAAATGAGATTCAGATAATAAAAAGAGACATTGAACGTAGAGTACTTTTTAAAGCTTGGTTGTGGAGGAAAGGAGATAGAGTGGAAGGACAATTGTAGAAGCCTGAAGACAGAAAAGATAAAAGAGAAATACGGGATTGGAAATAGAGAACAGATGGACAATTCATCTTATGTAAGAGCAGGGAGTGTGTCATTCCACTGATATTGGAGGAAAGGAAAGATTCATAAGTACCTAAGTTTCTAGCATTTGGCAAATTGAAGGCATTTTTGTCTAATAGCATCAGCCTTCTTGTGAAGCTTGCTCAAGTTACATAATTCTACGTGGCTGGGATTTAAAGACTGCAAAAGTATTCTAGTGGGTAGGATGAAAAAGGTGCTTCAGAATATACAAGTAGGAGGGAGGAATCCACCTGAGGTTATGACTTAAATCTGTAGTGTTAAGATATACAATGTTCTGGGCTTCCCTGGTGCTCAGAAGGTAAAGAATACAGCTGTAATGCGGGAGACCTCGATCCCTGGGTTGGGAAGATCCCCTGGAGGAGGGCATGGCAACCCACTCCAGTGTTCTTGCATGGAGAATCCTCATGGACAGAGGAGCCTGGTGAGCTACAGTCCATGGGGTCGCAAAGAGTCAGACACGACTGAGCACCTTAGCTGCACAATACTGTTCTGCACTTAGCAACCACTGTACAAGAGGAACAGGCAGATGGCTAGCACTCTCTTGTGTATTTACTATAACACTTATTTCACTGCAAAGCCCCTGGAAGCAGAGACTTAGATTTTAGAAACTATGCACATAGTAGGCACATGATGAATTTTTTCTTGAATGAATCGATTCAGTCATTGCCAATTCTGCCATAGTACTCTGCAGACTACTGGCAACTGCCCACATTTCATATGGTATGCCAATGCTAAAAAGAAAAAAAAATGCTAAAAAAATTCAGGCACACTCAGCTAAACTTAGCAGTCTTAAAATGGCAACTATGTCAGCTGAGGCATACTTTTTATCTTGTGCCAGTACATCTGTCTTTGATGTTTCCTTCATTTTCCTTATGCTGCTGTGCCCTTATTGAACCTGAAAGGGATAATTGAGTTCAATAAGCTACGCTATTATTTCAAAAGTCCTCCAAGTTCTTCAGACATCCACAAACGAACTCACAACCCCTATCACAATATTCCTTCCAAGAGATCCACAGACAAGGATGATTACTTATGATGCTTACTTCACAGAGAAGTGAAAAGCCGAGAAGGTGATGGAGCGGAAGGACTAAATCGGGGTCATTCATTAAAACGTCTGCAAAGTCAGACACAGATCCTGCTTCCTTCTCCTGTCTTCAGCCCTTTAGAGGAAACTTTATAGAGTTGCAGTGATCTCAGACATCACCTAATCGAACTCCTTATGTTGGTAACACAAGTGTAAACTCAGTTTCAGGAAGTGTATGATCCAAGACTCAAACTGAGGCAAAAGGGGCTCTTTCCTTTATACTACGCCAGCTCTCAAGATCCAAAGCCCTAACTCACCATTTGGCGGTGGAAAAAATGGCCAGGAACGAAACTACGTACGGCAGTCCAGAACCAGGCCCCACCTTCCGGATCAGGCTGTCCGGGCCTCCTGCTAACAAAGCGTCTGGCCCGAGCTTCCGTACCCGCTCCCACCCGGCCCGGGCTGCTCCGCTCCAGCCCTCCCGCTCAGCCGCCCGCCCCATGCACCGCAGCACCGCCCGCTCGCGAAGGCCGGAGACCCGGCCCTCTAAGTCTCACTTTCGTCTTTCGGCCACCCGCGCGCCACCACTCAGGCGACGGCTGATGGCGTCACTTGTACTTCCGCCTGCAGCTGCGTTCTAGACACCAGCGAGGAAGGAAGAAGGGAGGTCTGAAGGGCTGTGTGTGGGGGAAATAGCGAGGAAAGAGAAGCGATCCGGGTGCTAGCGGGCGCTACGGCAGTCACCGCGGCCCTCCTCTGTCCCCGCCGTCCCCCCCATCGGAAGTCGCCCTAGGCACACTTCCCCCGATTCTCGGTAGTCTCCCCTCTGCTAGATCTCCGGGCACCCGGGTCTCCCTCTTCGCTTCCCCCACCCCCAGCTTGCTCCCTCACGCTCCCTCCCTCTCCCTCCCTCCCATCGTCAGGCTCCCCGCCCTTAGTATCGCGAGACGAGGTGAGAGCTGGCGGAGCGGCGGCGGCGGCGGCGGCAGTAGAGGTGACCGAGGCGGTGGCGGCGAAGGCGGCACCGAACGCTGTGTCGGCCCCGGTGCGGCCGAAGTCGCGGTAGAGCGTAGCCCCCACGCCCCTCCCCCGTCCGCGCCCTCCCTCTTTCCCCGGAGATGGAGAAGGCGACGGTTCCGGTGGCGGCGGCAGCGGCGGCGGCTGAGGGAGAAGGGAGCCCCCCGGCGGTGGCGGCGGTGGCGGGCCCCCCCGCGGCGGCGGCGGCGGCGGCGGCAGCGGAGGTCGGCAGCAGCATTGGCGGCGGCAGCGGGGCTCGCTCGGCCTCGTCTCCTCGTGGGATGGTGCGAGTCTGCGACCTGCTCTTGAAGAAGAAGCCGCCGCAGCAGCAGCACCACAAGGCCAAGCGTAACCGGACTTGCCGACCCCCCAGCAGCAGCGAAAGCAGCAGCGACAGCGACAACAGCGGCGGCGGTGGAGGCGGCGGCGGCGGAGGAGGAGGAGGTGGCGGCGGCACCAGCAGCAACAACAGCGAGGAAGAAGAGGACGACGACGACGAGGAAGAAGAGGTTTCTGAGGCAAGGGCCTGCTTTCAAAGGAAGAAGGGAGGAAGGGAGTGTAAAGGGTCGGGGCCAAAGGTGGGAGGGGACTTGCGAGGGGACAGATTCCTGTGGGCTTGATCTGTCTTCGGGGCTAGGCTTTACACCGCTCGCTTTCTTTCCCGGGCCGAAATCGTGAGGTGTGGACATGTGGGGGAGGGTAGCTGACACGTGGGGGTGGGAGGACCGCAGAGTCCACAGAGTTGCTGCACAGCACGTTACCCTGGCATGGTTCACACGGTTAGGGGTGGAAGGAATTGGTTAGATTCACTGTGTGCACACTCGGCGGGGTCGGCCTCAGGCCAGTAGGGCCCTGTTACTCCTGGGGCGGGGGCGGGACCAAAGCGGGAGGGGTAAGATAATAGGTAGGAGAGTCTCTTGGGGAACGATTAGGAGGTTGGTAGATTTCTCCCACTAGTGAGGTGGAGGGGAGCAGTTTGAGGGGGAGGCAAGCTTGTAATGGACTGAGAGCTCAGTGTTTGTGTATGTGAGAGACACGTGAGAAGCTGTACTTTTCCATACTGTTCTGCTGCAGGTTCCCACCGCCCCTCCACCCCCCCATAATTGTGGCTGCTGAAGTCACCTTCACTTCCTCGATCTCTCAAAGATTTTGGATGAACGGATCTTATATCCATTTACATTGATATATGACTCAGTGGATGAAAAATGTATTTGATCCTTACATGTACATACTCATACATTTTCAAATGCTTCCTTGGTGAGGAAGAATTAAGCTAGGCCCTGTTGCTTTTCACAGAACGTGGAGCAGCCTAAGAGGCTGCTTGGGAGCCAGGCTTGGTTGTGGTGAGTTGGAATAGGAAGAAGGCCTCTTGGTCTGTCCTAGTGATCTGGTTTCATAACTGTTTATAATTTTTCCTGGGTTCACAGACAGGCGGCGTTGCAGGCCCTCATTCTTCAAAGAAGGCATTTAACCAAAAGCTCAGTAAAACATATCATACTGAGAACAAGCTAAGAGTTGGCCTTACTAGTTAGCAGGTCTTTTGTAACTCTCTTGTCTGCTTCCTGAAATGGAAGCTAGAAAATCTCGATCTGAAGAAAGAAGTTGTAACTTAAGGCAACAGAAGGAAAACCGCTTTTTAAAGGCTGATTATAAATTTAGTTATAAGAGAGAACAACTAAATTATATAAAAGTACCACTTGCCATTTATTCTCTTCCACAAACAGCTTATTTTGATACAAGGCTTATTTTGATACAATTTTTTGAAAATTGCATTATTGGAAGTTGGGTTCCCTAATTTCAAATAAAGAAATAACCTTTTGAAGAATTTGAGACTTGTCTATTAGTAGAAGAATAGATTCTCTTTTACCTCAAACTGAATGAAGTTATATCTGAAGAGATGTAATCGTTGGAAGTATGTATACGAAAAAAATGGGCACTTGCTACTATTCCTGTTTAGCCTACTGAATTCTAAGGGTACGTTTGTATTGATAGATTTTGTATTGACCTAGTTGAATGTTTCAGAATAGTGTGTAGCTCAACTTGCATATGAAACAGTGAAAAAAGGATGGAACAGGATCCTTATTTCCAGTAAAATCTGTTATGGTAGTTAGAACTCTTCAATTGCATTATTTTTACAGAGACGAGAAAACATTTTAGAAATAATCTCATCCAACCTTCTTATTTTAAAAATGAGGATAACGAATTTTTTTTTTTTTTTTTTAGAGGCAACTGACAGTGATGGTAGCAACAAAAGTGGAAATCAAAGTTTTGTGATGATTCAGACCAGTATACTTTTCATGACAGTTTAGTCCCTGTATCCCCCTCCTGACCTCTTTCAAAAAATAGGCAGTCCGTTGCAAGCCAACACAAACAGCTTGTGCAAAATACCCATATTTTATTAAAATTTTAAATTCTCTAACAAAATGTCAAGCTCTGGTTTGGAACTTAATATCAAGTTGAGTGCAGTACTTACTGAAATATTATTTGTCTCTAAACTTTACATTTCTAGATAGTTCTGTCCATTGGAATTTGGCTTAATAAGCAAAACTTAGTAATTCATTAAATCATGTAGAATAGGCTCAAGCTTATAGTGGTGTTAGTTTTGTAAGTTGGGTTTGGTTTTCCTTGGAAGATAGTGATATATGTTGACTGATCAGTTAGAGAAGTGTTTTCTTTATTTTTAATATGCTTTATTCTGTCTTCTGTCCAGCAGTATAAACAATGGGTTTGTCATTTGTTATGGAGATGAGTCAGGAAAAACAAGTGGAAGAAAGCACAACTATTAAAAATAAATCTATATAGGTACATGATGAAGGATAAGCAAAGAGAAGTACGGTATGTCTCTGCACCTGCCTCCATCCTTGATTAGCTTTATTTATTTATCTGTACTCTATAAGCTAAATGGATGAGTTGCGCAGTGTTTTTCGTTTTACTACCATTTTATCGACATGTCAGCAGAACTTTAACTTTACAAAGCTAGGAAATCTTAATGGCTGATAGTTGTACTTAAGTCCTTTCTCTAAGTCATCCTGTTATTTGCTACACGATGAAAAATATGGATTGCATCTTTGAGATTCTCCTTCAGATAAAAATCATCAAAAGGTTATGGTTTTGCAGTTATTTAACTTGAAAAAGTGGAGGGTAATATAACAAAAAATATCTATGTGTACTTTGAAATGCTAGCAGGATATTTTGTATATTTTCTGAAAGAGGGAACATTGGAAGGAAAGGAGATTCAATTTAAATAAAAGCTTTATTTGAATGTTTAAGAAAAAGAATCTAACTTTTTCTAAATGTTAGTGTAGGATATTGAGAATTGGATTTTCTCTTCAGTATTTCAGAATAGGATAACCATGTTGCAGATAATTTGTGCAACTTCAGATATTCCTTTACCCACCTCCCCAATCTGATGCAAAACCTTAGATCAAAAATTGAAAATTATAATAATTCTCTCAGCTTTCAATGAGTGACTGACCAATATGGAAAATAGATGGAAATGTATTTCCTAACATAAAAACTCTGATGCACTTCTTTACTGACTAGTGGATTAAATGAATTAAATAGTTTAATTTGAATAGTGTAAGAAAAAAATACGGAAATTGCAGGAGTTGATACTCCATTTCATAAACAACATTACATTCTGTTGAACCTATTTTTAAATGTAATTGAATGGCATCAGTGTTTGCTAAAGCAGACACTGATGCCTTTAATAGCTTGCTATTAAAGGTAGAACTCATGTTCAAAAGTTAACATTTTTGTTAAAGATGCATAAAATTTAATACAGTAGGAGTTGATCAGAATTCCATCTATATTTGGTAGGTAATTTGAGGTTTTAAATTTAAGTAACAAACCTAGTGAAGCTATTTCATACAAAGGGAGCCCAGTAAATAAGTTAGGACTTAACTTATTCATTCACTTTTGAAAGGATTTGCAAGGCCAGGGAGCATCTGTTTATAGACAGACATCAAAGACCTAGGGTTGTTTCAGAAGTAGATTACATTTCCTCAAGTTCAATTCCAAATCTTTTTTTTTGTTGTTAGTTTTTTCGTAGAAAAATGCCAAGTTCCTCTGTTGTTATGGTAGAATCCCAGATTAGCCCATAGAAGTTTATCTGTTGCCCTGTTTCACCTCTTAATTGACAAAGCAGTATTTGTAAATAAGATGGTAAGATCTTTGAGACAGTGGTTCTGTTATAATTAATCTTGTATCCTATTCTGCTTGAGCATAGTACTTAATAAAAATTTTTTCAGTGAATAACTAATAAGTAAGGAAGATCCAGAATTCATTTAGGAAACCAAGAGTAGGTATAGAGTTCCTTCCTTCTTGGATCCATGGCTGTCCAATAACTGAAATTTGGATTTTAACATCGTTCAATTACTTAATTACTTCTCTTAGTAATAGTGAGCTCATAGGTATTAAGGGAAAGCCATTTAAACCAAGACATTGATTGTTGATTGCCTGATAAGTACCTAAAGATAGATTTATATTTATCAAATCCAGTACCTTAGGGAGATTTACATTTTGAAAGCATAATACAATCTATTATTCAGTACCAGTCTAATGTAATGGTTAAGGGCAGGAATGGAGCTTGAATTCATACCCTTGATCCATCACACACATTTGTAATCTTGGGCAAGTTACCTAATGTCACTCCGGTTTCCTCATATTTAAATGATGATAATAGTAGATTCTACCTTATAGCATTGTTTTGAGAATTAAATGAGTGAATTTAGTTTTCATATATTCCCATTTTCACCGTAGTGCTATGATGTCATCATATTTGTTTCATTATTCATAAATGTTTGTAGTTTCTATTATATAGGAGGAATTTTGCTGTAATAAGTAAGTAACAGTGAGCAAAACTATTTTAAGACACACTGATTTAAAATGCACCAATGATTAAATAAAAGTTTGAGGAAGTATGAGAGTGAAAGCAAATGGTTAAATGTATATCCCGAATAAAGTATGAGAGGTATACAAATGTTGGGAGGGGATATTCATCATATTCATTTAAAATGCAAAGATACAAGGTTAGAAGGGTTTTAGGTAACTTCATCAGGGCCACATAGCTGCTAAGTGGCAAAGTGGAACTTAACCTTTGATTCAAAGCCTGCCTATTCATTCATATATTGACATGCTCTGTTATGCTGTATGATGTTGAGTACAACTTTATCTGATGTTGACATATCAGCTAAAGTTAAAATAAATTCAGATGACATAGGGGAGGATACTTTTTGGTAGTAAGGTAGTCACTGAAGACAAATTACCTACCCTGAACATTGCTTTTCTTGTTCTATAAAGTTGGTGGGTTGGGAGGAGAAATACAGAGAGCACAGATAAGTATATTCACATTTTCACCATTTAGAATTAGCAGTTAACATAATGAAGCTTTATAGTGAAAACCACCTCCTCTACTGGCAATCTTTTGCTTCTCCCTGCCTTTTAAGACTTAAACATTTCAAGGTTATCTTTATTAAGCTAAGAAAAAAAAATTCCTTTTAAATAGGAGATGTTAAGTTGGGGTCTGGATAAGCTAAGAATACCTTGGAGTTAAATAAACTCAAGATTTTGTTGAAGGTGCTTATATATATATATATATATTTTTTTTTTTTTTTTTTTCTTTTCTTCCCTTCACCTATAGTATGTGTGTAAAACTTCCATTAGATACCATATTCAGAGAAGCATTTGACTTCCCTCCCTCCTGAAACATTCTTACTGCAGTGGTTGTAGGAAATTAGGCAAGCATTTATATGGATTGTTTAGAATTGGGAAACTTGTTTCTAAGGTAATGTGGTAATGAAGAAGGCATAATTGTGTTGTGAAGTAGGAGATCCAAAATTTATTTGTTTTCCTGGTTAATTAACACTGTGCCTACTCTCCTCTTAAATCCTTATATTTTGCCTTTTAATTGATGAAACGCTTTTATCTAGTCTGCTGTGTTCTGTCAGATCTCAAGACAGAAACCCTTATCTTCTGCATCTCTATACCTCTACTGTATTCTACCGTACTCTACCATGTGTGTTATACCTGTGTCAGGTTTTGGTGAAGTCGAATCTCTGAAGTAAAAATAGTTTGTAAATATATCTTCTTTAGTCACTTACTCTGGAAATATTTGGGACCTCAAATCTTAAGTCTTAAGGTTATAGAACTTGGTTGCAACTATTTATGGTGGACCCCTGTCAGATGCTTTTATTAGATTATAATTATTCAGTTTAGTCTCGTCATTAACTTCACCAACTTAATTGGAGTTAGTATTTTAAAATTTTCGATGTGGGATAATCATCAAAGCAGTATGTTTTGACTCCCAGAAATTGACTGGACTATTCGCTAGTTTGCTTCTACTGACATCCAAAGTCAACCAGCTGTTGACTAGGAGGTCGATTTTCAGGTCCTTGAAACAGTGTGTTTGCACTCTGTAGTTTTTTCTGCATTTTTGTAAGGATAATTTAGAGAGTTAGGAAATGTGGATGTAATGAGCTTCCTTGTAATTTTTCCATACTTTATTATAGATGAGAAGGAATTTTCACTTCATAATGATATGTGAATTACTGCCTACTGATACTACTTATATTTTTGTTAGGACCGATAGGGGGCACCAACATCCACGGTAGCCTATGCCAAATCTGACTTCTTTCAGCTTTCACCTTTTGAAAAAACAAGTCATTAGGAAATAGAAGGTGGTAGATAAATATGAATACTCCTTCTAGTCCCTGGAACCTTACCTTTATGGTAGAGTTGTACCTATCCACTTGCCACACAGAAGCAAAATACCCTTTCTGACTTAGTGTTTTTACTTAACTTTTTTTTTCTTTTGTCTTTAGAAACTATTTTTATCCAATCAAAGTGCAAGTGGAATTGTGGAGCATTATAGGTATTATTTTATCATGATTTGTAATTTAGGGTTTTAATTATTGAAAAGGGACATGCTGGAAATTTTATCTTCCCCAAAAATGCTGTGAAAAAATTGATATAGACCTAATTATTGAAAGCATAACTTCAGTTGACTTCTGTCATCCTGTGAAACTCATAAACATTACCTGATCTTTTTAGAGTTGGCTTTTTAAGTTTCTTTCAGGGTGAAGCTAGAGATAAAAGTGGGTCAAGTAGAAAAAAATGTAAAGATCACGGTACTTTACGAATTCTTTGTAGAGCCGATATTATTGTTTTTATAAATAATTTTGACATAATAAAGTCTCAAAGTATGCAGGTATTGTTGAATTGTACTGATGGAAATGGACAACAAGATTATTGAGAATAGATTAAAAAGGTTAAATAGGGTTATATGAGTCAGGTAAAAAATGAGCTTTTTTGATTAAATGGTCTGAAAGACCATTTTGCTGCACTTTCAGCAAAAGTGCAGTATAATGTTGAACAAGATTGAATAAGGTTTTGGAGATAACCAAAGTCATAATTCTTATTTTAAATAATGATAAGGTACAACTGCACAAAATAGGTTATATGTATTTCTGTCTGCTGTACCATGAAAATGAAATGATGACCAAAACTAGGCAAGTTCTAGAGCGAGAGCTGAAAACTGATTGGATGGGGATGGATTCCATGATCAAGGAGGACTGCAGATTATACAGTTATATTCTCATTACTCCAGTAACTCACATAGAGTCACAAAATAAAGAAAATGTGAGGTGTATTAGATAGTGTTAGTTCAATTTTGAAAATAAGTAAACTCATTTCTTGAGATTATTTGAAAGTATAGACTAAACATGGCAAATATATGAAACTAGTTTGTAGCTACGCATCTCTAGCAGGGCATATTCTCCTCTCAAGCTGTCATTTACTCTCATTTAATCTTCCATTTTTTTAATCCTCCCTGCCCCCAATAAAAGAACAGAACAGAAAAGAAAAAAAGAAAAGTGAAGAAATAAAGACCTATCCTAAAATTAATTCTTGGTCTGGTTTTTCCTTGTGAATTGTTTTTCAATTAAAGAACCTTTGAGTGAAAAATATTTCAGAGAGATCTGTAGAAAAATTGGTGTTGTCAGTTTTGAATTTGGAATAAAAAAATATTAACATGAAGTTCTATTCCTTTTCTTTCCTATTGCCCTAAACCTGAAACCTGAGAAGAAAAGGAAATCTTATGTTTGTGTTGTACCAGGTCTATTTCCAATTCTGTCTTTGACCCCCAATATTGTCTTTTTCCTTCTCTGTGCCACGTTTCCCTCTTGTTTTTTATATGAAGTTAATAACAAAACTAGTCCTGTTGCAAAGCCTCTAGTGTAGTTCTTTCTGGTGTGAGATTCAGTATAGGAGTATACTGCCGAACATTTATTGTGTATCTGCTATGTGTGGCTGTTTTTAGTCTATGTTGTAATAGTCTCAGTCATTTCCTTCTCAGTGAATATGAGTTAGCCATATTTAAAATCATAGCTGTATGCATTATAGTTAGGAAAACTTTTAAACTTGCATACATGAAAACTTAGCACAGTGTTGGAACTGTGTTTTTTATGGTTTTTAGAAGATAGGTATCGCTATTAGTATATTTTTCTAAGTTTTTTTTAAGATGCATTATTGAGACCTAGCATAACTACTTAGGAATTATGAGGATTTTGGAAACACTGAGACATTATTCCCAGCTTCATGAAATTTAAATCTCATTGAGACAAAATTAATAATAATTAAAAACTGTGAGGATGTTTTTAATCCTGTGTAATTACCTGGAAGTCTAACATTTTTCAGTGTATCTGTTTGCTTTTAGAATTGGTTTCATTATAGAGATTGTTCTGTTTTTGCATACCAGTGGGGTGGACTCTATATCTTTTATGTGTGTCTCTTAGAATACTCACTAATTCTTGGTATTATGCTCTTTTTTTCTTTTAACAATGAGATCTGTATGTGACTTTTTTTAGAGTGTCCAAGACTACTAAATTACACCAAAGAATCATCCATTCTAATTTGACCTTGAAGATTTTGTAAGAAAAGAGGTAGCTATACTAATATGCTTATGGTTGCTACAGGTAGAGATGTGTAAAAATATGAAAAATTGAATTACAGGACAGTGCAGAATGTAACGTTAAATATCTTTTAAGTTAGATTTTAAATACAGTGTTTATATAATTGTTTTAATTCATTTCCTAAGTTGTGCCCAATTCTGCAGCCCTATTGACTGTAGCACGCCAGACTCCTCTGTTCCCCACTGTCTCCTGGAGTTTACTCAAATTCATGTCCATTGAGTCAGTGATGCTTTGAGTTCCTATAATTAAGTGTACATATTTGTAGAAACTTACAGATATTTGTTGAAAGTTTGGCAAAATCAAAGAAATCTGAGAAATACAAAAATCACTTATAATCCTCTTTCCAGAATTAATCATTATTATTTGAAATCATCTTTGCATTCTTTTTTCTTCATGTATATTAATCAAATTATTATACAAAGCAGAGCTGTCACTTACACATTTTGTCTTCTGTGTTTCATTTGTGATCATTCTTAGAACATATCAGTTAAGGAGATGTTTTCATGTAATGATTACATACTTATTTAGCTGTAAGAACTAGTGATACTTGCATACTTTAAAAAAAATAGAGTCTTCTAACACATAAAGGTTTTATCCAGCGCTTAGAGTAAACACTGCTAGTTTGGTGTATGTCAAATGTTTTAGTTTCTTTCTTGGTGAGAGTAAGTGAATGAGAGAGAAGGGGTGAGTGTGGGTGTGTGTGTTGAGGGGTGTGTCTGCGAGTATATTAAGATTTGACTTGGTCTCATTTACTTATGAATGTTTCATAGTGTGCTGTTTGTAGTTTATTTGATCTTTTATGTTGGTAGACATTTAGACTGTTTCAGTACATTGCTATACATATTCTACATTGTTGAAGCAAACATCCTTTTACATTATTTTTGACTACAAATGTATTTCTTTGGAATGGATTCCTGGAAATGGAATTTGAGGGCGAGAAGTTATTCACGTACTACATTTGATAAATTCTCTCGTTTTACTTCTTTCAAAAATGTTTAAGAATGATATTGGATTTGATCATCTTAGTTTTTAAAATCTGTTAAATAAAAATTAGTGTTTTGGTTTTGTCTTCATTCTCCTTATTACTGTTGACATTGAGCAAATTTTCATGGTTATATTTTATTTGGATTTATTTTGAAATTTTCCTCTTTTATCCTTATTATTCTAGCATTTTTTTTTTCTTTTAGTGGTATGTGGTTGTATCTATATTTATGGCTATTAATCCTTCATGGTGTCATTTGTTACACATATTCTCTATCAGTTTACTGTATTTCTACAATGTAGAAAATTTTTTATTTTTTTGTAATAAGTTGTTCTAGAAATATGACTTCTAGAGACCTTCTTTACCCCAGTATTTAAACAAAATTTCTTAGATAGTTTCTTTTGATATTTCTGATTTTTCCCCCAAAGATACATGGATTTTGTTTTGGATATAGTATTTAATTGTTTCATTAGCATTTGACCCTGTTGACCAGTCCTTGTCTCTTAAAAAGTACTGTTCTCTTTGCTGGTGTAATACCAGCCTCTCCTGTTTTTACATTACTAACTGGTTTTTTTGGTCTTACTGCTTGCTCCTACCTCCTTCATTGTATATCCTTTGGTTATTTGGTACCACATTGCTCTTCCTGGACCTTTTCGTCTTGTATCTGCTCACTTTTTAGGTGTTTTTATCTCATTTTGTGTCTTTATATATGCAGTTGCTAATGACTCAATTTTATGTCTCCGATTTAAACCTTCTTGAGTACCAGACTGAAACTTCTGGCCACTTAACAGTTGTACAAACCTTTCTTCCAATGTGTAGTTTTCTTTCTCAAGAGAATCTATCCAGAGTCCTAGCTGGAAACTACATATAGGTCAGTGTAGGATGTCTGCATAATGCTTTTCTCCTTAATTCAGTCCAGGTGTCTGTAAAATAAACAACATTATCTATCCTTCTTTTGCTCAACCCATTGTACAGTGGTGAGTAGGAACAGGATAATCATAATAACAGCTTCTTTGGAGAAGAAAAGAATAGGTAGACCACAGTCCTTGGTCCATAGTAATAATGAAATCCTTCTGGACAGAAGACTGCCCTGGCAGCTATGTAAAATCCTTGATAAAATTCTTGGTTTTGCTCTATAGGAGAAATGCCTTTTTGACTATTGTGTGTGTCCTTGGCTTTGTTCTTAGGTGATTCTTTCTTGTTATCCTCCTTTGCTGCATCTGAAGTAGTAGGTATTTGAGAGTGTGACATTCCTAAGATTGCAAAGTTTTATAGCACCATACCAGTTGGCATACATTTAGAGGCTGCAGGGTTACTTAAACTTCAGTTATAGAGTTTTATAGGCCAGTAATGTGGTTTGATGGTAAAACTCAAACATTTATTTAATTGATTTCTAAGTTAGCACCATGTGATACTAACTACAGCGGAAGATCTCTTTTTGTTATATTTTTTGAAATCAGCTCATTCTCCTCTCTCTACTAGACTTTTTCCTTTCTCCCTGTGTTACCTGGCTTCCTTGAGAGCATCTGAAATGTTTAGCTCAGGTGACATATCAGTCACAGTTTAACCAGAGAGGCAGAATGAGTAGATTTATATATGTTAGGTATGTAGATAGGTAGGTAGGTAGGTATTAAGAGCATACAAGGAATTGGCTTATACAATTCTGAGGGCTGGCTAACAAATATGAAATTTGTAAGGTAAGGAGTTTGTTAAGAGCTCACCCAAGCTGGAACCCACGGATATATGCTGAAGCTGTTGTTCATAGGCAATTAGAAAAGAAATATCCAGCGAAGGGTTACCAGTTATAGACTTAGTATTTGGAGTCACACTCATCAGGAAGAACCCAATCTTTTACAAGCTCATCTGACTAATTTAGGCTCAGTAAAGGTGATCACTCTGGCTTAAAACAATCAACTTATTAGAGACTTTAACTATATCTGCAAATCCCCCCATGCAATCCCAAAGAGCAGCACCTAGACTAGTGTTTGAATAACTGAGAGAAAGTATTTACAAAATGACTGTTGCCCTTCTTTCCTCTTAGTTTTCCCTAACCAACTTGACACATCAAAAATCATCATAGGTGGGAAAGCAGCACTCTTTACCTGATCTTTGCTATATCTGACGAAGAATCTTTGAGGTCACAAAGTTAACTCGTGGTATTTGGAATTGCAAGACACTTGCCTTTCCCAAACCCAAGAGACCTCCAGATTACTGGGCTCTTACAGGTAGAGTTTGCTATAGAGAGATCTTCTCTCAGTGGCACTATTTTTATATCTATTTCTGCTTGCTGCTGCTGCTAAGTCGCTTCAGTCGTGTCTGACTCTGTGCGATCCCATAGATGGAAGCCAACCAGGCTCCCCCATCCCTGGGATTCTCCAGGCAATAGTACTGGAGTGGGCTGCCATTTCCTTCTCCAATGCATGAAAGTGAAAAGTGAAAGTGAAGTTGCTCAGTCGTGTCCGACTCTTAGCAACTCCATGGACTGCAGCCTACCAGGCTCCGCCACCCATGGGATTTTCCAGGCAAGAGTACTGGAGTGGGGTGCCATTGCCTTCTCCCCTAGCTCTGCTTACAAACTGCTTAAACTCATAGGTGAGTTGCTGTTTCTAGTCATTCATTAAACAGCTAACACATCAGTGTTTTTAGTTTTTCTAACTGCTTTTCTTATAGCCCCATACCTGGTAGTTAGGTGATTTGCCTTACTCATTATTGCAGGCAAGAGTTTTACAAAATGGTTTTGCTTCTGCATAACAGAGGTTGCTAGGTTCCCAGCCTGAAATATGCTTCCTTGCCACCTGTTCTTCTAAACCTTATCAGAGTTTTTTGATTAGTTACAGTATAGGATAGCTTATTGGAACAAAAAGACTCCAAAACACATGAAGTTCAAGCAAGGAAGATTATGTGATAACCTGGGGGTAGTCACTATCTTCAGGTCATTTTGTGTAGCTTAAGTTTCTGATCTTTTGTTATACCATCACTTAACCTGTGCTGTCTAGTATGGTAATGACTAGCCACATATGGCTAGTGCGTGCTTGAAATGTAGCTACTACGACTGACAGTCTGGATTTTTAATCTTATTTAATTAAATGAGCGTTTGTGGCTACCATATTGGAGAATGAAGGTCTAGAAAGTTTCTGTCATCACAGAAAGTTTTATTGAACAGCTCTGCCTTAGAGTGTTAACTTCATCTACAAGGTCTGATCATTGGCTTACCAGCATTATGTTCATGTTTCATCCTGTTATTATCTGAATTGTATTTCCTCAAAATTCATGCTGAAACCCTAACCCCCAGTATCTCAGGATATGGTTATATGTAAGAATATAACTTTAAAAAGGTAATTAAAGTTAAGTCAGGTCATGTGGATGTTCTCTAATCCAGTCTGACAGGCATCCTTATAAGAAGAACTGTGGACATAAAAAGAGACCCCAGGGATGTGTGCATGCAGAGAAAGGCCATGTGAGGACACAGTGAGATGGCCATCTCTAAGCTAAGGAGAGAGGCCTCAGAGGCCTACTGGCACCTTGATCTTGGACTTCTAGTTTTAATAACTGTGAGAAAATAAACTGCTGTTGTTCAAGCCACCCAGTCTATATATTTTGTAAGGCAGCCCTAGCAAACTAATACATAGCCTGTGAGAAATAAGAAGTAGAAAAATGAGCACAGATAACTTCCTTTTGAGGAATTGACCAAGAAATTGCAAACATAACTTCATGTTATATCCTATTGGCCAGAGCTTAGTTATGCATCTATACCTAAGACCTAGCTCTTGCTCTGTGTCCATTATACCCAGATATAACTTGTGGGAGAAGTGTTTTACTAAAAGAAAAAAGGGAATGTGGATATTGAAGATAATTAACGTCTTATATAAGTATAATTTTAGGATTACATTGTTCTTATGGCTAGCAATATAAGAAAAAAAGTCACTCCTGGTTCCTGAAATAATCTTTTTGGCCTTGCTTGGGTCACATGTCCATTCCTGAACCAGCAACTTCAACTATGGAAGAAGAGTTTTGTTCAGACCTCCATCATGTCTTTTCCACTCCATCTAACATGTGGACAAGGAGAGGTTGTTCCCACTTGAACCTCATGAAATGGTTTCCCAAAGTGACTGTTTCTGTTGCCAAAAAGGTGATGTAGGAGAATGGGAAGGGAAAGGGTATTGGACATAAGACCTCCAAATTATACCTTGAAACTTCCTACCACACTCCACCTTTGTTGCCATTACCTTGGCACTTGCTGTTTTCTTACTTAGACTTCATATAGCGGCTTCCTAATTTGATCTTGCTCTCTTCTCTTGTCTACCATATTTCACTTATTATTCATGCAACATTTAGGCTAGTCTTTCTGAAATGTAAATTATCATTTGACTTCTCATTGCTCTTAAAGCCCAAACTTCTAACTTGGCTGTAAGGTTTTATATGCCTACTCCTTGTTGTTCTAGCCTCATTTTGTATCACTTTCAGTGCATTCTAATCACACTGACCTTTTTCTTAGAACATGTGGACTTTCTCACTTGGGGTCTATTTACTTTCTTTCCAGGATGGTCTTCACTTGGCCCTTCATTTCTTCTCATCTTTTAGGTTTCACCTTATATATCCTTCTCTGTACAGGATTGTTTGCAGGAACTTTTCTCCCCTACTTTTTTCCACCTTCCCTTTCAGCTTTTTGTATGTACCTGGGTAGATTTAACTGGGGTGAGAAATAGACAGCTCTGTTGCTCTTTGACAAAGCTTTATTAGTATTAAATATTTCAGTGGACTCATATCTGTTTCTTACCACTTTAAAAGGAATTTGTGGGTAGTAAGAGTGGGGGGAGTTGAAGTGTTTTAACATCCCCAAATTCCTAACAGCTGTTTGTTTTATTCATATGTCCATATCAATTTTAGCTGTTAGGTTGCACCTTTTGAAATTGTTTTTTGTACATCACAAGTCATCAAAAATATGATTTCTGTGGTTCAGCCTAATGTGTTAACATGTCTTAGAGGCAATTCTTCCATATTGATCTTCAAGAATTTGGGATATTGTGTGTTTAACTTGTCAGATGGCTTTTGTAAATTGTCATTGAATATGCCTATTGAGATTTTGATTGAAATACATTGAAATTTGGATTAATTTGAGGAGAGATAGATGTATAGTACGAAACATTCCTATCTTGAAAATATAGCATGCCTGTATTTTTCAGGTCCTTTGTTTATGTTTAATAAAAGTTTACAGTTTTCATGTAAGTTTTACACATTTGTTGTGGAGTTTATTCCAAATTATTTATAGTTCTTATTGCTATCTTGAATGGTATTTTTTCTTCTGTTACCCTTTCTAATTTAGTTATTTTTGGAGTCTAGGAACATATTGATTTTAATATTTTCATCTTTGTGTATATGGCCACTGAACTTAATTCGTCTAAGTCAGTTTTTTTTTTTGACTAAAATGCTATATTGAGTCCAATAATGATTGTCTTCTCTTTTTTAGTATGTACATCTGTGGTTCTTCTTTTCTTATTGCATCAGTTTCGAATACTCCCAAAATGCTGAATAAAAGTAATATAGGCTATCTTTATCTTTCCCTTGTAATGGAAGTGCTGTTTGGTCTTCAAGTATAATCCTATATTAATTTTGGCTTCCTAGGTGGCGCTAGTGGTAAAGAATCCTCCTGCCAAAGCAGGAGACGCAGGAGACATGGGTTCGATCCCTGAGTCAGGAAGATCCCCTGAAGTAGGAAATGGCAACACACTCCAGTATTCTTGCCTGGAAAAATCCATGGACAAAGGAGCCTACTGGACAAAGTAGGCTACAGTCCATGAACCGCAAAGAGTTGGGCACAACTGAGTGACTGAGCATGCATGCACGCATAAACATACTCCATTCTTTATGAGCTTCCCTGGTGGTTCAATTCAGGAGACCTGGGTTCGATCCCTGAGTCAGAATGATCCCCTGGAGAAGAAAGGCTAAACACTGAAGTATTCTTGCCTGGAGAATTCCATGCACAGAGAAGCTGAGAAGCCTGGTGGGCTACAGTCCATGGTGTTGCAAAGAGTCAGACACAACAGAGCAACTAACACTTTCACTTTATCAATTTAATATATCTCTTTCTCTTACCCTACTAAATAGTATCAGAAAAGGTATACTGAATTTTATCAAATGCTTTTTTGACATCTATTGAAAAGATAATTATTTCTTTCTTCCCCCTCCCAAGCTATTCATATAGTGAATTGCAATAATAAATTTACTAATATTAAACTGTGTTTGAAATATTATGATGTAGTTTTAACATTCTGTTGGGTTTTATTTTATTAACATTTTAATTTGTATTTTCTATGGAGATTATTCATTTCATATTAGAGTTTTAAACTTATTGGGAGAAACTATAATTTCAGTCTTATATCAGTCTTAAAAAAATTGTGCTTTACAGATTTAATTTATATGTAGCCTTTTACTTTTAACCTTACATGTTTTATTTTTAACTGTTTTGCCATTGAGCTGCTAGAAGTTTGATCAAGTGCTTTATTTGATCTCTTTATAGTTAAGTAATTGTTTAGTGGTTTAAGTAATTTAGTGTGTACTTCTTAATTTTTTATAATTAAAATAATTGTGGCTACCAATACAACATAAAATTTATTATTTTAGCCATTTACGTGTACAGCTAAGTAATGTTACATATGTTCACATTGTTGTGTAGTAGATCTGCCGAACTTTTTCATCTTGTAAAAGTGAAGTTCTATACTCATTGGACAACAGTTTTCCATTTCCCTTTTCTCCAGTACCTGGCAGCCAATGTTTACTTCCTGTTTCTATGATTTTTGACTAGATACTTCATATATGTAGAATCATATGGTACTTGTCTTTTTGTGACTGGCTTATTTCATTTAGCTTAAGATTCATCCATGTTGTTCTAGGACTAAATATTCTATTGTATGTATATACTACATTTTGTTTCATCCATTCATCCATTGATGGACATTTGAGTTGCTTCTACCTCTTGGCTATTGAGCCTCTTAATTTTACATTTAATTCATGTGATTCGAATTTATATTGACTTTGGAGGAAGATAGGAACTTAGTCTTATGTTTCCAAATAGTTAATTAATTTAGCTATTTCATCATCTGTCATTTCATATATTTAAATAATAGAACAATAGACTGGATTATACCTGCTCAGTACGTGCATCTTTATATGTATTACATTTGTATAAGCTTAAGGTCCTTAAAATTAGTTGTTAACACTAAGCAGTTTCCTGTACTTTTTAATAAGTAGCTAACATCCGTAGGATTTTATGGTTAACAAAGTAATTTTCCATATTTTGCACTTTACTTAGTGGTCTTTTTAAATCCATGTGTGTGTATATATATATATGTATGTATGTATATTTTTCTTCCTGTAAGCCGGCTTGGCTTCTTTCTTTCCTTTCTTCCCTCCCTCTCTTCCAAATTTCTGCTGAAGAAGTAAAGGTCCTTTCAGCACCAGCATCTATGTTGTTGTTTAGTTGCTAAGTCGTGTCCGACTCTTTATGACTGCATGGACTACTGAGCTGCCGGGGAAGCTACCAGCATCCAGTGTGCTGTGCTTAGTCACTCAGTCGTGTTTGACTTTTTGCGACCCCAGGACCTTTTGCCCACCATGTTCCTCTGTCCATGGGGATTCTCCAGGCAAGAATACTGGAGTGAGTTGCCATGCCTTCCTCCAGGGGATCTTCCCAACCCAGGGATTGAACCCAGGTCCCCTGCATTGCAAGCGGATTCTTTACCATCTGAGACACCAGGGAAGCCCAAGAATACTGGCGTGTAGTGTATCCCTTCTCCAGGGGATCTTCCTGACCCAGTAATCGAACAGGGGTCTCCTGCATTGCAGCTGTATTCCTTACCAGCTGAGCTACCGGGGAAGCTCACCGGATCTATAGCATGTTCTTATTGATTTGTGATGTTGCTAGTCTTAATATGCTGCCTTTGAACTTGAACACCTCCATACACTTTTAGGGCAGGATCAAGAAACTATGGATGTGTTTTAGTTCTCTTGCATTATCATTCTAGTGTTCTTTAGTTTTGTTTCAATATTTTAAAAATATATTTCACATAAGCCAGGAATAATGTAATACTTATGCAGTTGCTATTTAGGAAATGCCAAAATAGAAGAACTGCTATATGACCTGAGACAGACAAGTCTTAATTGTACTGAATCCTTTAAATTAAACCTTGGCTGAAGTATGCAGCCAAGTATGCAGCCAAACTGTGACTGATGTTTATTTTGTTTGTTTAATGTTGGTGGAATCTTAAAGGGAGATTGCATTATCTTTTTTCATCTTTTTCTATTTTTTTTTTATTGAAGTATAATTGCCTAATACTGCTATGTCAGTTTCTACTGTACAGCAAAGTGAATCAGCTATATGTATGCATACATCACTTTTTTTTTCTTCCCTCTTCCCCCATCCCCCTTTTTTTGGATTTCCTTCCCTTTTAGGTCACTACAGAGCCCTGAGTATGCATTATCTTCTTTCTGTTTTTATTAAGTCATGTAGTAAGTATAAATTGTAAACATTTAAACAGTAGAGGAAGATAAAGTATGAGTCAAAGCTCCCTTCTTCTGTAGCCCAAGGTATAGATTTTAGTCACCAAGTCACGTCTGACTCTTTTGCAACCCCATGACCTGTAGCCCACCAGGCTCCTCCGTCCATGAGATTTCCCAGGCAAGAATACTGGAGTCAGTTGCCATTTCCTTCACCAGGGGATCTTCCTGATGGGTGAATTCTTTACCATTGAGACACCAGGGAAGCCCCCAAGGTATAAATTTTAAGTGTGTACATTTCATGGCTTTATATGTATTTGCACATATATATCTTCACATGTATCTGTGTAAGCAAATTTTTGTTTTATATAAAGGGGGTCATTATATAGATATTCTGAAATTTTCTTTTTAAAATTAATAATCTTATCATAGACTCTTCCAGTGTAAATGCACATATTGATTATCTTATTCCTCGTAATGGCTGTGAAATGTTCCCTTGTCATGTATCATGACTTCCCTGATTTTGTTGAGTGTTTATACCCAGTGTTTTGGTTTTGTCCAGTGTTCTTCCATTACAAATAATACTGCAGTGGATTCTTTTTGATATGTATCTGTGTCTGTGTATGTTTGTATTTTAGGATATATTTCAGTGGTGAAAGTGCCGGACCAAAGGTACATGGGTCTGTTTCTGTAACTGACATTTTATTATGTGAATGAGCTCTGTATTTTTTAAACTACAGTGGGTTTTTAGTGGTTTAGTATGTTTTAGAATGTGCTATGTCATATGTTGGGTTACAAGCCCCATTGATATCTAGTCTCTGTGGATGTCATTCTCTGTTAAATGTTTTATCCATTAAGAGACAGATAAAATATCACCTCTTTCCTGAAAGTATTCATAACACTTAGAACATTGGGTAATTATAACCCCAATAACTAATATTTTAATGAGTGCTTACTATATACTATAATTATGTGTAGTGTCTTATTTAATCCTCACAACTCTAAGAGGTAGATAATACTATTATCCACAGTTTGTAGTTGAAAAAAAAATCAAGGAAAAGAATAACTTGCTCAAGGTCACAGTAAATGATGGAAATAGAATATAAACATGAGCAGTCTCACATCAAAGTCTGCTTTTTTTTAACTGGTATAGGTCACTGGTTCCCTTCTGTTCCCTGATCTCCCTAATAATTGGCTCAAGAGATATTTGGTATAAATTATAGAACTCACTAGCTCATTTAATCTTGTATTTAGGTCTTATTTACAGATCTGTGTGAATGACGTCTTTTTCTAATTTATGACATACCTCTGGGTCATTATACATAAGGCAATGGCAACCCACTCCAGTACTCTTGCCTGGAAAATCCCATGGACGGAGGAGCCTGGTAGGCTGCAGTCCATGGGGTCCCTGGGAGTAGGACACGACTGAACGACTTCACTTTCACTTTCATGCATTGGAGAAGGAAATGGCAACCCACTCCAGTGTTCTTTGCTGGAGAATCCCAGGGACGGAGGAGCCTGGTGGGCTGCAGTCTATGGGGTCACATACAGTCGGACATGACTGAGGCGACTTAGCAGCAGCAGCAGCAGCAACAGTAATAGTCCTGGTACGTTTAAGAGTTGTTTAGAACACCATATTATAGAACTGCACCCCACCTCCTTAAAAAAAAGACTTTATTGGAGTATAGTTAACGTTGCTCTGTTATGTTACATTTTGTTATTTCCCTGAGTCCATCTTTAGCAAAATTCATGTGATCCTGAGATGGATTTCATAGATTGTGAGTGAATAGTATACTATGCTGTACCTTTTGTGGAACATCAAATCAAAATACATAACTTGTAGATAAGTTGTTAAGATGTGAAGTGAGAAGTATGCTGTCTTAGACTTACCACATGTCTTAATTCATGCTGTCAAGTAAGTGTGATAGGCAAGCTGAATCTCAGAGCCTAACATAAAAGGGACATCATAATACCTTCTTTTGGGTGGGGGGTCAGATGAGATGATTGTGTCAAAACATTTGTGAACTATAACAGTCTCCATAAATACTAGTTTTTAAAACTGAGGTTTGAGGAATAATGGAGAGCATTGTGAATTGGGTTACTGTTTAGTAGTATGTTTGGCTATTTTTAAAAAGTACAATTTAAAATCTGTAATTAAAAAAATTTTGACTCTCTTATTTTCTTTCCTAACTCCATTTAATTTGATTATTTTATTAATTCATAGATTGCCAGTAAAACTCTTTGGCTGTAATTGTGCATGTGGGTTAATTTATTTTAGGTGGAGTCAGTGTTAGCATAGGAAGTGGGATTCTGTAGTGAAGTGTTAGTCACTCAGTCATGTCCTATTCTTTGTGACTCCGTGGGCTGTAGCCTGCCAGGCTCCTCTGTCCATAGAATTCTCCAGGCAAGAATACTGGAGTTGGTTGCCATTCCCTTCTCCAATTCTGTAGTGAAGATTTTACAAATGATAGTTGTATGGGTTAGATGATCTTTTAGGATTATATTCAGAATTCGTTAGATCTTTAGTACTTAAATAGAATATATTCTTCAGTTCCTCTAGAATTTAATATTTTTTACTGCTTAACCATACTGTTAATAAAGAGGGAGAGATAAGAGTAATGGGGAATGCAGCATCCTTTTCTTATTCTTATCGGCTCTTCTGGGAATGATGAAGCAAACCATATTTTGATGACTTCTCTGCTGTAAGCTTAGCAGGTGATTCAGTGGTTCTAGATAAAATGGCAAAGTATAAAGCAAAAATCTGACTATACTGTTTTCTTAAATCTCAGAATCTTTAAAACATAGCCCTAACTTGCTTTGTGGATTGGTCTTTCATTTGTACCTTTCCTGCTTTGCTTTTCTTACTCTGCCCAGTATTACCATCTCCCAGTTTGAGATCCTCTCCACTGTTTGACCCAGCTTTCTGGCTACAACCCAAACTCTGATACTGAATTCTCTTAGTCAGAACCTAGTTCTGGAATATATTTTAAGTTGTTAATGTGTCTTAGGTATGTGGGAGGTTGTTCCATATGTAGAAGTTCTTACCTACTTTGGCCCTATCACCAGATTCTCTTATTATCTTGTATCCAAGACATAAAAAACATGGGCTTGGTATTGCAGCTTTTTGTCTTCCATGCATGAGAAACTTCGTTTTGTTTCCCACAGAGCTCAGAAGAACAGAATAGCAAGAGGACCCATTCATTGAGTCTTGAATGTTAAGATTCATGAATCTCAATCAAATACTAAGGTCTCTTGACCTCACTTCTAGAAGCAGAAGTTTCCATAAAAATATTAATTGAAGGGTATTCCAGTTTCATTAAATCCTAGACATGTGAATACCTGACAATTTCTGTGCCCAACATAATATTACATTCCATTATGAAATAACCCATTGCCTTTTATTTTCTAATATTTCTCCTGGAGCGGAGGGGGTGCAGGGGGTGGGGGCATTGTATAGAAAGATTTAATTCAAGGTGGGAAACTTGCTTTTGTTTCCTGCTTTAATACTATGTGACTTTGGGAAAGTTACTACTTAACTTCCTTTTGTTCATCCATATTGGAACTAATAATTTTTTCTAAAGAATGGAGATAATGTAAACATCTAGTACACTATTTTATGTATTGAAGGTATTGATTACTTGGAAATTTTGTATTTAACTGTAAATGTAATATTTGAATTAAGTCCTCGTTGTTCTTTTACAATCAGGAGCGGTTTTCTTTACCTTTTATAGCTCCTGGATTTTAGTTAGATTCTGATGAAAACTGTGGACCTGTGCTCCCTCACATGTACTTAAATATATTCATACAATATTTTGCAGATTTTTCAGTAGGATAATCTTTTGAGACATAGGTCTTTGAACCTTGGATTATTTGTATTAGTTGAAGAGTACCAGATTTCATCTTTCATCCATTGAGATCAATGACCTTCTGTGCTTTTTATCATCTCTAAAATTAAACAGTAAACAACTCCTTCCATACCTCTCCCCAAAGAATCGTGTCAAAGATAAAGAATTTTTCTTCTAGAAATTGACACTATATAACCTTTCAAAGGATTTTCTTTGGGGATGTAATAGATTAGAACATTATAAATCACTACCAAAAATTTTCCTTCCTTGTTCTTTTTGAAATCATTGGAATCTTAACTCAGGGGAAAAACTTGTTGAGAGATAACTGGTTTTTGTATCTGCCTTTCTTCCCCCTATAGGTATGACAGATGTCTTAGGGAATGATAAGATATACTTAATATTTATAGCTATTTCCTCATTCTATGTTCAACACCAAACTGTAAATTTTAATTTGACTTCTTCCGGCTTATTTTACAATTTTTGTCTTTTCTTTTTAATACGGTGCATTGATTGCATTCCTTTAACTTTCTTTGTTCCCAGCATCCCACTTAGGTTATTTAAAGATTGAACTAAACCACAGTTTTGAAAAGCAAGAAACAGATATTATTACATTGGTCAAACTACCTTAAAGAGAAGCAAAAGAACCTCATTAGCTCTTTAACTTTGTGTGTACTCAGATGTGTGTGGGGAAGAAGGGAAGAAGATCCAACTTTAGGCATAGATAAGTCCAGATTTGAATAATATTATCAGTACTGGTTTTCTCACAACATTTTTACTCTCCCTTTTCTTCTTGAATTAGTTTTATTTTCAGCTAGGCAAAGATGGCTGCCAAAGGAGAGGGGGCTGGGATATTCTAGCCAGTGGTGGCTGGGAAGACTCACCTCTACCCAAATCACATGAAATATTTTCCCCACAGACATGAGGGATTATATTACTAGAAAGGTGGGCCGGGGATAAAGCATGTTGAATAGTAAAATTACAGTTCACAGTCCACTACAGGTACCATCAGAGGACCAGAAATTTTGAAGAAGATAGAAAGCTCACGGGATCGCATTGACAGCAAAATCTCAAAGGAAACTGGAACTCAAGATACCAGAGGTAAGCTCAGGTTTTCCTAGGGGAACCTTGGAAAGGCTCCAGGCTTGGAGTCAACAAGGACAGAGAACAGTAGTAATTGAGTAATAATCAGGAATTTTTTAAAGAGTTACTTGCCAGAGTGCTGGGTTAGTTGGACCTCCATCCTCCCCTTCCTCCAGTCTAAACAGCTCTGGTGGCAGTGGTGCCTGCCCTCAGGCCTGAAGTCTAAGAACTGTTCTCTTTTAAGAAAGTAGACTAACAGTTCAGTAGGACATCTGAGATCTTGGAATCTGAGAGAGGAGCAGAGGCACTGAAGCTTGCTTCTTCAGAGAAAAGCACTTTTGGTGGATCCCGGCAGGCTTGACTTCTTGTTTAGGTACCTTTCTGGGGTGCCTGCTTATCTGTATGCCCTGACTACTTAAATGGGATCACACTCCCATTTAAGTGAGACACCATTTGCAAAAACAAGTCCGAACAACATCAGAGAAAGCCAAAAGTAATCTTTTATAAGCCAGTATAAATAAACAATTGAGGAGAATCAAGATGGAAGACGATTAAGAGGAATGAAAGAGCAACTGACCTCAGATAAAATTCCGAAGAAAACTTCAAAGAAAAAAAAATGTAATACATATTTTACTAAGATTTAAGAACATGTTGCAATGATTAATCAGAGTTTCACTGAAAAAGTGGCAGAGAAGCAGAAAAGATTTTGAAAATTACAATGATAAATGTTAATGATTGGGTTAAATAACAATTTAGCATTAATCAAGACTGGGTTATTGATTTTGCGCTAAAGACGAAGAACTCTAGATATGAAGCAAAAGAAAAAAAGATCTGGAAAAATGGAGAGGTATGGAAAATATATCACAAAGTTTTCACATCTGTAAACATTAATTCTAGAAAAAGTACAGAAAGTGGGAAGGAGACAAATACTGAAAGAAATAATTGAAATTTCATGAGCCGAAGAAAGATAAAAAATTTCAGATTAAAGGAGCCCATCTAGTACCACGCAGGAGGAATGAAAAAAGACCTACATCTAGACACATCTGGTAAAATTTCAGAACTCTAACATAAAAAGAAAATTCTCAGTTACAGCTAGAGAGCGGGAATAAAAAATGGAAAATCCAATAACTGAAATCTTAGGAGCCATACTGAATGCTTGAAGACAAGCAGTATTTTCACCATTTAGGGAAAAATAGAGTCAGACACGACTGAGCAACTTCACTTTCACTTTTCATTTCACTTTCATGCATTGGAGAAGGAAATGGCAACCCACTCCAGTGTTCTTGCCTGGAGAATCCCAGGGATGGGGGAGCCTGGTGGGCCGCTGTCTATGGGGTCGCACAGAGTCGGACACGACTGAAGCGATTTAGCAGCAGCAGCAGCAGCAGCAGATTTGCACCTAAATTTTTTATACTGTACTATTTATCATGTGAAGACAAGTAAATTTTTACCCTGAGAAAAAACTATGTATCTTATATAACTATATTTGAGATATTATTATACAATGGAAAATATAATCTGAGATAGATGATACGGTAGTAGGGAAGTGTCAGGGGAAGAAACTGGTAGCTACAGTGGCAATCTTGGACCTTCAAAAAGAACTAAAGAAAACTAGAAGAAAATTCTTAGACTACATGGACACTTCTTGTTCAACCAGTAATGTCTAAATGATATAAAATTGCATTTCCTTCAGGGATTAGGATTTACCTAGTCATGTTATAAATGCAGTTAATTTTTAGTTTTTAGAATCAACCTGCTGCTGCTGCTAAGTCGCTTCAGTCGTTTCCGACTCTTGGCAACCCCATGGACTGCAGCCCACTGGGCTCCTCTGTCCATGGGATTCTCCAGGCAAGAAGAGTACTGGAGTGGGGTGCCATTAGAATCAACCTAGAAAATATATAAAATAGATTTAATTATAGTTGTGAAATAGTTAAGGAGTATAGTTATAAACTTTCATAATAAAAAAATGTTATAACCCTTAAAATTGGGAGATAGAGGGCAACAAAGAAAGAGTCAGTGTTCATTTCTTCAGTGGGCGGTAAATAGATAACATAAAAATTAATAAATCAAGAAACAGAAGTCAAGTAACAAACTTAACAGATATTGAAATTAAGCTTGTAATCACACTACAAATCAGTTAACAATGTAACAATGTATTGCTATTTTATTGCAGGCAAGTAACAAAAAGATTTACTGTTCATCTTGTGCCTTTGCAGCCTTTGTATCTTTAAAAATCCCACCTTCGTGCATCATATTTATAATATTGAAAACATTGCAGATGTGTTGTATTTACCTAGTTAGATAATGATACTTTTATTTATAAAGTAACAGTCCAGGACCACATAGTTATTAGAAACTATGTGAGGTGGAAATACTGGACACATGAAATTAATTCCAGGAATTTGGGGAGTTGCATAGAATATATGAATATTTTTACGTAAGATGCATAAGTATTTCTTCACTGACTTTCCCTCTTGATTTTGTATGTCAATTCTGGACTCATTTCCATGATTCTTTTTTTTAAAAAAAGTTTGTTAAAAATTTAGATGTATTAGAAAAATTTGAGTCCTTCCCACCAATGGCCCTAAATAAAATGACATTTTCTCTGGCATACTGAAGACTGGGATTAGAAGCATGGTTTGTTCATAAGAAGGAAGTCATGTGATCAGGGAGAGCTACAGCTACTGGAGACATGATTATCTTCTGGAAGAACTGGAAGAGTTGAAAGATGGGAATAGAAATGGCCTTTGTTATCCTTCTAAAGATGGGTCTTATGTCCCTGACTGGACAATGCTTATTGAGTGAAGGAATTAATTTTATTTTGATACCACTTCAACTTAAAGATAGGTTGGCATTCCTGTTTATACTGTACATAGGTAAAATGTTTTTTGAAAGCCTAATTTTAGGAGTGTTGCATCAGAAATATATTTTGGGAAGCGTATTTCTAATTGTATGTTTTTCGTATTTGATTTTAAAAATTATAAAATCCTATGCTATTATATGTCTTTAAGTATTGAAAGTGTAAAATACAAAAGACCCTAAGACCTATGTACATTATAATGATTCTACTTAAATTACATGTAGTTTTCTAAGCAAGCTGAAGTTCTAAAAAAAAAAAAATAATAACTTATGCAAATATATACTCTTAAAATATTTTATGAGAAGTACTTTTAAAAAGAAGCATTATACTGGAAATCGGGGAATTTGTGTAAGAGAGTTTACCTGAACATAATATATTTGGCAGTTCTGTTACACTTTTAAACACTTTGTAAGCTATTAGTTTTTCAGTGGCTACCATTTAAACTATTAATTACTTTCACAGAGAGATGTTATGATACATGTTCTTGAAGAGGATGGAAATTGTCGATTGGTGAGGGACCTTTGGAAAGATATGAATGTGGGTTAAGTTTGCTTTCGTAAAACATGGTAGTAATTTCATAAAATATGCTAATGTTTATCTGTTACACACATAAAAGTTGTAAATATTAACTTCCATTTACTTATATTGTGTTAGTTTTTGTTGGCAATTTGGTAGTAAAACTAAATATTTGAAATTTGTGAGAGAAGTTGAAAGTAATGGTAACATTGCTTCTAACATAGCTATGTTGTGGGATATCCTCCTGATGACCAAAGAGTCACAGTTACAGTGAATGAAATCAGTATTTATACACACACACACACACACACACATATATACTTAAGTATATATGTGTGTATGTATGAGGGTGCTTGTATTCAGATTCTGTCTGTAGATCCACCTTGGAAACTTTAGAATGTCAGAATTATGCTCTGAGATTTTCCTTTTATGAAGACCCCTGAAGATTCTCTATCTCTAGTCAGGATCAGATTAGTGGAAAAGGGACCTCGCTTTGCAATTTTTGGCCTAGTTTTTTGAGAACACAGACAATTGAAATGTAATACATTTCTTAGGAGATGGATTATGAATCTGAAAGAGTACTTGCAGCAGTTGGCGTGCAGGCGGAACTTTCAAGATTTGTGGTGAACAGATAGGCCAGGAACAGCAGAGTGGTAATAGGCATTGTGACAAAGCAGACTGATGGAGCTTGTTGCCAGCAACTCCAGACCGTCAAACAACCAGAGAGATGAGATTGCAAGGTTGCCTGGATAGTTTTTACATCCTGATTATCTTCCATGCCTTTGGTACTATTGTAAGTGACCTGGAACTGTTTGTTATGTCCCCTGGAGTAGAATAGTTGTCCTTTAGAAAGGTAGTAGATTGGGTTTGGGCTTGTCATTCGTTGTTATTTGTGTTTTGTCCTCATCCTCTCTACTCTCCCCACCACTGTGTCTGTGGAGTGATGGTAGGGAGGTAGGCTCTGTGTGTGTGTGTTGGGGAGGCGGTGTATTTATTTTGCAAGTAGATACTTACTCCTTTTAAATATAGGACATTTAATGTATTGCTCACCAAATTGAGAGTGCTTTACTGTCAATAGATTTAGCCTATTTGAAACAAAACCCGAAAACATTGAACTTATTCCCATTATATATGTACTGGTTTTTCTTTTTGAAATGTTGTACAGACAAATTTGGGAGGTGAACATTCACTAAAAACAATAAATATCGTATCAATTTTGTATGAAAGTGAAAATGTTAATCACTAGACCCTATTGTGAAATACTAGGAAAGAATGAATTCATGGTGTGACCCATCATGGGTGGAGACAAGAAATGCAAGTGTCCAGCAGGCACAACTGTAATTGCAGATGTGAAAGGAGGGAAAGCTGCTTTGTTTTTTACTTTGCTTAGTATATTACTTATATTTGGACAAGATTGTGCTTGTATTCAGTTCTGTTCTGGATGGAATCTATGTCTGAATGAAATATTTGTTTAAATATAATAATACTTTTTATACTGTTCTTAGTGGAGTTTTGAGTTTTATTTATTAAAGAAAAATGGAAAGGAACTATGTATCAGAGAAGATGGAAAAAATCATTGAAGATTTTGATTTTAAACTTTATGAAGAATCAGGATCAAGTTTTTCTAAATAATAGACTCTTGAAGGTACAGTAACTTTGTCATTCTATATCCACTGTGTAGTATAAAGCCTGTCACCTAGTAAACACTCAGTAAATAGTTGTATAAATGAATGATAGTTATAATGGTCTTTCTGAAAAAGTTTACTGAAGCCTTTTTATCATGTTAGACTTGAGAAAAATTTTATTTAAGAAATAAATACTCTTTGTCATGTTTAGAATATACTACTACATGGTCTTTGCATGATTTTATGTATGCGAGTATAATTTTATATATCCTTACTTAATTCTTTGTTACCTAAGCCTTTTAGCTGTTCCTCACATATCTAAAAACCTGTCCAACTGTTAACATTTATTTTGGAGGTTCTGGTGAAGTTTCAGTCATCCTTATTTTAAAATATTATCATCAAAATTAGACCTGGAATATATGTGAGGAGACTATGAGAGAAGCTGTTTAATGCTGTTTGTGTTAATAAAACCCCATCTTTTTCTTAGTTTGCATTCAATTTTTTTCCCAATAATGATGGAAGGATTACTTTAGAATTTTATATTTTCAAAAGGAATAGTTTGAAGTAAATGTGGAAGGCAGACTAACACTATTTTATTAGTTTAGTAAGAACATAACCAAAAAAATCGTACAGAATTATTATATGCAGAATCCTTATAATACTAAATTCTGACAGAAACTTCACAACTTACTAAGTTAAAGAATCCATTAAACCTAGATGGGATTTGTATTTAAGAGGAACAGAATTTTTAGAAAATTAGATAATTTGTCAGTTTTATTTTTTTATAATTTTATTTTATTTTTGGCTGCATTGGGTCTTTGCTGCAGAGCCCAGGCGCTTTGTTGCCGTGCTCGGGCTTTCTCTGGTTGTGACAGTAGTCGCGGCTACTCTCTAGCTGCGGTGTGCAGGCTTCTCATTGAGGTGACTCTCTCGTTGCAGAGCATGGGCTCTAGAGCACAGGCTCAGCTGCTCTGAGGTATGTAGGATCATAGTTCCCAGACCATGGATCAAACCTGTGTACCCTGCATTGGCAGGTGAATTCTTAACCACTGGGTGCCAAGGAAGTCCCAACATAAAGTTTTTTTTTTTTTTTTTTTTAAACTGAAGGATAACTGCTTTACAATGTTGTGTTGGTTTTTTGCCATACATAAACATGAATCAGCCATGGGTTTACATATATCCCCTCCTTCATGAACCTCCCTCCCCGT